>NW_028087893.1:0-1200000 GCF_014824575.4 Sturnira hondurensis | reverse complement strand
TGTATGTGGGGACAGGGTCAGAGAATGGCAATGGTGCTTGCTCTGCCCTCTCTCGGATTTCAGTCCCCTCTGCCACTTCCAACAAGCAATTGGGCCCTTCTGGTGCTGGTTCCCAGGTGTGTGGGCTTGTGCACCCTCCAGGACCCTGTGGGTCTCTCCAACAAACTCTCTGTGAGCCTGGGAGTCTCTGCTGGCACCTCGACCCCCGAAAGTTTTTCCAATTGGTGATTTTAGGCTTTAATTCTCATGGCCTGGGCGCTGGTTTGCGCAGTTTGTCTCACTGCTTGCTCTTTTGCCTGGTTTATCTGCCTGTGAATGTGTTACCGCGGTCAGCCAGCCGCCTTGTGCTCTCACTGGGTCTGCCCATCGCCACTCCATGCCTGTCATCTGCAAACCACTGCCTGTACACCTGGGTCGGTCTGGCTGCTTTTTCCTGTGTGACCCCTCTCTGCCAGCCACTGACTCCGCCCCTCTTACCCGTCTGGCTGAATGGTTCGTTGTTGTCAGACTTCACTACACTTCAATTTTCTGTTTTGGTTGCGTTTTTGTTACTAAGTCTTTGTTGTTTTTAAACTTGGTTGTGCAAGGAGGCACAGTGTTTCCACCTACACCTCCATCTTGGCCCGAAGTCTAGTGTTTTATTATTTGAGGAGCATTATGTCTCCTTCAATTCTAAATGATAGCCTTGCAAGGAATCTCAGTTGTAAGTTCTTGTTTTTCATTGCTTTTGAGTATTTTGCGCCAGTCCCTCCAGCCCACAAAGTTTCTGTTGAGAAATCAGCTGACAATCTTATGGAGCTCCCCTGTAACTGACTGCTTTTCTATTGCTGCTTTTAAGATTCTCTCTTTGTCTTTAACCTTTGGCATTTTAATTGTGATGTGTCTTGTGGGCTGGAATTGTATATCTATTTCTGCACCAGGTTAGGGACTTTTTCGGTCATTTTTTTCAAATGAATTTTCAGTCTTTTGCTCTTTCTGTTCTTCTGGCACTTTTATGGTACAAATGTGATTATGCTTGATGTTGTCCTAGAGGTCCCTTCCCTTAAACTGTTTTCATTTTTAAATTCTTTTTTTTTCCTGTTCCAATGAGGTTCCTTTTTTCTGTTGCCTTCCAAATCACTGATTCAATGCTCTACTTTATCTAATCTTCTGTGATTCCATCTAGTGTTTTCTTCATTTCAGTTAGTGTATCCTTCATTTGATTGGTTCTTTCTTGTGGTGTCTATCTCTTTGTGTAAGTTCTCACTGACTCCACCTATTCTACCGAGTTCATTGTGCATCCTTATAACCATTATTTTGAGCTCTATCTGGTAGGTTGTTTACCTCTATTTTATTTAGTTCCTTTTCTGGAGTTTTGTCCTATTCTTTCATTTGGGACTTTTGTTTGTTTCTTCAATTTTGTTGTCACCTGGTGGGTTTTTTCTACGTATTAGGTAGATCCATTATGTCTCCTGATCTTGGTAGAGTGTCCTTATGTAGTAGGTACCCTGTGGGGCCCAGTGGTGGGAATCCAATGGATTCCAATTCCCAGTAATCCAATGGAAGGAAAGTCTTTTTCAAGAAATGGCTGAAAACTAGCTAGATATCCACATGGAAGAAATAAACCTAAATCCTTACACCTCACACCTTATACAAAACCTTCAGATGCATCATAAATTTAAACAGAACTTCTGGTCACCTGAGCCAGATGCTCCGGGATTGTCCCTTGTGTGGGCTGTGTGTCCCCCCCTGTTGTAGTTGAGCCTTGATTGCTGTTGGCACATCAGTGGTGTGATTGGTCCTCAGGATGATTGGCTGTGATGACTGGCCAGGACTGCAATAGACGAGCTGTTGTTGTGTGGGGGCTGCCCCATCGAGTAGAATTTGCTTTATCACAGCTCTGGGGGCTGCAGAGTCCATCCTTTGGGTGTGTCATTTATGTAGCTAATTAGGTGATACTCTGGTGTGGTCTGAAGCCAGCCATCAGGCGTGTTGGTTTTGGGGTCTGCTCTGGTGCTGGCACAATTCAGCTGTTGCCTGTGTTTGTCCTAGGACCACCTGGTAGGAGCTATAAAGTGATCTGCAGTTGGTGCTCCCTATTCTGGGCTTGGAGGCACATGGGAGAGGCTGTTCTGTGAAGGTAGGCCAGCTACCACTAGTGTCTGTCTTGGGGTCACTTAGTAAGGGGTATAGGGCACACCGAGGCCAGTGTTTATTTTGGGTTTGTAGACCTTTGAAAGATTTTGAGGAAAGTCTGCAGCATGGGCTGTGAGGCCAGCTGATTGTGAGGAGCAGCTCGTGCGTTAGTTGGGTGGAGTGTGGTCTCAGGAATAAGCAGGGCGAGGTGAGCAGTGTTAGCCAAGTTAACTGAGACTCAGGTTTGGTGCCTGCCTTTGTCTGCAGGATGGGTGGGTGTGTGGGGCTCAACAAAGGACCAGTGGCTTCTGCCGGCACTTCTTTCCAGGAGAGAGCCACCCCTTCAGCCCTTGCTCGTTCCTCCCCGTGTGTACCTTGCACTCTTTGAGTTGCTGTCCCTTTGCTGGAGCACAGGGCAAGTGGTTGTGAGTGAGTCTCGGCACAGGCCTTTAAAGCGGAAGCCTGGGTCTCTAGTAGCCCTTCATCGTACCTGGATGCAGTCCCACTGATTTTCACAGCTGTATGTTGTGGGGACTCTTCCTGGCATTGGGGCTCTGGGCTGGGGAGCCAGATGTGAGGCTGGTCTCCTTGCTCCACGGTGGGAATCTCTGCAGAGGAGAGATCCCTATGCATTCTTTTTTTTTTTTAATTTAAGATTTTGTTTTTATTTACATTTAGAGAGAGGGGAAGGAAGAGAGAGAAACATCCATGTGCAAGAGAAACATTGACAAGTTGCCTCTCTTGCATCCCTATCTGGGATCCTGGCCTGCAACCCGGGCATGTGCCCTGACAGGGAATTAACTGGCAACCTTTCAGTCGCAGGCCAGCTCTCAGTCCATGAGCCACATCAGCCAGAGCTCCTTCTGCATTCTTAACTGCACAGCCGTTTAGCATCTCCGCTCCTCCTATCAGTTTCTGTATGGTTTCTAGTCATTCTATTTTCATATATATTTTATTTACTTTATTTTTTTTTAAGATTTTATTTATTTTTAGAGAGAGGAAAGGAGGGAGAAAGAGAGGGAGAGAAAAATGAATGTGTGATTGCCTCTTACCCACCCCCTACTGGGGACCTGGTCTGCAACCCAAACATGTGCCTGAGACTGGGAATCGAACTGGCAACCCTTTGGTTTGCAGGCTGGCACTCAGTCCACTGAACCACATCAGCCAGGGCTCCATATATATTTTAGAGCCAACTTGTAAATGTGTTGTTTAGTTTCCAATTTCACCTCTGGTAATATACTTTTTCTTGATGTGTATTTCATCTGCTAGAGCAACTAGACATAGGGTCTAGCAATTTGAGCTCCTTTATGCCTACTGTAGGCTTCAGTATCTTTTTCAATTCATTTACTTTTAACATGTCTGTGTTCTTATCTTTAAAGTGTGTCTTTTCTAGGCAGCATACCATTGGGTCATGCTTTTCACCCATTCTGACAGTCTCTAATTTTTAATTGGAAATTTCATTAATTAACATTTAACTTAATTATTGATGTGGTTGGATTTAGGTCTACCATTTTACTGTTTTTTGTTTGTCCATTTCAGTTTTTTATTGTTTTTCTTTTGTCTTCTAATTATTTGAATATGTTACAGATCCTTCCTTCCTTCCTTCCTTCCTTCCTCTGAACTTTTTTGAATTTTTAGTGGCTGCCCTAGGGAAGGTAGGCTTTTCACAGTGTACTTGCAGTTAATACCAGTTTATGAAATCTAGGAATCTTGTAACTATGTAGGTCCATTTACTGCCCTCCCCTTCCTTTCATACCATAGTTGTTGTATGTACATCTACATAGATTATAAACTCCATCAAACAATGTTATCGTTTTGCTTTAAACAGTAATTTGTATTCTAAAGAAAGTAAGAGGAAAATAATCTTTCATATTTGCTAGATATTTATTATTTCTGATACTCTTCAGCTGTCTTGATGATCTGATTTATGTGGTGTCACCTTCAGCCCAAAGAATTGCTGTGAGCGTTTTTGCAGTGTGAGTCTGCCAGCAGCAAGCTTCCTTAGCGTTCTTGTTATCGCAGAGTGTCTTGATTTTACTATCCTTCTTGAAGGATATTTTCACTGAATATAGAATTTTGGATGATGGGTTCTTTTGTTTGTTTTTTCTTTCATCACTTTAAAGCTTTTGTTCCATTATCTTCTGGCATTCTTAGTTTCTGAGAAGAAATTTGTAGCCAATCAAATTGTTGTTCCCCCTATCAATTGAAAACGTTCCTCATTCTCTTTGTTTGTTAAGTAATTGTGGATGGTATCCTAGACAATTGTGGATGTTATACTGTTATATTCTAGAGTCAGTTTTATTCCTCAGAAAATTATTATTTTTATTTGTTTTATAACACAGTTAAGTGGGTTGGAATCAAACTACACTTTAAACTCAGTTTGGTTATTTTATCCTTAGTAAGAGTCTACCTAGTACATGAGTGTTTCTGGAGACAGCAAGGGACACGAGCAGAATTTATTCACAGAATGTAGAGCTTCTCCTCTCTGGTTTTTCCACCCCAGATATTCCTTAGTGTGGATTCGTCTGATGTTTTCTTATGATTAGATTCAAGTGAAACATTTTTGGCAGGAACATAACGAAGGGAATGTTGTGTTCTTCTAAACGCACCATGTCTTAGGTTGGGCTGTTCAAACAAAGCACCATATACCGAGTGGCTTATAAACAACAGAAATGTGTTTCTCACAGTCCTGGAGGCTGGAAGTCTGAGATAAGGATTTGGGTGTCTGGTGAGGGCCCTCTTCTGGGTTGTAGATTTCTGACTTCTTGCTGTGTCCTCAGGTGGTGGAAGGAGAGAATTCTGGTCTCTTTAGCCCCTTGTGATGGCACTAATCTCATTTCAGGGAAGCTGCACCTTCATGCCCTAATCACCTAATCACCCCAAGGCCCCAAGGCCCCAAATTCTAATAACATCACATTAGGGGTTAGGATTTCAACATCAGGATTTAGCTGAAGACAAACATTCAGTCCCTGACACATCAGGGAGCAACAGATATTAGTGTGTGCTATTGGGACTGTTAAAATTCGTAGGTGGTATCTATCAGATTTTCTTCTGTAAAGGTACTTTTTCCCCTTTATGATCAGTAATGTCATCTGTGGGATAATACTTTGAGGCTGTATGAATATCCTATTCTCAAACAGGCATTCACCCATGGTTTTAGCATCCATTAGTGATTCTTGCTTAAATTATTACTATAGTAGTAAATGGTGACTGTTTTTATTCTATCATTCTTCTACATTAATTAGCTGACATCCTTCTGGAGAGAGGAACTATCTCTCCCTTCCTCTGTCAATATTTTTTAAAATGTGGTATGGGCTTCTGGATTCATTTTTAAAATTTATTGTGTTATGATTCATTCTTTCCAGCAGTCACTTTGTTGTTCAAATTGTTCCAAGTTTGAAAATCCCTTTATGTTGTCTTCTGTCCCCGCTTGGCACATACCCATTTGTTCTCTGAGTACTTCCTTATTTTTTATCACAAGGTTGTGGGGCTACCTTGACTTTTCCTGCTTCAGCCCTGGAATTAGCCACTTGTCCAGGGGCTCCACTCTTAATCATTAGATTGTTTGGCTTTTAACATTTTTTAAAAGTATACATCTTACTATAGAAGATTTTAGGGAAATTTTTCTTACTCAGAAAAAATTCATCCATGGTCCATCTCAGTACAAGGCACTGTGTGAACAGTTTAATGTGTATTCTTACCTTACTTTTTTTGGTTTTACATAGTTAGCTTTTTTTAAAAATATGTTTTATTAATTATACCATTACAGTTGTTCTATTCCCCCCTTCATTCACCTCCACCCGCACACTCCCTCCCCCACCATTCTCCCCCCCTTAGTTTATGACCACGTGTCTCAAGTTCTTTAGATTCTCTATTTCCCCCACTATTCTTGCCCTCCCCCTATCTATTTTGTACCTACCATCTATGCTATTTTCTGTGCCTTCTCCCCCCTTCTCCTCCTCCCACCCCCCTGTTGCTAACCTTCCATGTGTTCTTCATCTCTATGGTTCCACTCCTGATCTAGCTGTCCTCTTGGTTTGCTTTTGTTTTAGGTGTGGTTGTTAATAACTGTGTGTTTGCTGTCCTTTTACTGTTAATATTTTTCATCTTCTTTTTCTTAGATAAGTCCCTTTAGCATTTCATATAATAAGGGCTTGGTGATGATGAACTCCTTTAACTTGACCTTATCTGAGAAGCACTTTATCTGCCCTTCCATTCTAAATGAAAGCTTTGCTGGACAAAGCAATCTTGGCTGTAGGTCTTTGGATTTCATGACTTCGAATCCTTCTTTCCAACCCCTTCTTGCCTGTAAGGTCTCTTTTGAGAAATCTGCTGACAGTCTGATGGGCACTCCTTTGTAGGAGACTGTCCCCTTATCTCTTGCTGTTTCTAGGATTCTCTCCTTCATTTTAATCTTGGCTAATGTGATTATGATGTGCCTTGGTGTGTTCCTTCTTGGGTCCAACTTCTTTGGGACTCTGAGCTTCCTGGATTTCCTGGAAGTCTATTTCCTTTGCCAGACTGGGGAAGTTCTCCTTTATTATTTGTTCAGATAAGTTTTCCACTTGTGGCTGTTTCTTTCCCCCTTCTGGTACCCCTATAATCCGGATGTTGGAACATTTAAAGATGTCCTGGAGGTTCCTAAGCCTCTCCTCATTTTTTTGAATTATCATTTCTTCATTCCTTTCTGGTTGGATGTTTAGTTCTTCCTTCTGGTCCACTCCATTGATTTGAGTCCCAGTTTCCTTTCCATCGCTATTGGTTTCCTGGACATCTCCCTTCATTTCAATTAGTTTAGCCTTCATATGTTCCTCTAATTTGTGAGTGTAATCAACCAGTTCTGTGAGCATCCTGATAAATAGTGTCTTAAATTGGGCTTCTGAGAGGCTGGCTATTTCTTGGTTGCTTAGAGTTATTGGCTCTGGGACTTTGAGTTCCTCTTGCGCCATCTTTTGGGCTGTTCGTGCCTGTTAAGTAGCAGGATCGGAGCCCTAGGTTTTCACCAGAGCAGGGCAACTCAGTCGCTGGGTTGTGACTTTGTATGTGGGGGCAGGGTCAAAGAGGTACAGTGGCTTCCTTCTGCTGCCTGCTGCCGCGACCCCCACCGGCACCGCAGCCACCACCGTCACCAGGCCCACGCGTTTCATTCCACTGCACTCGAGTGTGCCACCGCTGTCAGCCTTCCACCACTGGGTTCGTCCCCTGGGGCCTGCGTGGTCCGTCTCACTGTGCGCGAATGTGCGACCTTGGTCAGTCTGCCCCGCACCCCGACTGGCTTTGGGCTGCCCGCGTGCCTAGCGCTTAGGTCGGGGGATCTGTCCTGCCCGACCCAGCTCCGCTGCTGGTTCCACCTCTCTTACCGTCCCCGTTGAACGGTTCGTAGCTGTCGGACTTCCATATAATTCCGTTTTCTGGTCTTTGGATGTGTCCTAGTTCTCCAAAACTTTTGTTGTAGTCAAACTTGGTTGTGGGAGAAGGCACAGTGTTTCCATCTATGCCTCCATCTTGGTGGAAGTCCACTACATAGTTAGCTTTTAACAGCAGATTTTATTTTGAGCCAGTATTTTAATTTTTATTGTTTAACAGTATAATGAATCCTATGAACCCATTTTGCAGCTTTATTGATTATCAACATACGGCCAGTCTCTTTTCACCTCTGACTTGTTTCTCATCTGCTCCCCCAATAGATTTATTTGAAGCAATTTTCAGTACTATTATTTTATCTGTAAATATTTTATTTTGTATCTTTAAAAGATAAGGACTAGTTAAATAAAAATAAATAAAGCCACAGTACCATTATTACACCAGTCAGTATCTCCTCTTCCTCAATTATCTCTTATTTTTAAAAATATTTATTTGTTTATTTATCTTTAGAGGGAAAGGGAAGGAGAGAAGGAGAGAAATATCAATGTATGGTTGCCTCTCGTGCGTCCCCTGCCAGGAACTGACCTGTAACCCAGGCATGTGCCCTGACTGGGAATCGATCCGCGATCGTCTGGTTCGCAGGCCCGCACTCAATCCACTGAGCTACACTAGCCAGGGCTCTCTTAATTTTTTTTTAAAAGATTTTATTTATTTACCTTTAGAGGGGAAGGAGAGAGGGAGAGGAATATCAATGTGTGGTTGCCTCTTGTGCATCCCCTGCTGGGAAACTGGCCTGCAACCCAGGCATGTGCCCTGACTGGGAATGGAACTGTGATCGTCTGGTTCACAGGCCCGCACTCAATCCACTGAGCTACACCAGCCAGGGCTTCTCTTAATTTTTTTAATGGTTTGTTCAAATTAGGGCCCATGCAAGGTTCATGCAGTACATTTGACTGATGTCTCTCTTAAGTCTCTTTTAATCTCTTATACTCCTCTCTCTTTTTTTTCTTTGTGGTTTATTTGTTAAGGAGACCAGCTTTTGTCTTTTAGAATTTCCCTCCTTGATTTTGCTAATTGTATCCCTGTTCTATCTTTAAAATGTTCTTCTGTTCTGGACTGTAATTTCTGGAAACTTCTAGTTAGATTTGAGACTTGATTGGATTCATTTATTAAATTTTTTGACAAGAGTACTTTATAAGCATTTTTTACTTTATATTGCATCAATTTGCGGGGTTATATTAGTCTCGTGTTACGTTCAATCAGTGGGGTCAGACTAACCCGCCCGACTTTCAGCTGATGATGACTGTTGATCCTTGCCTGGGCCTGTTTTCTCGGTTAGGGTGTCCCTCGATGTTTAAACAACTTTTTAAATGATTAAAGTGGTATATGCTCATTGAAAAAATCAGCAACATAGAAAAATAATCACCCCAAACCCGACCGCTCTCCCCCTGAATTACAGATGATATTTTGGTATTCAGGTATTTTCTTTCAGTCTTTATTTTGAATTCCTGCATAGTATTTTATTCTGTTTGAACGTTGGGTTGTTTAAATTTTTTATCATTATAAATAATGCTTTGATAAAATACCTTTGTCTTGTGATCTCATTTAAATTCAAATGATTTTCTCAGAGTAGGTTCCCAAAGTATAATTCTTGGGTCAGAAGATACAAGTTATTTTTAAATTCTTGATATATATTGTTGAATTGCTTAAATAAAAATTCCAGCTGTTAAAGAAAAAGATTGAGCTATAAATATTATATACAGGTACTAGTATGAACTAGACAAGTGGCTGTTTTTCTAAGACCTCGAAATTATTCAATACCTCATAGACAGAAATCTTGTTCATAAAAATATAATGATTCTAGACTCTTTATTTTTATATCCTAAATAGGAATTGTATGGTTTAAGGATTTTCTCAGTATTGACTCTTCCCTTTGGCCTCAAGGTAGGAGGCACTTCTAAGATATTTTTATGTGAGTACTTTTATCTTTGTATGCAAAGGTGGTGAACAAGTCATGCTAACACTTCAGACGCAGGCACTAACTTCAGCAGCACTGGAGGTTAAGGTCAAGAGCTCAATATTCAGGTGTACCTGTTGAGAAATAAAGCTTTATCTCTAAACTTGAAATTACTACAACTTGAGTATGAACGGGGTCCTCTGTGGCTTCTAAGCAGCAAAGAAAGCAGTTTGATATTGTACTGACTTTGGAGTCCAACAGACTTGGAATCATAGCCTAGACCAGGTATTTACAGGATTGAAGCTTCTGAGCCCTTACTTGCTTATCCGTAAAATAGATTTAGGGATGCCTACCTTTTTTAGGGATGTTTATCCTTAAGAACTATTGGCATAATCATTAGGATTTTTGAGTTAGAAGCTATTTCTAATAGAATAAGATGATCAAATCTAGTACCCAAGAGAACAATAAGAATTTATTTATTGAGTGGAATGAGGCAGATAGGGCCTTCCCATTTCAAGAGTTTTTTCAGATCAGGGCTCCAGAGACATTTTCATTTAAGTTATAAAAGCCAAGAAACTTGGCTCCATCAAACTTGTGAATAAGAAACTACCTTGCCAAATTGATCCATTAAATATATATTTATATTGAGTGTCAGTTTTATGCCAGAAATGTGAAATTCTGAAGTGATGAAGAAAGATTCTGCTAGGAGAGATAAGTAGGTAAAGCAACAACTGGAATGTTGTGTGAGAAGTGCTATGATGGATATGCACATGGGGTGCCAATCACCTGCAGAGCTTGGGGCCTTCTTGGGTCAGGGAAGGCTTTTGGGGTTCTGCCATGGCTGATGCTGGGCCTGAGTTCTTTGAGCAGTACAAAAGTAGGGTGGGAGGGACTGAGACTGGGAACAGGGAGATAGGTAATGAAGCAGGGTCAATGGGAGTGGATAGATTTGAGAATCTTTTGGCGAGAGAATCAATCAAACTTTGTGACTGAGGGTCAGGATGAAAGAGGGCAGCTTTGGCTCAGGTTTCTGACTAAGCCCACTGTCAGATGCTCAGCTTAGAGAGCCTCCCTCAATAATTCACAAGATGACTATGCTGTTTATAATTATATATTCTCCTTTAACTGACAGTCCAGTATTCACTTAGCACCTATTATAACCCAGCTACTGTGATACAAGCTGAGGATGCAAAAGAGAAATCTGTGTTCTCATGAAGCTTACATTCTTATGGAGGAAATAGATGTCAAAAATTAAGAAAAATAAGGCAAGAACAAGGGATAGAGAATGACCAGGGCAGGAAGGATTGGGGTAGGGGGTCTTAAATAAAAAGATTAAGGAAGACATCTTGAGTTGATATTTGAATAGAGTCATTGCAGGTGAAGGGAATATGTATAAAGGCCCTAATGCAAGAGCATGTTTGGCATGTGTCTTAGTGTAGAGGGAAGCCACAATCAATGAAGTGGGATAAACAATAGGGAAAAAGAGAAAAGCAATACGCAGTGGTCAGTTCACGTGGGGTTTTTGCACTTCATTCTAGAATGATGAAAAGCCATATAAGGGTTAAGAGCAAGGGAGTGACATAGTTAACTCTGGCTACTGTGTGGAAAAAGTAGTCTGCCGAGGGACAGGAGACGAAATGTAGAAGTGAGCAGACTAAGCAGGAGGCTGTTGCTGGGTTCTGTGCAAAGGCTAGTGCTTACTTGGGTGAGAGGAATAGCTGTGAGGTACAGAAATTGTCCAATTTGGGAGGTATTTTGAAGATCGAATCTACAGGAGTTGTTGGAGTAAAAAAGAGAAAATGCGGGTTATGCCAAGGTTTTGCCCCAAGCAGCTTGGTTATTGATGACTCCATTTTGGGGGAGTAGGAGATAAAGTGATCCAGAATAGCTAAAAAATAGTCCACACTTTCTGATTTTGCAACTTATTAATCAAGACAATGTGGTACTGACATAAGGATAGCTATATAGATCAGTGGAATGGGATTATGAGTCAAGAGGTAAAATCATACATTTATGCGCAGTTTTTGACAAGAATATGACAGTTCAGTGGGTGAAAAATGGTCTTTTCAACAAATGTGGCTGGGACAACTGAATATCCACATGCAAAACAAGTGGAGCTCTACCTCACACCGTATATTTAAAAAATGGATCAAAGACCTCCATAAGGTCTTTGTAAGTGCGAAAGCTATAAAACTCTCTTAGGGGTCAGCTTCCATGACCTTAGATTTAGCAGTGGATTCTTAGATTCTTAGACACCAAAAGTACCAGCAACAAGAAAAAAATAAAAAAATTGTACTCTATCAAGTTTTATTTTTATTTATTTATTTATTTATTATTGTAAGGAGAATTTCTTTTTTTTTAATATAGATTTTATTTATTTATCTTTAGAGGGGAAGGGAAGGAGAGAGGGAGAGAAATATCAATGTATGGTTGCCTCTTATATGTCCCCTGATGGGAACTGGCCTGCAATCCAGGCATGTGCCCTGACTGGGAATTGAACCATGATCCTTCGGTTCGCAGGCCTGCGCTCAATCCACTGAGCTACACCAGCCAGGGCCTCAAGTTTTAAAATATCATGCACCAAAGGACACTATTAAGAAAGTGAAAGAAAACCTACTGAATGGGAGAAAATACTTGCAAATTATATGTCTGTATAGGTCTAGATTCCAGAATGCATAAAGAATTCTTACCATTCAACAACAAAAACATAATCCAGTTAAACCAAAGGGATTGTATAGACTTTTCTCTAAAGAATATGTGCAAATGGCCAACAGACACATGAAAAGGTGATCAACATGATTAGTTGGTAGTCAAAAGCGTAATGAAATAACACCTCATACTCACTAGGATGACTATTAACAAACACTCCAACCTAAAAATAACAAATGTTGGTAAAAATGGGAAGAAATTGGAACCCAGTACACTGTCGGTGGGAATGTGACATGTGTGGCCACAGTGGGAGAAGAAGGAATGAAGTACCGACACATGGTGTAACGTGGGCGAGCCTGGAAAATGTAGGTTGGGTGAAGGACGCCACTTACAAAGCCACAGACTGTGTAGCTCCCTTTGTAGGACATGCCCAGAGGAGGCAAATCCATAGATGCAGAAAGCAGATAAGTGGTTGCCTATGTTGGGAGTTTGGGGGAAAATGGGGAGTGAGTACTGATAAGAACAGATTTATTTTTTAGTTAACGAAAATGTTCTAAATTTGATATGGTAATGGTTGTACAACTCTGGATATACTGAAAACGATTGAATATATGTGAATTATAGCTTCATATATTGAAGCTATAGTTGTTATATCGAAACAAAAAAGGATGATGACAGCAGAATCAGGATGGGTGTTGGATGTGTGGGCGTAGTGGGGAGGGTAGTGGGGAGGGCGTGAAAGAGCCTCGGGGAGAGCACAAGAATAAGCCGACCATGGAAACATTAGGCTGTACTGATGGGCCACTTGAGGTTTGCGGTCTTCAATATGATGTGAGCCCAGTCGGCGTGGTTGGGCTGTGGAGGTAGGAACACAGAACAGGTGAAGGGCTAGATTCCACCAAGACTGGGTTTTGCTGGGGAGCACGAGACAGATTAGAAATAAGTTGAGGGACTCTTCAAGGCAATTGTTAATGTGGTAACTGTGAGATCTAAACTAGGCAAGAAGGAAATTGATGAACTGACAGAGTAATGGACGTGAAAAAGGTGACAGTCTGGAATTAGATGTCCTGGAGGGGCTGAAAAATTATTGGAGTTAGGGTGCTAGAGGGCGTGAGTTGGAAAAGGCAGGTGGTGATGATCAGAGATTGGGACTTGTGAACTTGAGATCTTGCAAGTGGCACAATTATTACTGACAGGCTCAACCAGGGCTTCTCAGCAGAACCATGAAACATAGAAAACGAACAGATTGTTCTACTTCTCCAAAGGAGGGTACAGAACTGGTACCAACCATTCTAAATGCAGCAGAGAGAGGTTAACTCATCACACACAGTAGATGCCTTAGGGCATTAGGCTTGCTTCTCTCTCAGATCCCCCCTGAGAAAGGCCGGGATGGTATGATCTACAGGACTAGCCAAGCAACTGAGAGGCAAGCATAGGGGATGGAGCATACCTTAGGTTGAAACCTATAAAAACTGCTACTTCATACACTTCAGTCTAATACAGTTTGTAGATACTGAAATCACCAAGAATGATGGCTGCAGTGGTGAAGAGAGAGACGGTCAGTGACATGTCCAAGTTTTCAGTGAATGGCGGGAAGTGTGGGGGACCGGCAACCAGGAGGGGAGGAGATGACTAACTACTTTGAGGTGGGTAGCAAGGGTAACACGTGGTTTGTGCTTCAAACTAGGTCTTCCCAGTGGACTGGAAGCAACAGCAAGGAGGAAGAGGATATCCACCCCAACTCCAGGTCAGTAGTGCTGTGGTGTAAAGAAGAAACAAGCCAGTGCTTGAGAAGGTACGAGGAGAAGCGGTGCCCACCTCAGAGGACAGCCTTCTCTCAGCGAGAGCAAGAGGATGAGAACTTTCAGAGGAGGCTGAGCAAGCACGTCAGGGGTTTTGTCCATCAGTGACATGAATTCCAGAAGGCGTTTGTTTCCAGAGTAGGCATGGATGACCGAGTCAGGTTAGAAAAGTGCCCCCGGAGGACAGATCAGAGTCATGTAGGGATGAGAAGGTAGGTGGTGAGAGAGGCCAGGGGGGCTTGGATTTCTCGTGGTGCCCAAGGTGAACAGACTGAAGGCCTGATACTACTGCGTTAGTCCTGGTTATCTCTTAAAGGAGCAGAGCTAGCCAGTGGAACTGTCTGCGGGGACAGAGATGTTCCAAATCTCTGGGGTCACGTATGGAAGCCAGCAGCCACGTGTGGCTACTGAGCATGTGAAATGTGGCTCATGGAACTGAGGAGCTGAATTTTAAATGCTATTTAATTCTAATTAAGATTTAAATTTTAAAAACCACATCACTCAGAATGGTAGATAATTAATTCTAATGATAACGCTTTTTGGAGTTTCTGAGGGGAGGCCAGCAGCATTGAGGCAGGCAGTGTGCAGGTGAAACGCACCTTCCCTTTCTCATTACATCCCACTGAGGAGGAGCCTGGCTGGAGGAGAGGCACTTCCAACGGGAATACCCGCAAGTCTGTGGCCTCCTTTTCCTTTCTGCTGAGGTGGTTTTGAGTTGAGGGAGATATAGTGAGAATACTAACTTCTGCCATTCTGCTAAGTCTCTTTTTTGTATTTATAATTTCTACTCCTCTCAAGCAGCTGTTGTTTCCACTGTTAGTTCTATCTAGGCCATGTGTTTTTATTTTTGATTGCTTGTCTTTGGGTTTTTTGGAAACAAATGTGCTGAAGTCTACATAGTATATATTGATAAATAACTGTTCTGTAATGTTTTGATTGTTTACTGTTCATTCAGTTTGTAGAAGTTAGTATGGGAACCACTTAAGACTAATACGTAATCCAAGTTATAGACAGGCTGATAAGTGCTTATTCTAAGGATGCACTTAAATCTTTGGATAAGGCTAAGAAATAAGCCAGGAAGAATATTAATGACAGTTAACAGTTTGTGTTTGCTGAGTGCTTTCTGTGGGTTGGACACCCTCACCACTTATTTGAATTATCTGATTTAATCCTTACCAACTCCTGTGAGGGGAGATACTGTATCATCTCATTTTGTAGTTAAGTTGGCTAACACACCGTATTTTGCCATGTATAGTGTACACCAATGTTTGGGGGCTACAGGTTGGGATAGTGCAAAGTTTTTGGCCCAAACTTTCAGGAAAAAAGTCTTTTATTTGAATTTTTAAATTCAATTATTTATATTTAGATACTTGTTTTTCATATTGTAAAGGAATTTTAGCATTTATTTTTTAACATATTACAATACTAGAAATTTTATGTAACAAATAAATTACAAAATGCAAGAACAGGTACACGGTCTTTCAGGCACTACCTGTGTATAATGTGCACCCTTTTTTTCCTCTCAAAAATGTGGGCAAAAAGTGCACATTATACATGGTAAAATACAGCAGTACTCAGGTTATCGGCCTACGGTAAACGGTAAGTGGAGTCTCAGTTTGGACACCATTTTGCCCAGCTCTGAAGTTGGTGTACGTTATTCCACCAGGCCCTGCTGCTTCCTTGCATCTTAACAGTGCCGAGGCAAGTTCCTAGTGTAGCTCCTTAGGGTGTTTTTATCCAGGGGTTTTAAAAGGGCCGCGTTAGTGGTTGTAGGTGTACAGGTGGCTCTCCCAGCAGTTAGTGACACCTTTCCTCCTCCGTTTTGCTTACGTTGCCCTGGTCGTTGTTTTCCTAAGACTCTACTGTTCCCTTTTGAATTTTTGGCTGTTGTCGCCAGCAGCAAGGGTTTTGGATTTCAGTTTCATGCTGAATTCTCTGCCTGCAGCTACTTGAAATGGCCGCCTCAACCCTCACACACTGGAGGTGGAGGCTCCTTTAATAGCAGCTTATACTTTCTGTTCCTTTGTGAAGGGTAGTGGGTTTCAGAGTTTGAAAAACTGAGCTGCAGGGCCTCGTCCAGTTCACCCTGGTCATGACATTAAATCAGACAGTTAGCACACAGTTCCCAGCCACCTGCCAGGTCTCTCCACTCACTCACATTCTTTTCCACCTGCCCACTCACTTACACTTAAACTTCTCTTGCCATCCTTTACCTTCTAATTTCTCAGGAGAGGCGGCCTGCTCCTGTAGAAGGACATATGCTTCTTTGAAGTCAGACTTGCATTGCATTCCATTGGGTTTTTTGTTGTTGTTGTTTTAGTTTTGAGATCTTGATCAGGTTATTTAATATTTCATCATCTATGAAATACAGATAATGATATATGCCTTGTAGGGTTGTATTTTAAGGACTGGAAATTATAAGGTCCCTGGTACAGAGTAGGTCCTCGTACAAGAGCTCTTTTTCCCCTTGAATCCATCGGTATGATTTAATGGGGCAAATGTTTATTAGCATTTAATGTGTGCTCTATTCTGCTGGGGATGTTGAAGAGATCAAAACAAAACTCAGAATCTCTAAGTTCAGAAAGATGCATGGTGTAGAAAAGAGACTGGCATACAACAAGTAACAGAACTGCGCTGAGTACAGTAGAGGTATATGTAAAGTGCGAGAAGCAATTAATTCTTTTCCAGCACTGTGTATGGAGTGGTTTTCAAGTATTCCTTTTTGAAAAATACTTGGTAGTTAAGATTGGGGACAAATGGAAAGAGAGAGAGAAAAAACAACTCTTAGAGGTTTCTGTAATCTGTGAGGTGCCAACCTTTTAAGAATTGATTTCAGCAAGACACTTGATAAAATCTCTCGTGAAGTCCTTGTACATAAGATGGAGAAATGTGGGCTGGCTGATAGAGTGGGAGGAGGGTTTGGTGGTGGTTATACAACGATGTCGAGGATGTTTTTCTCCAGCAGTACTTTATTTTTACTTACAAAATCTCTGGGTTGGAAGGAACCTTAGAAATAGATTGCCTATTCTCTGTAATCTGATCTGTTTCCTCCCTTTTAGTTTTTAATTTCAGCAATACAGAAAGTGTATAGTGAAAAACCTACCTTCTTACTATTCTAGTCATCAAGTGTTCTTGCCATTCTCTCCACGGACAAACACTGTTCATAGTTGCTTGTGTGTATGACCTGGTTTCATTATGCATATCTCTTTACACTTGCTATTATAGTTGTTTGTGTGTGCTGTTTCCCTTAATACTCTCTACCCTCCTTAGGACCCCTTCTCATAATTTTCTCTATCTCCCCAAACTACTTACACATCAAAGATTCTCTATAAATATTTGCTTTATTAAGTATTTAAAAGAAACTTGGACTGGGGGGAGAAGACAGGCTTCTCTGGTAACATGCCACAGTTCTCTGTCCTTGGCCCTGTCCTTGAAAACCATTTTCCCCCAGTGAGTTGAATGAAGATGCAGAAAGCCTGCTTGTTACATGTACAGATGACACAAAGCCGGAAAAGAGAGCTAATAACATCAGATGACAGAATCAAGACCACAAAGGAGCTCTGGCTGGTGTGGCTCAGTGGACTGAGTGCTGGTCTGTAAACCAAAAGGTCACTGGTTCGATTCCCAGTCAGGGCATATGCCTGGGTTGCAGGCCAGGTCCTCAGTAGGGAGCAATCAAGAGGCAACCACACATTGATTGGTGTTTCCCTCTCTTTCTCCCTCCCCTTCCCCTCTGTCTAAAAATAAATAAATAAAATCTTTAAAAAAGAAAAGAAAAAAAGACCACAAATGAACTCAATAGACTGGAATGCTCACCTGAGAAGAACAGGGACAACTATAAAGTCCTGTGTTTAAAGGGGGAAAATACCCAACAATGTAGTTACCTAAGTATAGAATTAGGACACCTGTCTTAATAACATATTATTTGAGGGTGATTTGGGAAGGCAGGGGATGGACCTTAATTGCCTTTAAGCTCAATTTAAGTCAGTCAGACATAGTGACTGGAAAAGTACAAAATCTCCTTTGGGGGCTACAGGTTGGGATAGTGCACACAAACCTTTCTTGGTGTGGACTGGGTCTTTAGAGATCATGGCAAATGGGGGGTAAATAGATCTCATCAGCAACTATGGGCATATCTTGCCGCTGGCAGTTGCAGTACATGTGGTGACAGGGGCTACTCTGTTAGAAAGGCAGAGGTTTCCCAATGGTGCAAGATTTTCAACTTTGCTTCTTCCTCTACATTTCCTCTTTTATATTCAGAGTCTGCTGCCAACTAACAGTTTTTCTTCTTTTTTTCTTTTTGTGTTGAAAGTGTCGACTTGGAGAAAAGTAGAGGCCCAGAGCAAGAGTGACAGTGGGTCAGCTGCCCAGACTGCCCTGGACGTTGAGAAGTAAGTAGGTTGGCTGTGTTCAGGGAGCTCCTGTTGAGCACGCCCTTGCTGAGACCGAGTGTAGAGACCAGTTCCTCTCTTCCCCTGGGTTTCTTTGGCCTGCCAGTCGCTGTTCCCTCGGACACCCGACTTTCTTATTCCCAGTCTATGTCAGTGCGTGTGGCCTCCATATATCCCTTTCTATTGCCCTAGAAAAGCCTGCTGCCTACTCCAGTTCCACATTGCTTTTAGCTTTGGAATCAGAGCATGTAAGTGAAAACAGTAAAGCTTAATTTCAACTCATCAGGGGTTTTTTTTAAGGTTTTATTTATTTATTTTTAGGGAGGCGAAGGGAGGGAGAAAGACAGAAACATCAATGTGTGGTTGTTTCTCTCATTCCTCTACTGGGGACCTGGTCTGCAACCCAGGCATGTGCCCTGACTGGGAATTGAACTGGCGACCCTTTGGTGCATAGGCTGTCACTCAGTCCACTGAGCCACACCAGCCAGGGCAATTTATTAGTTTTTAAAATGGTTTAGATTATGGTGATTTAATAGAATACAAGAAAATGTGCCACACTTATACCAAACTAAGGATATTGAGTTAGGTTACTAATGTCTGCAACTTTAATTTTGTTTTAACACTATCTGCCAAAAATAAACTTTATTCCCTGTAACTTAAAATATATGTGTGTGTATCTATATATGTATGTATATGTATAGATGTGTATATATGTATAACAGTTTATTGTGTATAGTTTAATCTTACTGTTTTGGCTGCATTCAACTAATTTTGAAATTTAAAAATTATTTTATTTGAACTTGCATATTGGTATTTGGTGTTTTGGGAAATAGTGAGCTATTTTGTGATGTAATGATACAGAAGTTGAATTGCAAAAGGTTGGGCAATATAGACAACCTCCTTGGCTTGTGGGTTGCGGCCTGACTAAGAAAGCGCAGTGCATTCTGGGGCACTCGGGGGGTCGGGTTGAAGTGCTGTCTCCCGAAAGGAAGGACATTGCCAACAGTCCATCAGAGCAGGTGGTCGTTAGGCAGAAACATTTATTTTGGAAACACACTTTAGAGTTCCTCCCCTAATCCAGGCGAGTTGATCACCACTACTTTTGGAATCCTTCCTCTAGGACTGTGTCATCACTGCAGGACAGACACTTCATCAGAAGTGTGTCGTGGCTGGGTTTTTTTTGTTTTTTTTTTTTGACATTTCTGTTTCCCTGGCTAGGCTGTTAGGTTGTTTTTTTTTTTTAAAGATTTTATTTATTTATCTTTAGAGGGGAGGGAGAGAGGGAGAGAAACATCAGTGTATGGTTGCCTTTTGTGCACCCCCTGCTGGTAGTTATCCTGCAAGGAACCGGCCTGCAACCCAGGTATGTGCCCTGACTGGGAATCGAACCGCGATCGATCGTCTGGTTCGCAGGCCCGCTCTCAATCCACCGAGCTACGCCAGTCAGGGCGGCTGTTAGTTATTTGAAGACAGATACTTGCCTTCATTCCTGCTCTGTTCCCCAGCAGCTAATGAAATGTGTCTGAGACAGCAGCAAGAGTAAAAAAGCTATTTGTTGAGCACCTAAATATTGTGTGCTGGCCACTGCGCTAGATGCTTGGTTTACTATATCACTCTCACAATGGATGGTAAGGAAGGTAGTTACTCTTTTTTGTCTTTTTAATAAAGAAGCTAGAGAGAAATTGGAAGTAACTGGTTGAGATCATGTGGCCAGAACTGGCAGAGCCTGCCTGACTCACGCCCCTTCCCCAATGCCGCCATCCCTCACACGGTAGGGACAAGTAGGCGCTTTCTGCTTTAACTGTCAGCTGTGAGAGAGACACTCAGCTAGCTCTTCTCGTGAGGAAGAGTGCATCCTTCTCGTTATGAAGTGCCTGAGAGACTGACTTCTTCCATTTTAAAGACCTCCAGGGAAACTCTTCCTTAGAGTTAATCCAGTTTCCCTTGCTGTAGTAATTGAATAGTTAACAGCCAGAAAGAGAAGTCTAAGAGAGCAAACTTTGGAAAGTTGGCTTTAGCTTCTTAAAACTAAGATGCTGGTCTTATGAGCCAGGCAGACCTGGCCTCTGACAGCTATTAGCTATAGGACCTTGGGAAGAAAAGCACCTCCTTAATGGGGCTGGAGACTTAATTGGGAAATTGTATTTAAAGCGCCTTCCACCAGTTCTCACCACAGAGGAAATACTCAGTAAATGTTCATTTTCTGCCTTTGTCCCCAGTGATTCAATTTTCCCCAATGTCCAGTAAACCTCACCTCAAGAACACAGTGCCCTCTCTTTCTACAAACTCAACTGTTACAAAAAGTTAAAAAATAACTGTGTATGAATTCATGCAGAAGCCTCTGGCAGAACCACATGGTTTTGGTAACTTCCTAGTTACAGGTTGTAGAATTAAGGAAGTTGTCATATGGACAGACTTGATTCACTAATCAGACAAGTTCACCTACCCTCGTAAAAATTGTAATCTTGTCCTGGCTGGTGTAGCTCAGTGGATTGAGCGCAGGCCTGCGAACCGAAGGATCATGGTTCGATTCCCAGTCAGGGCACATGCCTGGATTGCAGGCCAGTTCCCAGCAGGGGACCCACAAGAGGCAACCATACATTGATATTTATCTCCTTCTCTCCTTCCCTTCCCCTCTAAAGATAAATAAAATCTTTAAAAATTTTTTAAAAAACTCTTAAAAATTGTTATCTTGATTAAATGCTCTTGGTGCTCCCTTTTCTGTTGAAATTTTAGCTTCCCTTTGAAAAGACTTACACTTACTTTCAGAAGAGTTTGACAGAACATTTTATGTTTGAAGAGCAGTCAGCGTTGTTTGAGGTGGAAGAGGTTATTTTATTGCCATCTGACCGCTGCATCGGTGGGGCACGGAGGAGCGGTGAGGGAGAACCACTAAGTGCTCCGTCTTTTTGATTGTCAGTGGGCTGCTTCTGTCGGCCGCCTGCTGAGCAACGCTGCATTGTTTGGCAGGCCTCTTCCACAGAGTAACTTGGAGACGTAAAAACACAATTTGAGCTATATCCAGGAGCCCAACGGCAAAAGCAAATCTTAAAACTGCTTTATTTTTCTTTCTTCTGATTGGCTAGGAATGAGAAGTGTTATCTCTGTAAATCCCTGGTCCCATTCAAAGAATACCAGTGTCATGTAGAGTCCTGTCTTCAGCTGGCAAGGGGTGACCAAGGAGACGGGCCTGCAGAGAGTGGGAGAGCACACTTGGCTGTGGAGGGGAAGCAGCAGCAGTGGCCGAGGAACCCGAAGGTCGGTGCGGTGTTCTGGGAAAGACGGATCCTCCGCACTTCTGTTTAGGGCTTTTTCTCCCCTCCCTTCCTGCCTCTGTTTCTTCTGTTTGTCTTGAAACAAGACTTGTGCTTTGTAACATTTTTTTTATTAAAAAAATAATACTTAGCCCTGGCTGGTGTAGCTCAGTGGATTGAGCGTGGGCCTGTGAACCAGACGATCGCGGTTCGATTCCCAGTCAGGCCACATGCCTGGGTTGCAGGTCAGTTCCCGGCAGGGGCCAGTTCCCAGCAGGGGATGCACAAGAAGCAACCATACATTGATATTTCTCTTCCTCTCTCCTTCCCTTCCCCTCTAAAGATAAATAAATAAAATATTTTAAAAAATAGTAATATTTATATGTTCATTGTAGAAAGTACAAATATCTTTAAAAGTGAAGATATTGAATGCAAGCTATAATTGAAAAAATGAAATTTTAAAAAACATGAAGAATTAGGGGAAATTCCAGTGTTTTTTCTATGCATTTTTAATATAGTTGGCACCATACTGTATGTGTGTACGCACCGAACATTGTAGCTTAAAATAAACACTTTTCTTGGTTTATTTTTAAACTATTTTTTAAAATACTCTGAATGTTTGTATCACACAGTCACTTAACTGTTCTCATTATAGGACATTCAGGTTCTTTCCAGTTCTCTATTATAAAACTATGTTTAAAACATTAATCAGTCTTTGAACCAGTGATTATTTCCTTAGATAGATTTCCTGAAGTGGAATTCTTAAGGCAGTGGACATAAACATTTAAAAACCTCGTGAAACACACGGTCAAATTGCTTTGCAGAAAGGTTCCTCTGTCGCACGCCCACCAGGAGCCGAGAGATCAGCTCTGTTGAATGGTCTCAGGAGGCCGTGGGATTTGGCCCCTGGTCATGGGGAAGGTGGATGTGTTTTCTGCCTTTGTGATTAGAGATTAGGAAGAGCAAGTCTTGGCTTAGAAATCAAAAATGAAACAGCAGCTCCATTTTCCAGACCTACAGCCCTCAGTCCACATGAAGGAAGAGGCCATTCTCTGTCAGGGCATAAGAAAGGGGCTCTGTGTGAACGGGGTGGTTCTGAGGTGGTGGTTTGGAGTTGGGCTTGGACCGTGGAGCCAGGGGGTTCTTCTGGCATCCCTGCCCCTAGAAGGGACCTCAGAACGGTTATTTTTTATTTTCAGTCTCCCCAAATCAGTCGAAGGCCAAAGGCTACTGTTGTTCACTATGATCTTTGGGGAATAATTTGCCTTCAGCCTTGACTCTGGTATCTGTTCTTGGATAATACTGGTATAAAGATGTATTCTCTTCACCCTGGTTATCTTTTTCACTTGTGCACCCTCATTTATTAGAAAGCAAAAGGCTTCCCTAGAGGGGTCCCTCCACACCTCTTTCTCCTGGAGACAGGTGTGATCTGGGCTAAAAAGAAGTGTTTAGATATTCTGCTATGAGGTAACCCTTCCCTTTCATTTGTTTATCTCTGTTGCAGGAAAAAGGACGCAGTGAGGGCCGACTCCTCAGTCTCTTGGACCAGTCTGAGCACAAGACTGAAGGTGAGGACTCCGGGACCAGATTCCCGGGCTTCTGGCTAAGGCCCGGCAGTGAGAAGAATCTCCGCCACCTCCCTGTCTGTTGGAGTTAAGTGGATGCACATTTGACCAGAGTAGCCAGCCTTTGAGACTTGGTCTGGGTCATCTCTCCTTGAAGAAGATGGGGAGATAGCCTGTCTTCAGCATCATGCATTTCATTTCAGGCTTTAGAAAGCCTGTTGAACTGGGAAAAAAACATTTCCAGATGACGGGACAATGAAACAAGCCCCAAGTACCCTCTACAGGAACAGGCATGGAAAAGCAGACATGCCGACATTACTGCCTCCTCCTGAGGTTTTGTGCTTCATTCATATGTTACCTTGAGCTTAGTGTCCAAACCTATGCTCCTGAGGTCTTGTGGGAAGTAACTTTCTTTGTGCCTAGTATTTAGGGAGCATACAGTAGGCAGGTTATGTGCATTGTGTAGAGTAGTGCCACCCTCACAAATTGTAAGGATTGTATCTGGTAAAGCTCCAGACATATCCCCTGGCACAAATAGGCCCTTGATAAATGTTAGCTGCTGTTATTACTGTGGTGGTTGTCGGTTGCTATTGTTAAAATGCACTAGATGCAGATGGAAGAGGAACTTCTGCTTAAGCCTTTCTGATGACTATGAAAAGGCAGCCTCTCTGGGCCGCTTGTCCTGCTGCCTCTAGATCAGCAAGTTGTGATTCTCTGTAGGTGGATGGCAACTCCTGGTTCCTCAGGTCCAGGTTTGAAGTAGGTTTATGCAGAGGGCATTCATACAAACGTGTTCACCTCTGTACATCTGCACTTGAGCCTGTCAGATGCTAAACGCTCACATTCCACTGGTGTGGGGACTGGCGCTGAGCCACCTGGATCAGTTTGATGAAAGCAGTGCCCAGAACACAGGAAGCACATGATCATTGAGCAGTGGTATGATTGTGATACTACTAACAACATTATTACTGTTTTTCTCCTGTTGTAGATGCAAAGATAAAGACCAAGTCTTCAGAAACAGTGGCCTTCAGGTGCATTGGGGTGTGCATCGGGGTGTGCATTGGGGTGTGACTGCAGCTCTAGGAAAGGCCTGGTTCTGGGTTCTGTGTATGGCGTGGTTTTCAAACTGTTGAAGGTAGAAATCACTGGAACTGTGTGATCTCTCTGTGTACCTCTGTGACAGCCTCGTATCTGGGCTAACAATTGGAGGGCAGCTCAGTTCACTTACTGTGTTAAAACTAGCAGAGCAAAAGCTGTTTCTTACTCGTCTCTACTCTTCCATACCCACCAAACTCTGGTCTTCTGACTCGGATTTCCAGCAGCTTGGGAATTTGGTTCTGAATCCTCCTTCCCTCGCTGTCCAACTGTGTGGCCTTACGTGTATGATTTACCCAATGTCCTCACCTGTAAAAGGGGGATGATGGGACTTGTCTGGTTGGATGATGACAGCAGTTGTGTGAATCAATAATATATGTCAGAGCCCCTGCTGTACTTCGTGACACTGTTTATTAGTGGTGAGTATCAAATTCTGAATTTCCTGCTTCTCTCTAGGGTGCCCTCCCCGGGGATGGAAGAGGCAGGCTGCAGCAGAGACATGCAGAGCTGCTCCCTTGCACAACTCGACTTAACCGAGTCTCCCATCAAGTCTTTCGTTTCCATTTCAGAAGCCACAGATTGCCTAGTTGACTTTAAAAAGCAGTTTACTGTCCGGCCAGGTAGCCGGACACGGACCAAAGCAGGCAGAGGAAGAAGGAGAAAATCCTGAATTTCTAGGGTCTAAAGGCTGACAAGGCCGTGAGCAGTGGGGTGGCCGTGCTCACCAAGCCTCGGTGGCCCAGTTCGTTGCTGAGCAGGTCGTGGTCCTGCCATCCCCGCCGTGAGCACCGCTGAGCGTTCCAGTTTCTTGTTTTCTATGATCTGTACGAACATCAGTGTATAGTGTTCTGTTTTATAACAGCCTGTTCGAATTCGCTTGTAGTTCAAAGAAAATTTAAATATATTTATCTATGTTTGTATGAAATCTTATTTCAGTGAGATGGAGCTTCCTTTTTTCCCCTGTGTGTTACAGGGTCTGGGGAGGGGCTGTTTTAATTGTGGAGCTAGTTCTCAGACATAAATTTCATGTTCCTGAATGACTTTTTACTGGTCCTTGATACGCAGCCTGTATTCATCGAACGTGTAGTGCACACTCCCAGACACTGCGGGAGTATTCCCTTGACCTTCTCTGACATCGTCTGCAGGGGCCATTGAGTCCTGCTCCTTACTCTGCTGTCTCTACTGTGCAGTGACCCGTTACTTTATCGCTGCCTCGCCCAGTCACGAATTCTCAGCCAGAGCATGGGACCTTTGAGGGGTATGTCCTGCCGTTCTTCCCCGGAATCTGTAAGTGAGCACTCTGTTTTTAGTTAGTTCCAGTGCAGTTATTTTTCCTTCCTGGAATAACCAGTGGGGATGCCAAGCACATTCATCTGGTAAAAGCACAATTGGTTCTCTTGCTGTCAGAGATCATAACAGGAACCGGAAGTGGGTTCCATTTCAGAAATTAGTAGAGGAATGCACGTTCTCAACCACACTGCCCAGGAGCTCCCAGAGGAAAGCAGAGACGAGGTCTGTCCTCGGTGCATGGGTGGTCGTGAGAGGGTGCTGAGTGGCAGAAGTGACTACCCGAGGAAGATGACCAGACAAGGACTTCGGAAAGCTAGCCCTGGCCCAAACCAATGTGAACATGTAATGAAAGATTGTGGGGGTGGTTACTGAACAGGAAGGCGTCGTGGGGCAGGATGAACAGGGACACAGACTCTCCCAACTTCTGATTTATCAAGTCCATTGTTCCCTTTTACTTTCTTTATTTTACAATGCAAATGAGGTGTGTGTGAGACTGGGGAGTTCAAAGATACCTAGGATGGAAGGCACAGTTTCCTGCTTGTGTGCCCTGCACACACGATCTCTTGAGTTCGAAGGCAGGGTGGCAGGCACCCTGCCCTGCCTGATCCTGGTGTTGGAGGCACTGATGTTGAGGCCAGCGCCACATGACTAATGCCAGTTGGTTTTTGAACAGCTGCTGTGGTTCATGCAGTGTATGTGCCTTCACTTAGTACCCACAGCAATCCTGTGAGGTCAGTATTACCCTTCCCAAATTTCAGATGAGTAATCAAAGGCTGAGAAGGACAAATAAAGCCACTTTTGCCCATGGCCTCCTCTTCACTCCTAAAGAAAATGCTATAGCCCTGGCTGGTGTGGGTTGAGCACCAGCCTGTGAACCAAAGGGTTACCAGTTCGATTCCCAGTCAGGGCACATGCCTGGGTTGTAGTCCAGGTTCCCAGTGCGGGGCATGTGAGAGGCAACCACACATTGATGCTTCTCTTCCTCTCTTTCTCCCTCCCTTCCCCTCTCTAAAAATAAATAAAGTGTTTTTTTTAAAAATCCAGGAAAAGAAAATGCTGTATTTTGAAGTATTATTTTTCTTCTAATGAAAATTAGTTTGTTAGTGATGTCCCATCAGCTTAACTCTCACTAGTCTTCTCATGAAATAGCCTTTTATTGGAGGTAGAAATCTATAAACGGGGTAGCATGTTACTTCTCTGTCTGAAGATAAGAAAGGGAAAGGGCTGATTTTACAAAGTGAATATTTAGCTTAAAATGGAGCAGTCTACCTGGAATGTGGGTCAGTGGCACATTGTTGGAGGAAGGTGTGGACGAGCAGGACCAGGAACAATAGGCTTTTTGTCAGCTAATGGGGAGTCACGGGAAACAGCCCCCCTCCCCAGACACCCCTCCTCCCCTTTCACTGGGAAAGGCTGGTCGTGCGGGAGGGGCATTGCTGGGAAGGTGAAGGCAGTCCGTGGAAAGAGTATCCCACCACCCTGAGTGTGGATCCCTGATTCTGATGCAGGTCAGCCTCTCTGGAGATCTAGTTTCCTTGTCCATAAAGTGGGGGAAAGCACGCAGCACCCTCGGGGTTAAAATAGTATGTACAGACACAGCACCTGTCACAGAAGACGGGGCCATGGCAGCTGTGGTCACTCACGTGGAGCTGGTTCTGTGTGTCCTAAGGAGTGATGATAGCATAAGAGGTGGAGAAGCCAGAGAGAGGGTGGGGTACAGATGCAAGAATCAGTTCTAAGAGGGGTGACCCCTCTCCCTTCACTCCCCCAACCACTCACTGCACAGTAAGCTGCAGTCCTGGGCACTGAGAGCTCTCCTAGGGGTCTGGCAGGATTTGTGCTTCTTGCAAAGTGGGGCGCAGCTCTTCTGATGTTGCTGACCTGTGGAAATCTAGGAAATTCCCCAAACTTCACAAGCAGTTGCCATAAATTGGGAGAGGGGCCCTTCTCTTTGTGAGGCGTGATCTCCTTGCATCCTCACAGTAGCCCTGAAGCAGAGGCAGTGCCTCGCCCTCTTGCCCTGGGTACTCACCATGCTCGTACAAAACCCCACATGGTTCTATCACGAGAACCTGTGACTACCATAGCCCTTCTCTGGGTGTGTGGGGCACAGACTGGGAGTGCCACATGATCAGGGCCCTGAAGCAGCCCTCAGCCAGTGGAACCTGGAAGTCGGTGGGTGAGCACCCCAGCTTCCTCGCCTCAGTGCTGCTGGACAGGGACTGGCCTGGAGTGGGTCTGTGGCAGGCCTGCCTGTAGTGTGTGGGTGCTTGACTTCACACAGGAAAGACTTCCCAACACGAGTCCGGGTGCTTCTGAGAGCACATTTATTCAAACTGGGGACAGCGAGACAAAGGAAGGACTTGGGGCTGGGAGAAGCAACAGGAGAAAGCCCAGGCAGCGCTCTGCTTCAGCTCCCTAGATGTATAGGAAGGGAGTGGGCCAAGGTGGGGCTGTTCTTAGCTCACTGGAAAGTCAGAGAGAAATGGGGCCTTGGAGACAGGATCAGAGGTCAACCTGGGTGGAGCTGCCGCTGCCTGCTGCTCCCCTGGCTGCAAGTCTTGTGGGGGACCCTGTGAGTTTAGGAGGAAGTAAAGAGGCTTGTGCCCAGGAAGGGGCATGGGTGTGCTCTAGAGTGAGCGGGCACTGAGTCTGCGTCCTGAGGGCTTTTTATCTTCAGGGGAGAATCTTTGGGGGGGTTGGGGTTATTCTTTGGTCTGCTCTACTATTTGACTTTTATCTTGGGTCTGTCTGGCTTTTAATAGGGTTTCCATTATTCGTTCCCCTGACTCCATCTGTCCTTGGGTTTAGCTGACATATACGGCATTAATTGGGTCTCTGCTCCCTATTTGCTTGACCAGAGAGATGTAACATATGTGTTCTCCAGTTAGGGAGGAGAGGTGGAAACTGTTTGCTCTCAGGGGTTCTTACGTAGGGGAGATAAGGGTTTGCGATTCACCAGCTGGTTGGAAGTTGCTCACCTCTGGGCTCATGAACCTGAGGGTCCCCTGACATTGGGGACCATGGAGCCTCACATGCATCGCTTGCATCCCAGCCCTGGCCTGGATCCCTTCCCAACTTAACTGTCTGCACTCAAATTTGATCTTATCCCGGAAGAACCCACACTAAGCCAAATGCTACGGAGAAGTGAGTCTCCAGGTGTTTTACCCATGGACAAACAAGCTCAGAGAGGCAGAGAAATTTGCCCGAGGACCTACAGCTGGTAAATGGTATGGGATTTGAACCCCGGCCCGCCTGCCAGCAGAGCGCATGCTCTCTTTAGTACACTGTGGTACCACCTACCTTTCCCCCTGGTGACAGAACTCAGTGGAGCCTTCAGGTTTGGATGGGTTCTTTCTCACCTGTGAGTCAGGGCAGCTTTGGCCCTGGGGGGTGACTTGGGACGTGCCCCTCCATGACCTCGGAGAACAGAGGGCTGCCTGGCCAGCAGCCGTAAGGGACATGGAAAACTGCACGTGGATGTCCCAGCCCTCACGAGGCTCTTGTGTATCACAAAAATTTAAATAAAGCTTTCGCCCGTAACCACGGTCTCCCTGAACCCTATAAATAGCGCTAAGGGCCAGGGGCAGGGCACAGTCTCGCCCAATCAGCCGCCATGGGTGCATGCACTCCCTGGTAATAAACAGCGTGACTCCATCTGCTGGACCTCCGGGTGGTTTTTTTGGAATATCACAAATGCAAGTGCAGCTCCCTGGCTTGGAGCTCCTGGGTCACAGGCCCTGGGTTACTGAAGCAGACAGACCAGGGCGAGAGGAAGGCAGGTAGGGCTGAGTGGATGGTAGTTCCCGTGGGAAGATGGACGTGCCTGCAACCCTAGTGGGAAGGCTGCTAAGGTCACGTGCTCCAGGAAGGCTAGCAGAGCTTACCAATTTCCTCTCAGTTGTGGGAGGGCTCTTCAATTTAACAAAAGTTAATATTGTTCTTCCTGGTCAGGTCTAAAACTGGGCGCTGGGGCTCACTAGATGAGCAAGAAGCACGTGCCAGGCGCCCGTGCCTGTTGATGCAATGGTGGGGGAAATCTAGGGCACCATGGGGTCCGCAGGCCGCACCAGGCTGGGGTCAGGGCCAGGAGGGGCTTATCAGGGAAAGTTGCCCAGGCATCGGTGCTGACCAAGGTGTAATTTAAAGGTGGAAAGGCTGGAGAGGGCAGAGAGGGAGTCATCCTAGAGCGATCCGTGTGAACAGAGACCTAAGAGTGAAGAAGCGTGGTGGATATAGGAGAGCTGGAAGGCACCTCCTAGCGAAAGGGCATGGAGGGAATTTCGGGGAGCTTATCGGAGCCCATTGGCCTTGTTGCCAGGCACTGTCTGCTTGGGAGCAGCTCAGACTCTCAGAGGGTCTGGTTCCTGGCCTGGCAATGGCACTCTGGCTGTGGCCCCCCATTTCTTCCCACTGACCACCTCCCCCCATCTCTCAGTTCCTTCTGGACAGCTGGAGATGGGCACTATGGGGCTGTGAGGGGGCCTTGGCATGACTGCCCTTCCCTTGTGGGTCCGTGGCCATCTGGCATTGGCAGAGAACTGCCGGCCGCTGCTGCGCCTCTGCTACAGCTGAGCCGACCAGCTGTTAACAGACCTCGTGTCCAAGTTGCCTCCTCCCTCCAAAGGCCCTGACATCAGCCTGGGTTCTGGGACTCCTCCTACGGGGGCAGATGGACACAAGATTTCCGGAAACATGGGGAGCCCTGGTGTTGCTTGTCAGGGGTGTGTCCTTTCATAGGCTCAGGAGACTGGCCTTGGGCGTGAACCACAGCTGGCCTCTACCACTCAGTTCCATATTCTCCTCCCCCACATGAACAAAGTCGAGAGAGGCTGGAGCTCCAGGCCAGGCAGGACGCTCCAGAGTGGGTGACTGTCTTTCCCGCCCCCATCCTCGAGTTCCCGGCCTTTGAAGGCCTGAATTGGTACCCGTGTCACAGTCATACTGAAACTGATACAAGAGTGACTGCCCCGGTCTCCACCCTGGTGCTGTGTGGAAGTCACGTACTCTCTGCGGACAGTAGTAGGGTTACTGCTGGTGAGGGAGCCTGGAGTTTTCAAGTGTCTGCCCACCAGTTTCCCTAAAGCAAAAATCGGTGCAGTGTGTCGTCTCCTACTGTGGTGGGTGTCTTAGTGCGTTTTGGCTGCTGTAACAACATGTACAGACTGGGTGACTGGAGGCAATACAAATGTGTTTCTCACACTCTGGGGGCTGGAGAGCAGGTGTCAGCACCTGCCTCTGGCCCTCTTCCGTTTGCAAACTAATACCTAGTTCTGTCCGCATGGCTGCAGGAGTAAGAGGAGTCTGCTGGAGCCTCCCACAGGAGGAGACCAATCCCATTCATGAGGGCTCCACCCTCAAGACCTAGTCATCTCCCAAAGACCCCACCTCTGAAGCCAACATGAATGTCAGAAGGACACACATGTTGCATACTGTAACAGTGAGCAAGAAGACCAGACCAGACCAAGCTGGTGGCCACCAGCTTGACCACAGCCCAAGACCCCCTTCCTCTCTCAGCACGGAAGACCCCCGTCGAGAGCCTGTGCTCCTCCTTGGCCTACAGACTAAAGGCTGAGCTCCGTGGTCTAGCCACCACTTCTCCCACCACATAGCCCCATCTGCACATCTCCTCTTGAGACCCTCGGAGCTGCGCCCCATTCCTCAAGGCGCCCTGCACTCTGTGATGCTGCGTGTGCTCCTCTCCTGAGGACCGCCTTTGCCAGAATACCACCGTTCCTTCCGGGCTGGCCTGGCCTCCGCAGCCTGCCCACCCACACCAGGGCAGGCCCGGTCTCTTCCTCTTCTGAGGCTGAGTTATCTCTTGCTCACTAGCTCTCCCACATTTTGCAAAATTGTCCATTTAATGGCGTATTTCCCAGACCAGGCCCCTCCGTCTTCTTCCCAGGGGGAAACCACCACTTCAAAACCCAGCATTGCAGAGAGCACATCCCAGGTTCCTTCAGGTCCAGGTCTCTGACTTCCTCTTAGGACAGATTCAAAAGGAAGTGAATCAGCTGTTTGGTAAAAGGGTGGGGCTTGGGGTCATTATTGCTAAGTCCACTAGTGACTTTCACTTTTGGGTGCCTTATATTGAGAGGTGAATGGGGTGCCTCATATTGAGAGAGGAGCTCAGGCCCAAGGAGGCTGACCCACTGCTGCTGCTCCGGGTAAGACCCTCCAGGGCTGGTTAGTCCCTACCTCCTCAGCCCACCCGTCACCCTCACTCCGCCAGAGGCCCTGCTGGAGGAGTGGAGGCTGGGAAGGCTACACCTTTGGTCCTCAGTGGAGGCTCCCTGCCCAGCCAGCATTCCTGAGATTCCTTTGCAAAGGAAGGCCTGTTCCGTCCAGCTGACTCAGCCTGCGGAAGCCAAGAGGCTTACAGTTCCTCAGGTGTGTATAGACCCTGGACTGGGGTCTGGGGACCTGGTGATCAGGGAGACATGTGCCCTTGCACAGGGACACTCCACTGGAGGAGACAGACATGGGTGCAGTGCCAAGGGTGTGAGTGCCAGGGCATCTTGGGGGAAGTTTCACAGTCCTTGGCGTGGAGAAGTGCCAAATGCATGTCAAAGAGAAGAGGGAGTGAAGGAGGGTGAGGGAGTGAATGGCTGCGCCTGCTGGGCCTCGTGTGGGGCAGCTCAGCCGGTGTGCGTCCTTGGTCGTTTCCAGAGGCAATCATCCAGGTGCCCCATTGTATCTGCGACAGACCTGCCCTGTATGTGGAACTGACATTCCCATTCGACAGGTTTAGAAACTAAGTGCAGGAACCAATGTCTGTGACCGGAGAGAGTTATTAGGAACTGTTTCTTGTTTTTTGAGTAGGACCTCCTTGCCCACCCCGTTTTACAGAGTTGCGTTAGCACCTACCTGTGCCAGACCGAGTGCTGGGTGTTGAAGAGGCAGAGGTGACTTAGATATGGTGGCTTCACTGTGAGCGAAGGCAGGACAGCAGGAGATGGGGTGAGGGGGGCGGAAGCTCGGGTCAGTGTGCAGCCTGAGCAGGAAGGGCAGCAGTGAGGGACCTGGTGGGAGGACAGTGCGAGGCGCCTGCCTGCGACGCCACAGTGCAGTCTGGGGCGTCTCTCTCTGCTGACGTCCACTCTCAGGGGAACGAGATCTGAGGAGTGATGTGATGAGATCTGTTTTAGCACAGTCACTCTGGTGGCATGTGGGCAGTGGGTGGGATGGGCAGGTGGAGGACGCGTTGTGAGCCAAGTGAAAGGGAAACAAACGGGCTGGTCGGGTTCCAGGAGCCTCCCCGGTGTCCCGGTTGGGAATCTGATGGATTAACTGCACATGGCATGTGGCTCAGGCGGGCGTGGTTAGGAGTCCTCACACAGGCATTTCCAACCAAATCTTGGGGATGAGTGAGATGACGAGGGAGTGTAGAAAGGAGAGCCGTCTGAAACTGGGGAGCCGCTTTGTTTAGGGAAAAGGGAGGAGTTATGAAGACGACGACGACGACAGACTCCAGAAGGAGGCCCAGGAGAAGCTGGCTGTGGAGGCCAAGCGACCAGAGGCTTTCGTGGTGAAGGGAATGCCGTGCATTCTCTGTGCACGCTGGAGAGAGGGCCAAGGAGCGGCGAAGAGGAAGAGGCTGGGACTGGGCCCGTGGGAGACAGTGGGTGACCGCAGCGGGTGATGGGAGTAGAAGGTGGAAGGGTCTTTCCGGCAGCTTGCTCTTCCAGGAGGAGAGGTGCAGCAATTCTGTGGACACGGGCCCGCCGCCCGCCCGGGGCGCCCCACTGCATTTCTCGCTTCCTTCACCTGAGAAGGGTGCTGGGGTCACGGAGGCCCCCTCAGGACCCTGCTGGACCAGCGACACCACCTCTAGCTGGAGTGAACATGGCACCTGAGGTCTCCACTGTGTGCGAAGGACTTTCAGAACCATGGGCTCCTTTAATCCTCACGAGAACCATTTTCTCTCCCTGTTCCAGAAGAGGAAACAGATTCCTAGAGTTTCCACTCGGATTCAGCTAAATAATCCAAAGACACTGATCAGTCTTGTTCTGCTCTCAGCTCATTTGCCAGCACAGCCCTTTGGCTCCTGTTGGTCCCATTGGGCAGATGAAGCAAACCAGGCCCCGAGGCCGAGAGACCGGGGCAGCGGCACAGGATGCAGCGCCATTCCTGCACCCCGCTGCCGCCCCTCCCCAAACCTTCCCAGGAGCTGAGGCTTAAATTCAAGTTCCCAAGGCATTTGCCCAGGTGTGCTTCCATGTACCATATTTTTAGACCATAAGACGCACCTAGGTTTTAGAAGAGGAAGAATTTTTTTGAAGCAAAAAATGTGATATTTAATAACAAATGACACAACATTTCACCAATGTCAGTGTCAACAGAACTCAACAGCAGCATTAACAACCATTATTTCTCCCAAATTGGGGGTGGGGGGAATGCATCTTGTAGTCTGAAAAATACAGTAATTCTCCCAACCACCTTGCGTAGGTAGCTATTTCCTCCTGTGTTACAGATGAAGAAACTGAAATTCCAAGAAGTCATAAATGACTTGCCCATGCCTGTGCCACTCATGGGAGCCCCCACCCACACCCCATCTTCATCTCTTCAGAGAGAAATCCATGGCTCTCCACTTGGCGGATGGACCATCCATGGTCCAGCCTTCCTAGTGTCTCCAGCACATCACCCCCTTCCTCCCAAAAGCTCCGCAGCACGTCCATCTTGAGGGGCCTGTGTGCACCTCCTTGGACCCATGGGGGGCTCTGAGGCCCCGAAGGCGGGGTTCTGACCCGCTCTGTCGGTGCCCCCGTGCCCCGTGGAGCAGTTATCAGGAGCCAGTAAATGTGACTGAAAGCCAGGATGGATGAACAGTGCTGGGAACAGAAAAAAGCCTTCCCTGCGCTCTCTAATGCTCCCGGAAACCGAAAGCCCTTCCTTGATTACTAAGGGATCTTTGATGGTCAGAGGCTCTGAGCGCTCTTTGCCTGTGGCTTCCTTCCCGTCCCCAAGGCTCTGAGTCACAGCTTCCTAGGGCCTGTTGAGTAAGTAGTTCACCCAGGCGGTCCTTTCCTCCCACAGGCAGCCACCCCTACTGTGGAACCACATGGACTCCATGGGCCCTGCAGAGCTGCAGCCAGGGGAAGGAGCCCCTGGCTGCCCCCAGGAGGGCTTGCCCTGCCCCCTGGACAGCTCTGAGTTGGTAAGTTTGGCACTCGATTCCCATCCTATGCCCATTCAGGGCTGCCAGGAGCAGGGGGGGCTGAAGATGGCGTGGGGCCGTGGGGTCACACTGAGATAGCCCCTTCCAGTTTTCTGAGGCTTTCCCATCTGATCTGGTAACAGTCTCCTACACAACTGCAAGGCGGGGATGAGCCCCTCACTTTGCAGCCCGGGAGGAGGGGCTCAGGGGGCAGACAGGGGCCTGATCAGGGCCGTGGTGACTCAGCCCCAAATGCATTTGCTTTGGCCACCTTGCCACCCAGGTGCTTCTGCCCCAGGCAGGTTGACACAGTCTCGAAAGGGCCTTCTGTGGTTTTCTGGTGGAGAAATGTGTTCTCAAGGCCCTTGCTGTCCCCACGTCCCTAGTCACTGCTTCAGGTCTCTTCCTCCACACACCGTGCAGCCAGGCAGAGCCAGGTCACAGCCCACCTTTCTCCACCTGCCCCCAGTTAGCTCAGCCCAGAGTCCCCGAGTTCCGTGGTCTTGACCAAGATTTGAAGCCCTTGCATGCCACACCCTTGAACAGGAAACACTTGGGTAAGTTTCTGCGTCCTCCCAGCCCCTGGAGAGTGAGTGACAGGAGAGAATACGGACCTGCACAGAGGGCCCCCCCTCACAGGGCTCTCTAGTCCTTCTCTGCAGCTGCGGCAGCTTTCCGGCCTATTCTGACCTCTGCTGGACTTGGCTCCTTGTCCCCACTGTGGGGGCATCACCCCTCACTGTACTTCATGCTCCCACTTTACCCTGTCCAACCTCCGCCCCAGACCCTGCCGCCATCAACATTCTCTCCGAGCCCCACCCGTGGCTGGGCCAGCTGTGGGCTTGGACCCGGCCACCCTCTCCCACCACTTCCTGCCCCTGCCTCCCGAGGCTCCAGCGCCTGCCCCACACCTACCCTGCCAGCCTCACCGCACATGCCTGACTGCCTGCCCTTGAAAGACAGACACTCCACCACAGGCTCCCCTCGCTCCACACCCCACGTCACCCAGAGAAGTCGGTTAGTAACTGCGTGTGGCCTGAGCGCAGCCCCTTCCCAGAGCCCCTTTCCCACCGCGTCCCCAGGCATCTTTTAGTCGCCAGAGGGGCAGTAACACCTCAGGCTATCCAGCGGGTTGCTCGGAGGAGAGGAAACCCCTGTATCAGTGAGCGGGTCCCCCAGGCTGCTGCTGCAGCCCTTCTCAGTCCTCCAGAAAACGTGGTGCTGCATTTGGTCCTGTTGCACAGAGCAGGGAGGCGCTCAGAGGGCTGAGCCGCCGGCCACCCAGCTGACCGCCGCGTGCAAGCTGGTCCAGGGGCCCGTGGGATTCGGACTCTCTCTAACGCTGTGCTTCTCGCTCTCCTGGCTGAGGCCTCTCCCCGCTCCTTCCCTAGGAGGTCGGGGTGGGGCACTCCCTAGCTCCTCCTGGCTGCTGCACAGCCACCACTGTCACTGAGCAATAAAAACGCACCCCTCACACCTGAACAGCACTTTACATGTTCACGTACAGGGTCCTCTTGGGTTCTTACGTCCCCACAGCCACTCAGTCAACACAGCCTTCCTGCGTGCTGCCCGCTTTGGGGGCCAGCCCGTGTGGCCCTGACATGCAGCTGTACAACACGGCCCCTGGCCCCGGGGACCCTCTCAGAGACAGCTGTGACTTGCCCAGGGCCACACAGCCAGGAAGTGGCAGGACAAGGACTCGGATGTAACTCTTCTCGTCCCAGGTCCTGTGGGGTTCCTTTGCTGCCTCTCCATCAGCCATGGGTTCTTTTCAGAAGTTGCTGGTTTTTATAACTCTTCACAATTAGAAGCACCTCCGCAGTCAGACAGAGCAGGGATGAAATCCCACTCTGTGCCCTCGGAGTTGCTTGGCTTCGGCACATGCCGGTCCCTGCCGAGCCTCTGTTTCCTCCATTTCCTCACTCACAGTGGGAAGAAGCCCTCCGGGCACCAGGCACCATGGCTGCCCTGAGCATCTGTGATAACGGGAAACGGGAACAGAGAACCTAACCTCCGGCACTCCTATCAGGGTCACTTGCCGCCTTAGGGGTCTATTTCCTGTCGCATCCTGAAGCCTGGGTGGGGCAGAGGCATCCCATCTCCCTCAGTGGGCAGCCTCCCTTCCTGGCCTCCCCGTCCGGGTGCCCAACTGGCTGCTTTACAAATATGGGTCCGGAGGGGGCAGCAGAGGGTAGGGGCCTGGGGAAGGCCAGGCCCAGAGAGCAGTCTCCGGCTGGGCCCCTCCCATGAACCCGGGCAGGCTGCTGGGCCTCTTCAAAGGACAGGCCAGATGGTTGTCTGGGGGAGCTTTCCTTACAGAAGGGGGTAGTGGGTTTCCTGATGGAGAAGGACCCAGGGTGTTGTCCCCTGCCTGCTCTCCCCTCCCCCACTCTGATCCACTCCTGGCCAAATCCTCCCCCCTGAATGCCATGCCTTTATACTCTTTCCCCACATGTTCAAATGGCTCCTTCCTTCCCTGGCTGGTGTCCAAAAACGCTTCTATTTCTTGCTCACTCTCGGACTTCCATTTCTGTGTTTTAAAAAAAGAATAGCCACCATCACTACCAGACCGTGCTACCTTGTCTATTTATTTGCATGTTCTCTGCCCCTACACTGGAGCGTGAGCGCCACAGGGGCAGGCCTCAGCTGGCGGTGCAGGGCTGGATGCTGAGAGCAGTTCTGGGCGCACAGGGGGCCTCGCTCCATGCCGGTGGGAGGGCCGGCTGCTGTGGGGAGGGCTGACCCCTATAGTGTGGCCTCCAGACTCCCCTCATCACTTCACCTGCAGACTCCCTGTCCTGCTCTCCTGAGTTCTACCCTCTTGCCTCAGTTTCCCTCCTGTCACTTGTAGATGTTTGGCTTGGCAGGTTTTGAGGCTTCACATGACCTTTTGCTACAGGTCCTGCTCCTGCATGTGGGGAGCTCTTCCCACGTGTGACATAGCCCCAGCCCACGAGGGCTCTGGGCAGGAACGGCCTGGAGGTGGGGGAGACTCTCAGGCCCTCGGACCCCCACTGGTCGCCAGGGCACCCCGGGTGGCCACATGGGGTCCCCAGATGGACCGATCCTCGGGGAGGCCCAGCCCCTCCCAGCCTCAGTGCTGGTCTGTCAGGGAGAGCAGAGTAATGAAGAGGGGTGCTGCGTTAAAGCAAAAGCGAAAACAGTGAGCGCTGGGCTTGCTCAGGCTGCAGAGTCTAGTGGACCTGGGGAGGAAAACACCTGAACTTGAAGTGTGTTCACACATGTGTTCACACATGTGTTCATTCACTTCTTCAGTGTGTTCAGTGACAACTCACTGAACAGCTTGGCTTTGGGTCCTGGGGACCCACAGCCAATCAGTTGTGTGATGGGAGAAGGTTCTTGCCAAACCTTGGATTCAGTGACGTAGAAGGGGCTGGGGGTGTCGTGGGCTGCGAAGCCACAAGGGAATGGAGGAGGAGGAAGTGGGAGAATTTTTCTGGCTAAAAGGAGCCTTCTGTGGGTATCAGAGCTGGGTGCAGGCTGTAGGTGGCCAGAGAGCCAGGGTGTGAAGAGGTGAGGGGCGGACGGGGTGGTGTGGGGAGACCAGCAAGGCTCAGAGTGGGCTCCGGCCAGCCCTGGGGAAGCCAAGGGGGGCAGCAAGCTGGGCAGGGCAGGCTTGTCCTGGTCGGGGTTGGGGGACTTGCCCAGGCCATCAGGGCTCTTGCCCAGGTGTCGCCTGTCTCTCCCCAGGTGCAGGAGTGCCTGAACCAGTTCAAGCTGACGGAGCTACAGCTGCGGCAGATCCAGGCCAGGATCCTGAGCTCCATGGAGCTGGCCCTGAGGGGCGAGGCCAGCCCCGTACCTGCAGTCCGGATGCTGCCCACATACGTGGGCTCCATTCCACATGGCACTGGTGGGTGACACCAACTCCAGTGGGCAGCCAGGCCTGGGGAGAGGGCTGTAGCTTGGGGAAGGGGACGTTTCTTATCCCTCCCTGTCCCTGTCTCTGAGGTTCCCATCTCTAAGGTCCCTTGACAAGACTCAGGCCTCGGGCACGTTTCTGGGAGGCAGAGGGCTTGGTCTCCCCAGCTGCATGCCTCTCTGTGACCTGCTTGTCCTTAGAGCAAGGGGACTTCTTGGTGCTGGAGCTGGGGGCCACCGGGGCCTCCCTGCGTGTTCTGTGGGTGACCCTGACTGGCTCTGAGGGGCATCAGATGGAGCCCCGCAGCCGCGAGTTTTTGATCCCCCAAGAGCTGATGCTGGGTCCTGGCCAGCAGGTGAGGGCACTCTGCGGTGGCTCAGGGACCTGCAGGGTGGTGGGGGCTGGAGGGGTGGAGCTGAACCCCGTCCCCACATGTCCCACAGCTCTTCGACTTCGCTGCGGAATGTCTGTCTGAGTTCCTGGACACCTTCCCTGTGGGCAACCGGAAGCTGCAGCTCGGGTTCAACTTCTCCTTCCCCTGCCACCAGACGGGCCTGGATAGGGTGTGGCAGAGTGCAAGTGGGGACAGGGGCGGGGCTGCAGCCCTGTGACAGCCGTTGCAGGAGTGACCCCGTGTTTCTGCCCCCAGAGCACCCTCATTTCCTGGACCAAAGGTTTCAGATGCAGCGGTGTGGAAGGCCAAGATGTGGTCCAGCTGCTCCGAGAAGCCATCCAGAGGCAGGGGGTGAGTGGGGGCGGGGCTGCCTGAAGGCCTGCCCTCTGCTTCTGGGAGGCCTGCTTGCCTTTCCTGCTTGTATGCCTGGTCCAGCGTGCGTGACTCGTGACTCCGGTGGGCAGGGGTCAGTGCCGCCGCCATCCTCATTTTCCAGATGAAGAGGAAGGAGAGGCCAAGAGAGGCCACCTCAGTGCTTAGGACCTTGGCGTGGGGCGGGGGGGTTTGGGGACCAACAATGAGAAGGCTTGTCCCTGTTGTCAAGGACCTCACCGTCCAGAGGGGAAAGCATTCCGCTCAAAGACTGTCCCCTGCTGCAGTGGCAGTTCTGCGGACCCTGGGGGCACAGGGGAGGGCCCGCTGGGACTCAAGCAGGGACTTGGAGGAGTTTGCCAGGTGCCTGAGCAGGGGCTGGGGGCTGGGGAGGATCTGGGTTCAGAGAAGGGTACAGGCAGAAGTCTGGGTGCCTCGGGAGGCCAGTCTGCCAGGACCAGCTGCCGGCCGGCCGCTCAGCCATGCTGTGTGTGCTGCTGGGAGCCAGGGAGGGGGGAGGACTTGGAAGCCAGGCCTTGTGGAGGGCGAGCCAGCGAGGGGCCTCCAGCACAGTCTTCAAGGTGCTGTGCCAGCCCCCCCCCAAGCCCTGGTCCTGGGGACACCGGTGCTCTAGGGAGGATGGCCAAGGTTGGGGGCCACCAACGCCCCAGGGCCTGAGCTGGGGGTGAAGGAGCCAAGGGGCATGGGATGGTGGGAAAGCCTTTCTGGGGGGTCTGGGCATGTGGACACACGTGTTTCACGGACTCGGGGCCTCTCCAATGGAGACAGGGCCCGGGCCATGCCCAGCCCCAGGCCTCCCTGCTCTGCCCTCTCACACACAGACCTACAGCGTCGACTTGGTTGCCGTGGTGAATGACACGGTGGGCACCATGATGGGCTGCGGGCCAGGGTGCGCGCCCTGTGAGGTCGGGCTCGTCGTGGGTGAGCCATGGGCTGCCTGTGGTGGGGGGGGGTACCCAGGGGCCCTGTGGGCAGGCCTAACGGGGTTGTCCCTGCCAGACACCGGCACCAACGCCTGTTACATGGAGGAGGCGCGGCACATGGCGGTGCTGGATGAGGACCGGGGCCGTGTCTGTGTCAGCGTCGAGTGGGGCTCCTTTGGCGATGATGGGGCCCTCGGGCCGGTGCTGACCACATTCGACCGCATCCTGGACCAGGAGTCCCTGAACCCCGGTGCTCAGAGGTGGCCTGGCCTTCTGCTCTCGGCCCTGTCCTTGTGCTTCAGCCCTTGGGGCCCAGCCTCTTGTTCCCTGGGGGCCCTGGCCGGGCTCATAGGAGGAAGGGCTCAAGGTTCTAGAACTCAGAGTTTTCAACCCTTGGCCCACCCCTTTTTCCCCCTCTGGCTAGTCCTGGTGGGAGCTGGCGACTGGGTAGCCAAGCAAACTGCTCCCACCCTTCTTTGGCCCCTGTCACCCTCCAGAAGCCCCCTAACCCTAACCTAAGCTGGAGGGGACTGTGGGTCTGGATAAACACCCACTTGCCTCCTGGGAGGCCATTAGCTTCTGGAACCTCCTCCAGGGCTCCTGCAGCTGGGCCTCCGATGAGGGCTTAGGAAAACCTCTGTCCAGCCACCCTTCCTGCCTGCAGGTTTGAGAAGATGATTGGCGGCCTGTACCTGGGCGAGCTGGTACGGCAGGTGCTGGCTCACCTGGCCCAGCGCGGGGTCCTCTTTGGCGGCTGTGCCTCCCCGGCCCTGCTGAGCCAAGGGGGCGTCCTCCTGGAGCAGGTGGCCGAGATGGAGGAGTGAGTGTGGGAAGCCAACGGGGTTAGACAGGCCAATTCTCGGTTTGGGGGAGGGAAAAGGCTCCGTGCCCCACATAGCCACAGGGGTTTGGGGGAAGGGGGACAGGGAGCATCTAGAAACTTGAGCCTCAAATCAGCACCCTGTCCCCCCAGCCCCTTGTCCGGGACAGCCCGGGTGCAAGCCATCCTGCGAGGCTTGGGCCTGAATCCGGGGGCCACGGACGCTGAGCTGGTGCAGCGCGTGTGTACGGCGGTGTGCACTCGAGCTGCCCACCTCTGCGCCGCTGCCCTGGCCGCCGTCCTCACACGCCTCCAGCACGGCCGGGAGCAGCAGGCGCTGCAGATCGCGGTGGCTACCGGAGGCCAAGTGTTTGAGCAACACCCCAGGTATGGGGAAAACACGCGAGCCTGTGTGAGCAGGGAGCAGGCGCACATGTGTGTGAGAGGGCACTCTGGTACTGGGGCTGCAGGGCAGTGGGTGAGGATGACGCCGAGGCAGAGTGGGGCCAGATCGGGGCTGGGGGCTGTAAGAGGCTAAAGGATGAAAAATCTGTTTCTCCTTGGGTGTGCAAGGGGTCCCTGGGGGCTGGGTGTGCAGTGAGTGCACAGGCATGTTGAGAATCAAACTGGTTTGTAATGGTGGGGCCCGGGCTCCACTGAGCCCCGGGGGTCAGGGCTCGGTGCCAAGACAGGGTGGCCTGCCATGTGTCTGTGTAGGTTCCTCAGCGTCCTGCGGGAGACTGTGAAGCTCCTGGCCCCTGAATGTGATGTCTCCTTCACCCCCTCTATGGATGGGGGTGGCCGGGGCGTGGCAATGGTGACCGCTGTGGCTGCCCGAGTGGCTGCCCACCGGCGTATGCTGGAGGAGACCCTGGCCCCATTCCGGCTGAACCGCGAGCAGCTGGCAGAGGTGCAGGCGCAGATGCGGGAGGCCATGGCCCAGGGCCTCCGAGGGGAGGCCTCCTCTCTCCGGATGCTGCCCACTTACGTCCGGGCCACTCCTGATGGCAGTGGTGAGAACTGGCCTGAGTGCGGGGCTGGGAGTGGGCTCCTGGGGGTTGCAGTGTGTGCAGGAGGGAGATGCCCGCCCCATCCTGGCCCTGAGCATCTCTGCCCCACAGAGCGGGGGGACTTCCTGGCACTGGACCTCGGGGGCACCAACTTCCGAGTCCTCCTTGTCCGCGTGGCCACAAGTGGCGTGCAAATTACCAGCGAGATCTACTCTATCCCTGAGCACGTGGCTCAGGGCCCTGGAGAGCAGGTGCCCACCGCCAGGGGCTGAGTGCGGGAGGTGGGCAAGGGCCCAGGCTTCCTCCATGCTGATTTGCCCCCCGCCTCCCCCCGACTCAGCTCTTTGACCACATCGTGGACTGCATCCTGGACTTCCAGCAGAAGCAGGGCCTGAGCGGGCAAAGCCTCCCCCTGGGTTTCACCTTCTCCTTCCCCTGCAGGCAGGTCGGCCTGGATCAGGTGAGAGAGGGCAGCAGGGCCGGGAGAAGCCACATGCCCTTGAGGGAGAGGGCAGGATGAAACGGGGAGGGGCAGGCAGAGGCACCACTGGATGGAGCCTATAGCCAGCCTCAGTTTCCCTAGACGTGGTGTGCCTAGGTGGATGGGTGTGGTAAAGGGCCTGGAACCCAGGCTCACAAAGAGGCCTGGGGTGGAGAGGGCCCCAGGTCAGGTCTGGGCCCCTGGGAGCAGGGTAGGCCTGATCCCGGCTGACCATGGCACTGGCATGTTGGCAGAGGGACCTTCAGGGACCAGCCTTTTTGAAGGCTGGACTCTCCATGCATGCACCTCCGGTTCTGAACAGCCCTGGTGGCTGTCGCTGTCTGCTTGCCCTTGCTTCAACCTGCCTGGCGCTTGCCTCTGCACTCTGCTCCCTCTCCGCACCCGCGCCTGCACCCATGCCCATGGCTGCATCTCTCTGCTGGTCCCCGCTCCGGGCGAAGCAGCTGGAGCCTTTGATCGTGTCTTGTAAGGTGTGAGAGGCAGGTAGACTCAAGATGTAAAGTCAGGCGTGCTAGAAATGGGGTCCTACTGATCTTTTATCACTGAGCTGTGTTTCTGTGTTGAGCCCTCAGTCTTTGGAGGGGCTCTTCCCTAGGCAGGGCCCCCCTCAGCTGCACAGTGATTGGCCTCCGCTGTGAAGAAAGTGTGGGCACAAGGGTGAAGTGTTTGGGGAGACACCCAGGCTCCCTCTCTTGGGTCCTGACGCCTCCCTCGGGAAGGAGGGTGGGGCCTCTTCTGTTCTCAGACTGTCCAAATCTCTGGTCTCCTTCCCTGCCCCCAAGGGGAGGGTGTAGAGCGCCTTCTCGGGAAGCCATCAGTAGCCCGGCTCTGACTGCCCAGTGCCCTGCCTCAGGCGGGGATCTCTCGTCTGGTCTGGTTCAGCAGGGAAGCTCGCTGAACCCTCACGATCTGGCCCCCCAGCCGGCCTCCTCTCATTCACTCTCTACACCTGATGGCTTCTGTTTGGGGGGCAGGGAGCACAGAACACCCTAGAGATGGTCACATGGGAAAGGGAATGACACGGGACTGGTGTCAGTTAGTGTCTCCACAGCGTCCCGCTGCCGCCTGGGACAGCCATCCTTTCCCCTGCCTGCCCTCAGGGGAAGCACATGGAGAAAAGCACAGTCAAGGCCCGTCCACAATTTAAGGCCAATTTCTCACAATAAAGTCGCATCTGTCTGGTCCCCTGCACCTCCCACCAGGTGCCCGGGCTCCGGCTTTTCTGTGGGTCCCTCCAGTCTGGAACACACACAAGTGAATTTCTTGTTGACCCTGCTTCGTCCCAGCTCTGAGAAGTCCTCCTGTCAGGTGACCCTGGCCAGTTCTTTCCGAAAGAGCAGAATCTGCTGTCATGGACGCCTGAGACTTCTCTGTCCCCCGCCCCCTCCCCGACCACACACACACACAGTGCTTCGGTGACCAGCTCTGTCCTTCCCTAACCCGATCACAAAGGGCCATTCCTTCTGGGTGAAGTCTTAAGGCAGCCCAGCCCTGAGCATTCTGAACTAACACAGAAGACACTGGGCGGGCGGCAGTTGGCAGGTCTCTCCACACTGGAAGGCGTCGGAGGAGTGGCAGGGGTGCCTGTGTGGGCGAGTGGGCCTGGGACCCTGCCTAGGGACAGTGCACATTGTGTGCTTGAGGAGACAGGGCCTCTGGGAGGCCAAGTGAGAGTCCAGGGGGCATCCAGCTCCCCATTCCACCTTGGTACTGTGCCAGGGCATCCTCCTGAACTGGACGAAGGGCTTCAACGCCTCGGACTGCGAGGGCCAGGACGTTGTGGGGCTGCTGCGGCAGGCCATTGTGCGCAAACAGGTAAGGCACCTGCCTCCCGGGTGCTTTGGGGCGTGGCATGCCTGGAGGGGAGCAAGGGGTCTTTTGCTTCTTGAGATGGGGACCCTCTGAAGTAGAGACCTCTGGGTCCAGCACTGGTTGCCGTGACGACCATGTTGCCCAGCAACTAGCAGCATCCTTTTGTGTGCAGGCAGTGAAGCTGAATGTCGTTGCCATTGTCAATGACACGGTGGGGACCATGATGTCCTGTGGCTATGAAGACCCCCATTGCGAGGTTGGCCTTATTGTCGGTGAGGAGGACGCTGCTCTTTTGTGCCCCCGCTGCCTGATGCTAATTCATTGCCCCCTGTTGCCTCCTCAGTTTGGACATTCCCCTGGCCTTGGGGATGTGGGATCCTTCCCGTCCCACCCAGCAGGGCCCTGGAACACCCCACTGGGTCAGGAGTCTGGAGCAGGGGTATCCAGCCCCCCTCAGCTGCCAACTCAGTGATGCTCTCTGAGCCTCAGTTTGCCCTTCTGTTTAATGCGTCAGCTTTGGGTGGAAATACTGGCTCTGCCACTTCTCCCTGCATGGCCTCGGGCAGGTCGCTAGAGCCTCAGTTTCCTCATCTCTAAAACAGAGATGATAATGACGCCCATCTCGAGGCAAAGCACCGTGCAGCGCCTGCCTCACGGTGCTGTGGTCTCAGCGCCCGAGCTGGTGGGTAGACAGGGGATGGGCTGGGAGGGTCCTTCATGCCATCATCCCAGATTCAAAGCCTTTATTAAGGCTATCCGTGGCCGGCTGGGGGCTGGATGAGGGACAGGAAGACACATAAAGAAGGTGGAAGACACCTGCCTTCTCAAAACTGACCATTTAGCAGGCGTTGAGCCCAGAACAGCATGTGGCGGTCAGAGAGCTGGCCCTGCCTCTCTGTGGCAGGGCGACAAGCCTGGGCTCACACAGAAGGGGCTGCAAGATCAGGGAGACCTGCAAAGAAAGCCTTGGAAGAAGGAATTTGGCTTGGTGGGGAGGGAGGGTGTCTGCAGGCCCTTTGGCATCAGTCTCGGAGACTGAGGTGTGTGACGGCCTCTCACGGGACCGGGAGCTTCTAGAACTGGCGCACCCAAGTTGCCGTGGGAATAAGCCACTGGATAGAGGAGTTCCAGGTGGGGCCAACAGGGAGCCCGCCTGCCTAGAGCCGACTGCGTTGGGGACAGGAAGGGGCTGTCTTTGGCCTCTGCCTAAAATGCTGTTCCTTTCCGTGCCTCTCAGCTTCACGGCCAAATCCCAAAGTCGCCTCCTCTCCGTAGCTTTTACTGACCCTCTAGGCAGGAAGATTCACTGTGCCTGGGGCTCCCACGGGGCTCTTTGCACCTGTATTGGGGCACACACAGCGCCTCCGAGCGGGCTGCTCTTTGCCCCACCTCTGGCCTCCGTGGGGCCTCGCTAGTCTGACGCCAACCTGCCTGCGTCCTTGGCTCTTGGTGCAGCTCCCACTGCTTGGACTAAAGGCCTGAAGGCCAGTGAGGGCTGCTTAGGCCTCTCACTTGTGGACAGCAAGGGGCTGTTACACTTCTCCCGGGGACTGACATGACTGGTGACACTTTTAGGACCCCCTGGGGCAGCTCGGGAGGCACACTGAGGGGGGGTTGGCAGGGCAGTGGCAGAGGCCCAGAGGGCTTGGTGCTGGCAGGGTCTGAGGAAGGAAGATGAGAAAGGACGACCAGGACCCAGGGCAGGGCATGAGTGTGGGAAGGTGCAGAGGTAAAAACGTGAGCCTCGGGGTGCGGAGGGCTCAGAGGGGTCTTGTGTGTGTTAGTCAGCGGCTCCCACGCCATCTGGCCTTCCTGCAGGGACCGGCACGAACGCCTGCTACATGGAGGAGCTCCAGAATGTGGCGGGTGTGGCCGGGGACTCGGGCCTCATGTGCATCAACATGGAGTGGGGCGCCTTTGGGGACGACGGCTCCCTGGGCACACTCACGACCTGCTTCGACGAACTCGTGGATCAGGCGTCCATCAACCCCGGCAAACAGAGGTACGGGCCAGGCTGGGCGGGGGCGGCTGGCAGCAGTGTCCGCTGGTGCTGGCGGTCGGTGGGGTCTCCCGCCCCGTGGGCACACACGCTTTCATGCAGGTTTGAGAAGATGATCAGCGGCATGTACCTGGGGGAGATCGTCCGCCACATCCTCTTGCATTTGACCAGCCTTGGAGTTCTCTTCCGGGGCCAGAAGACACAGCGCCTTCAGACCAGGGACATTTTCAAGACCAAGTTTCTCTCTGAGATTGAAAGGTGCTGACACCGGCATCCCCTCCTCCCCGCTCCCAAAGAGTCTTGCTTTTCTCTTTGGGTGGAAGGCTGATTGGAGGGAGCTCCACGTGGGAAGACAGAGGTCACAAGAGAGGGGGCAGCCAATGCCAGACCCTGCCTGTCTGAGCTCTCTTCCTTCCTGTCCCCAGTGACAGCCTGGCCCTGAGGCAGGTCCGGGCCATCCTGGAGGACCTGGGGCTGCCCCTGACCTCAGATGATACCCTGATGGTCCTGGAGGTGTGCCAGGCCGTGTCCCAGCGGGCCGCCCAGCTCTGTGGGGCAGGTGTGGCGGCCGTGGTGGAGAAGATCCGTGAGAACCGGGGCCTGGATGCGCTCACAGTGTCCGTGGGGGTAGATGGGACCCTCTACAAGCTGCATCCCCAGTGAGTCTGGGCCCTCCGCCCGGTTGGGAGGCCAGGCAGGGTCTGGCTGCCCAGGCTCACCGCCGCCCCTCCCCCACAGCTTCTCTGGCCTGGTGGAGGCCACTGTTCGGGAGCTGGCCCCTCGCTGCACAGTCACCTTCCTGCAGTCGGAGGATGGGTCGGGCAAAGGGGCGGCCCTGGTCACCGCCGTTGCCTGCCGCCTGGCCCAGCAGGTCCCTGTCTGAAGGAGTCTCCAGGATGGAGCTGCGCTGGACCAGGGCCTGGGCCCCACCCGTTCCGGCCAGGCCCAGCCCCCTGGGGACTCCCAGCATGGAGAGGACTCCCAGCCCCCACATGACCCCACTGTGGCCACTGGCCTCAGCCTCTGCCTTCCTGTAGAGAAGCGGCACTCGGGTTAGCAATATATATATATAATTTATTTACATTCACTTCCACTAAAATCCCTACGCGCCCCGGCGGCCGGGCAAGGCTGTGTACATAAGGCCAAGTGTAAGTGCATGAACGCACTTAAGACAGAGTCAGGGCACGAGCTTCACACCACAGGCCCAGGAGCGGGCACACCACGGCACGCGCACACTCGCCATTGGCCAGCCCGGGACTCCCGTTGCATATTCACATGCCCTACTGGGCAGGGCTCCTCTTGGTGGGGGGCAGGGGAGGACAGGGAGGAGCCATGGGGTGTCCCTGGGTGGGTGGGAGGAGGGCAGCATGTGAGGCAGATGTGGGCTGATGCCGGGCGTGAGAGGCGTGAGTGGCCTCCAGGTGTGCAGCGTGAGATGTGTGCACGGGGGGATGCGGGTGAGATGGCACACGAGACATGTGTGGGTACATGCCTGTGTGGAGGTCATGTGCCTGAATCCAGGGGCCGCCCCCCCCATTCGGCTGTGGCCCTCAGTCCCACGGGCCCCTTAGACGTGCCCCTACCCAGCAGGCACAGAAATGTTTGCATAAGGTCCAGCTCGGGCAGGAGCTCAGGGCTGTGTCCCGAGACCAGGGTGCGCACACTGCGAGTGTGTGGCCCCCGGCCAGGGGCCGCAGGAGAGGTAGCCACACACACACACACACACACACACACAGATGGGTGTGGCCTGGTCCAGCTCCAGGCGCTGTCTACCCTGGGCCCTGGGGGGCAGGGGCAGTGCCAGCCTGGCCTGGCAGGCCATGGAGGGACGGGAGTGTGGGTGGGGTCTGAAGGGCCAGTGTGAAGGGACGAGTCCACCAGGAGGGGCCTGTCCTCCCAGCTCCCCAGGTGTGGGGGCAAGGCCCTGCCTGGCCTCTGCCTGTCCCTGGTGGGTCCCAAAGCTGGTGAGAGTGTGGTGTTGGGGGCCTGGCTGGCCTCAGCATTCAGCCTCTGACACGGTGAAGAGGCCGCCATCGGGCTGGCCCAGACCGGCCACCGCCGCAGCCAGCTGGCTGAGGTTGCCACTGGGGAAGTGCCTGGCCTCCCACAGGTTGAGGATCATGGCTGTGGGGCTGGGCTTGGAGGCGAAGAAGCTGAGATGGCTGTGGAGGGGAGGGGAGGGGGCTGTCAGTGCCGGCATCACCCCAGGCTGCTGCCTCCTGCCCCCCAGCCCCCCTCAAGGCAGGCCTCCCCTCTGCCAAGCATGCTGGATGCCCTGGATGCTGGTGGACAGGGCACAGGCCCCACTGAGCATCCTGTCCACCTGACCCACCCTGCCCGGCTGGGCTGCCGGTGGCCTTGGCCGCCCCTCCCTGCCCATCTCCCAGGCACCTGTCCAGGTGGAGTTTCTGGGCCAGAGTCCGCCAGTCAGCACCCCGGCTACAGGGTGGGTCCAGGCTGGTAATGATCTTCTGCCGAATGAGGAAGGGGATCTTGAAGGCACTGGGGCCCACTAGGGCTGGGACCCCCCCTTCACTCTCCAGAGCTAGCAGCTCAGTGAATCTTGTGTCCTGGGCGCGAGAAGGGGTGGAGAAGACTGTTAGGGCTTTCCCTGGTCCAGGGCCACCACAACTTCCTGCTGGGGGCACACCCAAACCACCCAGAGCATGGTGCTGTGTGGGCACTGCTGCTTCCCAGGCACCCCTCGCTGAGGTCAGAGGTGTAGTGACCTGTCCGAAGCCAGTGAGCCTGGAGCCGTCAGCCTCATCCCCTGCCCCGCCAGGCCTCCCCCGTCTCCCCGACCAGCCCCCGCGGAGCACATAGGTACCCAGAGCTCCTCTCGCCACCTGTGTCCTTGAGCCCAGCCCGGCTGCCCGAGATGCTGCCCTTCCCTCTCATCTGTCTGACCCTTACTGATCCTTCCAGACCCGGTACAAAGTCCCTTCTCCGGGCTGCCCCACGTCTCTTTCCTACTGTGCCCACACCCTCTTCAGCCCCTTCCCCAACCCCGCTGCACCGTCTGCAGCTGTCTGTCTGCACCTGCACCTGCACCTCCCGGCCCCTCGGACTGAGAGTGAAGAGGCCAAGAGGTTTCTGGTTTCTAGGAGGAGGGGTAAGGGTAGGCCTAGGGGTGTGGTGAACAGGTGGTGCCGACACCCCCTCTGCCCACCTTGGTGATGTTGAAGTTGATGTTGAAGCTCTGCCCATCCCCCTCCACCTGCCACACCCACACCTTGCAGGCCAGGTCGCTGGTGCTGGCGCTGACTCGCTCCAAGGTGAAGGTGCAGTGGAGGTACTGCTGTGCGCCGGTCCAGATATGGTAGAAGGGGATCTCCTGGAGGGGGGCGGGGAAGGCGTGGTGGCGTCAGGTGAGCCACGCAGCAGGTGTGCCTGGCTGCGGGAACCGAGAGTGCCCTCACCTGGTAGCTGACAAGGAGCTTGCTCTTCCACAGGGAGCTGGGCACGTCGTGGATGGACAGGCGCAGGTTGTGGTAACTGTCCTTCAGGTGCAGGACTCGAGGCTCCTGGATCAGCTGTCCCCCCAGCTGCTTCTCCAGCTGCACCACCTCCTGCAGCGTCCCAGGTGGTCAGTGGACCTGGGAGTGGGGGCAGCCCCCTCCCGCTCCCACTCCGCCCCCTGGGGGCCGGGGGCAGCACCTTGAGTGCATCCCGGGTGTCGTGCAGGCAGTAGACCCGGATGTTGTACTCCAGGGAGGTGCAGGCCGCAGGGGCAAACAGAAGCAGCTTGAGGCGCTTGGCAGCAGCCACACTGAGGGCCTCTCCCACCAGGGCGAAGCGGCCCAGCTGCTCTGTGAAGACATAGCAGGCGCCGGCCTCCAGCTGGCAGTAGTACAGGTGGGAGGGCGACTCCTCGCCCAGGTGCAGCACGTCCTGTGGGCGGGCCGGATGGGTCAGCTCAGGGCCCATGTGGCTCTCGGGCAGGCCAGGGCTGGTCAGAGACTGGGGCAGGGATCTGGCTCCACAGGGAGTGGAGGACTCACCTCCCAGCTGCCCTCGCAGGACTGCTTTTTGAGGTGTAGGCTCCAGCTCTCTGGGCTGGGCTCCCCGCAGTGGTCCATGGCCAGGATGACGGGCCGTGTGAGCAGGACTCCGGGGGGCCCGCAGCTAACGATGGGACTCAGCAGGGTCTGACAGCCAGCTAGGGGCAACCTCAAGTGGGGAAGCATGGGTGGGGAGGGAAAGGTGTCAGCAGGCCGTACGAGACCTGGGCAGGATGGGACAGTGGCACCTGGCTTGGGGGCAGAGCTGGGTCAGGCTTAGAGGCAGCTGTTCCCTGGGCCCCATCGGTCAGACCAGACCAGACCAGACCCGACAGTGATGGGGCAGGGGCTTCCTGGTGACTGCAGGCGGGGGCGGACCCACCCAGCCCCCAGTCCAGGGCCCGGGCCCGCACCTCACGTCCTCTGGCTTGTGCAGCGTGAGGTAGACCTCGTAGATCTTCCCACGGGGTATGGCGTCTGGGGGGATGAGGAGGCTGACCCCTGCGGTAGAGTGGGAGGAGGGCTGGACTCACCGGGGCTGTGAGGATACCAAACACCCCATCTGCCCACCCCCGCATCAGCCTTTGAGGACAGATTGGTGCTAGTCTGGCTGGGGACAGAGGTGCCACAGGGACGGTCCAACTACCCACATGGGTAGGAAGCTGAGCCACAGTGACCTTGAGAGAGGCCAAGGGAGCTTGGGTGGGAAAAGCATGTCCTGGACACAGAAAGCACCAAAACAAAAGGCACCAGGTATGCTGGACCTGCCTCCCCCATTGCCCTCCCTAAGACCTTCCCGTTACTCCTACCCAATCACGCCCAGCTCCCTGCCTGGCATTTACACCTCCCACCCGACTGCGTTCCAGCCACACCTCCAGCCCAGCCTGTGCTGCACACTCACCGTTCCAGGCCCACTGCCCCGGCTGCCTCTGCTTGGGTGCCCCGCCCCCTGCCCCACTCAGGCTTCCCCCACCTCTGCTGGTGTGGCCACCTCTGGGGATGGCTGCTCTTGGCCACCCTGCTGGACTTTGCTCCTCACTTGGCAGTGGTCCCTACAGTGGGGCTGGGGCCCTGAGCAGTCTGCTCTGCTTTGGTGCTTCTCCCTGGTCTGGGAGCCATCACACACGTGCCCTCCTGTCCAGTGGAGTCACCTCTGCCCCGGCGTCTTGCAGGGACAGCATCAAAAAGTGCCCATTGAGTGTTCCAGGGGTGAAGCGGTGGGGTGGGACACGGGAGACAGAGGCTGGGGTGTTGCTCTGGGCATGGTGGCCCTGCCCCACCTTGCTGCCCTTTTAGGACAGGGAGCCCTCACATTAGAAGGAGGGGAAAGAATTATATGCCTTTATCCCACCACGTCCGAAAGCACAGGCACGCCCTGCAGACTGGGTGACCCGGTGGGCCCGCTGGAATGCTGCCACTCTCCAGGAACCACCGCCAGGGAGAGGGGAGCGGGTGAGGGGGTGTTCACTGTGACGGCTCCCTCCACCTGTCCCCACCGCCTGTGGGGCCACTCCCAGCGTTGGTCACAGTCCTAGAGCGTTCTCACCTGGTGAGTGCTCACACCAAGTGCCGGCACTCAGGAGGCGAGGGGAAACCACAGGCCCTGCTCGAAGAAGCACCCAGCCCACCAGGGGGGAAACAGAGTCCCAGGTGCTGGGGGCGACCGCTTCGAGACGGTCACTGCACACCCACATGCACCTGCCCCTTCCTAAGGGCTTGGCATGGACTGTCCCGCCTCATCCCGGTGGGCGGGGGTGGGAGGTGTAGAGAGAACAGCCAGGCCCTGCCCTGGGGGATTGGAGAGCGGGCCACATGCTTGCAGAGAGCAGCATGGTGCTCGTGGTGTGCTGACCGCCCACCGCAGCCCTGGTGGGCTTTGCAGGGGGTGTTGGGGAGCCCCGGAAAGAGTTCAAGCAGGGGAGAGACACGATGAAGTGTGGCTTCCCTGGGTGAATGCCAGGAGCTGTGAACCAGGTGGCAGGTAGGCGTGGTGGCCTGGTTCGAAGGGGGTGGGGCAGAGGGAAGATGAGGATGGGGAAGGAAAGACGGGATGGCTGTGCAACTGAAGCTGGTGCAGAGGTGGGGCGGGGAGTGAAGAGGAGCAGGGGTCAAGGTGATTCCCAGTTTCTGACTGACTGTGCTGTCCCTGAGGTGGGGAAAGCCAGGAAGCAGGAGGCTCTGGAGGAGGTGGAAGACGGTGCTGTTTTAGGCACCAGGAATGTGAGGTTTTGTGAGACATCCAGATGGAGCTGCCCAGGAGGCAGCTGGGTGTGCGATTCTGTCACCCAGGAGAACTGGGCTGGGAATTTGGAGGGGGAGTGATCGGCACAGGCACAGCAATGACAGCCACGGAGTGCGTTTGGGCAGGTGCTGGGAGGGATAATTATGGCCGGGGACAGGGCTCCAGAGCGGCCAGAGGGGCCAGAAACCCGGGGCTCAGAGGCTCCTTTAAGCTGATGGGAGAGAGTTTCAGGGTGGGAGTGGCCAGCCACACCAGAGGCCATGAAAGGTGACCACTGAAAAGGTCCATGGGTTGTCTATCCAGGTGTCTCAGGGGCCCGGTCAGGGGGGTTTCTGGGAGGTGGTGGGTGGACAGACCCCCTGTCTAGGCGTCGCTCCTCATCCCTTCACCTGCCCCAGCTTGAGCCCAGCCTTCCCACCACGAGCCTGGCACACACAGGCTGGCTGCGTGCGGGAGTGGACCGAAGCTCTGTGCCCTAGGCCACAGAAAGCAGGCGGCTCTGGCCACTGCCTCAATGCCGGCCCCCTGCCAACCACACCAGCATTCTCTCCCCAACTACCCGCTCTCCTTGCCGGCCTGGCTCAGCGTTGGGGCGAGGCTGAGCGGCACATGGAAGGGCATCCGGGATGTCCCCTCCTCCTCCAGGAGGAGCATGGGGGCTAGTCTTGCCTCCCAGAGCCCCGGGGCCCTTTGCTCCATCCCCCACCTGTATGCGGGATCATCAGCCGGCCCCCGAGGAAGTTGAAGGTGCCGTAAGCCACGTTGCTGGTGCTGCGCGGCAGGGAGCGGAAGTAGTTCTGGGCGGACAGGCGGGAGACGAAGTCCTCGGCCTCGGAGGTGGGCGAGCGGTGGTGCAGCGTGTGGCGGCCGCCGCTCAGCGGGCTGAGCAGGTGCCCGTTGCTGAGCTGGAACTTGGGGCTGGGCCCGTCCTGCCGGGGACACAGGCTGCCCTGGTACGTGGTGGTGGTGGTGCTGAGGTCTGGCTGGATGGTAAGCAGATGGGGGTTGTCTGTGGGACAAAGACAGACTCAGGGGGTGTCGCTAGGGGAGGCCCTGGCCGGGCGGCCCTTGGCCTGGGGGTCAGGGCAGGAGTGCTGGGGGCAGGGGCCCTACACCTGCTTTGCTGGGCTTGATGCTGACGGGCTGGAAGCCCGAGGTGAGGATGGACGAGTCGGCCACGTCCGAGTCCAGCCCCTCCTTCTTGCGGCAGTACACGAGGATGAGGGCGAGCAGCAGCAGCAGCAGACACACGGCCACGGCGACCAGGCCCACGTAGAGGGCCACGTCCTCGGGCCCGGAAGCAGCTGTGGGAGAGACCGCAGCCTTGGAGCAGCGGGTGTCGGGGGCGGGGGAGGAGAGGCCAGTGGTCTCCACTCTAGGGGGGGTGGCGGGCGAGGCCCCATTCCTGGGCATGCGCACTCCGGGCAGCCGACGCCGGCTCAGGGATCGCGGAGCCCCAGCCCTGCAGCAGCCATCACTTCACAGCAGCGGCAATCTGAGCAAATCGCATTCCTTGGGGGCCCAGTCCAGGCTGAGGTTGCTGCACCCAGAATTGGGAGAAGAGACACTTCCCCAGATGGCCTGGGGCGGTGCTGCTAGACGGAACTTTTTCTTCTGGGGCCCGGGGCAGCTGGGGCTGTGGAGACCTCCCAGGATCCTCAAAGCACGGGAGCTGCTTCCTGGGGGGTCTGCCAATCTGGTTCCTGGGGTCCCTGCCAGGGCTCCTGTCATTGTCTTCCTCTGAAGGCCTGGGGCAGGGTGGGGAGGGGTGATTGAGTGCCTGGAGGAAGTGGTATTGATTTTAGAAGGGCTTTGCATAATGGAAGAAATGTCCATCAGAGAGGAATTGACACAGATAATTAGGTTTTTAATTGAAAGAATGGGGGAGGGTGTGTTCCAGGGGACAAAAATCCAACCGAGATCTTTAATTGTTAGTTATGGCCTTGTAATTAACCGGCCGCACAAGCCTGTGTCCCCACAGGACTGGCATGTGCGCTTGGGGGACAGGGAGGAGGCAAAGCTGCAGGAGGGGCGGGGGTAGGTGTGGGACACATACCCAGGCCACGTATGCAGAGTAAGCCTCAAATGTATGCACGTCCAGGGGGGCAAGAGGTGTGTTGGGGTGCACAAGGGCACATGAATGGGTGTTCATGGATGAAGGCCCCCCCAGGGTCCTGAGCTGGGAGAGGGTGCAGCCTGTGACAGGGGGCTGGCTTGCTCAGTTCTCCCTGGGGCTGGGCAGGTTCCGTTCTGCCAACTGGAGAGGCCTCGCAGGGCGGAGAGCACTCACTGTGCACGCAGAGGTCGCTGGTGCAGTTGCGGGTGTCCAGGTCTGCGCCCCGGCACTCCTCACCTCCGTTGCGGGGCGCCGGGTCTGCACACTCACGGCTGCGCCAGTGGGTGCAGTCCAGCCCGCAGGCTGACCACTTGCTCCATGGGCTCCAGCTGCCGTCCACTGGATGGGGGACAGACACGGACAGAGAGGGCAGGACACTGTTAGCCTGGGCAGCCAGCTCGGGCTCTGGTGTGAGGCCAGGCCCAGGCCCAGCGGTCTGCAGGCCCTCAGTGTCCAGCTGGCCTGGGTGACACATGCTAATGACGGGAGGCGCGATGACCCTTGTCCCACACTGACTGCACCTGTCCTGACTCTGCCTGGGGCCCTGGGACGCAGACCCCTGCGGTGACTGAGCTGGACACAGGCCGAGCCCTGCTTCCGGCGCACGGAACCCCGTCCTGGGCTCGGACTGAGCCTGGCCCTGCGTGTGGGCAGGTGGGATGGAGCCCTGGGGGCAGGCTGGTGGGCATGATGGAGCCAGGGTGCGGAGATGGCACGGTGAGGAGCGATGCGGGAGGCAGCGGCCGCTGGTACCTGGGCACAGGGTGGCGCAGGCCGTTTTCTGGACATTCTGCCCCTCACAGAAGGCGCCCCCGTTGAGAGGCGCCGGGTTGGTGCAGCTCCGGCTCCGTTTCTGCCAGCCGCGCCCACAGCTGGCGCTGCAGACGGACCACTCGGTCCACGTCGACCACCCACCGTTCACTGGCCGGACAGAGAAGGACTGGGGTCAGGGAGCGGGGGCTTCCTCTGACACGCTGGCCCCGGGGCTGGGGCAAGAGGGCTGGAAGGGAAGCCCTGGAGGGGAGGCCACACTCTGTGGACTGTCCCCAGGCCGGCAGCACCCACTCCCTGGCCCCTTCCTTCCAGGGGCAGGTGCCGCGGGCACTAGGGGTGGCCAGCCCTGACTGCAGCTCCGGGCCCCTCCGGCTCAGACGCCAGCATTTCACAGGGGCGACTCCCACCCCCTCCCTCTGCCTGCTCCTAGGGGTGCCCAGGACACTACTTCCCACCTGAAGTCACCTTTCCTAGCCTCCCTCTGAGCCCTCACCTCCTTACACACAACGCCCCTGCCCACAAAGCCAAGGCATTGCTGTGCCCACAGGTGACCACCAACCCGCCCCACGCCTTCACCCAGACACGCCCTGCGGCTCCCCAATGGCCACAGCGGGGCCCACTTGGCCCTGGCTCCCTCGGGCGCCAGCCACAGTGCTGCCCTGAGGACCCCTTCCATGGCAGCCGCCCCCCCCCCCCCCCCCCCCCANGGCACCCGCCCCCCCCCCCCCCCGCCAGAGCAGGGGCCCACCATAGACGATGACGGCCGCGGAGGCGCTGCGGCGGCGAGCCACAATGTTCTTGGCCACACAGGTGTAGTTGGCCGTGTCAGCCAGGCGGGCCTGCCGCACCACCAAGCTGTGTTCCCGAGTGACGTACACATTGGGGTCCAGGGAGGGATCCACCAGGTCCTCGTTCCGCAGCCACTCCACCTGGGGGAAGGAGCCACACCCTGCACAGCTGCCCTCGTCCAGGCTGACGCTGGCCCTGGGGGTGGTCGGCCTGGGGGACTGGATAGAGCCTGGGAGCCCTCTCACCTCTGCGGGAGGGATGCCCTCCGGTGGGCGGCAGGGCAGCACGATGCCCTGCTCTAGGGACACCTCCTTGGCCAGTGGCTCCTGCTCAAAATTCTTGCGCAGATCTGCAAGAGCAAGAGTGTCCTGCGTCTTGAGCACCTCACACTGGCCAGCCTGGCCAGCTGTGCCCTCCTGTCCCACAGGGGAGCCACGGCCCAGGGCAGGAGGATGTGCCAAGTGCCCAGGGGCCAGGGGGTGGCTGGGCAGTGCCCACAGACACTCCCATCATCAAGGTGGGAGCTGAGGCTTTCTGACGGGGACCCTCCCCTGTGCCCCCCTGGGGCCACGCCCCGAGGGTGGGCCTGCACTCACAGGCGATGCGGATGTAGGCCTTCTGGCTCTTGGTGGTGCCCGAGGAGCTCCAGGCCACGCACTGGCACCAGTACTCCTCCAGCCCAAACACCTTCTCCACCTGCTGCCGCGAGACATTGATGCGGACCTCCATGGTGGGCAGGCCTGGGGGGGAGGGGGCGCAGCTAGGGCCTGGCCGTGCCAAGCCTTCCTGCTCCAGTCCAGAGAGCAGACACCGGGGTGGTTCCCAGCCTGCAGGGAACTCTGGGGGACCCACGGGGAGCCCGGTTCATTTCCCCTGGTGGCCAGGAGTAGGTTCTGAGCACTCCACTCTTCATACTTCGTTATCCAGTGGCCTGTCTCCCTGAAGTCACAGAAACGTCCCTAGCAGGGCGTCCGGCAGCAGGGGCTGGCCTCCCGGGACCCTAGGAAGAGCCGGTGGAGCAGACTGGCCACCCCTGAGGGCTTGGTGGGTGTAAAGGGGTGAGGAAGGATCTGGCTCAGCTCCCTGGGGGTTAGCAGGTGGCTCCTGACAGTGATAATATAATAGCGGCTATTAACAATATAATTACGCCATTGCCTAGTGTGATAATAGACCCCTGGGCTTAGCAAGCAATTCCTACATGCTGGCTTGTTATCTCTGCCGACCCGCCCCTGGACCACATGCCCCCTCCCTCCCTCTGAGGAGGAGGGGGCAAAGGCTCCCAGGAGCAGGGCCCTGCCAGAGAACCCCCTGCTGTGGAAACATGCTCAGGGTGCCCTGGGGTCCCCCTGGGGAGGCCTGGGCTGTGATGGGTGTTGGGACCCGCTCTGCACCACCTGGGCGGGGGACCCCTCTCCAGAACGGACTCAGGCCCCTGCCCTAGAACACACTGGAACCCGGGGACGGGGGCATCCGGAGGGCCCAGACCTTCCGAGGGCCCAGATGGGGACGGCAGCCCTCTCCTCCAGCCTCCTGGCCAAAACCAGTGTCCCAAGAGTGAGAAAAGACTGTGTGTTTCCAATTTTTCCTCCTTCTGACCCCAATTTCCCTCGGGTCATTGGCTTATCAGAAAGAGGGAGAGAGGCCGGCAGCAATGTGTTTCCATTGTTAACAGAGAAATTCAATTAGGGCTGCATTGCAGGAGGGGCAGCAGCCCAGCTGAGTGGGGAGGCCGGTTTCTCTCTTAATTTCTCCGCTGCGTCTTCCCTGCCCCCTGCCCCCCCTCCCACGCCAGCCCCAGACTTTCCCCTCTCAACTTTCCTATCACTTGCCCTGCTCGTGGCTAGTTCTCACAGGAGATTGGGGGGAGCTGGGGTGCCTGGGGTTCTCAGGGGCGGTGCGGGCTGAGAACTGAGGGACCCTCCCAGGGCTTGTGTACAGGAGAGGGCCTGGGCACTGGCCACCTGTCAAACACTGAATCTTGAGGCATCTGAGAAGCCATGCACACCCCCCAGAGACACAGGCCTCCAGAACCTTCTGAGCTGGGAAGTTTTCCTCCCTGGCAGACAGGTCTGCGAACCGGCCACTCCATCCCCCTCTGGGGTGGGGGAGGGGAGCGCACCGCCCAGCAAGTCAGCCTGGGGGAGCAGCACTAAATTTAAGCGAGCCTATTTCTTTCTCCCCACCTTCTCCCACTCCTGTCCTGCCGCCTCCTCGCCTCCTTCCTGCTGCCGGGAATGACAGCCAAGTTTGCCCAGCGCCTACCGCCTCCAGGCCGCGCCCTGGAGCCCCTGAGCCCCAGGAGCTCCGGCAGAGGGGGGGTGTGGGAGGGCAGATTCAGGGGTCCAGGAGGTACGAGGCTGGCTCCCTGTGGGTTACAGACCAGCCTGAGTCCTGGGGGCATTCTGGGGCCCAGCTGTGTCTGGTAACCTGAGCAGATGCCGGGTCTGGGAGGGGTCCCTGCAGGCAGGAGCGGTGGGGTGGGAGCGGGAGGCAGGGCACATGGGAAGGCCCGAGGGGCTGCTGAGTGCTCTGGGGGCTAGAGGATTGGTGGGGTGGGGGCTCAGGCTCTCCTTGCCAACCTGCATCTAACAACCAATCAGTTTGTGGGACACAGTAAATGACATCCCCAGGCTGGACTCCAGGGCTTGACTGCAGATTTTAGGCGTTTCCAGTGTGGGCAGGTTTGGGTCTCTAACCCCTGGTCTCCTGGTTAGGGAATGGGGGCAAGTGAGGGGGGACGACGGGGTGCCGCCTAGCAGCCCCCAGCCCCACCCAGGAGTGGATGTGGCCGACCTCTGAACACCGCCACATCTGCCTGACCACAGGCCATCTCTGGGTCAGGGGCTTCGTGTCTGCGTGTCCGCATGGTGCCTCGGCTGAGACGTGTGTGCAGGTGTGTAAGGGAAGCCTCTCTCCAAGCTCCAAAGCACTCAGTGGCTTTGGGTTGAGAAATCAACAAGATCGGTGAAAACTCAGAGGCTCTTGTCCAGGGGAGACCTGAGGTGAGGTGCTCAGGGCAGGGGGGTCCTGGTCATGCGGGTGGGAGAGGGCCCCGTGAGCTCTGCGCGCTGTCTGGCTGGAAGGGAGCAAGGCCAACAGAGCCTGGCGGGGCCCCAGTGTGGGGGCTGGGCCTGGCTCTCAGCAGCACCAGGGATCCCCGACCTCTGGACCATAGGAGAGAAGACAGGGGAGGCGGGGAGCCCTGAGGGGTGGGCCTGGGGCCTTCTAGAGGCTCCTGGACAGACCCTCACGGCTGCAGAAAGGTAGGTCTCTGGAGTGGGGCTTCCTCCTCCTCACCTGTCTTTTCCCTGGGGGATCCGACACAGTAGTGGGAGGATCGTTAGCGGCTTGGGACACCCCACCCCTCTTCTCTCCCTGACCAGTTGCTCACCCACTCCATTGCCCTGTCACCTCCCCAGGCAGCCGCAGTCCCCAGCCCTTGCTCTCAGGTTGCTGAGCTGCCCACCTCTCTGTGGGGGCTGCGTCCGTGGCATGGAGTGAGAGCTCAGCTCGGGGACTGTGGGAAGGGTGAATAAATGAGTGGACACAAAAACAAAGTAATCACAAACTGTGGGAGCCGTGAGCTCTTCTGTCATCTGGGGCCCACTCCCTCTGAGCCCCTTTCCTCTGTGGGCACAGCTGCCAGGGCTGACAGGGCAGTGGGGACCCACTCCTCTGCCCAGAGTCCCCAGTCTTTCTCGGGCCTTCCCTCCTCTCCCCCACCAAGCTGTGCACGCTGGTTGGGGGATCCCAGGGCAGGCCTTGGGGGATGCAGAGAAGCCCTCGGTGGAGCCGTGCCTCTCCTGGGGATCTGGGTGGTGGAGACAGAGCTGGCGACATCCCGGCCCCACGCCACCCATGGTGGCAGTGCCCTGCAGGCCCCCGGCTGGGCCCCCCTTCTGCAGCCCGCCTGCCGCGCAGCCGGCCTCACCGCTGCTCCCGTCCGTGCTGTGCTCAATCGCGTGGTCCGCCTGGCGCACCCACTCCCCGTTGCACTTGAAGAAGATCTGTGTGGCGGGCCTGGCCTTGCACACCAGCAGCACCGGCTTGTTCTTGACGATGTACACGTCCTCAGGTTCCACCAGGAAGTGGGGGAACAGGTCTGGGCTGGCGCCGGGCACTGGGTTGGCCGCCGTGGCGCTCTGCTGGGCACCTGCAGCAGGGTGGAGCCGGGGAGGGGCCCGGTGAGCCAAGACTCTGCTGGGCTGGGGGGCCCTCTGGGGGCTCCCTGCCATTCAGGGCAGGGCCGGGCCATGGGGCGCCCATTGCAGGGGGCCGAGGGAGGAGTGAGGCTGGGCTGCTAAATGTCCTGCCGCTGCCTCAGAGTACCTCTCTGTAAAGTGGGGGAAGAGCAGCCCCCCACTTCTGAAGACTGTGGAGCAATGCAGTAGTCAGGCTTGTCACGGCCCTGGTAGGAGTTCAGGGATCAGGTGAGGCAACCCACCGCCTAGGAGAAAGCTGTTTGGTGGGGGCCGGGGAAGAGGACCCCAGCAGGGGGGGCAGTCCCTTCCCTGCTCCAGCTGCCTCCAGGCAGCTTCTGGGTTGGTCCCTATTCCTGTCCCCTCACACAGTACGTGCTCAGAAAATAACAGGTGAATGAAGGAGGGGAAGGGGCAGAGCTTATAGGAGAAGGCCCCGGGAGGGCCAGGTGGCCTGGGCTGGCACGGGATGGGAGCCAGGACAATGCCTGGGAGCCTGAGGGACCTGGGCCACTTCCCACCCTTCAAGGAGACCTGAATATGGGTTTCCTTCTAATTTTAACCGAAAACCACAAGCATCCCACAAGTCATTTGTTGCTAATTACACAGGTAATTGGCTCTGAGGCTTTGGTGGAGGTAAAGCCCCAAGTCTCCCAAGCTGCTGGACTAGCAGGGCCCCTGAGGGCAGGGCTGGGGTGGGGGAGGAGAGACGAGGTGGGGCACCTTCAGTCCCTTCACCCAGCTGCCCACCAGACAGGCCCCTGACGGCCCGGCCTCCCTCAGAGCTTCCGGGATAACCCCACAAGCACCCACTCTGTCCACAGCAGCCTCTACGCCAAGAGGGGAAGAAGGCTTGAGAGGCCACTTCTGTCCCCTGCCAGTGGCGACCTGGGCCGAGGTGCTGTCTGCCCGGGGAGGGATCTGGAGTCGCCACACCCTTCCCACAGGCCTCCCCAACTCCCAGCGGGCTTCGCGCCCACCCTCGGAAGCACCCACACGGCCTTCCCCTCCTGCCTTTCAAAGGTGGGAATTGACCCCCTCTGCCCCAAGTCTGTAGTTTTGGGGAGGGGACCTGTGCAGGGTCGTGCAGGTGTCCAGGGCCAGGCAGGTGGGCTGGGAAGGCCTGCTACGAGGCTGACAAGCCTGGCGTGACTTCAGGAAAGCCCCCCAGCCCCACAGCCACTGCACTCGCCAAGGAATGGGGAGAGAGCACCGGGTTCGAGGGCGACTGTGAGGCTGAGGTAGAACCAGGGATCAGCGCGGGCTCGGGGAGCGCCGGCTGCTGTCAACACCCAGGGCTCCTGCATGACGATGGCAAAGGGCTGCGGCTCGGGAATGCTCATAGCGTCCCCGCAGGGGTTCGGGCTAACGAGGAGGACAGATTCACAGAGCTGACGGTGCCTTGCCTCAAGATGGGGTGGTGGGGATGCAGGCAGAGGGGAGAAGCCCTTTAGGTATCTTACTAATGGGGACTCTGAGACCCCCAGACACCCCAGCTCCGGCCCTCGACTCAGAAAGCATCTAGGGCAGCCTCGTGCCCTTCTCATTATTCCATTTGCTCTTCACCGTCACTCAGCAGCTGCTCTTGAGCCCTGACCCAGGCGGCAGGCTCATGCGGCAAGGTCTAGAAAAGGGACAAGCTCCCGAGTGTGGACCTGCAGTAGGGACCTGGGAGTGGCCTCTCTAGACATTTCTTGGGGAAGCCACAGCAGCCCAGCAGACTCTGGGCTGAGGCGGACCCCTGAACAGGGCTTGCAGGGGCTTGGGGGGCAGGGCCGCAGGCTTGGGACCGCCCCTCACGGAGATTCAGCGTGGCCTGCACCCGTCTGCTGACTGGGGCAGGATGGGCAGGGGTCCTGGCTGGGGCCATGGGCAGGGAGGGGCGCATGGCCCTCCGGCCCTTCCGTCCATCACAGGGCTGAGCACTGCTCACGGTGGCTGCCCACTGAACCCAGCACCATTCCTTGTGTCTGCATTTAACTGCTAATGAAAAATAAATGTACTGTGACCAATAAGTGACATAGCTCACTTCTCCAGGGTCTGCATCAGGCCACACTGGTGTGGCCTCCCCTCCTCACCCTGGGGCTGCATTTCTGGGGTAGAACCCAAGGGACATCCTCTGGGCAACTGTAATGCCCTCCAGCAAGGGCACTCCAAGGCCACGGGCACAGGCCGATCCCAGCCCCCTGGTGTCCTCCTGGGGCTACAGAAGCTGCCTGGGTGGCCAGAACCGCCTTCCTTCCCTCTGGGCCCTGAGCCCACTCTCGACTTCTGCTCGGCAGTCGGCACCAATAGCCTGGCTGACATCTCAATGAGGCCTCTCCTCTCCACAGTGTGGGCTGCCACAGGGACCACTTTTTGACGGAAATACTGTACTTGCCTATCAACGATAACACAAGGCAGTGCATGCTCACTGCCAAATGACTGACGATTCTTTCAACAGGGCAGGCTGGATAGTTTACCGCAGTCCCCACCCCTCCCTATTGCCCCTCTCTGGGCTTGCTTCTATTTCTGTTGTCTGCCTGGCTTCCACAGGCATTTTGGGATGGTGCCAAGAGCCTTTGACTGGTATCACTGAACCAACCCCTGCTCTGGCCCAGTAAACTCTCCAGCCTTCCTATGCGGATGCCCACTGCCTCCCCCCGCCCTGGGCACTGTCTCTGCCCACAGTCTACTCTCTGTCTGAAACCCCTTCCCTCCACCTCTGCCAGCGCTCTCCCACCTCCTCAGGACCCGACTCCATGGCCACTGCCTCTGGGAAGAGGGATCCCCAACGTCACCCCCCAGGACTGCACACAGGCCGCTCAGCCTGCTCTGTGTTTGGGGCCAGCCCTCACTGTGCTGCAGCTCCTGCCACAGGAGGGGCCGGCGAGGGGCTGTGGCCTCCGTCCCCACCACCAGCCTGTCCACTCCTGATCCCTGCTGCCCAGTTCAAGGCTGCCTATTCCCACGCTGGTGACTGGGGTGCCTGTCCTCGCTCCTTTTGGGGCTTCTGAGGTGACAACATGGAAGAAACGCTGTCCCAGGCAGACACTCCAGGGCTACAGGGGGCAGGAGGGTGCAGAGCCCACCGGCTACGTGGCCCTGCCACCTCCTGAACCCTACCCCCAAGTTGTCCAGAGGCCGCCCCCCCCCAGCTTTCCCACAGTCACAGGACATGGCCCAGCTGTGCCATGGGATTCAGGAGGAGATCTCCCTTGCTCACTTAGCCATCCTGATGGGTTCTTGGTCACCAGGACTCGGCAGACGGCTCAGCCCCTGTAGTGGGAACCCCACTTTTGGTGAGCCCTGGGGCTGGTCTGCTGGCCCCCACCTGTCTCAGGAAGCACTGGCGCCTCTGCTCTGGCTGCTCCATTCAGGGTGGCAGGCACGATCCCAGCCGTGACCCACTGCTGGCCCTGGGAGGACCATGCCTGAGTGTGTGCCCATGTGTGAAGGGAGGCTGGGGCCACAGGGGGATGAGAGACCAGCGGGGTGGACCATGGTGGGCCTACCTCATGTGGTTCATCTGGAACATCCACCCAGCTTCCAGTATCAGCAAATGTGTCACCTCCTCCAGGAGGCCTCCCTGGATCTATACTCTGTTACCTGCCTGAGTGCCTGCTTGTGCTCTGAACTTCCCTCCAGGGTGCACACCACATTCAGGACAAGGGTGAGTTTGTCTGCCTATTGCCCCTGCTTGGGGCAGGACCCCAGGTCTGACCTGGATCCTGATGGAGGAATTGCTGAGTGACTGAATGACCACCCTTTCTGCTCCCTTGAATTTCAGAAGATCTGCCCACGACCAGCCCCTTGGCTCCGCAGGGAGCCCCGAGGGGGTGCAGAGCAGCCCACAGCAGAGCCAGAAGCGTGCCAGGAGAGGGGTCTGCACTGCAGGCTGCCCGCCTACCCACGAGCTGCTCCTCCGCCATAGAGTCCCCTCTTCCCGCCTGCAGTTGGGATGATAAGACCTCCCCTGCGACTCTGAGGCCCAGGGTGGGTGTGAAGGTGCTTTCAAATGTTTTATTTTTAAAGGCACCACAAAAATATGAGGTGTGATTAAATCAAACTCTTAGCCAGCTCGGGTTTACTGCGCGAGACTCAGTCCCTGGGAGCAAGAGGGGCAGGCAGGCTGGGGGCAGGGGGTGCCTCTCATCCTCCCAACCCCCTACCTCAGGGACAAGCAAAGGGGTGGGGTGGCAAGCCCCCACTTATTCTACTTCCCTGAGAAAGTTATGCATTTGCTGGAGGAGGGGCCTGGGGCCCAGCAGCCTCTGTCCTACTCTAGTCCGACCGCCAACACCCCCCTCCTGCAGCACTGAACCCCCCACTCCTGCAGCACTGAACCCCCCACTCCTGCAGCACTGAACTGGGGGCCTGGGCTCCCAGCCAGCCTTGCTTGCTGATGTGCGTTTGGTAGGTGCGCTTGGGGGAGGGGGGTGTGTTGTGCTCCACAGGCCCAGGCAGGTGGAGCAGAGTGCCTGGGCCCACGGCCCACGGTCCACTCACCGTGCCCTTCCCCTGGGGTTGGAGGCCCTGCTGTCCCGGGGCCTGACCTGCCACCTGGCCTCACTTGGAGGACACACCATGTGCCCTCACTGTGTGCAGTTCCTTAAGGGCTGTGCACCTTCTGCTCCCAGCTCCATCCCCTTCAGCTAACAGCACCCAGGCGTGCCCACCCCTATGCCATCCAGGCCACACTGTCACTCCGTGCAGGCGGGCTGACTCAGTCTCTGGCCCCAGGGGTGAGCACACGACACTGACTGGTTCCCAGAGCAGGTCACTCTGCCCCAGCAGGTGGGGTTCTGGGATTCGGGCTGGGCTGCTGGAAGAGAGAACCTCTCTCTGCCAGGCTGGTGCTGTGGCCCCAGGGAGGCCCGGCAGAAGGGAAGGGTCAGGGCCAGCTGGGTCTGACATGTGGAGCCACCAGGGAAAAGAGGGGCCTCGGCCCTGGTGCCTGGGCTCCCGCTGAGCCCTTCAAGTCCTGCTCTAACACCCTCTCCCCGGAAGCTTTCCTGACCCCAGGCAGAGCTGGCTGACCACAGCCCCATGAGCTCTCACAGCCCCTGGGCAAACTTGCCTCACTCCTATTTGTCACTGTTTAGGACTCTGTCAGCACCGGAGGGCAGAGGCTGAGTGGTGACATCCCCTACCCATTGTGCCTCCTGGCCAGGGCCCCAGCAAGTATGTTGAATGAATGTCAGACAGCATTCCCTCAGGGGGGACCAGCACCCAGAAAGGAGGGTTGGAGATAGAGGACACACATTCAGAATCCATTCGATCCATCAATCGGAAACCTGTGTAGGACCCAGGGGAGGCAGATGGCGCTCCCGGTGGTGGTGGGGATTGGGGACACAGGCAGAAGTGTGGGTGTGGGGGTCTTGTCTCCTGCACCCCGGTGGCTCGAGCTGGTTTCCTTAGTTATTTTTTTAAACTTGGGACAGTCTGTGATGGAGGAGCTTCCCCAGGGGCTCTGTGGAGCAGAGGTGCAGTGTGCGCTTGCTATCAGATAGACAGACAGACAGCTGTGGGGAGTGGGGGAGTGGGACAGGGAGGCCCCAAGACTACAGATCACAAAATACCCGGATGCGCCAGGACCTGCCTGGAGGTGAAGACAGGATGCACTGGGACCAGAGCAAGCTGGGGTGTGCGTCCCAGAATTCTGCCACAGCCAGCACCTAAAAACCCCCCGCACTGGCCACCAGCCGCTGAGCGCAACACTTGTTTCTCAAGCCTCGTTTCCTCGTGTGGGGCACACCCTGCACCAGGACAGGGCACCCTGCCCGGGGTCTCGAGACACCCGAAGAGTGGGTGTCCTAGCCCTTGGGTCTGTCCCTAGCCCTTGGGTCTGTCCCTTAGTCCGCTCTCTCTCTGGCTGTCAGTTCCAACAGCAAGGACTTCCTGGAGGGCAGGCAGGGGCAGGTCTAAGTGCAGGCTCTTTTGCCCAGGGTGGGGGGTGTTCGGTGAACAAGGGAGGGGTGTGACTGCAGACTCTGCTGCCGAGGAGCGCGCAGGGGTGAAAGTGACCGGGTGTGCCTACGAAGGGAGGGCTGCTCTCCTGACCTGTGCTCACACACACTGGTGCGTGGCACTCTGGTTTCCATGGTAATGTGTGTGTGAAAGTGTCAGCAGCAGCCACCACCTCCCTAGGAAAGTCACCCTCTTTGCCAGTGGGTTCCAGGGCCCTGCCCTGCCACAGGGACAAAGAGGCACCACGAAGAGGATGCTTGCAAGCTGAACCACAAAGGACAAAGGAGGCAGGGCTGGGGGGCGTGGAGAAGGTATCACTTCGCCAGCTCAGGAGACTCACATGGATGGGGTTCGGGCTGGGCACCACTGCCCGCCACAAGCTGCCAGCGAGCAGGCAGCTGTGCCCAATGACCGTGAGGCTCAGGACTTGCCTGGGGTCACACAACCACAGGGGCAGTGGGGGCTCTCCCTTCCATCCAGGGAAAGAAGGGCACAGGGCGGGCAGGGGTCTGGGTGTTTCCCAGACCAGCCTCTGGCCGGCCCGCCACACCACATCCGCTGGTTCCATGTTTCTCGAACCTTCTGAGCCAAGCCCAGCACTGGGCCTTACACGCGCTCTTCCTGCTGGCCCCTGCTCTCCCATGGGTGCTCCCTTTAACCCAAGGTCTTGGCTCCCATGCTGCCTTCTCCCAGAGGCCCGCCCTGACTGCTGTGCCCCCACCTCTTCAGTCCATTTTCCTCAGAGCACTCACCACCGTCTGACCTCATCTCCTTCCTGTCTGTGTCCCGTCCCCCGAAATGGTTCACCACAACGGGGACCACGCTTGCCCTGCTCACTGATGCAGTGCCAGGACCCAGCCCAGGGCCTGGCCCCCGGCAGGCGCTTCGGTAAACGCGCTGGGAGCTCGGATGAACCCACAGGGCCTACCCGCTGCGAGCCAGAGCCAGGCCGGTGCTGCACCTCTGCCTGGCTCAGAGCCCCCCCCTCNCCCCCTCCCCCCCCCCCCCCCCCCCCCCGTGAAAGGGACTTCGAAACTGCCCGGATGGGATGCTCGGGGGTGAGCACTGTGATGGGGGACCAGCCTGGGGACGCTTCCTGGGGCCCCTACCTGCCCCGGGGCCTTACTTCAGACCAGAGAAATAGTTAATAAAACTGAGACCTAAATAAGCATTTGATTAACAAACGATAAAATAGCTATTGTGTCCCTGAATTAAGCTGTAATTGTGGCTGATAATTGGCTGGTTAGGATTTAATAAGCTGCAATTAAGTAGAATGGAATCCAGGGTAATTATGTGGTCGCAGAGCCCAGTGAGAACTGGGGAAGGAAGGCGTTCTCCGGCTTTGGAACCTCCTACTGGTGCAGTGAGCTGCTGTGGGCGCGTTTCTGGTCTGGTGTGAGTGCGCATGCGTGCCCGTGCGTGCACGACCGGCCTCCTCCACCTTTCACCTGGCAGCTGTAGCCAGGGGCCTGGCCTCGCCCCCTCACCGTCGTGAGGGGGGAGCTGGGCACGCAGGCTCTGAGCGCCGCCAGGGTCTGTGGCAGCCCGAACTGAAAGACACATAAAAGGACCTCGGGCACAGCTCCCTGCAGGAGGGTGGCCCTCACACCCCACACCCCACACCCCTTCTAATGAGAAAATGGCTCAGAGATGGGAAGGACTTGCTCAAGGTCACACAGCGATCAGTGGCCAGGCCAGGCCAGATCCTCAGATTGCCCGTGGGTCGAAGGTAATTCTGATTGTCTAGGAAGCCGGAGGATGCCCCCCACCCCACCAGACCCCCAGGCACCCCCCCATTTCCATTCGTGTCCTTCATCAGGTCAAAATACAAGCTAAGTAAGGACGGTGTGACTGTTGCACACACGCACCCTGAAGACAAGGCGCTCCCCGCCCCACCTGCTACCCCCTCCTCTGAGGCTGGTCCTCCCGCGGAGGCCCTCGTGGGTGCAGACCTCCTAGCGGCTTCAGCCCAGCACACCACCCCTGCCCCCAGCCCCAGCCAGTCCGAGGGGATGATGAATGGTACCGCCAACTTGCCATTTATGACCCATCAGCATTTTTACAATGTTGCTGGCAATTAATTTAATTAAAGACCCTGTCCCAGATATGGCGGCATTTCATATCTCAGTGGTTTAATGGGAGCCTGGCCAGAGCAGGTTGGGGGGCGGGGGGCAGGAGCACTGCCCTGCCCACCACCAGCCTGGTTCTGCCTGGGGCGCACAGGCTGGGGCAGTGGCGGCCTGACAAAGCCAAGACAGAAGGGAGGCCACATCGTGACCTACCGCTGGGAGACCCTGCCCACACCCCGAGCCAGCACGTGCATACCCATGTGCACACATAGTCGCACCACCACAACGGAATCCACACGGATTTTCTTACTTAACTTTCACAACTATTCTAGGAGCCAAAGAACTATTTTAAATCTCCAACTTGCAGGCAATGAAACCGAGGCACGGAGGGGCAGAGCCAGGAGGGAGGGATAGATTCCCACGCTGGCTACAGGGCCCCCCTGCTCCTGACCAGGCAGGACACAGGTGGTCAGCCTAAGTGTGATGGACACAATGTGCCAGGGGCTGTGCAAGGCCCAGGCCACACAACAGTGACTGAGGTGGGCTCCAGTCTCTGCCCCATGGGGTATCTAGTGTTGACGGCCCCACCCAGCAAGCCCTGGGCACTCTGCATGCAAGAATCACCTCCCCAGGGCTGGGTACGCACACCACACCCCCGTGCACGCGCCATGCACCCCACCACTGCCCACTGTCCTCCAGGCTGAGTCTGGCTGGGATGGCTGCTGCCCTTTCCAGGATGGCGACCTTGCAGCCACTGGTCCCTGGTCATCCTGGGACCTGTTATCAGCAGCAAGCTACCTGGCCCCTCCTCTTACAGGGGCCTGCAGGGAAAGCCAGTCATGGGTCCAGCCTCTGCTGGCACACACTCCAGCCTCCCTCTGCCCCTCATCGCTGCCGCTGCCTGGCTGCGCCCTTCCCTCTCCCAGGGACCTTGCTTCCATGGCCCCACCCCCTACCATGACAGCCTCCTGCACATGGCTCCCCACCTAGGGCCCTTGTCTCTGCCCTGCTGAGCTTCATGCCAACACTTCCCTGTCTCTGGGTGTCCCCAAAGGACCTCACACCTGCCTTCACTTGCGCCCAGGGTTGGTTCTGTCAGCAGGGCCACGCCCCGAGCCGCCTCAGGGAGCATCTGACCTGCCTCTTTGTTCCTGGGGACGTCCCCTACTGCAATCTCCAAGTACCCCCAAGCCTCTCCTACCCACTCTGTCCTCTCTCACTTCATGGCTACCCAACTCATTCAGCGCCCCCCACCAATGGGTCTTCCTGTGACCACCTGCTGGCTTTGGTGCCATTGTCAACTATGGTGCCACAGAGCTATTTCTAGAAGGAAAATCTGATCCCATACTTCAAACCCCTGCAAGGGATTCACTGACTGAAGGGTCAAAGTCAGCTCCCCACACCCCACTCCCCACACAGCAACCTCACCCTGGGCACAGGCACACACACACCTGGCAGCCAGCTCGGCGCAGCCCCTCATTTCCCCTCCTTGCTCACTGGGCCTCTGCAGGGAACCCCACTCACTCCCAATAACCCCCGCCTGTTAATTCATAATGCAAGGTGTCACCTCCCCCAAATGCCCTCCCAGTTCTGCACATGGACACACAGCTTGCTCCCCTGGCTCTGTGGCTGAGAGACCGCTATTGACTAGCATGGGCTGGTTCTGTGGGGCGGTGTGGTGCGGTGGCTGCCTCCTCCGTCAGGCTGGGCACCAGCAGGTGCACGCAGTGGCCCTGAGCCCCCTCTTCTCAGCATTGTCCAACTCAGGGACTGGTAGGCTGGGGGTCAGTGACTGCGGTTGAGTTGAAGTGTCCCCTCATTCTTTGCAAGCTCCAGGGGAGGGCACTGTGTCCCTTCTGTCCCTGTCAGCAACTGGCCACGGCATGCACTCACTGAGGGGGTCAGGAGACTGGGTCTCCAGTCCCCAACCACTCTGCCTCTACCTGGCTGGGTGGCTGTGGGCGAGTCATTGTCCTCTCTGGGCCTCAGGCAAATTCAGGTGTCTTTAGGGGCTGGGAGGGGCCAAGAAAAGTGGAGAGGAAAACGGCCGTCCCAGGGGTCAGCTCAGCCTGGCCAACGGCTGCCACCCAAGGCAGGCTGGACAAGAGGTACCAGATTTTTTCCTTTCAGGAGAAGCTAGAAATCCATTTTTACGTGAAACTTTTTGTTTAAAATGTTGACAACTAATTTAAACATTTAAACACTGTGTGGGCCAAACAAGTTGGCAGGCCAAAGCCAGACTGGACCATGTCCAAGCTTTCCTCTGACTTTACAAGTCCGAGGATCGGGGTCATACACAGCAGGACAAAGCTCTGGTCTCCCTGCGCCCCCCTCTTCCCATCCTTGCCAGCACCCAGTCACCCATTCCTCTCCCCGGGACTCGCCTCGTCACAACCTGCTGGAGGAAGCCCCCTGGCAGCTGGCAGAGGGTGGAGGGACCCTCCGGCCATCACCCCCGGGGGTCGGCATTTAGTGGTCAGCACATGCTATACCCTCGGCTAGGACCTGGGGTGTCCCTGTTTGACGAAGCGGTGGCATCAGGGAAGGGAGAGAGACCGAGGCCTGGCTCTCTTTGCCTGCCTGCACTTGGGGCCTGAGACCCTGACCAGGGGGACGCTGCCGGAGCCAGGGACGCAGGCAGGCAGCTGTGCGTGGTAGGGGTGGCACTCCACAGGGACACCCCCAAAATGAACCTCTACATTCGGGCAGGCAGGAGCTCAGGTCTGGCTTTGGCCTTTGAGCTGGGAAGAGGGTGTTTGGCTGCACCCAAAACACCCCTATGAGATAGTAATGAGCCCTCACCCCATTTTAATTACCCACTGTCCAAATAATTACTAGTTTATTTATTTCACTTAATGGCAGCCATATTTTTCTCCTGATATTAATTTCATGTTTTCCTGACTTGTTCATTATCTTTCCTGTCTCCTTAATGGGCTCTGAGGTCTTGTGGTAGAGGAGAGGGGGCCAGAGGAAGTGGGGGCTGGGGGCAGGAGGCACAAGAGGGAACACAGAGGAAAGAGAGGCAGCCGTGGCCTTGCTGTGCAGCCCAAGGCAAGCCACTGCCCTCTCTGGGCCCTGAATCCCAGAGCCCCGGATCCCTGCACATCCTCTTGTCCTTGATGCCACTGGGGTGGGAATTTTCAAATAGAACAAAAGGAGGAAGAGGGCATCAGAGAGAGAAAGGCTGGTGTCCCCCACCCCCCAAGGGTCCCTAAAGGGAAGGGCAGGCTCAGAAAAGCATGAGGAGATGTGGAGGAGGGGGTCAAAAATTTTAAAAAGGCATGAGGGTGGGAAGGGTGGGTGAGGGGAGGGTGCTAGGGTAACAGTAATGTCAGCATGAGGGAGGGAGGGGACAATACTGGAGACCAGCTCAGAGGAGGCTGCCCTGTGGGGGCTGCTGCTTGGTTGGGACTCGGAGGTGTGCCTCCTTGTCCCCATTTCCTCCAGGTCTGGTGGGGAAGGAGCAGGAGCATCCTCATGAAGCCCAGACCCTCCCTGGACCTGACCTTCACCCTTGGCCTCTGCCTCACCTGCTGGCCATCGCCATGGAAACATGGGTGATGCCGTGAAGTCACCGGGCTGTGGGAGAGCAGCCCATCTGATTTGAGGGGCAGTAAGGAGAGATGGGGACCAAGAGGGAAGGGAGGGCCAGGGTCTCTTGGGGCGGACATTTAGAGCCTCTTGAGGGGGTCATTAGTTCTTAATAAATCACTCATAATTGCATGAATATTTAAATCTTAATAAAAAATACAGTGGGCGCAGGGAGTCTCCGTGTGGGTGTTCATTGCTATGGGGCTGGAATACGTGAAAGTTGGTATCGGTCCGACTGAACTGCTGCTCTTGCCGCAGCTAAATGGGTAATTAGGAGTGAGCGACGCTATCAGCAGATGTAAGTTGCACAGTAAACCCAGGGCGTTAACTGAGGGTTTGTTATCCATTATCTCTACGCCTGCTCCCCTTAAAAGGAACTTGAAGTATATCAATGAGAAACTTGCAGGTCTTAATGAATGGAGGGAGTCTGAGATTGCTGAGGGCCCCCCTTGGCCCCCGCTTCCTGGTGGGGGTCCCCATTCCAGGGTGGCTCTGGCAGAGGGCTCACGGGTCAGTGTGTGGCCCCCACACACAAGCTGTCCTGCCTGGGCCAGCGGCGACAACGGCCAATCCCTGAGGCCAGCCCTGACCCTCTCCCAAAGCCCCACCCCAGACAGGGCGCTGGGGGGCAGTGGGCCTCCCAGCTGCTGTGTGTGGGCATTCGGCCGGAGCCCGACTTCGGCAGCACGTGGACAAGGCGGACCTCCATCTGCCCCCAGACCAGAGCTGGGGGGAGCAGCACATGTGGGTCCAGTGGGGTGGGCAGCTGGGTGGAGGTGGGGTGGGAGAGGGGTGCCCCTGGGGAAGCTCTAGGCAGGCAGAGCATTTGCAGAGCTGCTGCATCCACCCCCCACAGAGATGCACACTCAGGCCACAGGCCAGCTCGCTGCAAGGTCAGAGTGACCTCCTCCTGGGCCAGTTTGCTGCCCAGCAGCCTCGGCTCCTTCTGCTCCTGTCACCAGGACCAGGCCTGTCTGACCTCCTGCCCCACCCCGACAGGCCCTGGGCTGCGGCCCCTCTTCGGACCCTCCCACATGTGGGAGACAGTCGCTGGCTGGGAGCCAGAGCAGTAGGCTCAGGGCTGTCCGAGAGGCCCAGGTGGCAGCAAGAGCACACGGCGGGGGCGGCAGGGGCCTAATCTGAGGCGTCCCAGAGATGCCTGGATGGTCCAAGGGTTCCCAGGGGTGCTCAACTCTCCTCCATCAAGGAGAGGAAAACCCCTCCTGACCCTGCCTCTCTCCAGACCAGGTCCTGTCTCTCTCCCGCCTGCTGGGCTCCAGTTCCGAACTCACCCGATTTCAGCTCCACTCTTACCATCCTGCTCTGCCCTCCAGCTCCTTGATGAAACCCTTTCTCCCATTTGCCAAGGACCCTTGCCCTCAGGGCTCTGCAGAACCTTCCCCCTGCCCACCGCCCTCTGGCCTGCTGGCTCCTGGCTCCTGGGGAATGGCAGGCTTCTGTGAGAACCTCGGGGCCGAAGGCTCCCAAAACCCACTTGCAGGACGTTTGGGCCCATCCCCGCAGAATGCTTCCCCTCAACTCTGCTACGTGGCCACCCCAAACGGCCAGCCCCTGTGCAAACTGCCCTGTGCTGCCCAGCTGGATACCCGCTGTACCTGCCTCTTCTGTCCTTGTTTCTCTGCTCCCTATAGGTGTCACAGGCCACTGTCCTCTCAACTCACCACCTAGGATCCAGCGTTCCGTCTGCTGAGACACTTGCATTAGCCTGGACCTGAGGTGAGTTACATCTACAGAGCTTCACTCCTCCAAACCCAGCTCAACTCCCTCCAGCCCTCCGTCTGGTTCCCACGCCTCTGGGCCCCTCTGCCTCCCTGCTGCCTCCTGCTTGTAAATAATCCTGTCCTCTGTGCCTATAATTAGCCCTAAGTAGAATAATTCGTAACAAACTTTATTTCTCCTGGCGTCTTTCTTGCTAACATGCTGCTGAGAGCCTCACAGGATCAGCAGGAGGGAAGCCAGGCTCGGGAACCAGCCGAGCGCCCCGCCCACCCCGAGTGTGCCCCTCCCGTCTGCCCGGTTCCGGGGGGCCATGAGCGAGCCAGAAGACCTCCCTGTGGCGAAGTGTGTGGAGGGCGGGTGCCAGGGCAGGGCCAGGGGTGAGTGACCAACCCAGAGGCCCTTCTGATGGCAGTGCCAGTGACAAGAGTGTTAATGACAGCTGACGAGTAGTGTTTACTCTGTCCGACTTTGCCTATTTTTCAGTCCTCACCCGGGGACATGTTTCCATTGATTGGGAGAGAGATGAAAGAGAAACATCTATCGGTTGCCTCCTGTGGGCTCCCTAACCGGGAATCAAACCTGCAACCTGGGCATGCGCCCTGACTGGGAATAGAACCGGCCACTTTTTAGTGCATGGAACGATGCTCCAGCCAACTGAGCCACAGGGCCAGGGCGGCTCTGCCTTTCAAAAATCAGGATTGTTTTTTTTTTTTTTTGCCAAATAAAATAAAACTCATCGCCTTCAAATCTATAGTTTGGTGAGTTTCTGCCAATGTTATCACCACCACGGTCCAGGCAGAGAAGCGTTCCGGCCCCTAGACATAGCCCCTCCGGCCCCCGCGCTGGGAGGCCCCTCTCCCAACCTTGGCCACCTGGGGCCCTTCTGCAGCTGCCACTTTGCCTTGCCTAGAACGTCCCAGAAACGAAATCACAGTGTGCAGTCTTTTTGTGTCTGGCTTCTTTTACTTTGCACCCTGTGTCTGAGGGCCACCAAGGACCAGGCCCTTGTGACTGCTGAGAGGGTCCCACCACGCCACGGCGGGTCTGCCCGCCCGCTGGTGCTGTGCGTTGGCGCTGGGAGCCACAAACGGCCGCGGACCCTCATGCAGCAGCCTGGGGTGCGCACACCTTCACTTCTCGCAGGGAAGGGATGGCGAGGGCATATGGTAAACACATGCTTCACTTGATTAGAGATTCTGTCTTTGTTTCCTGCACTGTATGTGTTTGTACATAACATCCCAGTTCTCTCAACTTCATGAGTCAGGTACTATCCTCACCCCACCTTACAGGTGACAAACGGGGGCTCAGAGAGAGGAAGTCAGCCGCCCAAGGTCACAACTGGACCTGGCAAAGCCAGCAGCCTGGCTCCAGCCTCTGCGTTCGAAGGCTCCAGCTCTGCTGCCCCTCCGCCCGGGGTGAGACTCGGGAGCCCTGACCTGGAGCTGAAGGCTGGAGTCAGTGGCAGTTCTGCACAGGTGCCTCAGTCCCCGGAGCACCCCTGTCTGCCAACGGCGCCCATGACCACCTGCATCACAGAGCAGCCTCAGGGCTCAGAGGAGACACGCCAAGTGGACCGTTGGTGCTCCCTGCAACGTGAGCTTTGAGAGCATCACCACGCTGTCCCGGTCCCAGGACCTCACGAGTTTAGCAGAAGAGACAAGAAGGGTTCCTGACCTTGCCCGCCCTGGCTTTCTACACACCACCGGGCCACACTGCGTGCATTCAACACCCCTGCTATCTCTGCTGTAGACTGTCTGTGTCCCCCCCACCCCTAAATTCCCCTGTTGAAATCCTAACCCCCAAGGTGACAGTATTTGGAGGCGGAGACTTTGGGAGGTGACTAGGTCCTGAGGGAGCAGCCCTCTCGGATGGAATTAGTGCCCCTATAACAGGCCCCATTAGTCCTGGGAGCTCCCTTTCGCCCACACTGAGGACACAGGGACGAGATGGCTGTCTGCGAGCCTGGAAGCAGCTCTCAGCAGGCACCCAATCTGCTGGCACCTTGATCTTGGACATCCCAGTCTCCACAACTGTGACAAATACAGTAAATGCTGGTTTCTAAGCCACCAGGCCCGTGGTACTTTTACGGCAGTGTGAACCCACGGAGACGCCCTCTGTCTGGAGGATGGAGTTTCCCAGTGAGGAAACCGAGGCCCAGACACCCCGAGTGAGGGCGTTAGAGGGTGGCAACCCTCCCCACCATGGCCACCCAGGCACAGTGGGGCAAGCAGGGCGTTTTCCCAGCCCCACCCCCTCCTCCACCTCTGTAAGGTCATCAGACTGGGGTCACCAGGGCAGGTCTCCTGCCATCTGGTCCCATCTGGTCCACTGTAGAAGGGAGTTGGCCTGGACACACTAAACACCCTCGGTGAGTGATTGAGAAGGTGGTTGGCTGGGAGGCCTGGGCTGGGCCCAGGAGGAGCCTCCCTCCTGTCCTGTCCACCAGCTCCCTCCAGGCAGTACTCACAGGGCTCAGGAGGAATAGAGACGACCCCCCCCTTGTCGCTCACACAAGCCCTCGGCCACCCTGAGCTCTGCAGCAGACCAGGGCCCTTGGACGGGGTGCAGGTCCCCCGTCAAACAGAGAAGGAGATCAGGAGATGTGGTCGCCTGGGGCTGAGCCTCCCGTCGCTAGAACAAGAAACGAAAGCTGGGAAGGGAAGGTGCTGATGTGACCGTGACCTTATGGAAGGAAGCTGCAAAGCTTGGTGGGAAAGGAACGAAAGGGTTCTGGCCCCTCCCCAGACCCTGGCCCCACCCATCACTGCACACTCTCACAACTGCCCCTCCCAGCGCCTCTGAGTTCCTTCCCTCCTCCCTTTGACACTCAGCTCCAGTCTCCCCTCCCTGAGACTAGCAGGTCCTTACAAGTCCTTCCTCTCCCTCCAACTCCCCACCCCTGCCCACTACCAGAAGGGCCTGAAGAAGGTTACCATGCTGAGGAGAAGCAGGGACCCTGCATCTTAGTGTCTGCTCTGGGACCCCCGCAGACCTGCCCCCAAGTGCCTTGGTGCTCACTGAGGCTGGGGCCACCTCCTCCATGCACATCCTCTGTCACCCTGTCACATTCAGACTGGCCCTGCCAGGGCAGCTTCAGGGGCCAAGACTCCACCCACAGACTGGGCAGGTCCATGCCTTCATGGGGGGCGACAGCAGGGGACAGCCCCGAGCCTGCCTGCAGCTCAGCGCGGTGGTTATCCCGCCCCATTGAGCCAATGTGACAGCACCCATCCGTTACCCAGTTCCAGCGCAGGGGCCCTGGGGGGCATGTCCCCCCCTCCCCTCACTGCCTGTCAACAGGGACTGGTGAGCAGACGGGAGGGAGAAAGTGAGCCAAGTGCAGGCAGGGATCAGAGCTGGTAGACAGGACTCCCCAAAGGGAGAGAGTGACAGGGTGGTGTTGGGAAGTCAGTGGTGTCTGAGAAGAGCTTGGAAGGTGACACAGGGTCATTGGGAGGTGGGATGATGGGGGACCGGCAGGTGAAGAATTGCAGAGGCAGATTCAGTGCCCGGACACCTGCTGCCTTCTCCGCAGCCTGCAGCTCTCCCATCCCAACAAACAGCAGCTGCGTTTCATTGGGACCCCCCCCTTTTTCCTATATTTAGTTGTTTGATTGGATGGACATGACCTTCCCTCCCCACCCAACTCCAGGAGTGGGCTCTAATTGGCTTACACCAATTGTATTTCTCACCCTGACTATGTGATTGGTTGGGAGAGGCATGGGAACCAGTCCATGATGGCATTTGCTCCCCTGAAGGGTGAGGGGTGAGGGTGTGCAGGCTGGGCTGCTATAGTCATTTCGCTTGCAAGACAGGGCGTGTTTGGAATTGTCAGGGGCTGCCACGAAGAAGCCAAGGACGAGGCCAACACAGGAGAGGGCAGAGCAGAGGCCCAGTGAGAGCAGCTCAGAGCAACGGCGCTGCAGCTGGTGCACCCGGCCTCGCCTGACATCAGCCACACCTGTTGGTTTCCCAGTGACAAGCAAGAGTCAGTAATGTCCACTGGCTGTTGAAGTCTGTCTGAGTTTCCTGTCATATTACAACCAAAATATTCTTGACTGAGGAAACAGTTCGGCTGGAGAAGAGAGGTAAGAAACTGGCTAGACAGAGCAGGAACATTCTACCCAAGGGCTTGCGCCGCGGGCGTCGTTGTTTATTTCCATGGGCACTCGGGAGCCTGCAAGCCTCTTCAGCAGGGCCATGGCTGGATCACACCAGCATCCTAAAGTACCATCGGAACTGGCCTCACCAACCCTGCTCCCTGCCTTTCCAGCTCCTTCTCAGGAGCTGGGCAGAGAAGCAGATACGCAGACAAGCATAATCCGTTCCCTCTGCACGCGCCTGCCAGTCCGCCTGGCCTGCAATGAGCTCTAGGGATGTCGGTGGGGGTCTCTGGGGTGGGAGTCCACGACCTGGAGAATGGAGGCTTCCAGCGTCTGAAACAGGGACTGGCTCAGAGCAGACAGGTGCTCAATAAAGCCCGGCGAGTGGAAAAATGAATTCTCTGGAGGTGGCGGTGGGGACCTCCGCAGGAGAGTGGGCAGAGGCGCAGCCCCAGAAACCGGCGGCGGCACCCTGCGGAGCTGTCCGCTGTGCTGAAAGTGCGCCCGCCGTGGCCCGGGCCGCTCTCCGCGGTGCTGAAACAGAGCTCCCGAAAGGCAGCGCAGCCCGTCCGCGGCAACACGGGAAGGGCTCAAGGCACCTGGCGGGGAAGCAGGCTCCATAACCTGGCCTCCCCTGCTAATTCCAGTCCCCCAGGACCTTCTGCACGAGACAGATAACCTGGCACAGACCCGAGCAGTCCTGTTACCTGGTGGTGACCCTGTCTAGCCTCAGGTGCCCACCCTCTCCAAGGTTGTGGGTCTCTGAGGAGCCTGAACGTCAGCCTCGATTCAGCCAGCCTCCGCAGGGATCCCTGGTGAGGCAGCCAGTCAGAGACAAGCTCTGGGCAGGCAGCCGGAGAGACAGGCTACATGCCAACCGCATTAACTGGAGGGCCTGGCAGGAGCTTCCAGGCCTCACTGGCCCGCAGGCACTGCCAGGCAAGGTGCCTGCACTGGACGATGGTGTACAGAGAGAGAGGTGGCTGCTCTGGGGTGACAGGCAAGCTGGGGTACAGATTGGCACTGTGAGGGAGGGCACCTGGGAGGGGGACTAGGGAGCTCTGCGGAGTGGAGTTTAACAGGTGCTGGAGTGGCGACAGGGTGAAGGACTGGGGAGGAAGTAAAGGCAGGGGTGAGAGGGCAGCCACCCTCATGGGGCAGGGACAAGCCGGGCATGTGGCTCTGCTGGGGACCTTCCCCACAGTCCTGTCCTCACAGGGCGAGGTCTCCTGACGGCCTAATTTTGCCCAGGAACTGCTATCCATGAACTCATCTAAACCTTTCTGGAAGCAATTTATAGTTCCAACTTGCATCACCTCTGGGGAAATTATTTTCCAAGTTTATTCCCTGCTGAGCGCTGAGGGATTTCCCGTTACCGGGTTTAAACTCACCTCTCCTGGTGGGGCCAGGAGCGGGGAGGCTTCCTGTGGTCCTTCACCCTCCATGTCCCCTACTCTATGCCCTTTCTGGTTGTACAGGTTTCGGCTACACTCCTCCTTGGCCTCTCTCCGTACACTGAAGTTGTCCCAGATGGGCTAGTGACTTTATATGACAGCTCCCTGCTCGTCACAACTCTTCCTGATGACAACCACTCAGCGGCACCACACACTGGCTCTGTCTCTCTCACACGTGGGAAAGCGGGCCCTGGGGACCACTGTCTCCATTTCACAGGAACACAAACCGAGTAACAAGGGAGGAAATGAATCACCCGCCTCACATCAATCTGTATGAAAACCCAGGTTCCCCCTGCCTCAGCCTGGTGCTCCCCTAAAAAGGCACAACCACAAGCACACCAGACGGCTGGATGCTGGCACCCCTCACTCATGTGTCAGGAGGAGGGGACATCCGACGGCTGGTGTCCAACTCCCTTCCCAGCTGCGCGTCACCTTCTGTAGCCCACCTGGGTCTCTCTTTAGGAAGGAAGCCCCAAATGCCCTCCCCCCAGATACCTTCCCCATCTTTCCTCCAAACTAAAACCTGCTGGCCATCCTCTGCCCAGTCCGCTGCCTTTCAGGACGAGGTTTTCCGAAAGCCAGTCCCTCACAGGCGTGGCATTTTGCTGCTCTGCCCCCCGCCCAGAAGTTTTTAGATTTCACTGCAAACTCGGTGATTTCACTGTACACATCCTCTTCCAGATCTTTTATTTAAATGTTAAAATAAAAAAAGATCAGCTCCAATTCTTGGCTGAGCTCACATCTCACACTTCTCCATCCTGAAGATGTTTATTCATTCAGACCTTTTGTTTCCTTGCTTCGTCAGCCCCTCATCAATGATGGAACAGGTGCTCCGAGTTCCCGGTAAATCCATTTTTACGACGCATGGGACCCACACCCAGAACACTGTAGATAAAAACTGGAGGACACACACACACACGCCCACACACACTTTATCAAAGTGCCCACGGGTACTGACGCAGGTGCCTAGGCACCCGAGCTCCAGCACAGGGTATCCCCGTGCCCACGTCCCCCTCGCTCAGGCGCCTGCATGCAGAGCTGGCAGTCATGCTGCCCTTTGAGCAGCCCGGTGACTTCATGTTTGACAGGAGGGATGGGGGCGCGGCTGGGCAGGGGGCTGCCAGCACGTGGGAGAAAAGGATTGGAGGCTCCAGAGCATCTGGAGCTGTTGGGAGAGGATCAGGGATTCCCCTGGAACTTGGACTGGGTGGTTAGAGAGTCCCGGAAGGGGGTCCCTCTCCGTGGCGGGCAGGGTGCCCACCTGGGAACATTCATGTGAGTGTCACACACTGAGCTCATGCCAGACCAGGCAGGGAGAGAAGAGAGGCAGGCATGGCAGGTGGTCCTGCACCCCCTGGGGCCATCCTCGAGAGGTAGGCATTCCTGCTTTCCGAGCCTGAGGGAGGTCACCTTCACCCATGGGTGCACACTTCCTCCATTGGAAAAAGGCAAAGTCCCCCTCCCANATGGGGGCGCGGCTGGGCAGGGGGCTGCCAGCACGTGGGAGAAAAGGATTGGAGGCTCCAGAGCATCTGGAGCTGTTGGGAGAGGATCAGGGATTCCCCTGGAACTTGGACTGGGTGGTTAGAGAGTCCCGGAAGGGGGTCCCTCTCCGTGGCGGGCAGGGTGCCCACCTGGGAACATTCGTGTGAGTGTCACACACTGAGCTCATGCCAGACCAGGCAGGGAGAGAAGAGAGGCAGTCATGGCAGGTGGTCCTGCACCCCCTGGGGCCATCCTCGAGGGGTAGGCATTCCTGCTTTCCGAGCCTGAGGGAGGTCACCTTCACCCATGGGTGCACACTTCCTCCATTGGAAAAAGGCAAAGCCCCCCTCCCAGTGCACACACCAGCCCCAGGCCAGAGGCTCATGGGATGAGTAAGAACACTTGCCACCCCACCAGGCCACCCTGAGACCACCTCTTTCCCTGGCCACACTGCCTACAGAACACGGGGCCTACCCATGGTGCAAGGCGGGGGCCTGGAGTGTCCAAATGCTTCCCTGAGAAGGAGTTGCCTCTGAAATCCCAAACAGGCAATGATTTCCAGTCTAGAGAGACACAGGAGCCCCCACCGGGGCCCCGAGCACTCCAGCCAGCTGCTTGCACTTCATGCTGCTCGGGGCAGGCACACCAGCACCTATCTCTCCCCCACCCTCCTGGCACAGGGTGGGCCTAGCCTACCAGCTCCTCTGGCCCAGCCACAGGGGATGGTGCGTATGAGGCTGGTCCCCACAGCAATCCTTGCAGGGCACTGTTGGCCCCACACAAAACTGGGAGCGATGGGGGAGGAACACCATTTCCCAGAACCCTGGGTGGGGCAGGGCGGGGTGGGTGGGGCGGTGCTCAGACGGGCTGAGGGTGAGACAGAGGGCGGGAGGCACTGACTCCTCCACACAGATCCGTCTCCCAGCAAGCAGGGCCCTGCACCTGCACCCTTCTACACCGGTCCTGCCACTCCGGAGCTCCGAAAGCAGGTGCGTTTTGCTCTTTTTGGTCCTCCCCTGGCATTTTTCTTCCTCCCAGGATCCTCAGAGAATAAGGCCCACAGAAGATCTTTAAATAAATGGCCCCTGCCGGGCCCCTGGGGAATACATCAGAGCGCTGAAGTGATGGCTAGACCCGGGGAGACAGGGAGGCAGGTGGGGCACGCACCTCGGCAGGGCAGGGGAGCGCGAGCGGCCTCTCACAGGTAGACAGGACAGGGACTGAGAGGAGAGAGGAGGGGCCGTCTCAGCCCCTCCCTGGCTCCCTCCTGCACTCCTGGCCATGTGCAATGGTTTCGTTTCTTTTCCACCCCTTGGCTCGTTGCTGGCCTCCTCGAAGCCTGCTGTGCCCAAGCCTGTCCAGGGGACAAAGCCAGCCTCCTGAGGTCACTCAGAGGGGCCTAACCCCAGTGCTGGGCAGGGACCTAAAATAAAGACTCTCTTGAGCCAAGTTCCCCCCCATTCTGACTTGGCCTCAGCCCCAGAGGTTCCCGCTGGGCCCTGGGCCTTAGCTACTCGCCGGAGTCCTGGAGGCCACAGTGGCCAACACCTGCACCAGTCCCGTCCTTGGCACCAGACAGGGAAGAGAGGACATGTCCAGGCGAAGGCCAGCCCCATGCAGACCGTGACTGTCCTCTGGCTCCACCTCTGCCTGCGGGGTGACCCTGAGCTCTGCCCGCCCACCTTCAGCAGAGCGGGACAGTCCTGGCCTGCCAGCCCTCATCCAGGTCATTCTGGTCCTGATTTGGCTCTCTCGCCCACTGACAGGCGTGCCACCAAGCTCCCTCTGAAACCTGGACCTGAGCACGCGGCCTGCCCGACCTGCCATCTTCCACAGCGTCCCACCCTCTCCGGAGCGGTGTGAAGCACTTCGGCGTGGCATCGAGGGCCCCGTGTGGTGTGGACTCAACTTGTCTTTTCAGCCTCAACTTCCAGCCCCCGTCACCGCGGCAACAGCAAGGCCAGCAGCCAACAGGCCTTCCTTCTTACCCCACCCCCTGCCCTGGGCCCCACCCAGTGACTTGGGCTGACTGAATGCTCTTGTCCCCCGGGACCAGCGAGGGCCCGTCCCGCATTACAGATGAAGAAAGGGAGGTGCAGCAGAGGAGGCGGAGTGATTTGCTCCAGGCCAACAGCCCCCACGGACAGGGAGCGTGCTGGGCACTCCCAGCCCAGCACACCGGAGGGGCCCCTGCGGTGCTGTGGCCACACCCTGGGCCAGGTGCAGCCTGCCCACACGGAAGGATCATTGCACTCCACAGCCCGGCTGTCTCGTTTGAGACAGCAGGTAATGGAAACAGTCATTGTTTTCCGATGTTGCTTCTGTTGAATGATGAAAGCTTCCAGTTACTTTCCTTTCACTGGGGCAGGTTATGGGAGGGGTCTGTTCCAGGGTGGGGTGCAGGGCCACAGAAGTTGGGGCCACAAAAGGGTGAGGAAGAGCCTCTTGTCTGGCCCTGGCAGAGAAAGGCCTGTGGGAGCCCAAGGCTCACTTGGCTAAGCCCTGAGCACACCCAGGCACCCCTGTGCCGGGCACAGATGCAGACATGCGGGCCCCTGCAGGCTTGTCCTTCATGCCCAGTGCTTAGCTGTTCTGCAAGGTGCTCTGGAGAGGGCTGCCCTGCTTGGGAGCCCCTGGGATTGGGGAGAGTGGTCCTGGCCAAGAAGGCTGGCAGTGGCTGTGACCTGGGGGAGCTGGTCGGTCCAAAGTCCTAGGGAAACCTCAGTGGCTCCCAGGTTCCCAGAGAGGGAGGCACAGACAGGCTTTAAAGAGCGGGGGTGAGGCCCTGGCTGGTGTAGCTCAGTGGATTGAGCATGGGCCTGCAGCAAACCAAACAACCGCAGTTCGATTCCCAGTCAGGGCACATGCCTGGGTTGCAGGCCAGTTCCCAGCAGGGGACTCACAAGAGGCAACCACACATTGATATTTCTCTCCCTCTCTCTCCTTCTCTTCCCCTCTCTCTAAAAATGAATAAATAAAATCTTTTAAAAAAAGCAGGGGTGAGGAGCGAGAGGGCAGGGTGCAGGCTTGTGAGTGCGGGCCCCAGTGCTAATGAGCTTGGACTTCCCAGCTGCCTGGAAGCCTGGCACACCAGAGGGCACTGGCCTGCGGTGGGCAGGGCTCCTCTAGTGCCAGAGGAAGCTTGACTCAAGGATGATAGGACACGTGGTACGGTGAGGGTCTGCTGTGTCCCCCGAACAATCATCCTCCCTCCCTCCCTCCCACTCACCCACCTACCTAACCATCCACCCACCCATCCACTCACCCATCCATCCATCCACCATCCACCTGCCCATCTGTCCAGCCAACAAATACTGAGCTTCTAGTGCCAGACATTGTTCTAGGCGCGGGGGACCCAACCATGAGTGGGCCAGTCCCTCAAGAAGCTTACACCCTAATCGGAGAGTGGGGGAAATAGAAAACAAAGACATGAGTCAATAAAGGAGGTCACTCCCAATGTCAGTGCCACGGAGAAGCTAACATAGTTGGTGTCAGGCTGCCGCTTGAGGGGGCGCATCTCTGAGGAGGTGACTTTCAGTGAGGCTTGAGTGACATGCCGAAGAGGGGAGAAGGCAGGCACGGAGGTATCTGGGCCCCACGCCTTCCAGGGACCCTCAGGCTCCACACTCTGCCCCGAACCCAGGTCCTGTGACTTGCCCACTCTTGCCTCCTCCAGCCCCATGCCTGGGAAGCCCGTAGTGGGCACAGGCTGGTGACGGGCATGTGCTCAGCTGGCACTGGTGCCCACGAATGACATCACATTTGGGGCTACCCTGCCCCCACTGTCTGCTGAGGCCTGCAGTAAATCACCCTGATGCTTTAAAACAAATACTTCTTAATCACTAAAAATTGAAATGATTTCATGTGAAAATGTTAATGTATTCGGAATCACAGCCACACACCACGTCTGACAAATTAGCACCCAGCCCACCTCACTGTTTGTGGCTGCATTTGTCCTGGTGGCAAGACTCACGCACCAAGTGGAGCAGGGGGCAGCCGGGCAGCTCCAGGTCGGGTGTTCGGAGGAAGAGGGAAGAGGAGGAGGAAGCAGGGGTCCCGAGGGTGGGTGTGGTGCAGCCCCACGTCTGACAGTCATCCTGGCCCGCTGCCGGAGGTTGGAGAGCCAGGGAGAGTTAAACGGGGCTCATGTTCCCCCTGACCTGCCCTTGGATGCCAACCCTGGGCCAGGAGACGCGCACCCTGCCGGGCTGCGAGGCCTGGTGCCACGCTCCACCCAGACGCACGTGTGAGCACCAAGACAGGAGACAAAATAATTTCCACAAAGATTTAACATATTAAGTCCTGCCCAGGCAGCTTGGTTGGCTAGAGCGTCGTGTCCTGCGCCAAGGTAGCAGGTTCGATCCCCACTCAGGGCACAGGCAAGAAGCAACCGATGAGGGCATCAATGAGTAGAACAAGGAATCGATGTCTCTCTCTCTCTCAAAAGTCAATTTAAAAAGACTCCTTAAAGAATGTAACGTATCAGCAATAAGCCTGTGGAGAAGCTGGAACCTCCTGTGCTGCTGGTGGGAGCGTGGAAGGGCGCGGTTCCCGAGGGAGACAGTGGGGCGGTTCCGCGTGACCCAGCAATTGCACTCCCAGCCAGGTGCCCGGGAGACCGGCAACAGGTGTCTAAACAAGTCCTCACACACCAGTGTCCAAAGCAGCACCATTCACAATCACCAAAAAGTGGAAACGACCCATGTGGATGACGGTGGATAAGCCAGAGGTGGTCTGTCCACGCCGTGGGGTGTTACGCGGCCTGGAAAGGAGCGCGGTGCTAAGTGCTGTGCTGCGCCGCGCATGCGTCGCGGATGCACCGCGCCAAGTGAGAGACGGCGGCCACAAAAGGCCACCCAGCGCAGGGTTCCATTTCCGTGACATACCCGGAGTGGGTGAACCCACAGCAACGGGAAGCAGGCTGGTGTCCCCAGGGGCTGGGGCGCGGGGTGAACGGAAAGTGACGGCTAACAGGGTCCCCTTTGGGGGTGATAAAAGTGTTTTGGGACAGATCGAAGTGGTGGTTGAATGTACCAGATGCTACCACCCTGGGAGCTTTAAGATGGTTACTTTTATGTTGTACAAATTTCGCCTTAAACATACATACAGTTATACATCAAACAGATACATCAAAGTGCTCGAGCAGAGGGTGAGACTCCCCTCCATCGGGCCTCAGCTCATTGCACTGGCTGCTGGCTGGCACTGGGACTGCAGACGGGGCAGAAGGGGCCTGACCTGCCTCCTTCCACAGACTCCCTGTCCCTGCCCCTGCCCCCTGGTGCCCAGCCAGCCCACCTCAGGATCAGCTCCACAATAGCCCAGACCCAGTCATTTTGGATCATTCTCCCCATTTCACAAATGAGGCAGAGAGCATGTCTGGTGCAGGGCTCACACTCTGAACACAGAGCAGACCTGGGGGCTGGGCCTCCTGACCCCTCATCCAGAGCTGAGTCCAGTGACCCCAGACCTGGGGTCTCTCCCGCAGTACCCCCACCAGAGCCACCTCCCTCACCCCACCGGCCTGAGCAGACCTGCCTCAGCCACTCTGGGCCTTTCCAGCAGCAGTCTAAGTGAACACAGGAGTTAGGCGTGCTGCTGTCTTCCCCCAGTGCCACGCTGCCCTGCGGACCCTCCAGGAACCGAGCTCCTTCCCACCTCCACAGCGGCACCCACTGCCGGCTCCTTCCAGGCACTTGGGTCTCAGTTCAGGTGTGGCTGCCTGGGGACGGCCTGACCACCCAGTCGCAGCAGCCCAACTTGCCACCCACCGCGCCCACATCTGGCTCATTTGTGGCCACACGGCCACTCGGCCCTTTTCACTGGCTTCCAACTCCTGAGGCGCAGCCTGCACTCTTCGACTCTGACTGTCGAGTTTGGCCATCTCCTCCCACTGGAATATGAGCTCCCTGAGCACGGGAACAGTGCCCGCCTTGTTCCCTGTGCACCATAGCACAGGGTGTGGGCCTGGTGCACAGTTGGGGATCCATCGATGCTGCTGACCGGCCAATGTGGCCTGTCTTCACCTCGCCCTGCCCCCCTCATCTATCCTTTCCACTTCCCTCCAAGAGCTCACAGGGCCCTGGGTCTGCCTTCTCCCCCGCCTCCTCACCCAGATGGACATTCCGAGGGGCCAGGCTAGCTGGGCTCTGGTGTGGCCTCCCTGAGATGTGAGCATCTCATTCCACTTGCTCCACCTCCGAGCCTACCTGCAGGGAGCTCTGCACACAGTAAGTGCTCAGCCTGCCTGTTCTGCTCCTGCCCCTGCCCCTCTGAGGCCTTGCAGGACCTCTGCCCTCTGTGCCTCCGACAGCCTTTGGTCCCAGCCCCACAAATCCCAAGGGGCCTCTGCATCCTGCCTGCCCACCTCTTCCCCAGCGCTCTAATGGTGGTTTTGGGCTTGGAGCACTGGCCCTCAAGTGGCTCCTCCTGCCTCCGAATGGCACAGGTTTCCTCCGGGCCTCCTCTGAGTGGCCTCTCCCCACAGCCTTCCTCGCAGCTGCCTCCCCTCCTCTCACAGCTGGAGACCCTCCCAGCTCCGCAGCTCACTGCTGGTCAGGAAGGTCTTCCTCAGCGTCTGGTCTCACCTGCAGGCCCGTCCCTGCCCTTGGGGCTGCACAGGACAGAGCCAACCCACGTCCCTCCTGCCTGCAGTGCCCCGAATCAAACAGGATGGCCCATTGCCAGCTGGACCTTCTGAGGACCTCTCTCCTGGGACAGGACTTCACACCTGTCCCTCTGTCACCCACTACATCTGCCAGCTGTCATGCCGGTACGTTCCCTAGACTTAACCTGGACGTAGGCAGCTTCTGTCACATGTGGGCAGAGTGCCCTGTTCCATGCCCCTGCTCTGGGTGGGGTCCAGCAGGGGGTTCCCAGTGGGGCTCCCACCCCGTGGAGCCCTCTTGCTCTTTTCGCTTCTCCCTCCTGGTGGCTCTCTGTTCATTTTCCACTTCTGACATCGACTCTTCAGGCTGGAAAGGCCTGAATTGTGTCCGTCTCTCCCGCACCGCCACGCCCCCCCCCACAGCACCCAGAGGCTCCTCCTGTCCAGTGTCTCCCACACCCCTCTCTCCTGCTCATCCCTGCTGCCTGCTTGCTGGGGACAGAGCCCTCGTCAGTTCTTGCCTGGCTGACGCTGAGCCTCCTGGCTGGTCTCCTTGCCTCCAGCCTCTCCCTCTCCCATCCATCCTCCACGCGCTGCCAGATTAATCTTCCTTAAACACTGCTCACTGCCTGCCACTGCCCAGCTCCACAACAGAGCCAGCCCTGTCACTTGCTGGTCCCCCACAGGCACTGTTTCCTGCAGCTGGGCTGCGCCTCCCACTCCTCTGGACATGTGCTGTCACCAGGGAGTGCCTGTGTGCTCATCCTTGTCCCCTCACTGTCTGGCCCAACCCCACCACATGCCATGTCCCAGGCTGTGTCCCTCCCCTCCTCTGGTTGTGAGGCCCCAGCCATGCGAGATGAGAGGACCCGGAGGTTGGCAGGGACCAGCCCCAAAGCCACAGGACACCTGCAGGCCAGCAGCTGGGCTCTCCTTGCCTGGCCTGCTAGGGCTCTCCAATGTCACTGGGACCCCTGCATGTCCTAGGGGCACCCTGGCTCCCAGGCTGTCAGGAGTCACACCTGGCAGAGGGCAAGTCGACCTTTACTCCATCGAGCTTCCCTCTCAAGCCCCCTCCTGGAAGCTCATCACCCCAGATGAGTACTTCCCGAGATATCAGAGGCCCTGACCACGATGCTCCACCATGTGATCAGCCCAGGACCCCATGTGCCCCCCAGCCACACACCCCCACACACACTTCAGGGGTGGTCACAGGGAGGTCAAGTTCAAGCTCTGCCCCTGCCTCCTGCCCAGCAGGAGCAGCAGCTCCCATTTCCAGAGCGGCACTGAGGGCCTGGCATTGGGCTAAGGGTTCCGCAGGGAGCAGCCCCTTTCATCTTCGAAGCCCCCTGAGGTAGCAGCCTTTCTTTCCTGCACTTTCTGGATAAGGAAACTGAGGCACTGAAAGCAGAAGTCACCGTCAGCTCCAGAGTTCGGCTCTCAACCACCACCCTTGGGGACCCAGCCGACTGCTTACCCCTCCGCCCGCCAAAAGGCCTGCACCCGGACGGAATAGCCCCTCCAAGCCTGGGGAGGTCCGTGGAAGGCAGAGGCCCGAGGAGCCTTTGTCACTCCCTTCCTGGGACCAGGGAACAGCAATGTGCTGGAACCAGCTCAGCCTGGCTCAGGAGAGCCCATCATTAAAATTTCTGGAAGTTTGCGAGCTGGTTGACATTACAGTGGTAGCTTAAAATAGGCTGTGGTGGGAGTGTTTACACCAAGGAAATTGGCAGAGCGGTCCCCAGTCCCTCCGAGAGCCACTGCTGAATCCACCGGCATGTTTCTGCTGGGAGATGCCGAGCACCCACAGAAGGGTGCGTCCTGGCCCCTGGGGGGTGGGCTTTGGCCTGTTTACATGAAGACAAGCCCCCCAGCGGGGCCAGGGCTCTGAAAGGAGAGGGGTCTTGAGAGGGTGGAACAGGTGCCCCGGAGAGGGACCCCTGGCTGTGTGCGGCCCAAGGGGTCTGGAGGGAGGAGGAGTCTAGAAAAGTATCCGGGCAGCTGCTGGCACGTAGGCAGGCTCAGGGCCCGGTCAGACGTGCCCAGCATGGGAAGGTGGCCTGAAACCAGCACAGAGGTGCCAGTGAGAGGCAGCGGGCAGAGAACTGAGTGAGGGAGGCTGAGGCTTCTGGGAAATGCAAAAGCTGTGTGGGGGCAGAGGGGGCTTGGGGGAGGGGACCAGAGCAGAGCGGGCCTGCTGACTGGGAGCACCAGGAAGCCAGGGCACTGAGTGGGAAGCGAGGACAAATTCCAGGAGGATGGCGGGGTCTGGGTGGGCTGAGTGGTCGTCCAGAGTGCAGTCAGGTGAGTCTCCAGGTCCTGGTAGGGGGCCTGCAGAGCCTGCCGCTGACCTCTGGGACAGTGGGGGTGGGGTGGTCACGGAGCAGGAGATGTGTGGGCTGCGGTCTAGTTTTCAAAAAAGAAAGTCGGATTCGGCGAAGGCGGCAGTTAGTTAGACTCACTGAGTGCAAGCAACGGAAACCGACACTTGTAAACTGAAGCCAAAAAGGGAAAGTACTGGAGAGAAATTGGGTTGTTAAGAGGAAGAAAAAGAGGCTTTAAGGGGGGCCCTGAAACAGAAAGGTCCCGGGGCAGGGGGTGACCCGCTCGCCTGGCTTGGGCCCTGCTGCTGAGCTGAAGGGGCCCCCAAATGCCCACAAAGGCCACATTCTGGGGGCACTGGGGCTGAAAGCTGGATGGATATAAAACCCACCAACTGGAATTTGGTGACCCTGATGCAAACCTCAGGAGCGATTCTGGCAGGGCTTCTCAGCGAGCTGCAGGTGACTGAGGGAAGAGGGGACACCGAGGGACATGCTGAGACCTCCCTGGATGCAGCCTGGCAGGCCGGCCAGCTTCCCTTATTTCAGGGTCCCTGTTCCAGCAGGTCTGGGCCAGGCTGGGTTTCAGCCAGGGGCCTGGCACAACAACATCTCAGGACCAGCAGGGGGGGGTCCGTGGAACGGGGAACACAACACCTGTCGAAGGCCCACTGCTGTTTTCTGGCGCAGCCGATGTGGATCCTGACTCCGGTCTTTACCCTGCGCCTCAGGCTGTGCCCCTGGTGCTGGCCAACCTCTGCACTGAATACTTACGCCGGAGGCACCAATGGCACACTGGTCACATCTGCGGCCGCCGTGCCCATCCCTTTGCAGTGGACAGAAAGCTATGAGTGGTGGCAAACAGCTTGAGTAGCAGGACAGGGACACAGGTGGCTCGGGCCCAAGCTCAACAGCATGACGATTACCCCTGGCTGTGTGGCTTGCTCACCCGCAGCCCAGCACTTGGGCTGGACCAATGAGGAAGGGCCTGGACATCTGCTGGAGGCTGAGGGAAGGCATGCTCTCCATCCTCTTGCCCTCACAGCTTCACACCGGCCTGCAAGGATGCAGCTCTGGTAACTCCTGGCAGCCACCTTGGGACTTCCAGGGGACAGGCTGCTGGAGCGTGGTGTCAGCCCCCCAAGAGCAGAAATGAGCTGGATCACAGTCACAGTGGTCTCCCTGAGTCCAGCCATGCCTGAAGTCAGCACTGCTACCCCTAGCATTTCAGATCTCAGTTACATGCACCAGTAAATCTTAGTTCTTCTTCTTTTTTTTTTTTTTGCTTAAGCCAGTTCGGGTTGAGAGTTCCATGTTTGTAGCAGATACACTTAGCATCCGGTACTGCGCTATTGGTCCATGCTGGGGCACTGTGTCACAGCGGGGTGAGCACCTGGGACTGCCATCCAGAGGTGGGTGACAAGGATGTGGGGGGCTGGGAGGGCTCAGAGCCAGGCTACTGAGGAGCTACTGGGAGGGCTGGAGGCACCAGGCAGGAGTTGTGTCTTAAACAAGTAAGAGGGGGAAGCCTCCTGGGGGGAGAGCCAAGAGTTATTTGGGGAGCTTACGGGAGAGGATTCCCCCCATTATAAGAAAGTGGCTTTGAACCTGAAGACCTGTGGCCCCAGGCAAGTCAGAAAGCCAACCCCCAGGCAGGTCTGTAATAAAAACCCCTGATCTGGACAACAACCCTGCCCTGGTTGAGGAAATGAGGGGGCGGGTGTAGGGAGGAAGTGGGCTCGGAATCCAGGGACCCTGACTTTCCCCTGTACCCCGTCTTTCAAGTCCGTGGGCACCAGCCAAGACCCTGACAAAAAAATGACCGTAGGGGCAAGGTGGGGGAGGGGTCCGGAGGGGCAGTAACAGCGACTCACCTCTGTCACTTCTCTGAGCCGCAGTGTCCTCATCTGATAAATGGGACCAACCTCACCTATCCATCTGTTGTCAGGTGCCGGGGGCAGAGACCAGCCCCACCGAGGTTATCACTGAGTTAATTACGAATAAAACACGAGACAGCCGGAAGGCTCCTGCTCTGACTGCCCCAGGCATCCCTCCTCTCAGCAGAAGAGTGAGTTTGTGTGTCAAAGAGCTGGACTGGAACGGGGGGTGGGGGGGTGCTTTAGCTGGGGCGCCTCGCCCTCCCGCGTCTGTGAAACGGGACGACCGCCGTGGTGCACTCGAGGCCCGTGACCTCCAGGAGGTGCTGGGGGTGGGCCGCTCTCTTCCCTTCCGCGACGAGATCAGCGGGGGCTCCGCAAGCCCTCACACCTCAGACTGCGGGGGGCGGAGTGGGGGCGCTGCCCAGCCGCGGCGCGGGCCCGGGAAGGCGGCGGGGGCTGCAGCTGGCGCGGGAACTGGGGGGAGGTGGAGGCCGCCAGCCGCCTGCCCGGAGGCTGGACGCCTGCTCCCCGGGCGACAGCCGAGCGCTCAGCCAGGAACTTGTTAACAGGCCCCGAACAAAGAGCCACTAATCCGGCGGGCGGCCGCAGGCGGGCTGGCGGGCCGGCGGGCTGTGGGACCCGCCCCTGCTCCGCGCTGCTGCCCAGTTCGCCGCGCCCTCTTGACCCGCGTGGCGCAGGGGCGAAGGAGGGCCGCGGGCAGGACGCACAGGTCCCCACCCGGACCCGAGCTCCCATTGGCCCGGGCGCCGCCGCCCCAGGGCCGCTCCGGGGTCCCGCAGCCCGCCTGGCCCGAGGCCGGCCTCTAGCCAAGTACGCAGAAAACCAGGTGGGATTGTTTTGGGGAGGGGGTGGGTTCTGGTCACACCCGGGACGCTAAGTTAGCACTCCTACATGCTGCGTCTGGCACCCTTTTTTTTGGGGGGGGGGGTAGTGGTGAAAGGGGGGCTGGGAAGATGCAGACATGGAAAAAACCATCAGCCCCTCAGCTCCATCTGGTCTCCACCTCAATTAGGAGGGGGCAGGGCCTAATTCGGGGTGTACCCCGCTGCAGGCTGCCAGCTGGACATGCTAGGGTAGGAAGCTGGGAGTTCCACCTGCTGCCCTGGCTGGAGAGGTGTGGGGCAGCGGTGGGACACGGCATCCAGGCCTCCCCAGGAGCCGCGCAGCAGCTCTCCTTCGGGCCCAGCCCGTCTAGACTGCCTACCCCTCCCCAAGTCCCAGCCACATGTTTGCTTGGAGCTCAAGGTGACCCTGAGGCTTCCAGACGGACACAGCGCTGACATGCAGGCGTGGGGAGGGCCTGGTCTGGGGACTCACTCACCAGGCGCTCCACGCTCTCACCGTGGCCCCACTCACAGGCGGGGACTGCAGGGCCCCTCCCCCACCTAGCTGGGACCTAAAACTTACCCCTTTGTGACCTACTCTGGGGACTGAGCAGCTGCCACTCCTGATCTCTGCAGTCTCCCCCTCTCTGGCCTCACACAGGGCTGGGGTGCGCCAGCAACGACCACGCCTGGGAGGTGGGACTCTACTCTGGCCCTGGGCATCAAAGGGGCAGAGAAAAGATGCCAGGCCTGTCCTCATCCCAAAATGGAGGCCTTCCCTCAGCTCTCTGCCCTCCCGCCTGGACCCCTAGCTGCACCCTCTCCCACAAAGGGGGCACCAAGGACCACCCCGCGCCTCCAAAGCCAGAGCGGAACAGCGCCCTCTGCTGTATCCATCAGCACCCATCGCAAACACCCACTGACTTGAGTGCTCACTGCTGCTGGGACTGACAGGCGTCAGGCTGTCTCATCTGCACAACTATCCACGAGGCCAGCGCTTTCATGACTCGTCTGACTGACGTGAAAGCTGAAGAAGTACAAGGAAGGAGTGGGCCCGCAGCCAGGACTGGGTGGGGCGCGGGGGTGCCCAGGGCACCTACACTCAGGGGCTGACCCACCCTGGCACCACTTAAAGTTTGCACCGGAGGCACCTCCCTGGCCTCGCCACCCAGGCCTGGTCCAACCTGGACCCTAGAACCTGCCAACTCAACTCACCGCCTCCTCCACATGCCCGGGGGTTTGGCCCCTGGGGCTCAAGGCTCCTTGCTGCCTCTGAGGTGGGTGTCTGGGAGGGAGTGGGCCTTGGGAGTGGGGGCTCTGACCTCCTGGGGCCCTGAGAAGGGCTGCTAGTGCCCTGGGAATGCCAACCCGCTGAAGCAGAACCCTGTTTCCTGGGCGGGCCACACAGTCCCCTTCGGCTCCGAGGCGATGCAGGCAGCTGCTGCCAGGGGGCTTGGTGGCTTTGGCAGGTGCTGGGCAGGTGTGAGCAGTTCCTGGGGGAACCTGCTGCTGAGTGCACAGGCCAACCCAGAATCCCCAGCCTCTGCCCCGACAGAGTCACCGAATCCAGTCCTTTCGAATACAAAGAGGCGACCAGTTGAGTTACCCAAGATCACAAAGCAAGCAAAGGGAAGAGCAAGACTAGAACTGAGTTCTATCTGGGGCTCCCACTCTGCTTGGCCGGCATGTTCTGGGACAAGCTGAGCCCAAATCACCCTTTTCACATACCCCAGACAAGCTCTGTTCACACTGGGGGCTTCTGAGTCCAAACAGCCTGAGCCCCTGTGGGGGGTGGTGGTGGGGCAGCGACTCCCACCTGGGGCTCCTGCGGGGGGGGTTGGAGCAGTTAGAGGTGAAGCAGCTCACACACCAGGGACCTGCTCTTCCACCTCTGGGCTCAGGCCCTGACGCAGCTTAAGGCACCACCTGCCCTAAACTGTGCCCCTCCAAATGCCAGAAAAATGGAAGAAGGCAGCAAACAAGTCATAGGCACTTGCTCCAAGCCAGGGCCCACCCTGAGGTTGCCCATCAACTTATCACGACAACCTGAGGTGGCAGGTGTGGCCCCATTCAGCACACGGGGAATGGGCTGGGCAGATGTAAAAGTTCCCTGTGGGCTGCCCTGTCTCCATAGCCCCGCCCTTTCTACCTCTCCTGATAGGAAGAGGGGGGCTGATGCTTCCCAAAAGGCAGGAGGGCCTGCCGATGCCACTTCCATGGGAGCAGACCAGGGGGACAAAGGGGTGGGATGGTAGGACTAGTCGCAGGAAGCTGAGCACCCATCTGGGTGGCAAGGACCTTGTGGTCGGGCTGTGCTGTGCGGGGGCTCAGCTTCATCCGGGGCCCCAAGCAGGAGCCTCTCAGGGCAGCCCACGTCTTGGTGCCAACCCAGCCCTGAGCATGAGGGTGGGCACGAGGAGGAGGCCAGCAGGAGGGCGTGCTCATTCAGCACTGGCGAAGCCATGGCCCCGTGCCCTCGGCGCCACCCTCCAGGGATCTGGGTCTGCAGCTCCGGGACCCAGTGACATCATTCACACAGGAAGAGACACCCATCTGGAACATGTGTGCCTGGGAGGGAAGGCGGTGAGCAGGCAGGTTCCTAGTCAACAGACGCAAACGTAGCACCCGGGTGAGAGACCCCAGACGTGGATACTCGTAACAGCTGGCTCGACTTCTGTGTGTGGGGCCAGGGCACAGCCACCCCATGGCGGAGTCTCACCTTGCTCCCCCCTGCCCTGGACAGGTGCCATTTCCAGTACCCTGTTCGGGGACAGGGATGGGGAGGGATGCTTCGGGGGCAAAGCAAACCTCCCCCTCAAGCCCCAGCAGCCTCCCCCATCCCCTCCCTGCCCCACCCCATGCCCAGCCAGAGGACCCAAACCCAAGTGGAAGAAATAGAGAGAAGCACTTGACCTGCCAGGATGGGGGTGCATTTGGGGGCTGAGAGCAGGGTCCTGGTGCTACAGACAAGGGCCACATGCTTGGGAGGCACTGGAGCGGATGGGGGGCTCAGACCCCAGGCCATGTGGCCCCACCATGGCCATGGAACCAGTGCCTCTGTCCTGTAGCCCCTCGGAGCTCATCACTGCGCCCTGGCCCCTGTGTGGGCCCTGCAAGGAGCAGGGGAGGCTTTCTGGAGGGGCTGGGTGAAAGTTGGGGGCTGAGATAAGCAGAATGGCCCAGGCAGAGCAGAGGATGCTGGGGAGTGTGGTTGGCAGGGCCAGGGGTACAAGGTTCTTGGGGGAGCTACAGTGAGGGGCTGGGCCTGGCCTGGGGGTGTGGAGGCCCAGCTGCTGGCCGGTGGAGGCCAGGAAGGACACCCAGGGACGTGTGGAGACTCAGAGGCTTCCTTTGGGCCCCAGGCTCGGGGCTGGAGGCACTGGGAGAAACGGCTCCCAGCCTCAGAACCAGGGGCGTCAGTGCGAGTGGAGGGGACTCAGGATCAGGGTGAATGGGGGTGGCCTTGGCGCTGGTCTAAGGGCTTGGGGGGAGGGACATGAGCAATGTCACAAGTAGGTCTGAGCTGGAGGACTTGGTAACAAATTAGAAGTGAAGCGTGAAGGAGAAGGGAGAGCTGAGGGAGACTCTAAGGTTTCCAGCTGGGGCTTGGGGAGTGGGGGTGGGATGGCAGGGCCTCAGGAGGGAGGAGTGGCAGGTAACACTGGGCCTGGGGTGGGCAGGCCCAGGCATGCGTGCATGTGCACACGTGTTCCCAGGTGGCAGCCAAGCCAGCACCGCGGCCTCTGCCTGGAGAAGGTCCGCTGCCCGGGGCCTGGGCGGCTTCCACCTTCGAGAGTGAGGGCTTTGAGTGTACAGATCTTCGGCTCAGAGCAGCGCCAGGCAGGGGAAGGGATGCAAGCCCATGGGTGTCCAGTACGGAGGGCTGGCTCCTGGCTGAGGCCAAAGTTGGCTGCTCCTGGACACCAGGCCAGCGCCTCTGGTTGGGGGTTTGGTACCTGCATCACTGCCAGTCCCAAGGCTCCTGAGGGAAGGCCCTCACCACACAGGCAAAGGGGAGCCAGAAAACCTGCCCTCTTCTGGAGATGCCTGGAGTGGGGTGGGGCAAAGCCTGGTCCTCCCTGTCCCCGAGGCAGCATGAGTGAGAGCAACATATCTCATAGCCCTAAAGGATTAAGGCACCTTCCCCCCAGCCAACTGTTCCAGTCTTGAGGTGAGGAGTAGACAGAGGGGTCCAGGACCAGCCCTGAGGATAGAGGTGGGGCCTGAGGAAAAGGCCACCTGGACAAATTATCGGGGTCAGGATGGGCCAGCTCCCCAAGGGCCCCTCCCCAGGACTGTGGAGATCTGAGTGCAGGGAAGCCCACAGGTGTGCATGGCCCACAGGGCCAGGGAGGCAGGTGCCAGCTGTGTGACTGGGCATGAATGGGAAAATCAGCACAGAGAGGGGCTAGCAGGAGAGTATGGAGAAGGCACAGGCTTCTGTGTGACCCAGGGTGGACACTCAGCCTGGGGAGTGGGAGGCTGCAGTGGCTCTGGCCCCGGGTGCCCCCTGCAACCTGGCTGGCTATCCCTCCCTCAGCCACTCGAATTCCCCGCCGATGTTGCCGAGGAGCTGATGGTGGTGCAGGAGGGGCCAGGCCACCGCAGGACCAGCCTCTCTGGGCACGTGTGCTGGGAGTCGGCAGGGAACAACAGTAAGGGGCCCGGGTGAGAAGGGGGCCCCTTGCACAGGCCTGTGAGTGGGTTCCTGGAGGCCGGCTCTGCTCCAGGGCAGTCCTACGGCACAGGGGCCCACCTGCCAGCTGCCCGGACAGCCTCGGTCCAGGCACCAACAGGTGCCCCACCAATGAGGGATGCAGCTCCCCCACTCTGCATCCTCCTGAGGGACCCATGTGGCAGCTCCCCCCCACGGCTATGGTTTTCTGTCTTGCCAGCACCCACCACCCCCTTATCTGCACCAGCGCTGTACACCCTGCCAGGCCCCGTCATCAGCAAGCACACATGCCAACCCACGGTCCTCACACTGCTCACGTGGGCAACATGCAGATATGGCCACACAGCCCTTTCCCACACCAGACTCAGTAAGCCTTCCCTGGGCACCTGCTCGGTACCTGGCACTGCCTTCCCTGGGTGAGAAGCATGAACACCCCCAGCTTGCCATGATCAGTGGTGCAACCCGCACCCCCTGTGTGTGGCACACACGCTCCTAACACGCACATGTGTGCAATATGAACACACTCCCAGTGGCATTGCAGCCTTTGGCTCGGTCAGGATTAGATGGGGAGGTCATGGGGCAACAAGGTTTGTTCGGTCCTCACCGGGGGATGATGGGGCAACAGAGAAGGGAGACGGAGTGCATGCAATAGGGCAGAGGGAGGTCTGAGGAGGCAGGCTGGGAGGGTGGCCAGACATGGTGGGTGCAGGACGTGCTGTGTGGAGTCCCTTTAAGAAAACAGCTACCAGCCTCAGTCACCCGGCTGGTCTCTGAGCAATCACTCACTGATCTCCAATCAGCCTGGCTTCGAATCCCAGGAACCCCAACATTCCCTCCTGACTCCCCTGGGATTCAAATGGCCTGGCCAGGCAGAGGGGCATCTCCCAGCTTCTTGGGGCAGCAAGAATCAGGAATTGCTAGGGCAAGCCCCATGCCCTCTTGATCACATCAATGACCCCTCCCCCCATACACATATAAATAAGTTCAGCTCTGCTGAGTGCATGGGTCGGGGCGGGGGTGGGGGGGGGCGGAGATCAGAAAGGACCCACAGCTCGGCCTGGGTGGAAGCTCAGGGAGAGCAGACAAAGGGTGCAAGGGACTCGCCTCCACCCCTCAGAGGAGCTGGGCTGAGGGCTGAGCTCCTGAGCAGGTTCAGGCAGTCAACCAACAGGACATGACGGGAGGAGGGAGGGCTGCGTAGTAAAAGGGAGAGAGGGAAGCAGCAGTGGACCCTCCAAACGGAACTCTGGCACCAGCACACCAGGGGGGCCAGGAGCTTCAGCCGGGCCTCCCAGTGGTCTGTAAGGGCTGCAAGAGCTTGGAGTGTGGACATGTGCGAGTGTGTGTGGTGGGGACAGAGGAGGACACTGTGTTCTGGACGTGGGCAGAGGCCAGGTGCCAAGCTGGGAACTGCGAGTAGCTGAGGCAGATGCTACTGGGAAGAGGTATGTTAAACGCCCTCCTCGAGGGGACTGGGATGTGGTCAAAACCCTCTAACGTGAGACCCTCCAAGTCAGGCTTTCCCCGGCGTTGATTCAAAACCCTGACTCTGCTCTGGGGCCGGGCAGCCAGAAAACTGCGCCCCCCACCCCAGGCGTGGGGCGTCTACGCTCGCCAGCCCCGCGCCCCCCACCCCAGGCGTGGGGCGTCTACGCTCGCCAGCCCCGCGTGCTGACAGCAGCTCCTGGACTTGGCAGAACCCAGGATTCTGGGGAAGCGCGCGCGGGGAAGCTGCGCAGCAACGAGAGGCGGCCCTCGCGTCCCTCCTCATAAAGTTTGGCCTCGGGGGCTTCCAACCGGGTCCAGCAACGCGAGTCAGGGACGCCTCCCACCCCCAGAAGCGAGCGTTCGCGCGGACGGTCCCCTGCAAGCCTCCGTGCACGTGACTCACCCGAACCGCGGAGCAAGACGGCGAGGACTATGCCCAGAAGCGCTGGCCACAGGCCGGGCCGGACGGCCATGGCCGCGGGCGAGCGGGCGGGCGGGCCGGGCACGGCGCCCCGCGGGCTGTAGGGCGGCTTTCAGCGTCTCGGCCCAGAGCCCCAGCCTCGGGCGCCCTCGGGGCCCATGCCAGCGGAGTTAGCTGCGTCCGGGCGGCCGGCTACGGGGAGCACGCGGCTCGTGGCTCCCCTGGGCACCTGGCGCTCAGCAATGCAGCCGGGGCGGAGCGCAGCGCCAGCCGCGCCGCGCACCGACCAGCGGTCGCGCGGAGCCCGCAACCCCGGAGCCGGCCGGCGGGCGCCGGAAAACCAGGACTGGAGTTACGGAGCGGGGCAGCGACAGGGCGGGGCGGGGGGAAGGAAGGAGGGGCCGGGTCTCCCAGAGCTGCGTTCGCAGGCCACCTCCGGCTCCGGGGATCCCTCCCGGCAATGCCCGGGGCTCTCCTGGGGAGGGTTTGGGGTAGTGGGCGGGGAGGCCTCCCACCTCCCCTCGCGGTCTCCAGGGGCCGAGCTAGAAGTCTGAAGCCCGGAGTGGATCAGTTCTCGGATCCGGGCTCTCCCGGGCCCGTCAGCCTGCGCACAGGTGGCTCGGGAGGGGCCGGGGGCTGCGGCGACCCCGGCGCAGCGCCAGCCCGCAGAGAACGGCTCAGGGCAGGGGTGCCCGGGGCAGGTTCCGCTGCAGTCCTTTCCTTCCACCCCGCACAACTCCCGCCTCCCGGCTGCGCTCGGAGACCGTCAGCGCGCTGCGGTACACCACCAGCCCGCTGCTTGGATGGAGGACTGCGGGAGAGCGCCCGGATTCTCGGCCAGCCCGACGAGGTGCCCTGGAAGGCCAGACTTGCGGCCACCCGCAGTCTCAAGCACGTACCCTGGTGGACCCCAGTGTTACCCAAGGTTTCCCTAAACCCGCGGCGACGTTTGCGTAAGGAAAACAACCCCAGGGCGCAGCACAACTGACTGGGCGCACGGTATTGCGCCCTGAGCGCGCACAGACTGGAGACGTGGGCGTGAAGGAACCAGCTGGATTTGGGGAACTAGAGAGACCTGGAGTAGGGTCTAGGCGCTTTCGCCTTCTAGCTCTTTGACCTTGGGCGAGTCAAGTCGTCTCCCAAAGCCTCCAATAGTGACTGCCGCTGGACTTTCCTGTTCCCCACCCCCATCCGCTAACCGAGTTAAAATAAACAAGAGGGTTGCCTTGAAAGAGAAAGGAAATGACAAACGCGCACCAAGTGCACCGGGCGAGTGGTCAGAGAAAGAGAGTCCTGCTCTGGGTCGGGATGGGGACGAGAAGGTTGAGGGCAGGGTCACAGACTGACACGCCTACAGCGGCCAAGGTGATCGCTATGATCAGAGCTGCATGCTGGGCGATGTGAGAATGGTCTTCGCTTCCACAGAGACATGCAGTCTTCTGTATTTCTTGATACACGAGGCCCTCTCTCGGTCTTTTGTTTCCCACTATTGAGAGAAACGGCTTATGAGAAATGTAACTCTCCTATAAAAAAACATCAGCCGATGTCCAGATACACATCTGCAGGCTCTGGGCTTCAGCGCCAGGGGGGACAACACCGGCGCTGGGGTCTGGGGACAGGGTCCCAACCAAAGGGACAGCTGGCTTTTCTTGCTCCACGTGCCAGTTGAGGGGAGTGGAATATAACCCAGTACGGGCCACACTTTCCAATTTCCCTACAGATTTCAAGACCAAACCATTGTGTGTGAAATCTTTGGATTTAAAATCTTTAACTGAAAAATTTTAAAAATATTTAAACTTCCCGTGATCCCATATGAAAATGCCCACAAATATGCACCAGCTTCTGGTTTTTCAACTCTGCTTTGGGCGTTGCTCGCACTCACTCTGTCAGGAGGGCCTGACCTAGCCAACTAGACCGTGTGTGTGCGCGCTGCCTTGGGGGGAACAGTGGGTGCCCGGGCCCCACCCTGCTCCCAGGAAGAGCTGGGCAGGTGAGGTGAAACAGGAGCAGCACCTGCGTTGGGTCCTCTAGGATGAGGGCAGGGTTAGGAACTGGGGCGTGGGCACTGGCGGGACCGGGCTGAGGATGAAGAACTGAGGTTGGGGACCGGACTGTGATATAATGGTGTCTGCTGCACTCTGCTAGATCCTTTGTGACATTTGTAATTCGGTTTGTTCCTTACACACGGTCCTGGTAAGTAAACATTCTATCCCTGTTGTAGGGGTGAGGTAACTCAGGCTGCTGGGGAGGGCAGTGCCTCACGCCCATGGCCGGCCCAGTCTTACTCCATGATTGCCCGGCTAGCTAAGATGGGTCCTGGGAGGTTCGATTTCAATGTCCATGCTCCTTACATTTCCTCCTGCTGCAATTTCTGCTCTGGGGTTAAAATTTGGGAATGAGGTTTGGGATACGAGAAAGAAAAGGTTCTCCTTTGTTTGGTTTGGCTGATCAGTTCCCTCCTCTGGGTCGCTCTCTTCAGCCCTGTAGCAGTCAGGATAGACTAAGTTATGCTGTGGTGACAAATGTTCCTCAGATCTCAGTGGTTCACATCAGCCAAGGTTTACTTCTCATTTGTTCACCATGGGTCTGCTGCGCCACATCACCCTGCCTCGCCAACCCAGGCTGAGGAAGCAGTCACCCTCTGGTCAGTGAGGAAGAGGAAAAGGGAGCTCCAGAAGGGCACCCATCAGGAACCCATGACTCAGCCCAGAAATGACATGGATCTCTTTCACCCACAATGCATTGGCCCCCCACCGCAAGAGGGTCGGAAAGAGCAATCTTGCCCCGAGCCTGGAAGGCAGCAGTGGAAATGCGTGCAGAGTGGTGTTCAAGCCCTGTCCCTGCCTGTCTCTGTCCTGGCCACTTGGTGCCTTTTGTGTTTTCCTGGCATCCTTGTCATAACACAGATCTGAGCTCAGCTGTCTCCTCCCAAGTGGTCCTCAGGGGGTGTCTAGGAAAGGGACAGGGTACCCTCGCAGAGATGGGGGGGTGCATATTTCACCTGAATTCTGCTTAAGAATCAGGAGGGCTGCCAGGAAGGCCTTGTTTCAGACCTGAAGGTAGACAGCTAAATGGGAGGAAGGCCCCTGACGTCCCCAACTTCCTATGCCCTTGACCTCTGAACTCTAGGGGAGGGAGGGGCCAAACCCTAACTAGGTGGTACCTGCCACCACATGTCTGTAGCCCCCTTGCAATCTCAGTGACAGGGTGTACTTGTCACCTCCCACCATTGTCCTGAGCAGGAGTTTCTTCTTTCCAGGGAGCAAGAATCTGCCCCTCATTGGGTTTACTTTCTGAGGCCACACCAAGCATGTGTGAGCCCCTTTTGCTTCTGTTATTTCAGAAGACTCTTTCTTGTTTTACTTTAGAATGCAACATCTGGGTCTACCTTGAAGTTCCCACCCCCGCCCCCCGCCCAGGCCAAACACTTCTGCTGCTGTCACGCACATGGCAGCAGGACTTTGGGGCCCACTGTGGCTGCTCTCTCCCAAGGCTGCCTCTCAGAAGGCATCTTTTGAAGGGAGCTGGGGCTTCACCTGCCCACATGGCCTGGTGCACAAGCTCACTTCTAGAACTTTTGTTGACTGTAAGGACAGAAAGAATTTTTTCTTGCAGGAAGAGGAGATCCTGGGGCTGCCATGATGTGAGGAGCACACATCTGAGACTGGGCAGAGGACAGCAGAGCCTGGAGAAGAGGGAGGTACCGGGCCCTGGTTCATCAATCCAGACCCCTGGATCCAGCCACTCCTGAAGCTGTCAGATACGTCCCTGCTTTTTCAGTTACATGAGCCAATTCATTCCCCTCTTTTCTTGTTTAAGCCCACTTGAGTTTCTTTCCTTTGCATTAGAAAGAATGATACAGAATTATCCTTTCTAGATGCTGTTCTAGAGCCTGTCCTAGGGTAGGGCAGGTACTCGTTATTGTGCACTGTTTGCAAGGCTCAATGCTACCCACTGGGGAAAGCTGCCACCTGTGGGAGAATACACGTGTGCACCCAGGTGTGGGCCAGGGTGGAGTGACAGCCTGGCTATCAGTTGGGCGAATGCATGTAGGGTTGCGAGGGAAAATGAAGCTGGGAACAACCCCCTTCAGAGGATCCCTGGCAGTGTCTGGACCAGGCGCTTTTGCACACTGAACTCCAACACCCAAGCCCGACACCCTGAGACAGACACATACATGCACACTCACACAGCATGCCAACACCCACCAAGTTTCTGCTCCTAACATAGATGCACTTCCCACAGCCGACTCGCACAGGTGCGTGCCTGCAACATACACGTGAAAACATATCCACAGACCCCGCTTCTTTCCTGCACAAACCGTTCACCTGCCCATTCTCGAGCTACTGAGAACTTCACGCCAGCACCTCCCTGGTGCCTTGGCCCAGCAACGGAGACCACGCCTTGTTGCCTTCAGGACCAAGGACAGCACCTGGCGTGTCTTGAGCCCTCACCGTGTGCCCAGCACAGGACTGAGCTCCTTACCTGGTGCATGTCTTTCGATTGTCACAGCCTCTTATGAAATAGATGCTGTGGTCGTGCTCACTGCACTGACCCAACGACTGAGGCCCAGAGACGGGGTGTAACTTACTTAAACCCACCCACGTGGTCAGGGATGGAACAAGGATTTAAATGTAAAGGCTGCTCTAGAATGTTTGGCGAGTGATTGCAAGAATGATCTGACTAGCAAATGGTTTTACTAGAGATACGTGCTCCTGTGGTGCATGTGCTCTCTCTTTCTTTCACACACACACACACACACACACACTCAGAAATACACACACACACAGAAACACATCTGGAGACAACCTTCAAAGCTCCATGAGCTCCGCGGCATCTCGGACTTGCAGGCCTCCTTGGCTGCACAGCCTCATTTCTAGTGTCCCTCCTGGGTGCTCAGGCAGGTTCGGGGGCGAGCGGATCCCTGCTGAGGGGCCTGTGCAAAGGACAGGGCGGGAATGTGTCAGGAAGGGGGCAGGAGCCGAGGAGGAGGAGAGGAGGAGGCTGCGGTTGGGTGAGTGGAAATCTGGCACCGTGCCCTCCGCAGATGACCTGATGAGCATTTTGCAGAGTTAATTTCATTAGCATCTCTGGGAGATGAACAATTAGCAAGATGCTCTGATGCCTTTAAAAGCCTAAGAGAAGGGAGAAGGACCCCCCCCACTTCCCTACCAGACCGCAGAGCCCCCCTCCACCCCACTTCCGCTCTTTCTCCAGGTTCCCTCCATCTCCATCTTTCACCCCCTTGCACCTTAGCTGCCCCTCCCCTGCTCACTTCTACCCTCAGCCCACCCTGCCTCGGCTGCCACAATGGCCCCTCCTTTCCTCTTGCTGGACCACTGGCCACAGAGAGTTGATTGGTCCCCTGTGTTCTGATTACTTGGACACCCAGGGCAGGGGCTAGGCACTGCTCCAGCCCTCCAGAGAGGCAGGGCCTTTCTCCGGCACCCACGAAGGGCAGGTGGCCAGGTAGGGGTCTCTAGTTTGGGTTGTTTTTGCTGCCAGCTCTGTGGCAACTGCCAATCCCAGGGCTGGTTTGGTGGGCAGGGCTGGGCAGCCTGCCTTTTCTCTCAGGGCCTGGTCCACTGGAACCCCAGGACTGGACAGAGGGCTGGGGTTCCCAGAAGGGAGGCACAGGACAGTGAAGAAGGCCGTGTCTGTCCTTACCCAACAGATGGAAAATGGGGTGTGGGCACCCTGGGTGAGTGTTTCAGACTGCAGACTCCATCGTGTCTTCTGTGATTCCTGGTCAGTGGGGTGGACTCTGGTCCAGCTGCCAGATCTCCTTCGGGGAGCCCTGGGGCATCTCTGACACAGGAGGCCCTTGACGGCTGGAGCCCCCGCTTTTGTGGGTTGATTCCAAGTTCTCAGGACTGGGTGGGGCTCCAGACAGACCCCCTCCCCTAAGACGAGGTGGCCCCTGATTGTCCTAATCTCCCTTCTGCCCCAGAGTCCTCCCCCAGCCAGGGTACCAGAGTCCCCAGGGAGCTTGCTGAAACCCAGACCTCTGGACTCCCTCCTAGCACTACTGCAGGATCTACAAAGGAGGGGGGCAGGAATCTGCGTTTTCAGAGGGTCCAGCTGGGCCTTGAGGCTGGGGTCTCGGTGCATGTTGGCAGGGTCCCAGGCCCTTGGAGCCAGAGTCTCTTGCCCTGCACCATGAATTCTCAACAGGGACAACATTGATCCCAAGGGGGCAGAAACTGGTTCTTGGGGGTGGAGGTGGGTGAAAAGCATCCAATGTCCTCCTCATAAAGCACAGATCCGTCTGTGGCACACAGACAGGCCTGCGGTGTGCCCGTGGTGTCACGTCTTCAGAGAGGGGGCGGCAGAGAACAAGTGCCCACAAGGTTCCTTGTGGGGTGATGGTGAGCAATAGGCTGAGAAACAGCACAGGTTGAGAAAGGTCCTAAAAAACACACGCATAACGCACGCCCCACTCCACACCTGGACACACACCCGCACACGCACGGATGCACGCCTGCGTACGCCCTACATGCAGAGGCACCAGCAGGCTTCTCTCTCACCTGCATGCAGGTGCGCGCGCATCCAGCCCCGCCCCCCTCAGGCATCAGGAGCCGCAGTAACACTGTGTTGGTGAACAGGAGACTGGGTGAGGATTTAATAAGCTTTCAGATAAATAAATATAGAAAAACCCCTTCCCTGGGCCTTCTCACTTCTTAGAAATGTGACATCCCCGGCTTCATGCTTGTTTCGAGCAGAGGAGCCCCGTGGCGTCTTGCCACACACAGGCGTGTTCTGGGGCGCTGTGCGCTCTCTTCGTGGCTGTGAGGGAGAATGGTGTGCCTGCAGCTGGTGTGCACGGTCTGGGAAGTGTGTGATGAGTGTGGGGTGGGGACTGGTCAGGAAGGCGGGTGTGCGCTTGCACAAGCGTGTGCATGTGTAGGGGTGACTCTCAGGCCCTTAGCCAGACACTTGGTCTCTAAATCCTTCGCTGATGCGTGGTGCAGGCACGCGCAGCAGTGTGTGCTGAGTGAATGAAAGGGTAAACGAATGAATAAATGGATCTCACTTACCAGGCTTCTCAACCTCTGTTCTCTTAATGAAACCTCACGAGTGGTCCCAGGTCCTACATACGACTGTGCTTATTTTACAGAGGAGAAAACTGAGACTCGGGGCATGCGAGCCGGCACCTGCTGCGTCTGCGTCCAGTAAGTGATAGTCAGACAATGCCTTCGGGTGGGTTCCAGGCTTTGCCCAGAGCACGTCGCAGGAATTTGGGAGACCTAAGTGGGGAGGCCCGGGCTGAGCTCTCTGTCGCCCCCTTGCGCAGGGTCACCTGCAGAGAAAGGCTGCCGAAGAGGCAGCTATGTTGGAATCCAGAACCCGCCGCAACGCGCTCCAGAAAGGTCTGACAACCGCCACCCACTTTTCCCTCCGCTCCAGCCCCAGCACCCAGAGCCCCCGGCCCTGGTCCCTCCAGGGCCAGCTGGGGGTAGCGAACTGCAGCCCGGCGATGCTCACCCAGCGCAGCGGTTCTGACTCAGTCCCTCGGGGGTTGGTATAGACTGTGTGCCAAGGTTAATTAAACTTGTAATTAGAAGGAGAGATGCTTAATCTAGCTGGTTAATAAAATAACCCCCTTTGCAGGAGCATGTGGACGCTGTCACTTGGGCGGGTGGAAGCAGAAACGCCACGGCCCAGCCGCGGTGGGATCAGTGGAGCAGAACGCTCCCGATTCCTCCGGGCCTGATTCCCGGCTCTCCCTGCTCCCCAAGTCCTGGAACTCACTCCTGAGTTTGCCTCAGCCTCCCCAGGAGGCAGCCGCAAGGAGGCTCAGGTCTCCGAGGGCAGCTGGAGGCACCTGGTCACAGGGAAGCTCCGAGGGTTGTGTGCTGGGCGCGCCCAAGTGGAGGTGGGGGCGGGGCTCTGGACCGGGGGTCGTTCTCCTGCCCTTTCACGACCCTTTTTGCCATGCCTCCCGGGCTAGGTCTGACCCTCACACCGCAAATGACATCCAGGGGGGATATCTTTTAAAGTTAATTTGAAATTTTGCATGTAAAACACAAATACCTTGTTTCTGTAAAACAAACAAAAAGATGGCTGCAAATAACTGCGCTTTAAATCTCAGGTGTTCCCTCTGGTGGGAGGCTGGCATGAAGCCTTCTGGGCCTTTCTCTGCATATTCACAGGTATATATGTTGATGTAACTAGATGGAGTTTTGCTTAGTTTTAGATGTTGACGATGTGGCGTCTTGCTGCACATACCTCCTCGGGGCGCTCTTTGCCACCCCACCACTCAGCAGCTGGTGCTTTCTTCATCCACTGAGATGGGGTTTTCTGGATAAAGACAGGAGTCTCCTTTGCCCTTGGGACTTCACGCTCAGAATGGCCTGGGACATGCAGCATGGCATCCCCGACTGTGGTCTCAGCCCAGTGGGTCCTTCTTGTCCCCTGCAGGGCCATCGCCCACGGCCCTGTCTCTCCTCGGGGACTGGAGCGAGCAAGGGTCACAGCGGCACTCCCTCCCTCCTCCAGCCTCTGTCACTGAGACTCCAGCTCCAGGGCAGCCCGCAGCAGGCTGTGCACGGGGGAGGCCGCCACAGCACCACCTCACAGCCACCCCCCACCCCAGCTCAGGTGTGAGGTCCTCAAAGAGACAGGCCACCTTCCACTACCCACCTCCCAAAACAGCCCTGGGGAACAGGGCCTGCGAGACACACCTCCCTGGAGGCTGTTGTGAGGGCTGAACTCCCTGCATGGCTGCCAGGCAAGGGGGCAGCATGCTCTCTCCTGATCCTGGGGACAGTGACAGCAGACCCAGCCAGTGAGCAGCAGGCCTCCGGCAAAGGTGGACATGTGCCCATGCAGGGGAAGGGGTTCCATCCACCTCCTAGCGACCAGCTGATTGGATGGGCTTTGACATCAGGTGAATCAGGACCTGAGCAGGTGGCACTGGGGCTGCCATGCACGAGCGGCTGTGAGGTGGGGTCTTTTGCTACCAGAGATCCAAGTCAATTACAGTTCTAAAGGGGTAACAGGGCACAGTGTTTTAAAGACAAGAAACAGGTTAGACATGAGCTCAGCCCAGTCGTCCACCCATCCATTCCCCCGTCCACTCACCCAGCTACCCATTTACCCATCTGTCCACCCAGCCATGCACCCTCCGCTCTGCCCTCTGCCCACCCACCATGCACACACTCATTCACACAACAAGTACGTCTGGGTCCCCGGCTATGGGCCAGGGCCTGTACTGAGTGTAGATCCCGTTTTCCTGGGTCTGATTCTCCCAGCACAGGTGGCAGGCAGGAGAGGAACTCGCAATAAATAAGCCAACAAACCAAGGAGATAATTCCAGCTGGTGAAGGATCTAAAACGGGTCAAGTGAGACAGTAGAGGGGGAAGGCGTGGAGGGCGTGCGCTCGGGGCGGCCAGGAGAGCCTCTGAGGAGGTGATGTTTCAGCAGAGTGGAGAGAAGGTGGTGGCTATTGGGGGGACAGTGTTTTGGGCAGAGGGGGCAGCAAGTGCAAAGCATGCACGAAGGAACTGATCTTGGTGTGGTGTGACCAGAGGAAGGGCAGTGCAGCTGGAGCCCTTGGAGTGGCAGGAGGGGACAAGGCCAGGGGCAGTGGGCGGGGGCCCGACCGTGGGAGCAGAGCAGATACTAAGCATCCTTGAGCCAGCAGGGGAATCATGACCCTTCGGAGAGCGAAGACAAGCCAGTGGAGGATCAGGCCCAGGGGCCGACGGGGCTCTCTGCCTGAAACTCATTCCTCCGGCTGCCTCGGGGCGATGACTATGAGAGGGCTGTGTGGCCAGTGATTTCCAAGCCCCTTTCGGTTCCAGAACCCTGAGGTCTCCACCCCACTCCTACCGTAAAACAGCAGGAAGGATTATCTGTAGCATGTGAAGGGCATTTTCACCTTTTTCAAATCATGTCTGTGGGCCGGTTCTGTGTAACTCTCACAGCGGCCCCAGTCAACACTCTCCTAGGGAAGCAGCCTCCTCTGAGCCCTGTAGGGCAGTGCAGAGTGGAGCCTCGGCTGGGTGGGGGCGTCCTGGGGGGTTCTGCTCTGCAGTGCCAGGCGCACGGGGAGGATGCACCATCCATCTCACCATCAACGTATGTTATTTGCCAGCTGGGCTCCACACCTTCTGGTCTGGCAGCGAAGCCCTCTTTTCCCTTGCAGAGCCTTCCCCACCGCTTGGTGGCTCCATGGTTCAGAGGGAGCCGCTCCTGCCCCTGGCTTCAGGGGTGGCCAGTCAGAGCTTCCCAGGATCCTGGCTTCCACAGTGGTTGGCACAGGGTGGGGCCGCAGTTTGTACAAACAAGGGTCAGTCCTGGGGCGTACACTGGGCCTTATATGGGAGATGCTCCCCTTCAGGTGGGATTGGTCATCTGTCAGCCCAGAGGCCTGTGGGGGCCAATGGCCACCAATGGATGAAAAGCCGGCCCGAGAAGGGAGCCCCACAGAGGAGACTCATTTTGTTGGAACACCCTGATCCAGCCATGCCTGAGGCCACTCCACCCCTGCTGTGGGGGCTTTTCAGGTATAAGAGCCAATGAACACCCTTCGGTGTGTGAGCCTGTTTGAGGTGGATTTCTGACCCTTGGCAGGTTGGCTATGAAAACACTCTCCCACAGGGCTCGGCTCATTCCTGGCTGGGAGGTCCATGTGTACCTGCATTCCACGAAGGAGACATGTTGCTCAAGCAGGCTGGGACGCCAATCCGGGCCCTCGGTCACCTCCAGAGACTTCTCCCCAGTCACAGCCACCCGCTGTTCACCCTTCCTTTGCCCCTAGGGGCCTGGACCCGCTTCTCTGGCTTCATTTTCCCAGCCGCTGCCCACTTTTGCCCAGGGTCCTCCTGAGCCTTCCACCCACAACCCCTGTCTACTGTCCCCTCAAGCAGGCACCTCCCTTTAAGGGATGTGACTGTGAGTGACTCCAGGGAGACAGAAGGGGCCCCTAGGACCTTCCTCCATGTGCCACGGAGGGGAGAGTGCGGCACGTGGAGCCACAGGGAGCTCGGCACCCTGGGAGCCTCAGTTGCCCCCGCCGTGAGATGGGCTGAAAACGTCCCAGCTTCAGGAGACGATGAGTACTAAGTGAGGTGAATGGAGGAAGCCCGTGGGGGAACGGGTATCGGCATCATGAGCCCCGTGGTGGTCTCTCCAGGACCCGCGCAGCCTCGGTTTCTTGGGCCTGTTGTCCCCGGCCCCAGGCCACTGGACTCTTCCTCTGAGATTCACTCATTCATGGAGGCATTTATTTATTTATGTATCCATCATCACCCAAGGACATGTTTATTGATTTCAAAAAAGAGGACGAGGAGGGAGAGAGAGAAGGAGGAAAACATCAATGTGAGGGGAAAACATTGATCGGCGGCCCCTGGCCTGCACCTGAACCCGTGGCCCAGGCATGTGCCCTGACCAGGTGTCAGACCCGTGACATTGAGATTTAGGGGACAGTGCTCCAATGTCTGAGCCACACCGGCCAGGGCCACAGAAGAATGTGTTCAGTGTCCACTGTGCTCCAGGCTTTGCCCCAGACCGTGGGAAACAGCAGTGAACAAGACAGCAGTTTAATTTTAGAGGGAAAAGGCAGACTAAAAACATGCGAAGGAGAGCATCCCACATAGGGATTACGTGCTAATCAGAAAACAAATGAACAAAACCTGGGGAGCTGCAGTAGCGCCGGAGTGAAGGAGGGGGCGCCAGTGAGCAGGTGGAAGGCCCTCTGTAAACGGAGAGAAGATGGGGTCTAAGGCAGGAGCTGGCAGACAGCTCAGCAGGTGCAAAGGCCCTGAGGTGGGACCCAGTCAAAGGACCAATGAGGCCTGTGTGGATGGAGGGTGGTGAGTGAGGGGGAACTGGGGCAGGTGTAGAGGTCAGCAGGGCAGGCCCTGGGCCCTCCGGAGCCACAGGTACAGTTTGAGCTTCACTACGTGCCCAGCTGGAAGCCCTGGGGCAGGGGAGGGCAGCCAGGAAGGGACTGACATGATGGCCATTCTCCGAAGGGCAGCCTGGCAATTGTGGGTGGACCCACAGCAGGGGGGCGGGGGGCGGGGGGCGGGTCAGGGCCGCCATCCCCGGAGCTTGCTCCCCAGCCCGGCTCAGCAACCGCCCCTCCACCATCAGGCAGGGCAGGAGCCCCCAGCTCTGGGCACCTGGGGAAGGATGCACCTCGACAACCTTGAGCAGTCACTGCAGTTTCTCCAACAACCGCCTCAGCTTCTCCTCAGTGCCTCATCCCCAGATAAGTACCACCGCCCCCTGCCCCTCGCCTGCTGCCCCTGGGAAATGGTCTCCAGTTTCCTATTACTGTGGCCAAGGGCCCTCCTGCTCAGACCCCAAGTAGCCTGTGTGCCAAGGGAAGAGACTTCCCCCAGATGCCAGAGACTATTTCCTCTCTCAGTGGCATCTCAGGATTCCAGGATCCAGGCCTCCCCTTGCCCCACTCCTACTGCCCTCTACTGCCCATCGCGGCTGCAGGGGGCAGCGCGGTGTGCCTGCCTGTGGGGATGCTGCGCCCCTGTGCTCACAGGGGCTTGCGTGTGAGGGCTCTTGGCCTGTGACAGGAGTCAGGGAAGGGTCCTGGCCATAGGAGCCCAGCTGCCACCACCTGTCTGCTCCCATCAGGGGAGCCGCCATGCCCTGGCTGTTTCATCTGCGCCCACTTGTCTGTCTCCTGAGTCTCGCTCCGTCTTCCGATGTGTCTTTCTCTCGGCCAACAGAGGCCCCCTCAGCGGGAGCTGCAGTTCTAGAGACAGACGCCGCCCGCAGAGGCCGGGTGCACTCCTGCTGCAGCCACGGGCATGGCCACAGCCACAGGGCCGCCTCCCGGGAGCCAGTCCACACCCCGAAAGGAAGAGCGACATCACGCCTCAGCGGCACCCCACTTCACGGTTCTCATTTCTCTGCCCCATGCCTATTTAATTACACCCCTGCCTTGTTCTGGAGGAGTTTAAGGCACCAGTCCTGTGTGTCTTCAGGGTGACACTGTGGGGCAGGCGGGCAGGCAGCTGAGGATGCTGTGGTTCAAAGGGGCTTCACCAAGGGCACGCAGCCCCGGGGGAGCTCCAGGGGCAGAGCTGGGACTCGGCCTCGGCGTGGGCGGGATGGCTGCTGCAGGAATCTCCGGTCCCTGGGGTGCAGAACGTGCTCTACCTGCCCCTGGCACATGTTCGGTCACCGGCTCAGTGGGTGAATCGGGATACGTCCCGGCTCCCTCAGACCCCAACCCAAGCCCAGCGCCAGCCCTCTGTCTCCTGTCAGGAGTTGCTGCAGGAGGCTCCTGGGAGCAGGAAGTTGGGGGACCCCACAGGAAGCGTGGGAAGGGAAGGGGACTGAGAGCCTGGTCTGGGTTGGGGGGCGGGCAGGTGGCAAGGGCTTCTGTGAATGTTCTGCCTGTGCCCTGCCCTGCAGCCTGAGGCCGGGGAAGCTGAGGCCTGGGGCGATCTGGAGGGGCCCAGTGGGTGTGGCAGAGAGAGAAGGGGCTGCCCAGCTGACAGCAGGTGACCGGAGCCCAGGCTGCTGCCACCGCAACAAAGGAGAGGAGAGAGGGGAACGAGGCTTGGCAACCACTCTCCCAGCTGCTCTGGGTCTGAAGCGGAGCCACGGTGCTGGCTCCGGCACAGCGCGAACAGGTGGCAGCAAGATTGGCACAGCCAGGAACATTCATCTTGCAGAGGCCAGCGAGCAGCAGAGCGGGAGACGAGCAGCCAGACGGGGAGCAGGGTGGGGAGGGAGAGAAGGGGGGCCCTCCCCTCGGCTCCACGGGCTCAGCCACCCTGGGACAGGCCCCCTCTGCTCTTCCCCCGTGGGTATCTGCATGTGCCCATGGAACCACCTCCACACACCCAGGCCCTCTGAGCCCACAGGACGGCCAGGGCTCCCACCCCAAAGGCGCTCGCCAGATACCTGCCTTCCCCTTTAGCCCCACTGTCTGTGTCTCCTGGCCAGCTCACCTCTCCAGCTTGTGCCAGCTGGGCTGCCTGGCGAAGGGGACACCTGAGCACCTGGGGTGGAGGGAGGCACTGGGCCCCCCCAGGTCAGCTCCCAGCTCCAGGGCCGCAGGCCAAGTTTCCTCGCCTGGCTTTGTGCTCCATTTGGACAGGAGCCCTGGACACCCGCTGGGGTATCTGGAGGTTTGGCTGAGGGCAGGCTCATTCTGCAGCAACCACGTGGGCTCCACCAGAACTATGAAGTTCGGCCCATGCGAGGCGAGGTTTGCCATGCAGCCATCTCAAGGCCGTGCGTGGTGCCGCCTGCATGCCCAGGGGACGGCCAAATATAGTGCCTCTGCAGGGTCTGCTCTGGGCCCAGCACCACTCGCAGTGTGGCGACACCACAGGAAAGAGGACGGAGTCCTGGGCTAATGGCACTTACCTGGTAGCGGGCGAGTCAAACAAACCGGCATGGTATTTTCAGATGGCACCGATTGTGCAGGAACACAGTGATGTCAAAGGGAACAGGAGAGGGGGCCTTCTATGTGAGGTGGCCCGGGGAGGCCTGTCCTGAGGAGGTGGCACTGGGGATGGAACCTGAGTGAGGAGCTGACCAGAAAAAGGGCAGGGGAAGGTTTTCGCAGCCGAGGGACCTGCAGGTATGAAGGCCCCGAGGTGGATGACCTTGGTCTGTTTCAGAGACAGAAGGAAGGGCAGTGGCACGGGGAGTGGTGGGGCCTGGATCACGCTGGACCTGAAGGCCATGGGGAAGAGGTGCGAGTTTAGCCTAACTGGGAGGACAAGCCTTTGGAGAAGAGGCCCATCTGGTGGCTGTGGGGAGGACACACTGGACCGGGTAGGAGAGGCGCCGGGCCACCAGGCAGAGGGGACCTTCAGGACTGGAGTGAGGATGGGGAGGGGGGAAGCACTGACTCGGGCGAGTTTTGGAGGTCGCTGTGCAGGACTGCTCGGGGTTGTAGACAGAAAGGGAAGGCTTAGAGACAAGCTTGGGGTTGAGCCCTGGGGAGGGGGCATTCCCTTGGCCAGGGATGTAGAGGACAGTCTTTCTCCTCTTCCAAAAATACAGCCCAAAGGGGATTCTCGCACTCTGCCCCTTGTCCCCACCCGGGAGGCGGATGTCCGCCCCCAGCCCACAGACACGTCCTCCCGGACGCCAGCTCTCCCGTGCCTTCTGAGCAAGCCATGTCCCATCTTGAAGATGGACTGCACTTTACAAACTCCATATGCTCAGTTTTCTTTTGTTATTTTAATTTCTAACTACTTGGGATGGCTTCCAGCGCTGGCTCGTGCTGAGATTCTCGTGCCAGCAGACACACGTTGCTTCCCCGCCCCCCATCCCTCCCTTTGTCCGTGCCACAGAGATTTCTCCCAACCCGAGGGAGAGCTGGAACTCAGGGAGGGGAATCAGCCAGCACGTGGGTGCCCTGGGCACCTGCTCAGAGACGACCTTGACCCCAGGGGGAGGCAGGGTGGGGGTCGCATGGGCAGCAGGTGAAAGTCCAGGGTCTGGCTCAAATGGGTGGGGGTTTTCTAAAAATGTTGTCAAAGGGGCCTTGGCCCCTGATGGGAACTGCAGGCTTCCTCGCCTATCCCAGCCCACACCGCCAGCCCCCAGGCCTCTCCAACAGGGGCTCACACCCCCTGCCTTCTCCCCCTGAACTCCCAGTAACACTTGCTCCAGCAGCAGACCTTCTTTCCGTCTTGAAGACAGCTCCCAGGAAAGTTTGTGCTGCCCTCTGCCTGGGGTGCTCTCCTCCAAACCTTACCAAGGTCCTCCTTTTCACCCCGGTGTCCCCTCTTATGCAAAGGCCTTTTGGATGTCCAGTCTGCGTGGGCTCCCTGTGACAAGCTGGAATCTCCTGTGTCGCTTTGATGGCAGATTCCCACAGGAGCAGGAGACGATCCATCTTTGTGTTGTTTGCCGCTTTACTTGCACGGGTGGGGGCAGTCGCTGGTGTGGACTAATGTATACTTGTTGAGGAATGAATAGGATTCCTGCCCATCTCCTCCTGCCAGCTCCCATTTGTGGAAGGGACTTGGGGTGTCTGGAAACTCAGAGTCAGGTATGTGGAAGAACAGGACGGTTTCTGACTGGCCACTCGCAATGAGAACAGTACAAGTGACCTCACTCAATGCGTTGTCCAATTGCACACTCGGGGAAATACGCGCTTGAGTGAGTGAAGGGCGCTGGCCAGGAGCAGACAGCTCACAGACAGGGGAGCTGTGGTTCAGACCTGCCTCAAGGCTTTTCTGCCCACCGAGCTGCAGATGGGCCACAGATGACTGATTTTCAAACAAGTGGGATAACAGTCCACTTTGTACCCCATACTGCTATTGACCGCAAGTCAATGGCAATCGGATGACTCAGGAGGTGATGATTTCAGAGCCTCTCGGGGTATTTTTGTGCTGGGTCCTGATCACTCGCACGCATGGGGCCACTGCTGTGCAGAGTGTGGGGCCAGGACAAAGCCGCAGCGACTCTGCTGAGCCCTGTGGCTTCCCGCGAGGCTACACTTCTGGTCTCTGCCCTGCCTCGGGTTTCCTACAGTGTGTCATCGTGACCAGAACAGTCTCCAAAACCAGACTCATCCAGGAGCAGTGGCAGCAAGGCGGGGTTCTTCTGCCTGCTGCCTGCTGCCTGCTGCCTGCTGCGGTCCCTCCCAGGGTATCTTTGAAGCCACAGCCTCACCTCCCAGCCTCACTGGCTGCCAGGTTTCAGTGCAGCCCGACCCAGTAGGTTTGCATCCCATTCCCAGATTCACGGGCATGCAGGCCACCAACCACCAGCTAACACGCCAGGCGTTTGTTTCTCCCCTCCTGTCCCCACAAGACAGGAAGCTCCCTGAGGGCAGGGGTTCTGCCTGCGTGGTCCCCGCCTGTGTCCCCCCCATCTGCACACAGCAGGCAGCCGCTGTCCCCTGTGCATGTTTCCCGACTTGAGGCCGTTCACGCTCCGCCCTCGCAGTTGTGGCCATGCTTGTGTCCCGCTGGCCCTATCTAATATTTGCCTTTCAACCAGCCACCTTTAAACAACTTAAGAAGTGAAATATGAAAGGAAGCTTTTTATCACTGTCATAGATGGAAAGCCAATATTACTTGCCATAAATAGAAGACAACTGTTAAAATAAATGCCACGAAAATAAAACAGTGTGAAAAAATCTGAGCAAGCGCCTGTTGCCTGTAGAAGGCGAGAGGCTGAGGCCTGCTCTCCCTCTCTCTGCTGGAAGGAGAGGTCAGCAAGTGCGGGAGAGGCACCAAACCGAGACTTTGTCCTTGGTGGAAGGTTTCAGAGGAACTGCCTAGGGACTCGCTGTCTCGATGTCTGAGAGAGACCGTGGGACTTGGCTCCCTTCTCGGGCCCTCCTAAAATCCAACCCTGCCACAGTCCTCTTCCTGGGAACGTGGAATCTGGAGAATTCGGTAGGGGTAGGTGTGGAGAGACTGCCCCCACCACAGTGCCCCTGGCACTTGGGGCCACCCTATACCTAAGGTGTCCTCGTGCAAATGGGAACAGGTGCTCTCTGGGTGGAGGTGAGGGCCCTGGACCCTGCCTTCCTGCTTCCTGCTGTCCCCAGGCTCCCGGGCCTGCGGGTCGTGTCTCGTTTCTAGATCTCAGCATTTACCCCGTCCTGTTCGCACGAGGCAAGTTTTGCCCCAGCCTACCATCCTCTCACCTGAGTGGGGAGCTCCCCACTATGGGACCGTCCTGATTGGACGTGTGTCTCCATCGCTTAGCAGAGTGTCCCAATAGGACTGGCTTTAAGGAAAGGTTTGTGGACACGAGTGGAGTTGGTCATTGATCAAACTCCAAAGAGCCCAACTTTTGCTCCGGTCCGGACTAATAACACCAAAAAATTCACCTGCCCACTCAGCTTGAGCTTTCCCCTGAAGTTTTCTCAGTGCCGGGGTGGGAGGATACCCCAACCTCCCACCTCCTCGGGAAGAACTTCCTCTTCCTGACTCCCCAGTGCTCCCTCCTGATCTTCTTTCTGTCTGGTCCAGGCTACAGACAGTTTTAGAGAGACTGCTCTATGTTGCAAGTGACAGGAAGACACAGGTCTACTTGGCCACGTCATGGGGGAGTTTGCTGAGCTATATACAGCTTTAGTCTGCAGGTGGTGTTAGCATCAGGTGAGGCTTGGTCCAGCAGCTCCAAAGGTGCCACCAGTCCTGGCTTCTGTCCATCTCTCTGGTCTGACTTCCATGTCGTGAGGTTCACCTCGGGCTCCTCCCGGAACCTACCCTGACCCCTGCCATGAGCGTCTCCAGGCTACTGCTTCCTCGTAGCAAAACAGCTGCCTTCATCCCGATCTTACGCCACATCACTTAGGAGAACGATGAAGTTCTCTTCTGGATGTCCATGTACGACAAGGAGACCTTGCTTTCCCAGAAACTTTGGGAATATTGTAATGTCTCATTGGCCCTGATTGGGTTACCTAACCATCTGGAGTGGAGATGGGGAGGAGGTGAGAAGCTGCTGATTGGCTGTGATTTGGGTGTGAGAAGTCACTGTCAAGGGGAGGGGATATGCTGAGTAGCCAATCAGGGTCGCCCTTGCAGGTGGTTGTGGAGGAAGCTCACCAATCATAGGCTGAGACATGGAGTGTGTTCCCAAGGGGAGTTCAGGATGTCTGTTTCCAGAGGCAGAGTGATGGGTGCTGGGGCGTGGGCAGGTGAGTCAAGCAGGCGCTGTGAGGCTGATTGGACTCTTATAACAGCGTCTTTTCCTCCCCTGGGTGCAGCCGAGTGGGACTATAGGCTGGCCCATTCTGGGGATCGGCGCCATGTTGGGTCCAGAAAGGACACAATGAATTGCGTGGGACCCGCCTCCAGGCCCCCTACAAAGACACAGAAAGTTTGGACCATAGAAGGAATGGAGGAGCCGTCAGCTCAGGGGCTTCAACCAAAGACCCACAGACAGATTTCAGGACTCTGTCAGGTCCACGGGGCCCTGCGTGTGCACTTTGTTGGGCAAAGGATCAACAACTTGATGAAGTCTCACAGGGTCTGGAGCCTAAAAGGTTCGAGCTAGGCGCTCCAGGGTGAACAAGAGCTGGAAGCAGAATCCAGAAGAGAACCTGGTCTCTCAACCCCCCCGGCCCCTCTGCAACTCGCAGGGCCTACACCGCCCACATTCCCATTGCTCTGAGCCAGTCCACGCGCCTTTTCTCATTCAACGGGAGCCCCCCATGTGCTCTGGGGTGCAGCTGCCAGCCCCACTTGGCAGATGGCAGAATCCATGATTGGCACAGTGGGTTCAAAGCCCACTCTGGCTCCACACAGCCCTTCTTTGCAGCACGAAAAGCCGCTTCCCTTTATTTTATCACCCGCGTTCCTTGGAACCACCCAGGTATGTGACTTCAGCCCACAGGGTCACAACACTGCCAGTCTGCGGCCTCAGAAAGGGAGCTCGTTCCTTCTGTGCCAATAAGGACGCTCTCCCGGGGACTGGCAGGTGCTGGGCTTGGCGTCCTGTGAGCCTGCTGATCCTCAGCGTGCAGTGTCACGTCTCAGGGCTTAAGACCCTCAACCCAAAATAGGACTAGCAATCCTTCCCTTGCCAGGCTGTTTAGTGGGTCCTCATGTGTCCTCGTTGTGACAATTCTGTGTGTTGGCCAGGCCTGATGCAGGTAAGAGGTGGCTCTTGGTCTTGGCAGGTCCACAGCATCTTTGAGAGTTTGCTCATCAGGACCCTGCCTCTCTCCAGTGTAGGGAAGGTTTCCCCACGGCCCACAGAGGAGGCAGGAGACCATCCTGAGTGATGGCGTGGCTCAGAAAGCCAGCTCCCACCTCAGGTGCTTTGCATATATGACAATCCTTCACCCCCTTAGCTCCACCAGATGAGTGCCACAGGCAACCTCACTCTGCAGGCCGGGAAATGGTAGCTCAAGGTGGAGCCACTTGGACTGGGTGATACAGCACTGGTGGAGTGAGGATTTGAATCCAGGTCTGTCTGAGGCCACAGCTCAAGTGTTCCCCCCACCCATCCCCCACCGCCACCCCCACCCTAACCCACTGTGGGCCAGAGGGCAAAGTCTTCCGCCAGTTAAAGGAAGTACTGGACATGGCTCCAAGGCTGGCCTGTCATTTGATTTAGACTTATTCCTTGCAAGCTGGACAAGGAGGTACCAAGGGCCATGGCCTGGTTGGAGACAGCCTGGCCCAGCCTCTGGCTCCCCTTTTCCCCCAGCTTGCCACTGGGAGTCCCATTCAGCCCAGAGGTCACCAGCCGCACCGCCCACTGCAGCACCCGCAGCCCATGGGCTCAGCGTGGGGGATGATTCGGGAGGCTCCTGGCTCCAATGCGCGCAGCCACCACCACCACACTCTGCTCCGAAGGCCCTGAAAGCCATAAAGCAGCCAAGGAAAAATGACAGCAGGCGAGGAAACGAGCCACGGAGGAAATTAACTCACACCCAGGGAGCCGCGCGGCTTTCTGCTGACAGAGAGGGCCGGCTACCTCGTAAAACTAAACACTTAAACTCTCCTCTTTACAATAATTACAGGGCCTCGGATGCCTCTCCCCGCCGCCGGGCGGTGCGGGGCAGGAGCTGGCGCTCGGCAGAAGGGCTGGAGCGACTGTGGCTGCCAGGGCAGTGTCCCCTCTGCAGGGGGGCAGGCCAGAGAGCCAGAGAAGGTCGGGGCTGGACAGGGACTTGGGGACCGACCGCTCCAACCTCTCCTTCGACAGATGAGAAGCCTGAGGGCCCAGAGAGGGTTGGGCTAAGTGAAGGTCACCCAGGCAGTTAGAGTCCGGAGGACTGAAAGCAGCTTCTCTCCGAGGCGGTGAGTTCGCTGCCCTCATTCTGCGAACATTTCCTGAAGCCCCTCCTCCCGAGCTGGACCCTGGGGGCGGAGCCCGGAGAACGAGCCAGGGCCTGTCCTTGGCCCCAATTAGAAAGTGCGCCCCTGCAGGCCGGGACCTTGTCTGTTCAGAGCAGAAGCCTTGACCCCCCGGGAGAGGACTCGTGTCCTCACCCCTGGCCACCCCGGAAGCCCCCAGGAAGACTGGCTGCCTACTAGGGGCTTCCCAGCCGCCAAGAGCCTCAGGAGCCCAGGGTGGGCGGGCCAGCTGGGGCGGGTGTCCGACTGCAGCCCCGGAGGGCAGGGCTTCTCTCAGCGACTCCAGACCGCTCTCTGGGCCTTCGACCCCAGACTCCAGCGTTTGTCTCTGTCCGGCCTCGAGGGCTGCCCGTCACCTCTGCTGCGGAGACACCTGCCCGCTACCACCCCACACCTGCTCCCAGCCCCTCCATCCAGGCCGGCGTCGCCCACTCCTTGCTCAGACTCCTCCCCCAGAGACAGTTTCCCTCCCGGGCTTGGCAGGCAGCCTTCAAACACCCTCCCACCCTGCTCCCAGAGTGAGGGACAGCTGTTGTTGTTTTCTGCAGGCGTCAGTCCCCTTCTGTGGGACTATCCCTCCCCCTTGCTCAGTTCTGGGGGTTCAGAGGAAGCCCATCACGCAGGGAGGGGTGCGGGTGGTGCTCATACCCCAGGCCTGGCCTGTGGGCGTATCTCATCACCCCAGTTGCAGAGAATGGTTTGGAGATGGGCAGGGAACTGACACTGTAGTCTGGGTAAATCAGGGGTCGTGGGAGGGGTCCTCTCTTTCTTCGGGGACCACTGAGCCATGCAGATAAAGCCGGCACAGAGGAAAGTGACCTGAGGTGGGGACTTACAGATTCCTGAGCGTTTTCTGAGCACCTGGGTCCAGCCGTGCCAGAAGTTCCACGATCCAGGAAATACTATTGTTTATAATAATTATTAGGAGTAGTATATCATTATGTAAATTATATTATGTAAAATCATATATATCATTGTTTCTGATTATATAATTATTGTGATTTACATATTGTGAATAGTAATTTCACTATTACTCTTTTGCTTTAGCCAGTCTGAATTTTGTTTCTCTCTCTTGCAATCAAAGGATTCTGAGCGAAACTGCAGTTCAGAGACCGATTGAAGTGGAAGGACCTTCCCAGCCCCTTCTCACAGAGCAGCCTCAGGCCCTGCCTGAGCCACAGCCTTTGGCTCTGTCCCTTCCACCCTCTAAAGTGACAGGTGGGGCTTTCAGGGGCACTCCGAGTCTGCCTCTCTGGGCAGACTTTGAGCAGAAGGCTCCAGCCATTCCTGTCCCTGCCTCTTTCCCAGACCCTGCTGCCACAGGGGTTTGCAGGAAGCCGGCCAGATTAGCCAGGCCAGGAGTTTGGTGATTTCTCTGGTGAGTCATGGTCACGTGCAGGTCTGTTAGTGTGGACATTCTTGCATTAGAAGGAACATCAGGCTATTGAAAGTGAAAAAGGAAATTAGGGATGAGCAGAGGGCTCCTGTGCTACCGCCACACCCAGCATCCCCCCTTCTCCTCACTCTCTGTGCCCCAATTCTTTCCTTCTGGAACCCACCCTTTCAGGAGGTGGGCACCTCGGACAGGCACCTGGCCAAGGCTTGCCGACCCAGAGTTGCTGTCCGTGACACAATGATGTTAAGGTGGACACATCACCCTGGGCAAGCCCAAAGAATCCCATTCTGGGACATTTATCACATCCATTAGAAATTTCCTCTCTTTCCTCAGAGACCTGGGTGGGGAGAGGGAGCAGAACCCTGATGACAGTGTTTTACACCTGGATCCAGCCATGCCTGAAGCTGAACTCATACTCTCTGACTGGTCAGTTCCCTTGTTTTCTTGAACCTATCTATTTGAGTTGGGGTACTGACTCAGACACACAAAAAGGGTACTGATTAATAGAGTAAATATTCCAAATAAATCATTGTAAGGAAATTACGATGACAATAATCTACAAGATGTCTACGTGGTGTCTATATGACTGGTACAGTAGATAAGATAATTGGCAGGATTGATGGCTGAGAGGAGGCTGGCCCCTCTGTGCAGGCTAGACCCTGAGTAGCACAGAATGGTGCTTTTATCTTTACCTTTGGCACACTGCCCTGACCCTGACGTGACAGGCTGGTGTCCACCACCTCATTTACCTGGTGGCAGCCAGCCAACAAGACAGCACCAGGGTTCTGCCTGCCTTTCTGGTTGAAGGGAATGCATGAAGCACCAGGTGTTCGCAGGAGCCTGAGGCTGGCTGGCCACACAGCTCTGTGCCCAGAGGGGAGGGGCCGAGGAGCAGGGGCTGTGAGTCAGGTGCCCTGTGAGTCAGGGCTCCTGTGAATCCTCCTTCTGGGTCTCCCAGGAGCTGCGCCAGCTGCACAACACTGGGTGGAGCGCCCTCCCCAGAGCACTCGGTGCAGCGACCATGCCTGGCCCCAGTCCACTGCTGGACACCAGGTGGTCAAAGCCTCCAGTCTATCTGGGGGCACATCACCCAGGAAAAACCTGCTCTCGGGACCTCAGCTGTCAATAAAGTGCTTCAGGAGTTCTACCTTCCTCCAGCTCCCCTTTTTGAATAAAGAAAACAGGGCACAGATGGCTTTGAAAAATTCTCCAAAGGAAGCTGCCAGGGATGATCCTTGGCCTTTTTAATCCTCTCCCCTCACCCCCTGCTCAAAACCCCTCACAGAGCAGCCTATTGAGTTAAATCCAAAGTTTCTGCCCTGATTCTAGGTGCCTCTGGGCCATGCTACCCACTACCTTCCAGGTACCCCATCTGCTTGCTGCTCCCCGAGTGCATCCGATGAGCGCCTATTGAGCTGGTGCCACTGCCCACCTCTGGCCCCAGCACTCCCACGACTGCACCCAACTGTGAGCCAGAGGCCCAGGCGGCCTGGGTGTGAGGCTAGGAGGTCAGCCTTGCAGGCACAGGACTGAGAGAGCAGGGGCAGAGCGGCAGGGTGGAGGTGGGGTGGGGAAGGGAGCTATAGTGGTTCCTGATTGCTGCTGTAATAAATTATCACCAACTCAGTGTCTTAGAACACACCTGTTTATTCCCTTACAGATCTGGAGGTCCGAAGTCCAAAATGAGTCTCACTGGTTGAAACCAAGGTGTCACCTGGGCTGCGCTCTTTTCCAGAGGCTTCAGGCAGAATCCCCTTTCCTGCCTTCTTCGGCCTCCAGAGGCCGTCCACACTCCCTGGCTTGTGGTCCCTTCCGCCACCTTCCCAGGCAGCAGAAGCACGTCCAGCCTCCCATCGTCACCTCTCTGGTTCTGACTCTTCTGCTTCTTTCTCCCCAGTTTAAGAACGCTGTGTGCCTCCCAGTTATCATTTACCCCCTGCTTCACTAATATTTTGGGGTTTGGTTCCCACACTACGTTAGTTTCCTAGGGCTGCCTAGTAGCAAAGTCATACTTACTGTCTCACAGCTCCAGAGGCCAGAAGTCCAAGATCAAGATGCCAGCAGGTTGGTTCCTCCTGAGAGCTGTGAGGGAGAGTCTGTCCCCTGCCCTCCTCCTCACTTCCGGGGGCCTTGGGTGTGCCCACAGATGGGGCTCTCTCCATCTTCAGATTGTGTGCCTTCCATGCACGTCTGTCTGGGTCCCAACTTCTCTCTTTTATGAGGACACCAGTCACATTGAATTAGGATCCATCCTAAGAAACTCATTGCAACTTGATTACCTCTGGAAAGACCCTGTCTCCAAATAGGGTCACATCTGAAGTGCTGGGGGTTAGGACTCCAACATATTTTGGGGGTGGAGAAACAATTGAACCCACCTCGCTCACCCTGTGCCTCCAAAGCCAGACATGTCCTGGCTGGCTGCCCCTGCCCTTGGCAGTGAGCACCCAGCAGCATGTGGCTCGGTTAGATCCACCTGCTACAAAGTTTGCAGGTGAGCACAGAGGGCGCCCCTGGAGGGAGTCTGGCCAGGATGCAGGGGCCATGAGGTGGCTGGGCCAAGGCAGAGCAGGTGGGACTGGAGGAGGTGGCAGGTCAGGGGGCACCAAGGATGTGACAGTCACAGGCTTGGTGAGAGGGAGGCAAACGCCAGGTTTCCGGTTAGAGAGGCGGGCCAGATGGGTGGCTGTTGTGCTTTTACCGAAGGAGAGGGCAGATGCTGGCAGAGGTTTTGCACAGGATGAAAGGAGCAGGCCGAGGAGGGGAGAAGACAGGACGGTACACACGCACACCCACTGGAAGAGACCTGGGCAGCAAGAAGCAGGGGGCAGTCCCACAGGCAGCAGGACATGAAGGGCACAGTGGAGGGATTGGGTCCTCTCAGGGCCGCTGCCTGCCAGGCCTTGCACGGCCTTAGGGACCACAACGCCTGCACAGACTGGTTTGTTGGTGCCTATGTCTCAGCCTCTGGGTATCTACACCCTTTCGCACCTGACTTCTTAGTTCCCGCTCCCATCCTCCGAAGCCAAAGGCCCCCTGTCTTTTGACTTGTGATCCCGCCATATGCCAGCTTTGCCCAGTGGCATGTGGGCAGCCTGAGCCTTCAGAGGCCTCTTCATGTTCCCACTCATGCTCCTGTTTGAAGACATGACCCAGCCCCCTGACGGAGCAGAGCCAGATCCAGTCGGGCTCCTCGTGGAGCTCAGGAGGTGAATCTATCAACACTCCAACAACCACAAAGCCATGAGCCAAATAAAGCTTACCGCTGAGTGTTGCCTGGTCTAATCGTTGTCTGTTGCTTAGCAACAGCTGACCGAGGTATACCATTTTGCAGATGAAGAAACTGAGGCCTCAAGAAGTTAACAGACTTGCCCAATAATGTATAAATAGTAAATAGCAAAGGCCTCTTGGTACCTAGCTCTAGATTCATTCTTTCCACTCCACTGCAGAGGCTGCCACCTGACTTCTGGCTTGGTCATTCATTCATCCCACAAAGGTGTTACTGGCAACACACAGGAGACCCCAGTTTTTTCTTAGCCCTCCAAGACCTCAGTGTGCTGGTGACGAGGTGACATATTCCAGGCCAGATCATGATGAATGTGGTTAAGTGCTAAGGCACCAAGAATAGGTACCTAACCCAACTAGGGAAAATCGGGGTGGGCTTCCTGGAGAAGGGGATGTCTGAGTTGAGTCATAAAAAATGAGAAGGCATTGACCAGGAAAAGCTGAGGGGGGAAAGGGTTGGTATGAAAGTTGGCTGAAGGGGAGGCGCAGCCTGGGGCACCTGGTGGAGGGAGGGCAGCAGTGGCTGGACTTGCAACTCCTTTGACCGTCTTGGCCATTTCAGGTGAGGTGGTGAGTGGCAGGGAGTGAGGCTAGAGGTGAAGGTAGGGCCCACATCCAGGCCCTTGACTGCAGGGAAAGAACTCACCTCCTTCGCCAGCAGGTGACTGGCGCCTTCTGGGTGTGGCCGGGGACCTGTCAACTTGTTCCCGGGCCTTAGCCAATCCCTAAAAGGAGAGACTGAACAAGAAAAGGTTTCAGGGTTTCTCCAGCTCTGAAATTACCACGGGGTTGATGGGGGAGGGACGCCGCTGAGGAGGCCATCTGTCCTGGTGGCTGATCCAGGCCAAGAGCAGAGGAGAGAGGTCCCCTGTGCCTGAACTGGGCGTTTGGGCAGCGCCTCAGGGAGCTAGGCCCTGAACTGTCCTCTGGGCCAAAGGCTGGTCTGGGGACCCGAAACCCATGGACAAGCTGGACATTCAACCCTCCGCATGGGAGCTTCCGGGTGGGGAAAGTGACTTCCTGTTTGTCGTCCTGCTCTTGTCACATCGGGAGCATGGGGCTGGGAGACTTCGGGGGGGCGGGGGGGGGGGGAGGTGGGTGATCACCAGCAGGGAGAGGACCTTTCAGACCACCATGCAGCTCCAAGAGCCTCATCCTTAGGCCCTGCCTCGGAACCCCAGACGGCGCGGCCATGGAGTGGACAGACGGACACCTAACTGGAGCACCCTCGTTTAACAGAAAGGGGCCAACCCAGCCAGAAAAAAGTGTCAGGGAGTTGGGTTTTTTTTCCTGTTGACTGTGTTCTGATCGAGAAGATTTTGATTACAGGGTGTAATCAAATCACACTCAAGAATTCTTCTAAACGATTACTTTTATAATGAGAAAAGTGCACTTTAAAAAAGGAATCCCTGGTGCAGCCTCCTCAGAGGACAGTCTGGTAATACCCAGGAAACCAGCGACTGCGGCGCGCGCTCTTGGATGCAGTTTCGCCCGTGGGAACCCGGCTTGCCAGCGTTTGGCGTACGCGCGCGCGCGCACACACACACACACACACACACACACACACACAGGCCACGGTGGGGGAACTGATGCCCTTCGCGGCGCTGACGGTGGTGGTGAGAGGTTGGGGACAACCTCGGTGCCGTCAGTGAGGGAGGGGCGAGGCCAAGCAGCCCTACCTCCGCGGGGTGGAATGCTTCCCGTGGTGGCCGGCAGTGAGGTGGTCAAGCGCCACTTAAATAAAAGAAGCCGGAGGAGGTACCCGAGCTTGAAAATGAGGGGGAGAAACACGGCGAGATGGGTGCAAACTGGGTTAGTTTCCCGGGGCCACCATAACAAATGATCACAAACTGGGGATTTACTCTCGCTGTTCTGGGAGCTGGAAGTGTGAAATGCAGGGGTCCGCAGGGACACGCTCCCTCCCGAGGTTGAGGTCCAGGTCGAGGTTGGGGGAGACTGTTGCTAGCCTCCGGCAGGGCCTGGTGGCCGCCAGCCCTCCTCGCCTGTGGCTCTGTCACTCCAGCCTCTGTCCCCAGGGCAACACTGCCTCCTCCTCATCCCTGAGTCTGTTATGTTCTTTAGATTTAGGGCCAGATCGGCATAATCCAGGTGCATTTCCTGATCTCCGGATCCTTCGGTAGTGCATGTCTGCAAAGAGCTTTCTCTTTTACACAAGGTCACACTCACAGGTAACCGGAATTAGGGCATATTTGGGGGGGACCATATTTTTCTCATTATAAAAATAATCTTTTGTAGAATTCTTATGTGTGATTTGATTATACCCTTTAATCAAACTCTTTTCTAACAGAACATAATCAATAGTAAAATGACATCAATTTCCATGTCAGATTCCGGCTCCATGGAAGAGCAGAGGATTCTGGGAGGAGAAACCAGGAGACCAGGAGTCTGGGTGAGTGAAGACTTGCTTTTCACGGCAACCCTCTCTGTATTGTTTAACTTCTTTCCCAAGAGCATGTCTTACCTATTTTTAAAAAATAAATCCTCACCCAAGGATATGTTTTTCGATTTGAGAGAAAGAAAGAGAAAAAAACATCGATGTGAAAAAGAAACATCAATCAGTCGCCTCCTGTACCCACCGAGACTAGGGATTTGAACCCACAGCCCAGGTATGTGCCCTGACCTCGAATCAAACCTGAAATCTTTGGTGTGTGAGATGGCGCTCCAACCACCTGAGCCTTACCTATCTTTACAAGCTTCAAGCAGTACATAATCCAGCAAGCCAATTTTCTGGGCACCTTCAGAGGGTCTTTTGCACACACCATCTCCCCCAACTGTCCTTCCATGAGGCCCTGGTCAGAGGTCAGCTCCCCAGGCAGGGGCTGGCTATAAATGTCTTCAGTGGGTTCCATGGCTGGAGCCATAGCAGAGGTCAGGCAGGACCTCCTGATGGAGCGTGAGATTCATATTCAAGTGAAAAATGGTGGCTCTCAGTTTCACTAATACAACTCATGATACTCACAACATTGCAGCGAACTCAAGGCAGGTCACACACTTCACGTCCCAATAGTGGAAGCTCAGTTCCCAGGGCTGCCCACACCCTAGCAATAGTCCCCGGGTCCCTCAGGGGGCCAGCCCCGGGTGTGGCAGGTCCTGGGGCTGCTTCCCCTGCGTCTCAGTGGATTCTCTGTTAGCATATTAAACATGTGAGAATTGACTCCATTTCCTCAAGAAATAGTCTCTCCTTCCTCTTTTCTCTCTCGATCTGTGTTTTGTTTGCCTACTTTTGATCAAGAGGAGACTTGAGAAATATATTCCTTTCTTAAATCTTCAAAGGGAAAACCAACTGGGGAAAACCTATTGATAGATGGCACCTGACCCTTGACCTCAGGGTGGGGAGACCTGGGGGTGGCTGGGGCAGTGCCAAAGAGGGCAGAGTTACCCACCCCAGTGCAGCTCGAGGGCCCGGGGCCACTCGCTCCTGGCTTTGCAGGGGAAGCTGAACATCCGCATTTTAATGGGAACTCTCCCAATAATTTCAAGTAGACAAATGATTTAAATTTTTTGTAACTGCTGGGTAGGCCAAATAAAACTTCGGGCGTCGGATGTAGCCTGCAGCGCTCACTCCTGTATAGTCTTTCTGTTTCTTTTTCTGCATTTTTCTCAGTTCTTAGGCTAACAGCTTCATGTGGTGGTGACCAAACAGTCTGTGACTGGACTCGGGGCTGGGGACTCACAGCCCAGGGAGAGCCAAGTGGAACCGAGGGCTCCCAACTCCCTGCTCATTTGCGGGGGGGCGGCTGCCCAGCACAGGCTGGCTGGGGCGGCGTCTGCCCCCTGACTAATTGCTGGGTTGTTTTGGACATTGCTTGTGTAGACTGTTCTGTTCTCAACCTAATGATGCCATTTTTAGTGACTCATTAGGATCCTCATTAAGAGTGGTTAACACATCACAACAGTGTTAGTGAGGGCGGCTTCCTGGACATCGATGGTTATCCGGATTTCCCTGGCAGCAGGGAAAGGACTGACTGGCAACAAATCCGTTCCCAAACGCTGTCACAGCAGCGGGTGCTGTTTCTGCAGGAAGCGCTTCCTGAGCACCTACTGTGTGTGTGCACCTGCGTCCAGTGGCTTTCCCTGGGACCAGTTGACTCTCACCCTTGTCCGGCTCAGTGGCTCCCACGACACCAGCTTTTCCACTCTGTGTGCAGGGTCTTGTCCTTGCCCCAGGGCCTTTGCACTTGCTGGCTCCCCTGCTTGGCTGCTCCACCCAGCCCTCAGCCCCCAACATCCGTTTCTGGAAGATTTTTCTCTGATGCCCCATCTGCTGTTGCAGACCCTCTCTCATCACTCTCCAACGCACTGCCTCGTTTTATTTACCGCGTAGGACCTTTTACCAGTTGAGATGATCGTGTTTGTTTGCTTATGGTTTACAGTTGTGTCTCCCCTCCCTAGAACATCAGCTCCAGGAGTGCTGGGACCTGTTCTGTTGGTCTCCAGCTCCCACAAGATGTTGGCACATAGTAGGTGTTCAATTAATATTTGCTTAACAAAAGGGAATAATGAGGAAGACACAGCCCCCATCTCCTCAGCCTAGTCTGTCAACCCCTCCGTTGTGCCTTTCCAAAGAATAAATCTCATGGCTTTACCCTGACTGACGTGACTCAGTTATTTGGGTGTCATCCCGCAAAGCCAAGGGTTGAGAGTTCAATTCCTGGTCAGGGCACATGCCTGGGTTGTGTGTTTGGTCCCCCGTCCCGGCACATGCGAGAGGCAACCAATTGATGTTTCTCTCCCTGTCTTGCTCCCTCCCTTCCCCTCTCTCTAAAATTAAGTAAATATTTTTAATTAAAAAGACCTCATGGATTTAGTAAAGAAAACTGAGAGGTGGCGGAAGAAAAGGTAACCCACGAATTTCTTCAGTTCATGATTCTCTCAGCAAAGGACACCCGTGCGAGAGCACCAGCCTGGCCCGAGGGCTGTCCCCGCTGGCTGGTGCCTGGAGGGAGTGCTGGCCCAGGGCAGCAGGCAGTGGTCAGGAGGACACCCCAGGGCCAGGCTCTGCCAAGAGATTCTTTCCTTTTTTAAAAAAAGATGTTATTTATTCATTTTCAGACAGAGGGAAAGGGAGGAAGAAAGAGAGGGAGAGAAACATCAATATATGGCTGCCTCTCCTTCACCCCTACCCAGGGACCTGGCCCACAACCCAGGCATGCGCCCCGACTGGGAACTGAATTGGTGACCCCCCAGTTCTCAGGCTGGCACCCAATCCACTGAGCCACACCAGCCAGGGTTAAATTATTTCTCTGAGCAATTAAGATGGAATTAAAAATTAATTCTTTCCTTCAGCTGATTGCATTTCAAGGGATAAACGGAGTGTTACAGCTTTTGCGAAATTTTTCCTCCCTCAATTAAATCGGATCTCGTTTTCCGAGGTGGAGGAAGTGATGACACTGGGATTAATCCAGCAGCTAAAGTCTCTGGGGAAGGAAGCACGTGATTCTGCCCGGGGAGTGGGCGAACAGGAAGGTACGGGGGCTCTGCCTGCACAGTGGACTTGGCTCCCCTGGGAGCCACTTGAGTCCGTGCTGGAGATCTGGCAGTTCCGATCTGCTGTCTTCACTGTAATACGGGAAGTCAAGTTGCCTTGTCTCCTCCCCAACAGGGAAATGAGCTGGATCCGCCAGGGTCAGACCTGGGCTCCAGGCCGGCTCTGCAGCTTACTGGGGACAGCCAGTCACAGGCAAGTTTCTTCTCTCCCTGAGACCCAGCTTCCCCATCTGTGACACGGACATAAACCACATACCTTTCAGAGGCATTGGGAGCATCACTCACCTGTGATGAGTCCATCGACCCAGTGGCATAGGTATTTCACTGGGTCTCTCCATGCACAACCTCCTCATCCTCCAAGTTGCAGGAGAGAGGGTTTCCTGCCTTCCTTTTAGATTTCATTCATTCATTCATTCATCAGGGCAATGTCTTTCCATAATGTAAAATCAAAAAGTAGAGAGCATGAAGTGAGAATCTCCCTGACACCACTGTCCCCAGAACCCTGCTCCCGTCTGCAAAGGTAGCCAGTGTCATCTGTGTCTAGTTTATCTTTCCAGAGATACTTTAGGCACCCACAAAAAAAATACGTTCTTGTCATCCCTCCTATTTTTTTATGCAAAGGGCAGTGTATGAGATGCATCCTTTCCCTTTGCTTTGTTTTATTTTGGTGGATTTATCTCCCATTTAGAGCTGTATTTTCGAGAATAATCCTAGTGGTGCATTAATATGATTCCTTCATCATTTCTGCATCTGGCTGGGTCTCCAATGCAAGGATGTTTCCTGGTGTATTTAATCTGCCCCCTCTTGATGGACATGTATTTTGTTTCCAACCTCTTAATGTTCCAAAAAGACAGAACTAATCCTAAGACTATAGAATGCTTTTCCTCACCCCACCCCCTACCAGCACATCACTAAAGTTCTGTTGACCACAGTTCCTTTCATTCAGTACACTGTGCACTGCTTTCAACAACAAAAACAATCAGAAGTCATACTAAATGGTAAAGAATGTAAGAGGCAGAACAAATATCTGACCAGACTCAGACCCAGCAGAGATGTTGGAATTACCAGATTGGGAATTTAAACTAACTGTGGTTAATATGCTACGGGGTGATGAAGGAAAATTAGACAACATTCGAGGACAGATGGGTAAGCAAAGACATTGAAATATAAGCAAAGGCATGGAAATTCTCAGCAAGAATCAAGCTGAAATGCTACAAATTGAAAGCACTGCAGCAGAAATGAAGATGGCCTCACATGGGCTCATCAGTGGAGTGGACACAGCTGAAGAGAGAATGGATGAGCTTGAAGACATGTCAACGGAAACTGCCCGAACTAAAATGCAAGTGAACAGCCCCAAACAATAGAACAGATCATCTAAGAATTGTGGGCTAAGGACAAAAGGTGTGATGCTTGTATACATAGTGGGCATACCTAAGGAGAAGAGAGACAGGAGACAGGTTGGAGGCAATAGTGACTAAGAATCTCTCTCATCAATGCCAGATACCAGGGAACACTGAGCAAAATAAATGTCCCCCAATTACACCTAGACATATTACCTTACACTTTAGAAAGTCAAAGACAAAGAAAAAATCTTGAAAGCAGCCAGAGGGAAGAAAGTATCTTACTTATAGGGGAATAAAATTAAGAATTACATCCAACTGCTCAGAAACCTTTCAAGCAAGAAGCTAGTGAAATGAAATATTTAAAGCGTTGAGAGAAACCCCTCCCCCACACTTCCATCAACTTGGAAATTTTCCTTTAGAAGTGAAGGAGAAATAAGGACAAACAAAAGTTGAGGGAATTTGTCACCATCAAATCTACTTTTTAAAAAAATGTTAAAAGCACTTCTTCAGAGAGAAGAAAAATGATATAGACCAGAAATGTGGATCTGCATAAAGGAAGAAAAAGCACTAGAGAAAAAATGAGAGTAAAATAAAAACTTTAACTCCTTTAATTTTTAATTGGTCTAACAGATTTTTAAAAAATAGTAATAGCAACAATGTGTATGATGATTATAGCTTATGGATAAGTGAAATGGAAGCCCGAAATGAAGGGATGGAGGCAGGAATTAGGTATTGCATTACCTGTGAAGTGGTATGATGTTATTTGACAGTGGACTCTGATTAGTTCTAAAGTTAAAAAGAGAAAAATAATTTACATGGTAAAAGGGAGAGAAAATAGATTTAAATAAAATGCTCAAATAAAACTACAGAAGACAGGAAAATAGAAGACAAAAATAGGAATCAAGAATGAGGACAATGAATAGAAAACACTAACAAATACAGTAAATATTAATCCAACTCTATCAATAACCACTTCAAATGTTTGTGGTATAGTAGCTTAATTCATAACTGTCAAAACTTGGGAGCAGCCAAAATGTCCCTCAGTGCCTCTAGATGATGGAATACTATACAGCATTAAAAAGGAATAAGCTGTCAAGCCATGAAAAGACATGGAGGAAACTTAAATGTATATTGCTAAGTTAAAGAAGCCAGTATGGAGACATCTGGTCAAGATGGAGGCATAGGTAGACACACGTCACCTCCTTGTGCAACCACAAAAAGAATTACAACCAATCTCAAAACAAATAGCACCCAGAACTGTCAGAAAATTGAACTGTATGTAAATCCAACAAAGAAGGATTTAAAGAAGCCACGTTCATCTAGACAGGTAGGAGGGGCAGCGAGGTAAGGAGATGCAGTGTAGCGCAGACCAGCAGTGGCAGTGGAATGGGCACAGGCAGTCCCACACTCACATGTGGTGGATAAAATTGGGAGGGATACCTTGGAAGAGAGCCATCCCAGCCCCAGGCCAGAGCACACAGCCCAGGGTTCCAGTGCTGGCAAGATAAAGCCCCATAACTTCTGGCTGTAAAAACCAGTGGGGGTTTGGGCAGCAGAAGAAACTGCCAGGTTTTCAGGAAACTCCACTTGAGGGGCCCATGTGGTCTTAAAACATATGCAAACCCACTCACTCCAGGATTCAACACCAGGACAACAACTGGAAGGGCACCAATCCCATAGCGGGAATGGGGGTGAAGTGAATGGAAATGGGGCGAGTGCCAGGCAAACCCTCAGGAGCCAGGCAGCAGCACAGTCCCCTCTTCAAGCCCTTCCCCCACACAGAGCCAAACAGCAGTGAAGCAGATCGCTCCACCTAGTGATTTTCTAAGGCTCACAATTTACACACCCACACAATTTACAGCTGCCTTTTACAGGGAGTCAAAGCAGCTCTACCTAACACACAGAAATGAACACAAGGAGGCTAGCAAATTGAGGAGACAAAGAAATATGGCCGAATAAAAGAACAGAACAAAACCCCAGAAAAAGAACTAAATGAAATAGAGAAAGCCAACCTATCAGATGCAGAGTTGAAAACACTGGTGATCAGGATGCTCAAAGAACTCCTTGAGCACAACAACAACATAAAGGAAGAAATGAAGTTTATATTAAGTGAAATTTAAAAAATCTACAGGGAAACAACAGTGAAGGGAAGGAAGCCAGGATTCAAATCAATGATTTGGAACATGAACAAGAAATAAACATTCAACCAGAACAGAAAGAAGAAATAAGAATTTAAAAAAAATAAGGAGAGCATAAGGAGACTCTGGGACAGCTCCAAATATATCAACATCTGATGCCAGAAGGAGAGGAGGAAGAGCGAGAAATTGAAAACTTAATTAAAAAAATAATGAAAGAAAACTTCCCAAATTTGGCAAAGGAAATAAACATACAAGCTAGGAAGCACAGAGAGTCCCAGACAAGTTGGACCCAAAGAGGACCACACCAAGACACATCATAATTAAAACACAAAAGGTTAAAGATAAAGAGAGAATCTTAAAAGCAATGAGAGAAGCAGAAGTTACGTACAGAGAAGTTCCTACAGGACTATCAGCTTTTGATTTCTCAAAAGAAACTGCAGGCAAGAAGCGACTGCAAGAAGTATTTAAAGTGATGGAAAGCAGGGACATACAACCTAGACTCCTCTATCCAGCAAAGCTATCACTTAGAATGGGAGGGTAAATAAAGTGCTTCCCAGACAAGGTGAAGCTAAAGGACTTCATCATCATCAAGCCATTATTATATGAAATGTGAAAGGGACTTCTCTAAGAAAAAAAGATTAAAACTATGAACATTAAAAAGGCAACAAATTCATAACTATGAACGACTGAATCTAAAAACAACAACAAACTAAGCAGACAACCAGAACAACAGTAACAGAATCATAAGTATGGAAATCACTTGGAGGGTTATCAGCTGGGAGGAGGAAGGGGGAGAATGAGGGAAAAGGGACAGGGATTAAAAAGCATAATTGGTAGATAGAAAATAGGCAGGGGGAGGTTAAGAATAATATAGGAAATGGAGAAGCCAAAGAGCTTATATGTACAAAGCATGGACATGAACTAAGGGGGGTGGAATGCTAGAGGGATGGTGGTGCTGGGCAGAGAGGGTTTGGGGGTAAAAATTGGGACAACTGTAATAATCTAATCAGTAAAATATGCTTTAAAAACAGGAAGTCAATATGAAAAGACTGTATATATACTGTATAGTTCTGGAAAAGGCAGAACCATGGAGACAGTAAATAAAATCAGTGACTGGAGGGCAACGTTGGAGATCTCATGCCACCTGATTTCAAAAGCTGCTACAAAGCTAAGGTATCAAAATAATGTGGTACCTGCATAAAGACAGATGTGCGGACCAATGGGGGGGGATGGAGAGTCCAGAAATAAACCCTCATGGAAATGTCAGATGATTTTTGACAAGGCTGTCACAACTACTCGATGGGGAAAAGACAGTTTTTTCAACAAATGGTGCTGGGAAAACTGGGTGTTTACACGCAAAAGAAAAAAATTGGAGCCTCACTTTATACCATATTTAAAAATTAACTCAAAATGGATTAAAGATCTAAAGGTAAGAGCTGCCCTGGCTGGTGTGGCTCAGTGGATTGAGCACATGCCTGCAGACCTAAGGGTCACCGGTTCAATTCCCAGTCAGGGCGCAAGCCCGGGTTTCAGGCCAGGTCCCCAGTTGGGGGTGTGTGAGAGGCAACCCCACACTGGTGTTTCCCTCCCTTTCTCCCTCTCTTCCCCACTCTAAAAATAAAATAAATAAAATCTTTACAAAAATTAATAAATGGAAGAGATAAAATTATAAAATTCTTTGAAGAAAGCTTTCCTGGCATTGTATTTGGCATTAATTTCTTGGATATGACACTAAAAGCACAGGTGATAAAAGAAAAAGTAAGTGAATTGAACTATATCAAAATTAAAACCTCCTGGACTTCCGCCAAGATGGAGGCGTAGGTGGAAACACTGTGCTTTCTCCCACAACCAAGTTTGAATTCAACAAAGATTTAGTAAACAAAGATGCAGCCAAAGAACAGAAAATTCAACTATACGGAAGTCCAACAACCACAAACTGTTCAACCGGGATGGTAAGAGGGGCGGAGCCAGCAGCAGAACAGGGTTGGGAAGGAAAGATCCCCAGACCCAGGCGCGTAGGCAGCTGGGGTAGCAGTGCACACCCAGTGAGGGTGCGGGGTAGGCTCACCGAGGTCACACATTAGTGCGCAGATAAACCAGCAGAGGAGTGAGCAGTGAGACGGACCGCGCAGGCCCCAGTGGCAAACCCATTGAGGGCGCGCTGACCTCGGTTGCACGTGCACATGCAGTGGGACGGACCTCGTGGCCCGGTGGCATGAGGTGGCAGAGGGGACCACCATTGCTTTCCTTTGACCTCACCCCCACATACAGCATCACAACCCAGTGACTGAGTAGCCCCGCCCTGGTGAACACCTAGGGCTCTGCTCCTCATATGTGACAGTCACGAACAGTCCAAAATATGGCTCAAGAAAAACTCAAAGCCCCAGAGCCAATAACTCTAAGTGAAAAAGAAATAGCGAACCTCTCAGATGCACAGTTCAAAATATTGGTGATCAGGATGCTCACAGAACTAGTTGATTTTAGTCGCAAATTAGAGGAACATATGAAGGCTAAACTAATTAAAATGAAGGGAAATACACAGGAAACCAATAGTGATGGAAAGGAAACTGGGACTCAAATCAAGGGAGTGGACCATAAGGAAGAATGAAACATCCAACTAGAAAAGAATGAAGAAACAAGAATTCAAAAAAATGAGGAGAGGCTTAGGAACCTCCAGGGCATCTTTAAACATTCCAACAGCATAATTATAGGGGTACCAGAAGGGGGAAAGAAACAGCCACGAGTGGAACACTTATTTGAACAAATAATAAAGGAGAACTTCCCCAGTCTGGCAAAGGAAATAGACTTCCAGGAAATCCAGGAAGCTCAGAGAGTCCCAAAGAAGTTGGACCCAAGAAGGAACACACCAAGGCACATCATAATTACATTAGCCAAGATTAAAATGAAGAAGAGATCCTAGAAGCAGCAAGAGATAAGGGAACAGTCACCTACAAAGGAGTACCCATCAGACTGTCAGCGGATTTCTCAAAAGAGACCTTACAGGCAAGAAGGGGCTGGAAAGAAGTATTCCAAGTCATGAAATCCAAAGACCTACAGCCAAGATTGCTTTATCCAGCAAAACTTTCATTTAGAATGGAAGGACAGATAAAGTGCTTCTCAGATAAGGTCAAGTTCAAGGAGTTCATCATCACCAAGCCCTTATTATATGAAATGCTAAAGGGACTTATATAAGAAAAAGAAGATGAAAAATATGAACAGTGAAAGGACAGCAAACACACAGTTATTAACAACCACACCTAAAACAAAAGCAAACCAAGAAGACAGCTAAATCAGGAGTGGAACCATAGAAATGAAGAACACATGGAGGGTTAGCAACAGGGGAGTGGGAGGAGGAGAAGGGGGGAGAAGGTACAGAAAATAGCATAGACGGTAGGTAGAAAATAGACAGGGGGTAGGGCAAGAATAGTAGGGGAAATATAGAATCTAAAGAACTTGAGACACGTGGTCATAAATTAAAGGGAGAATGATGGGGGAGGGGGTGTGCAGGGTGGAGGGGAATGAAGGGGGGAATAGAACAATTATAATGGTATAATCAATAAAATATATTTTTTAAAAATAAAAAAATTAAAAAATAAAACCTCCTGTGCATCGAAGGACGCTATCAACAGAGCGAAAGCCAGGAAATCTTTGCAATCCATACGTCTGATAAGGTGTTAACAGCAAGAATGTATAAAGCGCTCCTACAACTCAACCACGACAAAACAACTTGATTAAAAACAGGCAAAGGACCTTGTGATGTCGTGATATGCTAAGAAATATTTTATACTTGGCCTTCACCCCTGGTCCTGACGGAGAGTCTCAAGGACCCTGCAGAAGGGTGAGGTGTCTTTTTCTGCTACTGGGGTGAGTGAAGGGGGCTTGACAGCTGCAGGCTGGGCGCTGGTGACCCGAGGGACCAAGCCTTCAGCCCCGCCCCCCACCTGCAGTGTGGGAAGCAGGTCTGGAGAGTCAGTTAGTGGTCAATGGCCGATAATCTAATCAATCTTGCCTTGACAACGGAACCTCCAAACCTCCTAAACCACAGGGTTCAGAAAGCCTGTGAGTGGAACACATCCATGCCCCGAGGCGGGGGTGGGGCACCCCAACTCCTTGGGGACAGAAGCTCCTGCACTCAGGACCCTTCCAGCCCTTGCCCAGGTGCCTTTGCCTCTGGGTGTTCACCCGCATCCTTCACAATATCCTTAACGACAAACCAGTAAATGTTTTCCTGAGTCTCCTGGGCTGTTCCAGTGACTAATGGAACCCAAGGATGGGGGGGTCGGTTTTGGGAGCACTTGATTTTGTCGCCACATCAGACAGAAGAGTGGGTCTCCTGAGGACGCATTGCTTATGACTGGCATCTGACGGGAGGGCAGCCCTTATAGGACTGAGCCTTGACCTTTGGGGTCTGCCACTAATTCCGGGCAGTTAGGGTCAGAATTGAATCAAATGACAGGACAGTCAGCCGGCATCCAGAGAGTTGCAAAGTTGTTTGGTGTCGGGGGAAGAACTCCCACACATTTGGTGTCAGTGTTGTCCTAGAGAAACAGTCTTTCTTTAGATTTGAATAGACCTTTCTCCAAAAAGGTACAGACGGCCAATCAATACATGGAAAGACACACAAAATCATTCATCATTAGGAAAAAGCAAATCAGAACCACCGTAATATAACACTAACACCCATCAGGATGGCTACTATTAAAAAAATAGGAAATAAGAACTGTTGGAGAGGGTACGGAGAAGTAGGGACTGTCACGCACTGTTGGTGGGAATGGGACACAGTGGAGAGCGGTGCGGTGATTTCTCAGCAATGCCCACCACTGGGCAGGTGTGTTCCCCAAAGAGTTAAAAGTCAGAAAGAAATAGTTGCACACCCATGTCCATAGCACCATTATTCACGGCAGCCTAACCTTGGAAGCAAGCGTCTGTCGACAGAAAAAATGTGGTTTATATGTACAGTGGACTATTATTCATTCTTAAAAGGGAAGGAAATTTTGACACACGATACAATGTGGATGAACCTTGAGGACATTATGTTTAGTGAAATAAGCCGGACACTACAGGACACATACGTTGTGGTTCCACTTATGGGAGGTACTTGCAGGGGTCAGATTTATGGATACAGAAAGCAGGACAGTGGCTGCCAGGGGCTGGGGAGGGAATAATGGGGAGTTTTATGTTTTATGGATACAGTTTCAACTTTGCAAGGTGAAAATATTTCTGGGATGGAAGGTGGTGGTGGTGTCCAACAGTGTGAATGTACTGGCTGCCACTGACCTGCACATTTAGAAATGGTTCAGATAGTGGGTTTTGTTCTGTGATCTCACCACAACTAATAAAGAGAGGTCAGTGGTGGCCAGGGAGGGTAAGGCTGACAGGTGGGGCGCAGACAGTTTGGGGGCAGGGAACTGGACAATGCTGTGGTGGTGGAGAGGCGTCACCACACATCGGCCACAGTCCGCAGAAGCACAACACCAAGAGCAAGACTACTGTAAAGGGTGGACTCTGGTTGATGGCTCAGTGCCGAAGCTGACTCAGCAAATGTGCCTCGTTGAGGCCAAGTGTCGATGGTGGGGAAGATGGGGGCAGTAGTATCTGGGAATTCTGTGTGTTCCGCTCAATTTTGCCAGGAACCTAAAACTGCTTTAAGAAAGTCTATTAATTTCTAAAGAAGATACATATGTATACTGTCAGATCGTCCTCACAGGCGTTGTGCACACTACCAGCAAGATGCCATTTCCACACTCCAGCTAAGGGCGCCACCCAACTCAGGTCCTCACCCGGTTTTCGGTGTCTGGTGGTGTCAAGAAGTTTTTATTGAAGTCTGACATACCAAAAAATAAAAAGCACACATCATAAGTGAACACTTTGATAAACTTTCAGAAAGTGAATGCATATAATAAATAGCACAAGATCGAGGTTACCGAACATTACCACAGCATCCATACCTTCCTTGTCCCCGTCCTGGTCCCTATCTCCCCTCCCCATGGTAACATGTAACCTGACTCCTATTGCCATAGATCAGTTTGCCTGTTTTTGCCATTTATAGAAATGACATTTTGTAGTATCTGCTCCTGTGTCCAGCTGCTTTCACTCAACATAACATTGGGGAGATTCATTCATGTCATTGTGTGTAGCTGTAGTTCATTTATTTTCATTAGTGTATAGTATTCCACTGAGTGCCTATTCTGCAATGTATTTATTCATTCTACCTTTGATGGTCATTTGGGTCATTTCCTGTTTGGACCTATTACACACGGTGATGCAATGAACATTCTTGTTCATGACCCTGGTGCAATATGCACTTGTAACTGTTGGGTATATGAGGGGACCCCCCCAAAAAACAAAAGTATCTTCTGGAGGGCAGGCCCTTGTAGACAGGCTTCCCTCTCTGGCTGAGTGTTCTAAGAACCCATTTATATCGGTGCACCAGCTGGCATTGTCATGAGAGGCTGCGTTTGGCTCCAGTGAATTTCTTTGAAAGGCTCTTTCAACATGGTTGCCCATTTCGTGATGGGTNATTTATTTTCATTAGTGTATAGTATTCCACTGAGTGCCTATTCTGCAATGTATTTATTCATTCTACCTTTGATGGTCATTTGGGTCATTTCCTGTTTGGACCTATTACACACGGTGATGCAATGAACATTCTTGTTCATGACCCTGGTGCAATATGCACTTGTAACTGTTGGGTATATGAGGGGACCCCCCCAAAAAAAACAAAAGTATCTTCTGGAGGGCAGGCCCTTGTAGACAGGTTTCCCTCTCTGGCTGAGTGTTCTAAGAACCCATTTATATCGGTGCACCAGCTGGCATTGTCATGAGAGGCTGCATTTGGTTCCAGTGAATTTCTTTGAAAGGCTCTTTCAACATGGTTGCTCATTTCGTGATGGGTGACTTACGAGTGCACCTGCCCACACTGCACTGAGTGTTCAGCAGGTTTTGACCAGAAACGGTGTGACTCCTGTGCCGAACCCTCCCCATTCACCTGACCTCTCCCCAAGCAACTTCTTTCTTTGTTTGTTTCCCCAGGTGAAACAAAGTCCTCAAAGGGAAATGTTTTGCTGATGTGGAGGAGGTGATGCAAAAAAACAGCAGAAGCACTGAAAGGCATCAAAATTGATGAGTTCAAGAACTGTTTTGAGCAGTGGGAAAAGTGTCTCAGAAGGTGTATGGCACCAAATGGAGAGCACTTGGGAGGTGACTGAAGTTTAAACATGTAAGAATGAACACACAATTTTTAAAAAATAAATTCCAGGGTTTTGGTGGTTACCCACTAGTATGTCTAAAAGTGCAGCTGCTGATCGTACAATATGCATATCCAGTTTTAGTAGATAATGGCCCATGGTTTCCCAAAGTGGGCTTTCTAATTTACACTCTTTTTTTAAATTTTTTAAAATTTATTTAATTATTGTTCAAGTACAGTTTTCTGTCTTTTACTCCCATCCCAGCCCACCCCCTGCCCAGTTCTCCCCACCTCCCTCCCATTTCCCTGCCCCCACCTTAGTTTTTGTCCATGTATCCTTTATACTTGTTCCTATGAATCCTTCCCCTTTTCCCCTGAAATTCTCTCCCCTCTCCCTTCTTGTCCCTGTCAGCCTGTTTTGTATTTCAGTGTCTTTGGTTATATTTTGCTTGCTTGTTTGTTTTGTTGTTTAGCTTCCTGTTAAAGGTGAGATCATATGGTATTTGTCTTTCACCGCCTGGCTTATTTCACTCAGCATAATGCTTTCCAGTTCCATCCATGCTGTTGCAAAGGGTAGAAGCTCCTTCTTTCTGCTGCATAGAATTCCACTGTGTAAATATACCATAGTTTTTTAACCCATTCATTTACTGATGGGCATCTAGGTTGCTTCCACCTCTTGGCTATTGTAAATTGTGCTGCTATGAACATCGGGGTGCATAGGTTCTTTTGGGTTGGTGTTTCAGGGTTCTTAGGCTATAATCCCAGCAGTGGAATTGCCTGGTCAAAAGGCAGATTCATTTTTAGTTTTCTGAGAAAATTCCAAAATTTACACTCTTGCTGTGATAAGAATTCCAGCAGATCCTTATGAACACTTGTTAACGTCAATCCTTTTAATTTTTGTAATAGTTTTCTTACTGTGGTTTTAAGTTATATTTCCAAGATGACTAATTAGACCAATTGATAGTCCCTTTTGTGAAATGCCTGTTCAAGTCTTTTGCTCATTTTTCTATTGTCTTATGTCTTTTCCTTGAGGTGTTGGAATTCTTTCTAAATATGAGACAGAAATCCTTTTGCAGTAACATGTCAGAAAATACCCTCTTCCCCACTATGAGTTGGTTTTCCAGTCTTAACAGTGTTTTTTGATGGACAGAAGCACTTTATGTTGATGTAGTCGAACTTATCAGTGTTTTCCTTGATGTCAGTGCCATCGAGTCCTGTCCAATAAACCTTTGTCTTCCCTAGAGTTACACAGATACTCTCCCCAGAGTTACAGATACTCTCCCCAGAGTTACACGGATACTCTCCCATGCTCTCTTCTAAGAGCTCCGCTTTCCTTCCATCTGGACATCTTACTGACACCGCTCCATTTATTGAATGGCAATCTTTTTCTCACTGCTCTATGACAGAACCTTTGTAAAAACACAAACCCCTCTACATATGTGTGCATCTGTTTCTGGACTTTATTCTATCTTATTGGTCTGTTGTTTACCCTAATGCCAATATTACAATTTCTTTTTAATTTTTGATGTATTTTATTGATTATGCTATTACAGTTGTCCCAGTTTTTTCTCCCCTTTATTCTCCTCCACCCTGTACCCACCCTCCCACCAGCATTCCTCCTCCCCTTAGTTCATGTCCATGGGTTGTACATAGAAGTTCTTTGGCTCCTCCATTTCCTATACTGTTCTTAACTTCCCCCTGTCTGTTTTGTACCTACCACTTATGATTCTTATTCCCTGTACCTTTTCCCCATTTTCCCCCTCCACCTCTCTGCTGACAACCCTCCATGTGATCTCCATTTCTGTAATTCTGTTCCTGTTCTAGTTCTTTGCTTAGTTTGTTATTGTTTTTGTATTTTTTAGGTTCACTTGTTGATAGTTTTGAGTTTGTTGTCATTTTACTGTTCACAGTTTTGATCATCTTCTATCTCTTAGATACTTCCCTTTAACATTTCATATGATAAGTGCTTGGTGATGATGAACTCCTTTAACTTGACCTTATCTAGTAAGTACTTTATCTACCCTTCCATTCTAAATGAAAGCTTTGCTGGATAGAGCAATCTTGGATCTAGCACCTTGCCTTTCATGACTTGAAATACTTCTTTCAAGCCCCTTCTTGCCTGTAAGTTTTGTTTTTTTTTGAGAAATCAGCAGACAGTTTTATGGGAACTCCATTGTAGGTAACTGTCTCCTTTCCCCTCACTGCTTTTAAGATTCTCTCCTTATCTTTAATCTTGGGAAATGTAATTATGATGTACCTTGGTGTGTTCCTTCTTGGGTCCAACTTCTCTGGGACTCTCTGAGCTTCCTGGACTTCCTGGAAGTCTATTTATTTTGCCAGATTGGGCAATTTCTCCCTCATTTTTTTCAAATATGTTTTCAATTTCTTGCTCTTCCTCTTCTCCTTCTGGCACCCCTATGATTCAGATGTTGGAACATTTAAGTTGTCCTAGAAGTTCCTAAGCCTCTCCTCATTTTTTGAATTCTTGTTTTTTCATTCTGTTCTGGTTGAATGTTTATTTCTTCCTTCTGTTCCACACCATAGATTTGAGTCCCAGTTTCCTTTCCCTCACTGTTGGTTCCCTGTACATTTCCCTTTATTTCACTTTTCATAGCCTTCACTTTTTCCTCCATTTTGCAACCGTACTCAATCATTTCTGTGAGCATCCTGATTCCCAGTGTTTTGAACTGTGCATCTGATAGGTTTGACTACCTCTTTGTTGCTTAGTTCTCTTTTTGGAGCTTTCACAGCATGGTCACTTTTTTTTAATGGAGTAAATGATTTTTATTGTGAATATTTCTTGCTTTTTTAATTTTTAATTTTTAATTTTATTTAAATATTGTTCAAGTACAGTTTTCTGTCTTATATTCCCAGCCTGAGTGATCACTTTTGGGAGTATCACAGAGGGAACAGTGCTGCTTGCTGGGTTCTCAATGGGCTTTCAGTCATTTCCCCTGTTACCCACAAGCAAATGGGCCTTTCTGGTGCTAATTCCCAGGTGGGTGGGTTTGTGCACATTCTAAGACCCCATGAGTCTCTTCAACAAACTCTCCTGTGAATCCAGGAGTTTTTACCAGTACTGTAACCCCACAGGTTTTTGCAGCCTGAGGTTTGAGGCTTTCTTTTCCTGCCCTGGAACCCTGGGTTGTATTGTCTGTTTTGTTCCCCATTTGTTCCTCCTGGTTTATCTGCATGCAAATGTGGGACTGTCTGGTCCAGCAGCCGCTGTCTTGCCTGCCCTGGTCCACCAGCTGCCGCTTGCCATGTGTCCTCTCCACCCTGGCTGCCCATCTCTGCCCCTCCTACAAGTCCGAGTTAATGTTTCTTCTTTAACTCCTTGGTTGTCAGGCTTCCATACAGTTCGATTTTTCTGGTAGTTGCGGTTATTTTTTGTTTTTATATTTGTTGTTTTCCTTTTCTGGTTGTATGAGGAGGCAAAGTGTATCTACATACGCCTCTATCTTGGCCGGAAGTCCCAATATTACACTTTCTCAATGGCAGAACTTTATATTTTAAGTTTTGGTATCTGATAGTGTAAATCTTTCCACTTTACTTTTCTTCTTTGAGATTTTTTTCCTTGAAGGCTATTTGTCACCCTTCGCCTTTCAATGTAACATTTAGAACTAGCCTATCAATTTCAACAAAAACCTACTGAGGTTTAAGAGAAATCTTATTGAATCTATAAGTCAATTCCACAGAAATTGACACCTTTATAGTACTGAGTCTTTCACTTCATAATCTCTGTTTAGTTAGGTCACCTTTAATTTCTCTCACTAATGTTTAATAGATTTTAACATAGTAGTTTTATTCCTCTTTTGTCAAATTTATCCCCAGACATTTCAATATTATTACATTATAAATGTGACCATTTATTAAATTTTCATTTAAAAATTTTACTGGTATATAAAAATATGGACCTTGTATCAAGTGGCTTTGCCAAATTCAAATATTAATTTCTGTGGCTCTTCTATAGATGCTTGTGGATTTTCTCCAGACACAATTTTGTTATCTGCAAATAATAACAGCTTTACCTCTCCCTTCCAATTCGACTTTCCATTTCTCCACTGGCCCCGTTGCACTAACTGGTGCCTCCAGTACAACGCGGAGAAGTGGAGAGAGGGGGTGTTCTCGTCTCATCTTATAATCTCAGGCATACTTAATATTCATCATTAATGGTGGAGCTTCCTGTATGTTTCTTGTACATTTTATCGTAGTAAGGAAGTTTCCATCTTTTCCTGGTGTGCTGAGACATTTTTAAAATTGCAAGTGGGTGTTGAATTTTATCAGTTGCTTTTTCTGCATTTATTAAGATGATCACAGGATTTTTACCCTCTATTCTGTTAGTGTGGGAAATCATATAGATTTTTTAAGCCAATCTTGCCTTCCCTAAAAAATATAACTTGATGGTGATATATTATTCTGCATTTCTGGATTTGGTTAACTAATTGATTTAGGAGCATATGTCCATGAAAGAGATTGGTGTGTTCCTAAACGAGGTTTCCCTTTCTTACGCTTTTCTTAGTCAAGTTTTGGTATGAAGAGTATGCCGGCTCCTAGCTTCTGGAAAAATGGGTAAGACTGGTAATATTCGTCCCTTATGTGTTTGGAAGAATTATTCAGTGAACATATACCAGCCAGGAGTTTTCTCGCTGGGAAGGGTTGTAGTTATAGACACAATTTCTTTAGCAGATATAAGAATTTTCAGATTTTCTCTTTTCTTGTGTCACATTTGGTAAGTTGTGTTTATTTAGCAGTTCTTCCACTGCATCTGTATTTGCAGCTCTATCAGTATATGGAACTTTTTATCATTTCTTCACAAGAGCAGCTATAATGGTGTCCCCTTTTCATTTCTGATATTAATTATTTGTGTCTTATCTTGCTGTCTTCTAAAAATCAGGCTTCCTAAGGGTATATCGTTTTCTTAGTCCTTAACAAATTGACTTTATTGATCCTCTCTATTCTAAATTTGTTTTACATTTCCATTAATTCTACTCTTCTTTTTTTCTTTTACGTTTCTTTAAAAGAGAAATATGCTGTTCTTTTTACTCTTACATTAATATTGTCAATCTTTCTTCCTTTTAAACTTTTCCTCACTTAAGGCTGTACATTTCCCCTCAGCTTGGTTATAGGTTTTACTATATTGTATTTTCATTATCATTTGATTTAGAATGTCTTTACATTTTCATGATTATTTCCATTTTGAGCCCAGGACATTGAGAAGAATACATTATAATTTCCAAAATTTAGAAGTTTTTTTAAAAAAAGCCAATTTTTTTATTGTTTTTAGCTTAAGTCTAATATGGCCAGGCGTTTCAATGTTATGAACTTGGCTGAGACTTGCTTTGAGGCGTCACACGTGGTTCACTTTGATAGATGCCCCACATGCGCGTGAAAAGGATGCATGTTCTGCGGTCACAGGGCTCTGTGTATTTCGTAGGTCAGTTAGGTCAAATTTGTTAACTTTGTTAACCGAATATTCCCAGTCCCCAGGGACGTTTTGGCCTCTCGTTTTCAGCATTTGTGGGAGTAGTTGGTTCAAATCCCCCCATGGATGAACCAACTGTGAGTTCATCCATCTCCCATTCAGTTCTATTTATGTTTCCTTTATACAGTTTGAGGCTTAAAAATCACGGGAGATAAACATGTGTGTTTATTACACTTTCCTGGTAGATTTCACCTGTGTCGTTAGGAAATGCATCTCATAACACCTCGCTGAATATTTTACTTTAAAGCTTGCTCTTTCTGACCCTGACACGACCGCCCAACGTGCCGTTGTCGTCGGTATTTTTCGGTGGGTCCCCTCGTTCCCCGCTTCTCGTAGTGGAGGTTTGTCTCTCGTAAGTAACACACTTTCTAAAAATCCAATTCAACAAAGTTGGATTTTAATTGGAGTCATTGGAATATTTCATTTTCATTGGAATATTTAGCTCATTTACATTTAACTTAATTAATTGTTTATGCAGTTGGATCTAAATCTGTGTGTCCCACCTGTCCCTTCCTTTGTATTAATTAAATACTTATTTTATTTCATTTTCCTTTCCTTTCTCTATTACCTTGTTAGCTTTGGCAATCAGCTTAAAATCCCATCCTAGACGTAATCAAGTCTAACGTAAATTAACTTTGTCACAAAAAATAAATAAATAAATAAATAAATTCTGAGATGAAAAAAATTAACTTTGTCACTTCCCTGAGCTATTAGGGGCCTTAGGACATTTAATTTGCTTTTTTAAAAAACATTTTTAAAATTGTTGTTCAAGTACAGTTTTCTGCCTTTTCCTCCCGCCCCTCCCCACAGGACACTTAATTTGAACGACTTCCCTCCCACCCTTATGCTGTCACCATTTCTGGTTTGATTCTCTATTTTTAAACCCTAAGAGACATGTTTATTGTTTTATAGAATCGATAATAATTTCATTTTTCTTCATATTTGCCTCTTCTGTTGCTCTTCTCTTCTTCCCGCCTCTCAGGGTCCTTTTCCTCCCACCTGACAAACCCCTCCAGCATTTGCTTCAGGGCGTGTTCGCTGGTAATGAGTTATCTCGCTTTTTGCCAAAAATGCCTTTTCGTTACCTGGAGAATATTTTCAGTGGAATTGGAGGTTGGTCGTTTTTTCTTCCAGCACACTTCGGGATTTGAAATCAAATCTTATTGATTCCAAGGTCTGCTCTTGAGAAGTCAGTTATCCATCTTCCTTCCGTCCTTTGGAAGTGGTTGGTTGTCATTTTACCCGCCTGCTCCTAAGATTCTGCTTTGCCTCTGGCTTTCAGGGGTTTGCACAGACACACGGAGGTGCGGTTTTCCTGGCTCCGCTTGAGGCTTTGACGGGTTGGCCCCGTGTGTTCTTTTTGGAAAATTTCTAGCCATGACATTTTCAGATACAGCTTCTGCCTGCTCTTTTTCTACCTTCTTTCCCCCCCCTTCCCAGATTCCTAGTGCTTATCATGTTGGCCCCGTGACTCACATGTCTCCTAATTAGGGTCTTTCCTGTATTTTCCATTCTGTATTTTTCTGTCATACTTTGACCTGGGCTATTTCATTCTGGTCTGTCTTACAGTTCCACAGTCTTCCCTTTGGCAGTCTCTAAACCCAATTATTTAGTCTCTAAACCCAATTATTCTTGAGTTTAGTTACTGTGTTTTAAAAATGATCTTTTCCATTTTACACAGCTGTATTGGATCATAGCTGATGGATAAAGAACTGCATGTATTCAAAGTGGGCAGGTTGATCAGGGCTGACATACGCACACACCTGTGAAGCTGTCACCATAAGAAACATGGGGTGGGCAAAAGCAGGTTAATAATAATAAACACAATGATTGACTAATAAATGACAATACAAGAATAAACTCTGTTCCTCGTACTCACACTGTGCACCTACTTTCCCCCGCCCTGTGTAATGAGCTCGGCCATGCCCCAGAGTTTCCTCGCGCCCTTGTCTGTGCCCTCCCAGGACACAGTTAATCCCTCTTCTAGGCAATAACTGGTCGGTTTCCTATCGTTGTAGAGAAGTTTACATTCTCTAGAATTTTATAGAAATGGACTCGTACAGCATGTGTTTATTTTGGGTCTGGCTTGTTTTTAACTCAGCATGGTTATTTGGAGAGTCATCCATGTTGTACTAATATGCGTCATTCCCCTTCATCAATAGTTCATGCCTTCACAGCGCTGGGAAGGATTCTGTCGTGTGGAGATGCGGCAATGGCTTCATTCACTTCTGGCCTTTAGCTTTTTGCAGTTGCTGGCTGCTACAAATAAAGTTAATATGAATCTCCGCGTATGAGTCTTAGTGCAGATACATGCTTTCATTTCTCCTGATAAATCCTTTGCAGTGGAATGGCTAGATTTTATGGTAGTGGTGTGCTTCAGTTTTTAAGAAATGGACACATCATTGTCCAAAATAAGTGTACCGATTCATGTGGCCGCCAACAGCGCGACCTGCTGCACACCCTCACCAGCACTTGCCAGGACCAGTGTTTTCCGTTTTAGTCACTCTGGTGGGTGTGTGGTGGAATCTCGCTGTGGTTTTAATGTGCATTTCCCTAACGACTAATGTTGTTGAGCATCTTGTCACGTGCTTCTTTGACAACCATGTATCTTCTATGGTGAAGTGTCTGAATAAATATCTTGCCCATTCTTAAAATTCAGTTGTGTTATTATAAAGTGGTAATAGTTTTTAGTATATTCTAGATACAAGTCTTACTTATATGTATATATAATAATCCTATAAACATAATCCTATGTACAACTATATATAATTATATATGATCTTATATAGTAAAATAATAAAATCTTATATTATAATAATAATCCTATATACATAATAATCTTATATATAATTCTATTTTTACATGTATATAATAGGATTATATATATATATAGCAAATTTTCTCCCGGTCTCACCTTGTAATGTTTGTCACACTATTTTTTCCTCCCACTCTGAACAGTTTTATGAAAGTATGATTTTCATATTGTGCAATTCACTGACTGTAAGTGTACAGGTCAATGATCTCTAGTACGTAGTGGGGTTTCCAAACTGTGACCACAGTCCCGTTTCAGAACTCTTTCCCCGCCCCCAGCTTCCCTCATGCCTGTTTGCACTCTCCCCACCCCGACGCGGGCCCCAGCCAGTCACTGGTATCTTTACTCTATCTGTATTTTTTGCCTTTCCCAGCAATTTCATAAACATAGCAACATCAATATATATTCTTTGCTATCTGGCTTCTTTCACTTGGTGAAATGCTGTTGAGGTGCCTGAATCGTGTTGCCTTCGTCCATAACTCCCTCCTGTCGTATCGCCGAGTGCTGTGCCATTGAACGGGTTCACCATTCGGTGGACATTTGTATTGTCTCCAGTTGCTGGGCGCATTATGCAGGAAGCTGCTGTGATTATCCACATGCCGGTCTTCACGTGGACTTTCTGCTAGGCATGGACTTGCTGGGTCACGTGGCAACTGAACTTTTTAAGACGCTGCCGGACAGAATAGTGTCCTTTGAAGAGCTTGAATCTTGATGAAATCTGAGTTATAGATTTGTTCCTTTTATATTTCATTGTTGTGACATATTTAGAAATCTTTATCAAACTCAAGACCACTAATATTTTCTTCTAGAAGCTTTATAGATGTAGTTTTTCCATTTAAATCTATTATACATTTCAAGTTAATTTTTGTGTACAGTGTAAGGTTAAAGTGAAGTGGGCTTTTTCTTTTTCTTTCTTTTTTTTTTTTTTGCATATGGTTATCCAAGTGTTCCAGTTCTATTTGTTGAAAATAGTATCCTTTATTCATTAATTCTACTTCTGGACTCAGTCTTTTGCTCCATTGATTTCTATGTCTATCTTTACTTCAATACTACACTGTCTTTATAAGCCTTAAAATAAGGTAGTGTTAGTTCCCCAAATTGCTCTTTTTTTCTCGGAATGTTTGGTTGTTCTAGGTCCTTTGTATTTCCATATAAATTTTAGAATTAACTTGTCAAGTTCTACAAAAAACATTGCGCCAAATTTATAAATCCATTTGGGGAGAGCCGACATCTAAGCCACACTGAGTCTTCACGTCCATGAACACAATACATTTCTGTTTATTTATAGCCCTTTACTCTCTAGCAACGTGCAGGTCTTGCACAGCTCATCCCCTTTGATCATTTTTAAATTTTTTTAAGATTTTATTTATTTACCTTTAGAGGGGAAGGGAAGGAGAGAAGGAGAGAAATATCAATGTGTGGTTGCCTCTCATGTGTCCCCCACTGGGAACTGGCCTGCAACCCAGGCATGTGCCCTGACTGGGAATCGAACCACGATCGTGTGGTTCGCAGGCCTGAGCTCAATCCACTGAGCTACACCAGCCAGGGCCCCTTTGATCATTTTTAGAACTTTCATTTGATTATTTTTGATAGTTCCCAGTTCTTTGTTGAAATTCTCCATCTCATCATCTAATTTGTTGACTCCATTAATTACGCTTATTCCTTAGTCCGACCCTGATACCTCGAACATCTGGATGCCCACAGACATGTTTGTAATGTGTTGTTTTTCTCTTGACTTTGTGCCATTCTTTTTGTATTCCTGTTTTTCACTGAATATCAGACATTATAGAGCAACATGGAGTAGATTGTTTGAGGCTCTGGATGTTGTTATCTTCCTCCAGGAGAACTAACTGACTTTGACTTCTGCCTAACCTGGGAGCACCAGCCCTCACCGGCTGCATTTGTCTGATCAGGAGTTGAGATGATTTGAAATAAGTCTGCTAGCAGTCCTCGAGAGCGAGGCTGGTTTAGTTCTGGGTCACTCACCAGTGGGGTATAGCCTTTGGGGTCTAAAATGAAACACCTAAGTTATTTACCAATGTTCTTCTATTTTTTAAATCCTGGTGAAATATACACATAACAAAAAAAATTTCATCTTAACCATTTTTCAAAATTATATTTTATTGACTATGCTATTACAGTTCTCCTAATTTTTGTCCCTTCACCCCTCCTCCAACCCACACCCCCGACTCCCTCAGAAAACACCACCACCATTGTCCATGTTCATGGGTCATGCGTATAAGTTCTTTGGCTACTCCATTTCCTATACTGTACTTTACATCCCCATGGCTAGTCCGTAACTACCTGTTCGTACTTCTGATTCCTCTCACCTCTTCACCCATTCCCCCACACTTCCCTCACATCTGGTAACTATCAAAACACTCTCTGTATTCACGATTCTGTCTCTGTTCTTCTTGTTGCTTAGTTTGTTTCTTCAGATTCAATTGTTGATAGATTTGTATTTTTCCCATGTTATTGTTCATAGTTTTGATCTTATTTTTCTAAAATAAGTCCTTTTATCATTTTATATAATAATGCTTTGGTGATGATGAAATTTAGTTTTTTCTTGTCTTGGAAGCTCTTTATCTGCACTTCAATTCTAAATGATAACCTTGTTAGGTAGAGCAATCTTGGCTGTAGGTCCCTGCTTTTCATGACTTTGAATATTTCTTGCCAATCCCTTCTAGCCTGCAGTTTCTTTAGAGAAATCAACTGACAGTCTTATGGGAACTCCCTTGTAGGTAACTAACTACTTTTCTCTTGCTGCTTTTAAGATTCTCCCTTTATCTTTAACTTTTGGTATTTTAATTATTATGTGTCTTGGAGTGGGTCTCTTTGCATCCATCTTGTTTGGGACTCTGTGCTTCCTGACTTGCATGTCTATTCCCTTCACCAAATTAGGGAAGTTTTCTTTCATTGTTTTTTAAAATAGATTTCCAATTTCTTGCTCTTTGTCTTCTCCTTCTGGCACCGGTATGATGCCAGTATCAGAATGCTTGAAGTTGTCCCAGAGGCTGCTTACACTATACTCATTTCTCTGGATTCTTTTTTCTTCTTGTTATTCACATTGGTCTTCTTTTGCTTCTTTATGTTCCAAATAATTGATTTGATTCTCGGCTTTATCCACCCTACTATTGTTTCCCAGTATATTGCCCTTCGTTTCAATTAGTGTATCCTTCATTTCTGACTGGATTATTTTTATGCTGCTGAGGTCCTCACTAAATTCTTTGAGCATCCTTATAACCAGTATTTTGACCTCTGCATCTGATAGATTGCTTATTTCCATTTTTTTAACTCTTTTTCTGGAGTTTTGATCTGTCCTTTCATTTGGGCCATGTTTTGGCAGCCTCCCTGTGTTTGTTTCTGTGCATTAGGCAGAGCTGCTTTGACTCCCTGTCTTGGTAGTGTGGCCTAATGTAGTAGGTGTCCTGTAGGGTCCAGTGGCACAGCCTCCCCTATCACCCAAGCTGGGTACTTGAGGTGCACCCTTTGTGTGGGCTGAGTACTCCATTCTTTTGTGGTTGGGCCTTGGTTGCTATTGGCAGATCAATGGGAGGGATTTACCCAGGCCAGTCAGCTGCAAGGACTGGCTGTGACCACTGACCAGGAACCTCCACCCTCTGTGGAGGATCAGCTGTGCAGGGGCAGGTGGTGGTGCTCTGACGTGGTCTGTAGCTGTTCACTAAGTGCACTGGCCCTGGGGTTTCCCAGGTGGTGCAGGCCAAGGTCAGTCCCCATCTGTTTTCTGCCTGGGGCCACCCTGCCTGAGCTATAAAACAATCTGAGATGGCTGCTACTTGCGCTGGGCTTGGAGGTTCCCAGGCAAAGCCAATCTGGAATGTAAGATGGCTGCTGCTAGTGCCGGTCCTGGGGTTCACTGAGGCCAGCTGTTGCTTGAGAGGATTTAGGAAGTTGTGAAGCAACTTCATACGGAGACCAGCCATTCATAAGGAAAAGCAGCTTGGGTGGGCCCATAAGTTGGATGGGGCAGAGTCTCTGGGGCTCCCTAGGGTGGGTCACACAGTGTTAGCCAGGTCGATGGAGTCTCAGATATGGCACCTGTCTGCTGGCTCTGTGTGGGGAGGGTTTAGAAAAGGGATAATGGACTCTGCTCACCTTGATGCCAGACACTTCAGTCCTTCCCTGTATCCCAGTGGTGTCTTTCTAGTTGCTACCCTGGTGCTGGAGCTCAGAGGGAGTGAGTCTGAGTAGATGAGACCATGTGTGGGCTCTTTAAGCGGAACTGATTAGGGCTCCAGCAGTTTCTTCTGCCAACTCAATCCCCATTGGTTTTTGCAGCCAGAAATTATGTGGATTTATCTTCCTGGCACTGAAGCCCTGGGCTGGGGGGCCTGGGGTGGGGCTGGGACTCCTCACTCCTGAGGAGTGAGGTTTTACCCTCCACACGTGTGTGAGGGACCAGCCTGTTCAGCGTCTGCACCCCTCCTACCTGTCTGTGTGGATGTGGTTTCTTTAATTCCGTAGTTTTCAGACTTCCATTCAACTTGATTTCTGGCAGTTATGCATGATGGTTGTTCTATATTTTAGTTGTAATTTTGACATGGAAGAAGCCATGTCTTCTTCCTACACTGCCATCTTGGCCGAAAGTCCCCATCTTAATCATTTTTAAACGTGCCGTTCAGTGGTGTTAAGTTCATTCCCATTATTGTGCAACCACCCCCTCCACCCATCCACTGAGCTCTTTCCATCTTGCAAAACTGAAACTCTCTCCCCATTAAATGACTCCCCCGTCTCCCCTCCCCTCAGCCCTGGCAACCGCAACTCTCCTTTCCATCTCTGTAAATTTGCCCACTCTCAGTATCTCATATAAATGGAATCATACACTATTTGTCATCTTGTGACTGGCTTATTTCACTCAGCATAACGTTCTCAAGGTTTATCCACATTGTATCACATGTCAGAATTTCCTTCCTTTTTAAGGGAGAATAATATAAGGTCTGTCCAGAAAGTATCTAGCCATGTACTATGAAAAACAGAAACATTTGTTGAAGAAGATACAAGACACAAGAAACACTGTACAGAGGACAATGACACCTCAGTCCCCTTCAAAGTAGGCACCTGGGGACCTCACACAGTTCTCCCAATCTCTATCAGCCGCCCCATTATATTTTCCTGAATCTCACTGATGGTCTGAAATCTCTTCCCTTTCCAAGGTGATTTTAGTTTGGGGAAAATCCAGAAGTCACAGAGCACCAAATCTGGGCTGTAGAGGGGCTGAATCACCTGGTGATTTGATGTTTTGCCAAAAAACTCTGCAAAAGACGTGATGTCATAGCGGGTGTGTTGTCATGATGAAGTTGCCAGTCACCAGTTGCCCACAGCTGTGGCCTTCTAAATTATCCAAATAGTTTCTGCAGAGGAACATTCAAGCTTAATGCAAAACTCAATGCAGATTCATTGCTCTAGTCATCATTCTGAATGTGACAGCCACACAGTACACATTCTCACTCAATGGTGTCTACCACCCCCACCGACTAGTACAGTGAAGTCGTCATTACTCACACATGTGCATCCCAGTCCACTCTGCTTGGCTGCCTGGTTACCACAATGTCACACAAACTGTGCTATATTAACAATGGCTGGACTTTCTCTGGACAGACTTGTATTCTACTGTGTATATACACCCCATTTTGTGTATTTATTCATTTACTGGACACTTGGATTGTTTCCACCTTCGGGCTGTTGTGAATACTGCTGCTATCGACACGGACATACAGATAGGGCCCTTCGTTCTTAAGAGACCCTGAACTCCAGTTTCTGTCTCCCCAGAGTTTTTGACCAAAACTTGCCTCGGCCTCTCGTCCCGGCTTTAGAACTAGAATGTGCCTCAAGAGGTGGAGACAGCCAGAAACCAGGCCCCTCTCTGAGCTTCCCTTCTCTTTGGGCCTTGGGGCCTTGATAGGTCTCCAGCCTCTGCAAACAGTTGGTTTTTGAAAAATTTCATCCAGTTTCCCTAATTATTCCCAGCAGAATGGTTGGTCTGATACAAGCTATTCCATCACAGCTAGAAGCAGATGTGTCCATATAATTTTAATTTGCATCTCTCTTGTTATGCATGAGGTTAAGCATCTTTTCTGATATTTAAATGCTGTTTGTATTTTCTTTGAAACCCTTTCCCATTTTTCTATGGGTCTTTCTTCTCATTGATTTGTAGGCATCTGTTCCATGTCTGGGAACTTTGTCTTCACCCTAGAAAGAGCTTTCTGAGGCCAGTTCCATCGTACGGTGGAATCAGGTTGCTCCCCCGCTCTGTGGCTTGGCTGCTTCACCTGTGAAATGGGTCAGAGGGCTGGCCTTCACCACATGGCCTCAGTGTCCTTTGTCATTCATCTGTCATTCATTCATCTACCGTGTACACGAAACCAAAATATTGGGGGTGGGGGTCATCGAACAAAAAAAAAATCCTTCCAGCCCTTGCTGGTGTAGCTCAGTGGACTGAGTGCGGGCCTGCATACCAAAGGATTGCGGTTCGATTCCCAGTCAGGGCACATGCCTGGGTTGCAGGCCAGTTCCCAGCAGGGGATGCATGAGAGGCAACCATACATTGATATTTCTCTCCCTCTCCCCTTCCCCTTTAAAGATAAATAAATAAAATCTTTTTCAAAATCCTTCCAGCATCCTGCCTCCATATTCCACTGTAAATATGCAGCACTTTATATTTACAAATTTATATTTGTAAATATAAAGCTCTCTGGCTTCAGAAGCACTGATGGCGGTGACAGGCGGCGGGAGCCGGGCGCTCGGTGTTTGCTCCTTCAGACCCCGGGCTGCGGCAGCCGAGCCCCGCTGCCCTCTCCAGGCTTCCGTCATCCGGGAGCTTTGCGTACCATGTACTTGCATGTTGCCAGTGAGTCGACTCACTTGTTATTAATCTAAGTACCTTCAGCCTCACCCTAAAAATACTGTGTGTGAAATCACAGGTTTACTGCACTAGGGCATTTTTTTCAGATGCAGATTCACACGAACAAATGACAATGATCATTTAGAACGTTTTTTTTGTGACCCCCGCCGATCCTCTGTGAGCAGCCACCAGCCTGGCGCCCCTGGTCCAGCGGCCACCGCCTGCCGGGTGCCACCAGAACACCCAGCACCTCCACCCACCAGCAGGAAAACTCTGCCCGAGCATCGTTGCCATTACTCATTAGTACCCGGGTACTGCCAACGGACCCCCCACGCAGAAGCACAGCCCTTCCTGCTTTGCGGCTGTGGGCTGATTCTGTACTGAACGGTTGGCAGCCTCTGACGACAGGTGGCCTAAGATGACCCCCCCAGATGGAGGCCACTTGCCACAGCTACCACCTGAGGGCCCCCGAAAGAGTGCTCCGGTCGGCGGCTGTGCTCACAGGGCGCACCGCCTCTCTCTTTCTGCTTCTGAGGCTGGTTATTGCTTTTAGCCCAGGGCCAGCGCAGACTCGGGGAGCAGAGCTGCAGCAAGAGCCCTGAAATAAATTATCAGTCCAAAATGGAACGCACTCCAAGTGAGCTCCGAGTGAAAAATGGGTGAGCTGTTTCATAAAGGAAACCTCCAGCCCGATCTATCATCGGGTCTTTTAAACGGTGCCGTCTGGATGGGTCTGGCTCTGATCTTTAACGTGTCCCGTGCACCTCGCACGCTTGAGCGGTCCTGTTGTCCCCATGCCGGACAGTAGCCACCTGATCCGTGTGGGAGTCCGTTTCTGTTCTGACACAAAGACCCTTTATCCGAAGTTTTCCTCTCCGTGGCTCGCTAACCGTGGCCAATGGTGGTTTGAAAATATTAAACGGAAATTTCCAGAAATAAACAATGCCTACATTTTAAAGTGTGTGTCATCTGAGTGGATGGTGACATCTCATGGGTCCTGCTCTGTCCTACCCAGGACGTGACTCAGCCCTTTGCCCAAGCACCCCCATGCTGTAGATGCTCCCCCAGCCACCCGCCTCCGTCAGTCACTTAGTAGCCCTCTTGGCCGTCACATCAGATGTCATGGAATGACAGTGCTCGAGTTCTAGCCACCCTCGTTTTACTTAGTCACGGCCCCAAAGCACAAGAGTAGTGATGCTGGCGATTTGAATATGCCCAAGAGAAGCCAGAAAGTGCTTCCTTTCAGTGAAGAGGCGTGTCTGGATAGGAAAAAGCACAGTGTGTGGGGGGTTGGGTACTGCCCATGGTTTCAGGAACCCACTGGGGGTCTGGGACCGTATCACCGGCAGATGCGCCAACACGGTTGGGCCAGCTTCCTGCCAGGCACAGGGTTCCTGCAGGCGGTCCCTGGGAGTCATGCTGTCTGCAGAGAGCTCAGGATCGGGTGGGCAAGTTGAAATTATGCCAGGAAACTTCCGGCACAGTTTTTGAGACACGTGAGGAGCAGATCTGAGGACCTCTGGCCTGGGAGAGTCCAGGAGAGCTTTGCTGGGTCTCAGGGCTCAGGGCTCTGGGCTGTACTGTTCAGGACCATTTCCTCCCTGGTGAGCGCCCAGGCCTCGCTCTGCGGCAGCGGAGCCCCTGTGGCTGACCTGCACAGCCGCACCACAGGGCTGGAGCCTCGGAGCCACCCACTGTGCTGCAGCTGCCTTCCACACGGGACTGCACCCTCCTGCCCTTTCTGGGCATGTAACTCTGGTGCGGATGCCAAAGTGGAGAACCAAGTGTCTTCCCAACAGGAGCCCACCTCTATCCCTCGATGTTCAGGGCGGGCTCCTCGCCGCAACTGCAGTGCTGCTGGCTCTGTGGGAGATTTCACGCTTGTTCCCACAAGCCCTGGGGCAGGGCACGTCTTTCTCTTTAGGCCACTGTCTCCCTCAGTGTGCACCCACGCTCCATTCTGGAGGGTGGCCAAGGTCAAGTCCAAGGGCGGGCTGTGATTCCTGGCACTCACACAGCCACCACTGCCACCCAGAGCCCTGATGGGAGACAAGCTGACTGCTGACAACTACTCAGGGTGACTCGGCTTCCATGTTGTGACCCGGTCCTCCTGGAGGGGGAGAAAAGGAAGGGGTGTGGGGGAAAAGGGAGTCAGGGGCTGCTCCTCCACCCCAAGGTCTCAGCCCCTCCTGCCTCAGTCCAAGGCCTGTCTCCACGTTCACCAGCACCTTCCTCTCCTGCTGGGCCGGTAGCTTTGGAGCCTCCACAGCTTGGAAGTCTGGCGCCACGCCCCACAGCCATGACTCACCTTTGGCTGTGGAGGCTGGGAGAGGAAAGACACCCTCAGGGCAAGGAAAAGAAGTGCGGTGACTGCAGAGGTGGGGGAGTGGGCGCTGAACGCACTGATGGAAACTTCAGCGTGCGTGAGCTCATTCACTGAGCTGCTTGCCACCACTGAGCCTGGGACAAGCTCGTTGCTCAGATGGGAAATGAAAACTGCCTGAAAGTTCTGGAAAGGGGACGCTCCTTGGAAGGCTTGACCTTGGCCATGAGGGCCACCCAACTGGGTCTGGCTGGGAGATGAAAGCAAGAGGAGGGCCAGGCTGGAGTGGATGGGCTGGAGCCCTGGTCTGTGAGAGTTGGGAGAGTTCTGAGGCTAATGCAAGGAAAGGGACTTGCTGGGTGGCTGTCGGGGCCTCCTGAAACCTGAAGGAGGCTGGGGGACAAGGCCTGGGTGGGCCGGAAGTGAGACAAAGAGGCAGGAAACCCAGAAGACAACTTGAAGCCTTGTCAGGGTGGCACCATGGCCACCCCAAGGCCAAAGTCTCAGGGAGGTGCACTGAGCCCTCCTGCTGTCCCCGCTGTCCCTGAGACACCTGATCCAGAGCAGAGGTCTCAGGAGAGGGCATCTGATGGAGCCCAGGCCCAGACCTGCCCCACTGGCTGCCTCTGGGGTGGGGGAGGGGAAACCTAGTACCTTCGCTTCTGCCCCGCCTGAGTCACCCGGATACAGAGGGGGATCTGGGGGTGATGTCTCTAGAAGGTGGGTTCTGAGCGCCAAAAGCGACAAGTGGCCACCAGTCAGCAGGCCTGCGTTCCCACGTCTTTCCTTCCCTTCGCTCTGCTTGCCTTTTCCATTTAGCAGGGTGAGGTGTAGCATGCAAGCTGGGCTCTCCATCAGAGGCACCCCTGCCTGCCTCACCAGCTGCATGGTGAGCAGGGGGAGCATGAGGAGAGAGGCTGCCCACCCTGAGTCATTGGGTGGCAGCCCTGCCGGCGTCTGTGGCTGGGAGGGCCTCCTCTGTGGCCACCGTGGACACCTGTACTGTGGCTGGGCAGCTTCTGTTCACTTCTCTCTCCTGTGCCCCTTTGGGCTTTGGGGGTGGGCATGACTGGGACCCCAGCCAGTCAGTTCATTCCATAGCCCATGCACAGTGGTCAGGCTGCACAGAGGTATCTGGTCCAATTTCAGCCAGTGGTATTCAGACCAGCCAGTTCTTCCTTCTGAAGTGACTCCAAGGGGAGGGGCCTCAGAGAGCCCCACACAGAGCTTGAGACTGAAGCCAGCACCATGGAAAGCAAGTCTGGGGTGGGGGGGAGAGAGAGACTGGGCCCCTGGATCCAGCTGTGCCTGAAAGCCCTCTCCATCTTTTCAGTTATGAGAGCCAACATATTTCTTTTTTTCATCAGCCAGTTAGGGTTGGGTTTTCTGTCACTCACAAGCAAAGAGGACCTGGCCATAACGGCAGTGGACGAGAAGATGCCTTTGTTGCTCCCAGAGACTCAGATGAGAGGTGGGAGTGTGTGTGCGCACCCACAAAACGTGTTTTAAAAATGTCAGCCCTACTCAGCGGTGCTAAAGAACCTAGTGAAGATTTTTATTCTGCTCGAGCCAGAGTTTTAGAGCAAGAAGCCACATCTTAGGAAACTCCCATGGTGGGGGGGACAGACCCTCCCCCACGGGAATGTGGGGCGCAGCAGGGTCGGCCCTGTCAGAGCCTCCTGCCCAGCTGCCCTGCCCCCCAGACACCTCCCTTCTGCTGCTTTTCTGTTTCCCTTTAATATGGGACCTGATTCTTTCCTCCAGTGCGTGATCGCATATGTTAAATGCGTCTTGACTCAGCTCTCAGAGTCAACAGATAATACTATAAATACCGAGTATTTGTGCAGCGCTGTCACTGCGGAGCCTCTCCCTTCCTCCGCTCCCCTTTCCCAGCCCCACACCCCCACCTCCTCGGAGCCAGAGCAGCGCCGCTCTCCGCAGTCTGGGCCCGTGGCTCCCTCTCCCTCCGTAGCCTCTGTGCCCACTGTCCACTCTTCCTGGCCCGTGGGAACCACGGCGACAGCAGCCAGGGCTCTGTTCTCAAAATCCCTTGCGTTGGGTCCTCTACCCCGTGTCCACACAGCCGTCTGCTCCCCACCACCTACCTGCCTTGCCCACCTCTGAAGCTGGCTCTTACCCCATTGCCAGCCCCTGCCCAGAACACCCTTTGCTCGCATCTCCTCGCCTGACTGGCCCTCAGCCCTGCAGTTGCCTTGAGTGGCCTGGCTCTGCACGCAGAGCAGCAGCAGGCCTACCTGAGCTCACTCCAGCCGGCGACCCGAGGGCCCGGGCTGCAGGGCGTGGGGCGGAGTGATTCCCTGAACGTCGTACCTCTTCTAGGTCACCGCCCCTTGTGCACCCCACACACACTGGTTCATTCACAAGGCCCCGCCCACACCCACAGGTGTCTCCCGGCACACCACTGCCCCAGCCTCAACACACACACACACACACACACACACACACACACTCCCCGTTTCCCCTCCTGCAGATGCGCACCCACACCCCTTTAAGGTGGAAGGAGAGGAAATTTCATCTTCTGCACATTTTTACCTGCAGATAGGTGGGCTGGGAGTGTGGGGGAGGGGAGGCAAGATCAAATACAGGCTACTTACAAGTCTGAAGGAACTTACTTTGGTATATTCTACAGACAGCGCTGATTCCAGGGAGGGGCAGGAAGTTGAGAGAGGGAAAGGAGGGGGCAGAGAAATGGCAGAGGAGCCCTAATTGTGGGTAAATGGTTGGTTCACCTTGCCATTCACCCAGAACCTGGCACCAGGCCCTGGAGACCCACTAACAGTTTAATTCACTTCCCAGTCCTTTACAAACATGCCTTTGATGTTTGGGAAACCAGTGACCAGTGTTCACTCCAGCTGTCAGGCACACGCCCTGGCCACACACTGCCCTGGAGTGCCACATGCTGTGTTGATTTGAATCTGCACAACCTGATGGGTTGACACCGCCCTAAACCCATTTCACAGACAAAGATGCTGAGGCTCTGACTTGCCCACGGCCTCACGGTGCACTTGGTGGAATGACAGCTGAGCTCGGCAGGTCTGCTGACAGTTCAGTCCTGATCGTGACCACCAACCTGTAATGCCTGACGTGACTGCAATTTCCATGAAATTTGAAAATCTCCACTCCTTTGGTCAGAGCAGGTGGCTGCAAAACAACTCAGCTGTTCTCTGAGAGAACAAAATTACCTGGTAGGTGTGTGCTAATGCTTTGTTGTTCTAGCCTTCCTTCTAAAATTCACTACATGCGAGCTTCCTGCAGCTAGAAATATATCTGATTCTTTCTCAGTCCTCTGTATAACACTACTTGGCACATATGAAGTACCCAGTGAATGTCCAAAGGAAATGAAATAAAATCCAGAAATTTTGCTCTGGACGTTGTCTCAAGTGAACTCACAAATAGGGGAGATGCAGCAATGACAATAAATAACGCTAAATCGATAATCCCCAAGGGGTCACATGGCCTACCGGCTCTCCAGAGCTCTCTAATGATGCTTATCGCACGGTCCGAGTCTCCACTCTGGTTAAAATTAAAGGCAGCACGCACAATCCACGTGCTGGGTTGCATAGTCCGCAACCTGGGCAGCAATAAGCCCTTTTCCAGACTCTGAAAACCCACCTCTCCCTCGAGTCTGTCTCTCACAGGCCTGCATCCTGCACCAACACACTTGTGCTTATTGCACGCTTAAATGGATAAAGCATTCCTTGCACACTCGACAACACGGTGCAGAGTGAAAGGGTCTGCAGCCTGGACGTGAACTTGGTCTGAATCCTGGCACAAGCTCTCTTACCCAGAAACCTGTGCGTGTTGACGTGAGCACTGGCATGATACCTTCAAGACGCTGAGCATGGAGCTGGCACTCAGGAGGCCCCAGGGCCTGGCAGCTGCTCCCAGGCCCTTTCCTGCACGTGTCTGCCATGGCTGCTGGTTCCCCCGGCTGAACAGAGGCTCGCCCCAAAGCCCAGGGCCCGCCCAGACATTCTCATCTTCACTTGGTTCTGCTCAAGTCTCAGCTTTTTGTAATTTCCCAAAGATGGTTCCCCACCAGGGAGAGCCCAGTCTGCCAGTTCTTGAAGTGAGTTCCTAGCCACTCCTGCCGTCTCTACCACGTTCCCATTTCCAGTTTGCTCCTTACCTGGCCCTGTCCCCCACCCGGCCCCCCCCCCCAGACCTGCGAGAGACAGCCAGACAATGGAAAGTGGAACTCTGTCATACACGTGGGGAAAAAAAAGAGATTATGAAAATGAAAAGTAAATAAATATGGATGTTGAGGACCTAATTTTGATAAGCGGATTTTCGAAATTAGCCATTTGCAAGAGTAGATTAAATGCATTTAATGTGGTGGGCGGAAGGAAGTTGATTAAGATGCACAGCAGACCCAGTTTCGGCGGATTCCGGGGTGCAGGCGTTGCAGGCCCCCTCTGCAGCAAGCTTGTTTGCAGGGATAAATGCGGAATGCCTTTTAAGAGCACTAATTTGCTGTTGTTGTGCTGGTAAACAGGCCTCCTGGAAAGGGGCCACTCGCTGCCTTCTGTACATGAGGTGGATGGGCAGGTCCTGGAGGGGACCACTGAGGGGACAGGCTGCAGACAGGCCAGCTCTGGGGGAGTAGGGGGACCACTCGCTGTCTTCAGGGATGCAGGAAAGCACCAAGGACAAAAGAAAGACACTGGCTTCCCATCACCTTCCCCAATCACAACGCCCCCCCCCCTCGCCCCGCCAACGGGTCCCCTGCAGTGAGAATTCTGATCCCAGAATACCTTGCAGCTCCTTCCATGGCAACAGTGGTTCTCCCTCCCCACACTGCTCTGACTCCTTCCTTCCTGCTCCTTCTCGCCACAGCCCACTCCTGCCCGCAGAGCCAGGGCTCCAGAGGGGACTGGCACACCCCTCAGGCCGGTGGCCAGTCCGTCCATCCTGTGAGGAGAACAAGCCCCACCAGGGCTGGAAGCCCAGGATGGCCAGGCCTGGGGCTCCACATTCAAGGACCTGAAAAGCTCTGGCTGGACCTTAGGTTTGAGGAAACAAAAGAGAGAAGGAATATTCTTTCTTTGCCGTCAGCCTTGGCAGAGGCAGAGAGAGGCCAGCGATCTAAGCCAGCACACCCAGACGTGCTCCGAGGGGTCCCAGTGCCCAGACTTGGGGACAACCTTAGTTCCTTAGAGGACCTGAGGTCCCAAGTCACCCTGTGACCTTGCCACAGGCCCTGCAAAACCTCCCCACTGCTGACCTCTCTGACCCCGTGTCCCCACACCTTGGTGCCTCCCAGTTGATGCCCCTGCAGCCTGTGTGCCCATTCCTGCCCCCACCCTTCACCCTTGCTGTTCTCTCCGCCTCCGAGGCTTCGCCGTTCCCACCAGGCCAGGCCCTTGGCCCCCAGGCCCCCAGAGAGGTGGCCCCCCACCTTCCGGCAGTCACTCTCTGCCAGCCCCCTTTTTCTTGCCTTCACAACAGTCCTCTCTCTCTCTCTCTCTCTCTCTCTTTTCAGTCATCACTATGATCAGCTGCTTTGTGTCGCCGATTTCTTTGTGAGGGGGGTCGTCTGCAGAAGCCCGGGCCTTGCTGGTCTGGCAGAGCCGAGTTCCGGCACGAAGAAGGCACTTGCCCCAGGCCACACAGGCAGCAAATGGTGCTGCCAGGACAGGAAGCCTCGTGTGTCCGCCCAGGGCCTTTCTCACCCCTGACAAATCCCACCACCTGGTACCTGCCCAGGATTGGGGCAGGGACAGGCTCCCACCTGGCACAGCCCTACCTGGCTGTTCTCAGGAAGCCCTGAGCCCCGGCAAACAGGGCTCAGAGGGAGAGGAGCAGAGCAGGTGCGTTCTGCTTCTTTCCCATTTCACAGAGAGGGCAGCCGAGGCCAGAAGATAAAGTGCCCAGCCAAGACACCCAGCTTATCAGTGGCCAAGACGGGGCTCAAACCCAGGCAGTGTGGGCAGGGGAGTGAACATTCAGGGGCTCTGTTCCCACGACTGTGGTGTGTCCATCTCCAGCAGTGGGTCTCAGATTTTTTGAAGCAAGACTCTGCAGTGGTCACACAAAGGGTCATTGTCACAGCCCTGCCTCAGTGATCCTCACTCCACAGGGTCCCTTAACAGGTGCCCAGGTGGCCTGATAGAGGAGCCACAGGGACCCCCACACTTTGATGGGGGGTGTCCTGGCCAGAGGAGCCACCACTGCCACAGTCCCTTCAAAACACCATCCCCCTTCCCTGCAATCCCCACGCCCACCCCACACAGTGGAGACCTGGCTGCTGCCAGTGAGGGGCTCTGAAAGTCCTCGCCTCACCCCCTGCAAGGCAATAGGGTAGATGAACGGCAGAAGGAGAGGCATCTGGTCACGTTCTCCGTCACCACACACCTGGCAGGGAACCCCACCCTGGGGGGCAACACGGGCCCCATCGGCAGTGACATGTGCAGGAGGGAGTGATCAGAAAGCCCGGTGCCAGGGGGCAGGGCTGCCTTCCAACACTCGTCTCAGTTCAGGGGAGAGGGACCCTCCACGAGGCCCCTGGGAAGACGGCGTGCTGGCCCCAGTGCCCCCTTAGATCTCTGCCTAAGGGGCCTCCTACAAGTAGCCCCTGGCCCACCTTCGGACCCAGCCCTGTGCTCGAAGACAGTGGGTGTGGGGTCTGGCTGGGGCCCTCCGGAACCCAGCTGGGGGCCCGGCAGGTGGGTGAGCCAGGCAGTTCCGCCTCTGCAGTCACGACCCCAAGAAAGGACATGGTGCCCTGTGTGGGGCTGGCTCCCAAGGCTGTTCACAGAGAAGGGCCCAGAACAGGGAGGGCAGGGGTATGTGGCCCCCCTGCTTGGTCTGGAGGGATAGATGCTCCTCTGTTTGGTACCACGACTCAGCTCACTGCCCGATGGTCAATGGGCCCCGCGAGACAGGAGCTGAGCGGACGCCAAAGCAGGCTGGGACGCCAGAAGTGGCGCTGGCACCCTCAAGTAGCAGTCCCAGGCTGGACTCCGGGCCACGTGGTGGGTGGGTCGCCTTCCCTTCCGCCCAGGCTTCTGGAGGACCAGGTGTCAAAGTCGCCCCAACTCACAGACAGGGAAACAGAGGCCAGGGAAGCCAGCCTCCCCCTTCCTCCAGGCCTGCTCCCAGGCCCGTGTCAATGAGGACAGGAAGCTTCTGGGAAACATGTGCCCAAGTCCAAGTACACTTGGAGAGGTGCTGAGGATCACCTGGGACACGTGCCGGTGGGCACCGGCCACTGAAATACTGAAAAGCACCCTCCCAGGCAGTGAACGGCTTCGGCCTTGGCTCCCAGAGAGCCCGGCTGCTCTGGCCTGGCTGCTCTGACCTCGTGGGCCTCCGGGGCCTTCTGGCCTCTGCCTGCCCCCTCTCACAGCTGGCCGCTATTCTGTTGGACCAGTGCCTGTCACCAGGGGTTTCGGGGGAGGATTTGTCACAGATCTGACCTGAAGTCCTCCATAAGCAACGAAAAGCTCCGCCCTCACGGAGGCTGCCTGCCTGCTTCACCCGAATGGGGCGCTCAGACCTTCATACACCTGCACCCACGTCTGCCTGGGAACAATTGTCTCTCCAAGCCCTAGCCTCCTCCTCTGTCAAAACCAACAAAACAGGCAGGGGGAGCTTTAGAATAGCATGGGAAATGGGGAAGCCAAAGAACTTATATATAGACCCATGGACATAAATGAAAGGAGGGAATGCTGGTGGGAGCGGGGGTACAGAGCGGAGGGGACTAAAGAGGAGAAAAAAATGGGACCACTGTAATAGCATAATCAATAAAACATATTTAAAAATAGTTAAAAAATAGCCATCAAAAACAAAACCAACAACAAAGGCTCACACTCCCTGGCACTTCCTGCCTTCCCCGGCCACCTGGAGGCCTTGGCCGGGCAAGCTCACCGCCGCCCCGGGCCACAGGATTCTGCGTCTCCTTTGGGAGTGGACTCAGCTCCCACCCCACACCCGACCCTCTCTTCCCTGACAACCGATATTGCAGAATTAATCTTCAGTTCTGAACAAGAGCAAAAACCATCAGAATTTTTTAGCAGAGGCTTGCTTTTATCTGCATGTGCCAAACTCCGGGCCAGGGTCTCAGCCGATCGCGGACGGGCTGTTTTTGAATTCCAGTTGCCCGGGTTCCAGGGAAGCGCGGGCCTCCCCCCCCCCCCCACACCGTGGTGCTCAGACTGGCCTTCTCTGGCTCCCATGTGGGGCGAGAGGGAACTGAGACTCCAGATGGCTTGGGGAGCCACGGTGGGCTGGAGGAGACAGGGAGAGATGGGAGGGAGGGGGAGTGTGGAGCGCCGAGGTAAACAACTTTGAGGCCAATTACCCATGGCAACCTTGCCCCCCTCCCGCCCGCCCCAGGAGGGGAGATGGCTGGAAAAGTACGAAAATAATGTGGAACTAACCACGTGAGGGTGGAAGTGGGTGCCCAGCCGGGAATTTGCTACCATCCCTCCTCCAGCTCCATCAGGGAGAGAGGAGGCGCATAGAAAATTCCAGAATCAAACAGGACAGGGAGGTGAGCTGAAGGGTCTGTAAAGCCAACAAGTGCAGCATGGTTAAGAGGCAGCATCTGTGATCAGGAAAGAGGGGAGAGAGAGACTGAGAGTGGGCATCCTGAACCAAGATGCTGCCCACCCCCCGCCCGTCGCCCGGTGGCCCTGCTTGCAGTGCCTGCTGGGTGATGAGGGCCCCGGCCTGCCCCAGACGCGGAGCTCCCTTCCTGCAGGAGCATCTTTCTGTCCCTGAGCAGGTGGTGATAGATAGAGAAACCAGCTCTGAGTAGGGAGGCAAGTAGCCCAGGGTCACCGGGAGAATTAATATCATAATTGAGAATAACAGCTAGGCCTCCTATTTACTAGATAAAATAGCGCCAGGGGATGTGCTGAGAGACGGAAAAATAGAATTCAAAATCATTTTTTATTTCTCTGCAAATGTAGCTGGTGTTGCATTTCTCCCCCTCCTCTCCCTGGGAGTGGCTGAAGCGCCACTGCCCCCTTCCTGTCTGTGACAGACGCGGAGACCCACAGCCTCCCACTCAACGGGGCGGTTTCTCTGAGCAGGAGTGGGGGACGGGCAGAGAGCCACCAGGGGTGGGGTCCGAATGGCCACCATGCCCAGGCCAAGGCCACCCCATACCAGGAGGTCAGACATGCCCCTGGGGACTGGGACCCACTGCCAGTTCCCCCCATACCAGGAACTCAGGACATGGAGGAAGGGGTGGCAGTTCAAGTCCCACCTCTGCCCGCAGTAGAGACTCAATTTCCCTTCTTCGAGCAATGAGGCCCCTCTCCAAAAGCTGTTAGGAACATCCAGTGCAGCCAAAACGCCCAGTGTCTCGGAGGCGGCAGCTGCGACCAGGTGACCGCGCTGCCAGAGACGTCGCTGCCCACGCAACAGAGAAAGGAGAGGGCTTCTAGGGCAACTTATGTGAGAACTTTCAAGAGCTATGAAATTAATTGGAAGGTGTTAACTGTAGGAATAAAGTAAAAGGAGAAAATCACCTCTAAAGAATGAGAACAAAGCAATTAGTGAGAAAGAGGAACAGGCTAGAGGAGAAGACACGCACATTGCTGAGGCATTGAGGCCCAGGAAGGCGCAGCCCGCCCGTCCAGGCTCGAGCCACAGGGGCCTCAGGAGCTGCCCAAGGCCATGGAGAGGTGAGCCACTGAGGCTGGGGACAGGCAAGACCAGGCTTCCGGCAGCTGGGATGTGAGCGGCAGCTAGACATGGGTCCTAGCCTCCGTTCTGCATCCACGGGCGGCGTGGTCTTGAGACTGTCCCAGAAGATGAGTGGAAGCAATAAACTCTAAGGTCCTTCCGGGTCCCCAGTCTGGGAGTCTGGGTGCTCTGGAGCAGGGTGGGGGCAGGCTAGACGAGAAGGGGTCAGAAAGAACTCGGAATAAAATGGAAGCTGGAACGCCTCTGCCTCCATGTTCTCATTCATCCAACGGGAAGAAGCATCTTGGCAGAGGCTGTGGCGAGGGGCGAGTGGATGGAGCGTGTGCACGCAGGCTGGTCCATAGCGATGAGGCAGCATCTGCTTGCTTCTTAGCCAGGTGGGCCCCACTCCTGTACCCCTGCCCTCTCTAAGGCTCGGATAGAATGGACACCCTACCCTCCTCTCCTGGCCCCTTTTAAGGGGCCAACCCAACCAGCATATCTCATCCTCCAGGCCACAGTGATTGGTTTGGGGAATGGGCATGTGACCTAAACCAGACCAATCAAAAAGAACCTTGGGACTTTTGTACTAAATGCCTGGCCCCTAATGAGCTCTTCCCCATGTTAAAGAGGAAGCATGTGGTTTCAGGAACTATGGAATCTTCTCACAGAGAATCCTGGATCCAGCCAGACTTCAAGATTAGATTGCCACATGAACCAACATTTTCCCTTGTGTGCTGAAGCCAGCTTGGGTCCTGGCTTATTCTCAGCCACTACTTAATAAAGCCTCTTTCATCTGACCGAATCGCCAGCTCATTGGAAATCGAGAGTCCCTTCTCATAAGTGCCCCCGCAGGGCTCCGGTGGGAACGGCACCTCCAGCAGGCACCATCACTCCCGCAACTGCAAGCACTGGGCTGTCGAATGTGTCTGGTGCTGCCCGGCCCGGCTGCCCCTCCTGCTCGGGAGTTCCACGGGCTCACCTCGCCGTCAAGCATTGGCAGAAGCGGCCTCTCTCCGCTCTGGGCTCCGTGCAGCCGGGCTCGGAGCTGCATTAAATAAAGACAGCAGCCCTGGAACTGTTCAGATGGATCTACGTCAACGAGGACAGCGAGGGGACGCCTCTAAATAGATTGTCACCAAGGCCAGCCAGGCAGGCAAAGTTTGCCTGCGGCATTATTCTCTCCCTCACTCGTGTGCATCCCCCCACCGAGCACTTTTAGTTCACCTCACTCCAAACCCTGTCACAAACTAATTCACACAGTAACAGCTTCACTTTAAGAAAGAAACAGAACGTAAGAGTGGGCAACATTTAACCTGAAGGATAGGCTTGGTGATGCTGAAATCTAGGCATCCTAAAGCCAGGGCGGAACCATGAAATATATGACAAAGGAACATCTCCACCCCATCTGGAGCCACACCACCCAGTCCCCGCTATCCCCATGAGTACACTGACTGGGACCCTAACTCGTTTCTCCTGGGAGGCTGTATCTCAAAGTCCATTCCAGACAGAGTCCAGTTCAGGTCTGTGAGCCCTCCACCTGGGGAGGAAGGGAGGGAAAGGGGGTGCCTGGTTCTCAGGGAGGGTGGCCAGATTTCCTGCTGGCCCAAGGGCAAGGTCCATCCCTGGCAGCAAGACCTTGAAGGAGAACCTGGGATGGTGTTAGGGGTGGAGAGGACTGGTACCAAGGAAGTCAGGGCTTCCCAGGGGTGGGGTTGCTACAGAAACCCTGGGCCGGGCCAAGGCTTTAATGCAGGAGGCCAAAGGGCCTCCTGCCTTATCCCTTCTGATCCTCCACACTAGACTGTGAACTAGGTGCCCTTTTACCTCCATTTCACAGATGAAAGTGGGGGTCAGAGTCACCCGGGCTGGAGCCCCAGAGCGAGGAATTCAAGACCCAGGAATCTGGCCCCAGAGCCTGGAGCCCTATGTCTACCCTCCCCGCCCCCGCCCCCAGAGGTCCCCCCTGTCCCATTAAGCCCTGTTTTTGTGCCTGGCTGTGCCTGTGGCCATTGTTTAGTGCCCACCCCATGCCAGGTGCTCAGCCAGCAGGTCCTTTTTCTCTTCGTGACCACCCTGCCAGTTTGGCCAATGAGCCATTCACAGACGGGGAGGGGGAGGGGGAGGGGACAGATGTGACGGCCTCCCACCACTTAGCTTGCGATTGGCAGTGCTGGGCCTTGAACCAGGCCTGTTGGTTCCAAATTCATTCAGACTACCCCCTGTGGTGACACCCTCCATGGTGACATCCCACCATGGTGACACCTTCAATGGTGACACCTTCCCCTGTGGTGACATTGTTCATGGTGACACGGTCCATGGTGACACTGTGGTGACACCCTCCATGGTGACACCCTTCATAGTGACACCTTCAATGGTGACACCTCCCCATGGTGACACTCCCTGTGGTGCACCCTTTGTGGTGACACTGCCCCATGGTGACACCTCCCCCCTCCCCATGGTGACACTCCCTGTGNGTGATGCTGAAATCTAGGCATTCTAAAGCCAGGGCAGAACCATGAAATATATGACAAAGGAACATCTCCACCTCGTCTGGAGCCACACCACCCAGCCCCCGCTATTCCCATGAGTTCACTGACTGGGACCCTAAATGTTTCTCCTGGGAGGCTGTATCTCAAAGTCCATTCCAGACAGAGTCCAGTTCAGGTCTGTGAGCCCTCCACCTGGGAAGGAAGGGAGGGAAAGGGGGTGCCTGGTTCTCAGGGAGGGTGGCCAGATTTCCTGCTGGCCCAAGGGCAAGGTCCATCCCTGGCAGCAAGACCTTGAAGGAGAACCTGGGATGGTGTTAGGGGTGGAGAGGACTGGTACCAAGGAAGTCAGGGCTTCCCAGGGGTGGGGTTGCTACAGAAACCCTGGGCCGGGCCAAGGCTTTAATGCAGGAGGCCAAAGGGCCTCCTGCCTTATCCCTTCTGATCCTCCGCACTAGACTGTGAACTAGGTGCCCTTTTACCTCCATTTCACAGATGAAAGTAGGGGTCAGAGTCACCCGGGCTGGAGCCCCAGAGCGAGGAATTCAAGACCCAGGAATCTGGCCCCAGAGCCTGGAGCCCTATGTCTACCCTCCCCGCCCCCACCCCCAGAGGTCCCCCGTGTCCCATTAAGCCCTGTTTTTGTGCCTGGCTGTGCCTATGGCCATTGTTTAGTGCCCACCCCATGCCAGGTGCTCAGCCAGCAGGTCCTTTTTCTCTTCGTGACCACCCTGCCAGTTTGACCAATGAGCCATTCACAGACAGCGAGGTGGAGGAGGAGGGGACAGATGTGACGGCCTCCCACCACTTAGCTTGCAACTGGCAGTGCTGGGCCTTGAACCAGGTCTGTTGGTTCCAAATTCATTCAGACTACCCCCTGTGGTGACACCCTCCATGGTGACACCCCACCATGGTGACACCTTCAATGGTGACACCTTCCCATGGTGACATCCCCTGTGTGACATTGTTCATGGTGACACCCTCCGTGGTGACACTGTGGTACACCCTCCATGGTGACACCCCTTATAGTGACACCTTCAGTGGTGACACCTCCCCATGGTGACACCCCCTGTGGTGACACCTTCAATGGTGACACCTTCCTATGGTGACACCCCCTGTGGTGACACCCTCCATGGTGACACCCCACCATGGTGACACCTTCAATGGTGACACCTCCCCATGGTGACACTCCTGTGGTGACACCCTCCATGGTGACACCCCCCCATGGTGACACTTCCCCAGGGTGACACTCCCTGTGATGACACTGTTCGTGGTGACACTGTGGTGACACCCCTCATGGTGACACCTTCCATGGTGACACCCCCTGTGACCCCCTCCATGGTGACCCCCTTCATGGTGACACTCCAGTACAATGCCAAAACCAGCACACTGGCATTGGGACAATGCATGCAGATCGCTCTGCCACTTCATCACCAGTGGAGATTTGCAAGGACACCAGAGCCACCAAGACCCAAAGCTGTTCCATCAGACCTGTCCCTTGTGCTGCTCCTTTACTGCCACCTCCGCCCCCTTTGCATCCCAGACCCTGGCAACCACTAATCTGCCTGCTATCTCTATAGCTGCCACTTCAAACACGTTATGTAAATGGAATCTTATGTTAACTGTTGAAAATGGCTTTTTTTCACCCACAGAGTTTTTAAATAAATAGTTTTTGAGTATCTACTTCACATCAGGCAGGTAGGTGTTAGCCCCTTTCAGGAATACGTCACATAAGATGCTTAGTTGCACGTGACAGAACCCACCTCGAGCTGCATTGTGAAAGGGAACACATCGGCATTAGTAACAGGAAAACCCAGAGGTGGTTCTCACTTCAGGTTCGGCTGGATCTAGGGGCTCATTAGGCTTGCTCTGGTTCTCCACATTTGGGACCATGAGCAGCTCCCGTGCCAGCCTGTGCACCAGGAGCGTCACAGGGAGGTCCCACACTCTGCTCTCCTCTGTGCCGCTTTTCTCACTGGCCAGCTTTCACCACTTGGCAGCTTCCAGAAGCTCTGTCCTTGAACATTCTTTGCTCACAGACCCAGAAGAAAGGAGCACCTCTGTCCTCAGAAAAGTTCCCGCAGAGGTTCCGCCCCTGATTGGCCCGGCTTGGTCTCCCGCAGACCCCAAACCAGTCACTGATCAGTGCTCGGCTTGGCTCATTCTTGGTCGTGTGCCCACCCTCTCCTAGAGCCCAGCCTGATGCCAGCCCTGCCCAAATCACAGAGACCGGAGGGAGGGGTGTAAGGAAAATTTAAGCTGCTGTTGTTAGAGAGGGAGAACAGGTGCGAGGCCCATGGGACACCTCAAAGGCTCACTTTGTCTTTCAAATATACGGAGAAAGTCAGGCTTGGAGAGGCCGAGTGACCCGACCAAATTCTGAGCTCCAGGTCCTGGCGGCTGCCCTGCTGCGGTTTGGTTTCCGACCAGAGGGGCCCACCCCCTCGCTTTCGTGCTCAGATACTCTGGTGCCCAGCAAAGCCTGGGCCTGGCTGTGGCCTTCCAGCAGGGACACCCCCTCTGAGACCCAACAAATGGACCGCGTGACCCTCTGGCCAAGGCTACCCCTCAGTGGAGGCTGACCTGGAGTGGGTCCCTCGACTATCAGAGTGCAGCTGGCTGGGAAGCTGAGCAGTCCCGCCCCCTCGTGCGCGCGCACGGCGGACCCTGGCGCCCGCGCGTGGGCTGCCACGCGGCACTGAGAAAGCCAGGAAGAGACAGAGGCCGCCCCATAACGAGGACCGGCAGATGGAACCAGTGATTCAGTGCAGAGACCAGCTGCGGCCAGATGAGAAGAGCAAACATGAAGGCTGGAAGCGGACCTGCTGTGGCCCCTCAGAGCCGGGCCGGTGGCAGGGCCAGGCGGGCGGTGACAGACAGACCACGACGGGAACGGGAGATGGATGGCCCCATCCGGCCCAGCGGAGTGAGGAAATCCAGACAGATGGTCACATTAAAGAAACCAGCCCGAATTTGGGAACAGGGCTCCCTGTGGTGTGTGTGTTGGAGGAGGGTACCAAGGTGGGCTCCTCCAGGCCCGGGCAGTTCCAGCTGGGGCTTGGGTCCCTCACTCATTCTCTGTAAGGGGGCCACCAGGTGTGAGCACTGCTGGGACCAACGGCTCAGAGGCCCTGGCCACAGCAGGTGGGGCAAGAGGTTCTCAGCCTGACATCCTGTCCCCACAAGCCCCCCGCCCCTCACCAAACTCCTCATGACTGACACACCGTTTGCTAAGCACCTGCCACCCAGACACCATGCTGGGCACTGTAGGTGCATCACCTCCACGGTACCTTTGCTGTTCCCTCGATCTGCAGCCCTTCCCCCCCACCAGGTCTCCACACACTGACCATTCCTCAGTGGTCACCTCCTCCCAGAGGCCCTCCCTGACCACCCCATCTGAAGCTGCCCCAACACTCTCTTGCCCAGGACACTACTTGGTTTTGTCATAACCTTACTCCCATCTAAACTCATCCTGTCCATTTACTTTCTGGCTCATCCCCTGCTGAAATGGGAGGTCGTCCAGGATGCCAGCCAGGTCTGTCTCGTGCTTGGCTATGTCTCACATCCTAGAATAGTTCCTGGCACATAACAGATGCCTGGTGAGCTCATGTGGACTGAATCTCCGCACCCCAGGGAGGGGGCCTGCCTGATCCTCCTCTTCCGATCCCTGCTTCCTGTTCCTCCGTAGCACTTCCCTCTGACTCTCACTCATGTGTGTCTTCTTCATTCTCCACCTCCCAGCTAGGACAGAGGCATCATGTTGGACAGAACCAGCTCTGCTGGTTCAATGAATGGGCCCAGGTAGCTATGGTCATGGGAAGAAGCTGAGAGTGGGAAGAAGGGACCTGCCCATGACCTCAGAGAGCATGGCAGCCAGAGCAGGGCCAGCACAGGTTTCCCGGCTCCAAGTGCACGATCCCGCCCCCGCCCCCCCCCCCCAAGGCACTTCCCCCACTCTTCCTAGCTGCTCAGGGAAAGCACACGGGCCCAAGCTCATTGCAACGGCAGCATGGTAGCTGCGTAGCAGCCCCCAAAGAAATCCACATCCTAAGTCCACATCCTAATCCCTGGCCCCAGTGAAAATGTGACCTTACAAAGCAAAAGAGACTCTGCAGCTGTGACTGAGGTATGGATCTGGAGATGGAGAGGCTGTCCTGGATGATCCAGGTGGGCTCAGTGCCGTCACAGGCTCCTGATAAGAAGGCAACAGAGGCTCCAGTCCAGCCAAGGGGGGGGCGCAGGTAGATACATGGTGCCTCCTCACATAACCAAAAGAAGGACAACAACAAATTTAAAAACAAAAAAACAACTAGAACTGACAGAAAATCGAACTGTATGAAAGTCTGACTATCAGGAATTAAAGAAGAAACACTCATCCAGACCTGTAGGAAGAGCAGGGACGGGCAGCCGGGGCGGAGAGGACTCACCCCAAGGCAGCAGCTGGAGGACCCGGGTGGGCAAGGCGACTGCTGGCAGATCTGGCGAGGTGCGGATTGTGGACTGGGCGGTCCCACATTCAAGTTCAGATAAGCCAGGAGGAACAACTGGGGAACAAGACAGACTGCACAGCCCAGGGCTCTGGTTTGGGAAAATAAAGCCTCAAACCTCTGACTGAAAACACCTGTGGGGGTTGGGGTGCTGGGAGAAACTCCCAGCCTCACAGGAGAGTTCCTTAGAGAGATCCGCAGGGTCCTAGAATGCACACAAACCCACCCATGAGGAAGTGGTACCAGAAGAGCCCAATGCGCTTGTGGGTAGCAGGGGAAGTGATTGCAAAGGCGCAGAGAGCGGAGCCAGCACCATTGTTTCCTCTCGGACCACTGATCCACGAACAGCATCACAACACAGTGGGTGAGTTGTCCCGCCCTGGGAAACACCTAAGCTCCGCCCCTTACTACATAACAGGCCTACCAGGCCAAACAACAACAACAACAAAAAATGGCCCACATGAAAGATCAAAGCTCCAGAAAAAATACAATGAAGGGATGAAGAGATAGCCAACCTATCAGATGCAGAGTTCAAAACACTGGTGATCAGGATGCTCACAGAATTGGTTGAATATGGTCACAAATTAGATGAAGAAATGAAGGCTGTGCTATGTGAAATAAATGAAAATGTAAAGGGAACCAACAGTAAAGGGAAGGAAACCGGAACTCAAATCAACAGTGTGGACCAGAAAGAAGAAAGAAACACTCAACCAGAACAGAATGAAGAAACAAAAATTTTTAAAAATGAGGAGAGGCTTAGGAACCTCCAGGACATCTTTAAATGTTCCAACATATGAATCATAGGGGCACCAGAAGGAGAAGAAGAAGAGTAGGAAATTGAAAACTTATTTGAAAAAATAATGAAGGAGAACTTCCCCAATCTGGCAAAGGCAACAGACTTCCAGGAAGTCCAGGAAGCTCAGAGAGTCCCAAAGAAGTTGGACCCAAGAAGGAACACACCAAGGCACATCATAATTACATTACCCAAGATTAAAGATAAGGAGAGAATCTTAAAAGCAGTAAGAGGAAAGGAGAGAGTTACCTACAAAGGAGTTCCCATAGGACTGTCAGCTCATTTCTTAAAACAAACCTTGCAGGCAAGAAGGGGCTGGAAAGACATATTCAAAGTCATGAAAGACAGGGACCTCCATCCAAGATTGCTCTATCCAGCAAAGCTTTCATTTAGAATAAAAGGACAGATAAAGTGCTTCCCAGATAAGGTCAAGTTAAAGGAATTCATCATCACCAAGCCCTTATTATATGAAATGTTAAAGGAACTTACCTAAGAAAAAGAAGATAAAAAATATGAACACTAAAAAAATATGAACACTAAATGATAACAAACTCACAGTTATTAATAACTGAACCTAAAACAAAAACAAATGAAGCAAAGAACCAGAACAGGAATAGAAATGGAGATCACATGGAGGGTTATCAGCAGGGAGGGGCAGGGGGAGAGAGGAGGAAAAGGTACAGGGAATAAGAAGCATAACTGGAAGGTACAAAATAGACAGGGGGAAGTTAAGAATAGTATAGGAAATGGAGAAGCCAAAGAACTTGTATGTATGACCCATGGACATGAACTAAAGGCGGGGAATGCGGGTGGGAGTGGGTGTGTAGGGCAGTGGGGAATGAAGTGAGGGGGGAATGGGACAACTGTAATAGCATAATCAAAATATATTTTTAAATAAAGAAGGCAACAGAGGGAAATGAGACACAGGGGCGGGAGACGGAGGTGCAGACCCAGACTTGAGGAAGAGGTGCCAGCCACGGAGGGCAGGTGCCCCCGGGAGCCGGAAAAGGCAGGGAAACATTCTTCCCTAGGCCTCCAGAAGGAGCCAGCCCCGCCCACACCTTGATGTCAGCCCAGTGAGACTGACTTTGGACTTCTGGCTTTCACAACTGGGAGAGAAGAAATGTGTGTTGTTTTAAAAGTCACCAAGAGACAGTTTCGGAATTGCCAGATGAGAGCCATCTGCAGATCTGATTGGTTCACAGCCAGGTGGGGATCCTTCACCACGGTACGACGTACCCTTTAAAATGGCTAAGATGGCAAATTTTAGGGTCTGTGTTTTTTACCACAATAAAAGTAGTGAAGAAATAGAAGTCACCCTGCCTGTGATAATTTGTTACAGTGGCCACAGGCAGTGAGTAAGGCCAGCCTGCCCCTGGCCTGACCCAGGATGCAGAGCTGGGGACAGCTCAGGGAGGCCAGTCCCAGCCCTTCCCGGCGCTGCCTGCAGTGGCAGGGAGGGGCAGGCCGGGGGCCTGACCCGAGGGGAGTGAGAGCCACAGACAGAGCGGGCATTGTGGTGCCCCTTTTGAGGGCTGCGAGCGGAACGCAAGCCTCACTTCCGCCCATCCACATCCCTGTGAAGTGGTTTCCGAGATGAACCCCAACTTCTTCACAAGGAAACGGCCCCTCAGAGAGGGGAGGTGACTAGCCCAAGGTCACATGGAGCAGAGCTTGGTTCTTAATTTCCACGTTTTGCCTCACTCAAGGCTGATTCAGGCAGGGTCACATGGCTGGGCCCCAGGCACTTAAACGCCTTAATGCTGCTTTTCAGTAGCTTTTAAGAAAGCCATAGTATTGCCTCCTTTCTCTGTTTGTAACCTGGCATTCTCTTTCAGTTAATCATAGACCAGAGAGTCTCCTTCTGTCCTTATACGCCCACAAGCCTATGAGATTGCCTGGAAAAATAAAAGAGAGAGAGAGAGAGAGAGAGAGAGAGAGACTTAGCTCCTATTCTCTGTACAGGGCCCAAAGGCACTACAGCAGAGCCTGAGAGGGTGGGTGACTGAGCAGGGCCAGGAGGCCACTCCTGGCCCGTAGAGGGATGTGGCTTGGCCTGCACTAGGCTGGGTATTATTTTTCACTGGTGCCCGGAGAACCCTCAGAGGGTTCTCTTCCGGGTCAGAAGTAGATCAGGTCAGGCTGAGCTCTGCGGCAGTAACAACAGCCTCTGCTCTCGCTCAGGGATTCCTTCTTTCTCACAGTGCGCGCCCAGGGCAGGCAGGCCGGGGCTCTGCTCCACTTGGTCTTGTAGGCACCCAGCCTGACGCCACCGCCCTTCAGTGGCGTGTGAGACACGTGGCCTCGTCAGTTGCTGCTTCATAGGAAGAAGAGACAGGAGAAGAGCACAGGGACGTGGCACAGCCTCAGCACAGGATATGCGTCTGACTTCTGTGCTCACGTGTCACTGACTGGATGTAGCGAAGGGCCCCTCACATTCCAAGAGGGCTGGGAGCACAGTCTTCTGTGAACACTATTCCACCACACCTCCCCACTTGGCAGAGTCACTGGAGCGGCGTGCACATGTGCCTCCCGGGGCTGCTGGGGACAGGTGTTCAGGGCGGCCCGGAGCAGCACCAGGAAGCGAGATCCATGCGGCAGTTGCTCGGCCAGGTGCTCTCAGCAGGTGTGCGGCGCCGAAACTACGGAACTGGCCCTGGAGGCCCTTCCCTCCTCAGACAGGTGCCCGTGCTCCAGGCTGCCCCGGTGGGAGGCTGACCCCCCAGGAAGTCTCTGAGCACTGGATCGCAGCCCCTGTCTGGGACTCACTAATGTGGACCCATATCGAACGCACACCCCTCATTCGATCAGCTTCCTATAGGATAAAGTCAAAGCTGCTCTGCAGGGCCCTCCAAGAGTGAACAGGGGCCTCAGCTCGGCTTCGGCAGCGCCCCCGCTCCTTCTGCCCTCCCCTCCCTGACCCCAGCCACCCCCTTGGCTGCCATGCACCCCTAAGCTCTGGTCCCTAATTCCCAAAGTGAGTTAGTTGGGCCTCTGTGCCCTCAGGGTGGTGCAGGAAGCAAATGAGTTTGGGAAATAAATGGGGTGCACTCTACCCCATCCTGGAGAGTCAGGGTGGACACTGTGTTCAGTGTCACTGACTCGGGCCCTTTCTCACGCAGAACCCCTGACATCCTAGGACGAAGACCTCTGCCCACGTACTTGTGCCCTCTTTTCCTCGTACTCCCTCTCCTCCAGTCAGTGGGGCAGCTCCGACTCATTCTGCAAAGGCCCTTCTGAAGATGCCCCTCGTGGCCTGTGTCCCACAGAACAGTCAGTTCTGTGTCAGGGTCCCTCAGACCAGGTGGCCCCTGTTTTACAGGCTGGGAAATGGGGACTTCGATGAGTGATGGGGCCCATCAGAGACCTGCAAGGCCCTGGGCCCTGGGGCAGAGTGCGTTCTGCTTCTGGAACTCTGCCCAGGTGACTGCGAAGGGAGAGGCAGGAGGACCAAGCCATCTGCTGCCCAGGACACGTCAGGACAGACAAAAGACCCACAGGGCCAGGGAGCAGGCCCACTGAGGAGGTTGTGGCTGGCAGGGGCTTTCCTTGTCTGGGGTTCATCCCCCTCCACTCTGTCTTTGGACAGAGAGGGGTCACAGGGGAAAGGTGTGCATGCCTGAGGCAAGGAGGGGATGCCTGCCTCCAGCAATAGCAGTTTTGGGGAGTGGGGAGCCCCTGGAGTCTAAGGGCTCCGGAGGGATATGGGGCTTCCAGTCAACGGTGCCCAGAGCACGCCCCCGACCGCTCCACCCTCAGGGCCTCTGCACAGGGGCCTTCGGTGGGTGCGAAGACCGAGTGCCTCCCCTCCCACAGCCACAGCACAGCCCCCCCCCCCTGCCCCACCACCACAGGGGCTGGGTGCTCCGAGCCCTGATCACATGTAGAGAGCTGCTCCACCAAAGTTCGGGTGGCTCTGGGGCCACGAGTGACCAGCACAGTGCTGAAGAAGCAGGACAGGTCCTAGTCTAGAAGTCCAGGTTTCTGGTTCTTCTTCAAAACGCAGTGGGGCCACACAGCTGGGCCTGCCTGGCCCGTGCCTCCCTCAGACGGGGCCGCAGGCCCTGCCCCTGCCCGCCCCTCTCAGCCAGCTTGGCTGCCGCCTGAGGGGTGTGCAAGCCCTGCCCTAACGTGAGGGAGGACTCCAGCAGGGGTCTCACCTCTGCCACCCCTACAGCTAATGGATGACCCTTCCCCCGCAGGTCCCGAAACAGGGTCACTCATACTGTGACATGACTGTCCCCAAGGGCAGGCTACCCCTCCACCCCTCACCAGCCACGGGATGGGAGGGATGGAGTGGGTACGCACAGCCAGGGTTCACCCCACCTACTATGCCATTTTGCCCTTCTGGGCAGAGAAGAGGGCTGGAGAGGCTGAGGGGGAGGGTCAGCCATGTGGAAGGTTCCAGAATCCAGAATCTTGGTGGGTAGGAGCTGGGGAGTTTCCATCAGCCTCCACGCTGGGAGGAGCCAAGGACAGCTGTCTCAAGGCCTGTGCAGAAGCTCCTCCCACTGACCACGCCTCCCAGACCAAGTGTGTGTGTGTGTGTGTGTGTGTGTGTGTGTGTAGGGGGGGTGGGGGAGGCCCTGGCCACTGAGCAGTCAGGCAGGAGGCAGCCCCAAGACCTGCATTTCCAACTTGGAGACGTGGAACACCTTTGTGTGATGCCAGGGGAATCTCTAAACCTGTCTGGGCATCACTTTGGGGTGGTGAGAAAGAGGGGGTGGCCTGGATGGTTTCTCAGGACCCGCTGGACTCCGGAAGTCGCTATCTCCATCTCGCAATGCTTGTCTATAAGCTTGTGTTTCTAAGCAGCCCCACGCCAGGCACTGCACAGCTCTGTGACGTAGCCGCGCAGCCGGGAGAAGACAGCCCCGGTGTGGAGTGCGCTCTGTGTGAGCAGCGAACACCCGTGACTGTTCCCGCAGCGCTGCTCCCACTGCACCGATGGGGAGCCAGGTTCTAGAGAGGCTCGACCCTGAGCCACAGGGGCCACCACGCTGCCTGCAGGGACAGGCTCCCCTGGAGTGTGCCACTGTGGCATCGTGACTCGGGGAGGGAGGGACAAGCCAGGGCTCCGCAGACCTTTCCCGTCACACCCCCAGGGTCGGCCACACCCACCTCTCCCTGCCGCAGGCCCCACCCACCTGCCCCCCAAAAGAAGAGCTCTGGTTTAATTAGCCACGTTTGGGCCACTCACTGGTCCTATACCCTCCCCAGGGACTGTGGGGTCACCCCACCGCCCCACCTGCTAACAGCATCACTCACTAGTCCAACCTCCTACCAGCCCCATAGGGTTACCCGAAGGGAAGCAGGTAAGCATCAGGGGGGCAGAGCAGGCAGAGGCGTTATAAAGGCTTCGGCCCACTGGGAGGAGGCTTGCACCTGTCCTTGGGGCCACCGCCCTGAGTGGGGTGGAGGAGCAAGCCACTGAGACCCCCTTACACCAGAGTCCTTCTCTGCTGTGCTCAGGTCCTGGTGGAAATCCGCCCCCACCCCCACCCCAAAGCAGATGCCAGCCTGCTGTGTATTCCTCTCGGGGACCCTGACAAAGGCCAAGTACATCACTTGGGGGTGTCCTTCTTACCAGCCCCAAATGCCTGCTGTTCATTATGCCCAAAGGCACTTTTAGGAAAAAGGCTTTCCAGCTGCTGAGGAAAGAGTAAGTAATGCAAGATGGGAAAGAGCACATTCAAGGAGTCCTTTCTGCAAATGCTGCGCACTGTCAGAACAGATAGATGACCTGCAATTACACGCCTGGATCCCCCCCAGCCTCGCCCCGTCCCTCCCGCCTGGTCTCCAAGCAATTTCAGACTTTTTGTACATCGAAGGCAGAGATCGTACACGATTTCTCTCTCTGGCAGAAGCGACTTTCTGGAAGGGGAGGAGGCCACAGTGTGTTTATTCTGGAACAAAGGCCGTGGGAGACAGATCAGGTGCAGGGCCCTCCCCCGCTGCCCGCTCCAGCTCCCTCCCCAAACTCCAAGGCCCTCCTTCTGGCTGCAGAGGGGAGGTGGGAAGGGGCAAGCTCAGCTCAGCCTCCACACCGTGCCGAGCCCCAGGGTACAGGTGTGGGGCGCTGTCTGGATTTCCTGGCGGCTGCTCGGACAGGATCCGTACGGGAACCCGGCCAGCTCGGGTGGTCGCAGGGCGGCCCCTTGACCTGGAAGACCCCTCTAGTGCCCTCTCTCTCGGGAAAGAAGCGGGATTTAAGGGTTCCCACTTCAGAGAGAGCAGCCCTCATCAGCACCCCTGGACATGGCAGAGGAGGTTCAGGAAGCCATGGGTGGGATTAGAGCTGCGGGCAGTTGTGTGCACAGCCAGGCCAGTGGCTGCACCTGCAGGGGACACCCCCGTGCTGTCCCCAGCCCACTGTCGGCTCCTGTGGGTGAAAGAACCATCTGGACGTTAGAGACAACCCAAAGCCACAATACAGAGAGTTCCCCAATTCAACCTTCAATAGTCACCTTTGGGATTTGGGTCACACCTGTGTCACCTCTGCACTCATTTGTGGGTTGTTGTTTTTTTTTAAGTTAATTCCATGGTGTAGTTCCAAAGGCAAAACAAGCTGCAAGGTAAAGGGAGGGTTTCGCCCACCTCTGCCCTGGGGACAGGCCTGTTCCACAGGCCTCCCACCTACCACGGGCAGGCCTGTTTACCGTCAGTTTGGTTGTCTGTCCTTCCAGAGTGTCTTTATGGAATAGAACAAATATAAAGACATATTCTTATTTTCCCTTTTTCTGTGCACACCATAACACGTCCAACAGCCTGTTCTGTGCCTTACTTTCTCACTGGACACCTGTGCCAGGTGTTGCACGTATGTTGCACAGATGAGATGGCACATGCGCAATGGCACTTCTTCTGCTGAACTACCACAGCAGAAGAAGGAACGCAACTCGGGCGTCCACCAAGAGGGGGCCGGCTCACTGAGCCAGGGCCTATGTCCACACCATGCAATATTCACTGTAAAGTAAAACAAACAAACAAACAAACAAACAGGCAGAGCAGGGAGATGAGGAAGCTTTCCGAGTCCCGACTAGGGAATGATCACTCCTCCAGGCCACCATAACTGATGAGGATAAGTGCAGGATAAACTCCCAGAAGTGGGGTTGTCTGGTCCCAGGACACAGGCAGTTGCAATTTTGGTAGCTGTTGTCAGATCTTTTGGATCTTTGGATCTTTTGGATCTTTTGGCTTCTGGATCTTTAAGTCACACCTTGAAAGATCTTTTCATTTACTTAATGTCTTGCTTGATATCGATACATTTTTACACTTAATAAATGTATTTTAAAAATAGATATTAGCTATTAGTCCCAATTAGATATCCCTAGAATGAGGGGAAAACAAACTGAGAAAGGTAATGGACAAGTCTGGGCCTTCTAGTACGAGAGAACCGAGTGCACCTCAGAGCAACAGAAATGTGTTTCAGCTGATGTGAGCAGAAAGGGCACTTATAAAGGGTACCCGGACCCCAGACACCTTCTAGGAGGCCCAAGAAACATTCTTAGAATCTGAGCATCCAAGAAAAAGCCACCAAGACACCACCATGCTTGCCCTTGGCTTTGACATCCCAACCTGCCCAGCTGGGCCCTGGCTCCTGTCCCCACTGCCTCTGGAAGCCATTGTGATGATGGTATTCTGGGATTCGGGGAGCTCTGCCGCTTCATGACCCCAGCGATTTGGGGTGGGTGCGGCCGATGGGAGATCCTGGTGGTCAGGGAGGCCTGCAGAGCAAATGTCCGGCATTTCAGATGACACAGAGGAAGGCTGGCTCTTCCTTGTTGTGAAGAAGTTTCTAGTATGGGTGTCCAGAAGGAATGATGAGAGGCCACACCCAGAAGGACAGACCACAGCCCCAAGGAGACAACACTGCACCAGGGTGGCAGGGGGCAGGCGGGTGTGACGAAGCTGCACGGAGAGGAGGGTCTGGAACTGTGGTCCCATTGAAGACCCGGTGTGATGGCCGGTTGTGGACATACGTGGGGCAGCCAACCCAGAGGCCTGGGAGTGCCGGGAGGCGGGGGGAGACTGGGCAGAAGGGCAGGAAGAGGGTCTGAGGTTGGGGTGGTAGGACGGGAGGCTGGGAAGAGACCGAGGAGGACAGAGGGTTGGATCTGGGACCCAACAGCAGGACAAAAGTGCGCAGAGAGAGGCACTGAGCCTTAAGGAAAGGGGAGCCAAGGGTCTAAGCAGAGGGGCAGGGGGCACAGCATCGGTCAAGCCCAGGTAGATGCCCAAGAGAAGGGGCACAGAGTGCATACCTGACACCGGGCTGCAGAGTGCCTTGCTGAGCACAGCAGAGGTGAGCCTGTCAGTAGGGTCCAACATGAGACCGCTTGTGTCCTCTGCGCCCTCTGCGTTTCCCCTGAATCCACAGGTACCCGGACCCCACTATGGGAAACTGGGGTTGCATTTTCCCTGCTCTCGAGCTTCTCTCACACCCATGCGGCAACAGCGACACAGAATCTCAGCAGCTGAGGGCCTCAACTCCATCCTCTTCCTCTTTGCCGCTCTTTCTGCTTCTGCTGGCGCTGCCTGGAGGGCAGCGTCCCACCTACTTCCTCATGGCAAGGTGGTTTCTTCAATAAGATGGGGACGCCTCTCCTCCCGTGCCCCTAACAGCCATGTGCCCCAGGCTGTGTGTAAATTCCCCATTTCTTGGGGCTCTCAGATGTTGGTAAAACACACAGATCTGGGCTGGACTCGGCCCGGTTTCATCCGCAACTCCCAGCTCTCTCTGCCCCTCACGATGCCTTTGCGTTTGATCGGCTGCAAATTTGCCTCTTTTTTTTTCTCTTCAGACACAATCATATTGCCAGGAGCTCCCGATGGCCCTTCGTAGCACAGACTGCCGAGGAAATTTTCTTTAAATAAAAAAATAAAAATGTCCCCAGAGCAATAAGTGAGACACCCGTAGGTGGAAATGTCAGAAGCACACAAGATGACAGCTCAGAGCAGAGAAGAAAGCAGCCCATCCAGCGTGTGGGGATGAGAGCTGGAGAGAGGCGAGGCCGTCCCAGTGTCCTCCCCACGTTTCACGGTTCAGGCTTGAAAGGTGGTTGGTGATGAGCCCTGGTGCTGACGAGGCCGCACAGCACCGACTACTGAGGCATCGCCGAGGGTGACATCCACGTCTAGAGACTTCCGGCCCTGGGTGTTCTCTTACCTATTCGATCACTCAACAACAACGATTGCATGGGGCCCTGGGAGCCAGTGGCAGAAAATCCCGTTCAGACTTGGTCCGGATGGAGCAACTGTTGACGCCCGGAACCGAAAAGTCAGGGTAGTAGCTGCTGCAGTTACTCCTGCCCCTGAGGGTTCAAAAATGTCCTCAAAACCTGTGTGTCCGTTCAGCTGTATGCGTCAAAGTGGTCAGGACGGTAAAGTTTATTTTATGTGTATTTCACAACAATTTTAATTTAACTTATTTTTTAGACAGAGGGGAAGGAAGGGAGAAAGAGAGGGAGAAAAACATCTGCCGGTTGCCTCTCACACGCCCCCAAACTGAGACCTGGCTGGGAACCCAGGCATGCGCCCTGGCTGAAAATTGAACCAGCAACTTTTCTGTTTGTGGGCTGATGCCCCACCCACTGAGCCACACCAGTTAGGGCAATTTTTATTTAATGAAAAAACAAAAACATCTGTGCACCATGCCTCCTCCCTCCTCGGGGCAGCCGGTGGGTGGCTGCCTCACCAGGAGCGCAGGCCCCTCACATCGCTCCAGGCCCCGCTCCAGCACCAGTGTCTCAGCAGCCGCCCCTCGGCTCCCCAAGGGCCGGTGCAAAGCAGCGGCCCCCTTAGACCAAGTGCTCTCACATTTCAAAGCACTTGCCACTTCTGGAAACTATCCTGTTTATGCGCCAGTTTACATATGCACTGAAATCTCGATGAGACGGCTTCTCCCCACCACGGCCATCTGCCCAGGACCGGGGGTGCAACTGAACAAATCGACGTGGAGGAAATACACGAAGGAATGCTCTCTCCTCTTCTCTCAATCCTACTCTCCTTGCACTGGCTCCGTTCTCAGGCGGGGACTTCCCGCACGGTGGTGAAATGGCTGCAGGCAGCTCCAAAGTCCCACCCTCAATAGGACCTCATGCTCAATATTCCATCTTCCAACACGACATCATCAATGCTGCACCGCCTCTCAGCGCTTTGTTCAGCACACAGAAAGGGCCTCTCGAATGTCCCAATATCGTAACTCATTGGCTCTGGCTGGGTCACGTGGCCCAGCCAGAGCAGGGTTGCAGTGCTCTGATTGGCCAGGCCTGAAGCCCAAGCACTGGGCTGGCGGCTCACGCAGAGGCATCAGTACTGCACCTGCACGCGGATGGGTGTGGTTCCTCTTGGGAAAATCAGTGAGCTGATGCCCCAGGGGGCAGGGGCACAGGTGTGGGGCAGGCCCACCCCTCTAGCTGCAAGCACCTCAGACACGCCAGCTTTTATATCAGTCTCCAGAGAGTCCAGCGTGAACAGCACTTTAATAACCATTTGCTGAAAGAGGGCACACGACACAGATCCCGAGGTCATAGGAAGTATTTACGCTGAAGTAAACGGGGCTGTGGGGGCACCTGTGTCCCTCCTGCGAGCTGCGACTGGGCAGTCAGTTGCTGACAGGTTGAAATTGGCTTCAAAGTCAGGGACATGCTTGACACGGAGATTCCATGAATGCATTCATAAAGGAAAAATAAACTATATTGCGCAAGAATGGTTGTTGCAGCATTTTTTATTTTTGTGACAGGAAAAAAAAAACTGGAAACAACCCAAATGTTCCCCGGTAGGGAGCTGGTTAACTAAATCGTAAAACATCCACTTGACGAAATATTCTAGAGTCATTAAAAATGATCGTTCTGAGAACCACAGAGCGTCGGGGGTAAAGGCATCTGTTCTTATGCACAGTGAGCCATAGCACAGAACACGGAACGGTGCCCTGTGGGTGGGACCCAGACTCACGGGACGCAGCTGCTGCCCCTGCCCCCATGCTCTTGGTCCCATCGCTGGGAGACTCGTGAAAATGAGCAAGTCAGTCTCCTGTGAGAAAGACCATGACGGGGGTGGGGGGCGCGGAGGAATGCCTGCGGGCGGAGAAACTGCCCAGGGAAGTGGTCTTTGAGCTGGTTTTCCCGGGAGTCAGATGCGGCCACATGGACGCTTACAGAAAAGGCTCGAAGGCGATACACGCAAAATAAAGGCAATTGTGCCAGGTAGAGTGTGGGTGGTTTTCCAACTCCTTTCTCTTCAATTTCTTTCCTGTTACATGGTTTTTACAATAAAAGCCCGTAGAAAACTAAGCTCAGATAAGAGAGAATAATTTTCACTACCAACATCGAGGTCTATAAATCATACGTGAGTTCGTAAGTACTTTGTTTCCTCGATGGAGGAGGGAAAGGGGGACACACTTGTTGAAGGTTTTGCATGCTGCCCGGCCCTGCGCTCCGCGGTGAAGGGATGAGACACACTTCCAGTGGGAAAAACAAGGTATAAACCTATGAAATAGCACATATTTTTAAGATTTAAGTAATGGTTTGAGAAGCCTTTGGTGGCCAAGGGCCTGCGTGCTGCTCTGGGGGTGTCGGGGAGCGTGGACCCGGCTGGAACGGAGGACACGTCGCCAGAGCAGAGGGACGTCTGCAGCCAGACGGTGTGGCTTTGGGTGCGGGGACGCTGCCAGCCACAGAGCGGCGCTGGCCTTCCGATAAGGAACCAGAAGAGGTCGAGGGTCAAGACCTGGGAGGGTGAGAAGGGGGTCAGGCAAGAGACTGAGGTGGTGAAAAGGTTGCAGGTAGGGAAAGCCCCCTTTGGGGGCACTTCGGATGTAGCCAAAGAGGGGCTGGGTAGATTTGACACCGGGGCAGGGGGACACAGTGTCACGTCAGAGACCTCAGCCCTGACCACAAGCCTTCCACACCCGTGTGTGGCACTCAGCGTGCTTAGCCTACCAGAGTCCAAATCCTACTAAGATCGGGGCCAATGCTACCAGCACCCTGGCTGCGGCCACCAGACACCAGGGCTTGCACGGGACACAGCACAGCCCCTGCCACTACCCCATCCAGAAGGTCCTCCCCAGCCCTGCTTCTTTGCTCACGAGCTCCTGGCCCTTTGGCTGGATTTGGGCCTCAGCTGAGCTGCGAGGGTCGACAGGTCTGTGCCTGGCACTTTCAGTGTCCACGTGTCAGGAGAGCCCTGGAAGTGAGGGTCTCCACAAACACAGACAGGTTCAGATGTGCTTTTGCTGCTCATCTGCACAGGAAGCCAGACTCTCACCCCCTTGTCTGTAAGACAGTGGGGGGGGGGGGAGACTAAATGGCAGACTGAACACCGTACCTAACTGCACTCCCTGCCAGCCCCTCTAAAGCTGCAGAAGATGACTTTTTAAAAGATATCACTCAAAAGGAAGGCTAGAAAAGGAGGAGACAGCAGCAGCGCGATTCTGGAATTTGGACCCAGGGGGAGGAGTGATGCCCTGCGGAGAGGTCTCCGATAGATGGAGCAGTGGTCTACTGGGTTGTCTTGAGGAGACGCAAGTCTGTTCTTGCCCCAGAGCCCACAGAGCCCCAGGAACGGGCAGCCCCAGGGACACCTGGAAATGGAGATGAGTGACAGTCAAATCAAGAGACAGCAGAGCAAAACCTTTCGACAACCTGTGAGAATCTCACCCCCAGCCTCACTCCAAGCTGTGGGTAACGCCCCTCCCTTCCCCATCAGAAGTCCAGGGCTTGCTCTCTGGAGGCGGCAAGGCACAGCTAAGAGCGTAGCTGCTATCCTGAGAAGAGGGGGTGGAGAATGCTGCCACCCCCAACAAGGTTCCTTCCCTGCCCAGCTCCGGAAGCCACCAGGCCAGACGTCTTGCCTGGCAGGAGACCGAAAAGGTTTCCCTGGGGAATCTGTCCAACCCCAAATGAAAGACCTCGAAGCACCGACACTGGTGGACCCCGCCCCCCTGCAATCCACGGAGGTCTCGGAGTTTCTCATCAGCCATTCAGTTGTCTGGTGAACCACGGGTCGGTGATCTGGTGAACCACAGGTCACCAGGCCTCTGAGGGACAGCTGTCTCAGGAAACAAAGACAACAAAGCAGACACAGAGGGAAAGTGTGTGAGAGACAGAAACCACACCGCTGAAGACAACCTTCCCAGACTATTAATACCCCCGGGAAGACAAGAGATCACATCCATTAAGCTCTAATACCAGGGGCATTCAGAGAACAGAGAATTAAAAGAGACTTCTTGGAAATTAAAAGCAGAAAGAAGTGATTAAAGAACACATGGATCAGAAGGCAAGTGTGAGGAAACTTCCCAGAAAACGAAGCAAAAAGACAAAGAGACAAACTAGGGGAAGAAAGGCAAGAACACTGAATGATCAATTCAAGAGGTGCAGTATCCGAATAATGGGAGTTAGAGAAAGGAACTAGAGAGACAGTAATGAAACACTTCCCAAAAATTTCTCAGGGAGGAAGGACGTGCATCTTCAGATAGAAATATCCAGAACTGCGGGCTGTGGCGGATGGAAAGCCTGAAGCACATGGCCACAATGTTCCAGGAGCCTGGGGACACAAGAGTCCACAAGTTTCCAGAGACACTAGAGGACACAGAATAACGCTCTCAAAATTCTGGAAGAAAATTATCTTCAAACTGGATTCTGTACCCAGATAAACGCTTCCGGAGAGGAGAGGAAAAGTGCCTCGCATCCGCAGGCACGCGAGGTCGCAAACAATGGCACCTTCTGCTCTTTCTCAGGAAGCCCCTGGAGGTTTTGCTCTGGGACTGGGGGGAGGGGATGGGGGGATGCAGAGGCAAAGAAAGAAAATGACCTGAGACACAAGGGTCAGGAGACCTGACTCAGAAAGAGGGCAAAGGAATCCCTAGGCTGGTGGAGACAAGGGACCCCCACATATCTGTTGAGCCCCTGGCAGAGACTGGTAATAGCTGAACAGCTGCAGCCGTGCACAGTCCAGGGCCCCATCAGCACAATCGCCTTCCTCCCAAACATACAGGTGGGCACCAGCTTCTGCAAGGAAGCTGGGGTGTAGCCAACTCAGAGCGAACTGGCAACCAAGTGCGTCGTTCCCAACAAGAATGGCCACACTGAAGCTGGTCCCCTTAGCGAGAGCCTTCTTACATCTGACCCCCCCCCCCAGGCCACCACACAGAAGAAAATGCAAATTAAGGATTATTCTCTATCTGCATATACACCTGTAAATGAACAAGCGGTGTGCAGAGCAGCGAGCAAACGTGAATCTCCCTCCTCGTGTGGAGCATAAGCATAAAGCATGTGAGTTCTGATTGTTTCAAGGACTTTGGAACAAATAAGCAAGGTCATGGGGTTGAGAGTGCCTGTGGTGGGGAGGTTGGGGCAGGCCTCTCTGAGGAGGTGACATTTGAGCTGAGACCTGCAAGGTGCAGTAAGCTGGTTGTGCAAAGATCTTGAGGGAAAGACTTATAGCCAGGGGAACAGCAAGTGCAAAGGCCCTGTGGTGGGAGTGAACTTGACATGTTGAAGACATGAGAGAGGGAGGAGGAGAGCAGTAGGAGAGGACTGAGCAGGGGAGGGGGGGACACAGGCTGGATGGGCTAGGGCTGTAGGGGCCAGGGTAAATGGGGATTTAAGCAGGGGGAGGCCTTGACTTTATTTACACAGTATCACTATTAATATTCTAGGATGGAGATGGCTAACTGCCTTCCAACCTCCATTCCCCTTTCTGCCTCACTCCAGAGTCCCAGGCAAAGGGCTCAGCTTCAAAAAACAAACTACATTTCCCAGCCTACCTTGCAGTTGGGTGTGGTCAATGCACCCCGTTCTGAACCATAAGGAAATGTAAGCTCTTTGTTCCTCCACTTTTCTCCTTCCAGCCAGGCATTACGACTGGAGATCCAGCAGCCATGAAGTGACCTGAGGGTAGAAGTCACATGCTAAGGAGGAACATCAGACAAAAAGAAGGAACCTGGGTCCCTGAGGGCCGCAGGTGTCCTCAGTGGCCTCAGTTGGCCAATCTCCAGCCTTGCTTTATGTGAGAAAATGAGCCCTGCGAGGGCTGGCTGCCATCTTTGAGCTCCCCTCTATTCCCCAGCCACCTCCAGGCAGGGCCGAGCTCGAACTCTCGAGTGGGTGGGACCCTTGGAATCGGGGATGTTTGGAGGTGTTCAGAGGTGTTGGCCTTTCGTCTGACCGTTCCCTTCACTCACACTCAGGCATCAGGCACCATGAAGGTCCCCACACCTTTCAAATCTCAGAGTGTAAGAAGAGAAGGGGCCTTCTGGGTGGGCAGGGCTCCTGGGACAGGGCCCCACACCCTTGCTGAGGGAGGGGACTCTGCATGGGGTCTTCCCTTTCCTGCAGTCATGGGGAGAGAGCCATAATGAGTGGGAAGACACGAGGATTTTTACGTTTAAACTTTTGTGTCCCGGTCTCTTACTTGGCAACAAAAACCTCGGGCTATGGTTTTCATCCACACAGAGTTCAGCCTCCAGAGCTGGAATTCGAGGGCTCAGAGTTTCACCAGAATCACCTGGGGGAGGCAGGTGTCTGGCTCATTAAAATGCAGATTCCCAGGTGCACACCCGTGAGTCAGGAGTCCAGCAGCCTCCCGCTTTCCTCCCCCATGTTTCCCCGCCTCTCAGACTGGCTCAGGCTCCAGAGGCCCGCCTCCTTCCAGACGCTTCCTGCACACAGTCCATCAACAGACGCTGCTGGCTCCACCCCCACCCACCCAGAACCCACCCAGACTGTCCTCGACCCTCCTCCAAGGGCACCCCCGGCCCCAGCCCCCTCCCCCTCAGTCTCCTGAGTGTTTTTTTTAAATCGCTCCCTACCGGTTCTCTCCATTCTAAAAGAGCACTTGAGTGGGTTTTTATAACGAGAACGAGCAATCCCCCATTCCCACTCACACCCCTGCTCCCTCTGCTTCGGTCATTTCCCTTCTCTCCATCTCCAGAACGTTCCATGCCGGCTCCCACCTCGGGGCCCTTGCCCCGGCTGTTTCCTCTGTCTGGCCTGCTCTTTCCCCAGGTTCTCATCCTCTCAGGTCCCCGCTTAACCGTCCCCCCTTTGCTGCTCCTGGGCGGTTTCTACACTTCTCTCTGTTTTATACTCTACACAGCATCTTGTCCATTGTCCATTCACTTCTTGACTGTCCATTGTCCTCTTCACTTCTCATGTGAGCAGGGACCTTAGGTGGCATGTCCACCAGAACCCCCCCACAGTGTCCAAGGAACAGCTGGCACGTAGTAGGCGCTTCCTACGTGCATGTTGAATGGACGACCCTGTGTGTGCAACACTTGCCTACTCAGCGTCCTGTGTAACCCTGCAGCTCAGGACGGCACTTAGGCCAGAGGGGCGCATCCAGCTGGCCAGGTGGCTGGGCCGAGACCCAGACGACATTCCCACCCAGGCTCTGAGGCTCCCCGGTCTACCATGCCTGCCTCAAAGCTCACCGGTGGGGAGTAGGGGAAACTGTGTTTCGTGGTTTCCCTCCCTTCCTGAGCTCCCCAACACTGGGCTGGCAGCTGCTTCCCCACCTTCCTTCCCAAGGAGGCAGCGCCCAGTGTCCTCGGCCCCTCCCCGTGTGGATGGATCCAAACTCCCCAATAGAAGGTTCTGAGAGCTGCTGCCAGGTGGGGGAATCTGCCTGCCCCCTCTATTCGGACGTTTCTCCAACTCCTCCTGGTGCTAAATCATCCCTCCAAATTAGCAGGAACGCTAATTACCAATACCCCTCATCACTCAATAGGCAGGAAATGTGGCTCCTGCGGAAACTCCCCCAGACCCCAGTCATTCCCCTCGCTCCTGGATGGAGATGAAGGGGGGCCTCCAGGGCACCTCACGGGGGCCGCAGGTTCCCATTCTGTATCCTCACTCCTCCAGCCCCCTGCCACCCCGGCTGGAAGGGCACACGTGCAGGCCCCAAGGGTTCATGGTCCTGCCCCTGCCGCAAGTCTGTGTGTGCTGCTGGCTTTTAAAGAAGACTTTAGGGCAGGAGCATTTGTAAAGTACTGAGAGCCAGAAATCCTTTACTTCACGTTCAGTCCTTCCACATTTTACAATTTGATGAGAGCTTTTAAGATAGCCTGTAGGCTGTGGGTGCTCTTGGCCCCTGCTCATTCCCAGGCCTCCAGGGCTCCTGGCTGCCCAGCCTGGGTCCTGGAAACCACCTTGAATCTCAATCTCCCCACAAGAGGTGCTGGAAGGCTCCAGCTCACTGTGGGTTTTGCAGGCTGCTCAGAAGACTGCCTTCAGGGAACAAGAAACTGATAAAACCAGGTGTGAAATGGCTCATCCTACACAACGTGGATAATAAATATTAGCTAACAACAACGGCAATAATAATAATTTTGTTTACACTTTCTGCATTGTCTAAGGAAGTGTCAGAAGCACAGTTACAGAAAGGGTGGAAAAGCAACATTTGGCTGCTTGAAAATAGCCTCCTTTGGCTCCTCAGGGGGGCGTGTGCCCGAGGGCAGCACACGTTCATTCAACTCTGGGATTTTTATCGCAGCAGCATTTCTCGTGTGCGCTGAATTCAGGCCTGTTTCCTGGGACCGTTCTCCCAAGCACCAGTGGAGCCTTGGGCATCACAGTATGGGTTGAGCTCGCTATTCGTGTAGCCAGCGCACACTGATTGAGCTCCTACTGTGTTCGGGCACTGTTCCCGAGGCTGTGATGCTCAGCAGGTAAAAAAAACAGTGCACCCCTGCGTTCATGCGATTTATTTAGTCTGCTGTCGTGGAGATGGACGAGCAAACAAACAATAGCCAAAAAATAATCACAGATAAGTGCTACGAGAAAAAGAAAGAAAGAAAGAAAGAAAGAAAGAAAGAAAGAAAGAAAGAAAGAAAGAAAGAAAGAAAGAAAGAAAGAAAGAAGAAAGAAAGAAAGAAAGAAAGAAAGAGCCAAGCAGAGGGTTGTCATGGAGAAAGGCAGGGTGGGGGACAGTGGGGGACTCCAGCTGGAGGGGTCCTCACGGGCCTCACGCTGTCCAAGGCCATCTGAATGAGCAGCCTCAGCATCCTTGCGAACTTGTTAGGAGTGCTAATTCCTAAGCCCCACCCAGACCTGCTGGACCAGGAGCTTTTGAGGGGTGCCCAGCGATGAGGGCTCAACAAGCCTTCCTGTGATGGTGATGTGTTGCAAGGGGCTGGAATGACAGAAAGTGATGAGCCTGGGGCACCAGGAAGACGGCCTGTCAGAGGGACAGCAGAGCCTTGAGGTCAGCGAGCTCCGGCCCAGGGTGCAGGAGGTGAGGTAGTGGGGCAGCTGGCAGGGGCTCCACGGGCCTCCGTAAGACACTTGCATTCAGTTCCGGGTGAGACACTGCCCTCCAGCCTCCCAGCCGCCCTCCCGAGCTCGTCCGCTGTGGTGTGGATGCTCTGGATCTCACCTGCCCCACTTCCCCGTGCTGAGGGCAGAACCGGCCTCTAACTCAGGCCCTGTCTCTCCGGGGTTTCCACGTTTGATCCTGAGCCCAGACAGACTGACTGACCCTTTCTCTCCTCCCATCTAGGATGGCAAAGAGGTCAGAGGAGAGTCTCTGCTGTTCCTGAAAATAGAGAAATGAGTGTGGAGGTGAGAAAAGCAACAATTTCTGAAGGAAAGTCTGGGAGGGCCCAAGAAAAGCAAGCCATGTTGGTGGAGGGGGCCCATGGGCAGGGCCCGGGCACAACTCCGGAGAGATTCATGTGCCCTCACTCTTCTGTCCTCCAGCGACAGCCAGGAGACTTGAGGGCCTCAGAGCCACAGATCAAGGCATCTGGATGGTGGGGATGAGGTGCCAAGTCCCCCACCCTGCCACGGGGACCATGTGAAGAGCAGCGCAATGGACAGCCACTTACCAAACCCGCCACAAGCTGCCTTGCAGGCCACACTGCTGATGTGCAACCCAGAGGGACCAACAGACAAGCTCTTGGGGACCCACTGGGGCATTTCTCCTACAAGTCAGCACATGAACCCTCCCGGGAGACCCTGCCTCAGCATGCAGGTCAGACCAGCTTGCAAAACAGCCTCCTGCTGTGGTTGGCACTCCAGCAGCTCAGTGTGGAAGCTGGTGGCCCACTGACCAGCCAGACTGGTCCCAAGTGCAGGTCCCAGCCCAGAAGGCAGGACACACAGGAGATGGGCCTGACAAACAGAAATTAGAACAGAGTGTGTGAACTTTGTGAGGCCATTCGCTCTTCCCACTGTCGAAGTCTTTCCTGAGCACCTACTACATTCTGGACACTGTTCTCAGCCCTGAGGGCCCCACACCCGAGGACAAGGCAGACACAGCTCCTGCTCCTTGAAACTGACCATCCAGGAGGGATGGCACTGTGCTGAGCAGGTTAGTAAGCAGGGACTCTGCAGACTGCGAGCTGCGCTGAGTCAGGCGGTGCTGTTCAGATGGGGCTGCTTGGGGTGCCTCCCGGAGGGCCTGGGAGGAGCTCAGAGAATCGCAGGAAGAGTGTTCTGGGCAGAGGGAGGGAACAGCATGTGCAAAGACCGTTACAGCGTGGAAACCAGGGTCCCCTCACAGCAGCGGTGGCCCACGTCAGAGGAGGTGGCACAGGCTCCCTCCTCCCAGAACCAGCCCGAGTGCTCACATCGGTGGGGTTTCTCCACACCCCAAGGGCTGGTGAGGAAAGAGACCAAGCAGCATCAGACTGATATTTGCAGGACTCTGGAGTTCACGTTTGGGGGAGGATATGTGTGTACGTGTGTGAGCGTGTGTAAAGCCAGGGACTGTCCAGCCGGCTGGGCCAGCCAGACCTGGGTGAGGGGCCCAGCTCCTCTCTCACTATCTCTGTGACCTGGGAACATTAAGCCACATCTCTGGGCCTTCATTTCCTCGCCCCCTATCTTGTTTAAACTTACGTAATTCCTGAAAATACTATTTGGGAAGCACTGTCGTAGGTAGCTGATCCATCCACAGTAGCTGTGGTTGCAACATCCAGTTTCTAGTCACACCACTTGTTTCGCAGGGTTTTTTTTTTTAAGGACCTACTAACCACAGAGGGAGGATACCATGATCGCCATCCCCTAGTTCTACATGTGCAGAGGTAGGTGTGTCTGGAGAACGACAGCGCAGAGCAACGCAGGGCCAGCACCGTCACTGCAGGCTGCTGTCCTGCCTGCCCACTTTCTAGGCCTCTCCTCTCTTTTGGAAACAGCATTGGGACTTTCGGTCCATCCCTGCGGGTCAGGTAGCACCCCACTCCCCTAGATGCTGAGGCACAGGTACCCAGGCCCTGGCATTCACTGGGGCTGGCCCCGCCCCACCTCAGTGATTGGTCAGAGATGGGCCAATGAGAATCGTCTGGGACTTCGCCTGAACACTGGGCAAACCGGAGGGAAGAGGGACTGGACTGCTAGGGCCATCCTGCCACTCCCTGAGAAGCACCTGCTGAGAATGAAGTCGCAAAGAGGAGAACAGAGCTGAGGGATGGAGAGGGACCAAATACCGACAGCAGTTAGAGTCCCTGGAACCACCGGGCCTAGTGCCAGCAGCACTATCTCTGGACTTTGCAATTATGTGAGACAATTCTCTTTTGGCTCATGCCAATTTTAATTGGGTTTCTGTCCCTTGCAACCAAATAATCCTGGTGGATACAGAAGGTTTCTGTGGACGGACAGAGCTTGGGCTTCTACAAATGGCTTTGGATCAATGATTAGGGGAGATAAGGGTGTGTATTGAGGAAAGGTGAGAAATGAGGTCTGGTGGTGGTGTGAAAGGTGTGGCTTCTCCAGCGTCCATTTCCTCCCCGCCCCCTTGCTCAGAGAATCCCAGTTTCCCTGCCATGTATCAGGGTAGAAACAAGCCCACATGCAGCTGCACAGTGACCCCAGGGCAGCTTAGCCGATCTGCAGTTCTCATTGTGTAATGACAGGTCAATTAATAAAGAAGCACATGACCCACATCAAAAGGGTCAGGACCAAGGAAGTTCAGTTCTGGGAATCCTTCCCACTGGACGTGAATAAAGGGCCAGGAGGCCTTGGGAGCTCCTGGAGGAGAGAGAGCCTGCCGAGAACGGGACCCGTTCCAAGGCGGATCCAAGAGGCAGATAGACTGGTCACCGTGGAGGAGTCCTGGACTGAGTGGAACCTGAAGAAGCAGCCAGTGAAGTCCCTCTGGGCTTAAGTCCGTTTGGTTCAGTGAGAAAAAGAATCTTCTCTGCCTCCCGGGGGGCTCCTCTCCTGCCCTCCACCGCCCCTGCCCTCCCCTTTGGCACCTTTTGGCCACCAGGAAAGTATTTTGTTTCTCTCAGGTTCTAAGACCACCAGGGTGCAGGGGTCTCTCTGGGACCCTGGAACTGAGATTCCTGAAGGGGCAGGGGTGGGTGGAAGCCTGTCTGCCATGCCAGGCCCCTGGCTCTTGGGAAAAGGGAATCTCAGTTCCTCCAGCCCAGTCTAGGCAACGGTGGCCATCAATCCCACCTGCCGGGCGCCTTATTCTATCCTTTATCTGGCTGTCTGAAGTGTCATGCCGCATCCTTAACATGGAGTTATGAGAGACTGCGTGCTCAGACCTGGCCCGATGAAGGATTCACGGGTCTGAAGCTTCCCATTCATCAGGGACCAGTATCAGTGACCTGGGCGTGGGGTAGAATATGATTGACTAGGCCTGGAGAGGGTGGCTTTGCTGCCGGCGACCAGAAATACCAAAGCCACAAAGAAGAAGGTGGCATTCTTCACGAAGAAGAAAAACAGTGGTGACATTTGGTAAGAAGACCCCCATGTTCCTGGGAAGACAGGCCTATGACTCCCGGCTGCGAGGAGGACCGGGTCTGGGAGCTGTAGCTACACTTTGCAGCCGAGCACACAGCTCACTCAGCAACTGTGTGGCTCTCTGGGCAGGGCGGCCCTGAAAGGTAAGGAGCCCAACTTGCCCCAGAGCAGTCCAAAAACTAGTTTAAAACTTGTGTCAAACCATATCTCACCCTGCTTAAAGTCCCCCAAATGGCCCTCCATTACAGTTAAAATAAAATCCCAGCTTCTGACTTCCGCTCACAAAACCCTCCTCAACGATCCCCTGGCTGCCTCACCTCCACACTCTAGCCCTTCCACGCTGTGCCCACTCCACACACTCTCACGTTTACTCCTGCCTCAGGACCTTTGCACTCACTGTCCCCTCTGCCTGGACGCCCTCCCCACAGGGTCTTCCAGGGCTGACCCTCTTCAACCCCCTCCTGACCCTCCCTCTGCTGTGTGGCCACCTTCTCCTCACAGTACTCAGCTCTGGCTGCAACTGCCTGTTCCTTTTCTTGAGTATAAGCCAAAAAGGATTCTAGTCCCCAGGGGCAGGTTCTGACTGCTTTCTCCACAGCTGTGTCTCCACTGTTGCTGGGCATCGCACACCCTCAGTAAATGTATTGGGTTGGCCAAAAATTTCGTGTGGTTTTCTTCCGTAAAAGACACATTTTTCATTTTCACCAATAACTTTATTGATTTGGATATTTTGAGTATGTCAGCTGTCTCCTGCGTGAAATAACGTTGATTGTTCTCATTTAATGTCTCAATTTGATTGCTACCAACTTCAACTGGTCCACCTGACCACGGAGCATTGTCCAGCGAGAAATCTCCAGCACAAAACCTCGCACACCACTTTTGACACGTTTGATCAGCCACGGCACCTTCTCCACACACTGCACAAATCTTTTTTTTTTTTTTTGCATTTCAGTTGCATTTTTACTTTCTTGAAATAATAAAGCACACGATGCTGAGAATGTCACCTACTTCTTCCATCATCAATATCCAAATGGCAAAAAAATAATATTCAAATGGCCACCCCAAAATTCACCAATTTGATGTCATTTTTTTAAATGCATGCTGGTACAACAGCTGTCACAATACAATCTACAAAATCATTTCGAGTGACCTCAGAGACAGCAAAGCACCGCTAGAGCCATCATATGGGAAGAACAAAGGGACTCTTTGGCCCACCCAATACACTGAAGCCAAAGAACTGCCGTGCAGCCGCGCCCTCCCGAACGCAGCCCTGGGACAAGGCAAGTCAGAGAAGGGACCGCCCCGGGCAGTGGTCCTCTGTCCTTGGGGCTGAGGGCTGCATGGGGCTCGTCTGCTTCGGCTTCTCCAAGAGATAAGGAAGAAGGCTGTCCATTCTGGGAGCAGTGACTGTTTTGTGTCGCCAGCAGGTTGCCATGGAAACACCTCGCTGTGCAGGAAAAAAAAAGAACACCTTAAAGTTCAAGATGTGGCGATATGAAGTGATTGCAGGAGTCGATGAGGTATTGACCGGCTGCTGTGGGGCCCTCGGCCACGGGCAGGGAAGGACTTTTGGGTCACCCTCACCTGCCCTCGGCATCATCTTGCAACTCCTTTCTTTCACATTCAGCTTCAGCTGCTTCTGGCCAGCTCCCATGGGGAGGCCAGAGCACTGGCCTGGCGCCATGAGAGAGAGACGTGCAGAGCTGGAGGAAGCCGCGGTCACACTGAAGTCACCCAGGCGCCCAACGGGGCAGCGATCTCAGAGGTCACAGATGGGGCACCACAGTGCGCATGTGCGGAGCGCTTTCCCGCAGGGACGTGGGACTCTGGGCCCAGACGCAGTCCTCTGACCCTGGGCCTGGAGGGCTGACCCGTCGCGCGGTGAGTGGCGGAGGGAGTGGTCATCGCGATCTCCATGTCCCAAATGAGGAAATCAAGGCTCAGAGAGGTCAAACAAAATTTTTCGAAATTCCCACCTACTAGGAGGTCACGCCAGGGTTTTAACCCAGGGAAACGTGCCATTTAAGCACTGAACCACGCCATCTCAGAAATCTGAAGACCACACGCAGTAGCTCCGCCTGTTGGGGGGCTGGGGCAGGCCTGGGGTTCTGTGAAGACAGCCTATGAGTTGGAGGAGGTTCGGAAGCTGGGCACTGCAGGGGCAACGGCATTCACCCCAGTTGCAGAGTTTGGACCTAGGTGCCTGTCCAGAGTCCAAGTTCATTCTCCCCACATCAGCGGGGTCCTGAACCTGCAGTGAGTGCCACAGAAGACGCTGGGGTCTGGCTGCCCTGCTGACACCTGCCCCACCCTGGCCAATCCCAAAGTTCAGGAGAAGGTGATGACCCCTCTGTCTAAACTCCACTGTGTCTGGGGCTCAAGGCGGGCACCAAGGTAGCCTGACAACCGGACAGCTACAAGTGTCCCTGAGGTGGGACTGTGGCCCAGAGGAGGGTGGCACCTGTCACCGCTCACCCTTACTGTCTCTGGCCCGGCTCCCCTCATCAGATCCAAGAACTACCTTCCCACCAATCTGACTCACAGGGGCCTCGAGGAGGCTCGGTGGGACAGCACCTGCTAACCAACCTCACAGTGAGCACGGAGACTGCAGGGCAGGCGGGCCACTGTTAAGAAACCGGGGAAATGCATCAGAGGCAATGCTAGGCACTGTGAGCCTTCCTCTCTTCGTCGCCCTCCGACTGAGTTCTCCTACGGGCATTTCAAATGGATTTTAAATTATAACATTTTAATTTCATTGCTGCTTCCTAGGGATGTGAGAACTGCTCTCATGGCTTAGAGCAGAACAGTGATGCCAGGGGACAAACCGGCCCAGACTGGTGGCTGCCGGGCTTCCTGTGAGGACACGCTCCCCCAGGCTCTGCCTTCGTCTGCCGCCAGGGGACAAGCAGGGGAGCTGGGGATCCACTGTCCTTTTAGGTCATGTTCTGGCATCTTCCCTCCCCAAACTGCCTCTTTCTCCCTGGCACCCTGGCAAGAAAAGGCATGAGACACCCTGGCACAGGGGGAGGGCCGGGCAGCCTTCCAGACCCCAGGGAACAAAGGAGACCTTTCCGGGAGACCCCCAAGTCCCTTGCTGATGATGCCACCCTCATCCTGCACATCTGGACTGTCAGACTCCAACTAACCCGCCACCTCTTTGTGTCAACATCAGTCAGCTATTGTTGCAATAATGCCACATAGCCAACAACCCTAAAGTCTCAGTGACTGAAACCCATAGGCTTTCTCTATTTTTCTTGTCCAGTCTCAGGGTCAGCAGGGTCCAGTCTCTGCTTCTGGGACCAGTGGCTCCCCAGGGTCTGGTCTTGTCAAGGTGCTGGAAGAAGCATGAGAGGCCAGTGCAAACCATGCTCGCAGATGCAGAGCCTCCACTCACGTCATTTCCCCTAATGTTCCATGGACGAGGCAAGTCATGCAGCCAAGCCAAGGCCAACATCGAGGTCCTCAGCCCATTCAAGTGGGAGCTACTGCAAGGTCACGTGGCACCCTCAAGTCTACACCTCTCTGTAAAATAAACAGCAAAAGAACCAGAACTACAGCCACATGGCAGAGGGCGGGGCTGTATGACTGCATTGCAGGGAGGGAGTGGTGACAAATAGGATGGACAGTTTAGGTTGGCCACCGCCTTTAGTCCACTTTCCTTCGGAGGATCCACCCCTCCCCACTGGGAGCAGTTTGAGCAGGACTGAGCCCCCTATTAGCTCTGGCGGACAGCCTGACAGCCCATCCCGCCAAGGATAAGCACGTGACTGAATTCAAGCAGTGGAAGTTGCTGTGTCCCAGAAGAGAACCCAGAAAGTTCCTTCCTTTCTCATTGGAAAGAACAAAGAAACAGAGTTTGAGGAGGTCCTGGCCACCAACTTGTGATGCTAAAGGACCCAGCCTTAGGATGATGCTGTGGAAAGCAGAGCAGACAGCAGGACAGAAATCAGATCCCAGGGAGTTGTCACTCTGCTGGATCAAGCATTACCTGAAACCTGAACTACCACTTGACTTTTGACTTACAGGAGCATATTCACTCCCATTTTTGTTTAAGCCAGTTTGAGTCTTGTCCTCCATCATTTGGGCTCAGAGGTTCCTAAGTGATAGAGATGATATTGGAGAGGAGACAGAAGGAGAGAACTGAGGTTCCTGTCACCCTCGTCGCACCACTGAACAAGCCTGAGACACTGGGCCTGAGAGCATCGTGGGGTTGCATCAGCTCCACTCAGAACATTCAGAGCCAGCCCGTCCCCCTGGCACCTCACTGCACCTACCGTGGGCCTCCACAACCCAAACCACCCTCCTCACCCAGACTGTTCACTTTCCTGATGTGGCCTCTAGTCTCCAGTCCCAAAGCCCTGGGAGACTGGAGCTGCTGCCTCATACATCAAAGATGCTTTTGCCTGGAGGGGAAAATGTAGGTCATTTTTTAATGCGTGTGGCTATCTTTGAGCAACTCTGAATGCCAGGCATGGAGCTGGGGAGGCAGGACTAGATAAATGAGATTGGTCTCAGAAGGAGCCGCCTGCACCTGCCGACTCCCTCCACCCAAGGTGGGAGAGATGGGCGGGGGGCGGGGGGTCTGGGAAAGGGACTGTGAGGGGTACTCCCACCCTCTACACATTATAAACAGGGATGAGCTTGTGCCTTTTGAACCCCAAAGCATTGCCCCCCAACCCTTAGCCACTAAGAAGGGAGAAAACTTTCCTTGTTATTGTTGTCATTTTAAAATCTTGTTTTGTGAACTAGGAGAAGAAAAGAAGCAAATCCATCGATCGTTTATCCCTAACACTCCAGCAATCACCGGCTGCTGAGGCTTGAAGAAAAATCAAGAAAATTAGTGCTTGTGGGAGGGAAAAGCGGCCGTGCTAGCCCCACGCAGCCCCTCCCTGCTCGGCCTCCTCCTGAAGCCCACTCAGTGCCCCTTCCTTGCCCAATCCCCATTCCTTGCCCTGCCCACCTCCTCCCTGCCGCCCACCCCACTGCAAACCCACGCTCTGCCCTCCATGAGCTCCACAGCCTGAACGAACAGCGCCCCCCTCAGGCCTCACTTGGCCCTGGACCGTCACAACCCACATGAGGAAGAGGAACACCCGTGGGGGCTCGGGAGGAGGACACAGGCAAACCTTTATTGGTGACCCCAATTCCAGATTCGAACCCCTGTCTCCAGAGGTGACTGGGAAGAAAATGCCTAAATTAAAATGCTAATTACCGTCTTCAGCAACTCGGTACCAGACAGTCCCTTGTATCTATTATTAACAGCTGCCTGCTGCAGCCCCAGCTCTCTAAGAAACACGGCTGAGTTAAAGATTCAGCTGCAAGAGAAAATAATAGAAAACTCTGTCTGCGCTGTGACGCTCAGCCGGTGGACATGTCACCCCCACGCTGCCCACTCTGTAGAGAGATGACAAGAAGCCCCACTGAGGGCAGCGCAATGATACCACCTCTGGAGGTCACTAGGAAGTCCCCCAGGTGGGAACCCGGGAAGTGCTTTGATCTGCCCCATGTACAGATAAACCAAACTCCTGTGTTTAAAAATATCTGCAGAGCCCTTCGTGGCTCACAGAGTGCCTCCACAATTGTGTAATTAAACACCCGGGTTTGGACAGGGCAGCAGTTTGAGCTCCGACGCCCAGGTAGGAAGAGGCCCAGGTAAGCTGCCGCCCTGGGCGGTAGGTGACCCTGCCTGCTCCTGGAGCCCGGAAAGTTCTGCTGCTGGGGAGAGGCAGCCGTGAGCCGTCAGTTCTCCGGTGGAGCCCACACCAGCTCTTTGGGGAGCTTGGGGGCTGTGCCTGACCCCCACAATCATGCTGACCTCCAAAAATAAGATAGAGCATTATCACGCCCTGGCTGGCATAGCTCAGTGGATTGAGCGTGGGCCTGTGAACCACACGATCGCGGTTCAATTCCCAGTCAGGGCACATGCCTGGGTTGCAGGCCAGTTCCCACAAGAGGCAACCATACATTGATATTTCTCTCCCTTTCTCCTTCCCTTCCCCTCTAAAGGTAAATAAATAAAATCTTAAAAAAAAAAAGACAGAGCTCATCACAAGGGATGCCTTGGGGCTTTGGCCAGGCTGAGGACTTAGGTGAGGCAAGGAATAAAAGAGGAGCATGAGGTGCAGGGCAGAGAACTGCAGAAGGACTGGGCTGAAATAACCCCCCGTTCACCTTCCTCGTGTCACGGGGGGCAGAGAGGGACTGGGTTGCCCGAGGCCACGAGGAAAGGCCGGGGCAGAGCAGAGGTGAATTCAGATCCCCTGGACTCACCACACAGACACCAGAGGGAGGCCGCACAGAGGCCGCAAGGCCACGCCCCTTAAACACTTGCAGGCACCCTGGTAAGCTGCTGCCCCTGTGACTCCACCACGCTCTCAGATGACCCTGAACCTGATCTGACCCGTGTGCTCCCAGAAGCGGGGACAGGGCTGCCTGCTGTCCCTGGAACATGGACACATAGAGGGCGCCTGTTATTTCTTAGGAATCAATGGATAACGACGAAATTCAATGCTGTCCATGAATACCTCACACACAGGGGCCCGAGCAGCACCTAGGACCCAAGGGTAAACAGTCAAGGATCTGTGAGCAGGTTGTTAAACAGTCAGCAGCCTGGAAGCAGCACCAGACAGTGTTTGTACCACCGCAACCAGCAAAAGCTATCCATTGGGCTTGTCTCCCTCCGGACCCTTGGTCCCAGGGAAACGCCAACCGCCAATCTTCTTCATCAGAGTTAATCTGCTCAGTCTCCGGATCTTCCAAATACACCTGTACAGGAAAAGCTGAAATGCTTCCTGCGTTTTACTTCCTCGTTCTCCTTCCCTGGGTGCAGGAGTTCCCTACTTCACCCACCACCTGGCAAGCCCCAGCCACTCTCCTCTGCGTCATAAGGCCTGGCCCTCTTCTGGAGACGGTGCCAGAGAAGTGGATCCCCATCACCTCCCACACGCTCTCAGGCACCACCTGTCCTGCCTGGGTTCTGGCCCCAGGGCCAGTATGAACGCCCCCAGTGATGAATGGCCCTGCAAGCAGCACACTGGAGCCCTCTGCTCCCTCCACCACCTGTTCTGTTCCAGCTAAAGGGAGGGGAGAGGAGCAGGGGCCTCCCGTCTGAATCACAACCATCCGTCCTAAGTAATTAGCTGCCAAAGGCAACGCAAGTCCCCTGAAGGGGAGCAAAGGTCCCCGCCAACTTCTCCAAAGGCCTCCTGCCCCAGGCTTGCCCCAGGGGCTGCTGGGAGGGCATGGGACACCAGAGGAGGCCAGGAAACCATCTGCCAGGGTACAGGGGCTCTTTGCAGATCAAAGGCCAAGACAAGCCTTTCCAGATTCCCCACTGGCTCAGAGCCAGCGGGAGCCAGCCCATCTTCTCTGGCAAGGCTGGTGCCCTGCCTTCCCCACCACCCTTGCCTCAGTCCAGGGATGGAAGGTGTGTTCGGCAGACACCACCAGTCACCTGCCAGTGCCCTCTTCTTTATTACCTGATATTTCTTAGGTTGACTCTCGGTGCTCTGTGTCCCAAGACCCTGCCTTGTTTAGGGCAAAGGCGAGTGGGATTTCTGTCTATGGAAAGCCAGAAACACATGAACGGTGGTGCAAGGTTTCTTTGATCCTATGAGAGAATCATCACAGGGAGAGATGCTTTCTTCTGTTTCTGGGCATGATGGCATCTAGTCGTGAATCCTGGAGCTTCTGCAGCCATATTGTGACCCTGAGGGATGCCAGACTGAGATTGGTGCTGACACACTAACAAGGGGAAAGTAGAGGTACAGAAAGAGCCCAGGTTCCTAGTGATGTCACTGGACCTCCGTCCACTCTGGAGGAAGGAAGGGAGCCAGGAGGAAGTGGGGGACTTGAAGTGGAGAGGAAGGCAGAGGCCAGTCCAAGTGGGCTCCTACTGGGCATGAGAAGGAGTTTGGGGGTTCAGAAGCAATGGGACTCTATTACAGGGTGATAAAAGGTTGGGGAGGGGTTTACTCAGCCCCAAGCAGCAGCAACCATCTACTGCCAGCTCCACGGAGCGGGGTGGGGAGTAGGTGTGATGAGGCAGACAGGCCCCTTTTGACCTCAGTCGCCCAGGTGGGAGATGCTGGCTTTAGCGCACCCCCGTGTCCTCCACAGGTGAATCTCCCATTTGCAAACTGGCCTCTTTCCTCTGTCTGCCTAGGACCAGACCCTGACCAGCGTGGGCATGTTGTTCCCCAGTTCCTTCCTGCTGCAGGGGACCTCTACACCCCATGTCAGTGCCTGAACCTGTGTTGCCCCTGGTTACTTCCACAGTGCCAGCTGTCACTGCCTGCTCCCCTGCCCAGGGACAGTTTTGCTCTTGTAACTGGGCATCATGGAACCTCTCAGCCCTTCCTCCAAGTGAGTGGGTCTCGTTCCAGCCCAGCACCACCCCACCCTGAGGGCGACTGGATGGTGGATGCAAACAGCTCCCTTGCTGGGCCTGGAGCCCTCGTCCCAGGGCCCAGAGCAATTATCACTTAGTGGCACTGAGGGACCTTGCTGGCGCTGAGCGCGGCAGCTTTCGCGCTGAGTCCTCAGAACTCAGGGCCCACATTAGTTTTTGCTCGACACCGGTGCGGAGTCCCCCGGGGGGAGCTGCAGGACCGGCTGGGTCCTGGCTTACAGAGCGCTGTGCACACGAATGGTCCGCATGATGTTCAGGGGCGCCGAGGGGCAGATAGATCCTGCATGTGCTGCGGCCTGAACCGGTGCCGCTGACGGACAGGCACAGTCGGGGGAAGACCGGTGAGCTTTGTATGGAGACAAGCCTGTGGGTCTGGGCCACGTTGTTCGCCCCTGCTGGGGAGGAGGCACCGCAGACCCACGGGCGGCCCAGGCTGGTGACTCAAACCCACAGACCAGACGGAAAAGACCCTGTTCCTTGAAAACAATCGAGGGAAACTGAGAGCTATGCTACAGGTCAAGTGCAGGAGCAAGGAAGTCAGCAGAAGAAAGAGAATGTGGGGCGAGGTGGGCAGATCTCTCGGCGGCTCTCTGCCTCCACTCCGTCTGCCCCAGGGAAGGTGGTGAAATCATGGCGATGAACACAGTTAGGGGCCCAAGCTATAACTGCTAACTCCCCTTATCCATTCCCCTTATCCAATTCCCCCCTCACTCGGATCTTTAGCTGGGCCCATGGCTACCTGGAATGGACTGCCTGGAATTTGCCCGAATGACTAATTTGTGACCAGACCACTGTAAACACAAGTGCAATGTGCTGTCCTGGAGAGTGTCCTTGGGACATGGACATGCCCTTCTTTGTCCCTTTCTCCTCCTGGGGGCTGGAACCAAACAGCCATCTTGGACCATGAAGTGGAAGCCACTCAAAGAGAACGGCTTGAGCCACAAGAATAACTGATATTGACTGTGAGAAATCTCTCTCCCAGACGCTTGATTGTTTGACAGAGAAATACATTTCTGTCTTGCTGGCACTGCTTTTTCCTTTGGGGTGGTGTCTGTCACAGCTGAACCTAATCCTGGTCCCTACAGACTACAGCCTAGGTCCGGGTGTCCCCGAAGCCCAGGCCATCCACTTCTGAGCCCACTGTTGTGTCATAACTCCTGATGAAGACTCCAGGGCTCAGGCTGGCTGGGGGCCACTCAGGATGTGCCACCAGACGCCCGGCAGCGCCGGGGGAGGGGCCTCGTTTGAGACCCCCCAATGCTGAGCTCCTGCCGGAAGGTGCCAGAGGCCAGCCTGCAGGGTCCAGAATGGCTGGAGGTTAGGTTTTGAGAAGGGTGGGGGGAAAGCTTAAGGAATAGGAAAACCGAAGACAGGGGGCCTGGCTGGAAAGGACTTACTGGCTCAGAAATCCAGCATCTGGGAAAGCAGAAAGCAAGTGCGTTCTTCCTCCGCCCGCAAACGGTGAGCACCCAATAGCGAGGAGGCCTGAATGTCCGACTTTATCCTCGGAGAGGCTGGCAAGCAATTCCCGGAACACGCCACGCAGAAAGGACCTTTCCGGGCTTGGAAGGCAGGGCGACACAGCACCCTCCCCCTCTCCTGTGCTCCAGCAGCCCCGCACCCTGTTCCCCCTTCCCAGCGCTAAGTGTGTCACTTTGCCCCTGGGAACGAGTCCTCGTCCACCACCACCCCGCCCCCACATCAGCCCAGGTGCTTCAAACGCAGCTGACTCCACCCCTGGTCCACTGACCCCATGTGACCAGGTCTGGCCAATCAGAGTGCCTATATTGCCCTGACCACTCGGATTGGTCAAGGGTGAGTGTGTGACCCATTAAGAGTCTCTGAGACTCTGGGTTCAGAGTCAGTTAAGAGAAAAGCAATCTCTATTCGTGTATTTGAACCTGGGAGGGCGTAACCCTGGGGCTGCGGGCAGTGGCTTTGCTGCCATGGGGAGCCTCAGAGGGAAGCAGACAAGAGCAGAGCCAAGAGACAGAGAAGCCCTGGTCCTCGCTGGGTCCTGGCCTGCGAGGCCACCAACCCTGACGTTCTGTCTAAACAGCTACACTGCCTCGCCCTCACTTCTGGCCTGCGCACATTCTATCTACGTGGAACACCGTTTCTCTCCAGGCGGCAAAGTGCCCCTCTGGTGGCCCAAGGCCGGCTTACACCACCCCTCCCCCGGGGAGACCAGCTGTGGTCCCCTGGCCCCGGGTCACACCAAATGAACTGTATCAGCGACGGCACCACCGCCAGCATGGGAGGCCTTCCCCCGCACAGGACCTAAGTCTTCTTTGACTTGGTGTCCAGTAGGCACTCACTAAATGCTAGTTGAATAAATACATGAATGACTGCAGAGTCACAAGCTAACAGTTCATCACGTTTATGGACAACATGAAATTGGGAGCAGTTTCTAGCCAGAGGTTAGAATCATAAAGCAGATTGGCTTTCGCAAATGAGAGTGTGGCAAGGCTGAATCGGAATTGGATGATGTTCATTAAGTAACGAGTTTGAAGAAGTCATTGCCGGGAGTTTGTAAGAGCTGGGGTTGTAATGATTTCTGTGCACATTCCGAGATAAGCTGTGCGTGGCAGGCCGGACGTGGGCCGGAAGAACCTGGCCATGCAGGATTGGTCTCCCCCGGCAAGGTCACTTCAGGGGCTTGTGACAAGGAAGACCCAGGCAAGTGTTTGTGCCTCCAGGAAGGCATTCTGGGCTCTGTATTTTGGGAGACAGAAGATGCAGGGAAGATACCAAAAAAAGCATTTAAAATAGTGAAAGGGAGGACAAATTGGATTTCTGAAGTCGGGTTAAAGAGCCGGGATTGCTGCATCTGGAAGGAAAAGAGAGAGAAAATCATTTCCCCGATGGGCTTTGATGAGGGACACCACCCCCAGAGTGGAGCTGGGTGGGCCCCAGAAGTGGGGGGATGAGCAGGGAGGCAGTGGCTGCCCGCCCTGCCCCCACGGCAGCCTTCAGAGCTGCTGCCACCCCTACTGTTTATGCTTTTATCGTTTGCAATGAAAGACGATGATGATGTGTGTGTGCGTGCTGTATTGATTGTGCCTCTTAGATTTTTATGTCGCTGTGGAAAGCGGCAATTATGCCCGCTCTGGAGGGAGCAAACGGCCCCAGGGGAGGACAATGCAGGGCCCGGAAAACTCAGAAGACAGACGGAGGGGCCCAGTGCAGAAGCTGGGGCACAAGGCAAGCAGTTCTGGGGAAGGGACTGGCTGAGCCTGAGAAGGGACAGGAATCCAACCAAGGGACAGGAACCATCTACCCTAGGCTACAGCCATTAATTAAGCACCTACAGTGTTCAAGGTACTCAGTGCGTGGTTTCTCAGGCCTCTGAAAGCTCTCCAGTGGCTTCCCTTTTGCATTTAGAATAAATTCACTCATCAAGACATAGCATCTGACCTTCGCCCACCTCCCTGAAATCACCTCCACCTTCTCTGCTCCTTGCTCACTACCATGGACTCCTCTAGCCTCCTTCCTGGTCTGCCCACTCCCCCAGCCAGGCCCTGCCTCAAGCTCTTTGTCCTTGCTCTTCCCTCTGCCCGAAATACTGTTCCCCACACCTATAAACCTACTTTCATCCACCCTGTACTCTTGTCTACTTATGGGTTCGTTGTCTGTCTCTCCCACCGAATTGTCGGTATAAACAGAATAGGGACTTTATCTCCTTCTCACTCTTGGCCAGCAACACCCAGAGGTGTTCTTGGCACATGCCATGAGTGCAATGAACGTTGATAATTATTATTAACTCCAGTTAACAGTGGAGGAGACAGACTCAGACCATGTACTAGTTAACACTGTGTTTGACTGTAAGTGACAGAATATCCGACTCCTACGCAGAGATCCAGGTGCTCAGTGATGTCGTCATAGGCCGAGGAACTTTGTGTCTTCTGGCCAGTTTTTCTTAGACCATTATTCTTAGCTTGTCCCTCATGCTCACAACGTGGCTGCTGCAGCTCCTAACATAATTTGGTATTCAAAGCAAGAAGGAGAGGTGAAGGAAAAATTCTAATTCAGTTGAGTACATTTTTCTTTTTATTGGACCTCTTCCATTTTCAAAAGACCCCTCACTAGGATTCCAATTCCGGCTTGTTGGCCAGATCTGTGTGACGGTTACAGGAGGTACCGGGAAGCTGGACTCCCATGTTCCAAGGCAGAAGGAAGCAAGAGAGAGGAGGGTTGGACGGGAGTGTTGAGGGAGCCCAACTCAGTGATGGCCAGCAGAACTAGGACTTGAGCCCATGTCTCTCTGATCCCAGGGTCCCTGCCCTATTTGTCACACCCTGCACTTCCCTCAAAGAGCAAGGGCACAGGAGCAGAGGCCAGAAGTGCCATCAGGTCCTAGGCCAGCACACACAGTTGTGTAGAGGCCAGCCTTTCTTTATCACAGAATGTGCCCTCCTTCCCACAGCACACCCAGTGCTGTGGCCACAGCCATCCCCTCAGGCTCCCTGAACCTGCCAGATCTTCCCCTCTGCCCCTTTGCCCGCCCTGCTCTTCGCCTGAGCCTCTGCCCCCTGCCCCTGTCTGCTTGTCCTTTGAAGTCCAGCTCCAATCACGCCTCCTCTAACTCTTCCCTTTTCTGAGTGAGGCATGTGCCAGGGACCTGCCCTCTTAGCAGAGATGCAAGTGTATTTTTCCCACCTTTCTGGGCTGCCATAGTAAGTCCGGGCAGGCGTGGCCCCATATCATGGAGCAAACCACCTCCGAGCTCTCACACAGGCACTGTAACCAGCAGGAGCTGCCTCCCAGTTACACCATGGGTAGAAGTCACTCCCATCTTCCTGGCTGAAAGCATGGCTACAGCTACTTAACATATCTATGAAGCTAGCCAGCTGTTACAGATATGCAAAATAACCATGTTTGCAGTTATTTGCAAAACTGTTAATATGCTAAATAAGTCTCAATGGTCCTGCTCCATGTGTCCCATCCCCCAGTCCAGACTTGTGGGGGTGGGGATATCCTATATTTTTAATATTTCCTGGACCCCATTACAAATCCCTCTTTTGAGGGGCAGGGCCCTGACTACACCCTATTACATTCATGGCCAGTGCTATTGAACACAAACACCTATGTGTTTATCCTTATGTTTTTTGGGGTGAAGTATCTGTTCCATCTTTTGCTCAGTTTCCTGGTCCAGTTTGTTTTCTTACTGTTGAGTTCATATACTTTTCATGCAAATCTTTTGCTGGGTGTGTGGCATGCAAATATTCTTCCTGAGACTGCAGTTTCCCTCTTGCTGTCTGACAGTGTCTTCCTCAAAGCAGGACTTTTGACTCTGATGACGCCCTTACGAGTCATGCTGTTAATTTTTAAATTTTTATTTTTTGGCACTCACTAGTACCTTGTGTTAGTTTCAGGTGGACAGCCTAGTGGTTAGACAATCGTATCATTCAGGAAGCGACCCCCCCAGACAGTTCAAGTGACACCACTGATTGTGCATGTTCCCTGTGCTGCTCATCACATCCCCACAGCTGCTCTGTGACTGCCCGTATGTGCTTCTAATCCCTTGCCCTGCCTCGCCCAGCCCATCACCCCTGCTCCTCTGGCACCTGTCCATTTGTTCTTTTTGTCCATGAGGCTCTTTCTAATTTTTTGTTCATTTATTTTGTTCTATAGATTCTGCATGTAAGTCAAATTATACAGTATTTTTCTTTCTCTGTTTGACATATTTCACTTAGCACAGTGCCCTCCAGGTCCATCCATGTTGTCACAGATGGTAAGATTTTATTCTTTTTTTTACAGCCGTGTAATTATTCCATTGCACGTGTGGACCACTACTTTTTAAATCCATTCGTCTATCATTGAGCACTTGGATTGCTTTCATGCCTTGTGCTCTTAATGCCATACTCTGCCTGCTCCCAGGTCACAAAGATTGACCCCTGTTTTCTTCCAAAAATTGTTTTTGAAGATTTTATTTCTTTATTTTTAGAAAGAGGAAGGGAGGGAGAAAGAGAGAAACATCGATGTGTGGTTGCATCTCACACGCCCCCTACTGGGGACCTGGCCCGCAACCCAGGCATGTGCCCTGACTGGAATTGAACTGGCAACCTTTTGGTTTGCAAGCTGGCACTCAATCCACTGAGCCACACCAGCCAGAACACTTCTAAAAATGGTATCTATAATCTATCTAGAATTAATTTTTGCATAAAGTGTAAGATTTAAGTTAAGATTTATTTTTCTGGTTATGAATATATCCCATTTTATCTCTCTCTCTTTTTTTACTCTCTTTTTATGGTTTTTTCAATGGTTACTCTAGGAATTACAATAGATATACTTAACATTCACAGTCTACTTAGAATTATTTTACCACTTCATGTGGAATATAAAAGCCTCACCGCTTCATGGGCCCCTTCGCCCTCTTCCTTTTGAGTTGCACTTGTCTTCTATGTCCTATCTCTATTCATTAAACATCCCATTGGACAACATTATATATTTTTTTATTTTCAGCCTTCAGACATGTTTTAAAGAGCTCAGCAAGAGAATCAAGAGGAGAGAAATAGTCTCATATTTATCCAAATATGTACCATTTCTGCTTTTTTCCCTTCACTCCTGATGCTTCCAGTTTCTTTCTGCTCTCATCTCCCTTCTGTCTGAAGAGCTTCCTTTAGCCATCTTTTAGTGCGTGTCTCCTGGCAACGCATTTTCTTAGCTTTCCTTCATCTGAGAAAGTCTTTACCTTCATTCCTGAAGGATACATCCTCTGAAGAATTCTAAGTCACAAGTTCTTTTCTTCCAGCATTTGAGACTCTGCTCCCCTTCCTTCTGGCATTCTCGGTTCTGAAGGGAAAGCCGCAGTCACTTGAAGCTTTGCTCCCATCAGTGACGTGTTGTTTTTCTCTGGCTGCTTTTAAGGTGCTTTTTCTTTGTCTTTAGTTTTCAGAAGTGTAATTATGCTGTGTCTAGACATAGATTTCTCTGTATTTATCCTCTTTTGGATTCACTGAGCTTCTTAAGTCTCTGTTTCTGTTTTTCACCAAATATGGAAAACTTTTGCCATTATTATTTTTTTATTGGTTGAATGATTTTTAGAGGGAGGGGAAGAGAGAGAGAGAAAGAAATATCAATTCGTTGTTCCACTTATGTATGCATTCATTGGCTGATTCTTGTTTGTGCCCTGACTGGGGATGGAACCTGCAACCTTGATGTGTCAGGACCATGCTCTAACCAACTGAGCTACCTGGCCAGAACCTACTGTTTTTATTTTTTTTCCTACCATTTTTCTTTAAAACAAAAAAAAATTTCAGCCTCACCCGAGGACATTTTTTTTATTGCTTTCAGAGAAAAAGGAAGGGAGAGAGAAAGAGAAAGAGTGAGATAGAAACATCAATTGCCTGCCTTCTTGTATGTGCCCCCAGCCATACACACCCTAAACCCACCACCTAGGTATATGCCCTGACTGGAAATCAAATCTACCACCCTTCAGTCTATGGGATGACGCTCTAAGCAACTGAGCCACACTGGTCAGGGCTACCGTTTTTCTTTAAATATTTTTTCTAGACCCTACTCTTTCATTTTTCCTTCCAAGACTCCAATGGTGTGAATATTAGACCTTTTGTTACTGTCCCATGGGTCCCTGAGGCTCTGTTCGTTTGCTAATCTTTCTTCTCTCTGTTACTCAGATCAGATCACTTGTTTGTCTATTTTCTAATTCACTGGCGGTTTTCTTTATCCTGTCTTTTCTGCTATTGAGCCCATCCAGTAAGTTTATTATTTCAGTTGCTGTATTTTTTGCATCTAAATTTCCATTCAGGTGACTTCCGGCCAAGATGGAGGCATAGGTAGACACATTGCACCTCCTCGCACAACCAAAAAAAGGAGAACAACAAATTTAAAAACAAACAACAACCACAACTGACAGAAAATCGAACTGTATGGAAGTCTGACAACCAAGGAGTTAAAGAAGACACATTCATTCAGACGATAGGAGGGGCAGAGATGGGCAGCCAAGCAGAGAGGACTCTGTGAGGTGGTGGCTGGCAGACTGGGCGGTCCCACATTCATGCACAGATAAACCGGGAGGAACGACTGGGGAGGGAGACAGACCCACAGCCCAGGGTCCCAGCGGGGAAATAAAGCCTCTAACCTCTGACTGCAAACACCTGTGGGGGTTGAGGCGGCAATGGGAGAGACTCCCAGCCTCACAGGAGAGTCCATTGGAGAGAGCCTCAGGGTCCTAGAATGTACTCAAAACACCCACCGAGGAATCGGCACCAGAAGGGACCGCTTTTCCTGTGGGAAGTGGGGAACTAGACTGAAAGCTGGAAGAGTGGAGCAAGCGCCATTGTTCCCTCTCGGTCCCTCCCCCACGTACAGTGTCACAACACAGTGACATAGGTTGTCCCGCCCTGGTAACAGGCTCCTAACACCTAAGGCTCCTCCCCTCACTATGTAACAGGTGTGCTGAGACAAAAAAAAAAAGGCCCAAATGAAAGAACAGTTTAAAGCTCCAGAAAAAATATAACTAAGTGATGAAGAAATAGCTGACCTATCAGATGCACAGTTCAAAGCACTTGTTATCAGGATGCTCACAGAAGTGGTTGAGTATGCTTGCAAATTAGATGAAAAAATGAAGGCTATGCTAAGTGAAATAAAAGAAAATGTACAAGGAACCAATAGTGATGGGAAGGAAACTGGGACTCAAATCAATGGTTTGGAGCAGAAGGAATAAAGCAACATTCAACTGGAACAGAATGAAGAAACAAGAATTCAAAAAATGAAGAGAGGCTTAGGAACCTCCAGGACAACTTTAAATATTCCAACATCTGAATCATAGGGGTGCCAGAAAGAGAAGAGGAAGAGCAAGAAGTTGAAAACTTATTTGAAAAATAATGAAGGAGAACTTCCCCAATCTGGCAAAGGAAATAGACTTTCAAGAAGTCCAGGAAGCTCAGAGAGTCTCAAAGAGGTTGGGCCCAAGGAGGAACAAACCAAGGCACATATAATTACATTAGCCAAGATTAAAGATAAGGAGAGAATTTTAAAAGCAGCAAGAGGAAAGGAGAGAGATACCTACAAAGAAGTTCCCATAAGACTTTCAGCTGATTTCTCAAAAGAAACCTTGCAGGAAAGAAGGGGCTGGAAAGATGTATTCCAGGTCATGAAAGGCAAGGACCTACATCCAAGATTGCTCTATCCAGCAAAGCTTTCATTTAGAATGGAAGGGCAGGTAAAGCTCTTCTCAGATAAGGAGAAGATACTCCTTCTCAAATTCAAGGAGCTCATCATCACTAAGCCCTTACTATATGAAATGTTAAAGGGACTTATCTAAGAAGAAGAAAACAAAAAATATGAACAGTGAAATGACAACAAATTCATAGTTATTAACAACTGAACCTAAACAAAACAAACTAAGAAAACACAAGAACAGGAACAGAATCACAGAAATGTAGACCACATAGAGGGTTATCAGTGGGGAAGTGGGAGGGGGAGAGAGGAAAAAAAGGTACAGAGCATAAGCAGCATAGAACATAGGTAGACGATAGACAAGGGGAGGCTAAGAATAGTGTAGGAAATGTAGAAGCCACAGAATGACCCATGGACATGAACTAAAGGAGGGGTAATGTGGGTGGGAGGGGTGTGCAGGGCGGAGGGGAATAAAGGAGGGGGGAAATGGGACAACTGTCATAGCATAGTCAATAAAATGCATTTTTAAAAAATAAAGTAAATTTCCACTTGGATCTCCTTAATATCTTTTATTTCTGTGCCGAGACTTCCCTTTCATTTCAAGAGTATTTGCCCTTTTTATCGGACCATTGTTGTAACAGCTGGTGTAAAATCTTTGCTTGCTGTCTGGGTAAAGTCATCTCAGCCTCGGCATCTGTTGAATGCCTTTTCCCACGTAAGCCAAGGCTTTTCCAGTCCTTCCTGCGTGGTGTAATTTTGATAGTTTCCTTTTAGCAGCCGATGGACACGGTCGGGTTCCCATCAACCTCCTGTAGGTTGTGGTTCAAATGTCAGTTCCTTGGCAAAGTTTTTGCAGTGCTATGTGGACCTGTTCCAAACGTGTATCACCCCACCCACAGCCAGTCCGGGATTCGGGCAATGGGCTTTCCCATGGCTCCTTTCTCGGGTTTCTGTGCACTGTTTGGGGTCACACAGTGCACAGTTTGGGGTGAGCTCAGGATCTCATAAACGACTCTAACGGGTGCTTTCCTTCCTTCCCCTTGTATCCTTCCTGGACTCCCCAGTTCTGAGGTTCCCCTTTTCCAGTCCTCAGCCCAGAAAGCTGCAGCCTCACATACTTCTCCCCGCTGAGCACTTCTGTAAGGACAGGAGTTGAACCCAAGCTGCAGAGACTGCAAGGCAGCAGGGGCTTGCCCGCGGTGGCCCATGGCCCATGGCCCCTCCCACTGGAGAGGAAGGTGCCCCTCCTTCAGGGAGTTTAGGTTCCTGCCCTTGGTGCTCCTGCTGCGGCCAACACGTGATTGTTTTGGGGCTTGGGTGCAAGAGGGGAAAGAAAGAACAAGACAAACAGGAGACTTCCAGCTCTAGGCGACCCTTTTCTTGGTCTTCCAGGCAGAGCGAGAGGGCTTTTCCTGGGCTCTCTGCAGAGAGGGGAGCACCCACGCCCAAGTCTCAGGCTGCACTCAGTCCAGCCCAGGGGAGTGAGCAGAGCAACAGACTCACCACGGAGTGGGTCTTGCTTTTATACCTGGTCTTCCTTTCGGTGAGTTCAGACCACTACTCCATGCACCTCATCCAGATCGTAAGCTGCATACAGTGGGAGAGACAGGGTGGCTGGCGTGCAGTTGCCTCATCTTGCCCAGAACGAGGACCTCTCAGTAAATTTTAATGGGACTGATGTGTGCATATCCACCTGGTGTGAAGCTACCACTTAGCGAGCCCCTCTTACGTCAGGTACACGGACAGAGCTGCACAGTCCCACTTGTGTTCAGGGAGCTCAGGGTCTGAACCCAGCTGTCCCTCTGTCTAGCTGTGGGATGCTGGACAAGGACCCCAAACAGATCGAACCCTCAGCTTCCTCACCTGGGAAACATAATCATAGGAGTGTGGGGAGGTGGAGACACAAGAATGTATGAAGTACACAAAGCCCTTCATCTCAGAACCCAGCACATAGTACATGCTCAATAAACAGGGCTACTCTTGACGTTGTTATCACCACTTACTTTACTACAGGCAGAGCTGGGGCTTTGCAACTGCACAGGTCGACTCTGCCTGCATCAAGGCCCACAGGGAAGGCGTATCTGGAGCTCCCAGGATCCAGAGACTGGTCTGGAGAGACCAGGTCCAGGAACGCCGGGGACGGCAGGCTGGGTTGAGGTTCATAGAGGAGGTCATTCCTGGCCCCACGGCAGGGGACATGCCGACCCAGGCTCCCATGTGGCTCCGATGAAGACCGCGCTCCCTGGGACCTGTCCAGAGGGAAATGAGAACTAATGCACAGGGGCAGTGGGTTCCAGAAAGTATCTCCCATCAGAAAAAAATCTCTTCCCTCTTGCTAGTCAGTTACAAGGCAAGCAGTTAACCTAACCCTCAGCACCTCGATTTTCTCACCTGTGAAATAAGGCTGATAATAGTATGAACTGAAGAGACCACCCAACAGTGTCAGAAAAAGACAGTCCTTGGGATAAGGCCCTGAGTTAGTGCTTCAACACAAAACCCTGTGACTATCACTGCATGTGGCTGCCCCTTCAGTCTCTGCCACCACCTCCCGAAGCTGCTGGCCTCGCTCTCCCGGTGGAGAAGCTTACAGGGCTCGGGCTTTGGCCAAAGACTCAGTGGGACTGCTTTTAAAGCTGGTTTGGTTCCCAAGAGACCTTACCCGTCATCAAGGTGGGGGTGGTCAGAGCGTCCCCAGCGCAGATGGGCAGGGCAGGCCCCTTGTGTGTAGGGCTGGAATGAACAGCAGCCACAACAGGGGCTGAGTTCGGGGCAGGGGGTCTGGGAACGAGGGGGCGTGGGGGCCCCTGTGCGTCTCCGGTCCTGCATACATCAGAAGAAGGTGCTGCCCACAGCGCAGGTGCACCTGTGCGTGCAAAGCGTGTCTACCCTCGGCACAGGCGCGTCCCGCTCTGTGCTTTTCTTATGAAAAACATCAATTGCTTGAGCAAGGCTGTCAGGATGAGAAATCTATGGGATTTATCGTGGACTGGGGGGCAGGACAGGGTTGCCACAGGGTCTGCGGGTTGAGGACTTGGCAGGAGGTGACTGAGTGCCTGGTGCCACGCAAAGCGCTGGGCTGGGGCAGGGCGGCTGGAGGCCAGCAGGACCCCAGGGCTGGGGCAGGGGGCACAGGCATGCGTGGAGCCCGTGGTGGGGTGGGAGGCGAGGGCACTGCAGGGGGCAGCTCGCTCCTTTCCATCCATTTCCTTCCTGACTGCCTTCTTCCTTTTTTTTCTACTTAAGAAAAAGCTGTAAAGAGACAGACTAGGGAACAGCAAGATTGATGATGTCATTCTGGCCTTTGAGGGAAGAAGAGGGGAAAATACCAACTTATTGGACAGGGTCCTTTTAAAGAACTGCTGCTTTAATTTATTTTCTTATATTTTGTCAATAGCTGTTTCTTTCTTCTTAAACAAACACTGCACTTTATAAATGACTTTGCGTGGGCAAAACAAACAGTCACTTCATTCTTTCCCTTCCTTTTAAAACTTATTTAAAACATGGCGAGTGACTGCAACGGACACAGGGCCTGACGAACATGCAGGACGGTGACAAGTGGCTTCAGAGAGGTGCCCGGCCCCAGGTGGCATGGGGGCGGGAAGGGGCTGGACACAGCAGCAGACCCGAGGCCCAGCCCAGGTCCCAGGCCCACCCGCGCCCACCCTGCCTTGAATAGTCTGACTCAGTGGGTCTGGAGTAGGCCCCAGACTCAGGTTTTTAAGCTCAGGTGATTGGATGACAAATCCAAGCTCATCAACTTGGCCTTTGGGCCAAACTGGGGGATGTCCCCACCCAGGGGACCTCCCAGCACTCACCCCCACCCCACCCCATGCACCCTGGGCCCCTCAGGGGCTCTAGCCTCTGCCCCTCTGCCCCCCTCGCCTGCACCTCAGACTCATGTCTCAAACCACATTCACCCTCCTAACCCTGACACGTGGCACCATTCCTTTCCTCGTTCACTCAGCCGCTCGGGGCAAACGGGTTTAGCCAGCACCCGAGTGTGCCGGGCACTGGGCTGGGCGTTACAAGGAGTAACAGAACGAGATGTAGAAAGAGGAGGAGGGTCCTTGCCCTGCAGAAACCCACAGAACAGCCGAGGGGGAAGGGCAGGGCTCTGACTTGCCGGACTCTGCCGTGGCACACGTTGGCAGGGGTCCCAAATCCAGACGTCCCCAAGGGTCAGACAGGCCCCTGGGTGAGTGAGGAGGTGGCAGGGTTCCAGCTAATGCCGCCCTCTGGCGCCCTCCGCACAACCGCACAGGGCTGCAACCCAGGCGTGCCTCTCAGAAGGAAAACAACTAGTTTTCCAGAAGCTAGAAATCCAGGTACTCATGTGAAATCTCCTGGATTTTCAGTGCAACTCGGGTCTTCTTTAAGTGCACCCATCCTCGGGACCACACAAAGCCGGCCTGCCTGGCAGCTGCGACTGACAACTCAAACCCTCTTGGAACCTGAGGCAGAAGGGCCTGGGGGTGGTGCTGAAACGTCCCCACCCTTCAAGGGTGAACGTCCTGCGTGGGTGAAGCCTGACCACACAGCCTGCGCTGCGGTGGGCTCTCCCTTGGGCCTTGGGCTCAGCTCAGGTGCCTCCCTGGGGCACCCCCACTCCAGTCTTGTGGCCCCAGGAGACCCCACCAAGGCCGGCCTTTTTTCTCCCTCACAGCCGTCCCCCAGGAAGCCCAATTCACCCTGCTTGCTCTGCGGACTTCAGTAATAAATTGCAGCCGAGAGAGGGAAATTAAGCAACGCTGGATGGGGAGGTGGGGGCTGGAGGCTGGCGGCTGAGATGGGAAATCTGCTGAGGAGCCAGCAAAGTGCACAGGGAAGGCAGCCGGGCGGCGCGGGGGTGGGGCTTCCCGAGGCCCCGTCCCCTGAGCGTGGCCTGGAGCGGTGCCGCACTGCGCCCCCACCTGTCCAAAGCAGGAATCCAGCTGGGTCCTGCTCATCCTCACCCGGAGGCGCATCCTGCTGCCCGCCACCCGGAGCTCACTACCTCAGCACACCCCCTCGGCACCAGCCTTGCTCACACGCCCTCGGGGCTCGGCACCCCTCAGATTGCTCCCCTCCTGGTTCATCTGACGAGTGGATGTGGGGGTGCCGGCAGCCTTCTTCCTTTCACCCCTTGTTCTCTCTCTCCCTCGGGACCCCCTATTCTCGGAGGACCCCCCGGGATCCCAAGGTGGCTGCGGGTTAGGATTTATACCACAAGCAGCAGCTCAGAGCAGTTTGCACTCAGAGCACACTAGGACGGCTCCTGGAGTGAGGAGGGGGAGGGGGGCTCGCCCGGCCACGGGTGGAACTTGGGGGCTCCAGGGCAGCAGGACTGTACCTCACTGTGGAGGTGAGGCCTGGGGAGCTGCGTCGCCCATAGGGACCCCCCGCCCACTAGGTCGGCAGCCAGTAAGATATAAGACAACTCCTTTGGAGTTCTCCACGCAGGCAGGCGTGCCATCGAGGCAGAACGTTTGTCTTGCAGCCAGACAGTCACCAGGGTGGCCCTGAACCCCCAGGGGACCCACCCTGTGGCCGGCAAGGGGTCTGCAGCAGGGGTGGAGCCTGGACCAGGCAGGACAGGGAACCTCAGCAGGAGCAAGCGCGGCGGCCTGGGAGCACGGGCACAGCCCAGATGCAGGCATGGAGCGGGCCCCCTGCCCCCACCGAGGCCTGGACCCTCCTTGGGCCCCTCCACAGCTCCAGGGCAACCCTAGTGAGAAGGGGCCGACTTGAAGCGACTGGGGAGACCCAGAACTGACCAAGAACACTCCAAACTGACTACATTTATACCGAAGTTACGACAATAGGGCTCAGACAGAACTGAGTTTTCAAAAACTTGAGACCTACTTTTGCACACCCGGGTTTGTATCACGGAAACCCTGCCCAGTGTGTGGCACTGAGTTTTCAAGAGGCGTGTGGTGTCCCTCCGTCCGGGACCCTACAGAGGGTCTGCTCCGTGCTGGGCTCTGTCCCAGGGCCGGACACAGCAGTGAGCCAGGCCCCAGACAGAAGTGTCTGTGGCTTCTCTCTGGGTTCTGACCCAGTTTGCGGTGACATCGGGTAAACATACCAAATGGTCGGGACTGTCAGGAACCACGGGACCTGTCCCAGCACCTCTCTCAGGAAAATGGTGATGAAAATTGAAGTCAACCAGCAGGCCAAGTATGCTTGCTCCTTCCGTGGTGAAACGAGGTTAAGAGCCCAGCAGCGGGGATCTGGCCCTGTGGTTGCTGCTCAGGGAGCCGTGGCTGGTGGTGCCAAACCGGCAGCCCCTCTGCGACCAAGACACCGGGACTGAAGGGCCAGTAGAAACTCCATGATCTGAAACATTGCCAGCCTATAATGAATGGGTTAATTTGTGTGACCCAAAATTAATTAAATAAATGTCTTTGGTTTAATCTGCCCAGTCTACAGTATTTGGGCTTTACTTATTTATTTTTCGAGGGCAAGGGAGGGAGAAAGAGAGGAAGAGAGACATCGATGTGGAAGAGACACATCGATTGGCTGCCTCTTGCTTGCACCCTGACTGGGAACCAATCCTGCAACTCAGGCACGTGCCCTGACTGGGAATCGAACTGACGACCTTTCGCTCTGTGGGCCAACACCCAACCCACTGAGCCACCCCAGCCAGGGAGTCTGCAGCGTTTTGTTATGGCAGCCGGAGCTGACGGAGACAGGCTGGGCTTCTTTTGCCCCTCAGCGCTGCCTTCCTCCACGGTGGAGTCGTTCTCAGACAAGCCCATCTCTTCTCAGAGGCCCAGCAGCTCCATGCTGAGAGCCGGCTCCCCCTGGCCAACCGTTCCAGCAAAGGTGCCAGAATACAGCCTTGTGGGCCAGGCCTGGACCATCTATCCAGGCCTGAAGCCAGAAGCCAGGCAGCACAGAAGGGTGGGAGCTGAAGCTACAGGGCCCTCCCCGTGCAGGGCGAGGCCCAAAGGCTCAGAGAGCCAAGCATCCTGGGGCTGCCCACTCTGCTCAGACCTTGCCCTGTGTCTGGACAAGGGCGCCTCCCTCCATCCCTGCAGCATCCTCTGTTCTCCCCTGCGACTGTCCAGGTCACTCAGCTCCCCACCACCTCCTGCCTCCCTCCTCATGGTTGGCTCCTGTCAGTGTCACTGACCAAACAGGGACCCCAGGGACCAGGGAGACCACAGCTCCGCTCACCTCTCACTTGGCCCCTTTGCTCCCCCAGAACCCACCTGTGGCCAGATGGATGGGTTCCAAGGAGGGAAGGTGGGGACGCCTGCCCGAGCCCAGCCAGAGTCCCTGCCATGCTGTCCGTGAGACCCCACAGAAGCCCATGGTCACTGTCCTGAATTAAGCCGTGGGCTGTGGGCATGAATATTCAGACCCCACCCCGAGGGCCCCCAGACCGCCACGCCGCATGTCTCCAGGCCGTCAGCGCCCTCTCTGCTTCCAGTCCCCACCTTCTGCCCCAGCCGGGAAGCAGATTGGGTCAGTCCAGCAACCAGGATTAAACTCTGTTGATTCGGGGTCCCGTTTCCCCCGTCTACTTGTCTCCGGATCCCAGCGAACATTGTTGGTGCCAGAAAACCATGGGGGGCAGTGGCAGATGGGTCATAGGTCTATGTTGACGCTGTTGGCACCCCCAAGACCTACACGAGGACAGCTGGTTCTTGGCTGCCATCGCCTCTCGGCATTGGCAGCCGGCAAGGTGTCTGTGTCCCCATCTGGTCCCTGCTTGGAAGGGCCAAGACAGTTTTGATGGTGACCTCCCCTCCAGGCCACCACCCCTGCCCGAGGAATCTTAGTGGCTCCCCCAGTGCCCTGGTGACAGGAATCTCACCAGGCTGTCCTTGCCTCATGTCACCTGACACCTCCTGTCTACAGCCACCACACCTGGTCAGGGCACAGGGTACCTGGGGACCTTGCCCAGCCAGGAAACAAGGCTCAGACACCCCTCATTCAGAGCCCCAACTCCCTCAGGTGATAGGCCTCCCCAGCCCACCAGCTTCCCAGGCCCCCAGCACACAGGAGAGCCCAGCAGGGCCCAGCTCACTCCTTTCGCCTCTGTTCCCCTCTCTTTCCCAGCCAGCCAGCCGCATCTCCCTGTGGTGAGGGCAACACTTCGTGCGAGGCAGGCTGTGCTCCAGATTTACCACTTACCATGGGCCCTGGAAGCTCAAAAGCAAAGAGTTAACACCTTCCCTCTCTGGGCTTCTCCACCTGGCCTGTACCCCTCCGGCCGGTGGGGATGAAATACAGTAGCCAGGGCCTTGTGGGTAGTACCAGCCCGCATGAGGGCAGACTTCTGTGTTACTTGCCCCAGGCTGGCTGGGGTGAAGCCACAGTGCTGGGGAGACAAAACCACTCCTGGGACCTTGTGCTGAGAGCCGCACGTGGGGGTGGTGACTACAAAGGCCTGGTGGGGAGCCCCTCGCAGCGGCCAGGTGAGCGGCTCAGACTGTCACACAGAGGCCAAGAGGACCTGGAAATGGAGAGCACGGGACAGCCCTTGGGGAGCAAGGCCCAGGGGCTGACACTGTCACAGGCGGTGGAGGGTGGGGGAGTGATGGGCGGGGGAGCCAGCCTGCTGGGCCCGTGCCGCCCAGGGTCCTCTCTGTTTGTACCTCTGCAAAGTCTCAGCAATAACAAAGCTGTGCTCAGGGAAAGGCCATTCACATGGGAGCCAGGACAGAAGGGGTGGCAGGAACAAGAGGGAAAGGCCGCCTGGGAGAGAGTGGAACCTGGGGTGCAGTGCAGTCCAGATTCTGTTCATGGAAACAGGAGTTCCTTGTCCGGGCTCCAAACTCAGAGGAAAGTCTGCAGACGACAGGCAGGGCTCCTTTGCCTAGTCACATCAGGGTGTGCCATGTGGCCCCTGGTGGGCTTCTGGACCCTGAGCCTCTCCAAAATACTGATGGCACCAGTCAAGTGTCTTTTGGTTCCAAGTAACCCAAGTGCCACTGTGACTACCTTAATCACAACAGGAAGTATGCTGACTCAACTGAACATCCAGCGGTGGCTGAGCTGGCCACTGTGGGGGAGCTTTGTCCAGCAGAGTCCCCCCCGCCCCACCCATCACAGAAGAGAATAAGTCTGCCAAGATGTGATCTGCTTGGGAGGAAAGGTGGCTGATCTCTCAAAGGAGAAGGGCCAGGAGCCTTTTCCTCAATCGGCTTTTATTGGGTTTAATTTGCATAGGAACACAGGTTCCTTTTCCTCATCAATCATTGTCAGGTAGTAAGGATCAAAGAATAGATAACATTCAAAGAACACGAGGGCTTATTCTGAGTCAGGGTCAGATAGCCAAAGGGTCATGAAACTTTGGGAAACAAATTCATTTTCTGCTGGGACCCTTATCATTTAAATTGAGAGCATTGTTAGCAAAGCAGGTTTCACAGGATTTTATGCACTCTTTCTTAGGCCTGATGGCCCCAGGGAACCACCCGTTCCTGCCCAGGGCTGCACCTCCCTCTGGCATTGTTTCAAGCTTCAGTCAATCAGGGGATGTAAGGCAGCCAAGAGACTAGAAGACTTCTTACAGACAGAATGAAGACTCAGGCTATGTCCAAGCTGAGGGGCGAGGGTCCATCACCCACTTTTGCTATAGCCCCCCAAGTCCTTCCCTGAGGGCCCCTTCATGACCATGCCTGTCTTAGGTCGTCCCTCCCTTAAGGAATTTTACCCATCATTGGCTAATCAGTCATCCTCCCGGGGCAAAGCTGGATGAAGTAAAGGGGAGCAGAGGTGGCACCCCAGCTGGGAAGATGAGCTTTGTCTCCTTAGTGGCTTATGGTCCCAAGGTCTCTCACTCAGCCTTAGCCATGGGGGGGGTGGGGGGGGGCGGGGGTTACAGCTTCTGAAACCAGGCAGGGCAGTTCCCAACAGGCCACTGGGAGCCTCTGAGAAGGTTACTCTATGTGCCAACCTGACTGGGCCAGGGGTGCCCGGATATCTGGTCAAACATTGTTCCCAGGGGGCGTCTGCTAAGGTGTCTGTGGATGACATTTACATTTGAATCAGCCAGCTGAGCGGAGCAGATCACCCTCCTCGGTGTGGGTGGGCCTCACCCAATCAAGTGACAACCTGAGTAGAAGGAAAAGGCTGGCCCTCCCGAGCGAGAGACGATCCTTCCTGCCTGGTTGCCTGTGAATGGGGACACTGGCTTTTTCCTGCCTTGAAACTCAAACTGAGATATCAGCTCTTCCAGGTCTCCAGCCAGCCAGCTTTCAGCTCTCCCGGGTCTGCAGCTTGCCAACACCCTACAGAACTTGACCCCTCTCAGCCTCCATAATCGCCTGGGCCAAGTCATTATAGTCAGTCAATCCAACTCTCTCCCTCTCTCTCATCCCCATTCCTGGTCCCTTCTCTGGGTTCTGTTTCTCCAGAGAACCCTGACTAATACGGCCTCCTAGAGCCTCTGAGGGAAGGACACCCCAAGTGCATATCAAGAAGTGGCAGAAACTGCCTGACATGCCCAGGGTCTGACTGAGATACAGCCCACACAGCAGAGAGCAGAGCTGGGGGGGGGGGGGAGTGCAAGAAAGCCCCCCTCCCTCCTGGGTAAGCTCACAAGGGGCCTGGAGATCATAAGTGCACCAAGTTCATGCCACTAGCTCCCAAAGTTGCCTCAAAAAGCAATCCCTCCCGCCAGGGTGGCTAAAGTCAAAAGTCAGACAACAACAAGTGCTGACAAGAAACACGGAGAATTTGGAATCCTCACACACTGCTGGTGGGACCCTAAAGGGCACCACCTCTCAGAAGAGTCTGAAGGCTCCTGGTAGAAGGAGTTATCACGTGACCCAACAGGTCCCTTCCTAGGTATGTGCCCAGGAGAAACAAAAACACGTCCATGCTGAAACATATACACAAGTGTTTATAGCGTTATTCGGAGTAGTCAAAAGCGTAGAGACAACCCGAATGTCCATTGGCTGATGAGTGGGTGAGTGAAGTGTGGTCCACCCGCTCAGCGGTGTGTTTGCTAGTCAGTCTAAGAGGGATGGAGTGGTGACAGGCCGCAGCAGGGGAGCCCTGAAACAGTGGTGCCGAGCAAGTGGAGCCAGACACAAAGGGCACACCCGCTCACACGTGTGACCTGCTCACGTGCAACGCCCAGAGCAGGAGATGTGCCGAGACAGAAGATCAGTGGTTGCCTGGGGCTGCGGGAACATGGGGATGACAAACAAAGGGTGTCCTTTGGAGGTGATGAAAATGTTCTGAATTGACTGTGACGATGGGTGTATCTGGGAAGACACAACAAACCACTAACTTGTACACTTTAAGTGGGTGAAGCATGTGGTGCATAAATTATATCGCAATGAAGCTGTTTGGGTTTTTTTTAAGCAATTCTCCCTTATAATATTCGCAGGTTGGCTTCCCAGAGAGTTCTGGAACCTGAGTCTTTCTACCAGGATGGACAGCCTGGTCCCCACCAAGCCACGGCTCCCGCTTTCCCAGCTGCCCTTCTCACAACCCTGATGGCCAGGGCCCAAATGGGGCCCCTTGGCCGGCGCCTGCGCAGAGGGCCTCAGCCTCTGCCTGTGGCCTGAGCTGAGCCTCCTGTGCTCAGATGGGTCCTTAGAGACCCCGCCCCGGCCGAGCTCCACCCCCTGCCCTGGATTGCCACCGCCCACCGATTCAGCTTTGCCCCACCCCTCCTGGTTGCGGCTGGCCAGCCACCCTGGCAGCCACACAGTGACCCCTGACCCCGACCCTGCAGCCCTTGCCTGTGGCCTCCCCATTGTACCAAGGGTCATGCCCGTTGAACTCCCCGAATCCTACCTCCCCCTCGTGGGGTCATGCCTGGAGCTTTGGGGGTCCTTTTAGGATGTCGGGTCTGCCTTCCACTCTGGTGCCCTGCCCATCCAGCTCCGTGCCGCTCCCCTCTCCGGCACCCAGTGGGGCACAAACCCAAGAGTGAACCTCCATGTTCTTTCCTCTGCAACCACCCAGGACGCAGGCAGTGGCAGGGGCTCTGGGGACCATGGGCAGGAGCCCCACAGTGGGGACCCTTTGGGCAGGGTCTCCTCCGGCTGAAAATGCAAGCCACTCCCCACCAGCAAGTTCACTGCTCACCTGCCCTCGAGAAAGCGGCCCGGGTGCCCAGGAAGAGGTCAAGGGTGCCTGTGGCCTGGCCTGTAATTGTGAAAAGCTGGAAGCCACCCAAGTGGTCGTCAGGGGTACTGGGCAGCCACACCACGACCTAGCCTGGGAGGGAGAACGCAGGGCAGCTCTCGAAGGGGCGGAGACCCACGGGGGTCTGCGCACACCGAGCTCAAAAACACTGAGGGCGGCAGACAAGGAGCTGGATGAAACCACTTAGGACAGAAAAAAAGCCACTGACGGAAAAAAAAAAAAGCCCCTCTTTTAAGGGGCCTTTATATACTTGTAAGATCAAGAAGAAAACTCAATAGCCGTCACCTCTGGGGCCCAGGGAAGAGGAGGTGTGGCAGCGTCTGGAACGCCCTGATTTTTTCAAAGGAGAGCAGGTCCTCATGTGGCATGCAATTTATCATAACCAAAGAAAGACAAAGAAATCCAACAGCTGGGCCACCTGCCCCTCACGCCCGCCCAGCCGCCCGGCTCCCGGCCTGCCCCCACCCCGACCTCGATCCCCCCCCTCCCCCACCCCCCCCCACCCCCGGCCTTCATTCAGTCCCATCCCTCAGCTGGCCCCGGAGCTGGAGCTGTTAGATCTTCCATTTAAAACTCTTCATCCGCACCTCACTAGGGAGTTCCTATTCCCTTTCAGATGTAACTGTCTGTCACCAATAATAGTCTTTTTCGATTTCATTTCCTTCAGCTCCTGCCAGCCACTCCGAGCACCTCCTTCCCAGCCTTGCTGCACCCCAGCCCCAAGTCAGGGGAAAAAAATACATTTTGCCTTTACTATGATGTATGTGATCCCATAAAATAGTGAAACAGATATGAAAGGTTGAGAGAAGGTAGATAAATGGCTCCTATTATTCTACCAATCAAATGAAATACCTCTCCACGTCCTCATTTGAATGATAATAAAACTCAGAGAGGCTGCGGGTTCGCCGATGCTGCAGTTGTAATCGCTGGCGGCGGCAGCAGCCCCGAGCCACAGGCCAAGGTAACCTTGGGGTGTCCTCCGCAGCAGGCAGAGGCCTGCAGCCCTCATCTCCTGTCCTGCACCCCCCCACCCAGGCCTATCCCTGCCCCCACCCCTGTCCTCGGTTCCCTGCTTGGCCAGCCTATGTGCCCCTCTACCCAGCCCCCAGCTCCCGTAAGGCCCCCGAAGGAGGTGCAGCACCCGCCCGTGCCCCCCCTCTCACCCTTCCAGACCCAGACCTCCTCTGAGAGCCCCACCCCTGTCTGGGCTGACCACCCTTCCTGAGCATGCCCACGGCACAGCCACAGGCCTCAGCGACAGGGCTGTAGCCAGTGTCTTCTCTCTCTAGTGCAGGGCACACCTGTCTCCACTACTTGATCCTGAACTCCGGAAGGCAGGAGCCACCTGGGACGCACTAGGCAGCAGCCTCAGAGCCTACGCCGAGCACCGAGTCTCATTCACTCCGCCTGCCTCCCTGTCTCAACCAGATATACTCGGCGCCTCATCAGCAGTGCAGGTGAGAGGCCTTCCCAAGGGCAACTGCGCCCAGGTGTGGGGGTTCAGGTGAGGTCACCCCCTTCGGAGCCCCACAATACCAACGCCTTCTGTGCTCATGGTTGGGTTTCCTATGGCATTGCTGGGGACCTCCTGTGAGTCCTTACTTGGAAACCAGGGGACACCTGAGGCTTTTTCCTCCCCTGTGTTTCCCCTGCCTGTCAGGGCCCAGCAGCTGAGGGCTCACCCCTCGCCCACCACAGTTAGTCCCGGCGGGCCGTCAGTCACAAGACCTACTGGGGGCCACTGACCGGGCCCCTGAGGCCAGGCAGACCCCTCTCGGCAGTCTGGGCTCTGGCAGAGTTCTCTGTCCCGACGACTACCCCCAAAGAGGACCACCCCCAAAGAGCTCCCCCCCCTTTAACTTCTCTCCACACACAGCCCAGTGCTGCCCTGGTTCCTGCCCCTTCCTTGGTCCAGCCCAAGGGCTGACCAAGGTCTTTGAGACGCTCCCAGCTGGCCTCCAGGGCAGTGGGACTTGCGCTTCCATCTTGCCCAACTGAGACATCTGTCTGTCCCTCTCCAAAGGGCAGGGCCCACCTGCAGTGGCTTCTGTATCCCTGTCTCCCAGCACCAGGGAGAGCACCTGCCCAGAGGGCCTGTCAGTGACAAAGAATGAGACAGGACCAGGCATCTGTCAGAGACCAGGAAGATGAGCCCAGGGATGAGCAGCAAGTCAGAGCCCTTGCTCCCAAATCCCTATCCTTGCTCCCAAAGCCTGGGGCCCATCCCTGGGCACTGGACACCCACACAGTACACCCAGTGGTGTGGGGAATCTCCGAAGTACCAGGCTCTCCCACCCCCGCTTTTTCCTAGAGCCAAGACAAGTCCACAGGATGCTCTCTGAGAGAGAGACAGACCTGGGCTGAGGCCTCCAGTCAGCGAGCAAGAGAAATAGTGAGCACTGTATGCAGGGCGATTGCCAGCGACAGACAGCTCCAGGAATGCCCTGGAAGGCTGTGGGGCAGCTCCCTGAACCAGCAGCAGAAGGAACGACCAGGCCAGGGAAAGCCAGAGCACCTTCCATCCCTGGGTGGGGCCTCCCTCTGCTCCACTCCAAGCCCTGAGACCCAGAGGGGCATGGGAAGGGGGGTGGGACTGCAATCCCCTCGGGGCTGCAGGTGATGGGTGAGGAGGAACCCTATGAGGGGAAAAAAGGCACAGTCACCTCCAGCAAGAGGAGTGGACTCCAGCAGCAGAGACCCACAAGTTGACAGGCCAGGCACCCCAGACTCTGCCACTCCTGGGGCCAGCCCAGCTGAGCCTCCAAGGGCTGGTACCTGCACCTCATGCAGCTGGGGAACCCAAGGGTNCCGAAGTACCAGGCTCTCCCACCCCCGCTTTTTCCTAGAGCCAAGACAAGTCCACAGGATGCTCTCTGAGAGAGAGACAGACCTGGGCTGAGGCCTCCAGTCAGCGAGCAAGAGAAATAGTGAGCACTGTATGCAGGGCGATTGCCAGCGACAGACAGCTCCAGGAATGCCCTGGAAGGCTGTGGGGCAGCTCCCTGAACCAGCAGCAGAAGGAACGACCAGGCCAGGGAAAGCCAGAGCACTTTCCATCCCTGGGTGGGGCCTCCCTCTGCTCCACTCCAAGCCCTGAGACCCAGAGGGGCATGGGAAGGGGGGTGGGACTGCAATCCCCTCGGGGCTGCAGGTGATGGGTGAGGAGGAACCCTATGAGGGGAAAAAAGGCACAGTCACCTCCAGCAAGGGGAGTGGACTCCAGCAGCAGAGACCCACAAGTTGACAGGCCAGGCACCCCAGACTCTGCCGCTCCTGGGGCCAGCCCAGCTGAGCCTCCAAGGGCTGGCCCCATGGCCCAGCCCTCCAGCAGAGTTAGTATCACAGGCTCGGAGACCCAGGGGCTCCTTGGAGGGGCTGGTACCTGCACCTCATGCAGCTGGGGAACCCAAGGGTGAAGAGACAGTGACGGCTCCAAGGGCCTTCCCACCCTGCCCTGGGGCGGGCCTGCCTGGGGACTCTTAGGGCTCCTTTAGGGTAGCGGTGCACACTGGGAAGGAGCCTAGAGCCACGCGACCTTCAGCAGGCCCCCCCGCTGCCAGGACCCCGTCTCCTCATATAAAATAACGCTGCCTCACATGGGAATGGTAAGGGTTAAACAAATATGAAATGTATTCGCTCATGTGGAAACACTTGGAATGGAAATGAAAACATATGTCCACATAAAGACATGTACATGAAAGTTCACAGCAGCTTTATTCACATCGCCAAACACTGGACACCGTCCAAGGGTGCGGTCCCCGGGTGAATGAATGAAGGCTCCAGCAGGCCCGCTGGATGGGCACAGCTCCGTGGGAGAGGGACACCCACACAGTACACCCAGTGGTGTGGGGAATCTCAACCGCGTTGCGCTGGGTGGCGGAGCCAGACACAGTCTCCTCTCCCTCTCCAGTGGTCGCGATACCAAGTCGCTGCGGGCGCTGGACCTGTGAATGCCAGACCTGGAGCCATGGGGAGTGCAGGGCTGACTTCCAGTGAGCCTCTGGCCATCGCATTTTCACCAACCGATCAGCACCTAACTTTGTCATATGCATGTTTTTGTTTAAAGATGCAGTATTGAATACCTGCTCCTGATTCATTAACACTGAATGCACAGCCAGAAGCGCTGGAGTCCTGTCTGAATGAAGCTCATCTAACTCAAATAAGAGAAGGCACAGTACGGCCTTCACGCCACACTCGGGGGCCAGCTGCAACAGAACGCCCAACACATGCAACAGCACGCAAAAAAACAAACAAACAAACAAACCCAAAAACGAGGAAAACAGGGTACCACGTGGTGCCCTGCAGATCAGACAGGGTCGGGTGTGAGCGCTGACCCGGGAGGGCGAGCGCCGCCTTGCGACCCCAGCGGAGAGCGCGTGCGTCGGGCACGTTGAGGTCCCACCACTGCGCAGGAGTCTGTGTATCACCGCAGAAGCGCCACAGCGTTGATTTGGGGATCACCGGACGTTTCGGAGAGTAAGCAGGTTGACCAATGTGGAATCTGAGTACTGGAGAAGGACTGTGTGTGTGCGGAACTGAAGAGAACGACATCTGACCCGCGCGGCGACAGGCAGCACCGCAGTGGTTGTGGGGGTGCGTAGCAGAGGCCGACCATTAAAGATTTTACATATTTGTTTTTAGAGAGAGGGGGAGGGAGAGAGAAAGAGAGGGAAGGAAATGACAACATGCGGGAGAAACGCCCATCGGTCGCCTCTCAGAGGTGCCCCTACTGGGACTGGCCCCGCGGCTTTTCGCTTTGTGGAGTGACCCTGGCACCTCTGAGCCACACTGGCCAGGGCGAAATGTTCCGGATCCTGATTGTAGTGGGTTATACAGGGGAATAAGTCTGTAAAACGTATTGAAATATACGCTTAAAATGGGTACATTTTATTGTTTGTAAATTGTACCATAATGAACTCGGCTTTCCGGAAATGACTTAGCGGGCCCTCCAGCCCTCCTGGCGTTCCTCTTGGGATCTAGGGGCAGCCCCCTGCGGAGGGTTGTCACAGGACCAAGGAAGAGGCGAGAGTGTGGACTTGGGCTCCTTCTGGCTCTTTGCCCCCCGCCCCGCATGAGACATCAGCTTCCTTCCCCCTGCAGACATGCCCATTCCCACCTCTTCCACCAGAGCTCTCCTGGTCGTGGACAGTGGACACCCAGTTTCGTCTAACCCAAGATTAGAGGAAAAGTGGGGAGACATTTTTGCTCCTGGCACTGACTGGGAAGAGGAGGGGAGCTCCGCAGCAGACGGGCTAGATCCTGGGCTCAAGTTCGGTCGGTCGCCAGGCTGAGGCCCGCCATGCTCTCCTGAGCCTGTTTCTCCTTGTCACCTTCACTCTGGGACCCTGGACAGGCCCGTGGCCACCAGCAGCCCCAGGACTCCACGGAGAGTGCGCATTCCCAGGAGAGTGCGCTTCTCTGTCTCAGCACGGGCTCAGAAGCAGCGGTCCTTCACCCAGGTCTCCGAGGCCACGCGGGTGAGAATGTGCTGACGGGTCAGTCTGGGCCCTGTTCTCACTCCCCTTGAAAAACATGGACCGAGGGCCTCGGAGGTTGCGCCCCGAAAGGAAGCCCAGGCCCCGTTTCCTGACGTTGGGGAAGAGACCGGAACCAGGTGGAGACAGCGGGCTCCCGGCGCGGTTTCCCTGGAGCCGGAACTACTTTTCCTGGACGTGCAGGAGACACGTGAGAACGCGAGCCCAGCAGGGAACAGAAGGACAGAGGAAATTAAACTCAGATTCCGGAACCCGGCGGAAAACAACGGGATATTCTGACTCCAGGTGTCCCAAGACAGACAGCAGAAAGATTTCCCCGGCCCTTGTCTCCCACCCTGCCGTTCCTGGCTGCCGGGCCAGCTCTCGCTGCAGAGCTCCGGGGCAGGGTGTCTCCTCTTCTTGCCCCCTAGATGCCCCTGACTTAGACATCTTGTCCCTGTTCTTAGAACAACACCGAATATTTTGAAAACCGAGACCTTTACCTGGCATCCCAGGAGTTCTGGCCTCAGGGAAATACTGTGCTTCTCCGCTTTGGCAGGACAGCGGTCACGGGACCTCTGAGCACAGACGAACTTCATATTTTGGCTCCCAGAGCGCCAGTCCTGTCTCCGCCCCCTTCAAGAACTTGCGGACACACTGAATTTTGTTCTTCAGTTTAATAAACATTTATCAAGTATCTGCTTCATTGGAAACCAGGTGAAAGAAATGGTCCCTGCCCCTGTCTCTTCCTCCCTAACCTTTGTGCCTCTCACTCGTTGCCTTGTGTCACCGCGTGCGCTAGGGCTGGGGTGTAACGCTGAACCACAGCACCGATCGTGCCCGGTCCTCTTCCTGCTCCTCATGTTTCAACATTAAGTATAATGTGTGTTCTATGTCTTGACCAGGTTAAAGAAATTCCCTTTTATTTTTCATTGCTAAGAAATTGTTTTTTTTTTAATCCATATATCGACGTTGAAATTTATCAAATGCTCTTTCTAGGTCATGTTTTACTGGGATTTGTGATCCCAGAGCTCCTATCTGCACTGAGCCATAGCAGGGGAGGCAGGGCCCTAGAGGAGAGGCCACGGAGGACCAGAGAAGCCGGGAGTGAACGGACACCCAGGCAGCAGGCTCTTCAACCACGTAAAAGGCTGACCAGTGTGTGTCGATGAGGGGAATGGCATTGTGCACTGGCGCCCAATCTAAGCCAGGGCATGGGGGTGTGAACACGCCCTCAGAGGATGGGGATGAGTCTGGTGTGGTCCCTGTGTGAGACCCCCTCCCCCGGTTCGCAGACACCGCCCGCTGTAGGTCCGGGACACATCTCAGCCCCGTAGGAGTGGTCACTTGGGCATTTGACTATGAAGTCAGCACATGGGGCAGAAATCAAACACAGCTGAGATAACCCTTGGCAGTTGCTTCAGTTGCCCACGAACCGTGTGGGTTTTATGTTTAAAGCCCCGTAAGCATCACGAAAGCTCCTTCCTCACCAGGCTGACTCCAACCACTTCCGCGTTGCGCTTTCTCCTGCCACACCCACCGACAGATTGTTAGTTGCTGGGAAGATCTACAGAGTTTTGTCTCAAGCTGGCCACAAGCGGGCAGTGCAGGGTGCCGCTGTGTCGCCTGCGCAGCAGGGATGGACACCTTCTCCCAGCTCCTCATCTCCTCTAAACTGGCCAAGGCTGAACCAGACCCCCAGGGACTACCGCGTCCCAAGTCTGTGGCCATGGTGACCAGAGAGTGAGAGGGCTCTTCCCCAGCCTGGCTTCCCTGGGGTCCCCTGGCCCAGCAGGTCCAGGCAGGATCCTAGTCCCTGTCTTTGTACATGGCAAATGCCACCTCAGGAAAGGTGTCCCGTCCACCAGGACTCCCCGACCTGGCCAAGTGGGCTTCTGGCCTAAACCGTGGCCCTCCTGGCACTATTGCCACCGAATTCTCAGCTCTGCTCCTCCTCGGGGGCCACCATCCAGCCACCCAGGCCCCTTCTTTTTCTTCAAATTCCCCAAGCTCATTCCCTGTCCCCTCTGTCTGAAACCTTTCCCTTCTCACTATTCAGGTCTCAGCCCAGGTGGGGCCTCTGCAGACAGGCCCCCAGGGCCCTTCCTAAAACACTACCCCATTCAGGCACCCCTATCACAAATCCCTGTGTATTTTGTTCTGAGCAGTTCTCCATCTATTACCATCTTAAGTTTGTTTTCCTAGTTACAGTCTGTCTCCCTGCACCCATGGATGAAGGGCTTTGCTGTCTTGGTCACCTTGCAGCTACCCGGTGCCTGGTGCGGGGTGACTGTGTGTTGACCAGCTATAGGATGGAATCCTTGTTCTGACCGTCCCCATGACTGTGTGATCCGACTTTGGAGTGTCTCCCCCCCTAACTAGGATGAACCGAGGACACTGCTTGCCCTACTACGTTGGGGCCCCAACGCTTGTAGCTTTCCTGGGATGCCATCCCTGAGAAGCCTCTAGACTGGCCCTGCCACTGCCTCAGTGGGCGGCTGAATTCCAGCTCCCCTGTATCCACCGCCAGCCTGTCCTGCCCCAGGGCCCAGGTTGGGGACCGATGGCAGCCTGGGGGTGTGGGATGAGGGGGACACCTGCTAGGTGCATTGCCATCTTCTGCCTACCTCTCGGCTCGGTGCAGGCCTCCGAGTGAGTGTCCCTTGGTGGTGGCGCCTCCTGCCACATTCATCCCCATTAACTGCTGTCCACACTGGGCCGGAGGGAGATCAATTACCAATGGTGGCCACTGAACCGTGCTAATGAGGATGTACGATCGCCTGGCTGGTGGCAGGGAGGGGTGGGAGGGACAGGGGAGGCAGGGGGTGGAGAGGGGCGATGAGGGTTACCTCTCTAAAGGCTTGCAGGTCAGGCCCCCTCTGAGAACCCTGAAGGGTGCCCCCTGGGTCGGGGGAAGAAATCCCCAAGAACCTAGGTCTAGCTCAAACTGTGCTTGGAGGAAACAGCCTGGCTGGGGACCAGGGTCCCAGGGAGCAAGGCTGACCCTGGAGAAGAGGAGCACCCCCAGACCAGGACTCCCACCCCCCACCCCTCTGAGCCTTTGTGCAGGCCCACCCCTGAGGGGATGCCCTCTCTCTCTCACCCAGACAGAAAGCTACCCAGCACCATGGCGCCCAGCCCCCACAGACCTCACGGTCTGTGATTCTCGTCACACCAAGTGGTGCTAATCTGCACAAAAAGATGCCCGGCCTCCCTCATAAGAGCGATGCAAAGGAAACTGTGAGGAGAGGCATCCTCTTCTACCAGGTTGGCAAAGACAGAAGGGTGGGCAGGGCCGAGCCCACTCTGCCTGCTGGGAGTGGTTGGGCAGGTGCACCTCAGTAAGGGGGCCCGACCTCTTCCAGGGGCAACGTGGTCATAGCTATGCACGGTCGGAGGGCACATGCCCTTGAACCCAGCCACCCATTCCAAGCGTTTATCCTCTGAAGATAAAAGTACAAGGTTATTCACGGCCTGCAAACGAGCAGCATGTCCCCCGGGAGAAGCCATGAAGGCGGACCAGGCTGCATCACACAGGGAGGGTGTCCCCGGCCCCCTCACCTGACGAGTGAGGGGGGCAAAGCACCCCCGCAGCTGTCTGAGGGAGTCGATCAATTAATATAAATCATGTGCTTAGAGGATCGCCCCACACAAAGTAAGTACAAGTTATTGCTATTATTATCGGTTTGCTGTTGTTGAGAAGAATTGGGTGGATCTGTACGTAGTGATACACACTGGTCACCCAGGAATGCTGGCCAGTGAAATATGCGGAGACGAGGGCGTGCAGCAGCTGGGCAGCGTGTGGACAGGGCTTTGGCTGCCTTGTTTCCTGGGGAGAGCTGCTTCTGAAGGCATGGAAGGAGCAGGGCTGGAGGGCAGGGCCGGACCGCCCCGGGGAGGGGAGGTGGCAGGGGCAAGAGCCGGGTTTGCACAGAGCTGCCTTGCAGTTTGAGTTTGTAACCACAGGCCTGCACCACCTATTCAAACAAATAAATCACTCGTAGGGCCTGACAACTCACCTGTCAGCGTCTCCCACCTGACCGTGACCCCCTGAGGACAGGAGCCTTGTGGGAGCAGCTGCTGAACTCCCAGTGTCCAGCAGGGCCTGGCACACAGGCAGATGAGACCCCGCGTGGCCCCTCTGCTGGGACCTCCTCTCTCCAGGCACATTCCCAGGAGACTCCCACTGATTGGGGCTGGAGTGTGCTGGGGCAGCCTGGGGAGGGTCTGGCCTGGGTGGGAGGCAGGCCTGGAGAGCTAGTTCCCAGACATGACTGTCCCCCAAGAGAAGGACACGGGTGTTCAGGTGTGTCCAAGCCTCCAGGCGCCTCGGGCAGACTCCTTCAGTCAAGGGCTAGATGCTTGGGCCACGGCGGAGGCCCCACTGCGTGCAGGGTGCTGATGTCCCCATCTGCCTCCGGGACTACACAGGGGACCAGGAGGCTTCACCATGACAACAGCCCTGGCAGTGCCAAGGAGCTAGTCGTGGGGATCCCACACCTCTGACGGGCTGAGCTCCAGGCCTCTGGTGGGCGTGGGCACCAAACTGAAGGCTGGGCTGAGGGACAAAACGAGGTCCATAGGCCCAGGAAGGGGCCTGCTGGGGCCACATCTGCCATCATCCTCAACTTGAGGCCACCCTCCCCCGTAGCCTCGTCCTCCTGCCCAGCAAAGTAACGGCTGCTCCAGCCTGAACCCCAGGAGAGAGGGCTGGGCGTGACCTCTAACCAGAGCATTGGTGGGAAGGGCCCCAGCACAGGAGCAACTTGACTGCCCACCACCCATCAGGTGAGGGACAAAAAGGTGGACAGACCTCATTCCTACAGGGAGACACCTCCACGGTCATCTGGAATGAGTGGCTTTAACGGGCAGGTATGATTACGGGAGCAGAAAAGCGAGCCTGGTTCGTGGGGAGGGGAGGTGGGGACAGTCACCTGCTGCTTAGAGTGCACACAGGCGACACTGGACGTTTTCTGTGGGTGCAGAAGTCAGAGAACACGGACTCCTGAAGCCGGGGAGAGTGGGGGGGTGGAGGCGTGGGCAGGCAGGGACAGAATGGGGCCGGAAAGGGACCTGCATTTCTTTCTCTTTGAATGTAGGTTGAATTCCTATTTTACTTGTGTTATCAAGATAATTTTCAGTAAAAATAAAAAGGCCTTGCCCTATTTTGCTTTCTCAGTGAGGCCCCCTCTGAGTGCCCCATTTGATACGGAGGCCTGCCCCACCCCCACACAGCAGACCTGCACTCTCTCCGCACTCACACCCACTCCCAGGTGAGGGACTCGGCAGGAGTCACGTGCGTCCCCTCCCTCCCTAGGCAGCTGCCCACCGAGCCGGACCCAGCAAGGCACAAAGATGGCTTTGTGTCTTCAATGGTTGAAAATCAAAGAGGGGATAATATTCAACACACGAAAATTATATGGAATTTCAGTGTCCCGAGAATGTATGGGGACGCTGCTGCGCCCACTTGTCCTGCGGAGAGGGGCTTCCCGCCAGGAAGGCGGAGCTGAGTGGCCCGAAAGCCAGAAATATTTACTTTTTTTTGTTTTGCAGACACAGGCTGCCAGCACCTGGAGGTGGATCTTCCTTTACTCTGTTATATACCCCAAGTGCTGACAACAGTGTCTGGCGCATAGTAGGTGCTCAGTAAGTCTGGCTGAAGGAGTGAATGGAAGTGTGTGCAGTGGCGCATGTCGGCTTCGGCCTCAGAGAGAGAGGGACCTGCCTGCAGCTCCATCTGGCAGGCAGTGCCACCTGTGGAGGCTGGAAGGTGGGCTCAGGTGACACTGAGCACTGGGAAAGGCAGGGGAGGTGGAGGAGGTGAGGAGGTGGGGGGAGGTGGGAAAGGTGGGGGAGGGGGACGCAGTGTTGTTTGTCCCGGAAGTGGGCCCAGCAGAGGGCGGCAAAGCCTGGGTTTGGCAAGCCTGTGAACCGGTGGCATGGGCTCCCCTCAATGACCCCCACACTCACAGCCCCCCACACCCGCCCCATGGTCCCACTGCACCCGTCAGCTGCACTTTGGTGCCCCCTGATGGTCACTAGGAGTGTCTCCTCCAGGGCACGTGCCCCCTTGGCCTGGCTGGCTATCCACCTGGGAGGTGACCCCGGCTTGACCTCCCTAGGCCTTCAGACCAGATCCAAAGGTTTGCCTGCCCCAGGGCTCTCTGTTCCTTCTGGTTCCCCTATGGCCCTCTCTCTGAGGCAGCGCAGTGTCACAGAACACCTTCCCACCAAGCTGGAAGCACCTTCTGTGGTCCAACAGGGCAGGCCCAGGGTCCCCAGGGAGCTGCCTGGCTGCCAGACAACCACCACCTCTGCCACTCCAGTGGGAACTCCCCCCCAAACAGAGGGTGGGACGGTCACCCTGGTCCCCATGGCCCAGGGCCCTGCCTCGAAGGATGGGCAAGGGGCCTCACACGCTTCCTTGTGTTTTTAACATATCTGGAAATGACCCCATCTGAGCAAGGGCCCCTTGATCCAAGGAAAAGAACTGTTTTAAGTTCTGCCTTGGGGACAGGAAAGTTGTCTCTGACCAGCATGAGACACCACCAAGCAGCGATCCTGCATGTCACTGCGCACACAGTGCACCACCAGCAGCTGCTCCGCTGGCTTCTGCCGGGAGACTCTGGGCTCCAGCAGGCAAGGGCAAGTGCAGGCCGCCTCAGTGACCTCGGCCTCCAGCGGAGCCTACCTGCGTGGGCGCATGGCTGGCTGGCTGGCTGGGTGGCCATCCTGTGGCAGAGTTGAGCTTCGGAGAACTCTGGGTCCCCGGCCAGGATCATGGCCACTCCTGCCAGTCATTCTTATCCCATCTCACCAATCCCATTTTCAGTACCACCCAGCCCCACCTCGTCCCTCTGTCCCTGCCCTCTGCCCCCCAGCCACTCCCACCTCTCTGGATTCAGGGCCTGAGGCAGCTGGTACCAAAACCTGGAACACTGTCCCCCTGGAGCTTCCCAGAGATGGAGCCCCCTCCTCTAGCTGTGCCCATCAAAGGAAGGCCCCCTCCCAGGCACCCCAATGTTCTCTGTCCAGCCTGTCACCCTTACCTTTTCATGTATGCATGATTAACCCGAATACTTGCTCACCCACTTGGCCCTGTGCCCCCCCAACAAGAATGCGGCCAAGAGACCCTGCCCTCACCTCCCTGCACCCCCAGCACTGAAGTGGGCGCTCAACTCATGCTCGCAGGTAACACCTCACTGCTCACAGTCAGTGGGCACTGCGAGGGTGCACGTTCCACCCGGGTGTGTCAGAAAGGCCGGGCGTGCCTGGGGCGAAGCTCCAGCCAGAGAGGTCAGAGCTGGGGGCCTCTCCCAGCTGTGTGCTGGGCAACTCCCTCCCAGCTAAGCTGAAGTTTCATCGGGAAACAAATCCCCACTTCACATGGATGGGGGTGATGAGGTTTGGTGGGGGTGGAGGTGATGAAAGAAAAAAGTGTCGGAAATCAGAAAACTCGAGACAAATGCACCACACCGTGACCCGAATCTACCATGGCATCTATACACTGCCTGCACCCAGCAGCCGCCAGGGACCCCGGACATGACGCTGGGTGCACACCCCTCACCTGCTCTCCTGGCAGCAGCTCCAGCACCCGGAATGGCAGAGCGGCCAGGGCCCCTGGCTGTCCCAGGATCCCCAGTGGCACCAGGGCCTAAGCGGCCCCACACCTTTTGTTTGGCTTACAGGTTTTTAATTGTTTTTTGTCAGTTGCCAAGAATTTCAAAAGCAAAATGTTCTACTGAAAAATCTGGCTCTCTGGCTTCCCCAGATTACTAACCTTAGGCCTCCGTTCTTACTTCAGAGCAGCGAGCTGCAGCTTAGTGACAGCCCCCAACTGCAGGTGGGGGCCTGCACTCTGCCGTGACCCCCACCATACCCAAGTGTCTCTCAAGCCAGTTGCCATTACCAACTTGTTCGTGCAAATACTTCCCATCACAAAGCAACGGTCGGTGTGTGTCTTCGGTGACAACGGGAAAGTCCAAGTCACGCTGCAAAAACCTCCCTGCTCATAGGCCCACTGCATCTGTCTGGAACATGCCCTACCAGGCCCTCAGGACAGCGGAGTCTGACGTCTGGGGACCAGCCACACAGGGCAGCCCAGAAGGGGTGCAGCCGTCCCTGCACACACACACACCCCTTTGTGCAGCTGACAAGGGGCGCGGCTCGGAAGAGCAGCCAGAGCCTCCTGGGTCTGAGCCAGTTTGCTCCTTGTGAAGCTTTCAGGTTCGCCAAAGCCCGAAGCACTAGTAAGCAGGGTGGATGCACCAGGCACTCGATGCACCTGCTGAGGTTGCCCGAGAGAGCCAGTAGCAGGGAATGTGGTACTGGTGCGGCCTCTGGTGGCCACGAGGCAGCTCTGCAAGTCACTGGGAAGGTTTTGAACTTGATTCCAAGGAACGAGCCCAGGAGCCAATCATGGACGACCCCCTCAACTAGGCTCCTCACCCTCACGGGTGCCCAGCTCTGGGCTTCCAGCTACTGCCTTCCCAAAACCTTCTTGATCTCCGCCCCACCTCTGAGCCACCGTCTTGGGCCCAGTGGCACCCATTTCAGTCCCCAGCAGGGTCACCCCTCCTCCCTGGCCTCTTCAGAGCAGGGTCCAGCCTCCATTCTTCACATCCCACAGTTCCCTCCAGGCTTGGTCACAGCAGCCTCCTGGTGCCGGCGGGGCAGAGACCCCAGAGGTGGGCAAGGCCGACACACAGCCCACAGGGTCCGCAGGGCAGAGGGAGCAGGTGGGGCCCCAGCCGAAGAGCGTGTGCTCCAGGAAAGGCTGCCGCTGCAGAGCCGCTGGGGCCGAATAGGGACTTTCATGTGAACTGTACAGAGTTTTAAAGTTTGGCTCAAACGAGTTCATACCCCAGCCTGCAGAAAACAGCAGGGTGGGTCCCGGCCAGATGCCCCACCGCTGACAGAGCCAGAGTGGGTGGGAGCCAGTGGTTTTCAAGGTTTTGTTTATTTGAGTAGTTTGTAGCCATCATCATGTTTGATCCTGAGAGGCAAGCAAGGGAGAGAAAACTCCTGGACTCGTTTCAGAGTCTGACACTTGGAGGCTGAAGTGGGCCCCTGGGAAGGTCAAGGTCCCAGGTAACAACAGAGAAGACCTCAGAGGCTGTGTGAGGCCACAGCAGGCCCCACGCCTTCCCTGTACCCCCATGCAGAGAGGTGTGTCCCTGCCTATGCTCTTGCTAGTCCCCCGGAGAGCCCACCACACACTCAGAGCAGACAGCAACTCCGTGTGCGCCACACACACACAGCTCCAGGACAGGCAGCCCAGGCGTGGGTGGGCAGCTTTCTGTGGGCCCCGTGCGGGGCTCTGGTCCAAGGAGAAATGCCTCCTGCAGCCTCGCCCACCATGACACAGTGGCGGGTCCCTGGGTAGGCCGGGCGGGCAGCCGTGGCCCATGTGGCAGCCTCACCAGTTGGCCTTCACTGCCTTGATGTCACTCACGAGGTTCTGGGCCAGGCAGATGCCAAAGATCTGTAAGAGGAAGAGGAGGTGAAAGAGAGGCCACTGGCGGGGCGGCCTGGGGTGAGGGCATGGGGTGGCACGTGAGCACCCGGGTACCTGGAGCAGGGCGATGCCCACGAAGACCCCGGCCACGACGGTCAGGTTGTCCTGCAGCCACTTCTCGAACTGGCCCACGCAGCCCTTTGTGTGGATGGAGCCCTGCTGCTCCAGCTCCTGGGACACCCGGGGACGGGGCTCGGCTCAGCCACCCGCCTGGGCCTGGGCTCACCGTGCCCACCGCAGGCCTCCACGTGGCTGGCTGCGCCCCCTGGGTGGCTCTCAGCACAGAGGCCTGCTCCTCTGGGGGCCTGTCTCACAGCTCAGCCCCAATCCCACCATCCTCCTTCCTTTATTTTCTCCCCAGGTCTCAGCTGAAACCGTCATGTTGCTGCTCACCCTTATTCACCGATGAGCTTCCTGCCCTCCCTCCACTGGAGCGGGGGCTCCTTGAGAGACAGGGCTCTGTCTGTGTTGGGGGGTGTGGCCGATGTCTGGGACACGGCTGGGTGCCCAGTGGGTGCTCCACGAAGGATAGGAATGAGCACAGGCAGCTGTGTCCGTGCCCACCGCCCACTGCCCCCGCGCCTGGCCTGAGTGCCGGGACAGTTCTGAGGACCCAGCAGATCACTAAGGCCTTCGAAGATCACTAAACCCTCCCCACAGATCACTAAGGCCTTCGAAGGAGCTTCTGGGGCTCCTTCTCATCCCAGAGCTCCCCACCCGGTCCCCACTCCTCTCACCAGTTTGAGCCGGACATCGTAGCCGCACTGGGTGTTGAGAACATCTTCCTGAGGAAACACAGGCAAAGAGCCACAGATGAGGGGCACCCTCGGGCCCACGGCACCCAGCTCTGTGACGGCTGCGGCTTCTCCAGGCTTTCTGGGGCCGTGCGCCCCTCTGCCTGACGCCGGGTGTGCGGCGGCACACCAGCTCGGATGCTCCCCCACTTCAGAGTCCTGCCTGCTCTCGCGCTCCAAGAATGGAAAGAACACTGGCCCTCAGCGTCTGGGGTGAGCTGTGACTGCCACGAGGTCACTCTGAGAAGTTTCCGCCCTGGAGGCAGCCACCCCAGTACAATGGCCCAGGGGTAGGGCGGCTGGCTGCAGCCTGGGGGCCCTGCCACACACACCCAGGACTGAGGGAGGGCCCAACCCCGGCCCCCAGAAAGCCTTCAGGTTGGTCAGGAGCAGGCACTGCCTGGGCTGTATTTAGCTGAGAACACAAGGTGCCCAGAGCTCGGTGGGCCGGGCCCTGCACCCAAGGGCCAGCAACTGCCGTCTTGCTATAATCAGAGACAGGCTTTGCTGAAGAGGCACAGCTCCTGCTCCCCCTACAGGTCTCAGACACAAGCCCCCCAGGCTGGTGGGGGGCCCGCATAAAGTGACTTCCTTCCAACACACACAGGCCCCAGAGAGGGGCCAGGCAGCCCTGTGGTGGGCTTGCCCCCGACTGGGCCCGCAATCCGAAATGCCCTCCACCCCTCCCCAGGCCCCACTTACCGCAGGGTCTCGGACGCAGCAGGAGAAGGGCACCCCGCAGCGCTCCCGGCTCGGGTTCAAGTCAGTGCAGTTGAAATAGATATTGAGGTTCCAGTCGTTGGGCCCTCGGGCTCCGCAGCAAGACCACTGGAGGAGTTGGGGAAGGGAGAGACCCAGGTAAGCCAGGCACAGTCTGTTTGGGGACAGGCTGGGGCTGTAGAGACAGGACCAGGCTGGGAAGGGGCATAGAAGCAGCCAGGAGGGTGGGCCCCTCCCCACTGCCCCCCAGTAGAGAGACCAGGCCAGGGTCTAGGGCCCTCAGAGCAGCTCTAGGCTCCAGCCCAGGTTGATGGAAGCAGGGGATAGTGGAAAGGGGCTCCTGAGCTTATCCCCCTAACCCAAGAGGGACTGAAAAAGGAAGGAGTGGGGAAAGGACATTGGCCCAAGAACTGTGACTTCCTGCAGGATACCCTGAGGGGTGGGTGTCAGGCCAGGCTGGCCCCATGGGGAGAGGCTCCACTAACTACATCTCCCCACACTCACCGGAGATTTTAAAAAGATTCCTCTTCCTTCCTACAGTGGCAGGAGGGCAGTCCTGCCAGCCTCATAACCCTCCCACTGCCCTTCATAAAGGCGGTGGTCAGCACCCATCCCCTTCTCCCCTACTCAGAACATCATGGGCTGCCCCCCTGAGTGGGTCAATGGCACCTGTGGGGCTCTGACGAAGCAAGGAGCTCACGACCTGGCAGGGGAGGCAGGAGCGTGCAGCCTTAACCCACTGAAGCAGCACCGGCTGCTGGAGAGCCAGCCCTTATGGGACCCAGCTCAGCAACAGACAAGTAGGCCCCGTGGGCCAAGGCCGGGGAGGGAGGTATGTGTGGCTCTGTGTGCACAGCCTGCCTCTGCCTGCCTGCTCCCCCCTGCCTGGCACCTGCTGCTCCCACTGGGGAGCACCTACCTCCCTCTTGTCCCAGACAGCCACCCCCAGGAGAACAGACCCCCACTTTTCTCACCACAGACTCCCCAGGGCCTGGCACGCAATAAACCTATAGCAATTCCATGTTGAATGAACAAACCACATCTTAACGACCCAGCTATGTGTCTGCCTAGCCCCAGGCTAAGAGCTGCTCGAAGCAGACACCAGCTCTGGCTGGCTCACCTTTGGATCCCAGAGCAGACTATGTGGGCGGCACCAAAAGAGAATGACCGTGTAAGTGGGTGTGCGCGGGCGGCACTGTGTGAGCAGGAGAACTTGCAGGTGTGAGGTGTCAAGGGTTTTGCAAGCTGTTCACTGACTGCTTCTTCACAGAGGTGGGTGTTTAAGCTTGGGGACAGAGCTTCTGTCGGGAGTCTAAAAATCTAATATGTTCAGAGTTCACACAAATAATATAAATGAGAGAAGAGGGCCCACGGGTATAATAAAATACAGAGTGAACGGGGCAGTGGCAAACAGAGTTCCCATACTAGCAAAGGGGGTGGCCACAAAGCAGCCCGGCCAATACTGTGGGCCCAGAGTCTTGTAGAAGAGGAATATATATAAGATTTTACTTATTTATTTTTAGAAAGAAGAAGGGAGGGAGAGAGGAAGAGAAACGTCAATGTATGGGTACCCCTCACACACCCCACACTGGGGACCCAGCCCACAACCCAGGCATGTGCCCTAGACTGGGAATCAAACCAGCAACCCTTTGGTCCACAGGCTGGCACTCAATCCACTGGGCCACACCAGCCAGGGCAGGAATCTAGATTGTTATTCCTACTCTAAGTGTGGCACAAGCCCTGGCCTAGGAGTTGCCAGTCTGGAATCTCTGGCCTCTATTCCCAGCCTTGTTTCCCTGCAGGACTAGGCTCAGGAGGACCCACAGGGCGGGCTTCCCTCAGAAAGGACAAAGCCTGGCTCTCTTCCTGGGGCCTGCCTGGCAGGAATGGGCAAGGAAATGGTCCTAGCACACAATGAACTTGCTCCCTCACTCATCTGCCCAGCAGGTGCCTCCTGCAGGTGGTAGCCAGTGCTAGACGCTGGACTCACGTATTCCTGAGCAAAGTCAATGAGGTTCTGGAGGTCAATGTCGTCCCGATAGGCCTTGACATTGTTGTTGATGAAGAGGTTGAGCTGGTCTCGTATCCAGTCCTTGAAGACAAAGGCCAGGATCCCTGTTGCCAGCTCCAGGAAAAAGATGAGGCCGAGGAACACTGAGAACTGGGGTGGAGGCATACAGACAGTGGGCGTCGGAGATGCAGAGCCCGGGGGAGCACAGTCCCCACCTTCTATAATTTTAGTGTTGTTTATGTTGGTAAAACAGTGCTGTCCTTACCTACCCATCCTTTCTGCTTCCTCTGGTAATCACCTGTTTTGTTTGTTTGTTTTTGTTTTGTTTTGAGAAACAACCCTCCACATACACCTTTAATTTCTGTGGCTCAGCTGGAGTCATCACCTTTCTCCATTCCCAGATAGAGAACTGGGCATGCGCCAGGAGTTCACCAATCGGAATGCTACCTCCCCCAGGGCCATGGGGATTGGTCCAGACATGGCCAATCAGAACCAAGGGGGTGCTATTAAAGGACTCTGGCAGAATGATTGAGAAGAGCCTCAGCCTCCAGTAGGAGTTCCTAGCAGGACAATGTGAAGCCAGCACCTACAACTCCTGGGCATCCTTTGACGCTACGGGGAATGGAATTGACCGAGAGGAACAGAACCAAGAAACAGAAACCAGGCCAAATGACACTGTGGCGGTCCCCGGACCAGAATGTGCCGGCAGTCGGCACACCCGTGGGCTTTTCTTACTGAGTCAATAAATACCCTTTTATGCTTAGGTCACTGATTTTCAGTCATTTACAAAAGAAAGAATCTTATAAATATACATGATACAAATCTGATATTTATTGCCATAACATAATAAAAGTACCTGTTATTAGGCATAAATTATATACAAGAAGCGGGTAGGAAGAGGTTGGGGTCCCCAGTGGATCTAAGAAGGGGGCACTCACAAACTTGAGCAGGAAGGTGTTCTCCCGGAGGGCCCCAATGCAGCCAGCAAAACCCAGCACCGACATGACCCCTCCGACCACTACGAACAGCCACACGGGGTCAAGGCCTCCCAGATCTGTCAGCGCGGAGATATTGGAGAGAACGCCCTGTGCCGGAGAGCAGAGGCAAGTGGGGATGCTGGTCCTCCCTCGGCTTTGACATGTGGCAGTCCCACGCCCTAGCCCCCCATCTCACCTTCTCACCCCAGGCCCAGAGGCCAATGGCCAGGAACAGGGCTCCCAGCATCTGCAAGAGCAGAAGCAAAGGGTTGAGAGCTGGAGCACCAGCATCTTGCTTCACCCCCAAGAAAGCCTCCCTCCCTCAGTACTCAGGGTCTTCAGAGAGAGAGAAAGGAAAGGGGTGAAGGGCTGTAAATAGGATTCAGGATCCTTTCCACCTTCCCGAGAACACATCTCAGTGGGTCCTCCCCACAGCACACAGCCTGGAAGATTAAACACCGCCGAGCCCTGAGATGGACATCAGGGCCTCTTCCTGGAGCCCAGAACTGGAACAGAGGGCCATCAAGACAATCCTGACAAATGTCCTGAGCCTCTCCTCCTGCCCCAGCCCATGCTAGGGCTCAAGGCTCCTGGCCTTGACCCCTCCCAATTGTTGCCCTTCAGCTGCCCTGCAACGCTCTATCCAGTTCCATCCTCAGAGCTCAAAACCAAGTCCCTGCACGAAGAGGAATCCTGACGGAAGCAGGACCCAGCTGCAGGGCCTCAGCTTCGGCCAGGGGCCGTCTCCTAGAAACCTTGCAGCTGCAGCTCTGCCTGGGCCTTCTGATCTCCACCCACCATCCTGCCATCAGTCCTTACTGGGAAAAGACCTGGATATCAAGGCCACTGTCTGGCCCTGAGCAAGACAGATCCATGAAGTTCCTCCTGCCCAACACCAAGGCCAAGAGCCCACTTCTTCAGACCTCCCCCTGTCCCCCGCCGACCCTTTCTCTACAGGCTCCTTCCTCTCAGGGCTTAGCCTCTGCCAACTCCACCCACCTTTAAGCCCAGGCTCCTCCCACTGCTGTACTCTCTTTAGAAATGTCTTTGTCTCCCCTACACTGGGTCTGGGATGTGAAACCAAACATCACTTCTCCTGCCTCATCCCACTTGACCCACCCATGGCCTTTAGACAGGCTACCACCTCCACTTTCTCTTTCCTGAACCCCTCAATGACGAACTCAACACCATCTTTGACCTGTCCCTTCTCGGCTTCCCTCCCAGCTCCTCTGCTTCACCCACCCCATGCACATGACCCACACCTATGGCCACACCCACCACCCACTGGTTCCCACATCAGCCTTCAGCCCTTCCTCCCCTTCATGCACATTTTCCATCCCTTGATGTCACTGACACCCCCTGGATCATCACCCAAGCCTCTCCGTGGCTCCAGACACTGAACTGCAGACACTTCCACGTCCCAGGTTCTGTTCCAGATGCTGGGACACATCAGCAGATAGGAGAGCTAGCTCTCAGCCCTCGTGGAGTTTACACTCCAGTGGGGGAAATCCACAGTGAGCAAAAGAGGTAATGTCAGTGGCCAAAAGATCCTTTAGAGAAAATCAAACAGGGTGACGCAGTGGGGAGCGAAGAGGGTGACTGGGGTGGGCTTTAGTTAGGGAAAGGGATGACATTTTAGCTGTGCTTGAAATGATGGAAAGGTACAGGGAGGAGAAGAGAATTCCAGGGGGAGAAACTGGCAAAGGCCCCAAGGCTAGGTCAATTTCTGTTGTGCAAGGGCCAAACTGAAGGAGGCAAGGCCAGACCATGAAGGGTGCTGAAGGCCATGGGAAGGAGTCTGGACTGTATTCTAGTGAGAAACCACTGGAAGATGATGAGCAGGGCAATACCGGAATCTGCTTTCCATGAAAACAAAACAACTCTGGGCCTGTTTCATGGGCACCTCCCTTAGGCCACCTCGACCCAAACCTGAAACCCTCTACCCCCCACCCCAAGTGGCCTGGTCCTATCAATCCAACCTTATAACTTCCGCTGGAGCCTTCCTCCCCCCACCAGGACCCCAACTTTGCCCCAGGCCTTCTCCCTGGTCTCCCTACCTCCAACCCCTGCCCCTCATGCCCCCCCAGTTCAGCCTCTAATACAAAAGACAGAATAGACCCATCACCAGCATTGAAGCCCCCACTGCCCCCAACATAGAACTCAAACTCTGCCTCAGCCCCAGGCTCTGGAACAAGCCCGGGTCCCTCCTGTCTGTCTCCCCTCAGCATCCGAGGGCTCCCTCTGCTCTGTGCTCTGCCTCACCTCCCCACACAGCCCACTGGGCTGTCACCTTGGCCTTGCACTTAGTGGATGTGTGTCTCTAGGTGAAATGACTTGAACTTCTCTGGGCCTGCTCCCTTATATACAAAATGTAGATAATAATAATGTAGCTTCAAGAATACAGTAAATTATAGTTCATTTGATATGCCTAACCCAGAGGGCAAGCTTCATTATCACCCTCGCCCAGGGTAGGAAGCCCAGAGAGAAGTGACTTGTCCATCTCACAGATGGGCCTGTACCCACAGGCCTCCAGACCTCCCCCCCACCAGGAGAGTCTGTGCAGACCCCACACCCTCCGGGAGCTGTGCACAGCTGGAGCCACAGCACACCGAGTGTGGGGGACTGCACAGGCAGCACACCGGGAGAGGGCAGCGCCACGGAGGCCTGCCGAACAGAACTGAGTGGGCCTGGCGTTTGGACCAAGGCAGCAGGAGCCGAGACTGCAGAGGCAGCAGGCAGCTTTGGAGAGATGAGATGGGGGAGGGAGGAGGAAGAGATGACTTGGCAGGCCCGAGGGCATAGATGCCACCCTGGGAGGGGCACCAGCAGCTCCCTCCTCAGGACAGGGGCAGCCCCGCCCTGGAGTCCGGGGTTGGACAGCTGTGGAATGTAGAATGCTGTTCCCCAAGGGCCAGCTCCCAGCCTCTAGATAGGGGAGGTCGTCCCCCAGGTCTCTAAATAGGGACGCCGTTGGAGCGGAAGCCTCCCAGTACGGGGCTGGAAGTGGAAGGGCTTTGACCCAGCCCCCTTTGCCAGAACTAAAGGCAAGGCGCAGGCTCAGGTGCTGGAGGGGCAAGGGGACTGGCCTTTTCCTTCTCGGCACTCTCCTCCCTAAGCCAGGGCTGGGGCTCAGCGTGCACCCCATACCTCTCGGTATCAAAGTGAGTTGGGCAGGAGGGAGGGCCAATCGCACCACGCGTGCCCCTGGGGCCTTCAAAAAAAAAACACTCCGACTCCCCTGCAGAGCCTTAGGAAGACACAGGAAGACCCCTTTCACTACACCGTGTCCCCGGAGGCTGGGACCCATCCCTCTGCAATCTGTGCTTCCCCATAGTTCCCTCCAGTGGTCTTGGGCGTTGGGCGGGCAGGTAGGAGTGGCAGGAAGCAGTAGGGAAACCGTCCTAAGCCCTGGTGGCTGGGAGTGGTCTCCCCTCAGTGGGAGACTGAACCGCCTTCTCCCAGCACCCCCAGCACAGGGCCCTGAACCCGCCCCGCGCTCACCCAGAAGACAATGTTGAAGCCGAACAGGAAGTATTTCCCGCAGCAGCCGACCTCGGGTTCCTGGAAGTGCTGGTGCTTGCCGGGCATGGTGAGCGGCCACCCGCCGACTGAGTACCCTGAGCTGAGGCCCGGCCCAGCCCTCCGCGGGCAGCCCTGGGCTAGAGCCGCCGGGGGCCTAGCCCGGGGGCTGCGGCTTCATGGCCAAGGCCACACAAGCCCCGTCGGGCCCCGCCCGCCCCGTAGGGACAGCCCCCGACTCCAGGGCTGCCGAGCTCTGAGCCCGCCGGGTACCCTCGGAGCACCTCCGCCCCTAGGCCTGGCTCTGCCTCCGCCCCCGCCCGGGACTCCGCCCCGCAGCGCGACTCACTGGGGCCTTCGAACCCCCCGGCGGAGCCCCGCCCCTGACCACGGCCCCGCCCCGCCCCAAGACACCTCGGCGCCCCGCCCCCGGCTTCGCTGCCCCGGCACGCAGGCCTCCACAGAGAGCGCTCCGGCGTTCTACAGTCAGGACTGTGGCGCTCGCTAACCGAGCGCGGAGCGGGAGCTGCGGGCGTGAAGGACTCCCCAGTTCCCCCCACCCTGCGAGGCTCTGAACCCGCGCCCTTGGACCGCAAGCCCCGCCCTTGCTGTGGGAGCTCATCTCTGGAGAGCAGTTACTGCGCTGGTGAGCAGATGGGGATGGTGATTCACTCGCGTTCTTAACACACGTGCAGACGTTTTATTACAGCGGAGCCCAATCAGACACGCGGCCCACTCTCCAGAAATTCAGCCCTTCCTGTACTGGCTCAGACTCGGGCCGTGCGACTCCTGGGTCTTGTGAATGCCACGCCAGCTGCTCCCTGCCCCTTCAGTTTTTCTAGGGGCACACGCCCCACCCCCTGGCTCAAACCCTTTTGGCGCTGGTAGCCCCCCAGTTTTATCACTCTTCCCCATCCCGGCTTGGGCCTGATTGGGCTCCTGGGTACCTGGGAGTCACGCACGGACCCCTCCCAGGGAGAACTGGGCCAGATCCAGTTTCTGAAGGAAATGAATCATACTCAATGTTAGAGCCCTCCTTAAAAACCATTCCAGTTTTGTTCAAAAGAGTATTTATTTAGAACAGAGTGTCTTGTTTCAGCTTCATCAAGTTAATCGGCATCTAGCAGGTCCAAGTTGAGGCCGGATCACCATTCTACTCTCCTGGGCGGGGCCTCGTCTACCTACCTCCACTTAAGCCCTTAAGCCCCGCCCTGCGGCCAGGAAGCCCAGACAACCCAGACCACAGCTGAGGGAAGAGGGAGAGACCACAGGTGCTGTCTCCCTCCTCAGCTCCCCTCATATGCCTCCTCTGTGAGATGCTGTTGTTCTGCCTCTAAGCCTCCAGGAGAGGGGCACAGCCCTACTCCAGGAAGGTAGGGGGTTCGGGGTGGGCTCCAAGAGGCTATCCACAAAGGTTTTTCAGCAGAGTGACCACCAAGGGGAGAGGCCTCTACTCCTGCCCCTGAACTACAGTTCTCAGAGTGGCAGTGGCCTTGAGCCCACACTCCCCTGGAATAGAGGGTTTAGCCCTCAGGCCCCTGAGCTAGCCCCCTTCCCCAGTCCCAGGTAGATGCAGAGTGAATACGGGATCATAGGCTTTGCTCCTGTCGTCTTTCTACCTGCTTGTCATTGAACCCTCCTGCACCCAGTGACCTATCCCCCCACCCCCCACCCCCACTCCTGGGTGAAACAAGGAAACCCAGGGGTTCCCTCCACCTTTCTGCTGCCCTGGGTCCTCAGCCTGCATACACACACATACACATACATGAGCACCCCCCACCCCCCACAGAACAGCCCCTAGGCCTGGGCCCCAACGAGTGTTAAAGAGCGTTCATGTTCACTCCAGACCAGGTGCGGAGCAGCCCTCAGCCCTCACCCCAGGCCTGCCTGGGACCTCCCCACGCAGTGGTCGGGGGCTCAGAGGTGTGGAATGGGCAATGGAGCCCAGGCTCTCTCACACCGCAAACTTGCTCTCGGCCAGGGTGTTGCCCTCGGCCGAGGTCTTGTTCTTGGCCAGGGTCTTGTTCTTGGCCAGGGTGTTGCTCTTGGTAGCTGTGTCTGCATGGGCCTGGTACCCAATGATGGTCTTTGTCGAGAGTCCCAGACGCTCTTTGTAGACACGCCTGAGGGGTGAGCAGGCAAGGAAATGAGACAGGCAGGCAGCAGCGGGGCCTGGAGATAACCTGGGACCTTGGGGCCTCTGCTCAGAGCCCCTAGGCTGCTTCCAGCCCAAGGCCCTCCCAATGCCGTGCTTGAGCCAGGTGGAAACCCAAAATAGGACTAATGTGACAAACAAGCAAAAGAAAGTTCTGCTAGAAGTGTTTTGAAATCTAGACCCTGAAGCCTTTATACATGTGGGTAAGGCAGAAGGGAGAGGCGGCAGGGAGAGTTCCAGAGGTCTCCCCCTTGCAGACCAAACCACCTCCATTTCACCTTCTCCCCCAGAAGAGCCCCAGCCCACCCCTGCCGGGGCCACCCTCACCCGATGTGGAGCACGGCCGTCTGGTTCTCTGCCTCTCTTGTCCACACCGCGATCTTGTCTCCCTTGGCCCGGATGTTGACGACAGCCCCACACACCTCCCTGCCGAACTCCTCAAAGCTCTCCCCAATGAGACACATCAGCTAGGGCCAAAAGGGGAGGCAATGAGACCTCCAGCTGTGGCCCAGGCACTGCACCCCCCACACTGGAGACCACTGCCACCACCAGCCCGGTACCAGCCCTGCCCCTTCCTTCGTGGGACCCTCCCGCCCAGCCCCTCCACTCACTGTCTCCAGCCACAGGCGGTCCAGCTCGATGTGACGCCGCTCTTTGGCGAGGCTGATCAGCCAGCGGCCACCCCGCTTATTCCGGGTGTCTTCCCACGTGGGCTCGATGCCATCCTGGGAGGCCAGAGGGCAAGTCAGCTGCCTTTGTTCAGAGGGAAGTGGGGGCCTAGCCACCTCCTCCCAGGTGCTGCTGCTGCCCCTCAGGAGGCCTCATGGGCCAGGCTCTCTCTCGCCTCCATCCCTCAGCACAGGCAGGTCTGGGGCCTCAACATGTGTCACCTGTCACAGCCTTTCATATGTGACAGAGCAGAATTCCTTAAGAGGAGGGTTCGAATGGGGGTAATTAGCGAAGCTCCTGGGCAATCCCAGTGGGGCCTGTGCCAGGTACCCCAAGCTTGGCTGGTACAAGTTCACCTGGGAAATCTCTAGGATGTTGATGTCAGGATCCCCCCACCCCCTACCCCCATACATATCTGCTGGGCCAGCGCCCCCTGGAGCTAGTCTGGGCCTTAATGAGCAGTGTCCGTGGGCAATTCTGACCCAGGCCAGAAACCTGGGCTCCTTTTTTGTCCCCCCACTTTTCAGGCTCTCCAATAGTCCTTCCGGGTGCAACTCAGGCCTGACGCTTTGTCCAAACTTCTCTACAGCGTTTCCTCTCTTGTCCTGGGCACCCCACCCTGAGCCCCCTGTGAGGAAGTGATGCAGCCGACACTGGAAGGAATCAGACCCCATGCCCGCCACCCTCGCACCCTGGGCGGCAGGAAGCGGAGCTTACCTTGAACAGGGCGTAGTCACAGCCTGCAGAGAGCTTGCTGGCCAGCTTGATGTGACTGTACAACCTGGAGAGAGTCCCCGATCCCAGGCTGCAAGTCCAGGCTTTTTAGGGCCCAGTTCCAACTGGCCTCAGTCTCCTCGACTTCCTACCAGCCCCCACTACTCCCCCCCCCACCTTCAGGCCTCCAGCCTTTGATCACACTGGTAAGTCCAGGCGGAATCCCATCCTCACTTACCCAAACCCTCAAATCCCAGGAGCCTTCCCTGACCATCCCAGCCTAGAGGGAAGGTTTTTAGACAAACCCCTCTCCAGTGTGGGGGGTTTGTTTCTGATGCCCCCTCCAGCTGGTACCCCAGGACATCTCACCCCCCAAGGTTTGCAAGTACCTTTCAGGTTCCCCCCAGGGCTCCCCACGAACACTCTGAGGCAGCCTGATCCTCACTTTGTGGTTGAGACAAGCTCAGACAGGGAAAGGAACTTGCCCAGGATCACAAAGCGTGAAGTAGCAGAGTCGGGGTCAACTCCTTGCTTCTCCCACTTTGCAGGCTTTCTCCCTAAGTCCCAGGAAGGCTCCATGGGGCCTGTGCCCACCCCAGTGCACCCTGCAGAACCCCCTAAGCCCCAGCCCTCCCTAAGGCTGCCAGGCCCCAGGGGGCGCTGGGAAAGCTGTGCAGGAAGCAGCCGTCAAGAGGGATGGGGTCTGGGAATGGTCCGGAGCTCAGAGCCCCCGGCCCCAGCCTCTGCCACAAGGGGTAGACACTCACGCCCAGAAGTCCTCTACTGTGTCAAACTTGGTGATATGATGCAGGTTATCTCGCCAGGCCCGGCTGCGGTCATTCTTGAAGAACCACAGAGCCCACCTGGGGGAAGGGGTGGTCAAGAAGAAGTAGACAGCCCCTGTGCCCACCCCCAGCAGCAACTAGGCTGGCAGGGTGGTCTCACCCCTGTAAGGACAAACTGGGGGCAGGATTCGGGGTACCATCCTCCCAAGGTGACTGCACTCAGTTACCCTGAAGGGCCAGGGTACTGGAGGAGAGGGGGAAGCATTTAACCCAAAACCCTAGTGAGGTTAAGGCTGGGAGGGGCAACAGCACCCAAGTCTGAGGCCAGCTCGGGCCTTCCCCAGTGAGGAACTGGGGTCAGGGTGAAGGGGGTGTCCCAGGCCTAGGGGGATGCCCTACCTGCTCTGCAGGGGGTGCAGCTCCTCCTTGACCTCCGCTGGGCCTCTGCCCCGGGCCCTCCTCCAAAGGGGCTGCAGTCCGGTGGGAGAGTTCAGAGCCTTCTCTCTCATCGACGCTTCTCCTGGTGCTAGTGCTGCCTCCTCTTCCTCTTCCTCTTTCTCCTCCTTCTCCCACTTCAGGACTTCACCCTCAGCCTCCCCAGCCTGACCTGAGAAAGCAGCTGGGGCGGGCGGGGGGCAGAGAGTCCCGTCCCTGCTGCAGGAGAGATAGGTGGGCGGACTTACAGGACTGGCAGTAGCCATGCTGCAGCAGCCTGGGCTCCAAAAGGGACAGAACACTTGAGAGCCCCCAGCTGCTGGCTTTTAACCCACCAGTGCCCCGCCCACATCACGCCCCACCTGCCCAGGGCTGCACAGAGGGAGGAGCCAGCATGGAAGTGCTCAGAGGGAGAGGGGTCAGCACGCCTTTGGTGAGCACCTTCTGCATGCAGGCTCGGGCTGGGGACAGGTGCGCCCAGGCAGACTCAACCCCGCCCACATCACGCTGGCCCCGGGCTGGGAGGGGGGCTCTGAGACAGGGGTCAGGATCAACACTAGGGGTCTGCCCTTGCGACACTGCACATCTCCCTGGGCTGTGAGGGCTGAATGGAAAGCAGACTGTCCCAGAGCTGGCAGAAGCAGTGACTGATGTTTGTCACATTAGTCCCTCAGCCAGGACAGGGCAGGTGCATCCTTGTCTGTCTCTGCTGCCATTCACCTCCTCAGTTTGGCCACCAAAGTCATCTCACACAAGCATTTATCTGGTCTCTGGAAGCGTCTGAGTTTGTGGTAGAAGTAATCCTCCAGAAACAGGGAGACTGGATTAAAAATCCACATTTTTCTGGTTTCTCTTGAAAATGTGGGAAGGTCTGGCAACACTGGGCTCCACAGGTCCTCCACCCACTGCCACTGCAGCTGCCCCTCTGGGAGTGCTGGCCTGTCCAAGTATCCCCCCCGCCCCCCGGCTTGGCCAGGGCAGTGCCACACAATTGGTGTTCAAATCCCCCCTGCCCTGACCTCAGCCAACTTATTGAACCTCATGGAGTCTATTTCCCCATCTGTCAAATGGGAAGGTTAATGAGACACAACTCAGAAGCTTGTAGTGTTAAATGATATAAAACACAAAAAGCCACCCTGGCTGTGGCTCAGTGGATTGAGTGCTAGCCTGCAAAGCAAGGGGTTGCCGGTTTGATTCCCAGTCAGGGCACATGCCTGGGTTGCTGGCTGGGTCCCAGTAAGTATGCACAAGAGGCAACCACACACTGATGGTTCTCTTCCTCTCTTTCTCTCCCTCCCTTCCCCTCTAAAAATAAACAAACAAAATATTTTTAAAATAAAGTAAAACACAAAGAGCCCGTAGAAGGCCTGATTCAGAAATCAATAGAAATCGCCTGAGGATGGTCCTCGCTCATTTGGTTAGAACACAGGTGGCCAACACGAGGCCCTGGGGCCAAACCGGCCTCCACCTTGTTTTACGTGGCTGGGCACCTCGGTTCCACCGGCAGCAGCGCCTAGCTCCTTGCCCCTAGTTAAGGGGTAGTTACATTTACAGAGTCCTAAAGTTACATTCGGCCCTTTGAAGGCAACCGGGAGGCTGATGTGGACTCCCCTGCTCCCCCCTATGAAAATGAGCCTGACACTCCGGGGTTAGAGCATCGTCCTGATATTTCAAGGTTGTGGGTTTGAGTCCCTGTAAGGGCACATACAAGAATCAACCAGTGAATGCACCCGTAGGTGGAGAACATATCAACCCAATGTCTCCCTCTCTCTCCCTCTCTCTCCACTTTCCTCTCTAAAAATAAAAAATAAAACTTTTTAAAGAAAGAAAAATCACCTGGGCTACCTCCAGGGTCAGGGAAGAACTGGGAAGGGAAGGCAGGGAAGGTGGGCGGAGGGAGCTGTGGTTCTGAGTGAAGGCCGATTCCCAGCACGGTTTTCCTCAGGGGGCTGGTGCCTCCCGGAGTTCCTTAAGGTTCCTCTCCCTCCCCCGGCCACTTTTAGGGGTCCAGATCTCAAAGGGGAGCAGTCCCTTCCCCTACCCCACACCCAGGGAAGCTCAGGACCACCTGGAGGCTGGCAGGTGGTCGAATATGCATTCGACCTTCCTCCCCCAAGCGCTAGGTTTGTGCCTGGGACCGGACTGTGTGCCCGGAGGCGGTGATCGGCAAACTCCGGGCAGCCCCGTGCCCAGGTCTGCCAGGGAGCCAGACGCCCGGTCGTCCCGAGAGGTCACGCACCCCAGAAGGCAAGGGACTCGCAGGTGGGGAGCCTCGAGCCCGCCACCTGAACTGGAGCTTCGGTGCAGTTCCCCAGTGCCTGGGTCTGAGCCACCTGCAGGGCGCCTTCAACAGACCGCAGGGCCGTGGCTGCAAGTCTGGCTCCTCGGCGCCGGGCTCCGGCCTGAGAATTAGCATTTTCCGCAGCTTCCCCGGGGGCGCTGGTCAGGGACCCCATTCTGAGAACCAGTAGCTCGGAGGCGGTTCACCGAGGAGGTGACGTTTGCGCGGACAGCTGCAGGGGGAGCGCGGGCGAACTAGGCAGCGGAGGAGGGCATCTCAGGGGCGCAGCGGCAAAGGCGGGGGCAAAGGAGCGCGGGCGCGGGAAGAAAGGACCGCGAGTCTCCCTCCCGGGGAAGTGGGGAGGCACCAAGGGCTGAGGCCGGGACAGGCGGGTGACCCCACGGGCTGTCCAGCAGGTTCTCGGGTGGCTGCATAGCCTCCGTGGCCGCAGGTGCGCATGACGGGAGATCGATCGGGACGCTGATGTGGTTGCCCAGGTGCCGGCGGGAAGAGCGAGAGAAGGTGGCGGATTTCCGAGGCATCTAAAAGGAAGCCTCAGTGGCGTCTAGTGCCGGAGAGGCTCCGGGCCGGTGGGGCACGGTGTCCCAGCCATTTACTGCTGCACAACAAGCCGCCCAAACTTAGTGGCTTAAAGCAGCACTAACCATTTCTTTCGCTCACAGGTCTGCGATCTGGGGGAGGGCTCAGCAGGGGCAGCTTGGCTCCGTTCCAGAGCACTGTCGGGCTGGGGCTGCCAGTCGGCTCACTCCCCGGGGGCAGTTGATGCGGGCTCTTGGCTGGGACCCCCGTGGGGGTGTCGCGGGGACAGCTCTATGTGGCCTCTCCTGGAGGCGGACTCGCTCACTTTCTTGCAATGGCCGCGTTCCCAGAGCAAGAGTCCCAAGAGACGGGAAGCAGAAGCTGCTAGTTTCTTTCTTTCTTTTTTTAAGATTTTATTTTTAGAGAGAGGGGAAGGGAGGGAGAAAGAGAGGGAGAGAAACATCCATCGTTGCCTTTTGTGTGCCCCCAACCAGAGACCCCCGCCGCAACCCAGGCATGTGCCCTAAAGGGGAATCCAGCGCCTATCCTTAAGTTTGCCGTCGACGCCCAGTCCAAGGAGCCACACGGGTCAGGGTAGAAGCTGCTAGTTTCTTAAGGCCTGGGCCCAAAACCGGCACAGCACCTGTCCACCGTTGAGTCCCAGGGCCCACATTCAACAACGGGAGCATCACACCACCCCCAAGGGGAGGACTGTCAAAGAATTTTGGACAGAGGAGGCACCGGAAGAAGGCCAGGCTTGAGGAGAGATCGTAAATCTAGATTCGATGAAGAAAAATGGAGAGAGTGAGAGGGGATAGTTAGGAGAATTTTTGAAGAGTGGGAAAGGGAAACTGAGGCAGGTGGTGAGACAAATGGGACCGAACCATCGGAGGCGTGTCCAGCCAGCTGGTGAGTCCCAGGACCTCCTCTCCCCTGACCCTCGGAGAGCAGACGGTTCCCACCGCTCTTCCCTACCCTGAGAGTAAATCACTTAAATCCCTTGGTCGGGAAGGTAGAGAACAGAGGCCCGATTAGTGCCATTGGTGGGTGAAGTCAGGGGAACAAATGACAAAAACCCAGTAAGAACCAAACAAATCCAAGATGGAAGAGAAGCGGAGCAGAAAGTGACACGGGTCCCTCTAGGCGCTCCTTTGGATATGTCAGCACGTGAAAGAACACGCCGGGAAAGCTGGCGCGTGCTCTGCTGAGACCTCCTCTCGATTCCATTGGCTGAAGAGAGAGAAAACCCCTCAAAACGGAGGATGCCGGTGCAGGCTCTCTCTCTCTGGCGCACACCCAGGCCTTCTCTTTCTCCGGTGTGAACTCTCTCCTTAACTCTAAGGGTCCCCGGGAGACTTGCACCCGGGGGAGCAGGGGGCCAGCAGCTCCTCTCCGACTGAGTCCCTGACCCTGTCTCCAAGGCCCCCCTTTCCTCTGACTTCTCAGGGACGCCCCACAAACTCCCGTGGCTCGCTCCCATCCTTGGACCTTTCTAAGAAGCCAAAGCAGCCCTGCCCCAGCTCTCTCCTGACGATTTAATCAGCATACTCTCAAAATCACCTGGGCCCTGGCAGGTGCCGCTCAGTGGGTTGAGCACTGGCCGGCAAACCAGGAGGTTGCCCATTCAATTCTCAACCCAGGGCACATTCCTGGGTTACCGGTCAGGTCCCCGCCCCCAGTCAGGAGCTGGTGAGAGGCAACCAATCAATGTTTCTCTCCCTCTTTCTCTCTCCCTTCCTCTCTCTCTAAAAATAAATAAATAAAACCGTTTTTTTTTTTTAAATCCCACGGGCTTGTGTTGTGAAATCTTTCATGCACAAAGGAACCCACACACTACAGATGGGCCGGAGGCAGACTTCCACCAGGCCCTGTCCCTTTCTGGTGACAAAAGGACCCTCCCAAAGTGCCAGGCATGGGTTTAGCCGCCCCAGAGTCCTGGCCCAGAGCCTGGCACGGAATGACCCTACCAGTCACAGTACGCCTTCCCACCATCATCCTCGATTTCCAGCCAGGTGACTGAGGAGACACGGGCATCCTGGCCCCTACCCCAGGCCCTTTCAGGTCATCCTCTGAGGACATCACAGTGGAGATGAATGAACAGGAGCTCCCAGCCCTGCTTTTCTGTGCCTAAAATATCTGGAGCCTGCCACTCCCCTCCCTCCCCCACACCGCCTCCACGCCAGGCGAGCCCTGCCCTCCCCAGCCTGGGCCCCCACCCAGGTCCCTCCCAACACTTTCCGAGTGTCCACTCCTGACGCTCACATGCTTTCCATGCGCCTCAGAGAAATCATCTAAAATAATAAACTGATCACTCAACTCCTCTGCTCAGAGTGCTCCAGGATCTCTGGGATGCAGTCAAAGTCCAGGCCCCCACATCCCCCCCACCCCACCCCCGGGGCCACCCCAACCACACTGGTCTCTGGCAGGCCAGACTACTCCGCCTCGGGGCCTCTGCACCTCGCTGTGTCCTCTCGTCCTTCAGGGCTCAGCTCCAAGGTCACCTTCTTTAAAAGCACCCCCGCCCACCCCCCTGCCTGAAGCTGACTGCTCTCCCTCATGCACTCTTCAACTCACTGCTCTATTTTCTCCTCTAAAAAAAAAGACTTTTATTTACTTATTTTTTTAAAGATTTTATTTATTTATCTTTAGAGGGGAGGGGAAGGAGAGAAGAAGAGAAACATCAATGTTTGGTTGCCTCTTGTGAGTCCCCTGCAGGGAACTGGTCTACAACCCAGGCATGTGCCCTGACTAGGAATCGAACCTCGATCGTGTGGTTCGCGGGCCCGCACTTAATCCACTGAACTACACCAGCCAGGGCTTATTTACTTATTTTTTAAAGAAAGGGGAAGGGAGGGAGAAAGAGAGAGAGAAACATCAGTGGGTGGTTTGCCTGTCACACACACCCCCACCAAGGACCTGACCCACATCCCAGGCAAGTGCCCTGACTAGGGATCAAACTGGTGACCTTTTGGCTCGCAGGCGGGTGCTCAACCCACTGAGCCACACCAGCCAGGCCTTATTTTCTTCTAAGCACTTAACACCATTCATTCATTTATTCGGTCATCTATTCACCAACAAAGACTGAGCCCAGCAGTCACTTTGAACTAGGCACTCTTGTAGGCACCGGGGAACCCGCAGGTGAACAAAATGAGTGGTTCCTCCTCTTTGCTCTGGAAAGCCCCCGGACGAAGCTCTCCATCCTCTTCTCCGCTATGTTAACATTTGCTGTTTCATGACCTCATCCAGTCCTGCAGACTAAATGTCCCATTTGCAGTAGACCCCGGGCTCCAACCTGGAGTACAGAAGGACACATCCAGCTGTCTGCTCACAGCTCCACACAGGCATCAGACAAGCCTGGGCCTCAGACTTACTGCACCATCTCCGAAGTCTGGACCTTCCTGGCCCCTCAGACCAGCACGCTCCTCCCACCATCTCTATTCCTCCAACTGCTCAGCCAGAAATTCTGGCATCATCCTGGACTCCTCTTTTTCTAACCCATCAGCACATCTTGTCTGCAGCTCTACCTTCATAACAGATCCCGACCACTTCTCCCGGTTTCCTTACCAGCACCCTAGCCCCAGCGACTGCCATCCTGCCTGTGTTACGGCAATGCCACCCGTGATCTGCTCCCCCAGCTCCCGCCCTCGCCCGAGAACGACGTGCTCCCTGCGCTGCGGTTGTTAACAATGCAAGTCAGAGCTCACGGCTCCTCTGCTCAGAGCACAGGGTCTACAGGGCCCATCAGCTCCCTGTCCTCCGCTCCCACTTGCTCCGCTCCCGCCACGCTGGCCTCCTCCCGCTCCTGCCTCAGCAGTTCCACTGGCTATTCCCTTCATTCCCCACTCAAGTGGGACCTTCCCTGCCCCCTGTAGCGAACTGCCCAGCCCCTCAGCCCCACCCCAGCACCATACATTTTACTTACTCCTTTTACTTATTGTCTTCCTCCTTCTCTTTATTCACGGCCGTGTTCTCCAGCACCCAGAAGAGGGCCTGGCTCACAGCCAGTACTCGGAGGTGGGAGTGAAGAGGGAGCGTGGACCACCAGCGTTAGCAGGACGAACGTCGCTGACTCAGACAGAAGCGACACCACCTAAACTTTAGATTCCAAAGCACTTTCTTTAGTTACTAGTCCATTTGCGGGTTGCCTGGTGTTCCCGACTGGCACGGTCCACAGAGCAAGCACTTCCTCAGCCGCATCTTCTGCTGAATCTCTGCTCCATAGAACAGTGCCTGGCGCTCGGGAGAAACTGGCTGAGAATGGACGCCCGTGAGCCGTTACCAGGGACCTCTCCTCTCTGGGTGTCCGGTCCCTCGTCTGTGAAGTGGGTATGAAAATACCTGCTTTGAAGAATTGGGGTTTTTTGCCCTGGTTCGGTGAATTGAGCGCCAGCCTGTGAACCAAGGGGTTGCTGGTTGGAGTCCCAGTCAGGGCACGTGCCTGGGTTGCAGGCCAGGTCCCCAGTGGGGCATGTGGGAGAGGCAACCACACACTGATATTTCTCTCTCTTTCTCCTTCCCTTCTCCTCTCTCTAAAAATCAATAAATAAATTCTTTTTAAAAAATAAAACAAAGAATTGTTTTTAGAGCTTGAGGACATAATGGATTTAGTGCCTGGCACACAGGAGGTGGTCACTAAACATTGCCCATTCCTCTCTGCTCTCAGCCCCTCACCCTGCCTGCCTATCTTCCTCCCCACCCGGACGTAGGAATGGCAGGAATGTCGGGAGATGTTCAGTCACACTGTCAGGCACCACAGAGAGTTCCAAAGGGCACGTGTGGGTTTTCGCAGGGTGAGGCATGGCCAGGGTCCCCAGGAGCCTCCTAAGACAATGCCTTCGGCTCCAGCTGCTCCCACTGGGCTCCTCTCCCACCTGCTTCCCCGCGTGCTCCCACCTCCCCTCCCTACAAGTGTCAATAGCCATTCTCCTTAGTACAGTCTTAACGAGGGGAGAGAGAAGAGGAGTGGAGACGCCCGTTTTCCAGGGGCAGAGAGATCAGAAACCAGGGGAGCCCCCACCCTCACCCCCCAGAGCTCACAAGTGTGCGGCCTGGACCTAAAGAGACAGGGGCCTGAGTGTGCTGCCCTGTGCCCTAAGGGGGACTGGCAGTGCGGCTCGGGGTGGAGGACCCACTGTGCAGGTGGCAGCCCAGGGACTGGCCCTCTTCTTCTGAGGAAAGCGCATGTGGAGAGAGAGCAAGAAGAACGCAGCAAATGCCAGCGCCGGGTGGACCCAGGGGAGAGACACTCGGGTAGTCAAGGAGCTCGTATGACAGCTTATCTGGAGGTTTTGTCCACTGTACTACGCCTGCAACTTTTCTCTAGGTTTGTCATTTTTCAAAATGAAAAAAAGTTGGCGGCAACCTTCTCGTTCTCTGATTCGGGGAAGCCATGTGCCCAGTTGGATGTCCACACTTTCCGAGCCTCACTGGGCCTGGGCACAGCCCGAGAGCAAGAAGCCGATGAGAGAGAAGCAGAAGTTGTTGGGTTGGCTTCTGGGAACACTCCTGCTGAAAGAGATAGAAAACTGGAAGGTGTTCTTTTTACTCTACTTCCCCTCTTCCTGCTTTCTCCAGACTTGATGGCTGGAGCTGCAGCAGCCATTTGGGACCACGAAGTAGCCTTGAAAGTGAAAGCCATGCACTAAGAATGATGGAGCAGCAGAAAGAAAGGTGTCATCACAGAATGAACTGCCTCCTTTTTTTAGATAATTTTTTCTTAGTTACTGATTTTTTTTAAGAGAGAGAAACATCAACTTGTAGTTCCACTTACTTATGCACTCATTGGGTGATTCTTGTAAGTGCCCCAACTGTGGATTGAACCCCGAACCTGGGTGTACTGGGAGAGTGCTCTCGCCACCTGAGCTGCTCAGCCAGGTCCTGCTGGACTCCTCTAAGTGAAAGAATAAAAACACCTGCTTTGCCCAAGCTTCTGTTTGAACTTCTCACCCGATTCAGGATGTAAGATTTTTTCTGTGCCCTCTCTGCTCTCGACTTTCCCACCTGCCAGACCCTCTGCCAGGAATGCTCACCACCACTCGGAAGAAACTTCTCATCTTTCAACACCCCGCTCAAGCGTCACTTTCTCCTGGCCACTTTCCCCAGATGCTCCTTCCCTCCTGGACTCCCAGGCCCTGTCCCCTACCATGCAACTCCCTAACAGCCCACTTGCCACCAGCCCTAGGGCCCCACAACTCCTGGCTTCGGCCTCTGCAGGATTCATCCTGTTGTCCTCAAGGCCCTTGGTTCCCGGCCGCCACCCTGCAGCTCCCTCCTCTCCAGACGGCTCCCCCTCAGTCTCTCCACCAGGCTTCTCTGCCTCTGAAGGTGGAAGCGCCCCAGGATTCTGGACTTGAGGTTTAAGTTCCAAACTCTCTCCCTTTCAGTCTCCACATTCCCCTGGCCAGTGGCCTCCCCCGGCTCTAGCCCACACCTCCCCAGTCGTGACCGCAAATCCAATGGTATGACTGACTGGGCAGGTTTGGACCGGCTTGTGAGAACAGTGGTCAAAGTTTCAGGAACTTTATGAGCCATTTATAAAAGCCATTGAAACAATGAAATAATATAGAATTATGATATAAATTGTGTTAAAAACAAGTATAATAAACACAAAACATAACTTTCTAATTATTTTTACTATTCTCCATACGCTTACAAGTACTTTTTATGCATTTTATGTGTATGGCGACAATACAGCATCTCTCTTTCCAATTCTCTGGTCAGTGACATCAACATTGACAGCCTGAAATTAACCATGGTGGGAGAATTTACACCATAGGTATCCGCAAACTACAAATCAAAGTGCCCCACCCCCCATCCCTGCAGCCTCTTGTAGAGCCTTGTGTTGAAGATTTCCCCTACACCATGGCCCAGATCTAGTCCTGAAACCAGCCAGGAGTGACTGCCGACCGCCGAGCTCCCAGCTCCGGCCGAGCTCCCAGCCCGGCTACCCTGTGGGAGCGGCCTCCTCCTGCTCATCTGCCAGGGCCCACACGTCCAGCAGGCCCCACACAAGCTGACTCTGCCCCCACCCCACACCAGTGTTTCATTTTGCAGCAAGCCAGGAATCTGGGGGTCTTCACTGACTCTCCCGCTCTCTCTTCCCCAGCACCTAATGACCTACCAAACCCCACAGCACCCCTGCCCACAACCCTGTGGCTTTGTCTTCCCTCCCATGGATTCTGCCAACGCCTCCTCACTGATATTGCTGCCTTCAGCTATGCCCCCTCCAAACCACTCCCCTTTGGCCCCATCAAATGCAGATCTCAGGTAGGTCTCTCTCAAGCCGTAAAGCCTGGCAGGGACTTCCCAGTTCCTATAACAGGAAATACTGACACCCTTCATCTGGTCTTCTTCCTGTCTTCCTCTTCTCTGCCCTCCTGCTGGTCCTTCCTCGTGGCCTGCTCCAACTTTTGGGGGGTTTAGTCATGAGTCCCAAAAGCCACTTCTAGCCCATTTAAGCAGATTAGTTTGGTAGCCAGTACAGGGCAGCTCAGAAACTCTCCGGGAAGCCAGAGAGCTCTCCCTGGAGACCACATAGCCTGTCGGACACCCCGAGTCACATGGCCAAGCAGACCCGGGAGGACTCTCCTGTGCTCAGGCTGGGCACAGGCAGTGCAGCTTGTCCAGTCATACTGGGTGCTCCCAGAAGCAGTGTCACGGCTGCTTGCGGTCCCTGGCAGGAGCTGCCACTGCCAGCATCACCGGTCCCCACCAGAGCAAACACCCACCTCTCCTGCTGCTCTGACACTGGCTCAAGTTCAGAGTCCAGGGCTGGGCTGTCTGGGGCTGAGGACACAGTCCTGTCTCCAAGGAGGGCTGGGAACAACCTGGGAGCTCCTAGAGGAGGGGGTGGGCTCTGCCTCCTAGGGTCGGGCATCCCCCAAACGCAGGAAGGGGGCAATTCCAGTGCTAAGAGGCCAACAATAATGGTAGGTATTCCCTGTGCCAGCTTCTTTATTTTTATTTTTATTATTTTTAATATATTTTATTAATTGTGCCATTATAGTCGTCCCATTTTTCTTTCCCCTTTATTCCCCTCCACCCTTCATCCCCCCTCCCACCAGCATTCTCCCCACACCTTGTTAATTCATGTTTGTTGGTCCTACAAATAAGTTCTTTGGCTTCTCTATTTCCCATACTATTCTTAACCTCTCCCTGTCTATTTCGAACCTACCATTTATGCTTCTTATTCTCTGTACCTTCTCCCCCATTCTACCCCCTCCCCCTCCCCACTGATAACCCTCCATGAGATCTCTCTCCATTTCTGTGATTCTGTTCTTGTTCTAGTTCTTTGCTTTGTTCATTTTTTGTTTTTGTTTTTGTTTTTAGGTTCAGTTGTTGATAGTTGTGAATTTGTTGTCATTTTAATGTTCATGTTTTTTATCATCTTCTTTTTCTTAGATAAGTTCCTTTAACATTTCATATAATAAGGGCTTGGTGATAATGAACTCCTTGAACTTGACCTTATCTGGGATACACCTGATCTACCCTTCCATTCTAAATGATAGCTTTGCTGGATAGAGCAATCTTGGTTGTAGGTCCTTGCCTTTTGTGACTTGGAATACTTCTTTCCAACCTCTTCTTGACTGTAAGGTTTCTTTTGAGAAATCAGCTGATAGTCTAATGGGAACTCCTTTGTAGGTGACTGTCTCCTTTTCTCTGGCTGCCTTTAAGATTCTCCCCTTCTTTTTAATCTTAGGCAATACAATTATGATGTGCCTTGGTGTGTTCCTCCTTGGATCCACCTTCTTTGGGACTCTCTGGGCTTCCCGGACTTCCTGAAAGTCTATTTCCTTTGCCAGATTGGGAAAGTTCTCCTTCGTTATTTGTTCAAATGATTTTTCAATTTCTTACTCTTCTTATTCTCCTTCTGGCACCCCTATGATTCAGATATTAGAGCATTTAAAGTTGTCATGAAGGTTCCTAAGCCTCTCCTCACTTTTTTTTTTTTTAATTCTTGTTTCTTCATTCTGTTCTGGTTGAATGTTTCTTTCTTCCTTCTGGTCCAAACCATTGACTTGAATCCTAGTTTTCTTCCCTTCACTGGCTCCCTGCATATTTTCCTTTATTTCCCACCACATAGCCTTCACTTCTTCCTCTCATTTTGCAACCATACTCACCCATTTCTGTGAGCATCCCGATTCCCAATGTTTTGAACTCTGTATCTGATAGGTTGGCTATCTCTTCATCATTTAGTTCTATTTTTGGAGTTTTGATTTTTTCTTTCATTTGGGCCTTTTTTTTGCCTCCATGTGCCTGTTACATAGTAAGGGATGGAGCCTTAAGTGTTCACCAGGCCGGGCAACCCACTTTGCTGTGTTGTGGTGCTGTATGTGGGGGCAGGGGCCTGAGAGGGAACAAGGCCACTTGCTCAGCTCTCCACTGGCTTTCAGTCACTTCCCCTGCCACCCACAAGCAAGCAGGGCCCTTCTGGTGCTGATTCTCAGGTGGGTGGGTTTGTGTATGTTCTGGAACTCTGTGGGTCTCTCCAGTGGACTCTCCTGTGAGGCTGGGAGTTTCTCCCACCACTGCAACCCCCACAGGTGTTTACTGCCAGAGGTGTTGAGGCTTTATTTCCCTGCACTAGAACCCTGCTTTGCATGGTCTGTCTTGCTCCCCAATTGTTCCTCCCAGTTTATCCGCACACAAATGGGGGACCCCCTGGCCCACCAGCTGCCTTGCCTGCCCTGGCCCTCCATCCACCGGCTTGCCAGGAGTCCTCTCCACCCCAACCTCTGGTTTCTGCCTCTCCTACCAGTCTGGATGAATGTTACTTCTTTAACTCCTTGGTTGTGGAACAAAGAGTTAATAGTTCGATTTTTCTGGCAGTACTGGTTATTTTTTGTTTTAAATTTGTTGTGGTCCTTCTTTTGGATGTGTGAGGAGGCAAAGAGTACCTACCTATGCCTCCATCTTCTCCCTGTGGTAGCTTTTAAAATTGTACAAGTAAAATACTATTCAAGGTAAAATAATCAAAGATGATGTAATATAAAAGCTTCACTCTCTGAGTCCTCTCAGTCAGGTAGAGAAGGAGCAACGACTGTCAATGGTTTTATTGGGAGTCCTTGCAGATGTGTTCTTTACATACCCAGATAACAGTAAGTCTGAATACATTTGTGTGTAAGGTGTCTATGTAATAGGTATGTGATCGGTATATACAGGGTTGGGGAAAACTAGGTTTGCAGTTGTAATACAAATAAATACAATAATTAACAAATAATAATACAAGAATAAACTATGTTTCATGTACTCACAACTGTAAACCTACTTTTCCCGTGTCTGTATATACTGATTTCTATACACATATTTATGTGCACATATACACATGTGTGTATATGTGTGTATGTATACGTGTACATTGTGTGTGTGTATATACACACATGCACGCACACGCACACTGTCTGGAAAAAGCCCATCTGTTGTTAATATAATGAGAACTGTTTGCAGGACATCAGTGTAACCTGGCAGCCAAGGAGAGTGGACTGGAATGTGTGAACAATGAGGACTTCACTGTACTGGTCCGCGGGGGCAGTAGATGCAGTGGAGTGTGCATGTGCACTGTGAGCATGACGGAGCGAGGAGAGCAATGAATCTGCATCAGATTTTGCGCTAAGCTGGAACATTCCTCCGCAGAATGTTCAGAAGGCCACAGCTGTGGGCAACTGGTGACTGGCAGCTTCAACATCACAATGTGCCTACTCATGCATCATGTCTCCTACAGAGTTTTTAGGCAAAATATCAAATCACCCAGGTGACTCAGCTCCCCTACAGCCCAGATTTGGCACCCTGAGACCTCTGGCTTCTCCCAAAAGTGAAATCCCCTTTGAAAGGGAAAAGATTTCAGACAGTCGATGAGATTCGATTTCCTGCTGGGTGACTAAGGAGACACCGGCATCCTGGCCCCAAGAAAATATCGCCCTGGCTGGTGTAGCACAGACCTGTGAAGCAAGGGGTCGCTGTTCAGTTCCCAGTCAGGGCACATGCTTGGGTTGCAGGCCAGGTCCCCAGTGGGGGGATACATGAGAGGCAACCACACATTGATGTTTCTCTCCCACTCTTTCTCCTTCCCTTCCCCTCTCTCTAAAAATAAATAAATAAAATATTTTTTTAAAAAAAGAAAATATGATGGGGCAGCTGATGGAGACTGGGAGAACTGTGTGAGGTTCCAAGGTGCCTACTCTGAAGGGGACTGATGTGTCATTGTCCTGTGGACAATGCTTCTTGTATCTTGTATCTTCTTCAATAAATGTGTCTATTTTCCACAGTGTGCGGCTGGATACTTTCTGGACAGGCCTCTCGCGTATACTTCTCTGTGACCCCAACTGGCTTGTCCCATGCCTTCGAGCTTGGCGCCCCTGTCAGCACATGTGGGCCTGGCTAATCCTTTCTGGATCCCGGCTAAAGATTTCACTGAGTGGATGTACCACAATTAATTAGCCGATCCTTCACAGATGGACGTTTAGGTTCTTTCCGGTTTTCTTGCTACCAGAAAGCACGTTGCAGCAAACACCCTTGCCCAGATGTCTCTGTGCACTTGTGCAAGCAGGGATCCAAGGGACAAGTTGCTGGAAGCAGGAACTGCTGGCTCAAAAGGAGCAGGGTTTCTGTCTTCCGTAAACACTGCCAAATTGCCTTCTAAAAAGCAAATGTCAATTTGCAGCTCCACCAGCAGCCTGTGAACATTTTTTCCCAGGCCCCGCACACTCTGGCTGCTCACCTTATCACCTGTCACTCACACACCCTGTGTTTCCAGCCACAGTGCCTCTGCCCAGGCTGTACCCACAGACTAACACACTCTTCCTCCCTTGTCTGCCCAATGAAATCTTACCTTCTCCACGAGGCCCAGCTGAGATGTCCCCTCCTTTGTAGAGCCGTCACTGACTGCTGTCAGTGGTCAGAGTCCCCTTCTGGGATCCCAGCTTCTCGAGCATAACTTCCTCAGAGTGCTCAGGGCCTATGTGTGCCTGGGATTTCATGACCGTCTTGCCCACCCCACCACGACCATACAAAAAGGTGGCCTCGCCGGTCTACTCCTCCCTCCCTCCTGGCTCTCCAGCTGCACAGCCCTTTATCTGTTCTGAAGTACCGTCCTGCCTCAGAGCCTTTGCACCTGCTGTTCCCTCTCTAAGGATTCTGCCTTCACCCATCTCGCCTGGCTGCCTTCTCCAACCTGTCTGTCTCAAGTACCCCTCCTCTCGTCACTCGGGTACGTCCCCATTTGATCATCTTCATAACACTTCTTACAAGTTGAAATAACCTTGTTTGGTTTAAATGCTCCGTCCTGTGTCCCATCTCTACACACACACACACACACATACACACACACACACACCATTATAAGCTCCTCGAGAGCAGGAACCTTGTTTTTCTCTTTCCATTGTCGGCCTGGCACCCGTCCACTCAACAAACGTTCATTCAATGGACTATCTGTATTTTACAGAAGAGGAAACATTCAGAAAGGAGAACTGAGTAGCCCAAGGTCCCACAGACTCGAACACACCTGAACTCCGAATGGGTTCATTTCTTCCCCACCCTTAGCGCACTGCATTGTCTCCCCCTCGATCTTGGGGGCAGGTCATGAGTCTGGCACCCCAGTCCCCAGCGGCGCGTCCCAGGCCCTGGAGGCTAGCAGGCTCTGCAGAGATGTCACCCTCCCCGCCCCCTTGTCAGTCAGGCCGAGGGGGCGGCGCGGCCGCCGGGGGCAGCGCTGAGCTCAGAGCTGCCGCAGCGCGGAAGCGGGAGCCGGAGCCCCAGCGCGCAAGGCAGCAGGGCTCAAGGCGCGAGCGGTAGAAAGCGACGCGCCCCAGGCCGGAGCACCGCTGCGCCGGGCTCAGGGTCCGCGCCGCTCTTGCTGCAGACCGGCCTAAGCGCCTGGCCACGGCCCCAACCCGGCCTAGCCGAGCGCCTGCGTCTTCCCTCCGCAGTCGGCGCTCCGTCCCCAGCTCGGGCCCTGCATCCAGGTGAGGCGGCCGCGCTCCGGGAGCCGAGACCCGGAAAGGACTGGGGATGGAGAGGGGACTGGGTGAAACGGAAAAGGAGCTGGAGAACGGAGAGAGGGCGCCGATGGGTGCGTGTGTCTGCTGCTCTGGGTCCGCAGCTGCCTGGGCGGCTGTGTGGACGTGCGTCCGTGCCCGTGTGCCCGTGTGCCTGTGTATGTCGGAGTGTCAGTGCGCACTTGAACGTCTGCGTGTCCTGTGTGTGCACGTGAGCGTGTCCACGGAGTATGTTTGTGTGCATGGCCGTGTGGCACTGCCGTGTGTGTGCAGTTAGGCTCTGGGGCTTCGCGCTGAGTCCGGCACTCCGGTTCCGTGGGGCTGCAGGTTGAGGGGTCCCTCGGGGCATAACCGAGGGGGTGGCCCCTCCCGCGTCCCGGGTTTCAAGGACTCAGGGACTCGCCGCGGCCCTGTGGCCTCACCTGGGGACCAGGAAAGGCGGGAGGGGGCTCCGGGCCAGAAGGGCGTCACGGTCTCAGGAGGGAGGGGAGCCCCCCACGCCGCGTCCCTCGGGAAGCACGAGGGTGAGGGCGCAGGGCCAGCGCACCGTGCCTGTGTGTTCGCCCTCCCTAGGCCGCCAGGATGGACGTGTTCATGAAGGGCCTGTCCATGGCCAAGGAGGGCGTCGTGGCCGCCGCGGAGAAAACCAAGCAGGGGGTCACGGAGGCGGCGGAGAAGACCAAGGAGGGCGTCCTCTACGTCGGTGGGCGAGGGGCGGGGCTTCCAGCCCTCCGGGTTTGGGTGCCAACCGCTGAGGAGTGGGGCCGGGGTACTGGGGCGGGGGGCGGGGGGGCCGTCTGGGCGGGAGAGTATGAGTCAGCAGGTGGGGCGGGCGGATGCGCAGGGGTCACCGGGGACACAGGGAAAAGGAGGGGGAAAGGGAGGCAGGGCTGGTGAGGGTGGTACTCAGCTGAGAGGCCAGGGACTGAGGTAGACTGAGCAAAGCGGGCAGTCTACCTTTCCTCCTTCGCATCAACAGTTAACCGGTGCCCAATCCTTGCTCTCTGCCAAGTGCTATGTGGAATGCCATCATACCCATTACCGCACTCAGCGCTCCCTGCCTATTCCACAGACGGGGGCTGGTGTTCCAAGACGTGCTTGTCCTGCTCAAGGTCACACAGCTGAGGCACCTGCAGCTGGAGTTTAGGCCAAGCCTCTGGAGTCCAAAGCCCCACCCCTCCCCTGGCTGCCCTCCCTCCTGTATTTGGGGGCTCTCTGTCTCCCAGTGCCTCCCAGTGCCTGTGTTCCACCACTGCCACCTCCTCTCTGGGTCCCCCTCCTTGCAGCTGCCAGCTGGCATCAGGATGGAGGACAGTAGTTAAGTCCCTCACCCTAAATAGGAAAGGAGAGGGAGCCTGCAGGGTCATTTGCATAAAGAGAGGCCAGGCCCAGAGATGACATTTTAGGGAGTCCATCCTGTGGTCTTTGCAGGCTGAGGAGGGCTGCATTATCCCCTATGCAGGCTGAGGAGGGCTGCATTTGGCTTTGGGGTCAACTGAAAAGTATTTATTGACCACCTACTATGTGCCAGCCACTGCATGGCTCCTGGGGAGGTAACAGTGGGTGGTCACACAGAGCATTCCAATAGTGGGGTATGACATCCAGAGACTGGGACAGGGGCCACTTTGGTGGGGTGGCCAGTGAGGGTGACATTACACTGAGCTTGGAGAATAAGGAGCCAGAAGGGGTCAGGGAGGCTGGAGAGCAAAGAAAAGGTGGATAGGTGGGGAAGAGCGGGTTCAGGTGGGACCTGGTGGGCCAGGACAAAGCACTATCGTAACTGTCAGGAGAGACTGAAAGTTTGGAGAGGTCCCTCAGACCTCTGGGGACAGAACAAAGTTCAGGGAGGCCCCTGGAGGCAGTGTGGCCCCCAGACAAGGGTGGCTCTGGCTAGGGCAGAGGTGACAGAGTCAGGGAGAAGGCTTGAACCCACATGTACTGGACCCCACTCTGGCCTCCCTTCTGCCTCCTCGCCCTGCCCAGGAGCCCCTGGTGGCCCCCATTTCCCACCCTGTTAAGCCTCAGCTCCCTGTCGCCTGGCACGGTCCTGCCTCCGTCTGTGTGCCCCTCTGTGGGCACGAGGTGCACAGACCACCTCGATGTGCTCCATGCAGGCCCCTCTGTGCGCCCCACTGCGCCCTGCCCGAGACTCTGGGTGCCCGCAGTACCCCCTCCAGTCTCCTTTCTGCATACCCACCTGCTCCCCATCTGCCACAGCCCAGGCAATGCCCCCGCCCCCATCAATATCCCCAAGGCTTGAGGTTCCCCCCACCACCACTGCTCAAGAACCTGAGAGCCGAATCTTCTCTTCTTACCCAAATCTGACAATGAGTGATTGGCCTAGAGCCTGGCATAGAGCAGGTGCTCACAAAGGTTTGGGGGGGTAGAGATGGGTGCACAGACAGATGCCCCGGGGCCCTGGGTCTCCCTGGCCTTAGATGTGAGAATCATGTCTTCCCACACGGGGCCCCTCCTCCGCCTCTCCCAGGAGGGTCGCCTGCCCACACACCCACTTCTGGGTCTACCAGCTGTTGTCTGACTTGCCAAATCCTCCGGGAGGGGACTCTCCTCGCCCCTGAGGGCTGCCCTCCCCTCAGATCAGCCCCTTGTCTTTCCCAGCAGCACCCCCCCCCCCCCCCGTGCTGTGGCCCAGTCGACCCTGGCCAGGGACAGCCCAGCCAGTGCTGTGGGTGTCGGTTCCCTCTGCACATTCCCCACAGACCCTCCAGGCCCCTAACACCCTCTCCGCTCCGGCAGCAGAACTTGGCACCCTCGTTAGGAGAAGGAATGGGGGCGGGGACTTGGTGGTCAGGTGCCCACAGGTGGGATGTGGGCAGTCACGTGCCAGGGGCACCTTTCCAAATACAGGGCCTGTTTGCCCCCCAGCCCCACCCCCACCTGCTCTCACCTGGGCAGGGAACCAAGTGAATTGAGTCACACAGTGCCGGCATTCCCGTGACAGCCCACAGGGTGCAGGTGCCACAGCAGGTGGGGTGGGGAGGGACAGGCAGCAGGGCGAGCTCGAAGTCCTCAGGAAGTAAGTGTGGGAGGCTCAGTGTGGGATTTTGAGGCCCAAGGAGGAAGTGATGGGGCTGGGATGCCTGCTGCCCACTGGGTCCCTTTGCCCATTGTGTAACCCCTGTGCTTGCCAGACCTCTGGTCCCTCCGCTATGAACCCTTACATGTGCTCCTCATCTCCCCACAGGAAGCAAGACCCGAGAGGGGGTGGTGCAAGGCGTGGCCTCAGGTACCAGCCCCGCCCCGGCACAGCCCCTTTCCCTCCCCCAGGCTGAGACCCGGCTGATTCTGGAAGGGGGGCTGTGAGGTGCTGGAAGACTTGGGGAAGACCTCCAAGGCTTAGGGGGTGCCCCACCGGAAAGGCAGGCCCTGGGTCACTGCAGGGGAGGGAGCGACGATGCTTCCTCCACCCTGGCTCCCGACTCCCTTCCCCGACCCTCTCTCTGCTCCAGTGGCTGAGAAAACCAAGGAGCAGGCGTCGCACCTGGGAGGAGCCGTGTTCTCCGGGGCTGGGAACATCGCAGCGGCCACCGGCCTGGTGAAGAGGGACGAGTTCCCCACGGACCTGAAGGTGAGAGGTCCTCCCATTACACACAGGCGTGCACGCAGATGCACGCACGTGCCAAGCACACTCACAAACCTGCCGCCAGGCTCCCCGCTCCCCCAGCCGACCTGGGGCTCCAGCCACCTCGCCTCCCCTTCTGCAGGAGCCTATTGGACTCCGTTCAGCAGGAGTCTGTGGCGGTGTGTGTAGATGTGCCGCTGCCTGTGACCGTGACCCAGGTCTGCTGTGTACACACATCCTTCTTGCACGGGCAACCTGGCCCACTTCTGGCCACGTCTGCCTGTTCATTCAGCTCTTTTCATTCAGCCAGTTCTCGTGCCAGAGAGGAATTCCTCTGGAGGTCACTGCAAGGAATAGTTACCTGTATTACTGAAGCTGAAGGTGAAAAGCCTGCTGGTCAGCAAGGTCATTTCAGGCAGGGCCAAGTGCTGTGAGGAAAAGACAACAGGGTAATGGGGTACATAGTCTAGGAGGAGGGGGCCACTTTAGCTGAGAGGGCTCTTCTGAGGGGGTGATGTGTGAGCTGATGCCCAAGGGTTGAGGCAAGCCAAGTGGGGAAATGTGTTTCAGGCTGCAGGGGCGGCTCATGCAAAGGCCCTGAGACCAGCTCCAGCAGGCATGGGCCCTGGGGCAGGGTAGGGTGTGTGTCGCCCTCTGGGCAGGCCTGCTCCCCCTGGGGTGAGGCAACGGCTCTCCCCATGTGCACTGAGACAGATGGCCCCTCAAGGACAGGCTGCAGAGCCAGGGCTGAGGGCTCAGGGCCTCCGAGAGTCAGATCTGAACCCCGGCTCCTCCACTCCCCACCTGTGTGGCCCTGGGCCAGTCCCGTCCCGTCTCTGAGCCTGAGTCTTGGCCTGTAAGGTGGAAGATGAACACAATGGAGCTCTTAGGCAAATGAAAGGTAATACAGGTCAGAGGTTCTCAAAACCTAAAGTCAGAACCCGCAGGAGGCCAAGGTAAAGTGCTGCTGACTGTTGGCCCCGCCCCTGGAGTTTTGGATTCAGGAGGTCTGAGGTGGGGCCTGGGATCTGCACTTCTCCCAAGTTCCCCCGATGATGCAGACCCTGCAGGCGCAGGGACCCCACCGGGGAGTAACCACGACAGAGAGTGGGGCTTGCATGCCGCGAGTACTCAGGAAGGGACAGTGGCCTCATGACCATGTGAGCGGCCTGTGTCTGGGCTTGTGAGCACAGGTGTGACCACAGCTGTGCCAGCCTGACAGTGCACTCTGCCGGCCCATCTGTCCCCACAGACATCCACCTGCCCTAGGGTGCTGCGCGACTGTGCACGTACATGCACAGATTCCACCTCGGTGGTGGCCAGCGCTCCTCCTTCCACAGCCGATTTGGGAGAATGGTGTGCATCCTGCATGAGTGCGTCCATCAGGCTGCAGGAGGAGGCACTGGCCCTCCCTCTACCCCAGACGCTTCGCACAGCCCCTTCTTTCCCCATCAGAAGGAAAGAAGGGAGTTGGCTCAGAAGCTCTGGTTCAAGCCCTGCCTATGGTTGTACCAGCTGTGTGACTTCCCAGTTCTCATCAGGATGTTTCTGGCAATTGCTCCCATTCCTTGACCTCCTGCAGGGGCAGGCACTGTAGACACGTGACCTGGAGTAACTCACGGAGTTGTCACAACATCCCTGTGCCGGAGGCACCCCTGTCCCAGATGCAGAAACTGAGGCTCAGAGAGCAGTGCCTTGCCCCAGATCCCACCCCTGCCTGCAGAGGTGGCTGGGGAGATAAGCCCAGGTCTGCTCCATAGCCTTCGAGTCACTTGGTGCCAACAGGGTGCCAAGCTGGGGGCTGGGGGCTGGGCCATTGGGGCCATTGGCGTTTGCACAGAACCCCCTTTTTCCAGCCACCTCCCTCCTACCAGCCCTCCTTGACACCTCCAGCCTCCTTTCTCAAGGAAGCGCAAGGTCATAGGTTTATAACCCAAACCTTGGCCCTTTGGGGCCACCTATCATGGGGGAACCGTGCTAGCCCACCTCCAACGTTCCTGAGTGTCTCTGCCTCACAGCTGCTCACACACATCATCAGGAAGCCTCCCTCCCTCCTACAAAGCAAAGATGCCTCTCATTTCCCTCCCGAGGCTGCTGAGAGCAGTGGGGAAGTCACTTCCCTGATGCCAGACAGCTAGAGAATGGCCAGGCTGGCAAATGCCCTCCTGTCCCCGGCACCCGGGTCAAGACACTGAACATCAGCCCGTCAGAGGCTCCCCTTTCCACCTGTTTCCCATCCTTACTCCCAGAGCCAAGACGAGGGTGAGACAAGGGAGGTGGCTGGGGTACAGAACTCAGGGACACACGCATTCTGGGCCTCATTCACACGGCCCCAAGAGTGGACACCTTCCCCACATTTGCAGCCTCAGCCCTACCCCTGCCACCTTCGTCCTGGCCCTGTCTCCCCTCCATGGATAACTGCTTCCTGGCTTCCATCACCACACACTCGTCGGGTGTTTTTCAGCATCACATATGTGCTACCCTAAAGTGCGTGCTCGTCTGTGCCTGGCAGGAAACCAGGTACAGACGAGGTACCTGGTACCTGTACCTCTCCCACTGGGCAGGAAACCCTGCCGTGCACCGCTGGTCTGCATAGTCACCGTGCAGCACCCGCAGGTGATGAAGCCGCAGGGCACACGTCTTCCTGCTCTCCTCGGGCTTCTGCGTCATCTCCCGACGAGCTGCCCCAGATGGGATTTTCACACTGCGTTTCTTTCTCGGGCTCTGGTCATTGCAGGGTGACTTTGAGCAAACAAATGCTTCCCCACCTCCTGGGCCTTAGTATACCCATCTGGACCCTGGGGAGACTGGGCCAGGTCAGGAGCTGTAGATTCCTGTGCCCAGGGGGCCCACCTAGACAGGTAATTCAAAGGAGCTGAAGCTGGTTGGACGGAGCTGGGGCAGCTGGAGCGCACAGTGGTCTGGGGAAGCTGCCCCAGTGCCAGCCCTCCAGGGTCCCTTGAGTCTCATCCCCACCCAGCAGGGTGGGACCGTGGTACTTGTGGAAGTGGGGAAGGTGGTGTGCCCTCCTGCCTCTAGGTTCCCCCAGCGGTCTGGGCACGAGCCAGCCCACCTGGCCTTGTGCTGCCGGGTATGGGAGCCAGGTTCTTGTGCGTGCCTGTGTGTGCAGCCACCCCATCCCATGTTTGTACACATATATGTGCTCACCTGCAGTTGGCTGGCCATAGGCCTGGCAGCCCCCCCGCTTGTGTGCCTGCCGGTCGGCCCCAGGCTGGGCAGCAGCTGCGGGGGGAAGGGAGAGTCTTAGCTCACACATCCAAGCAACACCACTGAGCTGTTGCTTCCAGCTTATCTTAAAATAGCAACAGCTGAAGAAACGAGGCCACACAGGACCCTGGGGGAGGGATGGGTGGCAGGCGGCGGGGGAGAGGCTCAGAGCCCCTGTCCAGCCCAGCCCTGAGCCTCCGTCTCCCTCTGGCCCAGAGGAGCCTCCAGAGTAATCTCTGGTGTTCCAGGGCCCCACACACAGAGCTTGATGCAAGGGGGCGGGGAGAAACAGGTGACTAAATATGCTGTCTATCTCCCCATCCCAGTCCCTATGACCAGAGTGCAGGAGGTGGCCAAGTGCTGGGGAGAGGGGTATGGAGAGCCCTGCTCCGCTCCCCACCCTCAGCTTCAATCAGGATTTGGAGGGATTTCACGCCTCATGCATTCACCCCACTTCCAAAGCACTCCACATTGGCAATTTAATGAGAAGTTCTAGCAGCGTTGCCAACAAAGCCCAGCCTTCCCCTAATCAGCCAGGAGCTTCCCAGGGGAGGAATCTGGGGGATGTCCCCGGCTGCCTTCACAGTCCCTGTCCCTTCTCTGTCCACAGCCCGAGGAAGTGGCCCAGGAAGCTGCGGAGGAGCCGCTGATCGAGCCCCTGATGGAGCCAGAAGGAGAGAGCTATGAGGAGCCGCCCCAGGTGAGAGGTGGCAGGCTGGGCAGGGCTTCAGGCATCCCAGAGGATTGCTGCCACCCCCAGCTGGGGTGGGGGGTTCCTGGCAGTGGAGGGTTGGGCTAGGGAGCTTCAGGTCCGCATTTTCTAGAACCCAGACCCCAGGAGGTGTCAGCATGGAAGGAGGACAGTTGGGGTGAAGCACTGGGCCCCGGGCACTCCGGCCCAGGACTGGCCAGGCTGTCCCCAGTTTCCAGGTTCCTTGCCTGCCCAGGGGGAGGGGTCTCAGGCTCAGAGCCTGGCCACTTGGTTTCCAACCCCTTCCTCTTTTGCTCTTCTCCACTCCACCCCAATCCCTCTGATGCAGGAGGAGTATCAGGAGTATGAGCCAGAGGCGTAAGGGCCCAAGAGGGCCCCCCACCAGCAGCACAATCCCTTCCTGGTCCCTTCCCTGCCCCCCTCCCCCAGCCAGGGCTGTCCTTCTACCCCTTCCCCCAAACACAAGATCTTCCTTCACTCCGAGGCACCCCCTCGGAGCTCGTGTTAGTGTCTGGCCATCCATCTGTTCTGCCCACTGGAGTCCAACCCTGGGGCGTGGACGAGGCCACTAGGAGCCTCGCCCCACCTGTGTTGTGTTGCCCCCCCCCGCCCCGTCCCCTCCCCTCCCCTCCCCGTCCAGTGTCTGCGCAGATGTAGCATGTTCTATGTGTTTTTAAACGAAGAACTGAAAGCGACGGCTCCCTATCTCACCCTGACAGCAACCCCCGGCCGCCCCAGAGCCCCCCACCCCACTCCCGCGGTGACCCCCAAGAACCTTTTTTTAACCAGAACCAGGAGCCAGTCTGTGCCGTGCCCCCTCCCCCAGCCGCCCCGGTCCAAGCGCGGGCGTTGTGTGTCGTGACTGTGGCGTGGAGAGTCCCCCAGCCCCGTGTGAGAGTGTTCGGGCGGACAGACAGCCGCCCTTGCGTGTCCGTGAATAAAGTCAATCTGTCTGGAGCCCGCGCTGCTAGGGCAGGGCTGGGCGCCGGATGGGGGTAGCCGATGGGGTTCCCAGTCCCAAACTGCCCCCCTCCCCTCTTTGGGGCCCAGCCCTCTCGGCCCGGGTACGAAACGGACAACCCTCCGGGTGGGATGACCTGGGGGGTCAGGGGTTCCCACAGGCTGGGACAGGCAATTGGCTGGGAGATGGGCTGGCGGCCTCCGGAGCCCCCTGCTGGGCGGTAAAGCCCCTGCTGCAGGTTCGCGGAGGAGGGGAGCCCGGCGCGCCGCCGCTCGGGGTGGACCGGCTCCCCCTTCACCGCACACGCAGCGCGGGTGCGCGGACGGCCATGCACGCGCAGAGAGACGCGCATGTATCGGGGTCCCTGCGCGCCAGCCGAAGTGTGCGCACCCTGGCAGGCGCTCACGCGTGCACGCAAGCTGGCTGATTCGCGCAGACACTGGCACACTCGGTCCTCGGAAACCAGCAGCGCGGGCACTGTAAGGCGCTGTTACGCGCAGACCTCTCTCCTCCCGAGAACGTTTACACGCATACACACCTGCTCACACCTGCCTAACGCAGACAAGCCCATTCAAGGGGAGGGGAGATGGGCAACTGCCTCAGAAGGAGCCGCAAGCAGCTCGGGCAACCGGGGCTTCGCCCCTCCTGGAAAGGCGCCCAAATGTTTGTGGCCTGGGCTGAGGGGAGCGAGGGTCTGCAAAAACCCGGATGTCCGGGCCAGGCGCCTAGAGCAGACCGGGATCGACGGTAGAGGGACCCCAGCACCGCCTTGGTGTGGGAAAAAGGCGCGGAGACACCAGGGCGCAGCGCAGAGGCCCGCCTCCCATTGGGCGAAGGTGCTGCTCCCATCGGCCCAGTCCCCTGTGCCGCTGAAGCCGTGTAACTTCCCAGGCTCGGAGGCCGGCCCCGCCTGGGCTGAACCCTCGCTTTGCTTTGACGCCGGACGCCCCCAACCTCGCCAGCTTAAGACCGCACCCTCTTCTCTGCCTCCCCAGCGCTAGAAGGAAGTTGCACTACTCAGTCAACCCCACGTGTTAGCGCTGCCTCTTCCCCTGAGGGATCGGGGGTCGGGGCTGGAAGGCGCCGAAGACCAGTCCACTCAGGGCACCCTGACCAGCAGCATCCCCAGCCCTTACCTCCGGGAGTCGGAGGCAGCTGGCGGACGTGTGTGTAGGGAGATCAGACCGGTGGGCTAGGAGCCTCTGACCGCAAGCTAAGGTTCCAGGATCTCCAGATTCCTTTCGACTGAATTAGGACACAATTTACAACTCACAGTCTGCGGGGACTGCAAATTCCTGGCCTTCAGATTGCATTTGACCTATAGAGATGTTTAATTTGCTAGCACAAGGTTTCATTTTTTCCCCTTTATTCCAGTTGGCAAGAGTCCCCTTCTCCCCCTATTCACTTATTTTCATGAACTGCCTGGTCACTAAAGAAATTGAGTTTGCCACCTCCTCCTCGCCAGCTACCAGCACCCGATTCCCAAGTTTAGATGCTAAAGCAAGGTTCACCATCTGCCTTGGGGCGGCGGGTATTCTCCGGGTGCCAAGCCACACACCTGCTTTTCTGAGCCTGGTTTCTGCTCAAGAGGCCAATGTTCTCTTCTGCCAGGGTCACTTTAAATGTATTCTAGGCACAGGGCCAGAAGCGTCAGTGGAAGATACCAGGCCTGTGTCAGATGGCAGACCTGGCCAGGGGTGCGTCTGTTAGAGCAGACACTCACGGCCCTCCCTGGTGACAGGGAGGGGCTATTTACCAAGTGCCCTGCATGTCCCAGGCACCTGACACTGGTCTCCATGAATTTCACTCAGAACTGCCCTCAAGGATTCCCTGTCATTAGCCCCAATTTACAGAGGAGAGACTGGAGGCCAGAGCAGCAGTCACCTTCCCTGAGGGATGCTGCTGGGAAGCGACAAAGGCCTGGAGCCTGACCCTGAAGTGCCATTTTCCAAAAGCAGCTTGCTCGACAGACATACAAAACCTCCATCAAAGAAAAAACTGGGTAGCTCAGTGGACATAACAGATGCTTTTGCTGTTTCGTGCAGACTGCCAGTGAGATCCTGTGTTTGCGTGTGTGGGGGGGAGGTGTTGAGCTGTGAGTGCGCACTCACATACGTGATGCAATATGTGTGGTGGCTGGTCAGCTCAGGCCTCTGAGGAGCCGAGGGTGCAGCTGACACCTGCGTGAAGAGCAGGTGGCCTGCATGAAGAGGAGGTGGCCCGCAAGTTCTGCAGGGGCAGCCTGGCAGTAGAGGAGGCTCCCACCCCCCTGTGTGTGCAGACACAGGGTCTGGTCAGCACTGCTGAGGCCGGCTGGGCCTCTGTAGGTCTGTGGGCCCAGCCCCACCTCGCCTGGCCCCCACCTCCCCTTCTTTGCCTGTGCACTGTCCTCCACCACTGCCCTCGATACCACCTGCCGAAATCTTTCCCTCCTCTGCGCTTTCCCTTGCCCCTCAGCCAGCAGTGATTTGTCCTCATCACCCTGGCTCAGCTGTGCACACACAGAGCCCTCCCACCCATGTCCGCTGTCTGTGGACGTTGGCTGGCTGGCTAGCCGAAAACTCATCCTCTCCCCATGGAGGGCTGGGGGCTGTCCCTGTCTCCGCGCCATTCCCTGTCACCATCCCCATTCCTCACATCCACCCCCCCTAACATGGCTCCACAGCTTTCTCTGGAACTTGATTTTTGTTTTCTCCACTCCCTATTTATAGCTCTCTCCCCTCCAGAACCATCCCTGCATCCATCCTGTTGCCTAGAAACGGGCTCTGGGCTGAGGGTGGGGGAAGGCCAGGCCAGTGAGGCAGAGGGAGGGAAGCGCTGTCACCCACTCCCCTCTCAGTGCTGCTCCCAGGCTCCCAGAGGCCCACCCCTCCCTCTGCCCAGCACCCACAGGTGTCTTTTAAAAGATAAAATGTGGAAAACAGCAGCCTTTTTCATTCGTGCAGTCCTTCACGGCTTCTAAAGGGCAATATGCACGCAACTCACTCCTGCCTCTACCCAGCAGGAGGCCTGGACCCATCTTTCAGACGAGGAAACTGAGGCTTCAGGAAGCAAAGATCTCATAGCCCAAGTCTTCTCAGTAGAAATTCCATGGCTTTGGACTAGTTAACCTTGGGGTATTAGCCTGAAACACTGAACAATTTTAAAAGCATCAATAAGCCCGGGATCTGTTAACTGCAGAAGGGTAAAGAGAAAAATTTTGTCGTGATCTTGCCACACACCAAGCCACCAATCCTGCCTGTCACACACCCCACTGTACCCTTTTCCAGGCCCCACACTGCAGCCCAAACACGCCCTGCAATACCCCCACCACGCCAGCGCACGTTCCCCTCACCGCGCCCAGCTGTGGTGCTGGTCCTGGCTTCCTCCTGGCCTTCCACGGATGGGACCAGGGAGTCTGAGCTTCCTGGCTCTGCTACTTCAACTGTGTGACCCTGGACCATTTACACAACCTCTCTGAGCCTTTGTTCCCTCAGCTTGAAAGTAAGAGTGCTAATTTCCACCCCACAGGACTAGTATCTCTTACTAGATACTGATGCAAAACTGCTTTGAAAACCGTAGGGGCCCTGGGCTCACCAGGCGGAAGGGCCCCTTTCCCAGGAAGAGGTAGGGCCGTGGCTGTGGAGCACCCACAGACCACAGCATTGAGGGGTGGGGAGGGCACAGAGGGGACTCCTGCTCTCAACATCCCACCCCCTCCAGCCCCACTTCCTGTTTCCTGCCCCAAAGGTCCACCTCTGCCTTGGAGACAGGCTCTCTGGGCAGAGTGGGGAGAGGGCCACCAAGGAGCCCCTGGGCCCCTATTCAGCCTGAGTCACCCATCTGACTCCCAGGACCACCCCCAGCCGGGCCTGGGCTGCAGCTGCTGGGGGTGGGGATGTGGGGAGAAAGGGAAGGGGCTTGTGTGGGCAACAGGCAGTGCCCCCATGTGCCCAAGCCAGGGCTCTCGTGGACATCAGAGCAGTGAGGAGGGGCTGGGAATGGTGTACAGGAGGAGGTCGGGACGGGGCAAGCGAGCCCATGGACATCAGCTGTTCGGGCCGACTGAGGAGGCAGGTTTTCATGTGTGTGCCGCACACACATGCGGTGCTGCAGGTGCATCTGAGTAAGCGAAGAAGAGCCAACAGTGTGGGCTGGAGCTTGGCTCCCAGCGTCGTCACTCTCCGGCTGTGTGACCTTGGCAAGTTTCTCCAGCTCTCTGAGCTTCTGCTTCCTCACTCTCGAATGATTTTCCCGAAGGGGTAAATGCAGTGAGATGATGGCTGACTAACAAACACAGTTAGGCAGGCAGCAGTGGTCCCTCGCCATTGTTGTCACTGGGTCATGTGCTGCCTGCATGCAGACAGGTACATGTCGGAGTGTCTGTGTTCAGGGGTGTGACCGAGCAAGCCTCAGGGTACACAGGGTCTGGGTGAGCGTTTCTTGAAGGAGCTGGTGTGTGTGTGTGTGTGTGTGTGTGTGTGTGTGTTGTGTGTGCATCTCTGAAGCAAACACAAGCACTTTCTGGAAAGTGGGGTTTATATGGCATTGCCTGCCACGTGATCCCAGCCCCCCACACACACACCACCTCTGCTGCCACCCCTTTCCTAGAGGCTGTGATTTGCTGGAACTGGGTCTAGACCAGGGCCGCTGTCCAAGCAAACAGGCAAGGAACTGTGGATGCTGTTTTATTGGGACTCAGACCTCAAAAGCCTTNGTGTGTGTGTGTGTGTGTGTGTGTGTGTGTGTGTTGTGTGTGCATCTCTGAAGCAAACACAAGCACTTTCTGGAAAGTGGGGTTTATATGGCATTGTCTGCCACGTGATCCCAGCCCCACACACACACACCACCTCTGCTGCCACCCCTTTCCTAGAGGCTGTGATTTGCTGGAACTGGGTCTAGACCAGGGCCGCTGTCCAAGCAAACAGGCAAGGAACTGTGGATGCTGTTTTATTGGGACTCAGACCTCAAAAGCCTTTAGCCTCAAGCAAAGCCAGAGTGGGAGTAACTGGCTAGACCCCCAGGGTGGGCGTTTGGGGTGGGGGGGTCGTGTGGGATAGAGTGGATAAGAACATGCTATGAACATGAGAGTGCACGGGTGTGTGTGTATATGTGTGCAGGGGTGGCATGGGGGGCGGCTGCTGGCTCTGCTCCGGTGCAGCCTGCTTGTCTCCACGGCGCCTGTTGCCACACATGCCTGCTTTTCAGAAAGTCACCGGGACTGTTCATTCCGCCCCCAGCCTGGGTGCCAGCCAAGGAGCTGCGGGCACTTGTTTATCTTCTGGTGTGTGTGAGTGTGTATGGCTTCCCAGTGGCAGACCGACCAAAACGCCCCCACATGTGCACACACGTGGGTGTGGGACACCCTATTGGTGTCGCAGAATGAACCTGAACCCCAGGATGAGCCATGACCCAGGCCCAGGCAGATGCATTCCACATGGGGAAAAAGACAACCCCTCAACAGCCCCAGGGGACACACCATGGATTAAGTAATCCCCAGGCTCCAGGAAAGTGTGAGAGCCGCTTACTCTGACCTGGGTCCGGCGCTCCACCCCGGCCCCCAGAACTAGCCCCTGCACAGCAACTGGCCAGGCTTGAGTCACTGCCTACACCCAACACTGGCAGTGGGGCAAGTCCTATCCTCCACTTGGACTGGAGCAGGAGGTGGTTCCCCAAGGGAGACAGAGGTGCTGTGGTCAGCAATGGGTGCACAGTGTTGGGCTCACAGTTACCCTGGTGTCCACTGTGAGTGCTACGTTGTGCATGGTGATCGGTGTGGGCTGTTTCGTTTTTTGTTGTTTGGGGGTTTTTCCCCCCTACACCCTCCTTAGAGTTCTGCGAACTGTTACACATGGTGAAGGTGAGGCTTAGAAAGACCCCAATCAAAGCCACACAGCTAGGAATTTGAAAGGCGGGGACCCGGGACCCCCCTGCTGCCTCCCAGGGCAAATTGGTGCTCTATTTGAGCTACCACTCTGCCCTAGCGCTTAGCTTCATTGTCTGAAAATTTTCATTTTTAAACCCGTTTTCATCCACAAGTTCCTGTGGAACAAGAGCGGTTAGAGTGTGGCAAAGGGCACGGTTGGAAAGAGGCCCTGATGGCAGCACAGTGAGCCAGAGCGCCTGGGAGCTAACTAGCATCGGCCAGGCTCTCAGACATAAACAGGCCAGCTCTCACAACCTTGGCTGGGGGAAGTCCGAGGTGTGCCTTTACCCCACTTCCTGAGACTTCCTGCAGATTGAGCTTCGCTCCCCCACTGTGGAAGCTGGTTTAATAACCACCTCTTATTGGACGCCTCCCTAGCTCTCCTGGGTCACTGTCCCCCTCCACTGCTGGTGTCCTTGCACCTCCCAAATAGACCACATTCCCTCCTCGATCCTCACTTCGGGGTCTGTGAGCTGCCCCAGGGTGCTGGGTCCCTTCTTGCCCTTCCACCCTAAGCATCTGGGCCCAGCCACCAGGGTCTCCCTTGCTGGCATCTCTGCTTTCCTCTCTCCTGTCCCCCTCCCATCAGGATTTAAATGCCTCCAGTCTCCTCCTATCCCCATGCAGAGACCATCTTACCCCTTTTCTCCTTCCAAGCCCAAACTCAAGAGAGTGAGCCCTCTCCAGTAGTTCTCACTCCTGTTTATTCATCCGCTGCCTTTCTCCCCACCCTGGCTTCCACCACCACCCCTCCATGGACTGTGCCCTGGTCAAATTTCCATCACCTTCTTTTCAAGTCCAGAGGACATCTCTCGGGCCATATCCTGTCTTGCTGACCTGGTTGGCCCTGCCATCCTTCTAGAACATTCTCTCCCCTTGGCTCCTGAGACAGCACACTCTCCTGGATTTCCTCTGGTTTCTCAGACACCGGTTCCCCATTTTCCATGGCAGCCTCTTTTCCCAGCTGGTCCCTGATGTGGGTGCTCTCAGGGTGGGCCTGGGGTCTTCGTCTCACCCTGCTCCACCTGCTCCACCTGCTCCCCTGAGGTACCAACAGGCCCTCCTGACGCCCAGCACCAGCTCCCTGGTCCGTCTGCCTCAGCCTCTCTGGAGCTCAGGTTTGCATTCATAGGTGACAGCGCATCTGTCCCACAAGCCCCCGCTTTCCCCAGAGCTTGTGGGGTATCTGTCTTCCATGCACTGCCCCCCCCACACACACACACACAGAACCTCAGAGAAGCAGCAGAGTTCTCTCTCCCCTGACACATCCGGCCCATGATCAAGGCCTAAAGGGGCTCCAAGCCTGGCCCCTCTGCCCCATCCCAGCAAACGCTGCCTCCGCTCGGGCACCATCATCCCTCACCTGGACGGCTGCCACAGCCTCCTCGCTAGTGTCCTGGTCGGGTTCACCTGCCCTCGACCTGCCCCCCTGGGGCTCTTACCCTTTTAATTTTTTTAAAAAAATTTTCACCTGAGGATATATTCATTGTGTTTAGAGAGAGAGAAAGAGAAACACTGACACCAGAAACATCCTTGGCCGCCTCCTATACGCACCCTGAGCGGGGATGGAACCCACATTTTGGTTTGGGGGACAACGCTCCAAGCTACTGAACCACCTGGCCAAGGCCCAGTGGGGCCAATAATGGCTGCTGGGAAGGACTGTAGGGGAATAAAGCGAAAGGACGAAGGTAGAACAGGGCGTGTAAACTATGAAGCGAGCAATTTTCAGGGCACGAAACAGTCAGTGAGAGCCGGCACGGACGTTGTCCATGGTGCTGAAAACCCGTCCGCCTCTTTGCGGTTTTCTGCTCTCTTAGGCTTGCCCGCCCACCCAATGGCTTCTCTTCATTTGTCATCTAGATTTTTTAAATAGTTTTTTTTTTTTCAAGATCACGGTGACAGGGTTCACCAGGTAAGGGAGAAGAAGAGAAACTTCAGGAGTCGGTGCCAACAGTAGCTAGCTGTGTGAGCAGGGACGAGCATATCTCACTGTTGTTATCTAGAAAAAGGGGGTGTAATCCATTAATATCACTTTCTCCTAAGCGATTGGAAATTGAGACATAGACGAAACCAGTAAACAACTGAACACTGTGCCTGCCCTTCAAGGAGCATTCCACTAATGTTAGCTGTTCCATTTTTAGTTCAGGAGGGAGGGTTTTATCGCCTCTGGGCAATTACAGAATTATTTTTTCTGCTCTGGAAAGTCAAAGGGGAGGGGACTATTTCCCTGCAGGGGAACGTCGAGGTGGAGTGGGACGCATGTCCTGATGTCCTTGGCGATTCATACTCAACTGGAAGCCCCTGAACATCTCCTTCAGTCTCGTTCATCCTTCCAAGGCTACTGTGAGGTGATTGATGTTAGTCCCATTTCACAGATCGGGGAACTGAGGCTCAGGGAGGCGAAGTAATTGGCTCGAGGCTACGCCGGGGAAGGAGAAGTGGACTTGCACAGACTAGACGGTGGGCGGCCACCTAGCGACGGAGGCGGGCGGCGGGGGAATCCAAGGCGCTCCCCCCCCACCCCACTCCCGGTCTCCACCACCCACCGTGTCTGCGCGGCTCGCGGGGCGTGGGCAGCGGCGAGACAAAGGGCGGGGGCGGGGCAGGGAAAGGCCGGAAGTGCGCGCGGCCGAGGGGGAAGCGGGAAATGCCCGCGCAGTGAAAACTCGAAGGTCTCCCGAGCCTGGGTCCCCGTCCAGTCGCTGAGCGTCCGCAGACAAGTGGCTTCCCCTCTCTGAGCCCCACCTTCCTTCCCGGTGAGACGTGGAAAGGGCGCTCGCTGGGTTGGATTGAGTGAGATCAGAGACCGCGCGCCCCGCCCTCGGCAGGAGGCCGTTGATCTGGCAAAAGGGCGGCCTCTCCTCCCCGGTGTGAAATGGGAACCGGGCCCAGCGGAGCGGAGACCGCGGCAGCCCAGAGGCCGCGGTGAGGGGCGTTCCTCCCTCCTTCCGCCCCGCAGCCCCGCCGGCACCGCCCCTCGCGGATCCGAGGCCCGCGTCGGTCAGCGCGCATGCCCGGGGCGGGGCGCGGGGCAGGAGCGCGGAGCCGGCGCGGGGGACCGCGGTGCAGGATCCGCGGGTCCGCCCGCCAGCCCGGCTGGAGGCAGCCGAGGCCGCTCGGGCGGCGGCCGCAGGACCCGGAGCGCAGCGTGCGAAGGAGACAGATCAACGGCACGGCCGGGTAAGCGCCGAGCCCGCGCCGAGCCCACACCTGCTGCCCCTCCGTGCAGGCGGCTTAGAACCTCTTCTCTTGCGCGGGCCCTGGAGCCGCTGTCCAGGGTCCTCGAAACCCCTGGGTGGCGGGGCTTAGTCCCCGCGCGCAGCATGGGTCTGATGCGAGCCCGGGTCCGTGTGCGCGCGCGGCCGGGGGCGGTGGGTGTCCCTGTCCAGGCTCCTGGCCGAGGTGGGGCGGGGCGGGGGCGGGTCCCGCTGTGCCGGCCGAGCCCCTGAGGGGCCCCCCCACCGGCCAGCCCGCGAGAGTGTAGAATCCGGGCCTGCTCCTGGCCTCGCCGCCCGCAGCCCCTTTGTTCCGCATGGCCATTCGGGAGGGGGCGCTTCCCGCCATGGTGGGGAGGGGGTCGGATCGAGTTGATTCATTTTTTTCCCCTAGAGCAAGCAGAGCGCTCGCATGGCTCTGTTGTCTATGAGACATTGAGCACACTCACTGTCCCGCACTTAGTGTGGCACACACTCTGGGGTCCCATCACACACTGTCACTCAGCGAATGAGGCCACTGGTCCACACCCATACACTGTGCCCCTCTGAAATTCCATCACACTTGTACACCTGACTGCCTGTGCACCCTCCTAGTGCACCTAATGGGAGCCTTGCGTACACACCCAGGCAGAGCTACGCACTCACACCAGCCATCACCAGTCACAGCACACTCAACTCGACAACACTCCCTGCCCATGACACACTCGCAGTCGCCCTACCCTAGCCCGCCGTGCCTGTCCACTGCTTGTCATGGTGCCCCCTCGTGTACCCCACTCTGGAGGGGGGTACCCTGGAGTAGGCTGTTCCACTGTGTCCACTCTCCCTGTTACACACTCTCCATCTCTTAGCTTGCTGTCCACCCTTCCCCACACTCAGTCCAAGTGTGCACACACTCGTGCTCTCTTGGAAATGGATGAATGGATGGGCGAACAGATGGGTGGGTGGGTGAGTCGGGGGGCATTTCTGGAAGGTTTGGCTGCCACCCTTTGCTAGGCTCTTTCTCACCTCCAGTCCCAGGCAGGAAGCTCTGCTGCTCTGAGGGTGCTAGGGGACAAGGAGATGGGGGGGGGTGAGGGGCAGCAGACCAGGATTGTCAGGCACAAGCAGGGATACATTCACGCCTGTATCAAAGCCCCAGGAGATTTTGTAGGTCTCATCACTATGGAGGTGTTCTCGGGTGCCTGGCTCCATGATGGGGAGAAACCCCAGAGGGACGGGAGCAGGCCGGCCAGGTCTCCGAGCCGGGGTGAGCATCCACAGGGGTGCTCTGCCCAGGAGTGGCGCACATGCGCCTGTGCCCACCTCCAGGCCAGCACTCCCATGAGTGACACTCGGAGGTCATGTGGCCGCAGGTGTGCGCACCCACAGGGTCCCAGTGTTCCCCAGGGACACAAACAGACGAGCCATCCTGCACACGCAGGTGGCCCACATGCACACCAGGCTCCTCCTGAGCGCAACGCAGGAGCCACATCCTGGCTCCCCAGCTGGCCTGTGCCGGCACAGACATCCACAAGCAGTCTGCACGGCCCTGTACACCAGGTGAGCTGGCCCCCACACCTAGGGGGTCATCTGCTCGTGTGGAATGTGTATTCACACATGTGGGTGTGTGCACGGGGGACACTCTTGCTTCCTCTCCAGAACGTTCCTGGGCACTGTAGCCTGTTGGGCCCAGGACACAGGGAGGACCCTCAGCCTTACCCCAAAGAGCAGAAAGGGGGTTTAAAAGTCAAGTATTAGTGTCCAGGATCTTTGCTGATCTGAGTGGGAAGAACCCAGGTTTTGGGTTCAGACACAACATGCTCTGGACCACAGTCCCCGACCCCAGCTGTGTGCCCGTGGTGTCAGGTCTTTCCTCCCTCTGACCTGTGTCCTCACCTGTGCGATGGAACAGTAATGCCCCTCATGAGAATGTTGTGGAGTCCAGATGCTGAAGGGAACCAGAGAGTGCTGGGCCCAGGGCTGGGCATGTGGTGGGGGAGGGGTGGAGCCAGGCTCTAGAGGGAGGGTGCAGGTGACTGAGGGGGCGCCCAGGGCCAGCCGCCTCTTGGAGAAGCTGCTGGATGATACTGAGACTTCCACGAGAGCCAGGCAGGGCCCAGCAGACCCGAGGGCAGTAGACCTTCAACCCTGGGGCTGAGGGGGGGGGCGGTCTGCTCTTCTAAGTATAACCACAGCCCCTCCCCCAGTTCACAGACTGAGAAAGACTCACCCAAAGTCATGGAGCAGGACCATGACTAAGTGCAGCCTTGTCCCCACATCTTTCTAGCCTCTGGCCAGGCTCTCGGTCCCTACCCCAAACCTGATCCCAAGTGGGAGAACCTTGATCTGGGAGTTGAGAAGCTAGCCTCTTCAGGGGGACCTTGCGGAAGAGAAGTGTGAGTGGCTAGGCCGCGCCTGCCTCTCAGGACCTTAGCCTCCTCCTCTGGAAAGTGAGAAAACAACACCTGCATGGCAGGTGCACGGGGTCTGCACAGAAAAACAGTAAGGGCTTGTGTGTGAGGTCACTTCCCACTGTTCTTGGTATCTAGGTCAAGGGTCAGAACTCAGGTGGCTACAGGCCAGGCGGAAGACAAACACGAGGGGCTGGCTATGAGAAAAATGATGGTACAAACTTAGTGGCCAATGGCAACCGACAGTTGGCCTACGCGTTCAGGCACTGTAGGGAGAGGTGGAGACTGTGGCTAATTGGAGAACGCACCCCCCCGCTAGTGCTGGGCTCCAGCTGATGGTCGTAATGCAGGAAGGACACTCAGGGTGACAAATTTTAGTTTTCCAAGAGGAGCTGCAAATTGTATTTTTGCTGAAATCTTCTACTTTTTAGAAGTTAATTCCTTTGAAAAAAATGTTAACATTCTGGGTCAAACACACGTATTTGAGGCCCGGGTATGCTGGTTCTTGCCTCTGCTGCAGGCCTGTCCCCCCACCCCCGCCCCCTCCCTGTCCCTGCCCCTGCCCCCTCTGGGGAACACAGCTGGGCTCTGACAGGGTGAGTGGATAAACACAGGCCTTCCACACACACAGCCCGCCCTGCCGTGCAGGGCTAGGCACACCCCTCAGCTTCAACTCACAGCGACCTGCCGGTGCAGGGCGTGTGAGTTTGCCAGGGCCCCCAGCCAGAAGAAAGCACTTGCCTGAAGTCACAGCTGGGATGTGGAGAGCTGCCCTGACCTCCTGCAAGCCCACACCCAGGGGGAGGGAGCTTGCTGGAGGGGCCGGTGTGAGGGCCCCCAGGGCTGGGTCACACTCCAGAGCACCCCTCTGACAGCCCTGGTTGACTCCTTCCAGCTCCGTTCCTAGCCTCCCCTATGTCTATCTCCCAGGCAGCTGTTAAATTCCTTTTTCCCAGAAGAGGAAACTGAGGTTGGGAGAGGCTGGCATGGCCGGCAGCCCCCGTCTTCACCAGGACCTGGACCTCTCTCTCTGCCACCCACCCAGTCTCTCTGGCTTGTACAAGTGCCCTTTCCTGCAACCCGAAGGACCAGCTAGACCAGGGTCTCCAGCGAGGGGCCTGGGGCGTCCGAGCTGGCCTATGAAAGTGAGTTTTTTGACCTGCGAGGTGTTTTTTAAATTAACCAACATTTAAAGTACAGAAGAATCCAGGTCAATGACTGATCAGAACGGCAACTGGCCCTACAGGAGCCATTCGCACTTTCCTGCTGACACACCCCAGGGGGCCCTGGCCTGTGCACAGCAGGTTGGAACATTGTCCCATAACCAAAGGGTTCTGGGTTCAATTCTGGGTTGGGGCCCATGCCTGGGTTCGGGGTTCGAGCCCTGGTCCTGCACTTACATTCCCAGGTCCGGGCACGAACAGAAGACAATGTGTCAGTGTTTCTCTCTCCCCCTACTCCTCTCTCTAAAAGCAATGAAAAAAACATTCCTAGGTGAGAACCAAAAAAGACACCCCAGGGGTTTCCCAGCACCCTTAGGATACACTCCCCCTCCTCCCCCAAGACCTGAATGATGGGCTCCCCCCATCTCCTCCCCTCCTCAGGCCATGCAGGCCTTTCCGTGGCTGCCTCAGCTGTTGCCTCCTCAGAGGGGCCTTCCTCAACCATAAGCCAGCTGCCCACTCCTTATCTTCACAATATCTATTATTATTTAAAATTACATAATTTATTTGCTTGCTTGTGAATTGGTCTCACCCAATCTTTCCACAACTGGAAGGCAGGGACCGTGACTTTCTTATTCACTGCTGTGTCCCCAGTACCAAGAACGTGTTTACAACATTGCATATGTGCTAAACAAGTGTTGAATTAGTCAATGAATTCCTAATTAGCTTGTAGAACTCAGTGCTGGAAGGGGCCAGTGCTCTCTAGTTTGCCACAGTCCCCACCATTCCCTCTTGCTCCCTCACCTGGAGGATGTCAGGAATCTTTAATCATCTCATTTACTCTACTGTTTTTCTTATGGGAGTAAAATATTTATCAGTGCTCATATCACCATGTAGAAGCAGAAAAATGAAGACGGCCACAGTCCATACCACTCAGATCTGATGCCTTTCCGACCCCCATGGGTTGGGGACCTTCCCGCTCATTTTCATGCTGCTGACGACCAGCTCCAACAGCAGGAGTCTCGCAGCTGCTCCTGGCCATTCCCCCATAAGTGCCACAGGCACCCAGTTCACCTCCCCAAACCCAGTGCCCACTGTCCTCCTCTGCAAGACTGCCCCTTCCCCTGCATCCCCAATTCGGTGATGACCCCCTCCCACCCCCAGGCCCCATAAGCCCAAAGCCTGCAGACCCAGCAGTGAACAAGAGGAGCTAAGTCCCCATCCAGGGACCTGAGGTCTAAAGGGCTAAGTGCAGCCTGGCTGGTGTGGCTCAGTGGGTTGAGCACCAGCCTACAAACTGAAAGGTCACTGGTTTGATTCCCGGTTGGGGCAATTGCCTGGGTTGCAGGCCAGGTCCCTGGCTCAGGGGCATGCAAAAAGCAACCAATAGATGTTTCTCTCCCTCTCTTTTTCCCTTGCTTTCTCTCTCTAAAATAAAAAGAAAAAAATTAAAATAAATAAAACAGAATAAAGGGATAGGTGCACAGTGACATGAGCCTCGTTCAGGGACAACAAAGGCTGTGGGAACCTGAGGAGCCAGTGGGCAAAGAAGGCTCACAGGGGAGGGGGTGGCTACCCTGAGCCCTGACGGCGGGGTGAGAGCGGGGCAGGAAGGTGTGGGGAGGCCGCGGTGGGAAAGGCGTGAGGCCACAGGGAAGCCCAAAGGGGGTGCGTGTGTGCACGTGTGCATGAATATGGGTGTGTGTGCATGTGAATATGGGTGTGTGTGGGCATGAATATAGTTGTGTGTGTGTGGATATGTGAGTGGATATGGGGGGGTGTGCATGAATATGGGTGTGTTTGTTTGGCTATGGGTGTGTGCATGTGTGGGTATGGGTGTGTTTGTATGTGTGTGTGAATATGGTTGTGTGTGCATGGCTATGGGTGCATGAATATGTGCATGTGTGAGTGCATATGGGTGTGTGTACACGTGTGCAAGTGCAAGCACATGCTTTGGAGGAGAGAGCACACACTAAATGACACAGCCAGGTCAGTACGGTTGCAGGGGCTTGGAAGCACATTATGGAGTTGGACTTGACCCTAAAGGTACGAGGGAGTCATTGAAGGTTTCTTTCTTGTTTTGTAAATACGTCATAACCCAAACTGCAACTTCACGGTGGGGCACACACAACAGTCTCTTCTTCTGCCAAACCATCAGCCTCCCCTCCCACAGGCGATGTGGAAAGGCCGTCTCCGTAACTAAGCCATAGACATGTGCCTGTCCATCCCCGGCTTTTTCCACCTGTTCCATGGCGGGCGTCTTTCCTCATCACTCCGCACGTTCTGACAGCTCTGCGGGGTCCCAGTGCTTATCCCACACCTCCCGAGCCCACTTGCCAGTTTTCTCCTCACTGCCAGCCCTGTCCTCACGCTCCCTCCACGCACGACTGTCCCTGGAGGTGGGCCTGCTGGACCAAACACTGTGTGCCCCGGAAACCCTGATAGAAATTGATAAATGTCCTTCCAAAAAGGCTACAGCCAATGTACTTCCCCAGCAAGAGCCAGGGGAAGCAGACCGCGCAGAATGGCATGGCTGCACCAACATCTGAAAAGAGCTTTCAGTCACTCATTCATTCCACACGTTTATTGGGAGCTACTAGCTAACCACCTGCCCGCCACTGTCCCAGACCCTGAGGAGACATCGGCAAACACCACAAAGCCCCCTCCTGGAGCTGATGTCCTTCGGGGAGGGCATGTCGTAAGCAACAAACCAATGTGACATGTTGTGTGGTGACAGGTTCTGTGAAGCAGATCTGAGCCGGGCAAGGGAGACACGAGGCGCCAGGCAGTGCTGGGGCAGAGACCGTTGTACAGGACGGGCAGGGGCGGGCCAGGCAGGGGGTGGGCGGGAGGGCACTCCAGGCAGAGGAGGCAGCCGGTGTTCAAGGCTCAGCCACGCGGCCAGTGTGGCCAAAGCAGCATAATGGAAGGACAGGTACCGGCACCAGAACATGCAGTCTCACGGGCCACTCTAAGGAGGTTACTTTTACTCTGCGTGAGATGGGGCGACACCTGCGTGGTTCTGAGCACAGGAGGCACCCAGTCTGCCTTGGGTCCTGGTACGGTCCCTCTGGCTGCTGTGTGGAGAATGAGCTGTTTGGGGTGAAGGGAAAAGCAGGGATGAATGGCCCAGGTGGCAGACGGTGTGAGTTGAGCTCAGGGTGGGAGCGGGGTTCTCGACACACTGTGAAAGTAGATCCATTCTGTTTTGCTGATGGATGGGGGGTGGACCATGAGAGAAAGTCAAGGGCGACGCTAGGGGCTTTGGCCTGAGCACTGGTGAGGTGGATCTGGGGACAAGGGCAGGAAGAGTGGGTTTGGGCTGTGGGGTCTGGCTGTGTGATGGAACAGGGGGGCTTGCAGACCCCGCAGCCTGCCCGGCCCCCCTCCCTGGCTGTCCCCCAGACACCACACACTTGGCTTGTCCAAAACACAACCCCCCCTCCCGCACATCTCCCGCCCAGCACCATTGCTTGGCAACACACCCACCCCAGCCAGACTCCTGTGGTCCACCCCCACCATCACCCCCTCCAGCCAGCTGGCTCCTCTCAGCTTCCCCTCAGAGCTCTCAGCTGCCGACCCCGTTCTCTGGGACCCGTCCTGGACCCTCTCTCACCTGGGCCGCTGCGGCTGCTCTGGGCCTGCAGCTGAGTGGAGAACTGGATGAGTGAGGGGCTGCCCGAATGGCTGATCAGCCTCCGCGCAGGTCTCAGCCAGCCCCTCTCCTCCGGCACAGCCTCCACACCATTTCAGAGCGATCTCTGAAAAGAGATTGTTGACTGTGTCCCTCCTTTGAACATAAACTATTCAAAGCTCCCCAGGGCCTGCACAGGCATATTTTGTCTGGCCGCCAGTGTTGTGGTTTTCTTCTTTTTAGTCTTGAATTAATTAGGATATTTTACATTAAAGAGCTGGGTTCCCCACTTCTCACTGGCACTGCCAGGATGCCTTTCTCCAGAGGAGTCTGGGAGGCAGGGTAGAAGGCCCCTCAGCAAGGCGCACGCTCCCCTTTTTGCTGTAGTCCTCACCACTCCCCACCATTTTATACTGAGCCTGCTTCCTTCGATTCAGTTACCTGTCTGTCCCCAACAGCATCAGACGTTGTCACCTGTGGGCTAGAGGACAGAAGCATAATTTCTAGTAGCGCCTTCCATGGGCTGGACAGCCCAGGGAGGGGCAGGGTGACAGCAGATGAAGTCAGAAAGACTGGCCAGGTGTGGAGGGCCCTGAAGACCACCTTAGGAAATCCAGGGTTCCTGGGAGCAGTGAAGCAGGGCATGGATGGGCTCATGTTTTCAGGCCAGACCCTCTGGACACCAGGGGACCAGATGGGGGTGGAGAATCTGGTGGGGAGGCCTGGCCCCAGGAGGAGGGAGAGAGAGAGACAGAGAGAGAGAGAGAGAGCGAGCCAGAGGAGGCCCCGCCCTCTGGGTCTGCCCGAGTCTGAGCCTGTTCTCTCTGCATTTCAGAGCAACTCCATCATGCGGGCCGTTGGGCGGCGCTGAAGAGCCAGCCTGGTTCCAGGGGCTTTGAAAGTACTCGTCCCAGAGGACCTCAGCCCTCAGCCCTCAGCCCTCGGCTGCCCGCAGGATGGGCGCCAGGGGACTGGGCTCCCGGCCATGAGGGATTACCGCCCCTCCCCGCTGAAGGCCAGCGTGGTTGCACCTGGGCATAGCCCTGCTCACGGCCTTGGCATGGACTCCAGACACAGCAGCCCCAGTGGGGCCGGCGGAGGGGCCTCCTGCTCTGATGGTCCCGGTGGGAGCTTGGCCTGTCCACCCCTGACCTGCGTTCCTTCCCAGGAGGCAGCCACTGAGGAGACAGTGGGAACACATGGAACCTCCATCTCCGGGACACCAGAAGTCACCTTCTCTGGAAAGCCAGAGCCTGTGGCCTCAGCGAAAACTGACCCCTCATCCTTGGAGAACAGAAAGCCTACGTTTTTGGAGAAGATGGACTCCAAGTCTTCAGAGCAGGCAGATTCTACTTCCACAGGACAGGAAGATGCCGGGCCCTTGAGAAAGGCAGGCCCCATGTTCATGGGAAAGGCAGAGTCTGCAGTCTTGGGAAAGGGGGATCCTGTGGCTTCTGGAAGGATGGATCCTGGGGTCCCAAGAAAGGAGGATCCTGGATCCTGGGGAGAGGTCGACCCTGCATGCTTGAGCGAGGTGGACCGGGCGTCCCCAAGGAGCAGGGATCCTGCACCCTCAGCCACAGTGGACCCTGCGTGCCCGAGACAGGAAGAGCCTAGGTATTCTGGACAAAAGCTTCCTGGGTCCTCAGAAGAGGCAGGTGCTGCACCTGCAGGCAAGGCGGATCTTGGGTCCTTGGGAAAGAGAGACCCCGGACCTTCAGGAAAGATGCATCCCAGGTCCTCGGAAAACACCAAGTCTGCACCTGCAGGCAAGGCAGGTCCTGGGTCTGCTGGAAAGCTGACTCCAGGGTCACCAGGCAAAATCGAGCCTGCATCCCCCGCCGGAACAATGGCCCCGGGACCGACAACGGGGGGCCCTGTGCCTGCGGGAAATGTGGAAACCGCGTCCCCTGCCAAAGAGGACCCTCCGCCCCTGGGAGCAATGGACGCTGCCGCCTCAGGAAAGGGAGACCCTGCGTCTGAGGGAATGACCCAAACCGGGTCTGCTGGACAGGCGGCGGCTGTGTCTTTAAGCAAGGTGGGTCCAGTCTCTCTGGGAAAGGTGGACCCTGCAGCCTCGGGAAAGCCAGAGCCCTGGTCTCCCGGGCAGGCCAAACTGACGTCTGTGGGAGGGACAGAAACTGTGTCCACGGGGAAGGGGCACCCAGGCTCCTCCAGAAAGGCGAGCCCCATCAGTGCTGTGGGAAGTATAAAAACACCGTGTTCTGGAAAAGTGAATCCTGAATCTTCAGGGAAGATAGACCCTGTGGCCTCAGTTCCAGGGGACCCCAAGCTCCCAGAAACAGTGGGACCCTCGTCTTCTGTAGAAGCTGAGGCAGCAACTGGGGGGGAAGCAGCTCCACCGTCCTCAGAGAAGGCAGGTCCTGTGACCTCTGGGAAGCTGGATCCCACGGCCTCAGGGAAGGCCACTTGGGGCAAGGTGGACCCTGTGAGCTGGGGGAGGGCAGAAATCCTGCCCCCAGGAAAGGCGACAGACTCTGTGTCTTCAGGAGAGGTGGCTCCTCTGACTTTAGGGAAAACAGTCCTCACACCCTCAGGAAAGGCAGGAGCTGTCCCAGAGGAAAAAGTGGGTCCCCTGCCTCCAGAGAAGGGGGACCCTGAGAACTCCACAAAGGTGGACCCCAGGGCCTCGGGGAATGCAGAATGCAAGTCCCAGGGCAAAGCAGTGACAAAGCCCCCTGAGCAGGAGGGTCCTGATTCAACAGGAAAAGCAGAGGCTGCGACTCAGCAAGAGGAGCCCCTGGCCTTGGAGAAGGGGGATCCCGGATCCTCAGGGAAAGCAGACCCTGTTGCCTCTGGGAAGGCGGAGCCTGTGGCCCTGGGGAAGGCCGACTCTGCACCACCGAGGGGGAAAGCAGAGCCCACTTCCTTGGGGAATGTGGCCCCCTTAACTCTGGATGGAGCAGAGGCCTCTCTCCCCTGGCAGTCAGATAGTAAAGCCCGCAGTTCCGCCTATTCTCCCTCGGGTGCTAGCAGCGGTGGGGACCGTGTAGAACCCGCGCCAGCGACTAGCACAGAGGCCCGCAGCCCGGGGCAGAAAGAACCTGTCACGGCTGGGGCCCAGGGAAGCCCCAGCCCAGAGACTGAAGCGCCCCCACCTGGGCCGCGAACTCGTGACAACTTCACTAAGGCGCCGTCGTGGGATGCCAGCGCCCCGCCACCGCGCGAGGACGCGGGCACTCAGGCGGGCGCGCAGCCCTGCGTGTCGGTGGCTGTGAGCCCCATGTCTCCACAGGATGGCTCGGGTGGCCCGGCCTTCAGCTTCCAGGCAGCGCCGCGCGAGCCCAGCCCCGCGCCTAGGCAGCCGTCGCGCCGAGACGCGGGCCTGCAGGTGTCGATAGGGGCCGCGGAGACGCGCTCTGTGGCCACAGGGCCCATGACGCCACAGGCCGCCGTGCCTCCCGCCGCGCCGCCCGCCTTCCCCGAGGTGCGGGTGCGGCCCGGCTCGGTGCTGGCTGCTGCTGTGGCGCCCCCGGAGGCGGCCGAGCCCGTTCGCGACGTGAGCTGGGACGAAAAGGGCATGACGTGGGAGGTGTACGGCGCCGCCATGGAGGTGGAGGTGCTGGGCATGGCCATCCAGAAACATCTGGAGCGACAGATCGAGGAGCACGGCCGCCAAGGGGCACCCGCGCCGCCGCCCGCCGCCCGTCCGGGCCCGGGCCGTGCAGGCTCAGTGCGCACCGCGCCCCCGGAGGGCAACGCCAAGCGCCCGCCTGGCCTGTTCCGCGCGCTGCTGCAGAGCGTGCGCCGGCCGCGGTGCTGCTCCCGGGCAGGACCCACGGCCGAGTGATAAGCCCCGCTTTTGTACGCCCGGGTTTCCAACCTCCTCAGGCTCCCTTCTTGACCCCAGGCCTCGAGAAGGGATCCCCTCGACACGACAGGCCTCTGCGAGGTAGGGGCAGCCTCTGGGGCCTTCTCACTCCACCCTCTCCTCTCCCCCTCCTACACAAATGAACCCGCTCCACCCAACTCCTGGTCGGGAGTCCACAAGTCCAACCCTGACACCCGACTGTCCCCTCACCACTCTCAGCTCCACTCCCCTCTGGGTCACCCCTGAGGGACCTGCTCCATATCCCTCAGGCCTGAGAGCTGAGGCAGGCTCCTGGGATGTCCAGGCTGCTGGCTGCCGCCGGTGGCAGCCAGGTTCCCAGAATGGGAGACTGTGTGCAAAACCTCCAAGTGTGCAAGGATTGGTGTATGAGGCCCCAGAGTGTGCAAGGCTCTGAATGTGAGGCCCTGGATGAGTGTGAGTGCGTGTGCTGACCACGGGCTGGCCCCCATGGCCCGGGCATCTCTTGCATGCTGGTAGTCGGTCATACCGATCCCCACCTGCCCTCCCCATGCCCAAGCCAGCCCTACGTCCTGCCTCACAGGACACGGTTCCAGATCGGGGGGCAGGAGGGGTAGGGGTGGCAGCTGCAGGCGTGCCCTGGCCCCACAGTTGAAAGGAGAGGCACAGAAAGGTCAGAGGGCCTCAGACAGGCCTGGGGATAACAGCCAAGGTTACGGAAGGTCTCAGGCCACCGGCAGCCCAGTCTTAGGTATCGGGGGGCAGAATGGCAAGCTCATTGTACAACCACAGCTGCCCATTAAAGGCCTCCCTCTCCAGCCCCCCACACCCCCTGTGCTGTGAGCCCCACAAGTCCCTGAGGACCACTCAGAGCCTCTGTCCCCACCCCTCCAGCCTTGGTTTTTGGCTGCAAACTGTCACAATATACATTGGTAATAAAATTTTCCCCCAACACTCGTCAGCTGTGATTAGCTACCTGCAGAAGGAGGCAATCATGGTACATCACTATGTTATATTACTGTGTTCGGGGAGGGTAGGTATAGTATTGGGGAGCAGGGTCTCTTCTGAGGTAGACCAGAAGGGTGGGGGCCCATGCAGGGCTCTGAGGCACGGCCCCATCACAGGTCTGTGGTATCCAGGCCAGCGTTGGTGAAGCCCGCCTGCCTTCCAGCCAGTACCACGCTCAGGGGCTCTGGCTCTGGCTCCGGCTCCACCGCACTGTGCAGGGGCTCCTTCTGTACGGAAAGAGGGGGAGCATGAAGGCTGGGGCAAGGTGGGGTGATCTCCCCAGGCCCCACAACCAGATGGCTCCATGGCTGGAGTCCTACCCTGCGCCTCTAGGGACCTCAGTTCCCTGGCCGTATCCTGGAGGTGCCCGTGGCCATGGGAGGTACAGATGGGCTGAAGCAAAGTGCTGGAAATGGGGCAGAGGCTCCTCTGGCCTTTGCCCCGCCCATGGCCACGGTGGCACTTTGCCCGGTCCTGAATAATGCCCGTGCAGCACAGGTCCTGCCACCCACCCCACCGTGGGTGCCGTGCTGGGTGCCTTCCATCCATTACCTGACCCACCCACAGGAACCCCCGGAGGGAGGAGTCATGTGCCCCATTCTCCAGATGTGGAAAGGAAGGCCTGGATGGCTCTCACAGCCAGCCAGGGGCAGAGCAGGGCTGGGGTAGCTGCTGGCCTTGCTGGCCATGGAGTGCCTGTGCAGCGCCACATGGCCTCTGGTTCAGCAGGAGTCTCAGAGGGAGCCCCCAGGCTGCATCCAGGGTCCCGCCCTGCTTACTGTGGGGCACAGGTGCACATCACGCCACATGACATGCTGCACACACACTCACACAGCCGGTCACGCACACCTCACAGGTGGCCCCTGCAGGGGGCCAGCCAGCCCCCTGCCTCAGCCTCCAGGCTCAGCCTCTCCACAGCAGACACTTCCTGGGACAGACCCCCCACCCCCTCCCTAGGGCGGGCACTCGAGCTTTTTCAGACTGGAGCTGTTCTGGCCCCTGGTGAAGAGGGGACCATCTGAGGGGCCCCAGCTCAGGCTAAACACCCTCCTTGTGCCCCCTGGAGCCCTCGCCACGAACCCCCGTGGGGGCTGTGGGCACCATTCAGCCCAGGGAATGGTGAGGGGGCTCGGGAGACGGAAGCCCTCGGTTCTGGCCTGCCCTTGCCCCCCAAGCATCCTGACTGTGGGCAAGGCAGTACCTCTCCCTGGCCTCGGTTGCTTAGAAAGGTAGGGTTGAGTGACCCCTCAGGTGTCTCACACCTTCCACACAAACACAGAGGTCTGGGGTGAGTCAGGGCAACAGGGATGGAAGGAAAAATGCCCCTCACTGTGTTCCCCACTCAGCCAAAGGAAAGAGAGAGGGCCAGCCCACTGCTACAGGCGAGTGGGTGGAGCCTCAGGCAGCATCTGGAAATGTAAGGATCCTTTGCCATGGTAGGACAGCTTGACTCTCTCCTGGCTCCGGAGGCTCTCAGTGGCCAGGCCCCTCCCTCTCCAGACCCTCCAGAGCTCTCTGCCCTGCCTAGCCCCGTTGCCGGGGCCCTCTGGGGGTCAGCTTTGGCCTCATTGGGAGCCCCCTGTGTGGCCACGATACTATTCGCTTCTGCTGCAGTCCCCGCAAGTGTGTTCACTGCAGCTTTCACCTCAAACCGTCTTCACCCAGAATGAGCCGTTTCCCCAGAGACCCCCACCACTGCCTGGTGGCCGGGACAGCCACCAATGCCCACATCCCGGGGCCCGTTTGGAGGCCTCCATGTGACAGCCAGGTCCCTGCGCGGCATTCTGGTGTTTTGTGGCCCCCAAGAGGCTTTGCTGGGCCAGGTCCTTCAGTGTAAGGCATCAGCAAGGCAATTACGTACTGCAGGAAGGACGAGGCCCCAGAGAGCAGAGCACAGCTGAAGGCAGGATGCAGGCGGCAGGAGATACCCAACCCCTCTCCTGATGCACATGGAACCGCAGATCATTAAGGTTCATGGGGCCTTAGAGCTTCTACGCCGATGACAGTTTTCAAAATGGGAAGGATAGAGAAGGTTGTTCCTTTGGGCTCTGGTGCCCCATCCCTCCAGGGGGAGGACCCACCTCCCACCCTGCCTACGGCTCTCCCTGGGTTTCTCAATCCTGCCTGCACCTGAACACCCTGGAGCTTTAACAACTCGCTCCCACTGGATGTCCTCAGCCATCAATCCAAGTCCCTGGGCTGTGACCTGCTCGGTCTAAAGAGCTCCCCACGTGTGTCCAATCAGCAGGCCCGGCTGTGTGAATTCTTGAGCTAACAGAACCAGCTAAGCTAGTGAACAAATGATGATGCTATTGTTTATTTGCACCTACCTGCTCTCCTTTGCTAGGTTATAGTCACCTCCAGATCTCTTGCCCCCTACCCTGCTGCTTTTCTATAAGGGACATAAAGGCAGGGACCAGATATTTCAGGCTTTGCTTTGTGCCTGCCGGTTTTGTTCCCACTCTATTGCACCCTCACGACAGCCCTGCGGGGCTTGTGTTCCAATCGCTATTTACAGGTGACAGCGCAGAGAGAGAGGAAGAAGCCACCCACCCAGGGTCACTGCGAACAGTAGAGGAGCAAAGATCGAATCCCATTCCAAAGCCGTAAGGCATCCCAGCCAGGAGCAAGGAATGCCCGAGTCAGCAGCCACCCCTTGAGCTCTGTTCTGAGTCCAGTCCTTCCAAGAAGGACCCCCAGTCAGAACCCCTGGGCAACGACTCCTCTCCCCTCTTGCCTTGATTTTCTCTTTGCTCTTTTCCAGATCCACAGAGTTGTCATCCAGGGAGTTGAGGCTGTGGGGGAGATGGTGGGGTTCAGACAGTTGGCAGGCCCAGTCCTTCCTGTCTGTGGCCAAGAACCACCACTGCCTCTACTACCTTCTCTGCCTCACCACCACCATCACCACCATCACCACCACCACCATCATAGCATCACACCACCACAACCATTACCACCATCACCACCACCATCACACCATCACCACCACCACAGCCACCACCATCACCACCACCATTACGACAGCCATCACACCACCATCACCAACAACAACACCATCACCACCACCATCACCATCATCATTATATCACCATCACCACCACCACCCACCAGCATGGCCGTGAGGGGTGCTGCTCACCTGACATGGTCCACGTCACTGGAGGAAGACTGGGACTCGAAGCCCAGGTCCTTGGTGGAGAGGTTCAGCACGGGATTGGCCCTGGAGGGGAGGCCCAGTCAAGTGGCTGTGGGCCTCAGCTGCCCTGTGGAGGGCCTCTCGCCCACCCTTGGAGCCCCACTCACCGCTCAGTGGTGTACATGTTGGTCCCGGGGATGGCAGAGGCTGGGGGAATCACCCCTGCTGCTGTTTTCCGGGCCTCCTTGGCAGCCTTTACAGCCCGAAGCTCCCTCTGGTACCTGTGGGGAGCCAGGAAGTGGGGGTCACTACTTTCCCTGGTCACCCACCATGTGCCTGGTACAGGCCCTTGGCGTGTGAGTTCACCATGACCCTGGCACATGAAAGTATCAGCTCCATTTTGCAGGGAATAAAGGTAACAGCGAGAGAAGGGAAAGGATTTGCCAAAGGCCCCACAGTTGGCCCAAGGCAAGGCCTAGAATCAAACCCAGATGTGGCTGCTAACTACAAATGTATTGGAAAAGGGAAAAGAAACAGCATTTATTAAATGCACTGTACGTGCCAGGATAGCTCGCCACATGTGAGATGCATGCTGCTTCCTTGAGGGCTTTGAGGAATCTAGTGTTGTGCCCATTGTGCAGATGAGGAAACTGAGGCTCAGGGAGGGGAGACGACCTCCTCGAGATGGCACAACAGGTCGCTGGGGATTGAATCAGACACACCTGCCACAGACTAAACCCAAGCTCTTCTTCGCCCTCCCTTGATGCCTGGGTGGGGGTCAGGTGGGAGAGGCGAGGCTGGGGACACGGGGTGGTGGGGACAGCACCTCTTTCGGGTACACACAAAGGCCGTGGACATGATCACGATGACCAGCACCAAAGCCACGCCCAGTCCTAGGACAACAGTACGCAGCAACATTGGCTCATCCAACTTCTGTCTGTCCTGCGAGCCCTGCAGAAAGGGTGTGAAGGCAGCCCTGGGGAGGACGTGCCCTGCCCCGCCCCCCACCACTGCCGCCCTGCTGTCACTCACCAGCATCACAAGCCCCAGCTGCAGCAGCTGTGTCAGCGAGTCCTGGTCTGCCCGGATCACCCTGCCCACAGAGCGAGACTCAGGCCTGAGGCTCATGGGCATCCCCCGGGGCTACTGGATCACCCTCCTGCCCACCCCAAGGGCAGCCCACTCACACATTCAGCTGTTCAAGTGTCAGGGCTGACCCGTTGGAGAAGACAAAGTAGGCATCGAGGTAGGAACGGCCTCGGGTCCTGGCAGGGGGCAGGGGCAGGGGCGGAGAGTTAATGGCAGCCCCGAACCACCCAGTGGGCCCTCCTGCTGCTCCTCATCCTCACCCCAACCGCTGGGCCTGCGGGCTCTCACCGCGCTGTGGATTCTATGTCCTGAATGTCCACGATGTAGACAGTGGTCCTGGTCGCCTGGATGAGAGCCCTACAAAGGGGGCAGGTGTCACAGAGGCCTGGGGGAGGGGCCCTAAACCGGGTCTGTGGCCAGGGCTCTGCTAGCAGAACTGAGAATCACATGACTCAAAAAGGGGCCCTGCTACTCGTAGCCCGTCGGCCAAGCAGATGGCACCCATGGGTGCGGGGACTAGGAAGTCCCTTCCCCTGGGGGCAGGTTCACAGCTTAGCAAGCCAAGTGCCTCGAGCAATCGCACGTGGCAGCCCTGTTCAGGTTTCTCTCTGCCTGGCTAACCACAGGCTTCTGGGGATGTGCAGGGAGGAAGTGCCTGGGATGTACAGGGTCCCAGACGGACACAGATGTGATATGAGCCTGGGACAGGGCTGAGGGACGTTCCCTCCAGGTCTTATGGGGGGACCAGGCTCCCAGGCACTGTTCTTCCCCACGGTCCCCCCAGGCTCCCTAGACTTACTCCTTAATCTCATTCGTGTTGGCACCCACGACCTCTTTGCTTGTGGAGAACTGCAGCCTTACACGGTAACTCTGATCCACTGTGAAGAGCTGTGGGCAGAGGGCATGGGCAGAGAGAGGTGAGGCCCGGGACCCTGAGGCCTGGTACATGATGCCGGGGCTGGAGGCGGGGCCCAGTGCTCACATTCAGGGTGGTCTGGGCTTCCAGGGCAGGACCCGCTGATGGCCTGTCCTGGGCCCGGACTGTCACTTGGTAGGTGCCTTGGAGAGTGGAATCAAGGCTGGTCACCAGTCTGTGGGAAATAAGAGGGCACAGCTCCACCTTGGAATCCAAGCCAGAGTCCTCTGGAACCCACTGTACACTTCCAAGGAGGGGAAACTCACTGCCTTGAGGTCCCCTTTGGGCTCCCCCCACCCCACCCAGGGGTTGCCCACAATTACTCAATGTTGCCAATGAACACATCAGCCTCTGAAGAGGTAGAAATCCGAAAGAAGCCCTGGTAAGGGGTCGTGGCCCCATCCTTGGTGACAAAATCCACTTGCAGGATGGAGAACAGGACGGCCCCGTTGTCCCCTGAGTCGTCGTCTCTGGCCTGACAGCAAAAGCAGACGCATCTGTGGGCCAGGCTGGGGACCCCTCCGCCCCCAGCAGGGACCAGACGCTGGGGCATGGCCTCTATCAGCCGTCCACAGGCCACCCCGACAGAGCAAGTGCTGAGGACAAATCCAGGTTTGGGCAAGCCCCAGCCTCTGGCCGCGCCCCCCNCCCCCCCCCCCCCCCCCCCCCGACCCAGGAAGGGACTGCCCAAAGCACCTTTTATGTGTAAATCCTGCCCTGCCCCCCCGCCCCCCCCATCACCACACTCATACACAAGCACAGGGACTCTCAGCTGTCCTGAACACCTACTGTGTGCCAGGCTCCTCCCCTTGGAGCCCTCACCTCAGTGCTTACTGACGTGAGCACCCATTCCCCTAATGGACCGTGAAATAGCTGGGGGAAAGGGCACAGACATTTTTATTCATTCCAGTGCCTTTCAGAGAAAAATAGAATATAACCAGCACACAGAACCTCGAGTCCACTGATGTCACTATTCAGGATGGGGCCAAAGCTGGTGTTTATGTTTCAAAAAAATTCAGTGTAAAGAAAATCATTCAAAGCCATGGACAGGCTCATAATATTAGAAGGCAATTGGCTGGAGACTGGAAAACTGACTGTTGAAGGCTAATAAGAACCTAGAGAGGGAGACTTACTGCCCAAGGAGGGGCAGCCAGCTCCTTGTCTGGGAGGGAAACCGAGTTCCAGAGAGGCGTGCAGGCTCCGCAGGTCAGCGAGAGCCGCAGGCCCAGGCCCCGGGCCATGCGGGGGGCCTCACCCCCAAGCGTTGCCACCACCCGCATCCGGCACTGTGAAGAACCGGAAGTCTTTTTATGCTGTTACTCTGGGAATTATCTAATTGCAGGGAACTTGTTCAACATACAGCTGATTTCTCTGTCATACTCAAGAATCCTGGTGTAGTGAAAAAATCTAGCCTGCCCGTGGTTTCTGTGGTCATGAAATTTTTATGAACACTAAATCTAACGATGAATGAAGTTAAGTTGTATCAATTGGCAGGTGTACATTTCCATTCTGTTTTTTTTTAATATGGTAAATCCAATAAATCCCCTTTCCAGTGATAAAATATTGGGAGGGGGCGCTACTCAAAGCCTGAGAGCCTTGACCCTGCTTCTCCTTCGCCTGCTGTAACTGACAAAGGCTCAAGCCAAGGACTCACCCGGACCGACGCCACCTGCTGGTTGGGCAACACAAGTTCTGGGATGATCACTGCAAGCGTGGATAGGAAAGGGTCAGTGGGGTCAGGGCCAGTGCCCCCCTGGCCTAGTGCTGATCACAAGCTTAGCTCACCCCCCCAAACCTGCCCTCAGGCTTTCTGCCACCAGAGACCCCCATAACCACCTCCCCTGAGCCATTAGTTAGCAGGCCAGCCGTCTCCCACTGTGCAGATGGGGAAACAGGTCCAGCCAGGGAGGGCCTGGTCCGGGGTCAGATGTGAGCCGGGGCAGAGCCGGGGTAAACGCGCAAGTGTCCCCTCCTGTCAGAACCTTGGGGGAGAGGCAGGACTGCAGACCTCCCCTGCCTTCCAAGGGCCCACGTGGCACCTGAGGAGGGTCCATGGGGTGGCCCAAAGGGTGTCTTGGCGGTGGAGGGTGGGGAGGGCTGCTGCTTACCGAAAGTCTTACTCTCGGGCAGAAAATAGGGCACGTTGTCATTGATGTCCTCAATGGTGATGGGAAGGCTCCCTAGGAAACAAGTTTGGTTGGCTACGGTCCCTGGGCAAAGGCCTCGCCCAGAGAGCCTAGACCTCCGCCAGCAGCCTCCCTCCCGCGCCTCCAATGCTTAGTCCCCCCGCCCTGTTCCCGACCTGGGACGCCCACGCAGTCTCCTGGGGCCTTTGTGGGAAGGAGTCTCCTTCCCAGACTTCAGAGAGGGTAAGCAACTTATCTGAGGTCACACAGCCAGAGCAGTGGGTCAGGATGGAGCCTGACCCAGGTCTGTCTCGCCCAGCCACAACAACATACCAACACTAGCTGCACGAGCAGGCTATCACGCCGCCCACTCTGTGCCTCAGTTTCCTCATCTGGAAACTCATATAAGGGTCGCCTGCTTCCTGGGTTGCATGGGAGTGAAATGAAGGCACGCTTGCCTGCTGCCTGGCATGGCTCTAGGCTGTAGTAAGGACTCGGTACTAGTTAGTATGGTTATTTTGCACCTCAGGTCAAAGGTGAGACAGACCTCACAAAATGATAGCATTAAGAGGCTCTTGCTGTGTGCCGAGCACCAGGCTATATGCTTTACGTGTGGGTTCTCATTCAATCTGCAAGCCAACCTGCTCCCCAGCTCCGCCTGACAGATGGGGACAGCAAGGCTGGAGGAGGGGTCACCAGTTTCCCAGCACCACAGCCGGTGAGAGCTGGAGCTAGGATCTGAACCCAGACCTCACAGGTTCCAGCCCAGGGTTCCTTCCCATGGCCCCTGTGGTCAGCTTAACAAGTCCTCCGTGCTGGGCCACCTCACCGTTGTCACTGTAGGCCTGGAATCGGGGGTCAGTCATGAGGTCATAGGCCCGCACGACCAGCGTGACCAGGTTGCAGGCTTCGTAGTCGATGGCCTCGCTCTGGTTGATGAGCACAGAGCCGTTGGCCAGCACAGAGAACCAGCCCTGGCACAGGCTGCCCACGTCGGCCCCGGCCTTGGTGCAGACAACGTTCACTAGCTGCACCTCCAGCTGTGCGTTGGTGTCCACATCATGGGCCACCACCTCGGCCACCAGGCCATGCTGCGAGCCATTCTCAGCCACCCGGATGCCCCGGAGTGAGGCCGGGTCCAAGGTGGGGGGCTCATCATTCACGTCCTCCACACGCACGAAGACCGCTGCTGTGGTCTTGGCCCCCTGGGGGTCCGGGTTCTCGGCAGTCACGGTCAGGTTGAAGGAGGCCTGGGTCTCATAGTCCAGACTGACATCAGCGGGCAGGCGGAGGTGGCCCTCCGCCTGCCCGGGCCCCAGCACTGAGCCTCGGAGCAGGAAGTTGTTGGCACCACTCCCGGATAGGCTGAAGCTGATGCGGTTGTTGGCTTCCGTCTGGTCTGCGTCTTGGGCCTTCACCACACCCACCAGCACACCTGTGGATGAGGGCCAGAGCTCAGGGGGTTCTCTGGCCTGGCCCCCCCCAGACGTCCTTTGCTCTCACCTCCCACAGGTGCTTCAGCCCACCCTGGGAGGGGTCGTACGCCACACGGGCCCCCAGGCCCCGTACCCAACCTGACCCAGAGAAAACTTACCTGGGTCCCTCTCCTTCACCCAGAAGGTGTAGTCAGACTGGTTGAAGATAGGCAGATTGTCATTGATGTCCTGCAGACAGGGGCAGTTCTGAGTCCGGGAACCTCAGGAGCCCCCAGGGCTCAGCCTCCTCAGAGCCAGTCTGAGAAACCAACCCTTCCTCCAGACCTAGGCCCAGACCGAGATCTTAGTGCTACCTGCTTCACAGGTGAGGAAGTGGCCTTGGGGAGGGCGGAGCTAGCCCAGGTTCCACCCCTGGGGCTCCGAGGCCTGCAGCAGGACCCCCGAAGTTCACTATACGCATGCAGGACGCCCTACCTCCTCCCTGCCTCCCTGGTCAGGGCCCTGAGCTGTCTTAGACCCTGTCTAAGGATGCCTCCAAGTCCCCGTCTGTGCCTCTGCCAGGCCCAGCTGGAGTCACATCTCTCGGACTGACTGCTGGCACCAATGGCACTTTGTTTCCAGAGAGACCCTGCAGCCTGAGCTCTGCCTCGTCCCCTCCTTCCCTCCTGCCCTCCGCCAACCCCTCAATGCCAGGCACACATCCTCTGTGCTCCAGCACACGCCAGGGCGGAGACCTGGCCTGCCTGGTCCCCACCGTTTTCTGTTCTCCCTCCCCTTGCCCCTCCCCTCCCACAAAGCATTGCCACTGTCATCAGAGCACCCTGCCAGCGCTGCCTGCCACTTTCCCCTGCCACTGGGGGGTGCTGGGGGTGCCCCTGGCCTTTCCAGCCCCCCACCACAGGCAGCCCACAGGCACCCGCTTTTACTTTCAGCATTTTCTAAGTAACGGGAGAATGCACATCTTTAGAAACAGAGCACCCTCCCCCATAACTGGACGCATTTTCTCCTGGTGACTTCCCAGAAGCAGCGTGACAGGCTCTGCACACTTGGCCACTGCCTTCTCGAGGCCTTCCCGACTCGAGGCCTGGCTGAGAGCACAGCTGTGAGTCATATCCTGCTCCGCCTCTGCCTCACATGTGCCTTTGACCCCTCTGTGCCTCAGTGTCTTCATCTGCAAAATGGGGTTGCAGTTGGTAGTCCCCACTCACAGAGCCATGGTCAGGCCTAGGTGGTGGCTGTGAAAGCCACGAAATGCAGGGCTGCTTTCTTCCTCATCTGTGGCTCACTCCCATTCAAGGGCAGTGGACACATCCTGATTCAGCCTCTGTGTCTCCATCTTCCCTGAGGTGTCACCCTGCTCCGCGGGGGGACACAGCCCTTCCCCACCCAATGGGCCATGGGCTACCCTGCGCACTGCACGGCCCTGGAGGGCTCCATCCACATCACAGACACAGCAGAGATGCACTTGGTCACAATACTTTTGTAGAGAAAGGCGACCTATGGGCTGGCAGCAGCCTTAGTACCAGGCAGATGGGGTTCAAAACCCCATCCGCAGGCCCTAGGCTAGCGACTCCGCCTCTCTGTGCTTCAGTTTCCTGATCAGCGAAACAGTGATGACCACAGCTCCCTGGCAGGGCCAGGGGTGCAGCAGACACTGTGAACGCTGCTTTTCGCCCCTTCTCTTTGTTCTTGACCTCTTTGCCCCTTCTCTTTTGACCCTTGCAGGGTCAGGCACTCTGCAAAACACTGCCCATCCACTAGTGCTCTTCACGCCATTTCCACTCATTTTCCGATGAGGACCTCCAGGGCACAGAGAGGTCGAGCTAGTGACCAGAGCCACGCAATCAGGGAGCTGATTCGCACCCATGGCCCTGTCTCTGGAACTCTTACCCACCTTACTGCAAAGAGTGAAATGTAACTCAGGCTGGGGGGCAGGGGGACGCTGGCCACCGGCTCGGGAGTCCCCAATACAGAGCCTGTCCTGACCACCCACCCTGGCCGAGCCGGCCCTCACCTCCACGGTGATGGTGACGTTGACCTCGGTGCTGAGGACGGGCACACCGTGGTCAGCCACACGCACTGTCAGCACGATTCGACCCTCCAGGGCGGGGTTGATGGCCTCTCGGTCCAGGGGCCCCAGGTTTTGGAGGAGCCCTGTGTCAGGGTCCAGCGAGAAGTTCTGGCTGTAGGTGCTGGGCAGCAGGCTGAAGTGCAGGAGGCTATTGTTGCTGCCCGGCTCATCAGCATCCTGAGCCTGCGCAGACCAGCAGGGCTGAGTGTGGGCCAGCAGGTGCTCCTGGCCCCCAGGCACACCCCTGCAGCCCGGCCTCCCCTCCTTTGCTGGCCCCCAAGAGCAGCAACTGGGCCTGAAGCCAGCGAGAGGCAGGCCAATCTCTCAGCTTCAGTTTCCCACCTACGGGCCTCACATCAACAGCTTGCAAGAGCTTCTGGGAGGGCCGTTCACTCAGCCCACAAGCATTTGCTGTGTGCCCACAACGTGCCAGTCGTGTTTTAGGTGCCAGAGACAGAGCCGGGTCAAGACCGTTCCCTTACAGAGCTGGTATTCCCCTGGGGAGGGGTCATGGGACAGTGTATCATAGGCATTCAAAGTCTGCAGAGTGTAAGAGTGGAGTCCGACGACACTGATTTTCCCAAGGTGACTGCGTGAGTTCCTCTGTGTGTGCGCCGGGGCCCTGAGCTCATGCTCGACTTGCCTTTGGGTGACCCGGCATGAGAAACACCACAGGCTCTTCCCTGCCCCGGGCCCTTTGCACATGCTGTCCCCGTACCCTGAATGCCCTTCACACCTCCTCTGCCTGACCCCAGGTCAGGTTGGCACCTCCCCTGGGCCTCCAGGATCCCTGTGTTTCCTTCCACATAGCACAGGTGACACCCTTGGGTTACTCTCCAGGGACAGAATTATGGTGGATCATCTCAGGACACCTGGGGTCCAGCAAAGGGCCTGGTGTATAGTAGGTGCTCAACAAATGTGGTTTTGAATCCTGAGCCAAGCTACTCTGACTTGGAACCAAGTCTGTCCCCTTCCTGCCTTCCCAGCCCCCACCTTCAGCTCTTTCATTTCAGCTCTGTTGGAATCTTGTTTATCAAATGCCTCCTGTGTAGGCAGCCAGAGCCGGTTTCTCCCAAAGCCTGACCCACTCTGTTCACCCCGCAGCGCTCTGAACTCAGGCCAGCTACTTCACCAAGTGCTTTTCGGGCCCCAGGAGCCCACAGGCTGAGGAGCATCGAGGAGGGGGGGGGGGGGCGGGGCGGGCAAGGCCCAGGTCTCAGGGCGAGGATGTCTGACCTCCAGCCCTACACCGCCTTTCCTGGCTGTGCGACAACAGAAAAGTCTCTTAACCTCCCTGAGCCCCAGTTTTCTTCTGAGAATGGGGGCCATGATAGCATTAGCTTCACAAGCAGGATGGGAGCCAGCCCTGAAAACCACACAGCCCCAGGGAGATGTCAGGGGTTGGGGGAGCCCCATGGCCACGGAATGACCTGCTCACCCGCTTCTCAGGAAACCCTGAAAGGTGACCTGGGGGAAGCTTTCCCCCCAGTGTTTCTCTGGAACCAACAGTGGGCTGTATCTCACAGCCTTGGTGAATCCAGCCATTGATCTCATTTCTGTTCTTGCCTTGGCCATTAGGAAGCTCACAAATGAATTTTTCTGCCCATTCCTAGCAATTGTGTGGCTTTGAGTTCTAGATCTACCTTCGTGCCCTTTACCAATGCCGTCCTTATTTTTTCTCTTTATTTGTTTCTTCCATACTTTTATCTTACTTTTTGAGATTGCATTTATTTATTTTAAGAAAAAAGGGAAGAGAGGGAGAAAGAAAGGGAGAGAAACATCTATGTGTGAGAGAAACATTGATCAGCTGCCCCTTGCACGCTGCCCAGTCGGGGACCAGGCCTGCAACCCAGACCTGACCAGGAATCGAACCGGCAACCTTTCACATTGTGGTACGATGCCCAATCCACTGAGCCACCCCAGTCAGGGCTGTCTTCCTCTTTAATCTAAGCCACCTCAAATCCTTTTTGGGCTTGCTCTGTGCTAGGCTTTGTGCCAAGCACTTTACATACATTGTCTCATTATTCCCCAGTGACCTTGGGGATAAGTAGTATAATTGCCTTCATTTTCCAGAGAGGAAACGGAGGCCCAGAGAGGCTGAGTGATTTTCTCAGGGCCACACAGCAAAGCCCAGATGCTGGCCCAGGGCCAACCTGACTACAGAGCCAGGCTTGGCTCCAGCTCCCTGTCCTGCCCACCAGGCCCAGGCTGGCATGTACCTGGATGATCACAGAGACATTGCCGGTCTCCTCCTGGATGAAGATGTTGTAGGAGCCGATGACCACCGGCTCGTTGTCATTGATGTCCAGCAGTTTGACCCTCAGCATGGTGGAGGACGACAGGCCCCCACCGTCAGTGGCCTGCAGCGTGAGGTAGAACACAGCCTGCTTCTCCCGGTCCAGCAGCTCACTGTTTCTCACCGTCACCGTGCCCGAGTCTGGGTCCACCGCGAAGATATCCACCCTGTGCAGGGAGCCCAGATGGAGCAAAGAGAGAGATAGGATGCCCACTGAGGCCTGAAGTTCAACTAAGCAACAAAAAATACTGCGCCACATCCCATCGAAGAGTGGCAACCTGCTTACACCAAAGAAAGCATGGTTCGTTTTTCGTCTGAAATCACGCTGTGCTCCACCCACCTGCCCTGCCCGCCACGCCTGCCCTGGGCCTCGCTTACCCAGGCCCCGGGAGCAGGCTGTAGGTGATGCGGCCCCCCTCACCCGTGTCAGGATCAGAGGCCTGTGGGCAGAGAGACAGATCATGGCCCACTGCTCACAAGAGGCAGCGCTCACTGCCAGCTGCACAGCTGATGGGGCAGGCTGGTCTGCTTCCTGGCACAGAGGGAGAACCCTGACACGGATTCACTCTACATGCCCCCCCAAACATGCCCATACACACTCACACACTCACACTTGCTGAGACCCAGGGGCATCAGATGACACAGAGGCCCGGACAGGGCCACGGTCCCCAGTCAGCCCTTCCCAGGGGTGCCCCGCCAGGCCCAACCCCATCCCCCTCACTCACGTGGACGTCGCTGGTGACCACTGTGCCGATAGCACTGTGCTCAAAGACGCTGACGTTGTACTGGCTGTGGGCAAACGTGGGCCTGTGGTCATTGATGTCCCTGAGGTAGATGGTCACCCAGGCGACAGACTGGTTCTTACTGGCGGAGTCAGTGGCCACAACCTGAGGACAGGGAAGCAGGCAGTGGCCTTGGGACCAGAGCACCCCATAGCCTGCACTCCCAGGGGTCCCAGGGTGCCCCGCACCTGCACCAGCATCACCGTCTTCTCCTCATAGTCCACCAGCGCCGGAGACCTCACCAGCACCTGCACATCTGTGGAGCCTGATGCCTTCCCGGGGGAGACGGTGAAGGCTGCCTGGTCGGGGCCCGTCAGGGACAGCAGAAAGGTGCCATTGATGCCCTGTGAGGGTGCATTGTGTAGTCAAGGGACCCCACTCCCTGCAACACGCCCAGCCCCACACACACCTTTGCCCCAGTCCCAGGCTCAGGTTCCTGCCTTAGGGAACCCGGCCCACTGAGGCCCACAAATGGGGGACTCAGGAAACTGAGGCACAGGGGGCCCCCGGAGACTGGGCTGGCCATGAGACCCTGCGAATGGGGGCTCATCCGAAGACTTCTCACCCTGGCTGGTGTGGCTCAGTGGATTGAATACTGGACTGTGAACCAAAAGTTCAATTCCTGGTTGGGGCACATGCCTGGGTTGTGGGCCGGGTCCCCAGTGGGGGGCATGAGAGAGGCAACCACACATTGATGTTTCTCTCCCCCTCTTCCTCCCTCCCTTCCCCCTCTCTAAAAATAAATACATACAATCTTTAAAAAAATAATAAGAAGACCGTCTCTAGGGTTCTGTGGGCCCCAGGTCTGCGGAGGCGGAGCCCCAACACACACACACCACTCCCATGAAGCATCGGAATGAGCCTTCCTTTCCGGGCACCACTCACCCCCGTCCACCACCCATTCCATCCCAGCACCAGCACCACCAACACCCAGCGTCACCCCATTACTCACACCCCTCCATTCCACTGAATGACAACCACCAACTCAACTCACCCAGCTAGCTGCCGCCACCCAACGTCACCCTCCCCTCCACATCGTGTACCAACTCAGCATCCCCAAACACAACCAATACCTGGTCATTCAGCATCATCCAATTCACCCACCACCCAGCATCACCCTCCCCAAAACTTAACCCTCACTCAGGCCACCCTGGGCTCCATACTGCCACATCCCCCACCCCAATATCCAGTCCTCTCCCAGCACCCCTCAACTTCACCAGCCCCCACCACCTCCCTCCCCTCAACACCACCAAAGGCTGCATTCCACTCAAAATTACCAGCCGCCAGCACCAACCTCCATTCAACCCCCTTTCTTTTCACCACCTGCCCCCTGACACAAGACCGCCCCCCAACATTCCCAAAGAGCACTGTACTCGTGATTGGCACCACCGCCACCCGCCGCTCACCCCCCTGCTGTGCATGGAGGGCCCTCCCTCGCCCAGGCACCTCCCACTGCCCCACTGCCGTGCCCCCTCCGTGGGGTGCGCCTGCCTTGTCCGGGTCGTAGACCGCCATGGTGAGGCCGTCCACAGGGATGCGGGCGGAGGAGTGCTCGTCCACGGAGCTGGTGAAGTTGTCTTGGGCTTCTTGCGGGGAAAAGGTGCAGGTCGGAAGACTGCAGTTGAAAAACTCAGGGTTGTGGTCATTGACATCTGTCACCCGCAGCGTGACCCATACGCTCGCCTTGGCTTCCTGCCCGTAGATGTTGGGGTGCACCTCCGTGGCCTGAGAGCAGGGCAGAGACCAGAGGCCAGAGGCCAGAGAACCAGTGCTCAGAGAGACCTGAGATCCAAGGTCAGAGGTGGGGGTGGGAGGGGGTTGTGGGCGCCTCACTCACCGTGACCTGCACCTGCACCTCCTCATCCTCCTCCAGCAGCTGTTCCCTGTCCAGGGCACCGCTGACGCTGATCACCCCGTCTGGCCCGATGGCAAACCAGCCAGGCCTTGTGGAGTCTGGCAAAAGACAGCGGGAGCAGCCGCTTGCAGAAGCTCTGATGGAGCCCCTGCCCTTCTGCATCCCATCCCCTGCGGGGGCCACCCTTGTCCTCACTGGAGATGACATAGGTCACGTTGTCATTGACACCTCTGTCCCTGTCCATAGCCTCCACCTTCAGCACAGAGGTTCCCTGCAAGGAGGCGTGGTCAGTGGCCCCTGCCTTCCCTGCACCTCCGCTCGGCCTAGACCTCCCACCCCGGTCCCCAGCATACCTGAGGTGCGTCCTCAGACACAGAGGCCGAGTAGGACTCCCTGAAAAACTGGGGGTCCAGGTCCGGCTCATCGATCACAGAGATGGACAAGAAGACGGGGGAGGAGCACTGGACGACAAAGCTGTTGTTGTACATGCCGCCCAGGTCCTGCGGGTTGGGAGGGGGAGATGCCCCTGTGAGTGTGAGGGAAGCCTTTGGCTCCTACCAGGCGCCCAGCTGAGCGGGGACCCCCACCCCCACTCACACAGGCTTTCAGCTGCAGCTGGTAGAAAGCGCTCTTGTTGTTATAGCTGAGGCTGCCATTGAGGATGATGGAGCCATTAGACAGGATCCCGAAGAGGTCCTTGCTGTCCCCTGTGCTCGGGATGACCTGAGGCAGGGCACAGGCAGGGCAGGCTCCCAATGGCCCTGCTCCCGCACCTGCTCTGCAAGACCTGCGGTCCAACCTCACCAGGCGCTTCACCTCCCCGAGCCTCAGTTTCCTCAGGGAAGTGGGCCCCGTGGGTCAAAAAGGAGGGCCAAACGAGCTGAGGTCTGTGACAAGCAAGGAGTGGGCGCTCGCAGAGGGAGCTATAGCTGGCAAATCTGTCTTCATGAGACCTGGGGCTGCGCCCCTATGGTCTGTGTGACCTTGGACAACAGCCTGGACCTCTCTGGGCCTCAGTTTCCTCCACCAAGTGGTGTGGCACAGATTCAGTAAAGGCCCAGACAGTGCCCAGCACCAGAGGGTGGGCAGAGGGCCCTGTTCAGCAGCAGGTACCAACTTAGGCCTCTGGGCCAACAAGGGAGGTAAGGGAGCAGGATGGGGGCGGGGAGGCCCAGCCCTCACGGTGGAAGACGCTGCCCCCTGGTGGCCAGGGGCAGGGGGAGGTGGGCCCACGCTGCACTCACCCGCTCTATGTAGTATTGCACGACACCAGCAGACCCCGTGTCTTTGTCCGTGGCCAGCACCGAGAACACCAGTGAGCCGACCGGCAGGATCTGCAATGAGGGACTTGTCACTTAAGAGCCCCATCCACCTCCTCCTGAGTGCTTCACACTCCCACCCTGGGCTTTGGTGTCCCCAGGCCCCAGAGGCCCCTCAGGGGTGATGACAGCATTTCCAAGGCCTGAAACCCCGAGTTCCACACATATTCCCTTTTCCTTCCCAAATGGGCTGGGCTTCTGGAGGCCAATGGGGTTGGGGGGAGGGGAGCAGCGTCCCCCCGCCCCCTCCTATTCCCACGCAGCCTCCCCACCCCTCGAGCTGGCTTCTCATTTGCAGTGGTCACTCCAGAAGCCAGATGGGCCCGTCCGTTGGCCGGACAGTCCGCAGCCTTCAGCTGCAGGCTGCAGGCTGCAGGCTGCAGGCAGTGCCCCGCAGAGCTAAGGGTTCTCCCAGAAGGCCTTGGCGCCCGCCACCTGGCCCTGCAACCGCTGCCCGGACCCAACCCCCCACCCCCACCCCCGTCCACGAGGCAGCAAAGAGGTCCTCGGACATCGCGAACCGGACCACAGTGTCCTTCTGCTACGAACGCAGGGGTCCCCATTCCTCTCAGAATACGACCCACGTTGCCTTCATGGACTGCGACTGCCCACCTCTCTGACCTCACCGCCCCCTGGCTCTCCACCCTCCATCCACATGGGCTTCCTGGCTTCCCCGTTGCAGTGCCTTTGCATGTGCTGTTCCCCTGCCTGGAACACCCTGTTCTGCAGCAGCCTGGAGCCAGCTTCTTCGCGCCGTGCAGTCTCTGCTCAGATGTCACTTGTTCAGAGAAGCAGCCCGTATTCCGGCACCTTGTCTAACTTTGCCCTGTTTTGTGAGCGCTGTGAAGCTTCACACCATTGGCGATGCTGCTGCTTATCTCATGTTTCCTTGATTAGTGTCTGCTCTGGACTATAATATGGGCCGCTGAGAGTGGGTAACCAGGCCGGTGTTGTTCACCCGATGTCCTCAGCATGGCGGACAGCGCCTGGCACCCAGTAGGGGCTCCAGCAGAGCCTCGTGTCTATGTTGTGTGGAGACCTAACCTCAGGGATCTTCAAAGCCACTTAGTCACGAAGGTTCGGGAGTGCCCTTGTTTACCGCTCAGGGACCGCTGGGAAACCTCTCCCGACCCGTGAAGTTCAAGCGAGGCTGCCTTCCCTTGCTACAAGGGGAAGGCTCTTGATGCAGACCTAGCCAATCAGAGCACCCCATATCCACATGACTCAAAATGGGCCAATGAGAGTCAGCCCTGGGGTTTGGGCTGGGACCACTGAGAAAGAGGCAGTCTACGCTGAGGTTGCGAAGCTGGTGGCAAGCAAGCCTGGAGCTGCTGGGGACACGTTCATCTGTCACCAGGAGGGAGTACCGCCCACCTGCCCGAGGGTGAGGGCGACATGAGAAGCAGAGCTGAGCAGTGGAGAGAAATCTCCTCTTGATGGTGCGGTCTGAGTAACCTGGACCCAGCCATGCCTGAATCTAGACACACCTCTAAATTTTTCAGATACGTAAGAAAATCAAATCCTCCCCCCCCCCCTTTTAAAATCGAAAGAATTCCGAAGCAGTCTGCTTGGTTCCCAATGTTGTTCTACCTGTGGTTCCTGGGTTATATCCCCGGGACTCAGGGCCTGCAGCTGCCCCTTCTAGCAGGTGCTTTTTTCGACCCCAGGCCCCCTGCTGCCTCAGTCTGGCCCCTCCCGCTCTGAGAAGAGCCTCTAGGGCACTTGTCTCCCCCCCACCCCCCGACCCCCTGCCACATAACCATGAAGGCAGGTCTTACCTCACTGATGGTGGCGGAGAAATCGGTGTTCTGGAAAACAGGTGCATTGTCATTTCTGTCCTCCACGATCACCTGAAAATCCTTCTGCACCTGTGGGGAGAAAGCCCGGTAAGCCTGGAAAAGGTGGGCTCCTGAGAAATCAAGGTGAGAAGCATCAGGGCAGATTGGCAAGTGGACACGGCTTCTCAGGTAGATGGTTCGGTGATGTTTTCGGCAACCTTTTATTTGATACAATTTCAGATGCCAGAAAAATTGCAAGTCTAGTACAAAGAGCTCGCCATACCCTTCATCTAGATTTCTCTCCCTCTCTCTTCACGTTTGAGTACAGATTGTCTCTGAACCATTTGAGTGCAAATTGCAGGCATCACTAGGTCACTTTTTTAAAAGATTTTATTTCTTTTTAGAGAAAGGGAAAGGGATGGAGAAAGAGAGGGAGAGAAACATCGATTGTGTGCAACAGACATCAATCGGTTGCCTCTTGCACACCCCCAACTGGAGACCCAGCCCACAACCCAGGCCTGTGCCCTGACTGGAATCGAACCAGTGACCATGAGGCTCACAGGCTGGCATTCAATCCACTGAGCCACACCAGCCAGGGCCATCATTAGGTCACTTTTAAAAATCTAAAATGTGCCTGTCCTATGACACGCATATTCATTTTAGCTCTGTTTGCCATCATGGAAAGCTGCAAACAATCTAAATGTCTATTACAGCAGATCAGCTGGAACTGAGACAGTAAAGAGACAGTGACACGGGCACGGCACGAGCTCCAGAGCTGAGAGCTGAGGAAACCTGGCAGTTCAACACAATATGTGCACCCTGACCAGGTAGCTCAGGCTGTTAGAGTGTCGTCCCAATACGCCAAGGTTGCCTGTTCGATCCCTGGGCAGGGCACATACAAGAATCAACCAACGAATGCATCAACACGTGGAACAAAAATCTCTCTCTCTCTCTTCCCTCCTTTCTTTCTCTCTCTAAAATCAATAAATATAAGCTTTAAAAAAACACAGCATATGGCCCAGGCTGGTGTAGCTCAGTGAACTGAGCGCGGGCCTATGAACCTAAGGATCGCGGTTCGATTCCCAGTCAGGGCACATGCCTGGGTTGCAGGCCAGTTCCCAGCAGGGGACGCAGGAGAGGCAACCATACATTGATATTTCTCTCCCCCTCTCCTTCCCTTCCCCTCTAAAGATAAATGGATAAAATCTTTAGAAAAACCACACACACACAACACATGCACTAGGATCCCACATGAATATCAGAAAATGCATGGAACAGGACAGCCTGCCTGCTGTGGCTGTGGGCGTGTATGCATGCACACTAGGGAGAGAGGGGGAAGAGCACGGTGGCAGTGGACACTCCAGGCAGAGGTCGGCGGGGCAGGGTGGCCTGAAGGGGCTTGACCTTTCATCTGTAGTTGAGATGTTCACGGAGAGAACGTATTCACAAATATCCAAGTCACTGAAATGACTTTTTTAACTGGACAGAGTTTGGGGAACATGTTCTGAAGACAAAACCCCCAGCTCTCACAGACCCAGGACACAGTGGCCCTCACAAATGTGAGCATCAGCACTGACACATTCAGCCGCAGGCGTGGAGGGTGGCCGTCTCAAGGGAGTTGGGTAGGGAAGTGTTGGCCACTTGTTTTTTTTAATACAGACATTAACAATATAATTGTCTCCAGTTATAATATAAATAATATACCTATATAAGGAAAATGCATGAATAATAAATATTAAGATCTTGGTAATACTGTGCAACAAAAAGTGGACAAGTGTAATTCTGATGACACTAAACATTTAATTCTTTTGTTGTCGTTGTACACTGGAGCCCTCTCGGCTTGTCTAAGGCAGGGGCGCCATCGGGAGCGGCCCAGTCCCGACCCCTGGTCCCTGGACACCCCTCCCCGCCACACCCCACACCCTGTGCCAACTCACTGGGTTGTTGTGACCGTCGTTCACAGAGATGCTGACTGAGAACCAGGACTTCGTCTGCAGCAGGAGGAGAGAAGGGGCCCAGTGAGCTCTGACCCAGGCAGGAGCCTGGCCCCCAGCACTGGCTCCCAGGGCCCCCTCGTTCCCACATCCTCCTCCCAGGCCTTCCCAGGCCACTGCCCTTTACCTCATAGTCCAGCGGGCTGTCCAGCTTCACTTCCCCAGTGTCTGAGGTGACCTTGAAGTAGTAGGCATTGGGGCCACTAATCCCATAGGTCAGAGGGTCGTTGTCCAGGTCCTCAGCTGCCATCCAGAAGGCCTCAGCACCTGGGATGGGACAGGGAGCGCCCAGGGTCTGCAGCTACCTCCTTCACGAATGGCCTGGCTGAGCCGCCCCACAGGCTGGCCTCAGGGGCCTGACTTCTCTGCGCCCAGAAATCTGAGCCCTCCCAGCCCCCAGGGCTCTAGCCTCTGTGGTCATGGGTGTCAGGTTTGGGTGTTGTTACCCAGCACGCACTCAGAGGCCTTTTGGTCATGGTTCCCTGCTCTCCTTTGGGGGAATGACCCCAACCGCAATGGACTCACTGGGATGGGCAGTTACCCAGGGTCCTCCCTCTGCCCTAGCCCAACCCCAGGACCTGCCCTCCTAGAATTCCTAGAGAGAAGACCAAAGAGGGGTGAAGTTAAGGTGTCTAGCTACAGCCTTAGGGCGGGGTCAGGGGTGAGAAGGCTGCTGAAGGCCCTCTGGAGGGGCCCGGGGCCCTTCTAAGTCTTCCTCCACCCTGGGAGCTTGCCCAGGACAATCCACTCTTGGGAGCACCTGCTGCTGGCCTCCCAGCGCCTGCTCTCTGCTCTCTGCTGGGCCTCCAGAGAGTACACCCTGCTACCCCGGGGGCAGAGAAGGGGTGGCAGTGCGGGAGGCGGGGGGGCAGCTAGAAAATCCCAAAGTTACCTTCTCTCCAGACTGAAAGAAGCACTTACAGAGTCCTCCAACCCACACCTGCTCCCAGAGCCTCACCTCCTTTATCCCATCCGACCTCTGCTCAGGCACCTCGGAGCCTGAACTTCCTCTCCCCTCAGCCACCCCCTTTCATTGTCAGACAGCTGTCCGTTTGCAAGGGCTTTCTCCATTTCCTCATGCATATTCCCCCAGAGCTCCCCAGTGCGGGTCCCCGGGGTGTGGTGCCCAGGGTCTGTGACACTTTTAGGGGCACACAAGAGAGTTTAATTTTTTTGAAAATCCAGAAGGAAGACATTATAATCCAGCCTGCATGCTATTTATTTTCAGACCGATGCAATCACGAGATATACTTTTAACATACTTTCTTCGAAAAGGGGTCCACAAAGGCACATATGCCATAATGGTCACATGCGGCCATGGGGCCCAGCCTGAGGGTCTCAGGGAGCCAGCCCACCTCCTCTGGCCCATGAAAGCCTCAGGGACAGGCTTGGCAGCGTGCCCCAGGCCTGCTTTCCTTTGATCAAACAGTCCTAGCCCCTTCGGCAGCTCCTTGGAAAGCCTGGTCACAGTCTCCCCCCATCAAGCACCCCTCCTCCAGGAAGACCGCCGAGACAGTGTTCTGCTAAAATGATGGTGGTGTCTGCACTATGACTTCTTGGGGGTAAGACGCACTGTCAACATAATGTGCTTTTGGTGGGCGAAGAGGCTCTGTGCTAAGTGGCCGCCTCAATTCTACAGCATATCCTGACTCAGGAGTGTCCAAATGCACACAGATCTGGCCCTCACACACAAGGACATAAGAGTGGTGGTGGGTGTGTGGGAATCCTCATCTGTATACGTCCGTCCGTGGGCACAGAATGATGTATCAGAGAGGAAATGCACTTTAGAAAAATCAACCTGAACCTGGCTGGTGTAGCTCGATGGATTGAGCACGGGCCTATGAACCAAAGGATCGCAGGTACATTCCCAGTCAGGGCACATGCCTGGGTTGCAGGCCAGTTCCCAGCAGGGGACGCACAAGAGTCAACCACATACTGATATTTCTCTCCCTCTCTCCTTCCCTATCCCTCCAAAGATAAATAAATAAAATGTTTTTAAAAAGTTTAAAAAATCAAGTATAACAAATAGATTAGTCAGAGCTACAAAAATAAAATATACATAGAGGAGAGGTCTTTGTATATTAAGGATGATAAATGTTTGTCACTCAACCTGACATTTAAAACACCATAATTCTAGACTTTTAAAAAATTCTGCCTGATGCCCTGGCCAGTGTGGCTTGGCTGGAGCATCACCCACAAAGCAAAATATCCCCTGTTCTATTCCTGGTTAGGATACATGCCTGGGTTGCAGGCTTGGCCCCCAGTCCTGACCAGTTGTGCAAGAGGCAATCAATCCCCCCTCTCTCTCCCTCCCTTCCTCTTTCTCAAGAATCAGTTTTTTTAAAGTCTGTGTGACAGCACTAAATACACACAGTGTTGCTGTCAGGAACACAGGTCTTGTGTAGGGTGGGGTGGGAGAGACGACCAGCGGTGTTGGCAGCGTCCCGGGTCCTGCTCCCATTGTGGCTACGTGTGAGTCCAGTGTGCTTCCTGTGTGTGTGTTACACAGGGATTGCCACTTAATAGAGAGAAGGAAGGGAGGGAGAAAGAGAGGGAGAAAACCATCAATGGGAACCATCAAGGTGTCTCCCGTGTGCCCCCCATTGGGAACCTGGCCCAGAACCCAGACATGTGCCCCGACTGGGAACTGAACTGGCGACCGTTTGGTTCCCAGGCTGGCACTCAACCCACTGAGCCACACCATCCAGGGCCTAAAGTTTTCTCTATGCAACTTCGCTTTCACGAAAGACCTACACTAGTACCAGTTTTGGCCAACTGAGAGAAATCCAAAGAGGGTTTTCATTTCTACAAAAATAGGTAAAAAGCAACTTCGGCCAAAAGGGAGGCATAGGTAGATATACTTTGCTTCCTCACACGACCAAAATGAAAACAACAACAAATTTAAAAACAAAAATCCACCAAAATTCCCAGGGTTTTGAACTGTATGGGAAGTCCGAAAACCAAGGGGTTAAAGAAGAAACATTCATTCAGACTGGTAGGAGGGGACAGAGACAGGCAGCCGGAGGAAAAGACACATGACAAAGCAGCAGACCAGGCAGGTGAGGCAGTGGCTAGCAGACCAAGCCATCCTCCATTTGCATGCAGTGAAACTGGGAGGAATAACAGGGGAGCGAGACAGACAGCACAACCCAGGTTTCCAGCAGGGAAATAAAGCTTCAAAACCTCTGGCTGTAAAAATCTATGGGGGTTGTGGCGGTGGGAGAAATGGCCTGTCTCACAGGAGAGTTCATTGGAGAGAAACAAACCCCCCCACCGAGGAATCACCACCCAATTTACTTTGGGTATCAGGGAAGTGACTGGAAACCAGCCGAGAGCAGAGCAAGCGGCATTGTTCCCTCTTTGACCCCTCCCCCACATACAGCTCCACAGTGCATCAGAGAGGTGGGTTGCCCCACCCTGACGAACACCTAGGGCCCTGTCCCTTGTCAGGTGCACCAGGGTAAAAAATACAGCCCAAACACCTGGCTGGTGTAGCTCAGTGGATTGAGCGCGGGCCTGCGAACCACACAATCACCGTTTGATTCCCAGTCAGGGCACATGCCTGGGTTGCAGGCCAGTTCCCAGCAGTGGACTCACGAGAGGCATACACTGATGTTTCATTGATGAAACATCATACATTGATGTTTCTCTCCTTCTCTCCTTCCTTTCCTCTCTAAAGATAAATAAATAAAATCTTTTAAAAATGCAGCCCAAATAAAAGAACAGGTCAAAACTCCAGAAAAACGCCCTGGCTGGTGTAGCTCAGTGGATTGAGCGCGGGCCTGCAACTCAGACGATCACGGTTCGATTCTCAGTCAGAGCACATGCCTGGGCTGCAGGCCAGTTCCCTGCAGGCCAACTCCCAGCAGGGGACGCACAAAAGGCAACCATACATTGATGTTTCTCTCCCTCTCTCCTTCCCTTCCCCTCTAAAGATAAATAAATAAAATCTTTAAAAAAAACCTCCAGAAAAACAACTAAGTGGTGAAGAGATAGTCAACCTATCATATGCACAATTCAAAACAGTGGTAATCAAGATGCGCACAGAAATGACTGAGTACAGATACAAAATAAAGGAAGACGTGAAGGCTATATGAAGTGAAATAAAAATATATATACAGAGAACCAACAGTGAAGGGAAGGAAACCAGGATTCAGATCAACATTTTGGAGCAGAAGGAAGAGAACGAAGAAACAAGAATTCAAGAAAATGAAGACAGGCTTAGGAACCTCCAAGACAACTTGAAACATTCCAACATCTGAATAATAGGGGTGCCAGAAGGAGAAAAGGAAGAGCAAGAAATTGAAAACTTATTTGAACAAATAATGAAGGAGAACTTCCCCAATCTGGCAAAGGAAACAGACTTCCAGGAAGTCCAGGAAGCTCAGAGAGTCCCAAAGAAGTTGGACCCAGGGCAATACACACCAAGGCACATCATAATTATATTAGCCAAGATTAAAGACAAGGAGAGAATCTTAAAAGCAGCCAGAGAAAAGGAGACAGTTGCCTACAAAGGAGTTCCCATAGACTGTCAGCTCATTTCTTAAAACAAACCTTGCAGGCAAGAAGGGGCTGGAAAGACATATTCAAAGTCATGAAAGACAGGGACCTACATCCAAGATTGCTCTATCCAGCAAAGCTTTCATTTAGAATAAAAGGACAGATAAAGTGCTTCCCAGATAAGGTCAAGTTAAAGGAATTCATCATCACCAAGCCCTTATTATATGAAATGTTAAAGGAACTTACCTAAGAAAAAGAAGATAAAAACTATAAACAATAAAATGACAACAAACTCACAGTTATTAACAACTGAACCTAAAAAACAAAACAAAACAGCCCTGGCTGGTATAGCTCAGTGGATTGAGCACGGGCCTGCAAACCAGAGGATCGAGGTTTGATTCCCAGTCAGGCCACATACCTGAGTTGCGGGCCAGGTCCCAGCAGGGGACACATGAGAAGCAACCATACATTGATATTTCTCTCCCTCTCTCCTTCCATTCCCATCTAAAGATAAATAAATAAAATATGTTTTAAAAAACTAAGCAAACAATTAAAACAAGAACAGAACCACAGAAATGGAGATCATATGGAGGGTTATCAGTGGGGGAGTGGGAGGGGGAAAAGGTACAGAGAATAAGTAGCATAAATGGTAGAAAACAGACAGGGGAAGGTAAGAATAGTACAAGAAATGCAGAAGCCAAAGAACGTATATGTACGACCCATGGACATGAACTAAAGGAGAGGAATGCAAGTGGGAGGGGGTGTGCAGGGTGGAGGGGAATAGAGAGGGGGGGATGGGACAACTTTAATAGCATAATCAATAAAATACATTTTTTTAAAAAGCAACCCTCTTAGACACAGACGATAGTAGGGTGGTGACCAGAGGGAAAGGGTGGTGGGGTAAGTAGAAGACGGTACAGGGGGCAAATGGTGACGGAGGAGACTCGACTTGGGTGGTGAACGCACAATGCAATATGCAGGTGATGTATTATAGAATTGTACACCTGAAACCTATATCATTTTATTAACCAATTGCACCCAAATACATTAAATAGAAAAGTAAAAAGAAATAAACTAAGCAAAGAACCAGAACAGGAACAGAATCACAGAAATGGAGATCATGTGGAGGGTTAGCAGTGGGGAGTGGGGAGAAGGGGGGAAAGACACAGGGAATAAGAAGCATACATGGTAGGTACGAAACAGACGGGGAGGGTAAGAATAGTGTAGGAAATGGAGAAGCCAAAGAACTAATATGTACAACCCATAGACATGAACTAAGTGGGGGGAATGCTGGTGGGAGGAGGTGCAGGATGGAGGGGGGATAAAGATGAAATAAATGGGACAACCTTAATAACATAATCAATAAAATATACCTAAGAAAGAAAATTAGCCCTGGCAGGTGTAGCTCAGTGGATTGAGCACAGGCTGTGAACCAGAGGGTTAATGGTTCAATTCCCAGTCAGGGCAAATGCCTGGGTGGTGGGCCAGGTCCCCAGTGGGGGTGACGTGGGAAGCAGCCACACATTGATGGTTCTCTCCCTTTCTCCCTCCCTTCCCCTCTCTCTAAATAAAAACAAACAAATAAAAATCGTTTAAAAAGAGAAAAGAAAATAGGTGAAAAGCAAAAATAGGGTTCAGCATCTGTTCTGCACCCTCTTTTTACAGAGGCAGCCAGAGCGGCCCGCCCCCGAACTCTTCCCTGGGACCCACATCAGCACCGCAGCATCAGGCCCCCAACCGTGTCTGTGAGCGCCTGTTAGCACGGGCTGTCCTGAGGCATTGCGGGAGCTCTAAGAGAGCTCCTAAGGGCGTTGAGCTCGTGTAAAACTGGACACAATTAAACATTTTGATTGTGATAATAAAATAGAAACACTGTGTGCGTTAAATTTCGGGTCTGGGAATGCTCAAAAAATATTCTGTGGAAACTAACGATGATGGCTTCTTTGCTTAAACGCCACTTGGACGTAGGAAAGGCTTTGTAGGAGCACTCTGATTTGGAGAGTGGGGAATCTCATCGGAAATGCTTTCACGTTGCAAGAGAGCTGCAGGCTTCGTCTCAGGAAGGAGAACATTGCTCTTCGTTTAGAGGGGCCATCGAGTTTTAAGAGCCAAAGACTCTCTATCTGTCTGGCTGAGAGGGAGGGAGTCACCTTGCTCTGAACAATAAAGCGATTAGCTTCCTGGAGGCTGCAGAGGGCAGAGTATTGGGTAGGAGCCCCAGACCAGGTGGGGGGGCGGGGCAGGGAGGAGGCAGGCCAGGGGCAGGGAACCTGACCTGGGGGGAACACTGCCTGTACGACAGAGTGCCACAACCCTCTCCCTTCTCCCTGCACCTTCCCTGAAGCCTGGGCTGACCAAGGAGGAGAGGAAGAGACCCTGGTTACCCCACGACTTCCAAACAGAACACCCTCAAGAACAGCCTCTGAAGCTGGGACAGGGACTCGAGCTGTTTGATTTACACAGGAAAGGGTTACCCTGGAGAACAGATAGGGTGAGGGCATGTGGGTTCTCTGTGTTTGGGACATTTGTTTGCAGGAGGCAGGTGTGTGTGTGGGGAGGGGTTTATACACGACCAAACAGCTATGAAAATATATGTAAATATCATTACCATGTATAGGTTACTTCTCTGTTCTACAAAGAACATTCACAAATGTCCAGTAGTTGACCTCAGCCATCCGTCCAGCACACCTGTGCGGTCCCAGAGTGTGATGGGTGAGACTCTCACCTCCCTCGCCCTGGCTCTCAACCTTCACTAATACAACCCTTAATAGACTTTGCTGTCCTGGGAACCACAGCCGAATGGATGTGGCCTTTGTGGTTGCGATGCCCACCCCTCATCTTTTCCTCCTGGATCCACACCCAGGCTTTTGGTCTCTCGTTTCATCCGATAGCTTCAGCTGCCTGAGATCCTAATTCTGACTCCAGTTGACAGAAATCGTTCCCTCAGTAGCCACGCCCCCTTTCTCTTGGACTAACAGAGCCCTTGATGTTGAGCAGAGCACAGGGCCGATCAGAATAAAGTCCACGTTTCTCAAGTTCCTTTGCAACTAGGTGTGGCATGTGACTAAGGCGTGGCCATCAACGTGGGAGCAGAAGTCACAGCGTAAAGCCTGCAGCTGGTCCCGTGAGGAAGGGAGGAGGCCCCTGGCGGTTTCTCCCCGCCCGCTGCAGTGGGGTTTGGCCAGCAACCCAGTCGGAGACCACGTGGAGGAGGCCACACCCCAGGAAGGCGGAGCAGGGAATCCCCTGATGGAGCGCACCTCCGACTGCCCCGGACCTGCAGCTCCGCACCGCACTGCCAGAGCAAACTAAACCCTAACCTTGCCTACACTCTGTTTTCGGGGATCCGCCCGGCACAGCTGACCCTGCGCCCCCTGCCTACAGTCCTCCACCGTTTCTGCTGGCCGCGCCCCCGCCTACCGGCTGGGAATGTGGTGTCCAGCCCCGTGCCTTGGTCTGAAACACGTTTCCCGAACGTCCAGGCAGGTGCACTCCCGCGATCTAGACCACGCCCACACCTCATTATTCATGGTCTCGCTTTAAACAATTTACTACCTCCCGTATGTGCCTTCATTCCGAAAACAAGCAATAGATCCTCGGTCGAGGGAAAACCCGTCTCACTCCCCACAGACGCCAGGTGACTCAACAAAGGTGGGTAAGAGCAAAGCAAAGGCGTTAAGTTCTGAAGATGGGGTGAGGGGCTCTGCGCCTGCAGCCTGCTCTCCCTTCGCTTAAGCAAAAGGCGGGTTGGAGGGACATCAGCCAGTACGAGAGGCGCGTGAGAGAAATGGTGGGACCAGTGCATTCGTTCTCCTTGGGGAAGCCAGAAGGACGGGAGGGGCTGGGAAGGCGGGAGGGGCTGGGAAGGCCAGGTGCGCTAGGGGGGGGGGGGGGGGGGGGGCGGNGGGGGGGGGGGGGGCGGGCAGGGCTGGGGGTTGGAGGCCTAGGCTGTGTGAGGGCCTGGACGCGAATGCCGGCAGGGCTGAAACCAAGCTCTGGAACAACCGCCGTTCAGACCGCCTCTGCCCCACAGCATGCCCCGGAGCTGCGGGTGAGGGCTTGGCACCGTCTGGGCACAGGGACAGTTACTCACCCACGGGCAGGTCCTCGGGCAGGGTTGCTTTCGTCATGTTGCGCAGGAACTTAGGGGCCACATTGGCTGCCACTGCAGGGATACAAGCTCAGATATGCGAACACCGCTGTGAAGCCCGACCCTCACCTGGCCCGTGGGAGCCCACACTGGCCCCAACAGCCAACATTCCGTCCAGCACACCCGCCTGGGTCTGGATTCCTCCCCAGGGCCGCCAACCAGGGGGCTGGATATGGGAAGCGGGTGTTTGAAGATGAGGGAGGCCCTCCCTTCTGGAAGGTTCTGCCTAGGGACCCCAGATTAGTACTGCTCTGGTGGGGGAGGGGAGGCACGCACCAGACATGACAAGGGCGGGAAGAAACAGGCAGGACAGCCACAACCTCGCCATCACGTCCTTAGGGACCTGGGGAGAGAGAGGCATTGGGGAAGGGGCACCCATCCCAGGCCTTCCCCCTCAGCAGACACCCATCGGTGTGGGTCGGGCCCAGGCCCACCCATCACCACCATTCAGCAGTCCTCCCCAGTCACTGTCATCCTCCACCTGTTTGCCGGGTACTCCAGGGTAAGGGGGTGTCGAAGGGAACCAGGGGGAGAGCAGGATAGTTGAGCCTGGTCCAGAGCCCCAGCCTGAGACTGGCCTTGAACTTGACCCCAGAGTTCAGAGCCCACTGGGTAGTAGGCGCTGATCTGCACACATTGGAAGCAAAATCGTGTTAGTCCCACAACTATGAGGCGGGTGCTGAGAAACCAAGGCTGGCAGAGTAAGGGGCCAGCCTTGGACCACACAGAGAGTCGGTGACAAGACCAGGCTCTGAACACAGGTCCTTTGGACACAGAAGTCACTCTCGCAGCCACCGCACTGTTCTCCCTGTTTGAAGTGCGTGAGTTCACACCTGAGATGTCGCAGAGCCGTGCTGGGCACTGCCGGCCCTTCTCTGCCCATTTCCACACAGGTCAGGTGGGAAGGGTGACTCTGGTGGGTGGCCGGGGAGCCTGGGGTGAGTGAGAACAGAAGGCGCCCGCTCAGCATCTGGCCTGCGGCAGGTGCATCTGCATCCCGCAGGGTCATCTTCACTTGACCTCTGCTGCTGCCAGGGAGGTCACCTTAGAAACCACTCTGGTCTCACCCCACACCCATCCCCACGCCCATGTCCTGAGACGAGTCAGAGGTCAGGGACAGAGTGGGCTGTGCGTGGATGAAACCAAGGACTGTGCTTCCGATCACTCCCTGCTGTGGGGCTCTAACCAGTGCCCCATGGGAAGTGGCTGTGAAAACTGCTGGCCTGCCAAGGTCCCCAGAGATGACAGCTGGGGACAGCCCACATGCTGGACAGTAGGGCTGCACTCAGCCAGGTTGGAAAATGCAGATGGCCCCAGCTGCTCAGGCGAAGTTAACAGGCCGTCCATCCCCACAATCTGTGTGCCGAGCCGCAGTCTCCCTGAGACGGAGCCAAGGCTGTGGCAGGTGCTGGGGTTACTGCGGAGTCAGGGTCAAGTGTGGTGACTGAGGCAGTCCTCCAGCTGGCCATGGGGGTACTCCAGGGTACTCCAGGGTAAGGGGGTGGGCCTGGGACGTGGGCAGCAGCCCAGACTTGGGGTAGGGATGGCGTTGGGGAGGGCGATGGTGGCGGTGACGAGGTAAGGAGGGACACGTTGGTGATGTTTGTGGTGACAAGGGTGGGGAGGCTGATGGCGCTGACAGTGGCGATGGTGGTGGAGGTGGCGGTGGGGGCTGGCAGTGAAGATGCGACAAAGTCGGGCGTTGGTGCTGGCGTCCGCCCTGTGAGTAAACTCCAGGGCACTTGACCGATGGCTGGCTGGCTGCCTCCTGTGGTGTAACCTTGGGACTGACCTGCCACCTCTTTTGTCCCTTGCTTTAGAGGTGCATCAGCAGCCACAGGACAATCAGCTACAAAGTATGCAGCAGGGTATGCAAGGTGTGCCCCTCGAGGTGACAAAGTTCGCCTCAGTGCGGCCAGGGACACAGGAAACTCCTGCCCTGGGGTCCAGCCCCAAGGGGCAGGGCTCTGGCGCATCGCTTGCTGTGTCTGGGACTTTGTCCCATACCATTCAGTCCTCAGCATACCAAGGTCCAGGTGGGGAAGGGACAGGACTCAGTCAGCACTGGGGTCAGAACCCACAGCCTGTGGAAGCCTGTGCTCTGGTTTCCCTCCCTCAGTGCCAGATGTGCCCCCAGGCCCGCAGGGGGGAACTCTCCAGGAATAACCTCCACCGGGAGCTTCATTCCACAGTGCCCAGGGCCCTTCCTTCACGCAGCTCCCCACAGTTTCTTCCAACTGCCCTCCTCCCCCTCCCACGGGGCCTCAAGAAGCCTTACTGGGGACAGCATTGTGACCCTGTACACTTGCATGGGCACAGTCTCTCCCTGTATCTGTCCTCACCATCCCCCTGGAAGGAAGAGATGGGTGTCAACCCCCCCCACACACACATAGGCCTGGGTCCCAGAGAAGCTAATGCTTCTGCCCAAAGCCCCAAGCCAGGGCGAGGGGCCGAGCTGGGACCCCAGCCCTCCGACCCCCAGCCCAGGGCTCCTTTCTGCCCTCCTTCCTGCTCTGCCCGCACACCCCCCCTCCTTGCAGAGACTTTAGCACACGCTCCTCTGATGCCGATGAGGCCCAATTTCTCCAGTCAGAGCATCGCCCTCTGGATCTGTCACCGGGGAAACAGCGGAACCTGTGAGCTGGGGAAGGCACAGGCAGACCCTGGCCGCCTGCGAGCGTTCCCACCTCCCCCAGGCTCCCACCAGTGGCCACCGGCAGCCCGACACAGTTCCTGCGCCGTGGCCTGGCAGGCCAGGTCCTCACAGGCTCTGGTCTCTCTTCCCACACAAGCCATCCCAGCGGACGGTATCGAATGCTCCAGGCCAGGTCCACACCCTCTGCTGTCCTCCCTCCCAGCATCTGCCTGTGGCCCCCTACTGTCCCCTCGCCCTCTGCTATGCAGAGGATCCCCGTCCTCTCGGGGCAGGTCGGCCTCAGTGACCCCTCCTCTGGCCCCTAAGCTCCTGGCACCCCAGCAGGGGTGGTGGACAGAGCAGGTGCGATGAACAAGAAGTGAATGGTGGGAACAAAGAGGGGCCACGCACTGGGCCTGACAATTCGGGCAGGTCTGTGTGGTGGCTTCAGTCTCAGAGCTCAAAGTAACCACGGGGGATGGTCTGCATTGAACCTTCCTAACTACAGAGGAGTCAGGTGGGCAGTCAGGTCCGGGGCAGTATCTTCCCTGACAAAGGTCAGTCTTTCATTCACCTTGACTGAGCCTCTCTGTTGTCTTTTTGCATCTGTGACCACAGACCTCTGGAATGTCAGAGTGACCCCCACTTCCCAGACCCCCGGGGGCGCAGATGCCCACCAGACCACGAGACCACAAGCCCTCGTCGTTAACTTGTTCCCCGCACAGGGCCTCCGTGCGCTGTGAATGTGAACTGTCCTGCGCCCTCCCCTCCCCTGTGTAAGACAGACAGCATCTCTCCATTTCACGCTCGCTCTGGTCCCAGAGACCCCCCACCTGGCTTTCTCCAGCCTCCCTAGCCTGCTGCCAGTGGATTCCCTGTGACCCCCCTCACGTCTCCCCCTTTGGTTCTGATGTATAACACATGTGGTAAAACCGCTGTTTTCCAGGGCCTTTCCCAGTCCGTGGAGCTCTTGCTTCCTGGCAGCCATTGTCAGTGTGGCTCAGACCGACCCATGACAGTTCCCTACAGCTCTGGCACTTCTTACGTGGACAACGGAGTGGCCCTTCACAGCGCCCCAGCCAGTGCATCCCCCAGGCCGTGCCGAGCCCGGGCGGCCCCAGGCCTGGCAGCGAAGGACGCTTGTCGTCCTCTGGCCCCTATCAATGCACAGACACACCAGCTCCTGTGTCCTCTGCTCTGCCCCTCAGTTTCCCTTCTAACAACATGAGACCGTCTACATTCTAGAAGTCACAGCTCCCTCCCCACAAACTCTGTCCCTGCTGTCACATAGTGCCATGGGGCTCGATGGGTTAGGCCCCCTCCCAGTGAGACTCCTGAGTCCCAAGCAGGGCACATGCCTGGGTTGCAGGCCAGGTCCCCAGTTGGGGGTGTGCAGGAGGTAACCATACATTAATGTTTCTCTCCCTCTCTTTCTCCCTCCCTTCCATCTCTCTAAAAATAGGTAAATAATTTTTAAAATTATTTTATTGTTGTTCAAGTACACTTGTCTGCATTTACCCCTTGAAAAAATAGGTAAATGATTTTAAAGTATATTTTATTGGTTATGCTATTACAGTTCTCCCATTTTTTCTCCCTTTTATTCCACTCTGCCCTGCACACCCGCTCTCTCCAGCATCCTCCCCCGCTTTAGTTCATGTCCATGGGTCATACATATAAGTTCTTTGGCTTCTCCATTTCCTATGCTATGCTTACCCTCCCCCTGTCTATCTTCTACCTACCATTTATGCTTCTTATTTCCTGTAACTTTTCCCCCATTCTCTCCCCTCCCCCTCCCCACTGATAACCCTCCACGTGATCTCTATTTCTGTAATTCTGTTCTGTTCTAGTTCTTTGCTTAGTTTGCTTTTGTTTTTTAGGTTCAGTTGTTGATAGTTGTGAGTTTGTTGTCATTTTACCGTTCATAGTTTTTATCTCCTTTTCCTTAGGTAAGTCCCTTTAACATTTTCCTATAATAAGGGCTTGGTGATGATAAGCTCCTTGAACTTGATCTTATCTGGGAAGCAGTTTACTTGCCCTTTCATTCTAAATGATAACTCTACTAGACAGAGTAATCTTAGATGTAGGTCCTTGCCTTTCATAACCTGGAATACTTCTTTCCAGCCCTTTCTTCCCTATAAGATTTCTTGGTTTTTTAAATTTTTTTATTTATCTTTAGAGGGGAAGGGAAGAAGTGGGGGAGAAATATCAAGGTATGATTGCCTCTCCTTGTCCCCTGCTAGGAACTGGCCTGCAGCCCAGGCATGTGCCCTGAGTGGGAATTGAACCGCGCTCAATCCACTGAGCTACACCAGCCAGGGCCCTATAAGATTTCTTTTGAGAAATCAGCTGACAGTCAGCTTACGGGAACTCCTTTGTAGGTAACTGTCTCCTTTTCTCTGGCTGCTTTTAAAATTCTCTCCTTGTCTTTAATCTTGGCTAATATAATTATGATGTGCCTTGGTGTGTATTGCCCTGGGTCCAACTTCTTTGGGACTCTCTGAGCTTCCTGGACTTCCTGGGAGTCTAGTTCCTTTGCCAGATTGGGGAAGTTCTCCTTTATTATGTTTTCAAATAAGTTTTCATCTTCTCACTCTTCCTCTTCTCCTTCTGGTACCTCTATAATTCGGATTTTGGAACGTTTAAAGTTGTCCTGGAGCTTCCTAAGCCTCTCCTCGTTTTTTTTGAATTCTTGTTTCTTCCTTCTGTTCCAAATCATTGATTGGAGTCCTGGTTTCCTTCCCTTCGCTATTGGTTCCTTATATATTTTCCTTTATTTCACTTTTCATAGCCTTCACTTTTTCCTCTAGTTTGAGTCTGTATTCAGCCAATTCTGTGAGCATCTTCATCACCAGTGTTCTGAACTGTCCCTCTGATAGGTTGTCTGTCTTTTCATTGCTAAGTTGTATTTTCTGGAGCTTTGATCTGTTCATTCATTTAGGCCATATTTTTTTTTGTCTTGGTGCACCTGTTACGTAGTGAGGGGCAGAACCTTAGGTGTAAGCTAGGGCAGCGGCGCCGTATGTGGGGGAGGGTCCGAGAGGGAACAGTGTCACTTGTTCTGCTCTCTGCCAGCTTCCAGTCACTTCCTCCACTTCCCACAAGCAAACTGGGCCCGTCCAGTGCGAATTCCCAGGTGGGTGGGTTTGTGTACATTCTAGGACCGTGTGGGTTTCTCCAACAAACTCTTCTCTGAGGCTGGAAGTTTCTCCTGGTGCCACAACCCCCACAGGTCTCTACAGCCAGAGGTTTTGAGGCTTTATCTCCCTGCTCTGGAACCCCGGGTTGTACTGTCTGTCTTGCTCCCCATTTGTTCCCCCTGGTTTAGCTGCATGCAGATGTGGAACCGCCTGGTCCAGCAGCCGCCCGCCTCGCCATGAGTCCTCTCCACCCCGGCTGCCCATCTCCGCCCCTCCTACAGGTCTAGATGAGTGTTTCTTCTTTAACTCCTTGGTCGTCAGACTTCCACACAGCTCAACTTTCTGGCAGTGCTGGCTGTTTTTTTGTTTTTAAATTGTTGTTGTCCTTCTTTTGATTGTGCGAGGAGGCACAGTGCGTCTACCCACACCTCCGTCTTGGTGGGAATCCCCAATAATGTCTTTAATTAAAGTGCTTGGAGAAAGATCAGAAAGCACACAGAAGCGACTCCACCTCCACAGGAGGGGGCATCCCCACAGCCCTCAACAGCCCAGGGCTCTAAGGCTTTCTAGAATTGGGAGGCACAGGAAGTGGGGCCCCCAGGCCTTCCCACCCTACTTCCTCGGCCAGGCTAGGGAAGCCCCGCGAGCCGCAGCCTTCCCCAGGGCTCTGAGAAGGGCTGGAGGGGGAGGTCACCTTCCCCCACACAGGCCCCCAGCAGGCAGGTGCCACCACCATTGCCGCTGACACCTGCAGCGCACGGAACACTTTCACTTCCGCCTCCTTGTGTCCCTCCCACAGTTGTCCCCCAGTTGTAGGAATGGTCATTCCAGGGTCCAAGTGAGGAAACTGAGGCTCAGAGAAGCTCAGAGAGCAATGCCCAGAGTAAGCACAGAGGGTTAGACCCAGACTGGCTCCAAAACCAGGTGTCCCTGGGCAAGTCTTGGTCCGGGCTCTAGTGGACTCCACAGAGGCCATGCCCGTGCCCACAGGGCAGACACCGGCCCAGCCAGCATGGCCCCAGGATGTGCACCCCAGGGCACTGGGCCGCCTGCCAGGAGCGCCTCCAGTGCCCATGACCCAGGACACTTCACCAGCAGCAGTCCTGGGTTCATACTCTGTCATTTGACTTACTTGATGTGCCGCCCTGGGCGAGCTCTGACCCTGTGTCCCTACTGAGGAATGGGGCGAGGATAAGGGCCACAGAGTTCACGAGTTAGTCAGGGCCTGTCCCCATCGGTCAGACCCCGCTGTGCCCTGACCTTTGTGCCTGGTGCCCGGCCCAGCAGACCCCGCCTCAGGGGAGAGCTCCGGGCCTGGACGGTGCACAGCCGAGCATCCCCCTGGTGCACTGAGGCAAAGACACATGTCGGCCCGGGAATGGGCTTGAGCTGGGGGCCAGCCTGCTGCAGTCCCAGGCAGACACCCGCTAGTGCTAACCGAGGCCGCCTCCACCGGTCAACTGACCCCAGGCCCAGCTCTGCGCCGGTGTCTCTCCACCTTCCTTCCCACACTGTCACCATCCCCGTTCCACAAATAAGGAGCCTGAGGCCAGCAGAGGCACGGGCCGCCACAGTCAGGATGGAGCTGGGGTCTGAACCCAGACAGGCAGGTCAGGGCCCAGGCTCAGCCACCATGATGTCATCCCCTCAAGCTTCCTGTGAAGGGGCCCAGGCGGGTTCACTCACTTTCCTGGGGGCCCAGCCTTCCCCCATCTTGTAAGGGATTCTCAGTAGGTCCAAATGACCCAAGGCCTTGGGAGGGGAGAAAGGGAACCCCCAAGTGCTGGGAAGAGGCCCCACACTGCTGGGGACACTGAGGCCTGGTGGCCAGGCTGGGACTTACTACGGGCCATCTGTCCCAGGGCCTGTGCTCTCTCCTGCCCAGTGCCCTCGCCCAGCTGCACTGAGACCCACAAAGCTTGGCTCCAACGACTCCCCCTGAGCCCCCACATCTGCCAGGAGACCCCGAGTCCTGCCGCAGCGAAGCTGAGTGGTCCCTACCTGTGCCCCAAAGGGGCCGTGGAAGTTAACGATGTCCACCGGCAGGCAGGAGTGGCCACTTCTGGGGCCTCCGGTGCAGCTCAGAGACTTAGTCCCCGTCCCCTCCTCCCCAAGCAATCATTAACCCTGACGGGGCCTCTCCTCCAGGGACGGGGAAGGCTCCTCGGGGCGCGGCCACGGCTGGGGAGCAAGCAGGAGGGCAGGCAGAACCTGAGTCACAGTGCGCCCTGTCCCAGCGGAGAGGGCCTGCAGAGCCCACACCTGCGGCAGTGGCCAGCCAGGCCCAGCCCTGGGGCAGGTGGGAGGAGGGGAGGGTGACAGTCCTGGCCCTTGGTCCCCTCCTCGGGACGAGAGTCCTCAGTGACGGGGGACCTGTGCAGAAGGTGGGTGAGGTCGGGAGAGGGCACTGGTAAATAGAAGTGGAACAATCCAACTTCCGCAGAGGAAGGAGGCCTGACTCGGGCATTGTCGCTGTTGTGCCCTGCTGAGGGCTCGGCAGGTGGGACCCTCCCCGAGGGACACCGTTCAAGGTGCAGGCCCGGCACGTAGCAGGGAGCCTACTCCCACCATTGGCCGGGGCCCCCAGGACACTGAATGTGGGGCTTCTGGGGCACAAGCCCACTGTCCCGCCCTCACCCTGGGTGACCCTCTCCTCTGGGGCAGGGGCCACGCCAAACACACCCTCAGTAGACGTGGCTGCCAGACACCAATTTTAATAGGGATGTTTGTTCCCCAACCTCCCAAATTTAAAAGAGATGGTCAGACATGGGTGAAGCGAAGTCGTGGGTCGTGTGTGTGAAGCTCACCTTTGCTGGGGGTGGGGCGGGGGAGGAAGTCACACATTTAAGTCCCAAGCACAGTGCCCCACCCAGAGTAAAATCTCAGCAAATGTCCGTGTTTGGAGTGGGTGGTGGGATGGCCGGTGGCCTAACTGGTAGCTAGGACAAGTAGGTGACTCCACTCCAGGCTCCCGGGATGATCCGAGACCAAGAGAATCAGCCTGCCTCTATGCCCGCCCCTGCTCTCCCCGATCTGTCCCAGGGCTGGTGGCTGGGGAGGACAACTGAGTCACTGCTCCAGCCCCCAGAGGGGTGCGTCCTGGCCTGTCCAGACCTTTGGACAGCGTCTGGAAGAGCCAGGTGTGGTCAGGTGGTGCCTTGCCCATCTCAGGGGGGACGTGTCTGCATGCCACAGGCACCCTAGAAGCTTGGGCCCAGGTCCAGGGTCAGCTTCAGCGAGCAGTGTGTGGCCGGGCAAAAGCTAAGTGGTGGGGCTAAGGCCAGGGTGTAGATGCAGATGACCTGGGTCCTAATTCCCTCCCCACCCCTTGCCAGATAGCAGCCTTGGGCAAGGCAGCTCATCTCCCTGAGCCTCAGTGTTCTCCTCTGTAGAATGGGCATAACAGCAGAGCCCAGCTCAATTCATGAAGATTATCCAGGTAATGCAGTCAGGTACTCAGCGCAGGGCGAGTGACAGGGAGAAGGGCATGTGAGGGCACCAGTCAGGTGCACGCCAGCCTTGACTCACAGCCACCGTCTCAGGTGTGTGGTTCTTACTGTTCTTAATTATATTTTATTGATTATGTTATTACAGTTGTCCCAATTTTCCCCCCTTTGTGCCCTTCCACCCAGCACCCCCAAATCCCTCAGGCAATCTCCCCACCATTGTCCATGTCCATGGGTCACGCGTGTAACTTCCTTCACTACTCCATTTCCTGTTCTGTACTTCACATCCCCATGGCTATTCTGGAACAATCTATTTGTACTTCTTAATCCCCTCATCTCTTCACCTGTTCCCCCCACCTCCCTCCCATCTGGAAACTATTGAAACACTCTCTGTGTCCATGAGTCTGTCTCTGTACTTGTTTGCTTATTTGGTTTTTAGATTCAGTTGTTGATAGATACAGCCCTGGCTGGTGTAGCTCAGTGGATTGAGCGCCAGACTGCAAACCAAAAGGTCCCCAATTCGATTCCCTGTTAGGGCGCATGCCTGGGTTGCAGGGCGTGTCCCAATTTGGGGGTGAACAAGGGGCAACGAATGAACGTTTCTCTTACACATCAGTGGTTCTCTTCCACTATTTCTCCCTCCCTTCTCCTCTTTCTGAAAATAAATAAATGAAATCCTAAACAAAATAAATTGTTGATAGATATGTGTTATTACCATTTTATTTTTCATAGTTTTGAGCTTCTTTTTCTTAAATAAGCCCCTTTAACATTTCATTTAGTAATGGTTTGGTGATGATGAACTCCTTTAGTTTTTTCTTATCTGGGAGGTTCTTTATCTGCCCTTCAATTCTAAATGATAGCTTTGCTGGGTAGAGCAATCTTGGCCATATGTCCTTGCTTTTCATGACTTTGAATATTTCTTGCTAATCCCTTCTACCCTTCAAAGTTTATTTCGAGAAATCAGCTGACAGTCTTTTGGGAACTCCCCTGTAGGTAACTAAATTCTTTTCTCTTGCTGCTTTTAAAATTTTTTCTCTTTAACCTTTGACATTTTAATTATGATGTATCTTAGAGTGGGTCTCTTTGTATCCATCTTGTTTGGGACTCTCTGTGTTTCCTGGGCTTGCACAGCTATTTCCTTCACCAAATAAGGGAAGTTTTCTTTCATTATTTTTAAAACACATTTCCAATTTCTTGTTCTCTCTCTTCTCCTTCTGGCACCCCTACGATGTGAATGTTGGAGTGCTTGAAGTTCTTCAGAGGCTCCTTACACTACCCTTGTTTTTTCAAATTTTTTTCTTCTTGTTGTTCTGATTGGTTGTTTTTTGCTTCCTTATGTTCCTGGTCATTGATCTGATTTTGATTCTCAGCTTGTTCCACTCTACCATTGTTTCCCTGTAAATTCTTCTTCATTTTACCTAGTGTATCCTTCATTTCTGACTGCATCTTTTCTATGCTGCTGAGGTCCTCACTGAGTTCCTTGAGCATCCTTATAACCAGTGTTTTGAACTCTGCATGTGATAGATTGCTTGTCTCCATTTTGTTTAGTTCTTTTTCTGAAGTTTTGATCTGCTCTTTCATTTGGGCCATGTTTCTTTGTCTCCTCATTTTGGCAGCCTCCCTCTGCCCCGTGTTTGTTTCTTTGTATTAGGTAGAGCTGCTTTGACTCCCTATCTTGGTAGTGTGGCCTAATGTAGTAGGTGTCCTGTAGGGTCCAGTGGCACAGCCTCCCCTATCACCCAAGCTGGGTACTCAAAGTGCACCCTTTGTGTGGGCTGAGTACCCTCGTATTGTAGTTGAGCCTTGGTTGCTGTTGGCGGATCAATGGGAGGGATTTATCCAGGCCAGTCAGCTGCAAGGACTGGCTGTGACCACTAACCGCCAACCTCCACCCTCTGTGGAGGATCAGCTGTGCAGGAGCAGGGGATGGTGCCCTGATGTGGGTTGTAGCTGTTCACCGGGTACACAGAATCTGGGGTTTCCCAGGTGGTGCAGCCCAATGTTGGCTCCCATCTGTGTTTTGCCCAGGCCTGCTGGGGTCCAGCCTCGGCAGGGTTCAGAGTCCCCAAAGGATGGACGGCACAGGCGACGAATGAAGGGTCAGACACCCAGTTGGATGCCAGAGAACAGCCAGCCTCTGTGGGACTGACCGAACTCACAGAGTTTGATTTAATCTTTATTTTTATACAGATTGTACCATAACATTAAAGGAACAGGTGAATGGTGTGATCAATTAAGCAGAAAAGATTAATGCAGAGGTAACTAGGAAAAGTACAGGAAATTCCATAGATCAAGTCATGTTAAACAAAGGTTATTCTGACCAGAAGAGTCATTAATTAGACAACTAGAACTAGCTGTATGAACAGAGCTTTAGATGTCTTATTCTTTATTAAAGTTCTTATAGTTAGGCATGAGGCAATTATTTCTATGTGCTTAGTTTGTAATAGTTAATTAGCTTGTCCTGCCTTTTTATCTGCCTAATTCTACTTGATATATATTTTTTATGTCCAAGGTAGAGGAGGGCCTGTTACTCCATCAACTTTTAGACATTCAGGGGCTACCTCATAAGGGGGGACTCTGTTCTCTAGCCAAGCAATCACTTTGTACAACCTCATTGGAATTCTGCGAATCATTAACCCTGAAATACAGGCGTCTAAAAATCCCACCACCTATTAATCACAAAGACAGACGTGCAGGGAGAGAGAGACAGGAAGTCCAGCCACAGCTACGTCTGCTGTGCACACGCATCTCGTTCATCCCGACTGAGTCAAGGGACGGCTGCTGGTGGGCTTCCGACATGGGCCTACCCTGCCTGAGCTATAAAGCAATCTGAGGTGGCTGCTACTTGTGCTGAGCTTGGAGATTCCAAGGTAAAGCCAAGCTGTGAATCTAGGCTGGTTGCTACTAGTGCCAGGCCTGGAGCCACTTAGCAAGAGGTGTGGGGTTTGGGAGCTCACTGAGACCAGCTGTTGCTTGTTTGATGGGATTTAGGAAGTTGTGAAGCATGAGCCCAGACCAGCCATTCATCTGGGAAAGTCCTGTTAACAGTTTGGGTGGGCCTGAAAGTTGGGTGGGACGGAGTCTCAGGGTATTGCCAGGGTGGGGCAAATAGTGAGTCAGGTTGATGGACTCTCAGATATGGCACCTGTCTGCTGGCTCTGTGGATGGAGGGTTTAGAAACTCTGCCCACCTTTCTTCCTGGGAGAAAGCTGTCCCCCAGCCCTTGCCTTGACGCCAGACACATCAGTTTCTCCTGTGCCACTGGTGGACCGTCAAGCTGCCACCCTGGTGTTGGGTCTCTGAGGGAGTGAGTCTGATCAGGCCCACGTATGAGTTCCTTACGAGAAACTGTTTGGGGCTCTAGAAGTTTCTCCCGCCAACTCAATCCCTGCTGATTTTTGCAGCCAGGAGTTGTGGGGACTTATCTTCCTGGCCCGAGAACCTGGGGCTGTAGGGGCTCCTGTGGGGCTGAGAGTGTTTGCTCCTGAGATATCCCTCCTGAATTTTTATCCAGCACACATGGGTGAGACACTAGCCAGTTCCGAGTTGGCGCCTCTCCTACCAGTCTGGATAGATGTGGTTTCTGTATTTTTTTAAAGATGTTATTTATTTATTTTTAGAGAGAGGGGAAGGGAAGGAGAAAGGGAGGGAGAGAAACATCAATGTGTGGTTGCCCCGCAAGCGCCCCCTACTGGGGACCTGGCCCGCAACCCAGGCCTGTGCCCTGACTGGGAACGGCAGGCCAGCACTCAGTCCACTGAGCCACGCCAGCCAGGACGATGCATGTGGTCCCTTTAATTCTGTAGTTGTCAGACTTCCATTCAGCTCGATTTTGGGTGGTTCTGAGTGATGGCTCCTCTATACTTGAGTTGTAGTTTTGATGTGATTGTGCAAGGGAGCAAGCTGTGTTTACCTGTGCTGCCCTTTTAGATGTGTAGAGTTTGTGGATGTTTTTATTGTTTAGTCTATTACAGTTGTCCCAGTTTTTTCCCTTTTGCCCCCCCTCCACCCAGCCCACCCTTCTCCCCCAGTCACTCCCCTCTCCATGGTCCATGGCCACAGGCCATTCATCTGTGTTCTTTGACAAATTCCTTTTCCCTTCCCCCCTCCCACCTCCCCCAGGTATGTGGTTCTTAAAATTTTGAAGAGAAAATTTTCTCATTTCCTTTTTTGCTGACAACCTACCATGTGGAGCCACTGTGTTCAGAAATTGACGATGCTGAAGTCAAGTCTTGTATTGTCCCCAGCTGCGTCACATGGAGCTAAGCCCTTCCTCTCTGAGCCACCACTTCTTCGTCAGCACCCTGGAGACCTCCCCACACACACCGTGTCCGGCCTCAGAGGCCACCGAGAGAGCCACACTGAGGGTGGCTCTAGAGTGCATGCGTCCAGTCCCTCCTCAACCTCAAGGTCACCCTCCGTGTTGCACAGAGCTTTGCAGAGTGCAAACTTCCTTCACAGCTCTGTTCTGCAGTCAAGGGGCCAGTCTGAGAGCAGGGCTTTGGTGTCAGAGATTCACGGCCTCCCACCCTAGAAAGAACTTGGGGACCCAAGAGACCAACCCCTCCCCACTGCTCAGACCCTGAGCCCTTTCCAGGGCTCACATTCTCTTGAAAGCAGCCCCTTCCAAGCGGCGGTTCTGCCACAGTTTGCACACTTCCAGTGATGGGGCCTCGCCTTCTCCCACGGCCACCACTCCATGTCCCCGAGGGTACGTGTTTTATGGAGTTGAGAGCTGCCTTGGCCACTTCCACTGGGCTGGCATGCTAGGAGCACCAGTCCCAGTTCGGGCCTCTCACTGGGACAGCCCCTGCCCCAGAGCCCTCCCTCGGGCTCTGACAGTCACTCCCCACCTCCATCACAGGCAGGCACAGCAGCCGGGCAGACCAGGGTCCATGCTCCAGCTCTGTGCCTTCCTGGACGGGCAAGCCACTTTCCACCTCTGAACCTCAGCTTCCACATCAGGAAAATATGGGGAAGTAAAATAATCATGTGGCTGTTTCTTTCTTCCGTCAGTGGAGCCCTGAGGTGGAACATGACCACCTGAGCTCCCGCCGCTCTCTGTCATTCAACGGTCTGCACATCAGCTCCATTCAGGCCCTGGGCTGGGCCCTGGTAGGGCAAGGGGTGGGGTGGGGTGTGCATCCCTGCCCCCACACAGGGAGACTCTGTGTGAGAGCAGAGCAGGCCAGGCCGAGTGGAAGGAAAGGGAAGACCAGTGAGAGGGAAGAGTGTGTCCAAAACCCCATTCTGAAACGAGCCCGGCCCTTGGGAGCCCTGAGAGACTGAGGTGGCAGGAACTCACTTGTTCAGAGGATCGAGTTTCAAAAACTCTGTACATTCATATGATGGACTACTATTCAGTAATTTTTTTTTAAAAAGACACCCCTAGCCCTGACCTGCATGGCTCAGTTGGCTGGGCATTGTCTCAAGAAGTGAAAGGTCACCAGTTTGATTCCTGGTCAGGAGACGCGCCTGGGTTGTGGGTTTGGTCCCCAGTCGGGGCTCGAATGAGAAGCACCCGATCTATGTTTCTCTCTCTCTCTCTCTCTCCCTCCTTTTCCCTTCTCTAAAAATAAACAAAATCTGCCCTGGCTGGTGTAGCTCAGTGGATTGAGCATGGGCCTGCGAACCAGACTATCGTGGTTCGATTCCCAGTCAGGGCACATGCTTGGGTTCCAGGCCAGTTTCTGGCAGGGGCCAGTTCCCTGCAGGGGATGCACGAGAGGCAACCATACATTGATGTTTCCTTCCTCTCTCCTTCCCTTCCCCTCTAAAGATAAATAAAATATTTTTAAAAATAAACAAAATCTTTAAAACACAGACACCTTCATGTTCATTGCAGCGTCGTTATTCACACTAGGCAAGACATGGAAACAACCTAAGTGTCATTAGCAAATGAATGGACAAAGCAAAGGTGAGATGCGGTGGGATATGATTCAGCCATAAAAAGAGAAGGCAGTCCTGTTGTTACAAGGAAATTTTACATTGAACTTCAATTAGCCTGCAGGGTACAGAAGCCAAGCCATACAGTTGCCATTAGGCTGTGCCCACAATACCTGCAGATGTGGCTGGATCCCTCAAGTTCTCGGTGTCCCCAAAACATCTTGAGGTTCGTTCCTTGCCATCTTCCCAGGAAACCAATCCTCACTCCTTATCTGGAAATCTAACAGGAAAATTGTAAGGGTGGGAAAGTGTTACCCACCCACCGTTCTTTGGATGTTGTTTCTGACTCTGACTCACGTGTAGCTGATAGATGCACAGAATGTTTGTGTAAGAATCCTAGGAACTAGTTTCAAAACATACAGACCCCGACCTTCAGCCATCCCAGCTCCGGGAGATTCGCTGACCTTCGTCCATGGAGCCCGATGACCTGGAGCCCGTAGGACTAAGCCGGGAAGGCACGCACCGGACCTCGGCTCGTCTTATCAGTGGGGCCTATGCTCTTCTGCACGTAGAGCGATTTTCAGCCCCCTCCCTAATCTCCTTGTTTGGTTCCCCTCTCCCTCCTTACAAACACCTCTGCCTCCACGGAGAGGGCGAGATGGGCTTCGAGACGTGGGTACCCCATCCTCCAGGTGGCCAGCACCCAAATAAACCACTTTCCTTTACATCAGCACCTGCCCCTCAAGTGCTGACTTTTGCAGTGGCTGGCAGCCAGACCTGCATTCAATTATGCTGTCTTTGGTGACAACATGGTGGACCTGGAAGGCATCACGCTAAGTGAAATGAGCCAAAGAAAGACAAACGTTTCATGATCTCACTTATATGTGCAATCTGTAAAAAACAAAAAGTTCAATGCGTATTTTGTAAGGCTTTATTTATTTCTTCTTAGACCAAAGTAAAGGGAGGGAGAAAGAGGGAGAAAAACATCAATGTGTGGTTGCTCCTCATGTGCCCCCTACTGGGGACCTGGCCTGCAACCCAAGCATGTGCCTGAACTGGGGATCAAATTGGTGACCCTTTGGCTCGCAGGCCAGCGCTCAATCCACTGAGCCACACCAGCCAGGGCTGAATACAGATTGTAGAAACAGACTGTGGAATGGCGGTTGCCAGGGGCTTGAGTTAGGGGGAGGTGCGGAGATGTTGGTCACAGGGTACAAATTTCCAGTTGTAAGATGAGTAAGTTCAGCCCTGACCAGAGTGGCTCAAAGAGTGGGGCATCATCACACAAAGCAAGAGGTCGCTGGTTCGATTCCTGGTCCGGGCACATGGCTGGGTTGTGGGTTCAGTCCCAGTTGGGGCATGTGTGAGAGGTAACTCTGATTGATGTTTCTCTCTGATGTCAATGTTTCTCTCCCTCTCTTTCCCTCCCTTCCCTTCTATCTAAAAATAAATAAAATCTTTAAGATATCTTTTAAAAAGATGAGTAAGTTCAGGAGTCTAATGTACAGCAAGGTGGCTTATTTAACAACATTGTTCCAATCCTTGAAAGTTGCTACGAGCATGGAGCTTCCTTGTTCTCACCACAACCACAAATGGTGCTTATGTCGCTGAAGGGTGTGTTAACTGTAACATTTTGCAATGCAGACATGTATCAAATCCTCACAGTGTACAGACTGAACTTACACAATGTTTCGTGTCAATTACATATTAGTAAGTTTCGGGGGAGAAAGACCAGCTGCTAACACAGCAGGCAGGATCTCAAAAGCATGATGCTGCACAAGAGGAGGCGGCATCACACAGCCAGCCACTCCCGACACGAAGTTCTAAACACAGAACACCAACTACAGTGATAGGAACCAGACCAGCTGTTACTTCTCCAGGGACCTGACTTGGAGCGGGTGAGAGGGAACTTTCTGGAGTGATGAAAACGGCCCAGATCCCAATCAGGGTTTTAGTTAGACAGAGGTGTATGCTTACGGAAAATGCGGGAAGCTACCCACATACAGTTTGCGCATATTGCTGTAGATCCATAAAGTATGCCCTAAATTCGGCCTTAATATCGTTCTCATCTAAAAAGGAAAAAAAGAACAATACATGTAGAACAATACATTCTTCAACATGTTTGTTGAAGAATGAACCAGAGTGAGGTAGAAAGCAGGCACCTCTCCGTCTGCAAAATGGACATTACAGCAGAGCCCACCCCAGAGGTTGCACACGAGGGGGGAGTTCAAGGCGGTCCAGGTCCCTTTGCAGCCCTGGGAAGAGCCAGGGCCCTGTCACTGTCCAGCAAAACTTCCTCCCCTCAGGTTGTGTCCATTTTGAAATCTGTAACACAGATTTGTAACACAGAGATGATAACAGTATTCCCACACTGTTCAGATGTTAGGGATAACTAAGGCAATTCATGTTAAGCACTTAGAATATTATTTGGCTCATGGTCAAAGCTCAACAAAAACTTAAAAAAACAATTGGCCTCGCTAAAATAAATAAATATTACATATAATTTTTTTAAGTTGGCCTCAAAGTCTCGGGCCAGTGGAGAGGGGCCAGGTCCTAGGCTGAGAAAGGAGGGCCTCATGGGCAGCCTCTGGGAGACAAGGTCTTCGGGGGACTACGACTCCGGGCAGGATCGGCCAGAGTAGGGCACACTGGGAGTTGTAGTCCTCGCCGGATTAGGACGCCCACGGATGCGAGGCATCCAGGATGCCCTTGGGGGTTTGGGTTGGCCGCCCCCCTTAAGCAGGTTTCCACCAGTCTCTATCCAGGCTGGCTGTAACGATGGGCATACGCCCTCTCTTGTCATTGCAGGATCCCAACCTCCCCAAGGAGGTATAATTGCTACCATTTCCCAGATGAGGAAACTGAGGCTCACAAAAGGGCCCAAACGGGAGAACCAAGATCGGCTGACTCCAGAGTGCGCTTTGTACACGGATCCTTGATTCTCCATCCGCGGCTGGGAGCGAGAGTCAAACTTCTGTGAGGCAAAGGCTCTTTGAATGGTCACAGACTCGTATTAATTGTACAGATGAGAGACTATGTCAGCCACCAGTCCATGGTTACGCGGACAGCAGCCAAGCAGCCATGATGCCCAACTCTAGGGTCTTCGCCCCTCGCCAGCCCTTTCCGGTGGGACGAGTAGGCACGGTCGGGCTATACCACGCCCTCTTCCCCCTCCCGCTCCTGCGCGCTTGGTGTAGTCCAGGTAGTTCCATGCGCGCGGGAGCAGGGGTGAAAGCTACGCAGCCGGCGTGGGCCCCGCGCTTGCGCCCAGTGGTGAAGTCCGCGGACGGTTCCACTGCGTGGGGCCAGAGGGGGTGCCGCGGCCGGTGACGCTCGGGCCGCAGCAGGACCGGGACCCGGGGCTGCAGCGGGAGCGACGCGCCGGCCGCCCGGTGGGGCTGGAGCCCCGCCGCGGCCCCAGGTAACGCCCAACCTGGCTCTAGCGCCGTGCGCCCGCGCCGCAGGGACAGCAAAAATGGAGCGATTGGGGGCGCCACGGGGTGGCAGAGTAGCGCAGGACTTTCAGCGGGACCTTTCCCTGCGTCCGCAAGGCCGAAGCTCGCTGTCCCGGGACCTGGAGCCAGAGCCGCTCCGCTTAAGTCCGTCCACTAGGCTCAAGTGCCCCATTCGCGGAGCCCCTGGGAACTACAAGTCTCAGCTTGCCCTGAGCACTGCGCATGCCCCGATTGTAACCCCCGGCGGGTCCCCGCTTCAGCCGGGGCCCTGGCGTCTGGGATAGAGAGCTGCGGGCATTTGGCCTCGTCGCCTCCGTTCCATTTTACCGGGGCTCCTGTGCCAACCCCTGGGGATCCAGAACGTCCTGGCCCCTGCTGTGGAGTGGTTGCGGTCCGGAACCAGATCACTGCACCCCAGAGCCGTCGTTAACTGCTTTCAGGATGTCGGGTCGCCTAGGGTGGGGGGAGCGGGGCGGGGCAGCCAGAGAGGGTCTGGTCTTGTCCAAGGTCACTCAACTTCCGTTGCCTGAGGGCCACTATGGCTAAGTGTAGTGGGTGTTGGAGGTTGGGAAGGCGGTGTGGGCAGGAAGGGGGTGGTGGGAAGCTGGCTTTCGAGTAGGAGAGACAGTTAAGATGGAGAGGAAATGGGGTATTTGGTCGGACTTATCCTGGATCTTCTGGGCGCCGCAGTCCTGTAGCCCTCGGTTTTCATCTGTGGATGATGTGGTGACGGTACCTGCTACCTGCTCGACCTGGGGGTGCCAGTGGTGATAGCTGCAGGGAAGAGGAAGTCAGAAAGGACAACCCCTCCTGGCGCCATACTCTCAAAGTTTCCACGTCCCAGCACAGACCCAGGCCTGGAGAGTCAGGCAGGTACCCCCAAAGGTGCACACATAAGGAAAGAGAGAGAGCCACTGTTGACTCTCTGAGGTGCTGTTGCCCCATTTTACATTTGGCCAAACTGAGCCTCAGAGAGGGTGACTTCTGAAGGTCACACACGCTTGTTTCAGCGGTTCTCTTTTTAATCATCAGTGTATTCCTGCCTTGTTGGCACATACTGAGTGCTCAGTAAATGTCACCTGTCACTAGTGTTGTTATCAGTGTCCTGATTTTACAAAGGAGAGACTATGAGACAGAGAGAGGCCAAACAACTGGCCCAGAGTTTCAGAGCTGGGGCCAGAGTGCTGCAGACCTGAGCCCCAAATCTGGGAACACCTTTATAGGTACCCCACCCTACCCCCATCTGCTCTTTCTAGGGGAGTCAGAGCTTGAGGCTCAGATGTGAGGGCAGTTTGCTCAAGCCTGTCTTGGGCTGGCTCTGTGGGGCAGGGCAGGTGTCCCTGGGTGGTCTGCCTAGAAGCCTGCAGGGCCCTGCTTCTTTGGAGAGCTCAAGGATTCTTAGGAGAAGGGAGTGCAGCATTTTCTGACCTGAAGAAGGGAGGGTGGCAGCCAGCTGTCCAGGTCCTTGGATGGGCCAGTGCAGCAGGGCAGGGCCCCAGCAGGAACCAACGTCCCTGCCTTCTTCCTGTTCAAGGGAGTCCCATCTCCTGCACAGGAGACCCAGGGGTGGGGGCTGGAGCAGAGCAGCCATTGTTTTTGCACTTGGAGCTATCAGGATTCGGATCCCTCTGCCACTTGTTTACCCTGTCACCTGGAGCCACCACTAGTCTCTGATCCTCCGTGGTCTCTCTCCTGTCCCAGGACTTCTGTGCTTTCATTAAACAGCCCTTGGGGCTGTTTGGACCACAAGGTTGACATTTGCATGGCATGAACCAGACTTAATGTGAAATCAGGATGTGATCCCAGGTTTACCCCTTAATGGCTGTATGATGGTGGGTGAGTCACACCCCTTCTCCCCTAAGTTACCTCATCTATAAAATGGAGCAAATACTTGTCATTCGAAGAACCAGTGATCAGGATGGGACTTATCCAGACCATGCAGGAGGCCCTGGGACCCCAATTTCTGCACAGAACCTCATGGCAGATGTCCAGGCAAGGGTAAACCCCCTATTACCTGTGGTTTCTAGAACCCACTGGACCACACTTCCGGGATCTGTGGCAAGGGGTGTTACTTCCTGAGCCACCTTCCTTATCTGTATGATGAAAGTAGCAGAACTGGCCTAGGGGGCAGGTGTCTTTGAGAATGTGGCTTGCAGGAAGTGTGCAGGCCACATCCCCACAGTGGAGTTCCAAAGCACAAGAGTCAGCAGGGAACCTGAAAGGGGATTTCATGGCCTCTCTGGAAAATTGAGCCTCCTTCCCACTTACTCCAGAGTGATTCTATGTGCACTCGGGAAGGTTTTTCAGGTTAAGGGAGATGTGTTTCTGGCCCTGGGGAGAAGCCAGAGGTGGTGTGGGGGTTTCCTGAGGGCCCCAGGGGGCTGTGCATGAGAGGAGGCAGGGCAGGGCTTTCCTGGTCCTGTAGCCTAGGGCTGAGAGTTCAACCCAGAGCCCCTTCTGTGGCCATCCACCCATGGCCTGTGAACCAGGCTGGTGGAGTCCCACCTGACGCAGTGTGCGGACAGTTGCGCTGTGTGTGGAGGAAGTCAGAGCAGCCGACTGCTGGAGACCAGGTGGTCTTTAAGCTGAGTCCCAAAGGCAGGTGTTCGCGTGAGGTGAGTAGAGGTTGTTGAGAGTGTTCTGGGCAGAGTGAATGGTACAGTCAGAGGCTTCGAGGATTGAAAGTACAGACCTGGATTGTGGCGGATCACTTTCTGACTTGGGGAATGGGAAGGTTCCTTGGGGAATGGGAAGGTGGCCTGGGGCGAGTCAGTTCACCTCCTGGAGCCTTACATCATCACCCATAAAATAAGGCTGGTTCTGCTACTTCACCCTCCCAGTGAAGGCTGGATGTTGTGCCCTTAAAAATTCTGGGTCCCCTCAGGCCAGTGGAGTATACAGTGATGGATTGTGACAGAGCTGTGTGCAAGTTATATGGCATGAGGTGAAGGTCATGCCATTTGAAGCTGACTTTGCAGCTTCCTTTAAGAGGTAACATGGGAGCTGAACCTCAAAGGGCAGAGAAGAGGGATGGGATTGGTAGAAAGGAGGAGAGGGCATCCTGGACAGGAAAGTGGCAGCAGGGAAGGCCAGGTGGAGGGCCAGCACGGTTGTGGGGGAGGGCTGGGCAGAGAGGGGTCTGAGAAGTTTTGTTGGGGGGAAGCTTGGTAGGGGCATGTAGCTGAAGGCCAGGCAGCATGTTCTGTGCCTACACAGGCAATCGGGGGGTTGTCTTGACATGTAGGCATCTTAAAATATGGAGAGGACTTTCTAATTGTGTTCACATGGTGGGTTGCAGGGTTATAGGAGAAGAGAATTGATAAGGTGACTAGAAAAAGCCATCCATCCCCTGTATCATCCCCATCTATTCTCATACACACACGGTGCTAACTGCGGTGGAGAGAACGAGCCCAGCTTTCCAGGTACCATCTGTAGTGACACATCATGAGCTTGATCTGTGCCTAGAGTTCAGTCTTTGTGTTGCTGGCTGTGCATACACAGTGCTACACAAGCCTTCAGTAAGCGTGTCTATTCCCCAAACTTACAGGTTTTTCCACTGGATACCTTTCCTGAAGGGGGATTTATGACTAAAGGAGTTTTTATGGCTTAAAAAATGAAAAACATACTCTTTGACAGGAATTTTCTTTAGACTTTTCAGTAGGTTATATACTGTACAGGGTTGTTTTTTAAGAGCAAATGTACAAAAGCATGTACAATAAAAAGTCTACCCTCCTGCCCTGGCTGGTGTAGCTCAGTGGATTGAGCACGGGCCTGCAAACCAGACGATCACGGTTCGATTCCCAGTCAGGGCACATGCCTGGGTTGCAAGCCAGTTCCCGGCAGGGGACACACAGTACATTGTGTGTCCTCGGCAGAGGCAACCATACATTGATATTTCTCTCCCTCTCTCCTTCCCTTCCCCTCTAAAGATAAATAAATAAAATATTTTTTTAAAAAAAGTCTACCCTCCTGACCCAGTAGTCTCTTAGTTCTCCCTGAGAACAATTGTCAGTTTCTTCTATATCCTTCCACAAATATTCTGCAGATATTTTTGTATGTATCTAATTTTTAAAAAATAGATACATACTGTCATATTATGTTGAGCATCTTGCTTTCAGTATTTTTAAAAAAGATTTATCTTTAGAGAGGGAGAGAAGCACCGATGTGTGAAAGGTACAGCGATAGGTTGTGCCTCTTGCACCTCCTAAGTGGGAACAGGCACGTGCCCAGACTGGGAATCTCAGTGGCAACCCATTGGTTCACAGGCCACTCAGTCCAGTGAGCCACACCAGCCAAGCAGGGCTCATACACCATTCTTGATTGGGCCGGTTCCCAGCTCTTGAATATTTCAGGTATTACTCATCTTTTTGCTTAAATAATCAATATGGCTTTAATTTTCGACTTTGTATATATGCCCAGGGAGAGCATCCAGACAAAGGGGGAACCTCAGCTTTGTCTTATGTCCAAACACATGATCAGCCACACTTCCGTGGCTATGTGACCTGGGGGCAGTGATGCCTGTCTTGAATCCTTTTTACCCGTCTGTAAAATGGGCAGGTTGTACTAATCCTTCTGTCACATAGGTGCTGGGAGTACAGTAGAAAACTAAAAACTTGGCTAGCTTACTTCCCCAATCCCCCTTAGTCAAGAAGCAACTGAAGTGCCCCGACACCTGCTTCTCTAGCTTCAAGTGGTTACCCGCCCCTTCTCCTGGCCATGTTGGGGGCGGGGCAGTTAAAAATATCTGTGACGTCAGCATGCGCAGGGCCAATCCTCCTGCCGGTTAGGCGTTAGCTTATTTACATGGATAGCCCACTATTGGTTCCTTAGGCAGTGAGGGCCGTCCCAGCTTTTTAAAGCTGCCGCGCAGTATAAACTTGCAGATGTGGAGCATCCAGACCCTGATGTCATCGAGTGCAGTAGCTTTTGGGGCTGACGTCATCTCTGGGGGGCTTGCCGGTACAGGGCTGTTAGAGCTTTCCTAACCACTCGGGCTGGCCTAAGACGACCACCCCCCCACCATCCTAAGCGAAGATTGGCCCCATCGCAGTTCAGTGTCCCAGGTGGCGCCCTGCCTCCAGGAGGAAACCATGATACAGTAAGTCCGGGCTGCGGTTCTCTCGGCAGGACCCATGTTTCCGGCAGAGAAACTGAGCCTCAGAGGGGCGAGTGGGTCTTGAGTTGCTTAACGAGTTTGAATTGCAGCTGATTGGTCTTTCCCCCCTCCGAGTCTCCCATCTTTAGGTCTGGCCGTGTGGCCCCGCCCCTTGCCTGTGATTGCTGCGGTCACTTTAAGTGCGAAAGTGGGGGCGAGTTTTTTTTCAATCTGCCTCCCAAAATGTCCGCTCACTCATCACGTGCCTAGCTGCAGCGAATGATTGGCTCTTGGGGCCCCAATGGGGCGGGGCTGTCGCGGGCAGCTGTCTGCTACTGTTTGTCGGAACCTCCTAGCGCGCTCCCGCGAGGCCCCCTCCCACCCGACGCGCGACCCCGTTGCTCCCAATGTTGTGAATCAAATGTCGGGTTTGTTACATTCCGCTGGCGCGGCGGACAGTTCTTAAAGGGCCAGCCGCGGGCAGCTGCGCAAACCAGTCCGCGTCCTGCGCCGCCTCCGGCTCCCGGAGAGTCTGGGCCGAGGCAGGCTTAGCGCGCGTGGGCCTCGGGAGGCGGACGCCAGCGGACCGACAACAAAGAGAGAGGGCCCCGGAAGGAGCAGGACTGCCCGCGGACTGGGGGGTGGGGAGGGGAGCATATTGTTCCGCAGGGCGGGGGCTCTTAAAGGGTCCGGGCAGCCCCGCAGCACCACCGCCGCCCCCTTGCCCAGCTTGGCCGCCCTAGATCGGGAACAAAGGAATCAACGTGTGTCCAGGCGGCTGAAGGTGAGTCGGGGCCAGAGCCCCCAACTCCCTATTTCCGCATCCCTGGAAACTGCTGTCCCCCTTCCCTTGGGACTGGGGGCTGTGATAGAGCTGGCTCCGCAGGGGTTAATCACAGGAAGTCCGGCGGGGGCGGCGAGATGTCTAGGATCAGAGACACCCCCGTCCTAGCGACCCCCGAGGCCTCCACGAGTCTTCCTGCTCCAGAGTCTGGGTGCTGCGGTTGGAGAGGAAGGAGCCGCCCCCCTCCCCCTGCCGCCGCCACTTCCTTTGTTGTTGCTTTTGTCTCACGCCGAGCACATGGTCCGGGATCCTCGACTCTTAAAGTCACAGCGCTCATGCTCAGACGCCGCAGTCTGGCCTCCCGCCCCCTTGTCCCTCCAAACGCGGCACAAAGGAGTGAGATGGGGATGAGAGAGGCCCCTCTCCAGGCGTGTCCACACCCTGGCATTCCATTCCCTGGGAGTGGTAGCTGAGGAAGCTTCCCAGAGGCCTGCAACCTGTACCTGGCCCGCATTGAGGGACCCCCTCAGGCACACTGGTTCGCCGCCCCACTAGTGCAGCCTCTTGGGGGTCTTACATCTCTGGTCCTCTGGCTTGACTCGGGTATTCTGGGAAGGAGAGATTTCCATCCCCATTTTACAGTTGTGGCAACTGAGACTAAGAACTGAAGAGATTTCCTTGAGCAAGGTCACCCAGGGAGTCCGGGCTGGCCAAGCAAGAACTCCTAGTCCCAAGTGTGGCTGTACTGGCCTGTCTTTTTCGGGGGGTGAGGGGAGGGAAGGAAGGGGCTTCTCATCCTGTTTGCTCTGTTCGTGCTTTCAGACTGGCTTTGCTTATCTGCAAAACAGCACCTGGGGCCACCTGACATGACTTGAAAGGGGTTCCCTAGATGCAGACGGGGGTGGCTGCTGGGGCACTTGAAGTAGGGAGTTGGCTGCCTCCTGGGAGGAGGGCATGGGTGCAAGGGCCAGTGCCTGCTTTCAGGCAGGATGGGATTTAGGGTTGGGACTTAAGGGAGAGAGCACAGCACACAGGAGCATGGAAAGGCAGAGTGGTTAGGGGGTGTCCATCCTTGCTGTTTGACCTTGAGCCAGCTACCAGCTCTAACTTGGAGCCTCCCTTGCTTGTTTCTCTCCACGGTAGGGTGAGTTGCAGGCACCTTCAGGAGCACTCCCCTGATCTCCTTTAGGGCCTGGAATAGAGCTGGGATCAGGCGGTTCTTAGGGTTCCTGATGCTAGTGAGTGAAGCAGGGGTTGGGGGAATCTGGGCCCAGGCGGCCAGCCAGGGCCAGTGCAGTCCCTCTCTGGGTTTGTGGTCTAGAGAAGGTGATTTGCTTTCTTTGGGTCTCAGTTTCCTCGGCTGTGAAGTGGGTGTGTCCCCTCTGCTACCTCTGTCCCTAGTAGGAGTTCAGCAACCAGGGGCCTCCTCCTTGCCAGCTGGGGTGTTCCCCTAGGGAGGCATGCATCCCAGCGACTGCTTGCAGAGCTTGAAGCAGCCCCTGATTTCTGCTTGGAGGGCGGGGATGAAGGTGAGCCTCTCTCACTACCTGACGGTGGCTGCTTACACCTAAGTCTTGCAGACCGTTCCTCCCGGGGCCTGTGAGCAGCCCTTGCCAGTGCACTGGGAGTGGCCACCACGCTGCTCCCACTCTGCGGTGAAGAAGCGGAGGCTCAGGGAGGGGCAGTGCTGTGCCTGAGACTCTGGCCAGAGATCAGGGTGTCCTGTGTGAGAACGCAGGGACCAACACTGCCTTCTCTGGAACTGTTGTCAGAGCTGGAGCCTCTTCTCTCTGCTGGTTTGGGTTCTCAGCAACTTGCTTCTTCCCTTTCCTGAGGGTGAGTGTCTTTGAGGGGCTGGCCTCGAAGCAGATTCCCATGGGCCTGGGCCTCTGTGGGGTTTGCACACCTGTGTCTTAATGCTGCCCAGGCTTCAGCAAGACAGTCTGGCTCAAGGAGCAGTCGAGGCCACTGCCTGGGTCGCGTCCCAGTGCACTCACACCTCCAGCTGCCTGGCTCTGAGCCACACTGTCCCTGCTTCTGAGCATGGCTATGTGAGGTCTCATCGAGACGGCTCGTGGGAAGTGTCACAGCTATTGTTAATACTCCTCATCAGTGGGACTGGGTTCCCAGGATCTCAGGGGTCAGAGTGCAGATTCCCAAGCCTAGCCCAACTGTAGAAAATGCTGGAGAATTTGGTAAAAGTCTAGGTGCCCTTGTTTCCCAACTGTAAAGATTCTGATCCAGGAGGTCTGGGGTTGGCCAGGGGCCTCAGGTGTCACCTCTGAGTCTCTCTTGGCCTTTGTTTGCTAGGCTGAATTGTCAGCAGGCATCAGGGAGGCTGTGTGTGTACATGCATGTGTAAGGATGTGCACTGGCCCACACAAGGGATCACACACCTGTGGTGGGCAGGTGGGAAATGATCCTGGGGGGGGGGGCTTATGCTTCAAGCAGGGGGACTCCAAGCAGAAATGAGGGCCCATGGAACCAGATCCCCTGCCCCCCACCCCTCCAAGGACAGGTCTGTATGTGGTCTCCCAGGTTTGAATCGCTGGCACTAGCTCCACTGTACCAGACTGGCCTTGGCCCTGTGTGACGTGCATCTCCACACCAGGCATGCCCTGCGCTAGACACAAGCTGGTCACTGGGCCCCCCGCCCCTCTGACAGGCAGGCTGGGCGGGTGAGGTGTGCCCCCAGCCCCCACTTCTGGCTGGGCCTCCCTGACAGCTGGAGAAGCGCCTTCCTTGGAGGCTCACTTGGAGAGTCGGGGCCCAGGCTTGAATGCAGAGGGCAAAGGAAGTGTCTTTGCCTCGTTAGGCAGGAAGGAACAAAATGCCAAGGGGGCAGTGCAGCTGCCTCCAGGCTGTGTCCCCAGAGAGGCGGGTGACACCCACAGCCTGCGGGCAGGGACGCACAGGAGTTTCATCAGAGGGGAAGGGGCAGTGGGGGCCTCCCTCTGGTGGGAACAGCATGGGCTGTGCAGGGGCCTCCCCCCGACTTATGGTGATGTGTGCCACCTCCAACTTGCCCCCCGCCCCCAGCCCCCAGCTCCCAGGGAGGGAGAAGACCTGCCACACCCCATTCCCACTCAGCTTTCTCCCTTAGGTCCTGGCTTCCCCTCCCCGCCCCCAGCAAGCTCCACCTCCCACTTGGGGGCTGTGTGCAGCCCCCAGGGCAAAGGCCTGGCCTCCTTCCAGACTCACCGGACCAACCAGGGTGGCTGGCTTCCTACATCATCTCCTGGGAAGCCCTTGGGCTAGACCCCTCCCCTGGGCCAGGATGCAGCCAGAGGCTTGTGGATAGCCCCCCTCCCAGTTTTGGCCCTTGTGCAAGTCCCCTCCTCTGTCTGAACCTCAGTTTCTCACCTGTAAAATGGAGCCAATAGTGCCTCTGAAGACTAGGTGAAATCCCATGTGGACAGGCACCGTGGGACTAGGTTACGGAAAGGAACAAAGGGACAGCTAGGTCCGTACCTGGGCAGGCCCTGAGCCAGAGAAGGGAGGGAGGTGGCCAGCCCAGCAGGACTTTCTCATAAGGGGCAGCTTTGCCTTGGACTAGGCGTTCCCAAGGGCAGGAACTGGGTCAGAATCTCTTACCTGGCAACAGAGGAAGAAGGAAAACCAAGCCTCAAACCTGATTGGAATCCCCTGAGCCAACCAAATGGGAGGGAGGAAGCTAGAGTCCCCCTCCTGCCTGGAGGCCAGCACTGAGACCCCACCCCTGAGCGTGCCCTGGGTACCCACACTGGGGGAGCCTTACCTGGGCCACCTGGCCCAGAAGTGTGCAGGCCAGCCCTCTGGAACTACCACAGCCTTCAGAAACTTGCTCCTGTTCTGCAGAGGGGAAGACTGCGGCCTGGGCCCCCTGCAGGCCAAGCCTGTCCCTGAGCTCAGTCCCGAGACCAGTGCCAGGAAGAGGGCTGGACCCAGCGAGCCTGTGTGCAGACCTGGGGAGCACGGGTTGGACCAGTGACCCAGGAATCAGACTGCAGGGTTTGGTTGTCTCTCAGACCCCAATGGGGCAAGTGACTGGATTTCTCTGTGCCTAAGTTTCTGTGTCATTTTGACTTACAGGGTTGTGAGCCCCAGCCCAGCCCCTCCACCTCTCTGCCACCCCTGATGCGACCATGGGCTCTGGCAGTGACTAGGTGGCCCCCCTCCACGCCTGTGGGTCAGCGGCGGTTGTCTGCGGGACCTGGCAGCACCCCGGCCTGGCTCTGGGGAAGGTAGGAAGGAACCTCCTAGGGCTCCTGGGGCCGGGGTTCAGGGGCCGGGGTGGCGGGGCACAGGGCCCTGAGCCTTCTTCCCTCCGCAGTGGGTGGTGACCTCGGCCTCCCTCCATGCCTGTGAGTGAGTGGCCCCCCTTAGTCCTACCTGGGCCTCCTCTCTGTGGTGCAGCCCTGGCCGTGAGGGCCGCCCGCCTGCCCAGGATGAGCGCTCACCCTCCCAGCAGCCGCCACCCCGGCCACCACTCTTCCCCGTAGAAGAGCACCGAGCCTCGGCTCCTGCCGGCGGGAGCCCCCGAATGCTGCACCCAGCCTCTCAGCAGAGCCCCCCATTCATGGTCGACATCCACGAGCAGGTAGGCAGCACACCCCTGCCCCCCCGGCCCACCTGCCTGTGGAACAGAGGTGGCCGGTCCTTGATTTCTCCTCGCTTAGCTCGTGTGTTCAGGGAGCCGTGATCAGCCCTGCTTTACAGGTTGGTAAACTGAGGCCCAGAGAAGGGAAGGGCCGCCCTGGGGCCACACAGTGGATAAGTGGTAGAGGTGGCAGCCCACTCAGGTTCCCCGAGGGTCCCCTGCCCTTTGGGGAGTGGGGCAGAGGGATGGCCAGGTCTGCACCCAGGTAGGCCCCAGCTAGAGCAGGGAGGGAGGTGGCCTGGCGGGACTTTCTCACAGCTATGCTTCCACCTGCAATTGCGGCCCTTCTCCGCCCACAGGTGCACCAGGGAGCTGTCCCCCTGTCCTACACAGTCACCACAGTGACTACCCAAGGCTTCCCCTTGCCTTCAGGCCAGCACATCCCTGGCTGCAGTGCCCAACAGCTCCCAGCATGCTCCGTGATGTTCAGCGGGCAGCACTACCCGCTCTGCTGCCTCCCACCCCCGGTGAGTGAGGGCCTCTGCCCCACCCCCACCCCCTCTGTCCCCACGAGAAGACCCAGCATGGGTGGTGGCCCAGCCACCAAGCTCACCACGTCTGTCCATGCTGGCAGAGCACCAGTGTGCTGCACCCCACCTCCCGATGGCCCGTTTGGGGTGGCACCTGCAGGCCTTGCAGAGTGCAGCGTCCTGCCTGGGTGGCCTAGGCTAGGGGTGGGGTTAGGGTTCCAGGGGGCCTCGGTGGGGTCTGTTGCTGGATGGGCTGGCGGCCCTGGCCCTGGTCACAAGCAGAGGTCCAGCCCAGAAGAACCTTCTCCAGCCCCTGCCCCTTTCTCGGCAGCTGATTCAGGCGTGCACCATGCAGCAGCTGCCCGTGCCCTATCAGGCCTACCCCCACCTCATCTCCAGTGACCACTACATCCTGCACCCCCCACCGCCAGCCCCACACCCCCAGCCCACCCACATGGCGCCACTGGGGCAGTTCATATCGCTGCAGACCCAGCACCCTCGGATGGTGAGTCTGGGTGACGGGGCCGACACCAGAGGAGGCAGCCTGGGGGGCAGGGCCTTCCCTGTGACTGACTCCCATTGACCCACACCCGCCTCTCCCAGCCCCTGCAGCGGCTGGATAGTGACGTGGACCTGCGGGGGGATCAGTACCCCCTGGGGAGCTTCGCCTACTCCACCTCCGCCCCGGGCCCAGCCCTGTCCCCGTCTGTGCCCCTGCACTACCTGCCCCACGACCCGCTGCACCAAGAGCTGTCCTTTGGAGTGGTGAGTGCTGCCTCCTGGGTTCGAGGGTGGTGGGAGCCGGGCCCACCGGCTCACCGCTGCCCTTGTCACAGCCCTATTCTCACATGGTGCCACGGAGACTGAGCACCCAGAGGTATCGCCTGCAACAGCCGCTGCCGCCGCCGCCGCCACCACCACCCCCCCCACCGCCGTATTACCCCAGCTTCCTGCCCTACTTCCTGTGAGTACCGACACATCTGTCCCAGACCATGGTGCTGTGTTCTCCTGGGGCCTCCAGTGGTGAGACCCCTGCATAGCTGGTGGCATCTGGGCCTCTCAGGCCATCTGGCACTCCAGCAGACTGTGCACCTGCACGCACGCGCAAGCACCAGCTGGGCTCTCCCCTCCTGCCATGTCCTGGGGCAAACACTGCACCCCAATGCCTGCTGAACTTGACTAGGGACCCCTGTGTCTTTGTCCCCTAGCTCGATGCTGCCAATGTCACCAACAGCAGTGGGACCCACCATCAGCCTGGATCTTGATGTGGATGACGTGGAGATGGAGAACTATGAGGTGCCACGGAACCCTGTTCTGGGAGGTGAGGTCTTGGGGACCTCCAGCCCAGGCCACTGCTGACCCTGCCCCCTCCTGCCCATACGCAGGCCCTCCTGAGCCTGGCAGAGCGGCTGGGGGACGCTAAGCCTCGAGGACTCGCCAAAGCGGACATAGAGCAGCTCCCGGCCTACCGCTTTAACCCAGACAGCCGGCAGTCTGAGCAGACGCTGTAAGTGCCGCGGGCCCCTCCTGGGGGGTGGGACCTCGTGGTCTGCCTAGAGCTTTCCCTTGCCAGCCAGCAGGGCAGCGTGCGGGTGATGCTCTCTGCTCTCCCCCAGGTGTGTGGTCTGCTTCAGTGACTTCGAGGCACGGCAGCTGCTCCGCGTGCTCCCCTGCAACCACGAGTTCCACACCAAGTGTGTCGACAAGTGGCTGAAGGTGATGCAGCCCCAGGCACTCCTGGGCACTCTTTCTGTCCTGAGAGGGGAGGGCTGCCTGGACTGGGGGCCACGTTCCTGCCAGGCAGCAGAAAAGACCCTGGTGGGATACGGGGCAGGCGTGAGTGGGGTCTGATGTGTAGCTGCTTACCCCACCCCAGGCCAACCGGACGTGTCCCATTTGCCGGGCCGACGCCTCTGAAGTGCCCAGGGAGGCCGAGTGAAGCCCACAGCTGCCCGTGAGAACCCTGCCTGAAGCTCTGGAAACTCGGGAAACCCAGGGAGGGTGGGGCGGGAGTGGCCTGGGCCTGTCTCGTTGTTCCGACTGTATCTCCAGAGCTGGTGCCTGGGTCAGCTCTGCAATAAGCCCCTGTGTTTGCCAAGCTCCAAAGACCCCATCCCCAGTCTGCCTGCCGGTCTGCCCGCCATGGAGCCACCTGAGGGTCCCTAACTCAGTCTCCCTCCCATTTGCCCTCGGGTTCAGCTCCTCTTCCTGACAGCTCGGGGAGCCAGGGGTCTGTTCCCCCTGTCCAGTTTGGGGAAACCCCTGGCCCCAGGATGGGCACAGAGGCACCATCCTGGGTTACGCAGTCTCGCACTGAAATCACGTGCCCTCTTACCAGGTGGCACTGACAGGCAAAGGCAGAGTGGCATGAGCCTGTTCCTGACCTGCAGGCCTTGGCCCTCTGGCCTTGATCCTATCAGACAGTCACACCCAGCCTGCGGGGAGGGGTGGACTGGGCTCCCTAGAGGCCCCTTGCCCCAGGCACAACATTCCAGCCCCACCCCCAGGCTGGAGGGCCCTGAGCATGGGCGGCAGGTATCCTGAGGGGCCTGGGCCAGACCAGGGAGAGTGACCTGTGTCCTGGTGGCCACTCCTCCCTGGCAGTGACAGGGGCCAGACCCTACGTCCAGTGTCTCCTTTCTGTCATTTTGCATGAATGTGAGGAGTAGCAGCTTTCCTTTATTCATTTGGCCCAGAATCACGTGTAGGATTTGGGGGTGTGGGTTTTTAAACAATGTTTCCTCTTTGTTAAATGGGCATCTTAGGGACCACCCAGGACTGAGTGCCCAGGGGGCAGGGAATGGCCCGCTGGTGCTGCCCAGTCCACATGCGCATGTGCGGCTGGGGCCGGGCCAGCGGCTGGCGGTCACAGGCAGGGGGCGGGGGCGGTCTGTGCTCAGCTGATAACTGCCATGCACTGTACTGCGCACGTCTGTCCCCCGAGCCCACCGGGACCGTGTGCTTTTCAGGGCATTTCTCCCTCCAGCCAGGGCCCATCCCCACCTGGGCACATCTCCTCCAGGGAAGTCCCAGGGGGACAGGGCCCCCTCCCAGCCTGAGCCCTGCCCCCCAAGGTCTGGAGTAGGCCCCAGCAGGGTCTGGCTGAGCTCCCTTCCCTTGCTCTCCTGGTCTCTCCCCTGCCCTACTCCCCGCTGGGGTTGCTGCCCCGAACGAACTGCGTGTGGGGCCGGCACATCCTAGCAGGCAGCCCCTGGCGCCTGCTGCCTCAGGGATGCTCCAACCACCCTCGTTCCCCTGCAGCGGCCCCTGCTCCCGCCTCCCCCCTCCCCCCTCCCCCAAGCCTGCCATTGGGCCTCATCAGCCTGGCCCCACCCCCGTGGAGAACCCAAAGTCTTACTGTATATAACTCCAGGTGATGTTTCTATATTTATAGCAGTGTCGAAACCCCATGTGTTTTACACAGAACCACCCTCTCTGACCCACCCTTCCTCACCCTGGCAAAAGGTTTCAAGACCCTCCAGTCCTGGGGGTGGGCCAGGCAGGCTCTCAGATTGTGCTGGCTGCCACAGGGTCCCACAAGCAGCTGTGGCAGGGGCGGGGGGGGGAGGGGCACAACATTTAAAAAAATCATTTAAAAAAAGATTTATAAAACAATTATTTAGGATGTTTGTGATTTGCCGACCTTGCTATAGATGCCATGTTACCCATGATTTCCTATGGTGGGGGCTTGCTGATGTTTACTCTCACTTCCCAGCTTCTGGCCTGGGCATGGCCGTGGGCAGCATCCCCAGCCTGGCTGGGCCTGGCACCTGTGTTCTGTGTTAGAGAGGCGTTCTATATATATGAACTGCATATATATATAGAAATATGTGTACTTTGGGGGCCCTGTTCCTTGCACATTTTACAGTTACCTCATTCTTCCCATGTATGTATTTGAGAAAAATGCTAATATATAGAGAAAAAATTGTTCTTAAAGCTTAAATGTGTGGTTTTTTCCATTCCATTGGATTCACATTGGTTTGTAGCATTTAACATGACTAGTATGTTGTATTATATATATATGTGTATACTGATTGAAATTTTTAACAGATTTGTACTTTTTTTAAAATGAAAGTTGCTAGTTCTGCTTGACCAAGTAGTGCAATCATTATTTTTTTTAATATTGTTGCTGATTTCAGAGGGATATTCACTAATAAATGTATGATGTATATCGAGTATTGCCAAAGCTGCCTGTGTTCTTTTGGTGGGGTGTGGGGGCGGGGTGTCCATCTGAATGTGGGTGGGCATCCCCCGGAGGGGTGAGCTGGATGGAGAGACGGCAGAGGTCCTCTGTGGTGGAACCTGGTGGGTCCCTGATGGAGACGGTCTGCGCAGGGGGTTTAATGGTAACTGCCTCTCCTACAAATGAGGTGGGCGTCTGTTACCAAGTGACAGGATTCCTTTTAACTGGTTTGAGGAAAGGGTCACCTATTGGGGTTCTGTCATTTAAATTCTGGAAGTAGGTTCTTCCAATGTGACGGGAGCAAGGTCCTTTCGTCTTACAACTTCGCTTCAAAGCCGTTTCTGCGTCGTGCTTCTTGCTCTAGCTCAGCTTTCTGTCGTTTCTTAGGACCTCCCTGGGAGACCAGTTTATCCTGGGAATTCTAGCAATTTCTGGGGTGGAGTCTGGTCACGGCAACTTGAGTTGTGTGCCTGCCCGTGCAACCCTCAAGGAGCCGCAACGCATGACTGTTGGCCTGCGTGAGACACCCCTGCCTGGACCTGGCCTGCATGCGTGGCCGAGCATGCGTGGCCTGGGGCCCTCGTCCCCAGGCTCAGTGGAAACAAAGGGCCTGAGAACCACCAAGGGGCCCTGATGGCCATGCTGGGTTCCCCTTGCCCAGGCCGCCTGGAGTGCCACAGGAAGCCGCGTGGGCGGGGAGCAAAACGCGGGGCCTGGTGTCTGGTGTCTGTGTCGCTCCTCTCTAACCCTGGCCGGGGTCCTTCTCTTCCAGGCTTTGGGAACAGAATTGATATGTGAGTCCCTAAGCATGATTCCAACACAGTCCTGTGGGAGCATGGCGGGGTTTGTGCAAACAAAAGTGCTCTCCGATCAACCAAGTTTGGGGACCCCATGTGGAAGGCAACATGAGCCTGAGTGGCAGGCTTTTCTGAGCTTTGGCTCTGTCGACACGTGAGGTGAGTCTCTGGGAGCGGGTACACACTGTGGGCAGCATGTCCCTTGGACCACATGTAGGGCTCAAGTCCCATTCTGTGGAGCACACTGGGAGACGGGGACCAGACCAGTGGGCCCTGGTCTGAGAAAACTGACCAGGGTGAGGGACTGGTGAGGGACTCCTAAGCTTTTTACAGTATTTCAAGGAATACTGAAAGGAATCCTGGGAAAGGAAAATCACAGGATCATATCAACGGATGCAAAATAAGATTGTCCAAATGCATTCGTGATAAAAACTCAACAAGCCAGCAGGAGAGGGTGACTTCCTCAACTTGATACAGAGCATCTACAAAAAACCCAGGTGCTAACATTGCACTTCATGGGGTGAAAGACGATGCTCCCCGCGAAGATCAGGACAACCAAGGGCGTCCGCTCTCCCCAGTCCTGTCCAGCACAATAAAGCAAGAAAAGGGAAATAAAGCCAGGCCTACAGACAGAAAAGGAAGACATGAAACTCCCTATTTGCAGATGATTTGATGAAAATCTATGGAGAAAATCCCAAGGAAATCTACAGAAAAAACATTCCTGGGACTCCATGAGTTCATCAGGTCATAGGATACAAGGTCAACTTAAATTAATCATATTCTTGTACACTAACCAAAATTAACCGTATTCCTGTATACTAACAATGAACACGAGGAAATTGAAATGAAAAACAAGACCACCATTTGGAGTCACTTAAAAGAGACATGAAGCGTGTAAACACACCTAACCCAACGCTACGAGACTTGCACAGTAGTTCCCTCTTACCTACAGGAAATACGCCCTAGGTCCCCCAGTAGACGGCTGAAGTGACAGTACTGAACCTTATATAGGCTGTGGGGGTTTGGTTTTGTTTTAAAGATTTTATTTATTTTTATGGAGAGGGGAAGGGAGAAAGAGTGAGAGAAACATCCATGTGTGGCTGCCTCTCGTGCACCTACATAAATGAAGAAACGTTTCATATTCTTTGACAGGAAGGCATGACTCAGCATAGCAAAGATGTCATTTCTTCCCACATGGGCCTGCAGGTTTGATGCAATTCCTATCAAAATTCCAGCAAAGTGGGGTTTCTTTCTGAGATGATGGCAAATTTATATAAAAAGGCAAAGATCCCAGAGTAGCTAAGACGATTTTGAAAAGAAAAAAGTACACAAATCACTCTCCTTGACTTCAGACTTCCCGTAGCGCTGCCTTAACCCACATGTGGGCGGAGGAGCAGGCGAGCAGGGCAACGGGGTGGAGAGACCAGAAACGGACCCACGGAAGAACGGCTGCCTGCTTTGGGACAGCTGCGAAGTCTTCTTTCTTTTTGACAAATAATACTGGAGTCATTGGACTTCAATAAGGAAAAAAAAAGGAATTGACCTAAATCACATTTTGTACAAAAATGAACGCAACGTGGACCATACAGAAGGGAAGGAAGTTGGAGGAGGTAGAAGAGGGTAACGGAGGGACAAATGGTGTTGGAGGGGCCTCACCTTGGGGGTGAACACACAATACAATATACAGATGATAAAGGATGGTACACCTGAAACCTATGTAATTTTATTAGCCAATGTCATCCCCAATAAATTCAATGAAAAGTTTAAAACTTTAAAAAAAAAAAAAAAGCACCATTGCCTGGCTGGTGTGCTCAGCGGGTTGAGCACTGGCCTGCTAACTGAAAAGACACAGGTTCAATTCCTGGTCAAGGCACATGCCTGGGTTGCGGGCTGGGTGCCCAGCTGGGGGCAAGAGAGAGGCAACTGATTGATGTTTCTTTCTCACATCAATGTTTTGCTCCCTCTCTTTCTCCCTCCCTTCTCCTCTCTCTGAAAATAAATAGTCTTTTAAAAAATTAAAAACACACCCTGGCTGGTATAGCTCAGTGGATTGAGCACAGGCCTGCAAACCAAAAAATCATGGTTCAATTCCCAGTGAGGGCACATGCCTGGGTTGCAGGCCAGTTCCCAGCAGGGGACACACCAGAAGCAACCATACATTGATATTTCTCTCCCTCTCTCCTTCCCTTCCCCTCTAAAGATAAATAAATAAAATCTTTAAAAAAAAGAACTTTGAAAATTTAGCAAAAAACAATCTAGTTAAAACAGTGATTTTCTACCTTTTTAATTTCATGGCACACATAAAGTAATTAATAAAATTCTGTGGAACACCAAAAACATACTTTTTGCCAACCTGACAAAAAAATTAATACAATTTCAATTCATTCACACCAGACAACTGCTGTTGTTTTTGCTGTTGTCATTTTTTAATTTGAGAATCTAAAGGAACAGAGATCAGTGCCCTGGACTAAATAGTCAGGCATTACATGTTTTAAAAATTCTTGCAGTACCCTGGTTGAAAATCTCTTAGAATAGACTTCAGGCCAAGATGGAGGTGTAGGTAGACACACTGTGCCTCCTCGCACAACCAAAAGAAGGCCAACAACAAATGCAAAAACAAAAACAACCAGAACTGACAGAAAATGAACTGTATGGAAGTCTAACAATCAAGGAGTTAAAGTAGAAACACTCAACCCAGACAGTAGGAGGGGTGGAGCGGCAGCCGGACCGAGAGGACTCCCAATGAGGCAGCAGCTGGAGGACTGGGCAGCAGCTGGAGGACGGTTTATCTGCACGTTCACTGTTCACATGCAGATAAATCGGGAGGGACAACTGAGGAGACAGACCCACAACTCAGGGCCCCAGTGGGAAATAAAGCCTCAAACCTCTGACTGAAAACACCTGTGGGGGTTGAGGCAGCAGCGGGAGAAACTCCCAGCCTCACAGAGCTCGTTGGAGAAACCCACAGGGTCCTAGAATGTACACAAGCCCACCCACTTGGGAATCAGCACCAGAAGGGCCCAGTTTGCTTGTGGGAAGCGGGGGAAGTGACTGAAACCTGGCAGAGAGTGGAACAAGCACCATTGTTCCCTCCCTAACTCTTCCCCCACATGCAGCATCACAACGCAGCCATGTGAGTTGCTGCCACCCCCCCCGCCGTGAACACTTAAGGCTCTGCCCTTTATATGTAACAGGTGTGCTGAGACAAAAAATGGCCCAAATGAAAGAACAGATCAAAGCTCCAGGAAAAATACAACTAAGCGACAAAGAGATAGCCAACCTATCAGATGCAGAGTTCAAAATACTGATAATCAGGATGCCCACAGAATTGGTTGAGTATGGTCACAAAATAGAAGAAAAAATGAAGGCTATGCTAAGTGAAATACAGGAAAATGTACAGGAAACCAACAGTGACAGGAAATAAACCGGGACTCAAATCAACGGTTTGGACCAGAAGGAAAAAAGAAACATTCAACCAGAACAGAATGAAGAAACAAGAATTCAAAAAAATGAGCAGAGGCTTAGGAACCACTGGGACAACTTTAAATGCTCCAATATCTGAATCGTAGGGGTGCCAGAAGGAGAAGAGGAAGAGCAAGAAATTGAAAACCTATTTGAAAACATAATGAAGGAGAACTTCCCCAGTCTGGCAAAGGAAACAGACTTCCAGGGAATCCAGGAAGCTCACAGAGTCCCAAAGAAGCTGGACCCAAGGAAGCACACACCCAGCCACCTAATAATTACATTAGCCAAGATTAAAGATAAGGAGAGAATCGTAAAAGCAAGAGATAAGGGGACAGTCACCTACAAAGGAGTGCCCATCAGACTGTCAGCAGATTTCTCAAAAGAGACCTTCCAGGCAAGAAGGGGCTGGAAAGAAGTATTCCAAGTCATGAAAGGCAAGGACCAACACCCAAGATTGCTCTATCCAGCAAAGCTCTCATTTAGAATGGAAGGGCAGATAAAGTGCTTCTCAGATAAGGTCAGGTAAAAGGAGTTCGTCATCACCAAGCCCTTATTGTGTAAAATGTTAAAGGGTCTTATCTAAGAAAAAGAGGAAGTCAAAAAATATGAACAGTAAAATGACAATGAACACAGTTATTAACAACCGAACCTAAAACAAAAACAAAAATGAACCAAGCAAAGAACTAGAACAGGAACAGAATCACAGAAATGGAGATCACGTGGAGGGTTATCTGCAGGGGAGGGGGAAGAGAGGGGGAGAAGGTATAAGGAATAAGAAGCAGAATAGGTAGGTACAAAATAGACAGTTAAGTATAGTATGGGAAAAGGAGAAGCCAAAGAACTTATATGTATGACCCATGGACATGAACTAAAGGGGGAATGGGGTAGGACAGGGTGTGCAGGGTGGGGGAGGGAATGGGACAACTGTAATAGCATAATCAGTAAAATATATTTTAAAAAATTAAAAATAAAATCTCTCAGAATATGAGCAAAAGGCATCAGCATACATTTTAGGAAAGAGAATATTTCTTGTGTTCAATATAATTAACCACAAAGCAAATGCAGATTAAACCACATTAAGAGTATTACATATCTACTAAAACAACTAAAATCCAAAGTAGTGACATTATCCAGTGCTGGCAAGGTTGCAGAGAAATTGGATTTCTCACACATTTCTGATGAGAACGGTGAATGGCACCACCACAGTGCAATATAAGTTGGAGGGTTTTTTTTTTAACTTTTTAAATGTTGTTAAAAACATGTATTTTGATACAGTCTATAAGAAATAAGTCACCCTGGCTGGCGTAGCTCAGTGGATTGAGCGCGGGCCTGCGAACCACACGATCGCGGTTCGATTCCCAGTCAGGGCACATGCCTGGGTTGCAGGCCAGTTCCCAGCAGGGGACACATGAGAGGCAACCATACATCGATACTTCTCTCCTTCTCTTCCCCTCTAAAGATAAATAAATAAAATTTTTTTAAAAAGAAAAAAAGAAATAAGTCCGTGGTTATTCTGATAAGCAGATACTACCCTTGATCTTAGCCAAAAGGCGGAGAAGCGATTAAAACGATGGCCACTCTATACGCAGGCCACACATGCACCTGTGAAGTCAGAGCCCTGTGCCATTCACCTGGCAGCTGTCAGAGCACTGTCCCCGCTCTGCGCACCCAGCAGGAACGCACCGCTTCCATGCTGTTCCTGTCCTTTGATTGCTGCCAAGTCCGGATGCCCGGATCGTCCTTTATACCTAAGGTCAGTTCAACACGGCTGGAGAAGGCATTCGGTTTGGCACTCCCCTTAAATCCCAAGTCCCCAGCTCTTGGCCAGGCAGCCACCTGTAACGCGGCAACCTCACTCCCGGTATTGATCCCAGAAAATGAACCTGCCCACACAAACCCAGAAACCCTGATGTGCACAAGCTGCTGGTTTCACAATGACCCCAAACGGGGAACAGCCCAAACATCCGCAGGGAGGAAATCGCCAAACCAACGCAGTGCATCCACGCCCTGGAACGCTGCTCGGCAGTGAAAAGGAACCAGCCACTGACAGGTGCGACAGCTTGGGCAGATCTCAAGGGAACTACGCTGAACGAAAAAAGCCAGCACGAGGGTAACAAATAATTCCATTATACAACCACCACAATGACAACACTGTGGGTGCTGGGGTTAGAGATGAGGGAACGAAAGGTCAGGGGCGACAGGAGGAGAGTCTTGGTGGCAATGGAGCCATTCTGCATCTGGATTAGGGGGTGGCCACACAGAGTCACACATGTGATGACATGGACAGAGTTTTACATGTACACACACACAGATGGATGCATGTAAAACTAATGAAATCCATGCCACTGTCAAGTTTCTGGTTTGAGAAAAGGTCTTCTCACTGAGGGAAAGCATTCCTAATACTTGTTTTGTAATATTTTTGCAACTTCCTATCAATCTGTATTTATTTTTTATTTTTTAATATTTATTTATTTTTTTTTAGAGAGAGGGGAAGGGAAGGAGAAAGAGAGGAAGAGAAACATCAATGTGTGGTTGTGCCTCTCATGTGTCCCCTACTGGGAACTGGCCTGCAACCCAGGCATGTGCCCTGACCGGGAACCAAACCAGCGACCCCCTACTTCACAGGCCCATGCTCAATCCACTGAGCTACACCAGCCAGGGCAATCTGTATTTATTTTAAAGTAAAAAAGTCCATGGGAAATTGCATGAAATCCGAGCTTTATGAATCACATTAAAACCCTACCCTGTGCAGGCCGACATTCTGTTAACCTCAGGGGTGGAGGGGTGGAGGGTGGTCATTCTCCTACCTCCTTCTGTCAGAAGCTCTGCCCGCCAGCGTCTGCAGGTGCCTGGCTCACGGTGGTATGTTCTTTGAAGGACGAATTAATTGGCAGTGAAGTGGAGTGCCTTTATTACTGTCAGGTGGTCTGCTCAATGTCTTTCCAAAAGGTGTACACCTCAAGTTTTCTTTGGAGGATGGAAGGCAGAGTTCCGGGGCCAGGTGCTTTCTCACCCTGTCCAATCTCAGCGTCCTTCAGGCTCAGCCTGGGCACTGCCAGGGGGGACCCTGAGCTGTTCTCTGCACAGAAGGTGTAACAGCTCTCTGTGTAGGTGCCACTGACCCTTGAGTCTGGTCAGGGGCTTGACATGTCATTTGTGTTAAATCATTCATTCAGCAATGCTGGCCGAGGGCCTCTGCCCAAAGCCAGACACTGCTCTGGGCCCTGGGGCAACTCCGGTGAGTGAGATGGAATTTCTGCCTCCCGGAAGTTGCCATCTGGGAGGGAGAGAGAGATACAGATGAATGGCACTTTCAATCTACAGCAAGCGCTGGGGCCCCTCCGGGGAGGCCACACTGAGGTTCGGGAGACCTGATGATGAGGAGCTAGCTGGGAGAAACGCATTCCCAATGGAGGGCACAGAATGTGCAAAAACCCAGAGGCAAGGACGAGTCTGAGGCCCTGATGGAGTGCTCAGTTGGTTAGAGTCGTCCTAACATGCAAAGGTTGTGGGTTTGATCTCCCATCAGGGCATACACAAGAATCACCCAGTGAGTGCACAGGAAATAAAACAACAATCTTTCTCTCTCTCTCTCAAATCAATAATAATAATAATAATAATAATAATAATAGGATGAGTTTGAGCAAGAGCACAGGGTGAAGCTGCAGGGCAGAGCCCAGGTCCCAGGGGGCCTTACATGCCAGTGTTTCCCTTGCTCCTCAACACCCTGAGTGGAGGTGCAGACGCGCCTTCAGTCTCCATTTGGAGGGACGAGGCCGGAAGAAGACCCAGTCCAGCCCAGGTGGAAAATGGGAGAATCAGGGCAGCCCTGTAGCCTCTCGGCTCCTGCATTCTCCAAGTCAGCGAGTCCACTTCTTACAGGGAGGGAAGGGAAGGAGAAAGGGAGGAGAAAGGGAGAGAAACATTCATAGGTTGCCTCTGATCTGCGTCCAGGCAGGGACTGAACCCCTAACCCAGGCCTGTGCTCTGCGGGGGAATCGAAGGCGCCCAGCCCACTGAGCCTGCCTGGGTCAGGGGCAACTGTACTTTGGAAAACTCCTGCTTTCTCGGTTCCTCGCTTCCAAGATGACGAAGAAAAGAAGGAACAATGGTCGTACGAAGAAAAAAAAAAAAGGCCGCATCCATGTGCAGCCTATTTGCTGCACCGACTGTGCCCGACGTGTGCCCAGCGACCAGGCCGTTAAGAAGTTGGTCCTTCGGATCACAGGACAGGCCGCAGCAGTCGGGGACATTTCGGAAGCGTGTGTCTTCCTCGCCTGTGCGCTTCCCGAGCTGAATGCGGAACCGCGTCACTGCGGGAGTTGTGCGGTTCGCCGCGAGGTGGGCAGGAGCCGTTGGGGGGGGCGGTGCGCGGGAGGACGGAGCCCCTCCACCCGGGCCCAGACCCGCGGGTGCCGCCCGCGACCCCCACCACGGCCCCTGGAAGGAGCCCTGAAGGACGAGAGAAAAGCTCCCTGGGAACAAATACAATGGAAATGGTACTTTAACCAAACAAAAGTCCTAACGAGACCCCTTTAGTCTCTTCTTCCCAGTCTTCCAGGTCCGCCCCCCGCCCCACCCCGCCCCGCGCCCACCGACTTCCTGGGCACAGGAGGCAATGGAAGGCCGCCGTCCCTTGCAAGGGTTCTTGGGGTGCTGGCAGCCACAAGAGGTTTGTCCACTTTTTCTCTTCCTTTTTCATGATCCGGGAGCCCAAAACCGCACCGAGCGCGGCTCCGGCTCGAGCCCTCGGTCCGTGGTGGTTCCCGAGGAAAGTTGTGCTGTCGGAGACCGGTTTCCGCGCCTGTCTCTCCCTCCTGCGCGCGTTTCCTTGGGCTTCCCGGAGCGCGGCGAGAAGCAGGATCCCGAGCTGGTGCCGCCCCGCGGGCCCCGGCGCGTTCTCGCGGCTCCCACGCGTGTCGTGCGTGCTGTCCGCTCCGCGCCCTCCCCGGCGCAGCCGCCTGTCCTCTGGCTGCGGGCGGCGTCCTGGGGCGCGGAGCGGCGAGTCGGCTTCTCCGGCTTCCACCCCCGCGCGCTGCCCGCACCCTGTGCCCTCGCACCGCACTGCGCGCCCTCGAAGGCTTCAGTGTCTCTCCTCCTGGTCCGCGGGCTCCGTCCCCAAGGCCGGCGGGAGCGCCCCCGCCCCACGCAGGGAACTTCCCCAGCCCCCACCCGCAAGCCGGAGCCGCCCCACCGCCACGGGGCTCCCACGCGCGCCCTGCGCTGCTCTTCTCCCCGCGTCTCCCCGTCGGGCTCGGGGCGGCGGGCCCCCCGGGTCTCCGCTTCCCCAGAGCGCGGTCATCGCGCTGTCCACGCCCCCAGACCCTCCCCGCGGGACAAGCACAGGGAGGTGTCGCGAGCGCGTTCTGAGCGGACCAGCAGGTGGTCCCGTGAGGGAGCTGCAGGGAGGGGAGCGCGTGGGGGCCGGGCCGGGCCCTACCCGCTCTTTCAGGGTCCAGCATGGTGCAACACACGGCGCCGCGGGTCTCATTTCCAGTCATTCATTCGTGTGACGCTGACGTCCCGGTCCCCAGCCTCCGCAGGTCCCGTGAGCGGGGACAAACGGGGGAAAACATGCTGGGAACACCCTCCCCGCCACAGCAGAGAGCGCGGCGCCCCGGGAGGCAGGTCCCCCGAGGGCTGGCACTGAGCCCCCAGCTCAGCCAGAGGTCAGCCACATGCGCTGAAGCCTGAATGGCATTACTTTAGCCAATGTATAGTCATTGTATGTGATTTAACCAAAGTGAGTCCAGAGGAAAGAAACTGGATTACTGTAAAATAGTAATCATTTGGGTAGTAGAAATGTGAATGATGGTTTTTTTTCTTTATATTTTTCTGCAATTTTTAAAAAAGATTTTATTTATTTATCTTTAGAGGGGAAGGGAAGGAGAGAGAGAGAGAAACATCAATGTATGGTTGCCTTTCCTGCGTCCCCTGCTGGGAGTTGGCCTGCAGGGAACTGGCCTGCAACCCAGGCATGTGCCCTGATTGAGAATCGAACCGTTGATCGTCTGAGTCACAGGCCTGCGCTCAATCCACTGAGCTACACCAGCCAGGGCTTTTCTGCAATTTTTTAATAGAAAAGGCTCTGCCTCGTGGAATGTGGTGCAACCCAACACAGAAGCTCCAACTTGCTTGCCAGTTGTGCTCCCCCACCCTGAAGGTGGGGACCCCGATGACCCCAAGATGTCCTCCACCTCTGACACCCCTGCCCACAACTGCCTTCAAACCACCCTTTGCCAGGTTTGGCTTTCAGTTCTAGGACCTGCCCCCTCTTCCAACACATCCGTTTTCCCACTTGCATTAGCGGGAGTGGGTTTCGGCTTGTTGCTTGCCAACCAGAGCCCTCGGGTCAAGGCACCAAACGTGGGGGTGTGCCGGGAGAACACGGGGTGTGCAGACCTGGGTGTGGGCATGCCTCCAGCAGCAACAGTACTGCTCTCCCCGCTGGGACCTGGGTTGTCACGCAGTCAGACCCGAACCAGAGGTGTGGGTTTTAATGAACTGCCACAGGTTTTTGTTCTTTTAAAGATTTTATTTACTTGCTTTTCGAGGGAGGGGGAGGGAGAGAGAAAGAGAGGTAGAGAAAGGCCAGTGTGTGAGGGAAGCATCATCGAGTCTTACACGCCCACAGCGGGGGACCAGGCCCGCCACCCAGGCAGGTGCCTCGGCCTGCGACGCTTCACCTCACAGGCCTGCACTCGATCCGCTGAGCCACACCAGCCAGGGCCAGGTCTTTCTTACCTGGGATTCTGGAGACTAGGATTGCGCTGCCCAGGAGCGTGTCTCTCTGGCCGTCAGAGTTCGAAAAACTGAGAGCACACCCTCTAAACTATTTCTTCGAGTCCCAGTTGTCTCAGCTTCGCGTGAAGTGGGAGAACGCACGGATGTCTAGGGCACGGCCAGGTGATCACCGTGGGTCATGACTGAGACCACGCAGAGGAGCAGAGAGAAATGAAGCTGTGATGTCCCTGAGGGACCTGGGGCTGGGCACAGGAGGCCCTGAGAACCCGAGCGCCCACCATGGGTGACCAGTTTTCAGAAGGAAACTGTCAGTCGTGAGGAAAGTCGACTGGTGACCAGTGGTGGACAAGTGGGTGACAACTCCCACCATGTGTTCTGGTCAATCGCCAGGGCCCTCCATTTGCTCAGAAAACCTAGGGTTTCCTGCACTCTCTCCTGATTAAACAGCTTCAAACCTGCTTGTTCTCCCTCAGTCTTCTTGGACCTCCAACCCCACCCTCTCCCCGGAACCCGATGGAGAGAATGGAGGCCGTCTCGTGGGGCACTCTCTACTTTTGCCTTCGACCTGCAAAAGCACTGACCTCTACTCCCACCCCGCCTCACCCCTCCCACCACGGCAGCGGCAACCTTCTCTGCGCCCCTTCAACTTCTGCCTCTAAAATGGCGTTGCTGTTAGCCTGTAAACATAATGAAGCTTCTCCTACCTTAAGTGAATGAATAAGGACACTTCCTCAGGCTGGGCTCCTTGTCCTACGTGCCCTCGCACCTTTCCCTAACAGACCAAATGAGAGCTGCGTGTACTCCGTCTTTCCACGTCCCCTCCCTCCGCCTCCCTCTGCCTTCTGACACTGCACTCCACTGAAATGCACCTGCTGAGGTCACCTGTCACTGCCTCTGTTCCTAAATCCAGCTGTTGGGAACTGGGCATCATCCAATCTCGTCTACCTCCCCAGTCCACACCTGGCCCGCCTCCAAGTCTGGGTCATGTGCTCATGTCCACCACTAGCTTCTCGCCTTCCCTGTGACCCCTCATCCAGGACCCCAACATGTCACCTCAGTCTCGTTTACTGCCTTGCCCTCTCCCATCTTCTCTCCATGGTGACAGAATCAGCTTTCGGAAACCCAAATCCGATGTCTCCCTCGATTAAAGCCTCCAATGGCCTGCAGGATAAGGTGTTCATTTCTTAACCTAGTTCACATAGCTTGACCCCCGACCTGTGGGAACAGAAACAGGGTGACCCTGTGTCAGGTGCCAGCTAAGGAACTACTTTCCTAAAGGTCTTGAAAGAGGCCAAGGAAAATAAGAATGAGGTCATAGGCGACCATCTCAACCCTGAGATGGTCCGTGGAGATCAAATTAACCAGAGGGAAGTGGGAGTTGGTTGTGCAAACTACCTTGTCCGGGAAGGAGACAGGGTGCTGGGCTGCCTGTGGGCACAGCAAGATTAAGGTTCGCAAGGGAGGAGGCGCCACACCTTTTCAGGTGGAAGATAAGAGGTCCAAGCAACCGAAAGGGGGCTGACAGTTGCTGGTAAAGATTTTGGTGATGGAGACACCGATGGGAGACTGAGCCCTCCCTGCTGGTAGGAGTATGATTTTCTATACAATTTGGAGATAAAACATTTGCAAAAGCAGATTTCTGCCCTGGCTGGTGTGGCTCAGTGGACTGAGTTCTGGCCTGCCAGCCAAAAGGTCACCATTTCAATTCCCAGTCAGGGCACATGCCTGGGTTGCAGGTGAGGTCCGCAGCTGAGGGAGTGTGAGGGGCAACTTGACTGGTTCTCACGCACATTGGTGTTCCTCTCTTCCCCTTTCTAAAAATAAATAAATAAAATCTTTTAAAAAATAAGTCTAAAAAATAAAAATTTCCCTTCTATTTTGACTCAATAACTTCACATCCAGGATTCCCCCCCCCCTGAAAAAATAAGCAGGGACATGTGCATTTAACTACAAGGTTATTGACTTGCTGTATAGAAAAGTGAAAAAAAAAGTTTAACAACCTGAATACCACAAGATAATGGATAACCTAAATTATAAATTTATGGTATATCCATTCAGTGAAATGCTGCATAGTCATTAAAAAGATGTAAAAGAAATTTGTGAAAGAAAAAACACAGTATTTACAACATTATCCCACGTCTGTAAAAAAAGTTTTTATATGCAAAGTCTGGGAAGAATATTAACAATTGACATCTCTGGACAGTGTGGCATTATGAATTTTTAAAAATCTTTTTTATTTCTATGAATTTCTCAAATTTACCAATTTTGGAGAGAGGCAGACCATGGATGAAACGACGATTGGTTGTTGCGTTTATTTATGCATTTGTCGTATGTGCCCTGACCGGGGATGGAACCCACGGCCTTGGTGTATCAGGACAATGCCATGACCAACCAAGCTACCCAGCCAGAGCCTGGTATGATGACATTTAATTTTCCTGTCATGAATAGGAAAATACTTGAATCAGAAAAACAATGTGTAAAGTCACATACGCGCGAGTCTATTGGTGTGAAGTTCGAGAACAGGCAGAAGAACTGCGGTGAGGGTCAGACTAGTGGCTCTCCAAGGGGCCGCTGGATGGCCAGACGTGCGCGGGAACCACCTGGGGTGAGGCAGTATTCCACATCTTGGCTTTGGGGTACACGTAAAACTTTATCAAGCAGTAGATTTAAGATCTGGGCATTTCACTGTGTGTAAGTTCTCCTTTTAAAAGAAAATGGACCCACAAGGGAAAGAGGAAGCAGGTGGTATCACAGAATAATTGGGGTGAAAAAGGAAGTTCTGTGACAAGACCTCAGGTTTCTCAGGAAGCAGGCTGTTCTGGTAACGGCTCGGAGCAGAAAGGATACAGGTGGCCCAGACCTGAGAAAGGGGGACACGGGGAGCAGTGCCCACGTGGCAGAAACGCCCTGCGAGGCCCCTGGAGCTGGATCGAGGGTGCAGGTGGGTGCCACCCGTGGCCCCTTGTTCACACTGAGATTCTAGGAGTCTGTCTGCACCTTAGCAGCCGGGTTGATGTCGGGAACTGTAACTGAGCACCAGCTGTAGCAGAGAGCGGTGTGAAGCCAAGACAATCCTAGCAGAGAACAAAGCCTCTCGGGAAGGGACAGCAAGGCCTTTGGAGGGCGGAGAAGGGACAGTGGAGATGGCACAGCAGATCAGGGCTGTTGTGGGCAAGGGGTTGGTTCTCAGGTCCTGAGGGCGAGGCTGTTTCAAGCCTAGGCCATGCTCAGCGCCTAGCCCTGCTGGGAGGCACTTCACCCCGAGGCGCTTCACTGACGCCACTGGCTCAGGGCCACCCAAGCCAGCAAGGATGTGTCGCCATGGCGCTGACCAGATGAAGCTTGCCAGTTTCCAAGCCAGATTTGACCCCAGAGCCTCTTCCTGCCGCACTCAGTGGGCACACCCCTCGGAAGCCAAAGGGGCCCCGTGCAGAGCATCCACACGTGGGGCCGAGTCATCTCGGTCGTGGTGGAGAGTGTCGGTTGCCCACCTCTGGGCAGTGGCCGGTAGCAAACAGGACAGTCCCAGCAGACGGCATGGGCTTCTGGGAGACAGCGCATGGAGGTGGCAGGAGAGAAATCCAGGTCCTGCCTCCTGGTGCCAAGACACGTGGGAAAATGAGTAGCCACTGCTCAAGTGTTTCTCGAAGTGGTGTCTTCAGGGAAACCAGTTTCAGTTTCAGGGGGTGACCCGTTCTGAGAGTCAGCAAGGGCGGGCGGACAGGGGAGGCTGGGCAGAGGCTCAGTGCCCATGGCTGAGCTCACAGGCTGAGGAAGGGCGGGCGCTATCGGGCCCCCACTGAGCTGCACGAGGCCTGTCGAGAAGTGTCACACAACAGCCCCTAAGCACAGCCTCTGCTGAAGCCCCTCACCTTCCTTGCTCCTCCACGTAGCGAGGCTCTGGCCAGGCTCCGCAGCAGCCACCGGTCACCAGCAGTACTGCCCTCAGCCCTGTCTCACAGGTGACACTGAGCCCAGGGCTGAGGTCACTTGGCTAACATCAGAGCCACAGGCAGGATTTGGGAGCAAGTGTATCTGGCATTAGAGTTTGAATCTTTCCTGTTATCTTGGCCAAATTTTTATATGTAAGCTTCAAAATTAATTGTGAAATGTGACTCTTTAGTGGACTCTGACTGAAGATGAATAAACTCTTGCAGACTTTGGAGAGTGAGGAGACATTGCAGTTGACACTTCAGATGTGCATTAAAAAATGAGGGCCTCACCCCTGAGGATATGCCAGTGACAGCACCAGGAGACGGTGACAGTGACGAGATTCTAACTCACAGGACAGACAATGGGGAAAAGAAAAGGCAAAGACCTGAGGCTTCAATCTCCTCTCAGAAAAGACAGTATTTGTACAAACACCTTACCAGGCGTCTTCCACCACTGGTCCAGAATCTGTTAGCTCTAATGAGACTCTAGTCACTCCTCCGTGAGGACAGAGGTCTGCTTGGGCAGAAGTGATGCTCCTTACAAAACTGTTATCACTGGAAGAAAAACCTTCCTTTGGGATACACCTGCAGGGAGAAAGGAACTCTTCCCCAGTGACACGGTGGACAGGTGCTCACGCAGAGTTCTTCAATCCTACAAACCTTCACTGAGCAAGACGGTATTACCTTCACTGATGTGGACACCTTGTCTGGGGTCATGAGCGGACACATGACAGGGCCTGAGGTTGAACTCAGATCCGTCTTTTCTAGTACAACACACTGCCGAGCAGCTGTCTTTCATAGGGATGCACAGGTCCCCTTAAAGGCCAAGCCGCCCCGGTTCTCCCTTGCTTCTTGGCCAAGCCATGCCCTGATCCCTCCCCAATCTTTTTTTAAAAATAGTTTATTTACTTATTTTTGGAGAGAAACATCAATGTGTGGTTACCTCTCATGCACCCCCTCCAGGGACCTGGCCCACCACCCAGGCATGTGCTGACTGGGAATCGAACCGGTGACTCTGGTTCACAGGCTCGACCCCGAGCCACACCGGCCCGGGCCCTCCCCAGTGCTCTCCAACCATTCCTTCACATGTAGCCAAGTACCTCCCCCGCCACCCCACTGACAGAAGGACCCACAACTTGTTATAAAACTTTGTTATAAAACATTTAATGTTAACCTACAATACAATGTAAACTTTTATGAAAAAAATTTAAAGTACACTGGATTTCTTCAGTCAGTTTACAAGGGACTGTCCCGGTGTGGCCCAAGCCGGGGCACGGCGTCCTCAGCGGGCGGACTGCCTGCTGCTGCGCTCCGCACAGATCCAACCCGCGGCCCTGCAGTCGAGCTTCTTGTTCAAGCACCAGACACGCCCCCCCCCCCAACTGCACCCTGGTGGTTACCACTGCTCCCCTTTGTCACGTTCCGAAATTCTTTCCTTGGCCTTGGCACCATTAGCAATTTTCATGCTAACTGCTGTTTTTTTAAAGAGAAAAACAGTCTCCCCTGGTCCCCTCTTACCCAAATTGCACACTGGAGGCAAGCACAGGGGAAAAAGCATTTGCTGCAGGAGATCCTGCGGAAGCAGAAAACACAAGGGCCCCCACTGAAGCTGCAAAAATCCAACCAGCCCGCCTGGGACTCTGCTTGGTCGTTTCCCAGTCATGCAGCTGAACCTACAACTTCGGTCTCGGGAGTGCGGACGGAGACGCACAAGTGTTTCCCCTTAGCCGATGACTTTCATTTGGAAACAACAGCTGGTGTCATCCAGAGGCAACTTGGAAACAATGCTCGAAGACCACTGCCCCCCAGCATGCCCTCCCTGGCAGGTGCCTCCGGGGCCCAGAGGCTCCGGGAGCAACCCACAGACGGTACTGGCACTGGCAGTACGTGCACCTCTGGGGCGGGGAGCTGGCCCCTGCAGCAGCGCTGGGGTCAGCAGGGAGACAGGACTGGGTCTGGGCTGTTCTGCATGGGCCAGGGAAGGAGCGTGTGCTTCAGAAGCCTCTGGAAACCTGAAGGTGTAGGTTGTCCCAGGAGTTGTACCAAGAATTGTACCGACAAAAACAGAATGTTTTTAATATTCTGGTGTCTGACTTCCTTCACTGAACAAGTTAGCAAAAGGCAAGAGGCGTAAAGTGCACATTGTGGAGCAGGATGCAGGCTGACTATTCGGGAAAACAACTTACAGCTTCCCAGATGGGTATGGGCAAGACAGCACTCCCAGAGGAGCGGGGATCCTGCCTCCCCTCCCGGGACTGCTGAGCACATGTGAGGCCACGGCAGGGGGAGCAGGGGGGGCTGGGGCGGGGGCTCTACAAGCTAGGGAAACATTCCGCTTTGCATAGTGGAGAACGCAGTGACCCTGGCACTCACTCGACACACGTTAGGATAGCAGACAGGGAGATCCGCTCCTGTGGCCTCGAGACAGCAAGAAACAAAGTGGAATAACCGGCTCCCAGGAGAATTCAATTTTTCTAGACCCAGTGTTCCAGAAACCCATGCCAAAGCCACTGAGAAATTCTGAGGCTCCTCAGGTGACACCCACCAAGCTCATGACCCTGGGAGTGTCCCCACTCACCGAGGCAGCCAGAACAGCGGCCAAGGCGCTGCCACCTGGGAGCGGGCCTCAGGTTTTAGCTGAGCAACAGAGAAAGCCTTGGGACGCCGTGAGTCCAGGAAGTTATGCTTCTTCTCCACATGCACCGCTCAGCCTCGTGGCGTGCTCGGACCAGCAACTTCGGTGGGTTTGAGCGCCACGAGTCTGCAGCAGTCCAGCCACAGGGCACTTTGGGACACCTGTCAGCTCACACTGGCATCCGTTAACACATGGCCTGGCCCACGTGCCCATCACCATAAACTCAATTGCGAATAGGACACCCAGATTCAAAAAACCCTGTCGCTGCAGCACAGCAAGAGGAAGAGAGTGAGACCGCCTCCAGCAGGGGGCGACCCCAAAAACTGCAATCTGCCATCTGGCCGTTCCTGAGCCTGAGAGTTCTGCTGGGCCCTGCTCCAGGGCTCTACTCTCTCTACCCTGAACACACTGCCCACACCGCAACGCTCGCCTGCCGAGATGGGCAGGCACTCACACGGGGTTGGGGTGGGGTGCTCGTTACACCCCGGCCCCAAACTCGGCAATTCGGGGGAGCCCAGGGCTGGCCAGCACGGCACGTACACGTCACAAGAGGAAGGAAGAGCTGCCACCCTTTGGTTCAGACCCTGTGTGACCACTCAGCACAGATTCCGAGGAACAGCCGCAGTCGCGTGTACAGTGAGTACGCGCATGTTCACACTGTACATGTGGGTGCATCTGCACACAGCCTTTGCCAGGCTGCAAACCCAGACTTCCTCCCCAACGCTCCAAGTGGGGTGGTGCACGGGTGACAAGGAGGGACAGCACGATTTGGACCAAAAAGAACACCCTCTCCGAGAACTCTAGGGGGGCAATGGCAGAAATAAACACACCAGCCTGGGCACCTTTATCACACTCTTGCAGGCTAAGGAGCCAAGGGCATGAAATGATGTCGTGGGTTTAAGAATTGGCTCTTTATCAAGTAAAGGAAGAAAATACACCTATGTCAGCCTCATTCCTTTGGTCATTACAAAGCAACAGAAAACAATGTAAAAGTTATTCATAAATTGTGGGAAGTTCAAGGAACACCTCTGCTCTGTGCCTTCTCTTCCCTGGAGCCCGGAGAAGCAAGTCCTTAGGAGATGCTGCAGTAGCTGGTTGATGGAGGTCTGTCACTTTTATTTTCCATAAAAGCAAGAATGAGTGAGAACCAGTGGAACGTCCCCTTCCCCGCTGGGGTGCCGGCGGGGCTAGTGGCGGAGCCTCCTCCCAGGGGAAGGTGTGCGGTGCAGAGGCAGGAGGGGGAGGCGGGCGCCGGCTGGAGCGCTCATCGCTGCCCTCGCGGTTTCTGATCCTTCCTTTAGAATGCAGCAGTCATTAAAAAAAATATTGTATTTAATAATAATAATCTCTCTCGTCCCCCCCATTCTTTTAGGAGTTGAGGTGGGAGGGACAGGAAGAGAAAGTGTCACTCGTCTGTGAGGTCCTGAACAAAGAGGACTTCTGTGTGGCTGAGTCCGGCCTCCTGCAGCGTGGGGGGGTTGGGTCGCTCCTCCGAAGGGGTGCAGGGCAGCACCCGCCGCGGAAAGTTGGCTTCAATCTGAAACTTTTCAGGGCTTTCTTTCAAGGAGAATAAGAAGTCATGGATTACCTGCAGAGGTCATGCAGAAAACAAAGGGCAGTGAGAAAATGCTAGACAGACATGCATGCAACACCACGCAACCGGACACCCTGCAGACAAGCAGCGGTCGCACAACACCGGACGGGACTTCAGGGTTCTGCCACGCCACGGAGGAGACTCTCAGGGCAGCTCTTTTCAGAGATTTATTCAGTCCTGCCCTGAATGGATGCATCTGTTTCCCCGCCCATAACCTGTCTGGTACAAAGCTAAAAACCTGCCCTCGGAAATAACCAGTTACAGAGAAGCACAGGATGCAGGGGCTTTCCCTTTCTTCCACCCAGCCAGGCTCGCTGCCCGCTGCCCCTCCACCCCGCAAGTGGTGGGCCTCACACTCGGGGCGCTGTCCCACATGGCTGTGCCCCAGCCCTGAGAGGCAGGCTCTGTAACAGATTCAGTAGCCACTCAGGCCCGGTTTGAGTCTTGCCAGCTGCCTCTCATAGCAAAGCAATGCAGTTTAGAGCGTTGCACTGAGTTGCCACATCTCTCTGCTTCAGGCTGCTGCAGACCCGCAGTCTTTCCCGACTTTCTGACCTTGACACACTTGTGAAGGCTGCAGCCGCTATTGTGCCACGTTTCAGCCTCAGTGGCACGTCTTCGGCGGGGGTGTTACGAAGTGGCATGCGCTCCCTCACTGCACCCTATGCAGGGGTCACAGGGGACTGGTCACCTGGGTCCTTGATCTACCCTGACAACTTTGAGCACTGGAGGCTACTCTTCCCCTTTGTCACTGATGAGGACTTTGCAGGGAGGCACTTTGACACCATGCAGACCGCTCCTCCAACTTCCTAGTTACTTCTGGTACAACTGAGTCATGGTTTCCCGTTGTGTCAGGTAGGCTGTGACGTCGCACTCATTGTTTTAATGTTCAGATTATTCCAGATGAGGTCGGAAGAGGCCCACTTAAGCCAACTTCTGTGGCTTTCTGACACGTCTCCACTGCTCTCTAATCGGCCATCCTTCGTTCCATGTTATCAGAGGACCGATTAGACGTCTGTTCTACAGATGGGCTGTCCGTCACCCTGGGGAAGACTGTGCAGCTTGCCCAGGCCTCTCCAGTTCCGCACGGAGATGTACCGAGTGTGGCAGTAAGCCTCACTCTACCGTGCATTCTCGTGCCCAGTACGTGATTGACTCCTGACCTTTTCTAGTGATCAGGGAAATGGCAGAATCTACTACAGCTATAAATCTGGAAAATCAACTCTTAATATAGACAGGAACTTCTCTTCAGTTATAAGTACCAAAAATAAGTTAGCATTTGAGTTATGATGAGCTAGGCATATGCTGAACATCTTACACACAAACTTCCTCCCAACATCGATCCCATTACAGAGCGCTCATCACACCTGTGTCACAGACAGGACACCGGGGCTTACAGATCAGACGGACAAGCGAAGCAGCACGTCCAGGGGCTCCGGGAGAATGAGAATTCCACCCCTGTTCCGTGAGATAATTATTAACAGGAAGGGTGCCTGCTCCGAACCCTTCCTCGTGGAACAAGCTCTATTTAGCTGTGGATGCCAGATTTACAAGGGAGGCCCCCAGAGTGGGGCTTCCCACGGCCGCCATGAGCAGAAAAGGAGGGCGACAGCAGCGTGCCTACTGCGTGTACTTTCGTGCTCAGACCCACAAGCCCGGCGCCTGGGTCAGAGACAGAGCTCACACTCACAGCGGTGGGCTCTGCTGGGAGCCTGTCACCTCCGACATACTGTCTTTGTGGGACTTCTTGGTGAGGCACCGTTTTCCCTTAGCTGAGCTCAAACATGATGAAAGGAGCCCTGGACACTGTTCGGAGTCAGCAGCTGAACAGAGGACACCTGTGGCAGTTCGCTGCAGTCCTCCTGCCCTCTTCTCCGTCCACACCCCCTTCCTCCCTGGCACCTCAGAGCAGCAGGCACACCAACCACACATCAGCAACTCCTTGGAAGCCTCCAAGCCTACAGGGCAGACTTCACACCCATGGCCACGCCACCACAGCGGTCCTTACTGTTAACGACTGTGAGAAGTGGAACCGCCTCTCTACTCGAGAATCATTAGGTAATTTGAAAATGATCTTGACACTGTCAGGGTCGTCAGGGGAAGGCTCAGGGGGCAGGCACTCCAACTTCCTTTCCTTTTCCTCCTGCAAATTCTGTAGAAACATAAAGCAAAGGTGAGGCTGTGGTTCTGAGAGGGAAACAGGACACACAATCACCCTGCAGGTCACCGCGTGGTCCAAAAACATTAGTAACTAAGACACTAACACTCTTGAGAGAAACGTGTTGGCAAAGTCGGGAACAAGCGAGTTCAAAGCACTATTACTGCGTCACATGCACTACTCATCGGCTGCGTCCGGGTAGCTGTCTGCTGGGAACAAAGGGAGCGGCAGGACACTGCTGTAACCGAGTGGTAACGCGTAACGGAGGAGACCGTGAACGCGACGCCAAGTGGGCCAACACTGCTACTAAGAACGAAGAGTTAGAAACCACTGCTGTGAACAAACAGTGCTGTGAACTGTTTATTACTTACCCTTACTTTTCACAGAACGGACCTGTCTTGCCTTTTACTCACTGTTGTAATTTTTAAATTAAAACTTAAAAATATTTTAATGAAAATGTAGTAAATACAGCCCCGGCTGGTGTGGCTCGGGCACCATCCTATAAACTGAAAGGTCACCAGACCAGTTCAGTTCTGGGGTGGGGCACACACCTGGGCTGCAGGTTCAGTCCCCAGTAGGGGCACATATGGAAGACAGCCAATTTGTGTTTCTAACATCACGGTTCCCGCCTGCCCCCAAAAAACATACTCTTGGGTGAGGATTTTAAAAAAGGGGGGAACGAAAGGAGCAGTCTGGGAGTGGTCAGGAGTAGAGACAGGCGCATTACCCGGCGCCGCCTCTCCTCTGCCAGCTTCTGCTGCTTCACCTCCTCCTCCTCCCGCCGCTTCTGCTCGCGCTCCTCCCGCTTCTTCCTCTCTTTCTCCTGGTCGGCCCTGAGAGAGGCCAGGTAGGCCTCGTCCTGCTGCTGCCGCAGCACCTGGGTCTGGTTCCGCTCCTCCCTGCGGACAGACGGGAAGCACAGGGAAGAAGGGCGGTCTGAGCGAGCTCTGGGTTCCTTGCGTGGGGTTTGGGGGTCAGGAGGTCAGCGGCCCCGGCAGAGGACCGGCCCCCATGCCCTGGGAAGTCTCCGGAGCAGAGTGCAGCAGAATTGGAGCCGGTCCTCTCTTCTCCCAGGTTAAGTGACAGAAAAGGAAATGGTAAGGTTTTCCTTTCCCTTCTAACTTCGTTGTTGAAATCAAACTTTCCCCAAATTCCAACTCTAACAAAAGAAACAATATTATTGTTATTCCATGATCATCAGATCATATTTTACAGAAAAATAACCCTTGAGGCTACTACACTTTTGTGTATGTTGCTTTAACAAAACCAAACCCCACCCCACACCTTAGAAGATTTGAAAAATGCAGAAACTTCTTATTCAGAGTTCTACCGACCAAAGAGAAAACACTAACATTTTGTTGTATTTCCTACTTTCTTTCCAAAAAAAAAAAACCTGTGTACAGCCCTGGCTGGCTCAGTGGATTGGGTGTTCTACAAACTGAAAGGTCGCTAGTTCTATTCCCAATCAGGGCACATGCCTGGGTTGTGTACCAGGCCCTCTGTTGGGGTCGTGTGAGAGGCAACCAACAGATGTTTCTCACACAGCAATGTTCCTCTCTCCCTCTTTCTCCCTCTCCTCCCCTCTAAAAATAAAATATTTAAAAAAATTTGTACGTACATAGGAGTGTATGCACCTATATAATTAATATTATTATTTTTAAAATAGCTTGCATTTTTAAAATTTCTATTTATTTAGCCCTGGCTGGTGTGGCTCAGTGAATTGCATGCCAGCCTGTAAACCTATAGGTTGCTGGTTCGATTCCCAGTCAGGGCACATGCCTATGCCTGAGCTGCAGGCCAGGTCCTCAGTAGGGAACAAATGAGAGGCAACCACACACTGATGTTTCTCTCCCTCTCTTTTCCCCTCCCTTCCCCTCTCTCTAAAAATAAATAAATAAAATTAAGAACAATCCTTTAAAATTTTTTCTATTTATTTTTTTTTGGGGGGGGAGGAGACATCAATGTGGAAGAGAGACATTTATTGGTTGCCTCTTACACACCCCCAACTGGGAACCTGGTCTACAACCCAGGCACGTGCCCTGACTGGGAATTGAACCCCCAACCTTTCAGTTTATCGGACGATGCTCTAATCAACTGAGTCACATGACCCAGGCATGTCTATGTAAGTTAAAAGAAAAGATAACAGAATGTTAAAAGTGGTGGTAGGATTATGGGTGATTTTAAATTTATTTTTTATGAAATTTTCCACCATTAATGACATTACTTACGTACTGGGGAGACGAGTTACGATCATTCCTCAGTTTTTACATTTCAGCTCTTTTGATCAAGGCTCTGCTATTCTAAATGACTACACATACACACCCACACCCCCACACGTAAACACACACACACACACACACATATTCATTCTTGAGCACAGAACCCTCTCTGTATTTTGATTCATATTGCTAAGAATGAGGATCTGATGCAGTTATTTATGTCAAAATATATAAATATTTTAACACTAAATGGACAAGGGCTTTTAAAGTTGCCCAAGAGAGAAAAGCCATGACTGTGGAGCCCCAGGTCAGCTGGTCTCTCAGGGCCAGAGAGGACGTCCCATACCTTTCCAGGCGCTCGGACACCAGGTAGGTCTGGTTTGCATCCATGATAAACGTCAGCTGGTTAATGAGGTCGTCGGGCTGAATGAGGCCTTCCAGCCGCCCCACCACAGTCATCCTTCGGTCCTTCAGCATGATCATGGCCAGGAACGGGTAGGTGTTCTCCCGTAAAGCCTGTGAAACTGTCAGGAAAAGACCGACCAGTCAAGGGCAGGACTTTCGGAAAAACAAGTCAAGTCTGACTTTCCACCACAAGCAAGCAAGAACTGCTTTAATCCCAGCTGGGACAGAGGGAGGTGTCATTCATCCTCTGCCTCTTTTCTGATTAGTCTTTTAATCTTCTGTCATTGCTGCTGACCCCTTACACATCTGTGTCCGTACTCCCAGGTAATGACATTAGAACAGAAGGGGCTTCTCCGGTGGGGGTGCTGTTGTCATGATGGTGCTAGGGAAGGCCACAGAGTCCAAGGATAACGTCTATTTGATGGGTAGGAAAGGCTCGGCACACTATAGTCACCGCTCAGCAAAACCCTTCACTGTGTAAGGGACCTGGCGCAGGGTGCAAGGCCTTATGCCACTGGTGCCAACCTCCAGTGCCACCTCCTCCCCATGTTCTCCCACTCTCATCCAGTCCCCTCCTTACACCAAGTCTTCTTTTAGCCAACAACAAAAATAAAGAGCTAGCTTTTCTGTTTCAAAGGCATTTATTTAGAAAGTAGGTGTTTTCCCTGGCTGGTGTGGCTCAGTGGACTGAGCGCCAGCCTATCATCGGTTCGCTTCCCAGTCAGGGCACATGCGTGGGTTGCGGGCCAGGTCCTCAGTAGGGGGTGCACGAGAGGCAACAACACCCTGATGTTTCCCTCTCTTTCTCCCTCCCTTCCCTTCTTTAAAAATAAATTTAAAAATTTTTTAAAAAGCAGGCCTTCTAAATAACTAAGACTTTACCACAACAAACTTTTACCTATGATTTTCCTGAAGTTTGAAAGAAGAGATTTTACAGATTTCTGTAAAAAATATCCTTAGTCTCCTTGTATCTTCCATCCACCACCCCAAAGCTGTATCGGAATGGCAAGAGCAGCGCTGCAGGGACTAACTCATCACCAGGCAGAACCTCTGCTGCAGCTTTGGTTCTCGGGACCCAGCCCAGCGACTGGTGGGCTGGTATATACGCTTGGAAGCTGCTGAGCAGAAGCAGCTGCAAAGTGACTGCATTTCCTTCCTGGGAAGCCTTTGTGTTGCATACTGACTCTCACACCACGCACCTCCAGGTAGAGTTATTGTCGGCAAAGAGCCGAACTTTCTGAATTCCTATCAAGATCTCAAACAACTAACTCGTACAAGAAGCTCCATCAAAATTACCGGTGGTGAGAATCAACCTTCAGCAAGAAGCCCATTAAGATGAAAGGCAAGCTGCTGGCCAGGAAGGGGTGTTTCTGAGAATAAAACAGGCTGTGGCAGTGGTTAACTGTAAGGGATGAGCTAGGCTGGGGCTGCGTGAACAAAGTGAGGGCATCACGAGGTCCGAGTCGGCAGCCGTACAGCACTCACGGGGTGTAGAGCACAGCACAGGGAATACAGCCAATTTGAGTAACTGTATGGCGCCAGTGGGACCAGACTGATTGGGGATCACAAGTCACGTGCATGTCTAACCACTGTGCTGCATACCTAAAACTAATGTAATATTCAATGTCAACTCTAAGTGAAAAAACATTTTTAATTACAAATAAATAGACAGACAGACACAGAATGGGCCAGAGTCTGAAAGACCCGAGCTGGCCACAACACCTGCTAAGCGGTGACCTGGGGCCAGGCCTGAACTCTCTGAGCCTGTTTCCCATGCCACCACGTGGAGGCAGGACCACTGGGTGGCTCGGGACTGTGGAGGGCGAAATGAGACAAGGTGTAGACAGCAGCCAACACTGTGTCTGTCATAGACTCATCATGCGGTAAATGGAAAGTCCTTCCAGATCATTCCAAAGACACCCAACAACCACAAGGAGAAAGAGCCGCCACTTACCCCTGTACCCCTCGGGCTTGTTCGTGGAGCATGCCCAGAAGAGCATCCTGGTGTTGATGAGAGAGATCACTTCGGGGGCACAGAGGGTGTTGCTGCGGGGAGGGATGGAAAGGCCGTGAGCAGGGCCTGCTGACGGTGAACCCCCGGCCAGCAAGGGCAGGAATGAGGCAGAGCGCAGCCGGTCCACTCACCGACAGAAGCCATCGGAGTCCTGGTGGTCGTCCCCGTGAAGGTAAACCAAGAGAAAGCGGAGCTCCCGCTTGGCGTCGTTAAGTGCCTGTGGGACACACAAGACCATAATGGTGATGACTGAGTGTTTAACTAGGCTAAGGGGCCTAACGGGCACATTTAGGAACAGAGGAAAAATGGTGAGCCAGACACCGGAGTTGGGTTCCACCTTCATACCCATGGGGCTCACCTCCCTGTTAAAGCCCAGAGTAGCATACTTTAATGAGAACAATTTAGTGTTGTTAGGGTTTAAATCGTAGAGGAACCTGAGAGCAGACAGGCTGACAAAGGTCCTGACAGACCACAGAGTCAGCTGTTCCCAGTGTAAAGAAAGACAGAAACGGACCGCGTGAAAAAGGAGGCAGAGTTCTGCCACTTTACAGCTTTGACAGCCTCGTAAAGGAAAGGAAATGCTGTGAAGATGACCCCAGGCCACACACCAAGCAGGGTGGAGGGATCATGGAGCCCAAAGGCGTTCTAAAAAGTGTGGGGTTTGGAAGATCTCCAAAGTCAAGGCTATAGTGTCCAAGACTCTGTGTGTGCGCCTGCGTAATCCTGAGCCCAACTCCACTCAATTAAGACTTCTTGAATGGCCAACGGTAGCATGCCCTCAGCATTGCAGCAAGAGAGGGCATGAGAGGCGCCTGTCCCATTCAGCTTCCCTGACCCTGAGCACAGTGTCTGGCACACAGTAGGTGCGTCATGCTTGTTGAGTGGTGTGGGAGCACCCAGTGGGGGAGAGTGCCTGCGAGACAAAGCAGATGGGAGAGAATCAAAGCAGGAAGCGAGAGTCAGCATTTTTCTCTCTCTCGTTAGAGTAGGGAACCTTGGCGGCTGCAGCATACAACCACCCCTTGGCCTGTGCCCTCAGCGTTACTCCTGCATTTTCTCTGATAAACTGGACATGTGCTCAACACCTAAAGAACCTTCACTTTCACCCCGAGACGACAAGTGAAAGGTTGGGTGGCTCAGGCTAGTGAGACATGCTGCCCTGAGTCTACGGCCCATGACGCCCTCAGTCAGCTGTGAGGGTCGAAGGAGACTTCAGGCTCTGCCTTCAAGGGTCTTCCACCTGGTGCAGGGGAGAAGACACAAATGACTGATACACGGAGAAGAATGGGACGTTACTGTAAGAGTAAAGTCAATGCTCTGAGAGCACAAAAGGGAAAGACTGCTGTTGTGAACTGCAAGGCAGGCCAGGGCGGGCACAACAGTTAGGAAAGAGTGTATGGAGGGAGCGATGTGAGCTTGCTGAAGGACAGGCAAGACTCCAATGAACAGAACTGGGAGGGCAGCACTGCAGGTGGAGGGCACAGCCAAAGCAAAGGCAGAGGGGGAAGTAGAGATCTGTTCAGGAAATGGCTTGGCGGGCACACCAGGCACTGGGGAGACGAGTGACGCAGGGCAGATCTCAAAAGGGGACGTGCAGAAAGGAGGGCCTCTGTGCAGGCAGGGAAGAGCCACTGAGGGTTTCTCGGGCAAGAATGGCGCGAACAGGGAGGGGTTACCCTCTCCTTGTGGACAGAGTCGTGTCAACAAAAGGCTTCTCCGTCGTTTGCGTCACTGACCTGGCTGTACGTTCCCTGGTAGAAGACAGGGTGTGCCCTCCCATATTTCTCTTCAAAAGAGTGCATAAATGAAACAATGTCCCCAACGGGGTCAGTGACCCGGCTGCGAGGGTCAGGCCGAATAAAACGAAGAGCAAACCTGGGGAGGAAGGAATAAAGGTCACGTGAATTGGCTTACTGTAGTGCACACGGAGTGGGCCCGTCTGCAGAGATCCCCGTCCCGGCACGGCGGCAGGGGGGCGGGCGGTCTGGGGGCGGACCATCACACCTGTGAGGACAGCCCGGCTCGGAGCTGCCCAGCAGCAAGTGTTGCTCCATCTCCTATTCAAGAAGAATGCGAACTACGAGGGTTATCAGTTTCGACACTGGCCTAGACCAGTCCTGAGCGCTTTCTGCACAAACACTTAGGTCAGCAGACTCGGGAAGGTTAGACACAGTATCGGAAACGCTCCAAGGCCAAGCTGTGTTCCAGACTCTGGAATGGCGCTGTCTAATACGGGAGACGTGGGGCTGCATGCATTTAGATTAATCAAATAGGGCACAATGAAGAAGTCAGTCACTGCAGCCACACTAAGTGCCCAGCAGCCACACGTGGTTGCTGACTGCCACACTGGGGGGTGGAGTGACAAANACTCGGGAAGGTTAGACACAGTATCGGAAACGCTCCAAGGCCAAGCTGTGTTCCAGACTCTGGAATGGCGCTGTCTAATACGGGAGACGTGGGGCTGCATGCATTTAGATTAATCAAATAGGGCACAATGAAGCAGTCAGTCACTGCAGCCACACTAAGTGCCCAGCAGCCACACGTGGTTGCTGACTGCCACACTGGGGGGTGGAGTGACAAAACGTTTCCTCCATTGCGTAAGTCCTGCTGCACAGTGGTGGCCAGGACAGAGCTGTCTCTTTTGGTTTTCCTACTTGCCTCTCCCCCTCCATCCTCCTGGAATTTTGAATTTTTAGGGCACTCGCCCAAGCTGTTCCAATTATGGGTGGTAACCTGAGACCCAACTTGCAGCCATGACTTACTTGCTCTTCCAAAAGGCAAGTAAGTTCTGCTTGGGGCTGCACGGCTGGCAGCCTGCGGCCTGGCAGCCACTGTCACGTCCCTGTGCTGCGTGCACTGAACACGCACCTGGAGGGCAGCTGCACTAGAATTAGCAGCGCACACAGTGCTTACTTTCCCCCCAGGAGAACAACCCACACACCTGAGGCGACTGCACTGCGACATCGGCCTTATCAAATCTTGAGCCAATCCCGACTCATGTGCCCTCCAGCTCCCTGCGTGCATTCGACTTCACCTGGAATTTCTCCTGACCAACCAAATCAAACTGGTTGGCACAAACATTCCAGAGCAAATGAAAAGCAAATGGAAGAAGTGGTGTAGGGGCAAATGAACGGTGAGGAACGGAGACTAAACTGTGGGTGGTGAGTACACAGTGCAGTACACAGATAGTGTGTCACAGAATGGTACACCTGAAATTTACACAGTCTTGTTAAGCACTGTCACCCCAATAACTCTAATTACAAAAGAAGTTGTATGTGTGGGTAGAAACCCTTTGCAAGATGAATGTTTGATTACCTTCTTTGAAATTAGGCATTTTAAGAATTATCTTCATAGCCTTTAAGTTTCATTTTGATGAATGAATGGTTAATGCTTTAACTTTTTTGTTTCTCACTACAATGTATTCCCTGGCATACATAATTCAGGACAATCAGCTTTTTAAAAAAAGTTAGGGGATAGGGGTGGGGAATGACATGTCAACTCAGTCTTCACGGTGATTTAAATTTTTTTTATTTATCTTTAGAGGGGAGGGGAAGGGAAGGGGAGAGGGAGAGAATATCAATGTGTGGTTGTCTCTCACATGGCCCCCACTGGGGACCGGGCCTGCAACCTAGGCACATGCCCTAACTGGGAATCGAATCGCGATCCTCTGGTTCGCAGGCCCACGCTCAATCCACTGAGCCACACCAGCCAGGGCTTCATGGCGATTTTGAAGGTTTTTATGTGCCCATTCTTAAATGAAACAGGGAGGGAGAGAGGACCTACTGGTTAACTGCAGGCAGGTCAGCTCTCTGCTGAAGCAAGAAGCTGTTGAGCAAGTAGCTCCAGCCATACCCAGTGGCCAAGGCACAGGGTGCCGTCTTACCCTGGGCTTCTGCAGCTGCTGGGCCCTGGCCTCAGGCCTCTGCTCCCTACAGTGAGGCAAAGGCCGTCCCTCATTAGGGCAGTGCAGGCTGCCCTGTGGGCCCGGCCCAGACCACAGATTTTTGCTGTATCTGTTGGCCTGGATTCTCACAAACATTTTAGGTCCTCCGAAAAAGGGATCATCTACTACACAGCTCTAGACCAGACATCCCAAACCTGACATGCCAGCAATCTAGAACCCCTGGACAATTGAGCCCTCTGTAGCACCCAGTGCTGAAGGAAGCGGGAAGGAAGGTAAAGGTGTAAAGCAGGGGTATCTGTGCATATGGAAGGGCTCCACCATCAGCAGCTGTGGGTCGCCTGGACAGAGAGGGTGGTATAGGAACGTCCCTCTATACGAGTGGTGAAGTTTGTGAAAGAATCTGGGGAAAGAGAATAATGCTAGAACAGAGATTCTGCTGAGATTATCAGCAGTCAGGTGGAGCTACAGACAGTTCAGGATCCAGGTTACGAGGAGGGGGAAGCTGGCAGACAATGGTGGTTAGAAAGCAAAGGGTGTGAGGATCAACTAGGGGATGCTGAGGTAACAAGCATGGTGGGAAGGGACAAGAAAATGCAGGTAAACTGACTCTTGAAAATGACATGCAAGACTACTTTAAAACAATCCAATTTCACCACATTTGTAGCTTTGTCTGAATAATTTAAACCATGTCCATGCTATTTAAAAAGGCTAGTGAGGACGAGTCCTCGGCCCGGCGACAGACTGGCAAGTCACGCTGAGAGCACCCGCCCTGCTCTGCTGCGCTTCAGCTGCACATCTACCTGCTGCTGCCACCACAGAAGCTCGAAGGTACGTACCTAAATATATCCAGTATCGTGTAATAGGTGAACCGGAATGGCAGCATTATCAAGTAATAACCCCATCCGAGCAGCCCCTGAAATTGAAGAGCAAAGGTAAACACGATTCACTCATTCCCTATCGCCTCACAAAATGGCCAGTTCCACTTTTCACCCCGTTCTGTCCTTCCCGCGACATCTCCCTCTGCAACGCCGTTTCCTCTTCCCGGCCAACGACCTGCCACCTTTCCTCTCATTTCATCTGACACTGTCATATTTTTATTACAGTTTTTGCATTAAATCTGCTTCAACATTTTTCCTGCAGCTTCTTGTACCAGTGGTCAGGCTCAACTGCAGTTCTCCTCCTGAATCATAGTCTCCCCTTTTTAGGCTTACACACGCAAATGCAGCACACAGAAACAGCAAGGAAGATCACCACTATTATTACCACCCTGGATATCCGTGTACAATTGAAAATTACATTTACCACAATTTTAAATCTCCGTATAGCCACTAATCTTAGTAATACTGCTAACTATTGTTTTAACAACGCTGACTATTGCTGCTATTAACTTGTGTATGTGAAGAGAGCTCTGTCCAGCACACAGAGCCTTCCTCAAACATCACACAGTGTTAACCTGGGCCTTCCCAGTGTCAGGCAGGGAGCTCTGGAGCCTCAGGGCCCACCTCAGGGCTCCAAACACTGAGTCTGGCCTAAAAAAAACTGGGAGCCCCCAGGCATATAGGGCGCACACAACCGCTACAGCAGTCTGCCCTTACACTTCAGAATACCCCCAACAACTCCTTAGAGACACCATTTAAAAACCCTGTCAATTATTCCACAAAAAGGTATCATGATGAAGGTGCAGAAAATGCTTCCAACTGGCAAAGGCTGCCTCCCTCCCCCAAAATGGGTAGTTACTGTATCAATTCATTGAAGAATGGAGGAAAATAACCCAATGAATCTACCAAGGCACCAGATCTAGCTATACATTCTGAATATTTCTTTCACTCCATCACACACAGGTCAGTGTAGCCAAGTGAATGGACTTAAGAATAAAAGGGGAAGTTCCCATCAGGAAACAACTTGCCCTTGGCTGTGGTCTTGAGACCACGTAGCTGTAGATCCTGTGGTCAGCGGTGTTCACCTGCAGGGGTCGAGATGGAGGGGGGTTGAAAACACTGGGTACGCCCTCTTGCTCGTTCAGTCTGTCCTGCACAGCAGCCTGCGAAGGCAAAAAATAGCAGGAAGAATTCCGGTGATGCTCCAATACACTAAGACGAGGAGATGAAGCAAATGTGCCCGGTGTTATAAAACAGGGGATTCAGGAAGGGCATCTTCTTGGGCCTTTAACTTGCTCTGGAGGGAGGCAATGTGTGGCCCCGGCTCCAGAACTCACGCCCAACAAGAATGCAAGGGACTGTCTGGAGGCCTCATGGATGCGGCATGCACACTGTCTGTTCAGACAGCACATGTTCTGCGGGTGGCTGGGACATGCGTGCTGCACTGGGGCGCTTGCAGAGAGCCGCCCCCGAGAACACGAGGCAGACCTTGTGCCTGGGGCTTTGCCTGGAACGGCTGCCTGGTACTGTCTGGTGCAGGGCTTGGCTTTGGGGCAGGGAAACGGCTGGACCCCAGCTCCACAACCTGGTTTCTGGGCCCATTTGCTCAGGCGCAAAACGAAAACAAAACAAAACAAAACAAAACGGTATTTTTCAGGGTTGATCTGAAAATTTAACGAGATGACCATACACAAAGATCCTAATGCAATTCCTGGCTGCCAGGTGACAGGAGAAAAGTCTCCCTTCTTAATTCTACCCCAGAAAATGAACACTGTCCCAGTGCACCAAAGACAAGTCTGGCCTCTGCTTTTGGCTTTTGGAAGGTAATCTATGTCCTACCTGGCGGGACTGACTCTGATACTGAATCTTAGGGTGGGGACTTTGGATATGCAGTACCAGCCAACCTGGACCCGGAGCTGAATCACACAGGCACCTGAGAAAATCAGCAATGCCGATGTGATCGCGCCCCAGTGCAAACTCCGGACACTGGAGCCGAGGTGAGCTTCCCTGGCTGCCAGCACTTAATGCGCACTTCACACATTTGTACCAGGAGGGCAACGTGTCCTCATGCCATGAGAGAGGAGCAAGAGACTGTGTGCAGAAGTCAAGGCTCTGCCATGTGTCCCTTTCTTCAGCCAACTCTAAGCCACCTCTGTTCCCTGTAATAAACCGTAACTGCAGGTGTGACAACTTTTGTCGAGCTCTTCTAGTGAGTCACCAACCGGAGAGGGTCTGGGGCTTCCTGAACTTGCAGACGCCGTCTGAGTGAGGGTGGTCTTTCGGAGGACTTCTGTGTCCTCTGACCTTGGCTTTCAACTTCCAGTGTGGCTAACTCCAAGTAGTCCTATAGTTTTGTTTTCGAGTATTAAGGAACAATCCAGTGGTGAAAAAACAGTCTTTTGATAAATGGTACTGGGACAAATGTATATCTACATGAAAAGGAATCAAGTTGAAGCCCTAAATGGCACTACAGCGGTACCTCGGTACTTGTTGTTAATTTGTTCTGGAGCTCACGACGAGCACCCAAACCGAGAGGCACCGGACTGTCCGCAGGCTGCGTGGGACTGGCGAGCAGGCCTGTTTCATCGCGAGAAGGGTGCCGAGTGCTGGTACGTATTTTTCTCGTCAAAATGTGACCCGTAAAGGGTTGATGAATTCTGAAGCTCAAAGTACGACTGTATAAGAAATTAACTCAAAATATATCAAAGACCTAAATTTAAGGGCAGAAACTAAACTCTTAAAAGAAAATATAGGTGAAAATCTTCATGACCTTTGATTAGGTGATGTTTTCTTAGATGTCACCCCAAAAAGACGGCCAACAGAGGGAGAAACAAACTGGACCTCAGAGGCAAATACTGTCATGCACCAAAGGACACTGTCAAGACAGTCAAAAATAACCCAGAAAATGGGAGAAAATATTTACAGATCATGAATCTGATATGGGTCTGCTATCCATAAAGAACTCTCCACAACTGATCATCAAAGACAACCCAATTTTAAAATGGGAGAACTGCCCTGGCTGGTGTAGCTCAGTGGATTGAACACGGGTCTGCGAACCACACGATTGCGGTTCGATTCCCAGTCAGGGCACATGCCTGGGTTGGCAGCCAGTTCCTGGTTCCTGGCAGGGGACGCACGAGAGGCAATCATACATTGATATTTCTCTCCTTCCCTTCCCCTCTAAAGATAAATAAATAAAATCTTAAATAAAATAAAATGGCCCTGGCTGGCGTAGCTCAGTGGATTGAGCACAGGCCTGCAAACCAGAGGATCGAAGTTCAATTCCCAGTCAGGGCACATGCCTGGGTTGCAGGCCAGTTCCCTGCAGGCCAACTCCCAGCAGGGGGCGCACAAAAGGCAACCATACATTAATGTTTCTCTCCTTCCCCTCTAAAGATAAATAAATAAATAAAATAAAAAAATAAAAATAAAATAAATTTTTTAAAAAATAATAAAATAAAATGGGAGAAGAACCTGAACAGTCATTTCTGCAAATAAACAAATGACCAACAAGAAACATGAAAAGATGCTCTACATTGTCAGCCATCAGAAAAATGTAAATTCAAGCCAGAAAATATACTTTAACACCCTCCACAAATATTTGTGAGGCTGTGAAAAAAACTGGAATCCTCACGCACTACTGTTAGGAATGTAAAATAGTGTGGCCTGTTCGGGAACCGTCTGGCAGTTCTTCAAAAGCTTAAACACAGTTACCATAACTCCCACACCAGCTACGTACCCACGTACCCACGAGAAATGAAAGCATATGTTTCTGTGAAGCAAAATGCCAGCACAGAAACTTGCAACTTGACGCTCACTGCAACACTGTTGATAATGGCTTAAAGGGGGAATAATCAAATGTCTATCCACTGATGAAAGAACACAGATATATTCATACAAGGGAATATTACTTGGCAATAAAAAGATATTAAGTACTAATACATACTAGGACATGAATAAGTCTTTTACTTATGTTTTTTGATACATCTTGAAAACAGTATGCCAAGTGAAATAAACCAGACACAAAAGGACAGATATTCTCTGACTCCATGTACAAGTTGTATCTTGCCCTGGCTGGTATGACTCAGTGGACTGAGCACCAGCCTGTAAACCAAAGGGTCGCTGGTTCGATTCCCAGTCAGGACACATGCCTGGGTTGCAGGCCAGGTCCCCAGTGGGGGACACATGAGATGCAACCATACACTGATGGTTCTCTCCCACTCTTCTTCCCTTCCCTTCTCTCTAAAAATAAATAAATAAAATATTTTACATATATAAACATGAGGAACACCGACTGGTTGTTTCTCATATGCACCCTAACCAGGGATCACACCCACCACGCTCTGGTGTACGGGATGGCACACCAACCAAGCCCGTCACCCAGCCAGAGCAAAAATCAACTTTTAAAATGTATTTTGAGTGATGGGAGTAAAAGACAAGAAACTGTATTTGAACAATTTAAAAAATAAATAAATACACACAAAAATAAAGAAATCATGATATATATATTGTAAAAAAATGTATTTTCAGAAAAAATAGTCTTAAATGTAAGAGAGTAATTAACCAAGCTGTAAAAAAATCAAGACGCTAAAAAAAAGAACATAAACATGAAACTATATTAGACAGATTTTTCTTAATAAGTAAAAATACAAAAAAGGAACTGATAAATATGAGGTTTTTTCCATATAAAAATAAGTAAACAAAAAAAAAATAAACCAGTCTCCAGCAAGACTCATTTTTAAAAAGTTAAATGAACATTAAAACACAGAGGAGGGGGTGACAGCAGGAATAAGAGACATGCTAGGATGTGGAGTCGATGCTAAGACCTTGAAAACCTCCAAAAAGAAAGTATTTTCCATGAAAGCTTATCAAGAAGATGGAGGAAACAGATTATGCATGATGAAGGAAACATGAAAAAGTTAGCAAGAGAAATGGCAGAAACAAGTGCTCGAATGCTTTCTTCCAAATCTATGCTATTTACACATCTCAACTCATTTTACCAAGTCACTTTATAAAGCCAGCATATGCTTGAAATGAAAATCTAACAGGAAAGTATCATACAGAGCAACATCATTCCCTCTGCCCGAAACTTATTTCACCCCAAATTTTTGCATTCAAGCATCAGCTCAAATATAACCTCATGAAGTCCTGTAATTGACTACCCTATTTAAAACAACTTCCCAGACCCTGTTACATGTCCTACACCATCTCACTCACAGCATTTGTTACAAACTGAAATGATCTAGGGTTCAGTGTTCAGTTCCACTTGAGTAAGGACTCGACCAGAGCCTAAAATTTAATTGCTCAAATCAGGTGCCAAATAACTAAATGTCACTTAGGAATTTATATATTTCCATAAATCCAGCACCCTATTCAAGCAATATACCATAACTGAAACAGTAACTTCAATAAAGATCAAAGGGTGTCTGGTAAAATTCAACATCCACTCGATAGAAACCATTGATACGCCACCAATGAATGAACAGCGCACAGATATTTACTGGGCACTTCCAAGGTACCAGGACTGGATAATTTAGACGTAGGCCTTACACCAGTTAGCAAACACGGAAAGGAAGGCCTCTGCCCCCAGGACGCTTGCTCTCCAGTGGGTCTACCTCAGAACAATCTCCAGCACAGTGACAATGAGACACACAAGACGTTACAGTGAAGGTAAGATGTTTGTTATCATCCTTATTGACTGACATTGCTCTGAAGATCTAGTCAGTCAATATTCAAATAAAAGAAACAAAAGATCCATATGCTGGAAAAAAATCACTGTTTCAGATGACATAGTTACTGAGAAAATCCAAAACACACTGAAAAATATGTTTAAGAACAGGTTTACATTAAGGTATGTGGTTACAACCAAATATTTGTGTGTGTCTGTGTGTGCGTGCATATGTTTCCTTAAAGAGCCATGTTTAAAAAACAAAAAACAAAAAACAAAAAACCCACAACAGAGAGCAGCACTATATTGAGGAATTTGGTCCTTACCTTTCCCATGATTTTATTGCATGAATTCTGATCATAAACCTTCACCTCTCACACGTTTTAATTTTTAAAGACTTAGCTGTAAATCTGAAAAATGAACCCACCGGGAGAAGAGACCCCTGGTGCAGAAAACGCGTGTCTGGCAGCCGCACCAGCCCCAGAGGGAGCGCGCCCGAGCGCCCCGCCTCACCTCGATGTTCCAGCTGTGCTGCTCCAGGGTGCGGCGGCACTGGTCCATGGACTCGATGCCCGTCAGGTCCTGCAAAGGATGGACAGAGGGTCACTGGGGGAGAAGCCGGCGGTGCCCTGCAGGTGCTTTACCCAAGGAGAGCTCACGAGGACCCCTGGGAATGACACTGAGAAGGGCCAAGGGCGGTAAAGCCCCGCTGTCCAGAGCTCCTCTGCCCAGTTCCAGAAGAGGGCATCCCACAGAACAAAAACACGAAAAGCCCTTGTCTAAAATTCCTTCTCTTTTGAAATTTCAAGTCTGTCAATTAAGAAGGCTGATTAAAATTAATATTCTCCTCTCAAATTCATGTTTAAAATTATAGATTTCTTCAACCTCCAAGTCCAGCAAAATATTCTTCAATGCTAAGCAACTGTTCTGTTTATAATACATAATGATATAACAATGCCGGTTTCCTGCAAAAAACAGAGTGACTTTCATTAACTTGACCTTGGGGTGTCCGACCCAAGGCTGCATGCGGCCCAGGATGGCTATGAATGCGGCCCAACACAAAATAATAAATTTACTTTAAACCTTTTCTTTGCTCATCAGTTTTCGTTAGTGTTTGTGTATTTAATGCCCAAAACAACTCTTCTTCCAGTGTGGCCCAGAGGCACAAAAGTTTAGTCTGTAATTCAGGTATTTCCCTACAATAAATATCTTCTCCACTCTTCTCCTTGGACTGTTCTCAGCTTTCACTTTGTGTCTGACCCAAGCTCTTTCTCTGGCTCTTCAGACGTCCCCGACAACCCAGGAAGTTCCCAAAAGGACTGTCCTTGGTTTCTGACTCTCTCCACCTCTGTCCTCAGCATCTCACTTAATCCTCAGCCTTCAGCCACCCTTTCTACTTAGATGAGCCCTCATTTAATTCCTGGACCCATCATCTCTTCTGAAGTTTAGGGGCACTCTTCCAATAGCCTTCCTATTCAATATTTCCACCAACTGTGGCGTCAGTACCTCAGGCGTATCATTAAAATCACTGTGTGTTAACACACAGCCACCTCCCCGAATACACAGGCTGAGACGACACCTGAGGTCCCAGCCTCATCTCTGAGTGCCATCCCTCAAACTCCACACTTCGGCAGTGATCAAGTTCTGACCTTTTTTGTAGTATACCTGTAACCACATTCCATTTCCACAACTACCATCCTTTTTCTTTTTTTGAAGACTTTTACTTATTTATTTTTAGACAGAGAAAAGGAGATGGAGAAAGCAAGGGAGAGATATATCCATTAGCTGCCTCTCACACGCCCCCTACTGGGGACCTGGTCCGCAACCCAGCCATGCGTCCTGACTTGGAATTGAACCAGTGACCCTTTGGTTTGCAGTCTAGTGCTGAATCCACTGAGCTACACCAGGCATAGTTAAAAGAAAACTTTTTTAAAAAGAGGTTATAAACACTGTAGGAGAGATCAGGGTAATTGCACATCTTCAATATACTGAAATACTTAACCAAATTGGAAAGCAAAACCCTTGTGTGAGCCGTGAGTCAGGGTGAGCTGGAAGCCCGACTGAACAAGCCTGCTTCCAGTCACCGCTGAGGAGTGTTCCAAACACGCACTGGGAATGCTCGCTGACCCGGTATCCCGCATACCCAGGATACAGATACAGTCCCTGTGCTCATTCAGTTTGCATCCTACTGGGGAGAGACTGACCAAATAAACCACACACCCAGGAGCAGACAGATGAACACAGTTGGAGGCTAAGGGATTCCTTTGAACTGGGTGCTCAAGGAAGGCCTCTCTGAGGAGAAAATGTTTTGGAGATGAAAGACACAGGTCTGGACACTGGAAAACATGCAGGGAGAGTGTCTGAAACAGAAGGACAAAGACGCAAACTCGCTAGATAAACGAATATACAACACCTCGCCTTTGTTAAAACCCACTGAACTTTACAGCAGAACGAACCTTAAAGTCTACAAATTTTAAAAATCTTCCAGAAATTCATATGATCCCAGGCAGACCATTACAAAGGAACCTAATTGTATCACAAATATATGAGGGAACAGCACCGAAGGTGTTGGTGGGGTTCACAAGAGTGCAAGCCAAAGGTATGCACAAAAGCACTGTTCTCTAGCTGTGAGTTTGTTTCTAGTAAGTTAAACTGCAAGCCACTCTATCATCCATCCATCCACCCACCCACCCACCCATCTACCTACAGGAACTGAGCAATTAAGTAGGCAGACGATAGCGGCCAGTTTTCTCGCTGTGGGAAGTTACAGGTAACTAAGGGGAGAAGGCTAGAATGATGCATGTGGTGATGATGGATTAGGGCTGGAGACATCTAGATCGACACATGTTAGCTTAACATAAATGGTTACATACAGAACTAGTGAGCTCAGTAACACACATATGTCCTGTCAGCTGAGAGGGCTTATAAAACAACATAAACCCGCAGCAAACACATGTAATACCCAGACCTCGGTTTTTAATACCACTGCCGGAAACAAGGAACCAGGTTACTGGGAGAAGTGGCCACTTCTAGGACTGGGGCACAAACCACACGAGATGTGCGTGGAGAACCTTGTAGTGCCAGGACCCCCATAGGATCAGGGCAGTGGTGAATTATAATCGGAGCACAAAGAAACACCTGTGGGTCACACTGGTACGACTTGACAGTGCGGAGACCTGACGGACTAGCTCAGCCAAGCGATCAGCAACCACCACAGGCACACATCACACTGATGGCAGGGCCCCTCTTCAGCAAGAGGTAAAAGCATGTCATCTCTGTGGCCCTCCTCCCCGAAGCCATCGCCGGGCCTAACCACGGGAAAAACACTGCAAAAACCCCAACCACGGGGCCTTCTACAAAACACCCGACTGGCACCCCCAAAAGCTGTCCAGGCTGGCAGGAAGAAGGGAGCCTGAGGAGCCTTGACCACTAAATGGGACGTGGTGTCCCGAAACAGAGGAAGGACACTAGACGACACAAAGGAAAGCTGAACAAAGCATGGACTTGAGTTAATATTAACACATCGATATCGGCTCATGAACTGCGGCAAATGCACTGACTAAAAATGCAAAATGTTAGTAAGGACGACTGGCTGTAGGGTACATGGGGAGTCTGTGCACTACTTCTGCAGCTTCCCTGTAAATCTGAATCTATTCTAACATAAAGGATTTTATTTAAAAAGTGAAAACAAAACACCCCCCCCCCCAAAAAAAAACCACAAGGGAGGGGAACTACTTCTGAGACACAACAAGCCTGGCGCGCTGTCAGACAAGGTCTGAGAAGTGGGCGGGGAGAAAAACCTACCGCCTGCAGGGAACATGCCACTGTCCACCCAGACACCACCCCACCCTCCCTGCTCCCCTGAAGTTAAATCAAGTTCTCTGAATGTGCAGCCCAGGCCCAGGCAAATTTCCTCCTGGGGGACAGGAAGTGACACCATTGTTTTTGTTTTTTTGTGGGGTTTTTTTTTGGGGGGGGTACAAGTCTCACTTTTATTTGACCTTTTTTTACCTTATTTTTATCCTTGCTGCTATGATGGATATCATGACCATGAGGTTTTCTTTTTTTTTTAAGTGTTTATTTTTTTTCAAGATTTTATTTATTTATTTATATTTAGAGGGGAAGGAGAGAGGGAGAGAAACATCAATGTATGGTTGCCTTTCGTGCGTCCCCTGCTGGTAGTTGGCCTGCAAGGAACCAGCCTGCAACCCAGGCATGTGCCCTGACTGGGAATCGAACCTCGATCCTCTGGTTCGCAGGCCCGCGTTCAATCCGCTGAGCTACACCAGCCAGGGCATGACCATGAGGTTTTCTTTCTTTTTTTTTTTTTTAAGTCGGTCTGGTTCCTTTGTGAGGAATTAGCATGAAAAAGACCAAGACATCAGCAAGGAGAGTATGGGAAAGAGCAAGGGGAAAAGAGTGGTGGTTGGGAACAGGATGGGAGCAGTGAAGCAGGGAAGACCAGCGTAGATCTGGGGTGCACTCTGAAGGCAGGGCCAACAGGATCAGACGGCAATTTAAATACACAGGGGTGGAAGAGAAATAATGAAGATGGATTCATTGGCTTGAGCAAATGGAATGAGAAAACCCACTGAAATAACTCTGCTTATCTCTGTGGGAAAACTTTGTTTCTGGTAAAGTACTATAAAAAGTGGGGGTGAGATGAGTGCATGCTTATTTATTATGTCACAATGCTGAATGCACCGAGCGGGAACGAGTGGCCTAACCTCAATGCTGGCCNTTTATTTATTTTTTTCAAGATTTTATTTATTTATTTATATTTAGAGGGGAAGGAGAGAGGGAGAGAAACATCAATGTATGGTTGCCTTTCGTGCGTCCCCTGCTGGTAGTTGGCCTGCAAGGAACCAGCCTGCAACCCAGGCATGTGCCCTGACTGGGAATCGAACCTCGATCCTCTGGTTCGCAGGCCCGCGCTCAACCCACTGAGCTACACCAGCCAGGGCATGACCATGAGGTTTTCTTTCTTTTTTTTTTTTTTTAAGTCAGTCTGGTTCCTTTGTGAGGAATTAGCATGAAAAAGACCAAGACATCAGCAAGGAGAGTGTGGGAAAGAGCAAGGGGAAAAGAGTGGTGGTTGGGAACAGGATGGGAGCAGTGAAGCAGGGACGACCAGCGTAGATCTGGGGTGCACTCTGAAGGCAGGGCCAACAGGATCAGACGGCAATTTAAACACACAGGGGTGGAAGAGAAATAATGAAGATGGATTCATTGGCTTGAGCAAATGGAATGAGAAAACCCACTGAAATAACTTTGCTTATCTCTGTGGGAAAACTTTGTTTCTGGTAAAGTACTGTAAAAAGTGGGGGTGAGATGAGTGCATGCTTATTTATTATGTCACAATGCTGAATGCACCGAGCGGGAATGAGTGGCCTAACCTCAATGCTGGCCAGCAGGATGGCCAGTGATCCATCCAAATGGTCAAATGGAAAATATGCGGCCCATCCCGCACTGTCTCAAACAGCTGTACTCTTGAGAACTTGTTCGGAGGTCCTAGCAGGGGAGCGCAGTTGCTCTGTACCCCTAACCGAAGGCTGTCCTCTTCGACCGAGCGCACCTTCGAGAGGGGCGCACATGAATGTGTGAGGAAGGGGACATCCACCTAGCCGGCCGGATCAGCCTGGCAATCAGTGGGGTGACAGATTTTGCAGCCTGATCGCCCTCACATCCAAAACAGATGTAGTCTTAACTCTGATAGGGTTGGCTACCCAGGTTTTCTTTAATTTTTGTGTTTTTTAAAAACCTAGTGTAAAATAGGTAAAGAAAGTTCGAATACAGAGAAAGAGCAGAGAAGGGGGAGGTTTCCTTGCAATCTCAAACAGGGTCGGCTAAGATTCCATCTGTTTTCTCCCACCGACGGCTCTGCCAGCGCTTAGCTGGCTTCAGCTTCACCCAAAACAACTTTGTTAGATGGTGCTCTGATCGCCGTCATATCCGTGTGCATCAAAAAACTTACCAAAATCGGGCAATTTTTGTGCAGCTATTTTAATACTAATGGAAGAAAATAAGCAACATTTTTGGCACATTATGCTTTCTTATTTCAAGAAAGGTAAAAATGCAAAAAGATCTGTGCAGTGTGTGGAGGTGCTGGGACTCCTCAAGCGTGTGGGAGTGGACTGCGAGGGTCCTGCTGGAGAGTTCTTGCCAGACGGTGCTCCAGTCGGGCAGACCAGCTGCAGAGGGCGATCAGACCGAGACACTGAGGACAACTCACGCTGCACTATGGGGAAGACGCCGCCACGTGCAGAAGACCCAAATCAATATTACCAGTGAAAATGAAGACTGTGTCTTCTATTTCACAGAAAACACCAGACAGACTTTCTGGCCAGCCCAGGACAACTAGTTCACACCTCAGTGTGTCTCTTTCTGGCCCCCCGCACTCCAAGGGAAGTCCAAGAAAGGGATTTAGGTTGTTGATTCAACCTCCTTTGCAACATTTTTTTTTCCTCTCAACATTTTTATCTTTGATTTTTTAGGAAACATGTTATTTACTTTTAGAGAGAGAAGAGAGGGAGAGAAACATCCATCCATTGCCTCTCACATGCCCCGCACTGGGGACCTACTAGGCACATGCCCTGACAGGGAATGGAACCTGGGACCTGTTGGTTTGCAAAGGTCTGTGGGGCGATGCCAAACCCACTGAGCAACACTGGTCAGGGCTCCAAACCTTTCTTTTTCTTTTTTAATTATAAGGGGAACTGGATATTAGTCTCAGCTTCTCCTTTCTAGACTGTAAGCTTCTCCTTTCTAGACTGTAAGATTCCATTCGCCTCTGCTTTTCGCTCTCCGTGGGACCTCCCGTGTTCTCTGGCCTGGCTCCACACCACCACACAGTGAAGGAAGGGGTGGGGAGCTTCATTTCCTCCAGGAGGCTCCCCTCTCCTGGATGCGTACAGTTTCGAGCACTTAGTATATCAAGTGCTCCTTTATGCACTGGTTTTTATAAGCATCTGCTGGCTCTATAACATTCCAGTCGGCTAAAACAATGTGTGTATATATAAATGTTGCCACTGCTTCTGATTTTCCCATATTAAAATTACACTTTGATGAACATTTCTGTTTATAGTTTCTCTACATTTAGGATTATCCTCCTCAGGATTCAGTTAAAACTATGGGCCAAGGAATATACATATTTTTAAAGTTCTTGATACATATTGACAAAATGTACTTCAGAAGCCTATTCCATTTTACACGGGACAGGGCTGGTTTGGATGGGAGTCAGAAGCTACACGTCTCAATACTCTGCCCCACATCAGTGTCAACGGGTTTTGCGATGCTGGCTCTGTTCGGAAAGGACACAGCACTCTGCTGGCTGGAGACGCTGCCTCGAGTCGCTGCCCACTGTCCTCAGTAGTCACACACTGCACGAGGGAAGAGCACAGAACAGGCAAGATGAGATGTTCCCTCTGGCGCCCCAGTGCTGGTTTCAAGCTCCTCCCAAATGCATTTCTCCAGGACACAAGAGGCCGTCAGCCTCTTCTAAAAGGGCATCTCTTCTGACAGGGCCAGTTCACCCCATACCCCCAGGACCCAGCGCAGTGCCTCAGCACACAGCACAAAGATTTCTCAATAGATGAGTCCGCCCTGCCTCACACCAACCGCCAGTGTGTTTAACTCTCTAGTTCCTCAACATTGCTCTCACCATCGCTCAAGCCCTCCTGTTTGGTGTCAGGGACGATGCTGCTCATCGCCAGGGAGGATGCTCCTCAACGACGCTGAGATGGGCCAACATGCCCGTTATCAGTTCAGAGTACTGCCACTCTGAACAGGGGTTCTGTGGGAGCGCCCACGCCCACTCAGGCATACACGGCGAGTATTCAATGGCGGCTAGTTGATCCGAAGCTCTCCTTACAGGCGGGGCTGCCACACTGAGGTCCTCTGAGATGGTACCAGGCAAAACAGCGGTGTTGGCCTCCTTCCAGGCGGGTGTGTCCAGCACGGTCTCACTGAGAAATATCGCCTGCTTCACAATGACCCGACCTCTCCTCTCCCCTGAACTTCTCTCCCAGGGGATCAGGTAATACGGCCTCAGTTACAGCAATTTACACAAAGGGCAACTGCCAGCATTAGTAGTGGGCAGTACTTATCTTTAGGGAAAAAGTACCCCGAACCCCAATCGACCTTGAACGGGTGAGATGCACACGGAGGGGACTAGAGGAAGTGCGTGAATGTCTCCATGCCCTTCTCTTCCTCCAGCCTTGGTCTCCTTTCCTCCTCTCCCAACTTAGAGATGAGGACGTCAAACCACGCGGCCACTCACCATTAATCTCCTTTGCTAGCGTATGGTCCACGGACGGCATCACAGATGCTACGGTGCTGTAACCGGATGTCTCAGTTGACTCTTGGGACAGGGATGGGTGAGCAGAGGGATCACCAGACTGCTTCCCTAGGAGTGCTTGCCTTCCCAGGCCTCACTGGTTCACACCAGCACTGCAGGAGTCCGGTGTGAGGTCTCGGCTGAGGTCTGAGCACTCCCTACATTTGGTTGCTCTGTGGACTCCAGCCTGTTGAGAACGCCCATTTTCACCTGTTTTCAGTCACTCCCAGAGGGACAGCTGGCAAAGTCAGGGATCTCTGTTCTCTCCTTCCTGCCACACAGTTTTGCCTAATGCAGTAAGTGGCGCGCCCTCTCTGGTAGTGCCAGAGGAATGAAAGCTGATGTCCCTTCAAGAAGGAAAGTAATCACACCTGGGCTCTGATCTGTAATTAAAACTCTTACACTCAGATCTTTACTATTCACATTTAATTACTGATTTACCAAATCAAATACTAACAGCTCCCATTCATTAAGTACCCATCACTATGTAACAGACACAGTAAATAATACAGCCTTTATGCCCACAACTTAGAAAGCCAAGGATTCGGGATGTTTTGCGCCTTGTATAAGAATATCTCTGTCCAGAATAGTAAGTGGTAGAATGGAGACCGAAACCTCCAACAACCACCTCTAAAGTCCAGGCTGTCTCCACTGCCACACTGCTTTATGTTATTATTTGGTTAGTTCACATTAGAAAACAGAAAGTTTTCAATAGATTTTCAATAAAGAAAATTTCAAAGGACTCTTGGTCAAGATGGTGGCAAAGGAAGACAGGGCTCACCACATCAAAATTACAACTAAAATATAGAATTATCACTCAGAACCGTCAGAAATCGAGTTGAACATAGGTCTGACAACTACACAATTAAAGAAACTACATCTATTCAGACTGTTGGAGGGGTGCAGACATGGACCAGGCTGGTCCCACACCCAGGTGTGATGGGTAAAAATTCAGGAAGGATGTCGGGAGCGAGGGGTCCCAGCCCCACATCAGGACCCCCAGCTGCGGGTTCCAGTGCCAGGAAGACAAGCCCCCACAACTTCTGGCTGCAAAAACCAGGGGGGATTCAGTCTGTGGAAGAAAACTGCTAGAGCCCAAAGCAGTTCCTCCTAAATAACCCACACAGACTCCCCTACTCAGACTCACTCCCTCTGAGCTCCAGCACTGGGGTAACAGCATGAAAGGCACCAGTGGGTATAGAGGAAGAAATTGAAGTGTATCAGGGGAAGCAGAAGCCACTGTCCCTTTTCTAAACCCTCCCCACACAGAGCCAGTAGACAGGTGCCGCATCTGAGACTCCATCAACCTGGCTAACACTGTTTGAACCACCCTGGAGAGCCCCAGAGACTCTGCCCCACCCAACTTACAGGCCCACCTGAGTGCCTTTTCCAAATGAATGGCTGGTCTGGACTCTTGCTTCATAACTTCCTAAATCCTTTCAAACAAGCAACAGCTGGCCTCAGGGAGCCCCAGGACCGGCACTAGCAGCAGCCATCCTAGATGCACAGCTTGGCTTTTGCTGAGAACCTCCAAGCCCAGCACAAGTAGCAGCTACCTGCAGATTGCTTTATAGCTCACCCAGGGTGGCCTCAGACAGAACACAGGTGGGGGCTGACCTTGGCCTGCACCACCCAGCAAACTCCAGAGCCTGCCCACTCAGTGGACAGCTACAGGCCATGTTGGAGCACCTCTACCCTGCCCCTGCACAGCTGATCCTCCATGGAGAATGGGGGTTGGTGGTCAGTAGTCACAATCAGTCCTTGCAGCTGACTGGCCTGGGCAAATCCACCCCATTGATTTGCCAACAGAAACCAAGGTTCAAGTACTAGTAGAGGAGGGAGTACTCAGCCCACACAAAAGGTGCATCTTGAGTACCCAGCCTGGGTGATAGAGGAGGCTGTGCCACTGGACCCTACAGGACACCTACTACATTAGGTCATGCGTCCAAGACATGGAGTCAGAGCAGTTCTACCAAAGACATAGAAACAAACGCAGGGAGGCTGCCAAAATGAGGAGACAAAGAAACATGGTTCAAATGAACGATCAAAACTCCAGAAAAAGAACTAGACAAAATGGAGATAAGCAATCTATCAAATGCAGAGTTCAAAACACTTGTTATAAGGATGCTCAAGGAACTTAATGAGGACCTCAGCAGCATAGAAAAGATGCAGTCAGAAATGAAGGAGACACTAAGTAAAATAAAGAAGAATTTACAGAGAAATAACAGTAGAGTGGATGAAGCTGAGAATCAAAGCAATGATGTGGAACATAAAAAACAACCAATCAGAACAACAGGAAAAAAATTTGAAAAAACAAGGGTAGTGTAAGGAGCCTCTGAAGAACTTCCAGCACTCCAACATTCACATCGTAGGGGTGCCAGAAGGAGGAGAGAGAGAACAAGAAATTAGAAATCTATTTTTTAAAATAATGAAAGAAAACTTTCCCAATTTGGTTAAGGAAATACACATGTAAGTCTAAGAAGCACAGAATTACTAAAATTCTGGGAATACCAAAAAATTTATTTTGACTGATCTGAGAAAAAAAATGTGTAACTTTGAATCACTCACACTAGATGGCTACTGTTGTGCTGGCAATGGCTGTTTTTCAACTGGACAATCTAAAGGAAAGCAGGCTGTGCCCCTGACTGAACAAGTCAGGTGTTGCACAATTTAAAAATTCTTGTGGCGCACTGGTTTAAAAATTGCTGTTTTAATGTTTGGACCTTTGGAAAGGTCCTGGCTTCAGCTAAAAACAAAAGTTAATTCAAGTTCACAACTTCACACAGAAGGAGGTCTTTTAAGAAAGAACACTATTTACTGGGTTGGCCAAAAAGTCCATTTAGTTTTATTTTCCATGAAATAGAAGACACATTTTTCATTTTCACCAATAACTTTACTGATTTGAATATTTTGAGTACGTTGGCTATTTCCTGCCATTGGCGTCTAGTGAGTAGAGCCAGGGATGCTGCTAAACATCTTCCAATGTATAAGACCTATACATTGCCCTACAACAAAGAATTATTCAGTCAAAATGTCAATAGAAACTTCACAAATCACTTTGGACATGTTCTATCAGTCACAGCAACTTCTCCATATACCAAACAAATCAGTTTAGCTCAAATAACTCATAAAGAGTTGTGACACCCTGGCTGGTGTGGTTCAGTGGGTTGAGCATGGGCTGCGAACCAAAGGGTTGCCTGTTCGAATCCCAGTCAGGGCACATGCCCGGGTTGCAGACCAGGTCCCCCAGTAGGGGGCATGGAAGAGGCAGCCCACTGATCTATGTCTGGCACATCAATGTTTCTCTCCCCCCCACCGCTTCCCCTCTCTCAACAAACAAACAAACAAACAAATTGTGGTGGGCACACAATGCAATGATACAGATCATGTACTGCAGAAATGTACACTTGAAACCTGTATGATCTTAGTAACCAGTGTTACCCCAAGAAACTTAATTAAAAACTGTAATTTTTAATTAAGTCAATAAATACCATTTCTCATAAAAAAGAAGTGAGGCTTCATGGAGCCACGCTGACTCCAGAGCTCAGGGGAAAATGCACAGGACGAGTCTGATATCACGCCAGAAGCAAAAGCACTGTGCGAGTCTGCTGGCGCCATGAACACAGGCAAAACCCCTGGGAGAGGTGATACGAGGCTCTTACAGATTCGAAAGACAAATCTTTCGTATCAGGAAGAATAAACTGTGTAACTATTAGGGTGTCTGAAAACAAAGGAATGAACAAGGTCATGGGGAACCGACCTAGAGAGAACCAGACTGTCGGTCTGAGGCTCAGTGAGAACCACAGCAACGAATTCCAACACACCCATGAAAGGTGTGCAAGTTCATGCGATCACAGCAATACTTGAGATTTTAAGAACTTAACTGGTTAGTTATGGAGGACTCTAGGAAACCAACTCACTGTTTAAAAAACTAGTCATTGAAAGTATCAAATGTTTATCCTGCCTTTACTACACAAACTATAATTCAGTGTAACTTAACAGGTGAGGGAACATATATCTTTATAAAGGAATCTGTATTAGTAAATAAAGAGCCCTTGCTGGTGTGGCTCGGTAGACTGAGTGCCAGCCTACGAACCAAAGGGTCGCTGGCTTGCTTCCTAGTCAGGGCATATGCCTGGGTTGCGGACCAGCTCCCCGGTTGGGGCTGTGCAAGAGGCAACTGCCCATTGATGTTTCTCTCCCTCCCCCCCCTCTAAAAATATATAAGTAAAATCTTAAAAAATAAATAAATACAATCTTTTTTAAAAGAGGAAATGTTTAAAAAAGAAAAAGACAAACTAAAAGAGAAAGAAAGCCATCATTTTATATGTGAAAACGCTAGGAAAAGGCTAACGAAACATAATGTATTATACTAAGCTGGTGGAAAGCATGTTTAAGGACACTACTGAACCTGCAAGCTAAATTTGAATTTTTAAGTAAGAAAACTATAAATTTTAATTGTCAACACTTTTAATTACCAAACCACAGGTTTAATTCTGTACATCTGAATAATATCAGACAAGTTCTCTGCATGTAAAATCTTTTCTATATCCTTTTTGAAAAGAACTCACAATTCTTCAAGTATATTTTAGAACACTTGGTATTTCTTATCTGCTAACCTCCAATTAAAAAAAAAAAGACAGCAACATTTTTACAAAAATCTCAATTCCAACTTTATTAAATGTTCCCCAGGAAAATAAAGAGAAATACAAGGGGATATGTGAACTGGTAGAGTGGTAGTATGTATAAAGCATTTTACATGCATTGCCTCATTTAATCCTCTTAAAAACCCAAGATACTCTTTCATAATAAATATTTAAACTAGGAACACAAGGGACCTTCTCCACCCTGAAAAAGGGCATCTAAAACAGAGCTAACATAATAATGGAGAAAAACTGAATGTTTTCCCCATAAGATCAGGAAAAGATAAGGGTGTTTGTTCTTGCCACTTCTACCTCGCATAATAATAGAACATTTATGCAAAAAAGAAAAGGGAAATCAGATTAAAAATAATCTGATGACATGATCAGATGATATGATCTTGCACAGAGAAAAAATACTTAAAAATCTACAAAAAACCCTGAATGAGTTGAACAAGGTTGCAGAATAACAGGGTCAATATACAAAAGTCAGTTACATATCTACACACTAACAATGAACAATCTGAATCTAAATTAAAAAACATTTCCTTTACATTATCATCCAAAAGAAAATATTCAGGAATAAGTTTAACAAAAGAAATGTGAGAGACTTGTATACAAAAACTACAAAATACAAAACACTGAGAGAAATGAAAGACGACTTACAAAAATGGAAAAACTTCCTATGTTCATGGATCAGAACATTTAGTATTAAGATGACCACACATGGACTTCCGCCAAGATGGAGGCATAGGTGGAAACACTGTGCCTTCTCCCACAACCAAGTTTGAATACAACAAAGATCTGGAGAACAAAGACACGGCCAAAGAACAGAAAATTGAATTATATGGAAGTCCAACAACAACTAACTGTTCAACCAGGACGGTAAGAGGGGCGGAGCCAGCAGCGGAGCAGGGTCCGGCAGGAAAGATCCCCAGACCTATGCGTGCAAGTAGCCCGGACCCAGTCAGGGGGCGGGGCAGACTGGCCTCAGTTGCACATTCTCACACAGTGAGACGGACCACGCAGGCCCCAGGGGGGCAAACCCAGTGGTGGAGGGCTGACCCATGCAGTGGGTTTAGTCCCGAGCACTGGGACTAAACGTGCGGGCCCTGGTGACGGTGGCAGCTGCGGCACCTGTGGGGGCCACGGCGGGAGGCGGCAGACGGGACACCATTGCTCCTCTTTGACCCCGCCCCCACGTACAGCGTCACAACCTAGCCACTGAGTTGCCCTGCTCTGAACACCTAGGGCTCCGATCCTGCTACCTAACAGGCACGAACAGCCCAAAAGATGGCGCAAGAAGAACTCAAAGTCCCAGAGCCGATAACTCTCAGCGACCAAGAGATTGCCAGCCCCTCAGATGCACAATTCAAGACACTGTTTATCAGGATGCTCACAGAACTGGTTGATTATAGTCACAAATTAGAGGAACATATGAAGGCTAAACTAATCGAAATGAAAGAAGATGCACAGGAAACCGATAGGGATGGAAAGGAAACTGGGACTCAAATCAATGGAATGGACCAGAAGGAAGAACGAAACATCCAACCAGAAAGGAATGAAGAAATGAGAATTCAAAAAAATGAGGAGAGGCTTAGGAACCTCCAGGACATCCTTAAACGTGTCAACATCTGGATTATAGGGGTACCTGAAGAGGAAGAGCAACAAGTGGAAAACTCATTTGAACAACTAATAAAGGAGAACTTCCCCAGTCTGGCAAAGGCAATAGACTTCCAGGAAATCCAGGAAGCTCAGAGAGTTCCAAAGAAGTTGGACCCAAGAAGGAACACACCAAGGCACATCAGAATTACATTAGCCAAGATTAAAATGAAGGAGAGAATCCTAGAAACAGCAAGAGATAAGGGGATAGTCACCTACAACGGAGTACCCATCAGACTGTCAGCGGATTTCTCAAAAGAGACTTTACAGGCAAGAAGGGGCTGGAAATAAGTATTCCAAGTCATGAAATCCAAAGACCTACAGCCCAGATTACTTTATCCAGCAAAACTTTCATTTAGAATGGAAGGGCAGATAAAGTCCTTCTTAGATAAGGTCATATTCAAGGAGTTCATCATCACCAAGCCCTTATTACATGAAATGTTATAAGGACTTATAAAAGAAAAAGAAGATAAAAAATATGAACAGTGAAAGGACAGCAAACTCACAGTTATTAACAACCACACCTAAAACAAAAGCAAACTAAGAGGACAGCTAGATCAGGAGTGGAACCATAGAAATGAAGAACACATGGAGGGTTAGCAACAGGGGAGTGGGAGGAGGAGAAGGGGGGAGAAGGTACACAAAATAGCATAGACAGTAGGTAGAAAATAGATAGGGGGAGGGCGAGAATAGTGGGGGAAATATAGAATCTAAAGAACTTGAGACACGTGGTTATAAACTAAGGGGGGGAGAATGGTGGGGGAGGGAGTGTGTGGGTAGAGGGGAATGAAGGGGGGAATTAGAACAACTATAATGGTATAATCAATAAAATATATTTTTAAAAAAAGATGACCACACACCCTGTGGTGACCCAGAATAAACAACAGTCCCTAGCAATATCCCAGCTGTCTTCCTACGAAAATTTACAAGGGGACCCTGAAATTCACTTGGAAATCCAAAGGACGCAGAACAGCCAAAACTATTCTGTAGAAGCACAAAGCTGGAGGACTCTGTGCTTCCTGACTTTGCAATTACTCCACAGCTGCAACTGTCAGAGAGCGTGGGGCTAGTACGAGGATAGCCACAGACCGATGTGGAGCAGTGCGGGTGCAGACAGAAACCCTCAGTTAGAGCGAGTCAACTTGTAACAATGGTTCCAAGGTCATTCGATAGGAAATAATCTTTTCAATAGATGTTACTGGGAAAATGTGCCCATACTGGTCTGGGTCAGTGGACTGAGTGCCAGCCTATGAACCAAAAGGTCACTGGTTCAATTCTCTGGGCACACGCCTAGGCTGCGGGCCAGGTCCCCAGCTGGGGGCATGTGAGAGGCAACTGATGGATGTTTCTCTCTCTCTCTCTCCTCCCTTCTCCTCTTTCTAAAAACAAATGAAATCTTAAAAAATCATTTATAGCCAAATTAATTAAAGCCAAAACATGGAAACAATCCAAATGGCCATTAGTTGATGAATGCATAGACAGAATTGTGGTTTTATACACATGACAGAATATTATTCAACCACAAACAGGAATGAAGTACTAATATAGGCTACAACACAGATGAACATTGAAAACACTGTGCTAAGTGAAAGAAGCAAAACACAAAAGGCTATAGTATATGATTCCTTTTATAATGCCAAAACACAGAATAAAAAGTAGTGGTTGCCAGTGGTTAGAATGAAAGAATGGGGAGTGGCTGATAATGGGATGGCAGAGGAGGAGGAAGGGAGGGAGGTGGTAGGGAGGGAGGAAGGAAGGAAGGAGACAACAATTAGGAACATAGTTAAAAAATAAAATGGCAATTAATACATATCTATTAATAACCACTTAAAATGTAAATGGCTTAAATGCTCCAGTCAAAAGACACAGGGTAGCTAAATAGATAAGAAAACAAGACCTGATATATGCTGTCTTCAAAGAGACCCACCTCAGAATGAAAAGATACACACAGACTAAAGTAAAGGGATAGAAAAAGATTTCATGCAAATGGAAAGAAAAACTAAAGCTGGGGTGGCAATACTTGTATCTGACAAAATAGACTTTACAACCAAGGCTATATAGTAAGAGACCAAGACAGACACGACATGATGATGAAGGGAACAATCCAACAAGAGAATGTAAACTGAGTAAAGACTTTTGCACCCAGGCAGGAGAACCTAAATACGTAAAGCAACTCTTCATGGACATAAAGGGAAAGACTGACAAAATACAGGCACAGTAGGGGATTTTAATGCCCCAAAGACGTCAACGGATAGATCGCCCAGACAAACCAACAAGGAGATAGAGGCCTTAAATGATAGACTGTATCACACGGATTTAATTGGTACCTACAGAGCATTCCAACCCAAAGTAGCAGTATATGCATTCTTTTCAAGTGCACATGGAATATTTGCTAGGACAGACCACTTGTTGGGACACAAAACAAGTCTCAATAAATTTAAGAAGGCTGAAATCATATCAAGCATCTTCTCTGATCAAAATGGTATGAAACTAGAAATCAATCACAAGAAGAAAACCGAAAAATACACAAAGACATGGAAGCTAAATGACATGGTTTTAAACAATGAATGGGTCAACAATGAGATCAAAGAAGAAATCAAAAGATACTTTGACACAAATGAAAATGAGCACACAACAATCCAAAATCTGTGGGACACAGAGGAAGCAGTCCTAGGAGGGAAATTCATAGCATGATAGGCCCATGTCAAAAAGTACAAAAAATCTGAAACAATATAACTTTACATTTAAAGGAACTTGAAAAGGGACAACAAAGACAAAAGTGAGAAGAAAGGAAGTAAGATCAGAGCAGAAATAAATGAAATAGAATCTCAAAAAAAGATCAATGGAGACAGGACAATTAACAAATGACATCAAAGAAATACAAAGGATTGTTAAGAAAACATGAACAAATACATGCGAAAAAACTGGAAAATTTGGACAAAATGGTTAAATTCCTAGAAGTATACAATCTTCCAAAAACGGAATCAGGAAGAATCAGAGACTCTGAACAGACAGATAACAATTAATGAAATTGATATATCTGCTATACATTACCAATACTTCTTTCTAAAACATGTAAAAAATATATAGGGTCCTGGCTGGGTAGCTCAATCAGTTAGAGCACTGTCTCAATACACCAAGATTTTAAGTTGGATCCATGGTCAGGACACATACGAGAATCAACCAATGAATGCAAAAATAAATGGAATAAATAAATTGACCTTTTCCCCCCTCTTTTGTCAATAAATAAAAATTTAAAAATTCTCTTAAAAAATATATAAATACACCCTGGCCAGTGTGACTGGCTCAGTTGGTAACAGCATCATCGTACACCAACAGGTTGGGGGTTCGAGTTCCAGTTGGGAGCCCTTGGGAGTCAACCAATCAATGTCTCTCCCCGACCCTCACCTTTCTCTCTTTAAAAATCAATAAACATTTATTTTTTACATATAAACATATAAAGAACTCCTAAAATTTGATAAGATGTCAAATAATCCAACAGAAAACAAAAAATGGTACGTAATTTATACAATACCTTAGACAAAAGCTCCATCTCCTCTGTAACCAGTGTATGGAACAAAATCAGCATTGACTCTACAACCAACCTGGCCAGAAAGCAAACTTTCCATACACCATGGAATACTTGCATTATTTTTTTAAAAATAGAGACTGATAAGCCAACCCTCTCACTCTTATGTCTGTAATCTTTCCTATCTGGAATAGCTTAAAATGAGTGTTTGCATTAGCTGTTTGAATTCAACTGACTGCAAACCAAAGCCAAAAACTGCCACTGCCAGTGGAGATGCAAATCAAAATGAGAACTTCTAAAATTTAATCAGATTGACAAAAACTGAAAAGGACACCATCCAGCACTGAAAGAGAGTGGGGAAACATCCCCTTGAGAGCTGCCAAAAGTCCCTGGAAGGTAGTCTAGCAGTAGCTACAAAAATGCACAAGTACATGTTCTTTGACCCAGTTACACTGCGCTTTAGGGACTCTGTTGGACAGAAACAAACCCGGCTGTGTCCTCGGATTCTCTGAACACCCTCGCCGTCCAGTTCTAACCGAAACCTAGCTTCTCCCTGAAGACGCTTCTCCCCCAAGGCCTCGCTCTCCATCCTCCTCTTTCTCATCTGTGGGTTTGGAGTGAGAGAACTGCCCTCCCTGATCATTCCCACTTCTGGGTCTTCATCTCAGATGAAGACCTTCCTTCAAGAAGTCGACCTTCCGTAGCGAGAGTAAGGAGAAGTACCACGAGAGATGATGTCCAGAAGTAGAATCACACCTCTGGGCTTCCTGTGCTGTGTTCTCTTCCTTAAAACTGCCATGGAACATTGTAACAACCATGTATGGTATCAGACGGGTACTAGATTTATCAGAGTGATCCCTTCGAAAGTTATATAATGTCTAGTCACATAACAGTGTATGTCAACAGTAATTAGAAAATGATTAAAAACCAAAAACAGACAAAAAAAAAAACCTGCTGATGCTGGCCAGGTAACTCAGTTGGTTAGAGCATCTTCCTGATATGCCAAAGTTGCAGGTTCAATCCCTGGTGAGAGCACATACAAGGATTAACCAATAAATGCATGAATAAATGGAACAAAAAAAATCAATGTTTCTTTCTCACCAGTCCCTTTTCCTCTCTAAAAATCAACAAACAAACAAACAAGCAAACCCTGCCACATAGCTTTGCTGTTGGCCCCACTCACTGATCTGTAGTTGAAAGCAAATCAACACTTAAGAGTCAGAAGGTGGCGGGAATGAACCTGAGTTCTGTGTTCAAATCAAAGCTCATCACTATTAACCATGGGTAAATTACCTAACTGATCCTAGTTTACTCACCAATATGAGACCTACACCATTTGTTTATTGGGAGGAATCAATACAGTGTATCTAGAGCATTTTCAAAAAAAGTAAATGCCCAATAAATGTTTAAATGACATCAAAACCAAAAGCACCCTCAAATCTCAAAATCTCATCAGCACCTTTCCTTGATGGGATCATCTGCTCACTTCGAACCTCTCTGCCTTCCACACTCGAGTGTGGCTCCGGGACTCCTGTCATTCTCTCCGACTGTTAGTGTCCTGGTGACCTCACTATTTCCAGGTGTTCCGATACTTTGGTCTCTCAATTCCCTATCTACTGCTCCCCCATTCACTCTGAGGGTCAAACCCTGGACCTCACTGTTAGTAACTGCCCCTGCACACTCGCCCTCAACACCCTTCTCTTTTCAACATCCTCCGTCTAACGCCCTGTCTCTCAATTCTTCAGCGCTGCCAGGTCCTACAACCCACCGACCCTGCCGCCTTTCCACCGAGCCTAAGCTCTCCTCCTGTCCTCACCCCCATCTGACTCATCATCAATTCCACAAAGATCAGCACCACTCCTTGCACACATCCTCAATTCTTTTGCCACTCTATCATAATCATATCCCACTGGCTGAACCACAATCTTTGAGAATTCCAAATCTCTGCCTACTGTGCATCTGCACTCTCGCAGCCGAAGGAGGCTTGGTCTTCCTTCATATAATGTATGATCACCAACCTCAGGTGGATGTGTAACACTGCCTGGCCTTCACACTAGATGCCAAGTCCATTCGCTCCTGCTCTCCTAGATGACCATACCTTCTCCTTCCTCAAACTTCCAACACCTCCTCCATCCTCGCACTACCTTTTTTTTTTTAAGATTTTACTTATTTATCTTTAGAGGGGAAGGGAAGGAGGGAGAAAAACAATGTGTGGTTGTCTCTCGTTGTCTCCCCTGCTGGGAACTGGCCTGCAACTCAGGCGTGTGCCCTGACTAGGAATCAAACCATGGTTGTTTGGTTCACAGAACCGCGCTCAATCCACTAAGCTACACCAGCCAGGGCTCTCACACTCTTCTTAGGTCATGATCTTGTTTCTTATTTCACAGAAAAAAATGATCTAAAGTTCCAACCCTCACATCAACCGATCTACCTGCATCTGTGCCATCCACTCACCTTTTCTTTCACTACGGACAAACTCATCTGTGCTCCTGGCATAGGCTAGCTCCTCCTCTTGTCCGGTACACCCGGTCCTGTCCCCTCTCACTGACTTAAGGATACCTCAATAGCAATTCTCCTTCCTCTGCGTCGGATTTTCTCTTGCTTATGTGTGCTCCTCATCAGCATACAAACATGCTGATAATTCCTCCAAATTAAAAGAAAAAAGCAATCTCTTTCCTCTTTATAGAGCAAAACTGGCAGAAATCTCCAATTTCTCATGCTATTCTCTCTTTAACTCACTTCAATCAAGCCTTCAGCTCCCTAACATTCCAACAAAACTTCTGGTCAAGGTCACCAATAATACCCACACCCATGTAAATTGGTCCACTGACATTCTTCAAAGTCTTCTAGCACAAATCACACCCCTAAGACAAGATCTGATTTCTTAAAGTGGAGTGCAACCGCAAACACTTGCTGAGCACTAAGTGCACAACCCTCATCTCAATAATTTTCCCCAAAGATATCTTTTTAAAAAACCTTTATTTTTTGAATTTACGGAGAGAGAGAGAGAGAGGGAGGAGGAGTGGGACAGGAGAGAGGCGGAGGGAGGGGACAGAGAGAGACAGACACATCAATTTGCTGTCCCACTAACTGTGGATTCATTGGTTATTAGAAACTCCATCCCACCCGACTTGCGTGGCCCACCCCAAACTGTTACCTATGACTTTTCCGTATGAAGGGCTGGTCTTAGCTCTTGTTTCACAAGTTCCTAAATCCTGTCAAACAAGCAACAGCTGACCTCAGTAAGCTCCCAGCTCCAATACCTCTTGCTAAGTGGTCCCAGGCCTGGCACTAGCAGCAACCAGCCTAGATTCACAGCTTGGCTTCACCTGGGAATCTCCAAGCCCAGCACAAGTAGCAGTTACCTGCAGATTGCTTTATAGCTCATCCAGGGTGGCCTCAGACAGAACACAGGTGGGGCTGACCTTGGCCTGCACCACCCAGCAAACTCCAGAGCCTGCCCACCCAGTGGACAGCTACAGGCCATGTTGGAGCACCTCTACCCTGCCCCTGCACAGCTGATCCTCCATGGAGGGTGGAAGCTGGTGTGGCCAGTGGTCAGAGCCAGTCCTTACAGATAACTGGTTTGGGTAAATCCCTCCCATTGATCTGTCAACAGCAACCAAGGCTCAACTACTACAAGAGGAGGGAGTGCTCAGCCCACACAAAAGGTGCATCTCGAGTACCCAGCTTGGGTGATAGAGGAGGCTGTGCCACTGGACCCTACAGGACACCTACTACATTAGGCCATGCGTCCAAGACATGGAGTCAGAGCAGTTCTACCAAAGACATAGAAACAAACCCAGGGAGGCTGCCAAAATGAGGAGACAAACACGGCTCAAATGAAAGCTCAAAACTCCAGAAGAGGAACAAAATGGAGATAAACAATCTATTAGATGCAGAGTTCAAAACACTGGTTATAAGGATGCTCAAGGAACTTAGTGAGGACCTCAGCAGCATAGAAAAGATGCAGTCAGAAATGAAGGAGACACTAGGTAAAATAAAGAACAATTTACAGGGAAATAACAGTAGAGTAGATGAAGCTGAGAATCAAAGCAATGATTTGGAACATAACAAAGCAAAAAACAACCAATCAGAACAAGCAGAAGAAAAAAGAATCCAAAAAACCCCTGAGAGTAGTGTAAGCAGTCTCTGGGACAACTTCAACCATTCCAACATTCAAAACATAGGGGCGCCAGAAGGAGAAGACAGCAAGAAACTGGAAATCTATTTGAAAAAATAATGAAAGAAAACTTAACCTAATGTGTTGAAGGGAACAGACATGCAAGTCAGGAAGCACAGAGAGTCTGGCACAAGACAGATGCAAAGACTCCCTCTCCAAGACACGTCATAATTAATATGCCAAAGGTTAAAGATAAAAGAGAGACTCTTAAAAGCAGCAACAGAGAAGCAGTTAGTTACCTACAGGGGAGTTCCCAGAAAACTGCCAGCTGATTTCTCAAAAGAAACTTTGCCAGCTAGAAGGGACTGACAAGAAATATTCAAAGTCATGAAAGTAGAGGTGGCTGGAGTCGGCTGGGAGTGGTAGGGAGAGAGTGGAAACAACTGTGCCTGAATAATTAAACACATACATACATACATACACACATATGTATGTACATACATATGAGGAGAATAAAGCAAAGTCATAAAAGACAAGGACCTATAGCCAAGATCATTCTATCCAGCAAAGCTTTCATTTAAAATTGAATGACCAGTAAAGAGCCTCCCAGACAAGAAAAAACCTAAAGGAATTCATCATCACCAAACCATTTTATTTAATATGCTTTATTGATTATGCCATTACAGTTGTTCTAATTCCCCCCTTCATTCTCCTCCACCTTGCACACCCCTCCCCCACCATTCTTCCCCTTTAGTTTAGGTCGGTGTCTCAAGTTCTTTAGATTCTGTATTTCCCATACTATTCTTGCCCTCCCCCGTCTATTTTCTACCTACCGTCTATGCTACTTATTCTCTGTACCTTCCCCCCCACTTCTCCTCCTCCCACTCCCCTGTTGCTAACCCTCCATGTGATCTCCATTTCTATGGTTCCACTCCTGGTCTAGCTGTCCTCTTAGTTTGCTTTTGTTTTAGGTGTGGTTGTTAATAACTGTGAGTTTGCTGTCCTTTCACTGTTCATATTTTTTATCTTCTTTTTCTTAGATAAGTCCCTTTAACATTTCACATAATAAGATCACCAAACCATTTTATATGAAATGTTAGAAGGACTTATTTAAGAAAAAGAAGATCAAAACTATGAACAATAGCAATAAATACGTTATCAACAATTGAATCTAAAAAACAAGCTAAGCAAACAAGAACAGAGACAGAATCGTGGATGTGGAGAGCGTTCTGAGGGTTACCATATGGGAGGATGGAGGGAGAGAACGGGTGAACAGGTGAGGGAATTAAGAAGTACAAACAATGGGCATGGGGATGTGAAGTGCAGGATAGCAAATGCAGTAGCCAAGTTAGCATTATGCATGACCCGTGGACATGAACCATGGTGTGCATATAGCCTGAGGGAGTGGGCATGCTGGGGAGAGTGAGGGGTTAAGGGGGGAAAAATTAGGACAAATGTAATAGCATAATCACTAAAATATAATTTTTTTAATTTTTTTTAAAAAAGGAAAAAAATACATGAACAGCTCTCTCTGGCTGGTGTGGCTCAGTGGACTGAGTGCTGGTCTGTGAACTGAAAGGTTGCCAGTTCGATTCCTGATCAGGGAACATGCCTGGGTTGTGGGCCAGGTCCCCAGTCAGAGGCGTGCAACAGGCAACCCAACTGATGTATCTCTTGTGCATCAATGTTTCTCTTCCTCTCTTTCTCCTTCCTTTCCCTCCTCTCTAAAAATAAATAAAAAAAAATATTTTTTAAAACACATGAACAGAAAGCATCATATATTTTCTCCTCTAGGTAATAAAAACTGATGAAACCAAGAGGGAAGATCTTCAAAATGAGTTTGATTATACAGCCTGGAATTGAGGCTTAATTTTCTATAATTTAAGAGACCAAAGGTCAGACCCTAATATCCATTCAAGAGGAAAGAAATGTGCCCTGGCTGGTGTAGCTCAGTGGATTGAGCATGGGTCTGAGAACCAAAGGGTCACCTGTTCGATTCCCAGTCAGGGCACATGCCGGGGTTGCCAGGCCAGGTCCCCAGTAGGGGCTGCAGAAGAGGCAACCACACATTGATGTTTCTCTACCTCTTTCTCCCTCCCTTCCCCTCTCTCTGAAAATAAATAAAATATTTTAAAAAGAGGAAAGAAATTCCTTACTCCTGTATAAGCCTCCCCTGGCCACGCACAGAGCTCCTTCATCCCTTCTCTCTGTCATGCCACCCGTCTCCAGCTGTTTAAACAGCAACCTGAAGGCAGCGAACCAAGGCCCCAGAGCAGCCCGCTGTACTTGGAAATTTGGGAAATGGACTTCAAGAAAAGAAACCTCCCCCCACACCCTCATCAGCTCTCCTTAAAACCTATTCTAGCCCTGGCTGGTGTAGCTCAGTGGATTGAGCGCAGGCCTGCAAACCAGAGGACTGAGTTTTGATTCCCAGTCAGGGCACATGCCTGGGTTGCAGGCTAGTTCCCAGCAGGGGACACACAAGAGGCAACCATACATTGACATTTCCCTTTCTCCTTCTCTTCCCCTCTAACAATAAATAAATAAATCTTTTTAAAAACCCACAACCTATTCTAACTCATTTGAAACAGCTTAAAACAAATGTATGCATTAGTTATTCAAAACTGAATCAGTTCCAAAATAAATAGGAGAAAAGGGTAACTACAAAAATCATAAAAGGCAAGGAACAGACTAAGCATGATAAATATACCCTAGGGAATTCTAATCAAATCACATGTCACAAAGTAGAAGAAATTCTAAAATATTTTACTTTTGCTGATTTCAACACAGCAAATGCTCCCACTCATTTTCTCCTCCAGTCCCAGGCTCCTTGGGAGCATCGGGCCTTGGTGCAGATATGGCCACGTCTAAGAACCACAACACACACCAACGAGTGGCAAAAATGGAACAGAAATGGCATCCAGAAACCCCAATCACAAAGACATGAATCTCTTAGGGGGTAGACCCCATGCCCCTAAGAACACGTGCTTTGCCAAGAAGCACAAGAGCCTGCAGGAGATGCGGGCCGACCACACCAAGCCACGAGTGCACGTGCTGAGGCTCTCAGGCCCTCATAAAGCCCCAGACCCCAAAGGGCGGCAGCTGCAGATCCCAATCAACTTGCCTGCATCGCTCTCCCCAAGCTTGGGAAACACTCTCCTCTCTCTGGCCTTCATCACCAAGGATCTCAGGCTCTGCTGGCCAAAGTCCGAGGCCAAGGCTCAAACCAAGTTTCAGGCTGCAGTTGTGGCTGCAGCTCAGGCTCAGCCTCAGCCTCCCAGAGGTGCCCAGGCCCCCACAAAAGCTCCACGATCGAGGCCTCTGTCTGCCCAAGTGAAGACATAAGGACTGGTGTGACCCCTGGGCTGCTGTCTGCATGGAGCTGGTGTCCTCCTGTTCTATTTGTACAGATAAACCTAAGATGGGAAAAAAACACAAAAACACAAAAAACTAGCTCCAGCAATACTAGCTCCCTATTCTGTCCTGACCCCTGTGGAGGTTCCAAGCATATGCTCCGAGCTGTTTGTTAGTGAAGCAAACCTGAAACCTAGTGTTTATATCACCCCCCACCTGAGAAAAATTTTGACGGCTTCCTGCACCTACAGACCAAAATTTAAAATGCTGTGCACAGCTTTCGAAGGCTTTGGGAGGCCCCAGATCCAATGTATCTCTCCAGTCTTGTCTTCCATTTCCAATTCCCTAAGGCTGCCACAACAAACACACTCCGCCCTCCATCTCTTGCTTGAGCTGTCTCCTGGGCTTCCACCACCTGTTAAAAGTCCTATTCCTCCTTGAACGTAGCAAAGTACAGTGGAAAGAGCCCGGCCTGGACATCCAGATGCCGACCAACTAGATTTCTAACTCTAACTCCACTCCTTACTAGCTTAAGAACTTAAGCAAACACTTCAACATGTCTGTTTGTTCACCTTGGAGCATGCACACTGCCTAGGGCTCCCTGTAAGGCTACTGCTGTGGCTTAAGCAAAATGGCTGTGACCTGTCTAGCATCACACTGAAGGCACACCAGATACTCCATGGTAACTACTGAACCATCCTTCCTCACCCCCTGCCTCTTCCCTGAATTCCCACAGCACTTAGTTTATACCACGGCACACTGTGAGCACTAACAAAACTTCAGGACACTCATTCAGATGTGTATCTGGCCTCTCCATTAGATTGTAGACAAGATGGATACAGGTGTGGCTTTCTAAATCTCGGCCACTAACTTGTGCAACTTCCTTGACCTCTCAGAACCTGTTTCTCCATCAATAAATTAAATGGAGATAAGCACCTCACAGTATAATTAAGAGGTTTAAAAGAGTTCACGTACATCAAATCCCTGGCACACTGCCTGGCACCTAGTAAGTTTCGAAGAATGTGTAATGACCATCTAGATGATGAACCTGACCCAGAAACTGCTTAAAGAACACAAAAATGTGCCCTGGCTGGTGTGGCTCAGTGGACTGAGCACAGGCCTGTGGGGCAAAGGGTCTCTGGTTCGATTCCCAGTCAGGGCACATGCCTGGGTTGTATGTCAGGTCCCCAGTAGGGGACACATGAGAGGCAACCACATATTGATGTTTCTCTCCTACTCTTTCTCCTTCCCTTCCCCTCTATCTAAAAATAAATAAATATATTTTTAAAAAGAACACAAAAATGTAAAACTCACCTGCCTTATTAGATCCAATTTCATAAAGTGATCTTACTATAACTTCAATCTGTCACTCCCCTCTTACAGATACAGCTGTCTGATGAAGACAAGAATGGAGGTTCCTAGCATTTGACTCAAGAAATGTAACATATTCATGCTCTTCCAGGGCCAGACTGAGTTCATCATGACGCACAATCCACACCACCTCATTGCACCTCACATTAAACGACAGGGGACAACCCTGAAGAGTTGTGGGGGTACAATGGTCTTAAATAAAACTCTGAAATTAGTGATCTACCAGTGGAAGCTGTTGATTCATTCTGATTCTGATTTGCTGTTAACCTCAAACTCTCTACTCAAAAACTCCCAAGGTCAACTAACTTCTATAATAGCGTTTTTCCATTTTATACACTTCTAACCCACCACTCCATTTTTCACGTTGCTGTATAATTAACACGGAAGATCTTGCCCTGGCTGGTGTAGCTCAGTGATTTGACCATGGGCTGCAAACCAAAGCGTTGCCAGTTTGATTCCCAGTCAGGGCACGAGCTTGGGTCACAGGTCAGGTCCCCAGTAGGGGACGGGCGGGCTAGAGGCAACATGCGCAACTACGCATGTTTCTTTCCCTCTTTCTCCTTCTCTTCCCCCGCTCTGAAAAACAAATAAAATCTTTAAAAAAAAAAGATCCTATTAATTTCAGGTGCCACTGCTCAATTTAATAGGGGAAAAAAACCTCCAAAATTAATTACACTGAAATCTAACCAAGGCAATTACAGAAAAGTGAGAACTTGCTAAATAAAAAAGGCACACATCACAGTATCTCCATCCCACTCAGTCATACTCGGGCTGCACAGCACACAAGTCAAGGGCTCTGGGAAGGTTCTGAAAAGACAGACAAAAGGGACACCACCACTTACTGTGCGACTTGCGCACCTTCCTTCTTAAGCCTCATAACCATTATCTGTAACATAGGGATTGTTAACATGAATTTCACAACGTCGTATTAAATGTGATCATGTATGCTATTTAGCAAAGTACTCACATTATACTCAATAAAAAATGGTATTCTAACTCGGAGTGCCTGAGCACTAAGATTCTTAGTAAATAATTGCTGACATTAATGAACATTTACCACGTTATATTAGGAAATAAGTATCACTAACTTTAATTCCTAAGTTAAATAACAATTAATAAGCAACAACGCTGTTTGGGAGCATTTTACACATCACAAAACCCTTCGGGCATTCATAAACACACTTGATCTCCACAATATCTTTACGGGGGCGGGTAAACATTTTAAAAATACGTATTTTAAAAACAAGGAAATTGGTACCCATCAGGGCAACAAAGTCAATGAGGTTACCCACCCTAGTGGACGCCTCCACCTAATTATCACTAAAGTTTTTAACCACACTTGGAGATTCCTGCAAGTTACCGCCCACAAGCACGGTCAAGCACGTGAGTCCTGGAATGAGCCCAGGGTCATAAACCGTGCCAGAAGCCACTGATGACTTTTATGTTGCATCTGTTTCCTCACGTAGTGTCCTCCCACACCTTTAGGGCGGGAGCCGGGCCTGCCCCGCCGCCCCCCACCCCCCCGCGCAGATCCCCTTGCATCCAAGATGCCCCGAGTAAATGTTTATGGAAATGGCAAGGGAAGTCGGTAGGTTTTCCAGAGACCTGAAACGAGCCCACTCCATGGTTGGGATTAAGCATCCAGAGTCGCTGGGCGGAGAGGGTCCAACCTGGGAAGCATGGCTGAAGACCGGCGCCATGGGGACACCAGAGAAGCCGAACCGCCGAGGGAAGAGAGGGAGGTGGCTCTGGCAGCAGCCACCGCCGAAAAGCAGGGGACAGACAGACTCCGGGGCAGCAGGGCAGTTGGCGTCTGGGGGGGAGGGGCCGCCGGATGGTCTGAGAAGAACCCCGGGCCCACTCTCAGAAGAGTTCGGGGGTCCTCAAGTGGACTGCCCTTGCCGAACCGTCCACTCCCCAGCCCACGGCGGCCCTTGCTGAACCGACCACTCGCTGCTACCTGAAACTGCAGCAGCTTCTCTGTCTGCTCCTGGGTTAGATCCCGTTCCTCCGGCGCCGCCATTTTGCCGCCGCCTCTACGCTTCTGACCCGTCCGCACCGTCACCCGCCGGAACTGATCTCAGCGGCAACCACGTCCGGTCGCGGAGCGGCCGCCGGCGCGCGACTGCGTCTGCGCGTGCTGACCCTGCCGGGGGCGGTTGGTTAGAGTAGCGGTGGTGGTTACTTGCGCCGCCAGGGGGCGCCTCTCTCGGGAAGATCGCGAACTCGGTCGGAAATTGCCGAAGGTCTGTCGGTACCAGTCGCCTTGAGAATTTGGCGAAGACTGGATCGCTAGGGAGCGAAGACTACTGAAGAGATCGCCAAGAGCCGAGCAGTCCCGAATTCCATCGAGAAGCTCCGGAAATCCCCGAAAGCCTCCCCGCTGTTTTCCGCTGTTCTCTAACCGTACGCCGGTGAGCTCCGATATTCCTGAATGTTTCTTAGGAAATGGTGGCATTTACGACATATTGGCGGTTTGAGGTTTGATTCCTGCTCTGACAGTTCCGAAAGTTCCAGCCACCTCTCAGGAGGTTCCGGAAGTATCCGTATACTAGTCGGGCATTTCCGACACCGCCTTCCAGCCCGAAGCGGCCGGAGGCCGTGATCGCGGGAAAATCTCAGCTTTGAGGTCGCTCGCTAGGACTGTTTGGGTTTGGCTGCCAGGATCTTTGATGTTTAATGGTGCTACCAGCCTTTGGCAAAGCTTTCCGTCCAACGCCGTGAGACTCTGCTCCTACTGCTGCCTCTCGTCCCAATGGCCCATGAGTGGGGCTTTCCTGTGACGGACCGAAGGAAGGTCTCTGGACTGAGATCAAGAGACTTGGGTTCAGGGCTAGTGTCCACCCTGCAAAGTGGACATCTCTGGGCAAACCATCTTCTCTCTGGGCTGCGTTTTGCCGTTGGTGGACTCAGGTTCCCCAGTAGCCCTGACAGGCCGCCTCAGTGCAGACCCTCACCCTTTGCAAGGCCCTAACCCGCCCTTCAATGCAGACCTTCCGCTGCACTGCCCTTGTGCCTTCCAACCTGCCACCTCTCTTTAGAACTCCCTTTTTTGCGTTTCCACGTCTTCCCTTCTGCCATCTGTCTCCTCTGGCCACTGTCCAGAAGGCCTTGGCGAGGCAGAGGGATTGGGACTGGGTGCACACTTTTCCGCAGACCCCCGTGTTCTGCCCCACCACTGCCCACGTAACAGGGTTGACCAGGTGAGACAGGACAAGGTGCTGTGAAAGACCATATCCTGGGATAAGCACGTTAAGGGAGGGAAGGACCTCCATTTGGCCTACTTCTTCCTTTCAGGCCTGGATCAGGTCTTACCGGGTCTGCACAAACTTCACAATGTCTCAGAATTGTTCTTACACATTTAAGGTAAAATTGGAAGTAAATAACTATGACTTCGAAGAATTTATTATATCAGCCCGGGCTGTTGTGGCTCAGTGGATTGAGTGCCAGCCTTAAAACCAAAGGGTCACCAGTTTGATTCCCAGTCAGGGCAATGCCTGGGTTACAAACCAGGTCCCCAGTAGGGGGCGCAGGCAACCACACATTGATGTTTCTCTCCCTCTTTCTCCCTTCCTTTCCCTGTCTCTAAAAAATAAATTAAAATCTTTTTAAAAAACCTTATTACATCAACTCAAAGTTCAGGGGAGATGTGGTACTGTCCAACATCTCCAATAACGCAGATTCGGACAAACTTGGTGAGGCATGACCATCAGATGCCCTCCGGAGAGGTTGCCTAAGGCTGATGTAAGGTGTGCTCCTTCAACAGACCTACCTTGTGATGGCGAACACCACTGGATGTTCTTCACGTCTGCAAAGATGAGCTTTCTTGGTCTACATTTCTGTTTTCTTCTTTGAGTACAGACATAATTCCAAGAAATATTTTACTTTTTTCCACTCCGCCATAGGAATTTTCCTCACTGCGAGGCGTACATAATGGCAAACTTGAAAGTCCCTTTCCTGTGGAAAGATGGTTTCTGCTTTTAGCTGCAACCAATGGTTGCTGAGGAAGACCGGTATTGTCAGAACTTCTCATCTTTAGAGAGCCCCTACAAATCTGGATCTGCATGTGAAATCTCCCCATTTTAAAAGAGTGACCACTTACGTTTTTAGGAGAACTCCTCTGTCATTCGGCCATTGCTCCAAGCCACTTTTCAGCCCCTAGAGCAGCTGCCAGTCTGCCCCTCTAGGCTAGGCAGAGTCCCCATGGCCTCCTGTGTCATGGAAGAAGCCAGTCCTGGAAGAAACCTAAGATATATTTGATAAATTCAAAATGAAGCGTGTAGAAAATGTCATCAGTTCTTGGCTTGCCCTCTTCTTTCAGTTTTTTCCCCTGACTTTTATTTTGCCTTTTAGATTGGCACTATCCAACCAAACTAGAATGTGAGCCACAAGTAATTGTAAATTACTCAAGTAGCTGCATTCAACACAGGGGAAATTAATTTTAGTAATATATTACATCCAAAAAAAATTTTGTGTGCTGTTGAGCTCCAAAATGAACACACCAGTTTAAAAGGACTCCTAGTGGCTCACTGGGCTCAAGTTTCCAGAGTCTAGGAGCCTTTGCTAAATCTCTCATGCTCTCTCCATGGAGCCACCTGCCCCCTGGATTGTTTCCTGCTGCCTGGAACAGACAGCAGGAAACAATCCTGGGAGAAACAGTAAAGATTTGGGGCTTGTAATCAGCCAGCAGGCTGGAGACCCGCCCCAGCAATCCAGGCTGGGCAGCTAGAGCTTCATTTGCATGTTTATCACCCAATCTCAGGGACTGTGTTCCCAGGAACCAAGGCCTGGGGTTGGGCGCTGTCCTTTTTTTTTTATTTTTTAAAGATTGTACTTATTTATTTTTAGAGAGAGGAGAAGGGAGGGGACAGAGAGGGAGAGATATGTCAGTTGGTTGCCTCTAGCATGCTCCCAGTTGGGGACCTTCTGTTTCGCAGGCCGGCACCCAACCCTCGGAGCCATGCCAGCCAGGGCACGTGCTCTTCTGTGTGTAAGCCAGCTTCCCCTCTGCCCCAAGCGGTCTGACCCCAGTCTCCAGCCAATCCTAGTTGCCAGAGCCATAGCACCTGGAGCCCATAACACTAGAAAAGAGCGGAGCTGTTTTCACTGAATGGAGAGTCTCCCCCTTCACTGTGCCCCAATTAACAACTCAAATTGGTGTTGAACTCGCACTGACAATGACCTTCACTTGCTAGCTACTTATAAGTCTTCAAAATCTGCTGTGTGTTTTACACTTACGCCACATCTCTATTTGGACTAACCACGTATCAAGTACTCAGTTGACACGTATGGATACTGTACATAGTGGATGTGCCTTTCTAGGACATTCTGAAGATTTCTTTTTCACTACTCACACAAGCGTCATAGGTGGGCACAGGCAACCAGGTTCTTAGTGATTGCAGACAAAGAGTTGAACTGAACACCTGGAGAATTTATAGCAGAGAGAGAGAGAGAGAGAGCAGACTTACTAAGCGGCAGTGCATCCACAGAACATGGGAGCAGGCAGACTCCAAGCTGAGACTGACCTCCGAGGCTGGAGGGATTCTATTCTTACAGGGCGGATCCTTCCCGGGTAGTTTTGGTGGGCTTTTGTTGTGCAGGTACAAGTGGTTGTTACTACTTTAAAGCTGCTGGGCATGTGGTCTCCCGTGATTTTCCTTGATTGGCCATTGGAGAAGGGGGGTCGCACAATGTGAATTTATTATAACGAAGTAGGGGTCATGCAGCATCTTCTGCACAGGTGCATTCTTGACTCGGCAGGATTCAGGGCTTTTCCAGAAAGTGAGAACAACCGGTCTTACAACAGTGTCTGTGTCCTGTATTGATGTCCTTTATTTAGCCCTGGGCACCTCCAGAGTTTCCTCCTTCCTCTCTCCTGCATCACACAAGGATAGATTTACTTATTTTTTAAATTTTATTTATTTATCTTTTAGAGGGGAAGGGAAGGAGAGCGAGAGAAATATCAGTGTATGGTTGCCTCTGCCGGGGACACACAATGTATCGTGTGTCCCCTCCCAGGAACTGGCCTGCAACCCAGGCATGTGCCCTGACTGGGAATCGAACTGCGATCCTCTGGTTCACAGGCCTGCTCTCAATCCACTGAGCTACACCAGCCAGGGCTAGATTTACTTATTTTTTTTAAAGATTTTATTTATTCATTTTTAGAGAATGGGGAAGGGAAGGAGAAAGAGGGGGAGAGAAACATCAATGTGTGGTTATCTCTCACACGCCCCCACTGGGGACTGGGCCCTCAACCCAGGCATGTGCCCCGACCAGGAATCGAACCAGCGACCCTTCAGTTCACAGGTCAGCACTCAATCCACTGAGCCACACCAGCCAGAGCTACTTATTTTTTTAGAGACAGAGAAAGATAGAAACAGTCATGCGAGCAACATCTATCAGTTGCCTCCAGTACGCACCCCACCCCAACCAAGGACCCAGCCACAACCTAGGCATGTGCCCCTACTGGGGTTAGAACCGGGAACCTTTGGTGCACAGGACGACACTCCAACCACTGAGCCACCCTGCCAGAGCCTGGAGATGTTTTCATAAATGTATTATTATTTATCTACAGATTTTAGGAATTCATTAAACATTTTTTGGCTGGCTCTGGGCCGGATGCTGTAGAGATGAAAGAGACACTCCACTGCCCTCTGAGAACAGTTCACCCAGGTTGTGCTGTGTATGATGCACTCCTGCGTCTGGGGCTCAAACTTTCAACCTTCGGTTGAAACCGGAAAAAATCTTCGGTTTCAATTTTTAATTCAATTTTTTATTTACCTATATTTAAATACTTGTCTTTTCGTATTATAAAGGAATTTTAGCATTTATATTTTTAACGTATTGTGGTGCAAGAAATTTTATGTAACAAATAATTACAGAACACAAGAACAGATACAGGCTGCGTTAGGGAGGTCGGTGACACGGGCTGTGAAGGAAATCTCACGGAGGCAAGACTGTAGAGAATCAAGCGTTTATTCACTCTCCAGGAAAGGAGTGTGAATAAATAGTGTGGAGAGACACAACAGCAAGGAGGGGTGGGGGCTTCGAGCTTCTATTCGATTGTAAACGGATTAGAAGGAGGGGAGGCTGTGGTGTGGCCCCTGGGCTGTGGGGGCGTCGTGACTGAGGCTGCAGTGTGTCCCCACGTTATCTTCTGCCTGTGGCTGTAGGGTGTGGCTAGTGCTGTTCTTGTTGTCCAGTCGTTTGCAGTCCTGGGGGCCAGCTCAGAACAGTGAAATGGTGTCCTGACAATGAGGTCACGGGCCTATTAGGCAGACGGTGCCGTAGCAGCAGACGGGGCTGCCTTTGTCCTTTCAAGGTATAAGAAGCTTTAAAAGGAATTTAAAACATTCATATAACTATGGAATTAGTACTACCCATGTAGAATGTGCATCCTTCTTTTTCCCTTAAAATTTTGGGCAAAGGCGTGTGCCTCACACACGGCAAACATGGTACTAGGAAATCAGGCTATTACCGAGGCTCCTCTGGCCGTCCTGCTCCGCCTTCCTCCGCGGCCCTAGGTGGGCCACCTAACTCAGGATCCTCCCTTTCTGTCCCTCAAAGCCTCTCCTTCCCTGCTCCGCTGTCCCCTCCCACAACATAATTTACCCCACATCCTTCCCTACCCCTAAAAAGGAAGGAAAAAAGGAAAGTAAATAACTGTTATCACTGTCTGGAAGAATGTGTGTGTGTGAGAAGGTTTTGGGTCCCAGTTTCATTCCCGTAACGCACTGGGACGTGGGACTGAGAGGCGCTTCAGAGGGCCCAGTGCGTGTCTGTTTCTCTAATCCCAGCACTTAGGCCTGGCAGGACATCTTGCCACTCTCTTCCTTGTAAAGGACAGATTCTGTCCTGCTGAGTCATGGAGATCCTAGAAGTAGCCCTCGATTTCCGAGTGCCTTGAACACCAGCTACTTCCTATCAGTTGGAAACACAGCATGTTTTTTTCTTTTTCAATGAAAGAATTACGTTGTCAGCATCCCTGATACAGGGTGCAGCCAAAGGGGGGTGCCCAGGAAAGATTTGGAATGGTGTCCAGAACTCAAAGTGTACAGGAATATTGGAGGAAATATTAAGATATCCTCACCCCACCCCCAAGGTGTGAGTTGGGGGAAGGGACTCATAGACCAGGAACATGCAGGGCTGTTTTGTAAAGCCACAGCCCTGCAGCTAATCCATGGCCTGGTCACTTAACATATCTATAGCCTTTGGCGGGTCACTTGGATATGTTAAATGGCTGTGGCCATGCTTGGAGCTAGGGGAATGAAGTCACTTCCCCCCAAGATGTGACTGGGGGGCAGATCCCCTGAGTTACAGCACCTGCGTGGGGCCTTGGAGGAGATTGGCTCTAGGACATAGGACCATACCTGCCCAGACTAACAATGGCAGCCCAGTAAACTTATAATAATACAGAAATACTGGCAGGTGTAACTGATCGTGGGAGGAGTCAGAAATAGGGGTACAGAGGAAGATGGGCACTGGGGGATTTAAACCCAGACACGGCAGCCATTAGGGAGAGACACACGAGGTTTCAGCAGAGTGAGGACCCTCTGTAGCCATTAGGAGAGAGAGAGCCACACGGGTCTCAGCAGGGTGCAGACCCCCTCTTGGCCAGGTGAAAGGGAAGACCACGCAGCTTTGCCAGAATGGAGATCCCTGCGGCCAGGTGAAGAAGAAAGACGCGCTTTGGGTGGAGTGCAGCTTTGGTAGAAGAGGCCCACGCAGCTTTGGCGTGCTCCCTTTGGCTGAGTGGCCTGGAAACCAGGAGAGACTTTGACTGGAACTTGGTACAAAGAACTCTTGCCAGTGAAAGGTGCCACATGACTTTGGATTAATTGGAGATCCTGCCTGGACAGGCAGGCGACACAGCTCACGTGCCAGCGACCTGAAAAACGGACGTGTGCTCTTTTCCTGATTTACGGTACCCGGAGTTGGGACAGTGGGAGAAGGGAGCTGTGTGTGTGTGTGTGTGTGTGTAGGTGTATACCCTTAAAGACTTTAATATTTTAAGGAAGGCATTAGGCCTGAATAGCATTAAATAAACATTTTGTTTCCTTTTCACAAATCTCTGGCATTGAGAGATGTGTTTCCAATTGGCGGCGGACAGAAGAGCCCTATAGATATTAGTGTATCGTCCTTGGGAGGGGCCCCTGTTTTCTGTAGCAGTTTTTGGCACCCCTCGGTGGGCCAAGTATTGCCCCCCCACCCCGGACCCTTTGTTCGGTAACATCCCCACACTGTTGTCCACGACCATGAGCCCTTGACATGGCGTCTTGATGGCTGAGTGGAGCCGAGTGTTGAAATGTCAGCAACAGTTTCTGTTTTTGTTTGGCCTCCTGCCCCGTCAGATTATCCACTATAGGTTCACCCAAAAAGTAAGAGGAGTGAGAAAGCGACTGCTTTTTCACTCAACCGTGTATTATGGACACTCGGGCCTGGGGGCAATGTTTTGCCTTCAATGAATCACAAAGCACACCTTGAGCTCTGCAGGGAGACCTGAGCACAAACTCTGCGGCAGCCATGAGCTGCCTGTGTGCCTTGGCGAGGCAACCTTCCCGAGCCCCAGCGTGCTCACTTGTCAGCTGTAGGCAGACTGATGGTCCCTGCCTCCTGGGTAAGCACGTGAAAAACCCAAACCCGTAGGTGAAAGGACAAAGCCAGCGCCATTGCTGTCATGGGGCCATTTGCTCAAAAGGTCTGTGACCTTGGGAAGGAAACACGGCTGCGATTTTTCCCTTCTGAGTTTACGTCATCAGGACCGAAAATTACTGGAAAGCAAGAGCAGAATGTGACTCACAGCACTCGCCCCCCACACACAGCCACAGGCAAAAGATGACATCGGAGCAACAACGGCAGCCAAAGCTCCTGTCTCACGGCCCCCAACAGCCTCCGGGCTGCACCACAGCACCCCCACCTTTTTTAATCATATTACAATCCCATAAAAGCCCAAAGCCCCCGCCCCTCAGGGCTGGTGCATATCTCACATCCAGCCCTTCCCTCTCTTGGGAAAGTAAAATAAAAACTTTGCTTTCAGCCATTTCTTTGTGAATGCTTTCACATCCTGCGTCAGGGTTTATCTGAGCCAAACTGATGGCGTGTACCTGGGAACAAAATCTCCGTGCTCCAGGGAAGGACAATGGGCAGGATTTTTGCATTTGAAATCAAGGAAGGGACAGAGGAAGATTACCTGGGGATGAAAGAAAGCGAGGCGGGGATAGGATTACAGGAGAGTTAACAAGATGAGGGTTAATACCCCCTCCGGGGGATGTCACTTCTGGTATTTCAAAACTGTGTTAACCTGGATGCACTGAACTGTGGATGGGCTGGGCAGAGATGAACCTTCTACTACAAAGTGTAGGCCTAGAATGGGACTACCCACCAAGACTGGCCAATCAGGAATTTTTTTCCTTTTTTTAAATTTAATTATTGTTCAAGTACAGTTTTCTGCCAGTCAGGAATTTATGTGGTTCGCAGGCCCGCGCTCAATCCACTGAGCTACACCAGCCAGGGCTAGGAATTTATGATTGGATCACCTTGGAGGTTATTTTCCAGGGAACCAGGGTTTTTTTGGTTCATACTGTATCATAGCAAGGATTAAATCTTTAAAAAAAGATTTTATTTATTTATATTTAGAGAGAGGAGAGGTGAGGGAAACATCGATGTGTGAGAGAAATATTGGTCGGTTGCCTCTCCCATGGGCCCTCACAGGAAACAGGCCGGCAACCCAGGCCTGTGCCTTGACTGGGAATTCAACAGGCAAACTTTCGCTTTGGAGGACGACATTCAACCAACTGAGCCACACCGGATGGGGCAAGGATTAAATCATTTATAAAAAAGTAAATCAAGCTGGTGATCCACTGGCTGGTGTGGCTCAGTGGATTGAGCGTAGGCCTGCAAACCACACAATCGCGGTTCGATTCCCGGTCAGGGCACATGCCTGGGTTGCAGGCCAGTTCCTGGTTCCCAGCAGGGGACGCATGAGAGGCAACCATACGGCTGATATTTCTCTCTCTCTCTCTCCTTCCCTTCCCCTCTAAGATAAATAAATTAAAATCTTAAAAAAAAAAAAAGTAAATCAGGTCCCACCACTTGCCAAAACCCTCTGTTGGCTTCAGAATAGAATCCTGGCCCCTCACCAGGGCCTACCAGGCCACATGTGATGTGGCCCCCCACTGCTTCTACACCCTTGCGCCTGGGAACTCTTCACTCTCCTGTGGGCCCCGTCCTTGGCCTTTGCAGCGCCTCTGCCTGCTGCACTTTCCTTGAGTCCCGTGGCTGGCTCCCTCTGACAGCAGATCTCAGCACTCGTGTGCTGCATCCTCAGAGGCGACCTAACTATGTCATGTTCCCTCCAAAGCACTCGCCACTGGGTGATATTATCTTGTTTGTTTGCTGCTGATCTCCCAGCTCGGCATTCCTCCAAGAAGCCAGGTGGGCTGGAGCAAGCACTGTGCGCCAGTGCTGACAATTGTCCTGCGCACAGAGAACTCCGGGTCTTCAAATGTCAGGCCCAGCTAGATCCCCCAAGCAAAGGTCTCGTGAATGCAGATGGACTTAGTGGAATGAAGCAGCCAGGGGAACCAAACTGGGAAACATAGCTAATGTCTGCAGGATAGAGAGGGATGGTGTTTCATTAGAGCATCTCAAATCAGAACATAAAAGGACCACCTGAGTTTTGGACGATGGGGAAAAACGCTGCTAACAGTTGTCCTTTAAAGCAGAGATATTTTACTGTTCTTTTAAAACCCCAGGCTCATTAAAAGAAAAAAAAATTACACAAGTTCAAACAACACCTCAGTTGACAGGAAAGGAGACCTATTTACAGATGGTTTAAATAACCTAGATGCATTTAAATTTTCCACACCATCTCAGACTCTGTTTGGGGGGAGGGAAATGCTAGCATGGAGCAGTATAACGACCAGCTCTTCTGCTCTGAGTTGCCTTTGCATTTGTTGGGAATCAGTTGTTTATATGTCTTTTCCTGCTCCTTTATCATGATGCCAGTCCCCCGGTCTTGGTTACTGTGACTGTGTAGCACATTTTGAAATCGGATATTGTTAGTGTTCCAGCTTCGCTCTCTCTCTCTCCCCCTCTGTCTTTTCTTTATTTCACTGGCTAGAACTGCGAGCACAATGTTGGAGAGAAGTTGTGAAAGCAGACATACTTGTCTTATTTCTGTATTAAAAGAAAAACATTCAGTCTTTCACCATTAAGTTTAATGTTAGTGGAAGGTTTCTCAGAGCTATCCTTTGTCAGGTTGAGGATGTTCTTTTCAATTTGTAGTTTGCTGAGAATTTTTCATTGGGAATCCATGTTGAATTTAGTCGACGGTTTTTTTCTGCATTGAGATGATCATATGGTTCTTTCTTTTTGGTTTGTTAATATGGTGAATTACACTGACTCTTTAAAAACTGTGGTACCCTGGCTGGTGTGGTTCAGTGGATTGAGCACCAGACTGAGAACCAAAGGGTCACCAGTTTGATTACCAGTCAGGGCACCTGCCTGGGTTGCAGGCCGGTCCCGGGTAGGGGCATGTGAGAGGCAACCACACATTGATGTTTCTCTCACTCTCTTTCTCTCTCCCTTCCCCTCTCTCTAAAAATAAATAAATAAAATCATTAAAAAAACCCAGGAGTTCGTTATGATACCTAAGAGAAAACCACCAACAAACGAATATCTCATTATTCACTTTTGGAACTGGCCAGCACACTCTTTTCCTGAAAGCTGGTAAACTGAGAGACGCAATGAAGCATTCGCGGTCCCTGTCCTCTGTGAAGCCCACCTGTAGGGACCGAACTGAAAGTCAGGGGAAGGCCTTCAAGAATTTCCAGCTAATGCAGACACATTGAGAGAAGGAGCATCCCCACAATCGTTCAATTCCAAGTAAGGGGATCACTTTGGATAAAAACACAAAAGCTGCTGAGAGCAGAGGTAGGAAGCTGACCTGAACTTCATTGTCAGGGGATGAGATGGCACCACCTGAACCTGCCAATCAGGCTTCATGTCACTAAGAGGCAACTAGACATGATGTGACATCTGATGTAAAGCAATGGAAGTTTCTAAACACCATCTATGAAGTATTCTTGCAAAAATATTCATCTGGAATCTGATCAAGCCTCTGGACCAGCATTTCTCAACTTGAGCATTACTGACATTTGGGGCTGGATAGTTTTTTTTTTAAATTTAATTTGTTTATCTTTAGAAGGGAAGAGAAGGAGAGAGGGAGAGAAATATCAATGTATGGTTGCTTCTCATGCATCCCCTGCTGGGAACTGGCCTGCAACCCAGGCATGTGCCCTGATGGGGAACTGAACTGCTATCTTTTGGTTCACAGGCCCGTGCTCAATCCACTGAGCTACACCAGCCAGGGCTGGATAATTTTCTTTTTATGAGGGGCTGTCCTGTGCATAGTGAGATGTTAAGCAGCACCCCTGGCCACTGTCCACTGTTAGTAGCCCTCCTGCAAATTGTGGCAATACAAGAAGGTCTCTAAATATTACCAAACAAGCCAGGGCCTCAACCCCAGTTTAAAACCACTGTTCTAACCAGTGTAAGAGGCCACTGAATTTCCAGCTATAGCCCCAATAAAATGAAAAACCCCACTACTCTAGAACTGACTACCAATTTATAGGAAATAATAAAGATTCCACGGTTCGATTCCCAGTCAGGGCACATGCCTGGGTTGTGGGCCAGTTCCCAGCAGGGGATGCATGAGGGGCAACCATACATTGATATTCTCTCCCTCTCCTTCCCTTCCCCTCTAAAAATAAATAAATATAATCTTTTTTAAAAAAAAAGAACATAAAAGCGGACAACAGTTAAAAAAAAAAGATTCCAGTCCTGGCCAGGCAGCACACCTGGTTAGAGCATCGTCCTGATACGCCAAGGTTGCACGTTCAATCTCCAGCCAGGTCACATACAAGAAGCAACCAATGAATGCATGAATAACTAGAACAACATGCCCTGGCTGGTGTGGCTAAGTGGATTGAGTGCTGCCCTGCAAACCGAAGGGTCACCAGTTTGATTCCCAGTCAGGGCACGTGCCTGGGTTGTGGGCTGGGTTCCCAGTGGGGGTGTGCAAGAGGCAACCACACATCAATGTTTCTCTACCTCTCTTTCTCCCTCCCTTCCTCTCTCTCTAAAAATAAATAAACAAAAATTTAATTAAAAGAACAAACCAGCTCTGGCTGGTGTAGCTCAGTGGATTGAGCATGGGCCTGTGAAGCAAAGGGTCTCCAGTTCGATTCCCAGTCAGGGCACATGCCTGGATTGCAGGCCAGGTCCCCAGTAGGGGACAAATGAGAGACAACCACACATTGATGTTTCTCTCCCACTCTTTCTCCTTCCCTTCACCTCTCTCTAAAAGTAAATAAATAAAAATATTTAAAAAAAATAAAAGAACAAACCAGTAGGCAGAACTGTGATCCTTAAGAGAAGAGAAACAAACAAATAAACCTTATTATTTTCCAGGCTTTCTACCCAAAGAAATGTGTAAACTGCTGAGTAAGAAGGGGAAACCCTAACTGAGCCCAATGGTCTCAACAGCCAAAGAAAAAGGAGTTTGTGGAGGTTTAAATGTCTAGTGTTTAAAGAACAGAGTACTGGAGAGAGGGAGCTAGGCAGAGCAAGAATTCCAGAAATATTCATAGAAGTTGCCCATGAATCTTTGGCCAAATAACAACTGCATGTGATAATATGATCTGATATGTGGAAAACCCTAAAGATTTCACACACGCACACACACAGCCCTTTTCGAACTAATAAGTGAATTCATAAAGTAGCGGAATACAAAGTCGAGACACAAATTTCACTTGCATTTCTCTTTTTTTTTTTTTAAGGAGAGTAAGGAAGGCAGTTTATTTATACTAGTATACTACATCTTTTTTAAATTCTTTTTTAAAAGATTTTATTTATTTATTTATCTTTAGAGGGGAGGGAGAGAAACATCAATGTATGGTTGCCTTTTGTGCATCCCCTGCTGGGCGTTGGCCTGCAGAGAACTGGACTACAACCCAGGCATGTGCCCTGACTGGGAATCGAACTGTGATCGTCTGGTTCACAGGTCTGTGCTCAATCCACTGAGCTACACCAGCCAGGGCCTTCACTTGCATTTCTTTACAATGAACAATGAACAGAAACAATGAAGAATTTCTTAATTAAGCCCTGGCTGGTGTAGCTCAGTGGATTGAGCACAGGCCTGCGAACCAGAGTATTGCGGTTCGATTCCCAGTCAGGGCACATGTCTGAGTTGCAGGCCGGTTCCCTGCAGGCCAGTTCCCAGCAGGGGATGCACGAAAGGCAACCATACATTGATGTTTCTCTCCCTCTCTCCTTCCCCTCTAAAGATAAATAAATAAATAAAATCTTAAAAAAAAAAGAATTTCTTAATTAAGAAAAATCTTCTAGCCCTGGCTGGTGTAGCTCAGTGGATTGAGCACAGGCCTGGGAACCACACGATTGCGGTTCGATTCCCATTCAGGGCACATGCCTGGGTTGCAGGTCAGTTCCCAGCAGGGAACTCACGAGGGGCAACTGTACATTGATATTTCTCTCCTTCTCTCCTTCCCTTCCTCTCTAAAGATAAATAAGTAAAATCTTTAAAAAAAAAAAAAGAAAAATCTTCTATGTACAATAGCATCCAAAAGAACAAAATTCTTAGGAATGAACTAAGGAGAACAAAGACTTGTACATTGAAAACTATAAAACATTGCTGAAAGAAATTAAGGAAGACCTACAAAAATGAAAAGCCATTTAGTGTTAATAAATTGCAAGACTTCATATTGTTAAAATGTCAATACTGCACAAAACAATCTACAGCTTTAATGCAATCCCTATCAAATTCTCAGTGATGTGTTTGGCAGAAAATTGAAAAACACACCCTAAAACTCATATGGATCTCAAGGCACTCCAAATAGACTAAATGATCTTTCAAAAGAAGAACAAAACTTGAGGACTCATACCTTCTGACTTAAAAATCTACAGCAACCCAAATGGCATGGAACTAGCATAAAGACAGTCATGTAGAATAAAGAGCTCTGACAGAAACCCTTGCTTTTCTGGTCCGGTGACTTTTTGACGAGGGGACTGAGATTGTGCGACAGGGAAAGGAAAGTCTTCAACAAATGGTATAAGGAAAGCTGGGTATCTGCGTGGAAAAGAACGAAGGTGGCCCCGTAGAAAAGCACACCGTGTAGAAAATGAAGGTCCACCATATAGAAAAATTAACTCGAAATGGATCTATGATCTAAATGTTAGACTTAAAGCAGTAAAACTCTTAGAGGAAAACATAGAACAATAAAGTAGCACGATAAAAAATTAACATTCAGAAATTGGCTGCATTTAAAAAAATTTTTTCATCAAGGACTTCCGCCAAGATGGAGGCGTAGGTGGAAACACTGTGCCTTCTCCCACAACCAAGTTTGAATACAACAAAGGTTTGGAGAACAAAGACACAGGCAAAGAACAGAAAATTGAACTATACGGAAGTCCGACAACAACAAACCGTTCAACCAGGACTGGTAAGAGGGGTGGAGCCAGCAGTGGAGCAGGGTCAGGCAAGAAGGATCCCCCGACCCAGCCGCTCAGGCAGCCGGGGTAGCAGCGCGGACCCAGTGAGGGTGTGGGGCAGGCTGGCCGTGGTCACACATTCGTGCGCAGATAAACCAGCAGAGGAGTGAGCAGTGAGACAAACTGCGCAGGCCCCAGTAGGCGAACCCAGTGAGTACGTAAGGCGTGGGCTGACTGCGGTTGCACATTCGTGCAGTGGGACAGACTGTGCGGGCCCTGGCGGCAGGAGGAGGCAGAGGGGAGCGCCATTGCTCCCCTTTGACCCCACCCCCACATACAGCATCACAACCCAGCGACTGAGTTGCCCCGCCCTGGTGAACACCTAGGGCTCTGCTCCTCATATGTAACAGGCACAAACAGACAAAACATCATGGCTCAAGAAGAACAGCTCAAAGCCCCAGAGCCAATACTTCTAAGCAACCAAGAGATAACCAACCTATCAGATGCACAGTTCAAAATACTGGTGATCAGGATGCTCACAAAACTGGTCGATTTTAGTCACAAATTAGAGGAACAAATGAAGGCTAAACTAAATGAAATGAAGGCAAATGCACAGGAAACCAACAGTAATGGAAAGGAAACTGGGATTCAAATCAATGAAGTGGACAAGAAGGAAGGAAGAAATGACCAACCAGAAAAGAATGAAGAAACAAGAATTCAAAAAAAGGAGGAGAGGCTTAGGAACCTCCAGGACATTTTTAAACGTTCCAACATCTGAATTATAGGGGCACCAGAAGGGGAAAAGAAACAGCCACAAGTGGAAAACATATTTGAACAACTAATAAAGGAGAACTTCCCCAGTCTGGCAAAGGCAATAGACTTCCAGGAAATTCAGGAAGCTCAGAGAGTCCCAAAGAAGTTGGACCCAAGAAGGAACACACCAAGGCACATCATAATTACATTAGCCAAGACCAAAATGAAGGAGAGAATCCTAGAAGCAGCAAGGGATAAAAGGACAGTCACCTACAAAGGAGTTCCCATCAGACTGTCAGCGGATTTCTCAAAAGAGACCTTACAGGCAAGAAGGGGCTGGAAAGAAGTATTCCAAGTCATGAAATCCAAAGACCTACATCCAAGATTGCTCTATCCAGCAAAGCTTTCATTTAGAATGGAAGGACAGATAAAGTGCTTCTCAGATAAGGTCAAATTCAAGGAGTTCATCATCACCAAGCCCTTATTATATGAAATGTTAAAGGGACTTATCTAAGAAAAAGAAGATGAAAAATATGAACAGTGAAAGGACAGCAAGCTCACAGTTATTAACAACCACACCTAAAACAAAAGCAAACTAAGAGGACAGCTAGATCAGGAGCGGAACCATAGAAATGAAGAACACATGGAGGGTTAGCAACAGGGGAGTGGGAGGAGGAGAAGAGGGGAGGAGATACAGAAAATAGCATAGAAGATAGGTAAAAATTAGATGGGGGAGGGCAAGAATAGTAGGGGAAATATAGAATCTAAAGAACTTGAGACACGTGGTCATGAACTAAAAGGAGGGAATGGTGGGGGAGGGGTATGCAGGGTGGAGGGGAATGAAGGGGGGAATAGAACTGTAATGGTATAATCAATAAAATATATTTAAACTTTTTTTCATCAAAGGATATATTTATTGATGAGAGAGAGAGAGAGTCATCGATCAGGGATCACACCTGCAACCGAGGTGTGTGCCCTGATCAGGGATTGAACCCATAGACTTTTGGTGTAGGGGATGATGCTCTAAACCAACTGAGTCACCTGGCCAGGTCAGAAATTAATTGCATTTTTGTAAGATTTTATTTATTTTTAGAGAAAGGGGAAGGGAGGGAGAAAGAGAGGGGGTGAAACATCAATGTGCCATTGCCTCTAGTACACCCCTATCTAGTGCAAGGACCTGGCCTGCAACCCAGTCACGTGCCCCGACTGGGAATCAGACCAGCAGTGCCTTGGTTCACAGGCCTACACTGAATCCACTGAGCTACACCTGGCTCTTTGCTGCAGTTTTATACACTAATAATGAACTATCAGACAGAAGATTTTTAAAAATCCTATTTATGATTGCATCAAAAATAATAAAATACCTAGGAATAAATTTTACCAAGGAAGTGAGAGATCTGTACTCAGAGAACTATAAGACATTGAAGAAGATACAAATAAATGGAAGGCTATATTGTGCTCATGGGTAGGAAGAATGAACATCATTATAATGGCCTATTACTGTGCTCGCTTCAGCAGCACATACACTAAAATTGGAACAATGCAGAGAAGATTAGCGTGCCCCCTGCATAAGGATGACCTGCAAGTTAATGAAGTGTTCCATATGGGGGGGGGGGCGGGTAAATGCAGACAACTGTAATTGAACAGCAATAAAATTATTTTAAAAAGTTTTTTTAAAAATGGATTATTACCCAAAGCAATCTATAGATTCAATGCAATCCTTCCTTATCAAAATACCAATGGCATTTTTCACTAACTAGAACAAATACACCTAAAATTTATGTAGAGCCACAAAAGACCCTGAATAGACAAAATAATCTTGTGGAAGAAGAACAAGATTGGAGGTCTCATGCTACCTGATACCAAACTACATTACAAGGTCATGGTGGTCAAAACAGCATGGCACTGGCATAAAAACCGACAACGCCACAATATAGAGAGCCCAGAAATAAACCCACACATATATGATTAATTAATCTATGATAAAAGAGGCAAGAAAGAATATAGAATGTGGCAAAGGCAGTCTCTTTAATAATTGGTGTTGGGAAAACTGAACAGATACGTGCAAAAGAATAAAACTGAATCTATACCATAGACAAGAATTTTCTTGTACGGTATACAAGAATAAATTCAAAATGGTTTCAAGGCTTAAATAGAAGATCCCCAAACCATAAAACTCCTAGAAGAAAGCATAGGCAGTAAACTCTCCAACATTATCCTCAGTAACATTACTTTGCATACACCTCTGGTCAAGAGAAACGAAAAAGAAAACAAGCAAGTGGGCTGAAAGGAAGTGCTGCGCAGTTCAAAGTATAACTTTCATCACCTCAGCTTTTCTATAGATCTAAACTGCCCTAAAAATAAAGTTTACTAAACATATAACGATACACTAATACTTTTAATATTAATGCTTAAGAGTAAGAGTTATCTACAAAAGCAAGTGCAGTTGCAGAATAAACTGGACCGGTAAGTTGTATGAATTAAGAATGGAGTTAAATTCTTCCGACGGCTAAATTAGGAAGGAGCAGGAAGGAAGGAGGCAATTTTAGGAGGAGTGTCTGCTGTGGATTTGTATGGTGATATGCCGGGTCCTGTTGCCTAGTTTACTGGCTGACACCCTCGGGAATCAAATCAGAACACCCCGTGAAAGTCACAGTGGGCACATGGTGAGTTCACTAGTCCTCTCTCTCCAAAGACCTGGAGTTGGTATTTGTGGCTGGTTTGTTACACTAGCAAACTTTCCAGGTCTCTTCAGCGCCCAGCCTGTGGTTGGGGAACTAGGAACAGGTGTGAGGTGATGGTGGCGTGGTGTGATTGGACCAGGTTGGCAGGGCCTTACATTTCTCTCTTTCTTGTTTATACTACTAATAATATTCTCATCGTAAGAGTGAAACCTGCCCTGGCTGGTGTGGCTCAGTGGATTGAGTGCTGGCCTACGAACCAAAGGGTCACCAGTTCCGTTCCCAGTCAGGGAACATGCCTGGGTTGCTGTCCAGGTCCCCAGTAGGGGGCGTGTGAGAGGGAGCCACACATTGATGTTTCTCTCCCTCTCTTTTCCCCTCCCTTCCCCTCAATCTAAATAAATAAGTAAATAAATAAATAAATAAATGGCTTCATCAAAATAAGAAACTTAAAAAAGAGAGAGAAGAGTGAAACCTTCATTGAAGTATCACTGAGCGAAACTGAAAATGCCCATACACCCCAGCTCCATACCCACTGTCCACCCACTACTGGAACTGCCACCCACGGTTTGGGCTTCTCTCTCCTTTCTGTATTCCTGTTCCAGGTTGACCTTCAAGCCTTACATCTGGAAGAGGAAATTCCAAAGCACAAATGCCATGGCGGTTCTTCATGTCTCCCAGTATCACTCATGTTTTATGCCAGAGCTCCTTGCACAGGGGCTGTGACTGCCCATCGGCCGTCTGTTGGTTTTGTAGACTGGAAGCGACTGCTGGCCAAGGCTGGATTTCACTACGTTTTGTGGCTCTGGTGCTTGGCACAGCGCTTGCAGGGAGGAGGCAGGAGGACACTGTTACCGAGGGCCCTGGGTGGAGGAGGGCTGGCTGCCTGGATAAACTGTCTGCCTTTCTTAGGCGGGTTCATGCTTAAGGGACATTTAAGGGCCCTGCCTCTAAGCTGTAATCCAGTCAGGTCCTACGCACTCCGGCCGCCAGAACTGAAGCCCCCTGGAAGAGAGGGGGAAAAGAAATGCATAAGTAATGCACTGAAGCAAAGGGGCCTGGCCTTTCAGGGAACATGCCATGGAGCCATGGGACGATCACATCTCCGAGCCTCAATTTCCTCCTGTTACAGCGGAGGAAAAGCTCCTAATAATGGAATTCATAAAATCTGCCCCGTTTAGGTGGAGAAGCTGCAGAATAGATCAGGGGCAATGTTGTGCAGCAACCACCCACTGCGTGCTCCCGAGGCTCGGGCTGCCCACCCGCGGTAGCCCTCTCGCCGTGACCATTTGTCCGGTCCCTTTCGCCTCTAGACCCGGCCGAAGCCGTGCGGTGCCCTGCTGTCCTGGAAGCGAGCGCGGGTGGCAGGGAGCAGAGGCGGCCTCCTCTCTGGGCCCCTCCGGCTGCGCCGCCGTCCTGTGGCCGCCGGGAGGCGACCTCCGGCCATCCCGCGGGCCCCCTCCCTCGGCGGGTGACATCACCGCATTCCTGTCCCGGCTCCTCCCGCCCGCACCGCGGTGACAGGCGAGCTGGGCCGGTAGTGGGGAGGAAGTGCGGGCCACCGCACCGAGCTCGTCCCTGCCGAGGTCGGCTCCCTGGGCTCTCTGGTGACAGCGCCGCGGCCGCCGGGCGCAGCGCCGGGCACGCGCCGCGCAGAGCCGAGCGCCAGGCGGACGCCCCAGCAGAGGCGCCGGGAAAATGGCTGATGACTTTGGCTTCTTCTCATCGTCGGAGAGCGGCCCCCCCGAGGCGGCCGAGGAGGACCCGGCGGCTGCTTTCCTGGCTCAGCAGGAGAGTGAGATCGCGGGCATAGAGAATGACGAAGGCTTCGGGGCACCTGCCCTCGGGCAGCCAGGACCCGCGAGCGGGGGTGAGTCAGCACGGTGGCCTGGGCACTGGGGGGCCCCGGGCCCGGGGTATAGGGCCGGCGCAGACTGGGCCTCCAAGCCTGCGGCAGAGTGCACGGGGCCTGCTCTCTACCAGCTAGGAGCAGGCCTCGGGCTCGTTTGTGTGTGGTTTGTGTGTGTTGCGTGAGGAGGACCTGGGCAACCTTGGAGATCCCTACTGGAGTCCCCACTTGAGCCTGTGGATCTGGTGCTCCAGGGACAAGAATTCATGGTGACATTTCATCCCCAGGCCAGCTCTACCACTGCCTGGCTCTGGAATCCAGTGCAGCCCAGCCCTGACGTGGCCTGAGCCTCCCCGAGCCTGGTCGTCCAGGGCTCCCAGCTGAGCCAGGAAGGTGGGGGCCCTACAGCAGACCTCTCTGCCCCTCAGACTCCTCCTTCAGCAGGGGGAGCAGGGGGCACCGGGTACTCTACAAACTCACCAACTTTCCCTTGGGACCACCTGCCATCCTGCAGTCACAGGGCTAGGCACTTTACTTACATTTAATAATTTTATATACAGTGTTAAACCCATTTCAGAGATGGCAAAATTGAGGCTCCAAAAGTACAGCACTAGAACAACTAGCAAGTGGCAGAGCAACACTCTAACCCTGGTTCTGTCAGACTATGAGACCTCTCCAGCTGACCACGCGGACTCTGGCTCAGACACACCAGGGCACCAAGGGCTTCAGGTCACCCAGGGTCTGGCTCTCTGGCGTCTCCTAGAGGTGGTCCGGGGCCTCTGTGGTGAGCTTCGGATGCAGGGTTCAGGGGCCTGGGCCTTGTGATGATGTTCTGGCTTGAAAGGAACAAAAGAACAATTTCTTAAAATGTTTAGTAAAAATAGGGGTGTCACCTTCATGGGAGTATCAGAAACAGCTGTTGCTTCCTATTAATGTTGTCATTTTTGGGGGGCAGTTATGGGTCAATTGGAGTAAGTGGTAGCTTCCATTTAAAAAAAAATTGTAAGTAAGGCATCTTATAGTCATGTTTGTATTCATTCAACATTTACTGAGCATCTGCCGGGTGCCTGGCCCGCTGGGGACACGGACATGACTAAGACAGTTGCTGTGGCTTGAGGAGCTTGCAGCTTCTCTGTAGCCCCTCGCCGTGAGAGATGAAACAGGCCTTTTGTACCATGTAAGAAACTGGAGACCCAGAGGGCTTGACTGTCTTGCCCAAACTCACAGAGCCATAAGCGACAGCTCTGGGACTCAATCCGGCCCCCGGCTTTNCTGCCGGGTGCCTGGCCCGCTGGGGACACGGACATGACTAAGACAGTTGCTGTGGCTTGAGGAGCTTGCAGCTTCTCTGTAGCCCCTCGCCGTGAGAGATGAAACAGGCCTTTTGTAACATGTAAGAAACTGGAGACCCAGAGGGCTTGACTGTCTTGCCCAAACTCACAGAGCCATAAGCGACAGCTCTGGGACTCAATCCGGCCCCCGGCTTTGCTAGTCTGGGTTCCATGCTCTTTCCAACGCTTTGGCAGTCACCCTGGGAGGCGATGGGCTGTCAGGGTGAGGAGGAGGGTGAGGCTTCTGTTCCCCACCAGCCGTGGAAGTCTTCCGAGGCAGCAGCTCAGCCCGGACCCTCACACCTCCCAGGGAATTCCCAGGAAGTGCCTGTCTGCATTCACGCACCAGTATTCATCTGTCCACACCTCCTCCTTGAGACCATCAGCCTCCCCAGTCTGGCTTGGCCTCAGGGATTCCCTGCTGAAAAGAGCCCAAGTCAGAACGCTCTGAGGGAGTAGAATCAGGCACAGGGCAGCCAGAGGCCTCTGGGAGTTGAGCAGATCCTAGCCTCTCCCAGGACCAAAGGGCTGGACAGGCGGTGCCCTCTCTGGCGAGGGTGGGGCTCGGATTGGCTGCATGCCTGAGGTGGCAGGGAGAGAAGCAGGGACAGGGCCTTCTGAGGGTCTCCTGGACTCACGCGCACCGAAGCAGCCAACGGTCAGCTGCCTCCTGAGTGAGGCACGGAGATTCGGGAGGTGCTGTGGGTTGGTGGCTCAGTGGGTGGCTAGGCAGGATGGACTTCATCTGTCCTCCTCGGCCTCGATGGTGCTGAGTGAGTAATGTCTCCTGACAAGCGCTGAGTGCCAGGGGCCAAGATGGACGGGGAACTACACTTTGGCCTGCTGGGAGCTGTGCAGATGCTGGCTCCTGCTGCCGCTGCCAGTCAGCACCTCTGAGATGATGCCCCTGTGCTGCGTACCCTGACGTCGGGTCCCCAGGGCCCCTGGAGGGTGAGGTGTCAGATGCAGTCTAGTGCCTGAGCCACCCTGTGTCTTCTCTGGCCCCGGGCTGGGGCCAGGGCTGGGGCCAGGGCTGGGGCCAGCCTGGGCAATGGACACTTTGTTTCCACTCATCCTCCTGGGTGGGGCCCAGAAGGTTTACTTTTTCACACCCAGATAGCCGAGTGTGGCCGCACCCAGCTCAGCCCCTGACTTTCCTAGTCAGTTCCTGGCAAGGCTGTTTCCTTTAGTGGGCCTCAGTAAGCTCCCAGGAATGTTCTGGACCCTGTCTGCCCTCGTCCCAGCGGAGGTCTGGAATCCGAGTGGAACAGTACCCACAGGCCCCTTGTCTGCCGTGCTCCTGTCCTGCTGGCCTCTGACGGAGGGCACGTGATGATAAAGGTGCAGCAGACGAATCAGAAAGCACTGTGGGAAGAGATGCTCATACTTGCTCGGGTGTGTGTGTGTGGGTTCCCAAGGAGGCTGTGCCCCATGTCTAGAGGAACGATGGAGACTGGAGACGGGACTGGGAGACAGGCGCAGAGGCCCTCTCTAAAGGCCGGGGTGGGCCCCAGGCTCCTGGACCAGGGGCCTGAGCCTGGGACTGGTCAGAGTGGAGGAGGGTGGTACAACTTCCGCTCCAGAGAGGCCAAGCGCACAGACCGCAGTCATCCTGGATGGACCCCTGTAACGTGTGGCCCTGGTAGAGGAGGGGCCCTGGGGGAAGATGCTGCCCCTCGGGCAGGAGGAGCCCTGTCTGAACATGTAGGGGTGATCAGACTCTGAACACAATACGGTTGGTCAGACTCAGCTGCTGTAGGACTCTGAAAACAGAGTCGATTATCATTTACAGCAACCAGGATGGTTCCATGGACCGAGTGCCCCTCCCTGCCGCCCGCAGCTCTGTCTGGCTAGTAAAGGGATACCTGTCCATTTGTGGGCATCTTGTGTGGCCTCCTGTGGCTTTTTGCTGGGAGGCCCTGTGGGTTCTGAGCGGCCTCAGACAGCCTGCGGTTAACAGTGGGCCCCCAAAGAGCAACTCTCCATTTCTATTTACCCAGCACTTACTGTTCACCCATTCTGTGCAGGAGCCTTTGAGAGCCAAGTGGGATACGGAGCCTGATAAAAGATTGCATGGTCCCTGGGAGGCCACAAGTAATTGCAAAGAGGGTGGGGGTACTGTGAGACCATCCATCGGAGGCGAGGGAAGCAGGAACAGGAGTGGAGGGCTTCTTGGAGGAGGTGGCTCGTGAACTGAGTCTTGGAGAGGAACAGGGTCTAAGAGTGTTCTTTAGAGATTGAAGCGGGAAGAGAGGCGTGGGGCACAAGATGGTGTGTCTGGGGTTGGAGGAAACCAGAAGGGGGTTTGTTGGAGGGACTGGTGGGCAGTGGGGCCTCGGAAGTGGACAGGACCCCACTGGAAAGACCCGCAGGGGCTCTGGTCTGAGGGTGGAGCTACTCATGTGACAGGCATTTACTGAGTCCCTGTTGCGTGCCAGGCCTGGGTGCTGGGCCCCAGCGGTGGACGAAACAAAGCCCCTGCCCTCGTGGAGGGTCCACTCAAGGGGGGAAGACAGACAGTAAGCACACGCGCACACGAAAGCGCACATGGCGCTGTGGTCAGTGCTATAGAGCAAATGCCACCAGGGTGGTGGGGTGCCTGAGGGATGAACGTGTGGCGGGGGGCGGAGAAGGGCAGTAACGAGGCCCCCGGGGGATGAGGGGAGCCAGGGAGCAGCTGGTAGACCACCGTGGTCCATGGGAAGTGGACCCCGGAGGATGAGGGGAGCCAGGGAGCGGCTGGTAGACCACCGTGGTCCATGGGAAGTGCGTTTCCTTTGGGTTTGTTTTTATTATATTTTACATCAGAGGAGTGACACAGGTAAGCGTATGCATTACGGGCACATGTCATGGGTGAGAGCTGGAGCTGCAGCAGGGCAGGGGGCAAGTGGGAGCCCTGGCATTGGTCTGAAAGGGGGTTGGCGCAGGGCGAAGCCCGAGTCGGGGGGCCCGCAAGTGAGCAAAAGCCAGTCACTCACTCTTTCTTTCTTCAGTGCATTTATTCATTTGTTTATTCAACAAATGGCTTCCGACTCTTACTGAGTCCCAGGCACCCTGTGGGGCTCTGGGAAAGACAACGGTGAGGAGAAAGGTTGCCAGTGGTTCCCTCCAGGTGTTTGCTACCCACAGGGTGACAGTGAGGCTGGGGCCAGGCAGGGCACAAGGAGCAGAGAGCAACTTTGAGGGTCACTGTTGCCACAGAAACCACAGGAATTTGTGACTAATCAGATGTCAAGGAGAGGGGCCAGGAGGAGCCACAGTCAGGGCCAGACAAAGTCCTGGGAGAGGCAGGAGGAGGAAAAACAGGGCAGGTGCTTCCTGGTAGGGCTGTAGTTCCTGCTCTCACAGGTGGGGCTGCCGCTCCAGGTGCAGCAGGGACAGGCCTGGACTTGCAGGTCCCTCTTCCTCGGCCTTTGCAGACCTTGCCCTGAGCCTGCAGTGACTCTGCTGGCTCCCTGCTCCCCGCCCTGGCGGGCGCAGGCTCCCCAACAGTTGGGCCATTCCCAGCTCAGCGGAGGGTGAATGCACTTCAGGGAGGAGAGGAGTGCTCATGGACTGAATGGCCATGGGCAGACACATCGCCTCTTGGGGCCTCAGTTTGGGAATCTCTACAATGGGTTGGTAACACCTTCATCACAGTCACAAGGCCGTGGTGAAAATCGCATGTGTTAAAGGCTGGGAGAAGGCTGAGGGCTGGGTGAACAAAGGGCTGAGCCCCAGTGCCCGTTGTGTCTGGGTGGGCAGTCCACACATGACCCCGTGTGTAGGGGTTGGCTCAGGCGCTGCTGTAGGCGGAGCAATGAGTGATGCTGTCTCCTTGTTCTCTCTCTAGCCGGTTCAGAGGACATGGGGACCACGATCAATGGAGATGTGTTTCAGGTGAGCAAGACTCTGCCCTCGAGGCTGCAGGGACTGCCAGCCTGGGTCTCAGACCCTCTGACCCCACCGTGAGTGGGATTGCAGCGTCTGGTCTCCTCTTCACTCCGGTCTGATGCATTGGGGCGGAACACAGAGGTTTGACCTGTTTTCTTGTCACACAGGACAAGGGGGTGAGAAAGAAAGACCAGGAGAGACAGGGATTGGGGGGTGTGGCCTCAGTCTGCCCTTGGTGATGTCCTGCTTCTACAGGGAGGGATGGAGTGGCCCGCAGTGGCATGGATGGAGGAGGCACAGGGCCCTGCCCCCGCCGGCCTCCCAGGCTGACCTGAGTGGCCATCTCTAATTGGGCAGGCCTTTGACAGAGGCCGCACTTCTCAGAACTTGCCCTCAGGAAAGAACTGGACAGGGACACCTGGACTGTTTGCAGGGTGATTTATGTACAGTAGCCGGCAAGTGGAAACAACCTAGGTGACCAGCGCGGGGGGCCTGGGTGGGCGAGCTGGACACCCACACTGCTGCGAAAAGAGCAGCCGGCGCTTTCTGTGCTGGTGCGAAAAGGTGCCCGCCATACAGCAAGTGGAGATGCAGCTTGCAGAATAATACGCACCATATGGTCCTGCCTTTTTTATTTTAAAGAAATATGTTTGTGCAAAATATCAGAAAGGATGTGTAGCAACTGTTAACAGTGGTTAGCCCTGAGGTGAGGAATGTGGAGGAATACGAGGAGGGCTTTCGTTTTCGTTCCGTAAAAACCCTTCTAGTGGCCCCCACTGCAAACACCAAAACACCTAGTGTGGGCAGGAGTTTCTGGTTGAAGACTGCCTCTCTGCGTGCCCGCCCAACCCTCCTCCCCTCATACATATGTACATTGGTTTGAAAGTACTTAGACTGATGAGTAATGATGCCGCACACTTGAAACTCAGGTAATATTGTAGGTGAACTGTACATTCATTTTTAAAAAAGTATTTAGCCCTCGCTGGTGTGGGTCAGTGGACTGAGTGCCGGCCTGCAGACCAAAAGGTTGCTAGTTCGACCCCCCCAGTCAGGGCACATGCCTGGGTCCCCAGTTGTGGGCGCATGAGAGGCAACCGATCGATGTTTCTAAACAAATAAATAATCTTAAAAACAAAACAAAACAGTATTTAGGCTTAGAGAACTTGGCCTACAGAGGGTGTCCCCAGGACCCAGGACCCCACAGATGCAACAGTCCTCCCCCTCCCCCACCCCCACCTTTGCCTGAGTAAAGGGGAGCCTTCAGTGGCTGAGCCTTAATCCCCACTGGACTGGGTCAAAGACCCCTGCCCACTTGACTGCAAGTCTCTGGGCTCCCGCCGGCCCCGCCGGGCCCCGCCCTGTTGCCCTGTTGCCCTGTTGCCCTGCGGAGGAGCTGGCCCCCTGAATCCTCGGGGAGAACAAACAATACATTCTTAGGTAAGAGGGATGGGCTGGTACCTTACACAAGGAAGCTGGCCGAGTCCTGTTTCTGGATAATCACTCAACTATCAGCCTCCAGGGCTTTAGGACTTCGAGTCTGTGTGGGCCTGAGAGCCCCACATACTCAGTGCCTCCTGGTCGGTTTGCTAGACCATTGAGGCCCAGGCTGCCCCTGCCGGGGGCACACTCAGAAGGACTCTGCTCGGCCCAGAGGTCTGGGCCCGAAAGTGGGCCTGGAGCTGGAGACAACCGTGGATCCGCAGAAGAGGCTGGCATTCTCCCTTTCTGTAGATTAGGGTCGGAGCCTGTTCCCTCCGTCCCCTCCAGCCTTGCTTTGTGTGTGGTGGGTCTGAGGAAGCTGGCCCCCTACCCGGTCTCAGCTGGAAAGCTCATTCTCATCCTCACTGGTCCCGGGGATAATCCCAGGCATGTGTCTTTGTAAATCATTTCACTTCTGTGCCACCCTTCAAACCTGACAGGCAAGAAGGGTCACAGATGAGGCCTGTCACCCAGAAATCCAGGTCCACCAGTCCTCCTGGCCCTGCCCTGGTGCCCTTTGCACCGTGTCACATCCTTGTAGGTGGACCCTGCAGGCCATGGAGGGTGGAAGGCCCAGGATTGAACACAGTGCAGGCCTGGCTTGTGCTGCTGGGAGGGAGGCGGAGCCTCGCTCCTCCCTTTCCAGGGACCCTGGCAGAGCTTTCTTGCTACTTTTGTTGTTGTTGTTGTTGGTGGTGGTGGTGGTGGTGGTGGCAGCCTGTGGGCCACTAGGGGGCCCAGCTAGGAACCTGATCCCCAGCAAGGCCTAAGGATAAGCCTGCTCACTCCATCTGGCACTGGGGGAACTGGAATGGGAGTTCCCTCCTCAGACTCTGCGGGTCAGCCGCCTTTGAGCTACTTAGAGGAATCAGCAGCTCAGCTCAGCTTAGCTTTAGCTGCTCAGTCCCAAAGAGCGATACGCCTCACTCTCACCCTCCCGTCTCTGTGGCTCTGGAGTCACAGCACTGTGCGTGGCCCACGGAGATGCTCACGTGGAGCCCAGCAGCGGGGTCCGCAGGAGAGGGGTGCCATTGGGCCTGCCATTCTCGGCCCCTGCCCTCTCCAGCTCAGCGCGTTCCTGCAGCTGCCAGTGGGCCCGCCCAGGCTGCCAGCCCTCTGGGCAGCTGACCTGCTTTCCTCACTGGGACGTTCCGTGATTAAAGACCAGCCCCGCTGTCCTCCCCCGGCCCCGCCCACACTGCTCGCTGGCAGAGGCGGGGCTGAGAGCTGCGGGAGAGGAGGGATGGGAAAACGGCGTCTCTGGACTTGTCTGCCCGCAGCCCCACCGCGCTCTCCCACTGTGCGGCCTGGCTCCGTGCACCTGGGCTGCTTGCTGGCCCTCTCACGTGCACACCTTATACATGGGTGGCATTTGTTACACATGGTCCCCACTGCGCATCCTAAGTGGGATGTCGCTCCTCTCATTTGACAGGTGATTAAGCACAAGTAGCCCGGGAAAGGGACTGTCTGTCAAAGTTCCCACATCCAGTGAGTGGCAGGAAGGGACTTGAAGCCCCAGTCCCTCCACTCAGTCCCCAAGCCCCAGTCCCCAGTCCCTCTGATGCTGTGTCCAGGCTGTTGCCACGCCCTCCACTCTGCTCTGCTGGCAGCGGCTGGCTCCTTCCTCGAATGAGCTCAGGGTCCCTGAGTGCTGAGTGCCGCCAGCTGTGCTGGGGCAGTGGGTGCAGACAGAGGCAACCCCAGGCTGTTTGTCCTCAGCTTGCTTGCGGGAAGAAGTGCAGGTTGAGTGGGGCAGTGAGGGCTCGGAGCCTGGGGACTCTGAAGAGCCCACTCGGGTTCTTACCACGTGTCAGGCACTGCCCAGGAGCTTTAAGTGACTTAACTCATTTCCTCCTCCCTATGATGTAGGTTTGTCATCGTCCCCACTTTGCAGATGAGGAGGGGGACTCATCTGGAGTTGAAGCTCACTCTGGTGACACAGCGGGGACTTGAACCAGGCTCAGGCCCCAGGTGCTGCCCTGAAGTCCAGAAGGCCCTCAGGAGGGAGTGCTGAAAGTGGGGTGGAGGCTGCCCGAGGGGGTGTGGATGGTCCTGGCTGAGGGGACAGCACGGGCCAAGGCATGGAGGCTACGGGGCCTCTGTGGAGAGAGGGAGAGCACTGGGGAGCCTGTGGAGGCTGGAGGCAGAGGCGGCAGGACTGTGCGGCAGGCCCAGCTTCCAGCCAGAGCACTCGGTGGGCTGAACCTCTGGGGGGGGAGGTGGCGGGGAAGGCAGGCCCAGCTCTGCCAGGGTCTGGGGCTGGGGCACAGCCACCTCGGGGCAGTGTGTTGGCACTGTGCCCCTGCATGTGCAGCCGCTGCAGGGGCCGAGAGAAGGACCCTGGGGGCCCCAGTGCTCCTCGAGGCTGCTCCCTGACCCAGGCTGGGGCAGGCTGCAGGGGAAGAATCTGGATGGAGAGTCAGACGACCTGGGCTTCATTTCTGGCTTTTCTCAGCCAGATGACCTTGGATTAGTCATTGCTCCAGCCAGATCTCTCAGGTCTGGGGAGAAAATCTGCAGCCCAGGAAGCTTCCTACCAATCCTGACCCAGCCACCGAGCAAGCCCAGGGGGTGTGCGTGTGAGAGGGAGATGTAGGAGGGGCAGGGGCCAAGGGGTGCCGGCTCAGAGCCCGGGAAGATACATTTATCTGGGAGACAGAACGTAGGTGCACAGACCATGTGACGCAGAAGTGACTTTGGTCCCTTTTGGCTACTCTGTGGCCACTATGTCCACACCCAGGAATCAGTGTGAGTCCCGGCTCTGCCACTTCCTGGCTCGGTGACCTTGGGACTTTGGCACTAGCTAGACTGTCTCTGCCTGTAAAACAAAGGCCATAAAGCCACCCTGTACGGTGGTGCAGGTCAAAGAGAACCATTTGACTGCAAGTTCCCTGCCAGTTCTAAAGCTCTGTAACCTGGAAGTGTTTGTTTTAGGGCAAGCTTTGAGAGATGGTGGGCCCTAAGGGACAAGGAGCGTGAGTCTCCTGCCCAGCCCCTCTCCCACCCCATGTCCTCCATACCTGGTGGCATCTCTGTGCTCAGAGCTTCCCAAAGGCACCTGCCCCATATGGCCCTTATGCTGCTCTTGGCCGGAAATGCCCTCCCCCCATCTCTTCCTGTCCCGCTCTGCCCTCAGGCTGGGACGGACCTGCCCCTCCTGCTTCCCCTGGTCCTTGACCTGGGTCAGAGGAAGTCACCCCGACATGGTCATTTTCCAGGGACAGCTCCCAGCTGATGGACTGTGTCGTTCACTCCCGTCCCCAGGCCTGAGCATGTTAATTCATGCAGTAAATGTTCTTGAACTCCACTTGCAGCCAAGCCCTCCCATCCTGGATGCGGCTCTCGGACAGGCGGTCTGTCCCCGAGGAGGGAGGAGACAATGAGCACTGAACAACAAACCTGTCTTCTCAGATTTCGACAGGTGCCAAGAAGCAAGTAAAACGCAGCACCTGGACGAACATGCTCATGAGAGAAACTGTAGTCTGCAGGTGGGACTTGTCCAGGATTGGGCAGGGGTCCCTGCAGCCTGGCCTCAGGGCAGGGTCGCTTTTTGAAGTGGACGGGTGCCACTTGTGTTCTCTAGATTCTGGGCCTGGAAGGGTCCCTGGGGACCTCAGGAGACTAAACTCAAGTGCAGGAAAGAGGAATAAGGGCTCCACCCAAAGTGGCCCACCCAAGGGTGGGCTTGACCCGAGGTGCCAGGCTACGGCACCCCACCCCGGGCCTTCCCTTCCCTGTCCCCAGATAGCCGCAGGCTGGCGTGTGCTCATTCACCCTGGCTGCCTGTACCCCTCTGGCAAGTGCACACGCACATGGCGCCTGCTCTGACCTGGCTGCCACGCTGCACTGGCTGCCGGTCTGAGACCAGGGCAGTGTCCGAGTGCTTGGAGGAGGGGCATGGGTCCGTGGAAGGGCGAAACTGGGGCTTAGAGGCTCAAACCAGGTCCCGCCCTGCCGGCCCTCAGCCTCCAGTGGGAGACTTACACAGTAGAGGGTGAAGGCTGTGACGGAGCACAGAGGGAAGGGGCGTGACATCTGCTTGGGGTTGGGAACTATCCCAGAGCTTGTGATTTTTAAGCTGGAAACTCCGTGGGATGGAGTAAGGTCTCATCAGCTGGAGAAGGGAGGAGAGACAATCTCAGGTCAAAAGCAGAGGCGGCGCAGGAGTGGGTGGGGTATGTGCAGACAGGAATGTGCAGGGCCTGCCGAGTGCCAGGGAGGGCGTCTTGGGAGGTGGGACTGACTCGTGAAAGGCTTGGCTAGACCAGAGGGGATCCCGATCCTTACTGGGCTGAGCTCTGAACCCCAACACTTGGAGTCCTTACCTCTGGCGGGCGTTGTGGAGAAGTGGGCGGAGCCCTGGCCTACGTCACCCCATCTATGGTGGCCTCTGTTTCCTCCCCTGTAAAATGGGAATGAGTAGCCCTGGCTGGTGTGGCTCAGTGAGTTGAGTGCCGGCCTGTGAACCCAAGGGTCACCAGGTACATGCCTGGGTTGTGGGTCAGGCCCCCAGCTGGGGGCGTGTGAGAGGTAACCGATGGATAGCTTTCTCACACAATGATGTTTCTCTCCTTCTTCCTCTCTCCCTCCTTTCCTGTCTCTACAGATAAATAAATAAAATCTTAAACCAATAATATAAAATGGGAATGAATAATAATAATGCTAGCTACCATCCAGTCTTCTTAGTGTGTTGCAAAGAGTGTTGCACCAAATCCTCACAACAGCGCTTAGAGGTAGTTTTATTATTGTCCCCATTTCAGATGAGAAAACAGGCCCAAGGTTACGCACCTTGCCCCCCGCTTACACGCGCCTCCAGTCAGCAGCAGAGGTGGGGTTCGCAGCCAGACACTCTGACTGCAGAGTCCACGCCCTTCGCCTCGCTCCTAGCCCTGGCATCCCACCTATCTCAGGGCTGCCTGTTCACTGAGCACATACTTACGGAGCAGCTGCTATGTGCCAGGCATTGTGTTGGGCACTGAGGACACAGCAGGGAACAGGACAGACAAGTCCTTGTCACGATGAAAGTGCATTCTGATAGAAGAGATAGACAATGGACAGGCAAAGAGAGTGAGGTCATTTCAGACCGTGTGCATATTATTGGGTACATAAAACTGCTACAGAGATGGACTTTAGTGACAGGAACACAAGGACCGCACTGTGTGCCAAGAAGCGTTAGAAGTTCTTGACATTTGTAAAACTCATTTCATTCTGATATCAGCCCTAAGGAGTGGGTACTCTTATTTAGCCCATTTAGTGACGAGGAAAGGGAAGCACAGAGAGGCTGAGTGACTTGTCCGGGGTCACACAGGGAGAAGGGTTGCTGGCAGAGGGCACAGCAGGCACAAAGGAGACAGTGGGTATGAGGTTGTTCGAGATGTGCGGGGTCCCCTGATCCTGGGGCAGCAGAGACCAGGGAGCGGGAGGATGCCCCAGGTGCACGGCTCTGTTTGTGTGTCCTAGGAGGCTAACGGCCCAGCTGACGGCTACGCTGCCATTGCCCAGGCTGACAGGCTGACGCAGGAACCCGAGAGCATCCGCAAGTGGAGAGAGGAGCAGAGGAAACGGTTGCAAGAGCTGGGTGAGGGCAGGGCTGAGGCTGGTTGGCTGTCTGGGCCGCAGGGAGGAGTGGGGACACCAGGGCACCAATCCCCCTGTTAGTGTGGGAACTGTGTCCGGGTGGGCTCTGGGAGCCGGGGCAGGAGCGCCAGGGCAGGAGTTCCCTTCATGTCTACTGGAAAGACGCCACTCATGCTCCCATCGGGGTTGCAGATGCTGCCTCCAAGGTGACAGAACAAGAGTGGCGGGAGAAGGCCAAGAAGGACCTGGAGGAGTGGAACCAGCGCCAGAGTGAACAAGTCGAAAAGAACAAGATCAACAACCGGTGAGAGAGATGCTACAGGGACAGAAGAGGGGCTGTGGGGACAGGAGAGAACTATGGGGACAGGATGGGGACTGTGGGGACAGGAGAAGGGCTATGGGGATGTGAGGGTGCCATTGGACAAGGAGAGCAGCTGTGGAACTGGGAGACTCTCTCGAGATGGGTGGTCTGGTGCAAGGCGGTGGAGGGAGGAGAGGCCAGAATGGCGGAGAGTGCTGCCCTGGGGCCCCGTGGGGCAGAGCCCTGAGCTCTGCAGAGCAGGTCACTGTTGTGCTCTCACCTCCTCACCGAAGCAGAGAGAAGCGGGCTCCGCAGTCAGCGGAAGGGGTCTCATGTCCCTGGGATGTGAACCAGGCAGCTAGGGCCCGCCCGCTGGGCCTGAGCCCACCATGGCCTCTGTCCGTGTCGCAGAGAGCGCAGCCCGCCTGGGAGCGAGGAGGCACTCTGGGGACGGGGTTTCGTTGCTTGCAGCGCTTCCACCCAGAGTGTCAGGGGTGGGCGTGCGGGCCCAGGGGCTGGCACAAAGTCAGCCAGCACCCACTTCTGCTGTCTCTCGGCCCCCCTTTCCTCTGTGGAGCCTGCAGTGTTGCACCCACGCCCCTGGGATGGGGGCAGAGGGGCCTCAGCAGCTCCAGGCTTCTGCTCTATTTCCTTGGCAACCTAAGTGAAAATAAAAGAGCCTCTTGCCCCAGTAGCTCCAGCATAAGTCCTTGGCCTGACCCTCATTGGTGGGCATGGGTCAGGACCGGTGATTGTCCCAGGGGCAGGGACTCCCTGATGAACCCAGCTTTGCCAATAGTCCCTGTCCTTGGGGGTGTGCACAGGGTCAGTCCTACCCAAACCACAGGGACTGAAGTGAGGGCAACCTGACAATCAGGGTGTCCTTCCTGGAAGAAGGGGGATGAATACTGAGCAGGCAAAAACAGCAGATGCCACCTTTGTGGAAATGGTCGCAGAGCATTTCTGAGATGCTGCCCAACAGCCTAGCCTTTGAGGCTGTGCCCTCCAAGGTACCAGGCCTGCCAGGAAGGGGAGGCCAGCTCTTGGAAGCCACTGCACTTGTGTGTCAGAAGCTGCTGCATGCCACACTCTGGGCTGGGGACTGGGAAGACGGATGAAAAGGACGCAGCCTGTATCTTCGGAGCTCAGAGCAGAGAAACCCAGGTGGCACTGAGCTCCACAGCAGGGCCTCCGTGCAGGGGCTGTGGACACAGGCATGCTGGTGGGGAGGTGCCTCGGTGTCCGGGGAACCCGGCTTTGGAGGACAGTTAGGAGTTCATCAGGAAAAAGAGGGCAGGAGTAGGGAACCTAGAGCAGGGGACAGAACGACGTGAAAGAGAGGACCTCGCGCCTTGGGCAGCAGGGAGTCAGGGGGTGGTGGGGGAGGCACCCATGCTGTGCAGGCACGGCACGGGCCACGGAAGGTTTGGGAACAAGAGTAATGTGGTCCTGTCTTAGCAAAGGCATGGGGTGGGGGGTGGGGGCCTGGGGGCGTTCTCTGCTCTTCTCTCAGCTGTGGAGAGTTGCTGAGCCTTCCAGAACTGTGCTTCCCTAACACCTCTGGAGCTGGAGGTACTAACGCTGTCCCTCTCTTTCTCTTTAACCCTCTGCCTGTCTGCCTATCATGCCATCCCACCTCCCCCCACCCACCCACCTACATAACCCCTTTCCCTTAAGGATCGCTGACAAAGCATTCTACGAGCAGCCGGATGCTGACGTCATCGGCTACGTGTACGTGTGCCTCGGGGCTCCCCTGGCTGGGCCAGCTGGAGAGGGCGAGGTCCCTGTGTGGCTGGCAGTTTCTCTCTGTTCTTTTTTAGATTATATTTATGTTTAAGAGAAGGAAAGGGAAGGAGAGAAGGAGAGAAACATTGATCTGTTGCCTCTCATATGCCCCCAACTGGGGACCTGGCCCACAACCCAAGATATGCCCTGACCGAGAATCGAACTGGTGACATTTCGGGTTAGCTAGATGATGCCGAGCCCACTGAGCTGCCCCATTTAGGGCAAGATAGTTTCTTGAGTCTCCTGCTTATGCAGTGTGAGTGTGACTGGTTGGGGTGGGGTCGGGGGTCGGGGTGCGGAGGGCAGGAGTGGGGAGGGAATGACCAGAGCAGGAGGTGAATACCCAGGTAAGTGCAGCGCCGCCACACCTCCAGCAAATGCTTACTGAGGCCTCTTCTGCTCAGAGGCACCATTGCTAAATCCAGAGAAAAGGAAAGAATGCACCAGCCATGCATCCTCCCACCCCATGCATTCTCCTCCCACCCCGTGCAGGGGTGGGAGGAGCGAGTGGCAAAGCACCCCAACTCCTTCCCAAAGAGGTGCCTCTTGGGGGTGGCAGGTGGGGTGAAGAGGGCTTCTGTTGAACAAAGCAGACAGAGTGCTGGTCGCTGGAGATTCAGAGAACTGGGAGCACCCCATCCCCTTCTGTGCCCCAGGTGCACTGCTTCCTCTTGGAGCCCCGACCGGAGTCAGGCCACCAGCCCCGCCCTGGGCCACCGCAGGGCCCTCACCCAAGTGTTCCTGGCTGGGGTTCTAGCTGGTACTGACTAGTCTGCACAAAAAGGCAGAGGTTTCTTCTCAAGTCACCACCATTGGTTGACAGCGACACCTAGCGGTGTGCTGGGGATTGTGACGCTGAAGGGAAAATGTGATGAGTGTGAGAGGTCAGCCAAGGACTGGCGGTGTCTCCTGCAGGGCACACCGTGGGCAGGGCTGCAATGCTGTCCGGCTAACCCTCCTCTTGTAGGGCCAAGGACACCCCCGCGAGAGAGTCCTTCGCTCTTTTCTTTCATCCACTCTCTCGCTGTCCAGTCCTTATGGGAACTTACTTACCCAGTGCCAGTCTGGTCACACGGGAAGAGGGCAGGCGTGGTTCATTCCCCCGAGTTGCTCATGGCTGGGAGTGTGTGGCAATGAGAGTTGCGGGGAAGGACACACGAGGCTCTGGAAGCCACCTTCTGTGTGGGTGCCAGGGCAAGCCTCAGAGATGCGGGACCTTCAGCTGGACCTTAAAGTGGGCGGAGGAATGCCTGGTGGGCAAGGGGACCAGGGGGGAGGGCACCTAGGTGGCAGCAGCAGGGGGGACAAAGGTGATGAGATAGGCGACACCTAGTGGTCCGTGGCTGCAGGCTGTGGGGCTTGGGCTGGCTGCAAAAAAACGCCTGTTGAGACCACAGGCCCAGAAGCTGAAGGCAGCAGGGAGCCACGAGGTTTCAAGCAAGAAAGTGGGGATGGCAGGGGGGCATCGGGACTGCAGGGGGAGGGCAGTACTCCTGTTGAGCCCCAGAAAATGACCCAAGGAGTACGCAAGGGAGTCTTGAAGTGGGAGAGCACAGACCAGGACATCCCAGACTTTCATGTGCCTGGGAATCACCAGAGGATCTTGTCAAAATGAGGGTTCTGTCCCAGTGGGACTGAGCTGAGGCAATGATTCTGCATTGCCAGCAAGCTCCGTGGTGGTGCAGATGCGGCAGGACCACCCACCACATATTGAGCTGCAAGGTTAGCGGGAACCTCTTGACCCAGGACAGCTCCTAGGAAAGCCTCCTTCAGCCCCTGCACACCCGACTCTGCACAGCAGCCTTCCTCTTCCCCAGCTTGCACACACCCGCCACCCCGTTAGGTTCTTAGGCCACTGCAAGGTGGAGACTCTGATCCTCACTGGACGGGTGGTAGTGAGCACCATCACCATGGAGGGGCGAGGTCACAGGTAACGGGCCAGAGGTCATGTGGGCCACCTGCCACTGCCTCGTCATGCCTGAGATGCAGGGCTGCTGAGGGCAGATGGGATGTCCCAGGGACCCTTGATGGGCAAACAAGACACAGCCCCAGCACTCCCCACCTAAGAATCCTTTATTGTCTTTCTCTTACTAATGCCCACTTTTTTGTGTATGAAACTGTATCTATGATGCTGTATTTCTACTTTTCCTTCATCTCTGGCTTCTATACCTGTCATCTGGAACTTCTAATGAAGAAGCCAACAGTTGCCAGTAATTTAATTCCAACCAAAAGCAAAGGCTTAAATGAATGGAGCAGTTCCCACGCTCCACAGATGGGCTGTTCCGGGGTAAAAAGTACTCTGCCATCAGCCATGCTTGGGATGGACAGCACTCTGTCTGTGTCACTGCTCCACCCATGCATGTTAGCACGTGGAAGGCTTTGGAGAACCTCTTTGACAGAGCTTTCTGTGAGCATTTCACCACAGCCCTCTCCTGGGGAACAATGAGAGGGTGAGAGGACAATGAGCAATGGTGAACTAGGTACTTCAGTTCGTTTGCAGTCAGTCAATGTCCTGTCCCTGCCAAGTTAATGGAAACATTGAAAATGGCCAAGGCATCACATTACTTCCTGTGTGGACCATTAGGTGCCAGGAGCCCCAGGTTGGGAAACTGGTGATGGAGAGGCAATAACTGGAGAATGTTTAGGCTGAGGCAGGGGTGGGGGAGGGACAGAAGGGCACTTCAGCTGGGGTGGGAAGGGAAGACCTCTCTGAGGAGAGGCCTGTAGGCTGCCCTAAATGAGAACCAAGCAGCTGTGGGTACTCGGTCTGGGGGAACAGCGTTCCCACAAGAGGTGACAAGTGCAGAGGCCCTGAGGCAGGAACAACCTGGGCTTTGCCTAATGCCAAGGCAGCTCCTGGGAGCTGAGGTCAGAGGGCACAGGGCTGGGAAGGACACCTCTGGATAAAGTGGCCCAGAGTAGGCGGGGCAAAGCAGCCTTGCTCAGCAGGGGCAGAGCATCGCTGATGCAGGGCAATGGCAGGCGGCCCTGAGGCTCTGAGACCCGTGTCCCATCTCTACCCGCAGGGCCTCAGAGGAGGCTTTCGTGAAGGAATCCAAGGAGGACAGCCCAGGCACGGAGTGGGAGAAGGTGGCCCAGCTGTGTGACTTCAACCCCAAGAGCAGCAAGCAGTGCAAAGACGTGTCCCGCCTGCGCTCCGTGCTCATGTCCCTGAAGCAGACGCCACTGTCCCGCTAGGGGCCTGCCACCAGCATGGCCACAGAGCTTGGGCAGGCCCTGGGCAGAGGAGGAGCAGCTGCTTCTGGCAGAGGGGAGGGAAGCCTCCAGCAGCTGCTGCACAGCCCACTCCCTCTCCCCATGGCCCAGGGCCGGGCAGGGAACACACTGGCCCTCTCACCCTCATTCCTTCCTGGCCCTGTGGCCCAGCCCCTCACACCGCCTCTCAGTGCACAGAGTTGTGACTGTCCCTCCCGATGTATTTTTTTCTCGGCTTAAAGGGTGTGTTGTTAACTCTTTTTACACTTATTTATTACCATTCTCATTTCTCTGGAAGCCACAAATGGTGTCAGGGCTCAGTTTGTGCTTAGAACTTCCTGAACCCCATGGCCTTGAGAGAAGATGAGGCTCTTAGCTTGGAAGCCGGGAGCTCCCAGCTGGAAGGGGTCCCCCTGGGCTGCCTGAGTCTGCTGCCTCCACCCACAGCAGGAAGGAACCCGTCAGTCTCACGGAATGCTGTTGCCACTTTGACCTCTTCTGGTCCTTAAACCGGCCTGTGAGATGGGGCTCCTGGTGTTCCCATCATGCAGTGCAGGCATAAGGCTCCCAGAGCGTCAGGGGCTTGAAGTGGGGGAGCAGAAGCCAGAGCAGGGGCTCCCCATGGAGGCTCTTCTCAGCCTGGCAGAGAGGCCGGTGAAGGGGGCCTCTGCCAGCTCCCCTTCTGTGGGACTGGCTGGGGCTCTGCCTGTGGAGGGCCCAGGGCTCCCCTTCCTTCAGCTGTGCCCCCTGTGGATTTGGGATAAAAAGCCTTGACTACACCTTCTTGCCCTGCAGCAGAAGCTATAGATGTGGCTTCTTTCAAAATACTGTGACCTGCACAGTAACTAAAAACACTAGAGTTACTGCCAGCCGAATTAGTTCCACAGAACTGCTGTGACAGCATGTGACACGTGTGTCTTAGAGCCACAGAGTGCCCTCCTCTCGTGGAGGGGGATGTCCCTCTGAAGGCCCCAGGGGACGGTGGTTTTGGCTTCCATCATCTCCCCACTCACTGCTCTGGCGGTCCTTGGCCTGTAGATGCATCACTACAATCCTGAGTTCACCTTCGCACGGCCTGTCCTCTATGTGCGTCTGTTTTTGTCCCGATCTCCCCTTTTTTATAAGGAAAACTAGTCATAGTGGGTTGGGGCCCACCTTAGTCTCATTTTAACTGGATTACCTTTGTAAAGACCCCATTTCCAAGTAGCGTCAAATCTTATGTACTAGGGTTGGGACCCAAATGTATCATTTTTTGAGGGATGATACAATAATGTCTACAGTTTTAAAAAAAGTGACTATTCCCCTTAGAAGTGCCATAGTCTTTACCAATCCATAACAATTTCTTGAATCTTTTTAAAAAATATTTTTACAAGATTTTATTTATTCCCAGAGAGAGGTAGGGAGGGAGAAAAAGAGAGAAACATCAATGTTTGGTTGCCTCTCACTCACCCCCTACTGGCTACCTGGCCTGCAACCCAGGCAGGTGCCCTGACTGGGAATCAAAACGAGGACCCTTTGGTTTGCAGTCTGGCGCTCAACCCACTGAGCCACACCAACCAGGGCCCATTTCTTGAATCTTGAGGCCAAAGGACTCCACAATGCACTTCTTTACACACATTACCTTTGCCTTAAGTTGAGAAACCACAGACAGGGCAAGCAATGTAGCTGACCCGGTTCATGCACTCCTGAAATGTAGACTGCGGCAGGGTGCTGGAGAAGTGGGTGTTTTCTTTACTCCCCCTTTCCCATGTTTCCCGCTTGCAGCCTGTGTTGGAATTAATGGAGTCACACATGAAAGGAACTAGGTCCTAGTTGGCACTTCCCAGCTGACTGCAGCCACAGACCAGGAACACCTGTTTGACAGTGCACACCAATGCAAAAGTGACAGGTGGTCTGTCCTGCAGTTTGCTCAGGTCCCCAGCCTCCTTTCCTCCTCAACTCCAAGACACCAGGCACACAAAGCACTGACAGGCTCTGGAACTGTGCTCCGTCCACTGCACCATACTGCTCTCTGAGCCCGTTTCCCGTTCTGTTAAGTGCAGCAAGAACCACAGCAGGGTGGTCTGGATTTGTGGGGTCTTAGGTGCTCTCAGGAGGTGTGAGGGGTGTGAGAAGCAGAAGCACAGGGGAGGGCCGAACCCCTGCCTCTGTCAGGATGACTGCAAGCCTGGTCTTAAGGCATGTCTCCTGCAAGCTTGGAAGTTATTGGAAAGATCCTCTTCCCTCTCCCAAATAGTATCACCCTAGGGAATCTCTGCTCTTTATGAGTGCCCTCACTGGCAGGGAGGTTTGGGAATCACCAGGTCATATAATTTCTTAGGTCCACTGCAGTCTTTTGTGCGTTTACACCTAAAACCAAAGGCCAGACACCTTGTGGGCGAGACTGGGAATGAACTGATAAAATTACAAGTGGATCAGAGTTTATTAAGTAGGGAGTGGAGAAGGTGAGGCAAAATAGAAGTATGCAACACCCAAGCAGAAGGGAACCTAAGATTCCTGGGCGGGGGTGGGGGTGATCTATTCAATTGGCCACTTCCTCCCCCATTGACACAGGGGCTTGTCAGGGAATAAGTCCGGTGGCAGGGCTGGTGGTTGCTCCTGGGCCTGGGAATGAACTCCGAGGAGCTTTCAAGGTGAGGCCGAGGGCTCAGGGTCGAGATTTAAGAGCAGATGCAGCCAAACCCAGCAAGATGGCTGCGATCGTGAAGCCCTGGGCGGCGATCCGGGTGCGCATCATGAGCTGGGAGCGATGGCTTTGACCCCGGTGGAAGCAGTAGAGGCCGTAGGCGAGGGCGGTCACCGTGCCCAGACAGCCTGAGGAGGGGTACAAAGCAAGTGCGGAGTGGTACGTTCATCCCCACAGTCCCCTCCCCGCTTTGGGCTTTCTTTTCAGGGGTCGAGATCTCAGTTCAGGAGCACGTGTCGTTGGGTTGCGTGCGTGTGGAGCGGGTGGTGGTGGGGGAAGAGGTAGGAGGTGTTGGTCCCTCAGGGTTCTGGGAGTTACACAGTCCGCCCCATCCCATTCCTGCTCCAATCAAATTCACCTCTGACCGTCCGGCCCCTTCGACACGAGTCTGGTCCGTTGTCATTCTGGACCCACCAGGCTCCTTGGTCCTTTCCTATTTCACTTCCTCCCGAAAGCACTGTCCTCTCCATCTACAGTTCCTTCAGTAACCGCTTACCTATGGGTACCATTGGATTCTCGCGAGTCTTGCGAAGGAACTTTTCCTTGAAGCTTTCCTGATTGCTGTAGACACTGGGGCTAAAGCCCTCAATGACTGGGGGCTGCGATGGTTCAAAGGGTACATCTGGAGTCACAGGGCCAGGAGTCGTCATGTCTAGGTCAACAGGCAGCGGGAGAAAATGGGTATCCTAAGCTCCGCCTCCTGCTGAAGTAATGAAACGGGGCGGGGAAAGAAACATGCTGAGCTTTGTACGCAGGCGCAGCAGCCCATTGCATTCTGGGAGTCGTAGTAATCAGCATTGTACCGGTACGGGATGGAGTACATTTCCCAAAATGCCCGCCAACCGTGCGCGCCCCGGGGGTTCGGTTTGCTTCGGGAGGTGTTGGAAGTGAAGGTGCTGAGTACTGAGTTGCCAATGCGGTGCTCGGCACGATTTCCAAGTCCAAGGGGAAGTCCCGGAGGCAGAAATTCGGTTACAGTGTTAACCGGAAGCGTCTTAGCCGGAATGCTCGATTGTAGGCAGCGCTACGGGTCGAGTGGTGAGGCAGCCGGGGCTCAGGAGTCAGGGGGTCTGGCCGGAACGGCTGGGGAGTTGACAGTTCCACGATCTCCCTCTTTTTGTCCGTAGCTCACATTCGACACGCCTGGTACCACGGCAAATCTGTGTGGCTGAACCTGGCCGAGGTGGGGTTGGTTGTGGTCTCCAACAAGGCGGTGCCCGTCCCTAAGAGAATCGTATTGACTGGTCAGGGTCTCGGGCTTTGCCCCGCCCCCTCCCCTCCTTATCCTGGTTTCAGGACTTCATCCTGGCTTCCAAGTTTCTCACGTCCTTCTTGGGTGTGCGACTTCACACAGCCAACTCGGCGAGCCTGCACTGACAGGTTGAGGGCCCTTATTTATTTATTTGTTTGTTTATTGATCAGTTAATTTATTTATTCGTTCATTTATTTTTAGAGAGCGTGGAAGGGAGCAAGAGAGGGAGAGAAACATTAATGTGTGGTTGCCCTGGTTGAGGGTCCCTATTAGACTTCTCATACTTCCTCCTCAATACAGATTGGACATTGGTTAAAGTTCGCTTATCCTTCGTCATTTTTTTCGCGAAATTAACCTGTTTGGGTCCCTTGGCATCTTAATGGTATTTTCCAGAATTTATCTTTTTCTACCCTTCCCTTTCCTAATAAAAGACTCCCCACAGTTTGGGGTCTTAACTTACTGTTCCTTACACCTCTCTCCAGTCATCTAACTGTCCCTGGTCTTAACTTTCATGGGGCTAGTTTCTCCAGAATAAGCCTTTTTTGGGACAACCCTTTCAAAAATAGCACCCTTTACCACCCAGTTAATTCTTCCCGGTTTTATTTGAATTCATAGCACTTGTAAATACTTGATGGTATACTAAGTATTTATTTACCTCTTAATATTCTGAGTCTCTTTTCCAGAACATAATCTCCTTGGGGATAAGGACTTCCCATTTTGTTCACTACTAAATCCCCAGTGGTGCTTAGGATGTGACTAGTGCTTAATAAATAGTCTTGTCTGGAAAGCTCAGTTATTTAGAGTGACATCCTCATACGCTGTGGTTGCAGGTTTGATCCTGGGTCAGGACATGTACAAGAATCAACCAATGAATGCATAAATAAGTGGAACAACGAATCAGTGTTTTTTTTCTCTCCCTCTCTCTAAAATCAATTAAGTAAATAAATGGTTAACCTACTGTGTGGGTTTGGTGATTGAACTTGTCCCATTGCCTTGAGGCGAGTTTCTTTTTATTCTTTCATGCCAGAGGGAAATGGCAATACTGTTTCTAGAACAAATGTGAAGCTGTAGCCAAGCTCTATCGGGTTGCTCCTCCTTATAGAGAAGATTTGCGCAGTCTCTCCCTCATTGTAAATTATAAAGCACTTTCAGGTGCATTGTTTCATTTGCAGTGAGGCAGGCAAGGGGTATTATGCCAGTTTCATTAATAGGCACAGAAAGAATTGCTTGCTTGGATCTCTTGAGAACTGTGAAGCCTCCAGGGCGTTGGTTCTCTGTCATCAATTCCTACTTGACCTTGTATGTGGATTGTTGCATTCGACAACTGCGAGAACAAATGTCGGAGACTTTCGGGGTTCCAAAGATGTTACTTTATTGGCCAAGTTTAACCTGCACAGGGGCGAACTCTCCAAAGTGTCTGGAGACACGGTGCCCGCAAGGGCTGCAAATGAGAGTCGCGCCAAATGCTTACAGGCTTAGGGTTTTATGGAGGCGCGCAAGCAAGCTGGATACAGAAGCAGATGTGGCGGTTAGCGGTTGGCTCAGGGGCACAATAGGGTTACTGATTATTGGTGAGTTAACTCGTGCACTGGCTCGTGCTCCTTTACTTGATTGGTCAGTTGAGCTTGTGCACAGGGGTAAAATTTCCCTCCCTAGTAACTGTCCAGATGGCTATCTGCCTGACTAACCTTGTTGCTCTTACACCACATCCTGGAACACACCCTGTTCTTCGGGTGTGTCCTGGAGCCTCTTTGCCTTAGTTAGTAAAACACCTTTTGCTTCCTTACAGCTATGTTCTGGCTAGTTCCCCTTTGCCCTCAACACGGATCCTTAGGGGTCATGCAGTTGTGTAGTGAAAGTCAGGAGCCTCTACAATTTTCCTGCATCCAGGATCTTTGTCTACCAATCTCTGCTGTCTGCAGGTGAAGGCCAGGGAGGTGGATGCAGAGAATAGGCCTTGGGAACTCATGCGGAAACCCCGTGTGCTAAATGGCTGGTGCTGGCCACATTCCTGTAGGTCTCCATCCTGTACAGTCAGAGCTGGAATGGGTCCTCAGGTGTTTTCCTTTTATGGGGAGAGACGCAAAGTTCAGAGGAAAGAGGTGAGCTGGTTCAGGACTCACAGTCCAGGAACTGTGTCCCCAGGTGGGACATTTTCACTGTACTGACCAAACTCAAGTGTGAAGGGAGGTCAGAGATGTCCAGGTACCCTAAATGGTAATGGGATAAAATACAATAAATGTTAAATAAATTTAAAAAACACAAATAAACTTTCTGGTGTCCACCCCTCCTGCCCCCTGCAAAATGTTCAGGTCCCTAAAAGGATAGAAAAATAAACCGTTAAGTCTTAGGCATGCATTTCAGCTTCTGAAGTATTTGAGGATGAACAGAGTTTGAGAGAGTCCACCATTTCATTTAATTTTCCCAATGACAAATCAGTTTCATGTCTATTAAGGCCTTAGAGACTGAACATTGAAACAGAAGGGAGTAAGTTTGGCATGAAAGCAGGAGTGCCGTGGAACTCTCCATACATCCTTTCTTTCATCTGTCTGGGATTTTTAGCTGTCCTCCTGAACATGAAAGGGTTTGCATGGCCACACATCCAATGTAGAATCCCTTGACTGTCTGTCTTTAGTGTATCTCAGTGATTCTCTTAGGAATCTCATATACAGCCCTGGCTGGTGTAGCTCAGTGGACTGAGAACGGGACTGCGAACCAGAAGATCATGGTTTGATTCCCGGTCAGGGCACATGCCTGGGTTGCAGGCCAGTTCCCAGCAGGGGACGCACAGGAGGCAACCATACATCTCCCTCTCTCCTTCCCTTCCCCTCTAAAGATGAATAAAATCTTTAAAAAAAAAAGAATCTCATATACAGCCCTGGCTGGTGTAGTTCAGTGGATTGAGCGTGGCCTGTGAACCAAAGGGTTGCCAGTTTGATTCCCAGTCAGGGCACATGCCTGGGTTGTGGATCAGGTCACCAGAAGGGGGCACTCAAGAGGCAACCACACATGGGTGCTTCTCTTCCTCTCTCCTTTCCTTCCCCTCTCTCTAAAATAAATACCTAAAATCTTTAATATATATATATATAAATTTTTTATTTTAGAGAGAGGAAGGGGAGGGAGAGAAACATCAATTTGTTATTCCTCTTGATGGAATTTTTTAGAGAGAGAGGGAGGGAAGGAGAAAGAGGGAGAGAGACATTCGTCATTTACCTCTCACACACCCCTAGCTGGGGACCTGGCCCGCACCCCAGATCTGTGCTCTAACTGGGAATCAAACCTGCAGCCTTTTGTTTCCCCGGCAGGTGCACAATCCACTAAGCCACACCAGCTAGGGTGGGGCTCGTGAGGTTCTCATTGGTACCTCTTTGCAGAGGAACTAGAGGCTGTGACTGGCTGACTTCATTCCCTCTCATCCTTATGGTTGGATCCACGCCATCAGCACAGGCTGGTTTGGTTGGTTTTGTTACTGAACACAAGGTGCAGCCCTTCTGTGCACCCCCTCTACCAGGGGTGTCCAACCAGTGACGTGGCCCAGGATGGCCACGAATGCCGCCCAACACAAAATCGTAAATTTACTTGAAAGTTTCTTTCGCTCACCAGTTTTTGTATGTTTAATGTGTGGCCCAGAGACACCAAAAGGTTGGACACCCCTGCTAGGCTAAAGTCCAGAGGCAAAGGTTTGGTGATAAAGGAAAGGAGTCTTTATTCAGAACCTTCACAGATTTGGATAACACCTTTCACTTAAGCCTGTCAATTAAGACTAAACTCTAACACCTGACTTCTAACATTCCCCTATTGGTTTTAAGATTTTTAAACAAATAATTTAAACTAATTAGAACGCTCTTCTTTATTCTTTTTGCTCTGGGATAATTTATTTATTTATTTTTAAAGATCTTATTTATTTTATTTTTAGAGAGAGGGAAAGGGAGGGAGAAAGACAAGGAGAGACCCATCAGATGGTTGCCTCTCACAGGCCCCGTGAGGAGCCTGGGGAGCAACCCAGGCATGTGCCCTGACTGGAATCAAACCAGCAACTTTTGGTTCACAGGCTGGTGCTCAATCCACTGAGACACACCAGCCAGGGCCCCGCTGTTAGATTTAAATATCTTATTTCTATAGGGTTAGTTCACAAACTAAAACAACATGAGATACAAAACCTACCCAATTTTGGAGAATGGCAGAATCTGGCTCAGAGCCTGGCCTCTCTAGAACACCCAAAGAAGAGTAACGCTGCCACCCTCTGCCGGGCTGCCCTTATCCTACACGGTGCCAGGAGTTTCTTTCCATTCAAAATACTATCTCCTGGGAAAGGAAAGCAACTGCAGCAGGATCACCCAGCCATCACTGAGAAAGAAGAGAGAGAGCCAGCAAGCTCGCCAGCCAAGGATCCCTAGAGCCTTTCTTTTCTTTCAAACCTTTTTGCTCATAATTGCATGTGCCGTAGAGGCATTCTACTCAGCCATTCCTGTCCTAGACTGTTTACCATGCCTGGGCAAACTCCGCCTATGGCCCCACCCTGCTCCTCCCCCCTGTTCTGATCAGATTGCTCTGATTCCAACCAAAAGCAAAGATGGATCAGTCCCAAGGCTGTGGCCTCACAGACATGACAGTCATCCTAGGCTGACAATACTTCTGCCTTCAGACATGCTGGGAATGTGGCTGATTCTGTCTCCATGACTGTTCCACCCATGAGCATTAGCACACAGAAGGCTTTGAAAGGTAGGTTTTGAAGATCTTTATTATTTTTATTTTTTCAAGTTAATCATTTTTATTTTTCAGTCACATTCGACACATATCACAACTTACTAAGTGATGATCCCAATAAATCTGCCGCCTGTCCAACAGCATCTATTGTCATCAGATCCGATTGGCTTTTCCCCTGTGCTGCACTTTATGTCTTCAGGACTTCAGGACAATTATGTCGTGACCACCTGGTGCTTCTTAATCCCTTCACCCTTTTCTCTCATCCCCCTGAATCCTGCTACCATCTGGCAAACGTCAAGATACTCTCTATGAGTCTGTTTTTGTTCTGACTGGAGGTTTACTTTTTAAAGATTCATTTGTTGATAATGTATTTATTGCCATTTTATTGTCTTTATTTTTGATTCTTCTTAAAGAAGACCCTTTAACATTTATATCATACTAGTTTGGTGGTGATGAACTCCTTTAGCTTTTTCTTGTCTGGGAAGCTCTTTATTTGTCCTTTGATTCTGAACAATAGCTTTTCTGGGTAGAGTAATTTTGGTTGTAGGTCTCTCCTTTTCATCATTTTGAATATTTCTTGCCAGTTCCATCAATCCTGCAGTTTGTGTTGAGAATCCAGCCGACAGTCTTATGGGAACTTCCTGGTAGGTAACTGACTGCTTTTCTCTGTTGCTTTTAAGATTCTGTGTTTGTCTTTAACTTTTTGCATTTCATCTATGATGTATCTTAGAATGGGCCTCTTTGGGTTCATCTTGTCTGGCACTGTCCGTGCTTCCTGGACTTATCTGTCTCTTTCCTTCACCAGGTTAGGGATGTCTTCTGCCATTACTTTTTCAAATAGGTTTCCAGTTTCTTGCTCTCTCTCTCTTATCCCTGAAGTGTGGCCACGATGCGAGAGTTGGAGTGCTCAAAGTTGTCCCAGAGGGTTCCTACACTGTCTTCGTTGTTTTTGTTTTTCCATTTTTGCTGTTTTGATTGGCTATTTTTTGCTTCCTTATATTTCAAATTGCTGTTTTGACTGTCCGCTTCGTCTACTCTATTGCCGATTCCCTATAAATTAGTTTTTTTTAAAGATTTTATTTATTTATCTTTAGGGGGGAAGGGAAGGAGAGAAGGAGAAAAATATCAATGTGTGGTCCCCTCTCATGAGTTCCCTGCTGGGAACTGGCCTGCATCCCAGGCATGTGCCTTGACTGGGAATTGAACTGTGATCCTCTGGTTCGCAGGCCCACGCTCAATCCACTGAGCTATGCCAGCCAGGGCTAAATTAGTTTTTATTTTAGTTTGTGCATCTTCATCTTTCACTTGGTCTCTTTTCTGCTGCTGAGGTGCTCGCTGAGTTCACTGAGCCCCCTTATGAACAGTTTTGAACTCTGTGTCTAATAGAGCGCTCCTCTCCTTAGTGTTTAGTTCTGTTTCTGGAGTTTTGTTCTGTTTTTTTCATTTGGGAGCTATCTCTTTGTTTCCTCAGTTGGGCAAGCTCTGTGTCTTTTCTCCTATGTGTTAGGTAGACCAGCTATGGAGTAGAGGTTCTGTAGGGCCCAGTGGCACAGCTACCCCCATCACCAAGGCAGGGTACTCCGGTGTGCCGAACCCCTGCAAAACAACGTGGGCTGTGTATGCCCGGCTCTCATAGTTGAGCCTTGATTGCTGTTGGTATGTCAGTAGGAGCAATTTACCCCAATGTTGATCAACTGCAAGGACTGGCTGCCACCACCACCCTCTGACCACGGTGGAGGATCAGCTATGCAGGGGGATGCCACAGAGCAGGGGACATTTGATCCCAAATGACAAGAAACAACAGGCTGTGAGCAGTCGGTCTGGGGGAACAGTGTTCCCACAAGAGGTGACAAGTGCAGAGGCCCTGAGGCAGGACCAGCCTAGGCTTTGCCTGATGCCAAGGCAGCTCCTGGGAGCTGAGGTCAGAGGGCACAGGGCTGGGGAGGACACCTCTGGATAAAGTGGCCCAGAGTAGGCGGGGCAAAGCAGCCTTGCTCAGCAGGGGCAGAGCATCGCTGATGCAGGGCAATGGCAGGCGGCCCTGAGGCTCTGAGACCCGTGTCCCATCTCTACCCGCAGGGCCTCAGAGGAGGCTTTCGTGAAGGAATCCAAGGAGGACAGCCCAGGCACGGAGTGGGAGAAGGTGGCCCAGCTGTGTGACTTCAACCCCAAGAGCAGCAAGCAGTGCAAAGACGTGTCCCGCCTGCGCTCCGTGCTCATGTCCCTGAAGCAGACGCCACTGTCCCGCTAGGGGCCTGCCACCAGCATGGCCACAGAGCTTGGGCAGGCCCTGGGCAGAGGAGGAGCAGCTGCTTCTGGCAGAGGGGAGGGAAGCCTCCAGCAGCTGCTGCACAGCCCACTCCCTCTCCCCATGGCCCAGGGCCGGGCAGGGAACACACTGGCCCTCTCACCCTCATTCCTTCCTGGCCCTGTGGCCCAGCCCCTCACACCGCCTCTCAGTGCACAGAGTTGTGACTGTCCCTCCCGATGTATTTTTTTCTCGGCTTAAAGGGTGTGTTGTTAACTCTTTTTACACTTATTTATTACCATTCTCATTTCTCTGGAAGCCACAAATGGTGTCAGGGCTCAGTTTGTGCTTAGAACTTCCTGAACCCCATGGCCTTGAGAGAAGATGAGGCTCTTAGCTTGGAAGCCGGGAGCTCCCAGCTGGAAGGGGTCCCCCTGGGCTGCCTGAGTCTGCTGCCTCCACCCACAGCAGGAAGGAACCCGTCAGTCTCACGGAATGCTGTTGCCACTTTGACCTCTTCTGGTCCTTAAACCGGCCTGTGAGATGGGGCTCCTGGTGTTCCCATCATGCAGTGCAGGCATAAGGCTCCCAGAGCGTCAGGGGCTTGAAGTGGGGGAGCAGAAGCCAGAGCAGGGGCTCCCCATGGAGGCTCTTCTCAGCCTGGCAGAGAGGCCGGTGAAGGGGGCCTCTGCCAGCTCCCCTTCTGTGGGACTGGCTGGGGCTCTGCCTGTGGAGGGCCCAGGGCTCCCCTTCCTTCAGCTGTGCCCCCTGTGGATTTGGGATAAAAAGCCTTGACTACACCTTCTTGCCCTGCAGCAGAAGCTATAGATGTGGCTTCTTTCAAAATACTGTGACCTGCACAGTAACTAAAAACACTAGAGTTACTGCCAGCTGAATTAGTTCCACAGAACTGCTGTGACAGCATGTGACACGTGTGTCTTAGAGCCACAGAGTGCCCTCCTCTCGTGGAGGGGGATGTCCTTCTGAAGGCCCCAGGGGACGGTGGTTTTGGCTTCCATCATCTCCCCACTCACTGCTCTGGCGGTCCTTGGCCTGTAGATGCATCACTACAATCCTGAGTTCACCTTCGCACGGCCTGTCCTCTATGTGCGTCTGTCTTTGTCCCGATTTCCCCTTTTTTATAAGGAAAACTCGTCATAGTGGGTTGGGGCCCACCTTAGTCTCATTTTAACTGGATTACCTCTCTAAAGACCCTGTTTCCAAATAAGGTCAAATCTGAGTTTTATGATTAAACATAGCTTTTTTAGGGTACACAGTAATGGTAACAGTTAAGAAATACTACTGAGGAATATAAAGTACAGCATAGGGAATATAGTCAATAATATTGTAATAAGTGTGTATAGTGTCATATGGGTACTAACTGGGGTATTTGTAAGGTATATAAGTGTGTAATCAGTATGTTCTACACCTGAAACATGAAATTGTATGTCAACTAATTAATAAATAATTGTTTAAAAATAATTTTAATTACTTTTACAATTTTTTTTTAATTTTTAGAGAGAGGGGACAGTAGGGAGAAGAAGGGAGAGAAACATCAATGTGGGAGAGAAACAGATTTGTTGCTTCTTGCAGGCCCCCTAACCGGGGACCTGGCCCACAACCGGGCATGTCCCAGACTGGGAATCTTACCAGTGACCTTTTGGTTTGGAGGCAGGCACCTTGTTTTGGCCTGGCTGGGTAGTTCAGTTAGTTAGAGCTTTGTCCTGATACAGCAAGGTTGTTGCTTCAAAATCTGGTCAATGCACATACAAGAAGTAACCAGTGAATGCGTAAGTAAGTGGAACCACAACGTGATGTTTTTCTCGCTCCCTTCCCCTCTAAATCCATTGAAAACATTTAGAAAATTGTAACCATCCTCTTTAGTTGTGCTATAGTCCTTATCAATCTATGTCCTTGAGTCTTGAGGCAAGGGACACCACAATGCCTGCTCTACTCACATTACCATTGCCTTAAGCTGAGAGAACACAGACGGGACAAGCAATGTAGCTGACCCAGGTCATGCACTTCTCAAATGTAGACTGTGGCAGGGTGCTGAAGAAGTGGGTGTCTTCTTTGCTCTTCCTTTCCCATCCTGCCTGCTTGCAGCCTGTGTTGGAATTAATGGAGTCACACATGAAAGGAACTAGGTCCTAGTTGGCACTTCCCAGCTGACTGCAGCCACAGACCAGGAACACCTGTTTGACAGTGCACACCAATGCAAAAGTGACAGGTGGTCTGTCTTGCAGTTTGCTCAGGTCCCCAGCCTCCTTTCCTCCTCAACTCCAAGACACCAGGCACACAAAGCACTGACAGGCTCTGGAACTGTGCTCCGTCCACTGCACCATACTGCTCTCTGAGCCCGTTTCCCGTTCTGTTAAGTGCAGCAAGAACCACAGCAGGGTGGTCTGGATTTGTGGGGTCTTAGGTGCTCTCAGGAGGTGTGAGGGGTGTGAGAAGCAGAAGCACAGGGGAGGGCCGAACCCCTGCCTCTGTCAGGATGACTGCAAGCCTGGTCTTAAGGCATGTCTCCTGCAAGCTTGGAAGTTATTGGAAAGATCCTCTTCCCTCTCCCAAATAGTATCACCCTAGGGAATCTCTGCTTTTTATGAGTGCCCTCGCTGGCAGGGAGGTTTGGGAATCATCAGGTTATATCATTTCTTAGGGCCACTGCAGTCTTTTGTGCGTTCACACCTAAAACCAAAGGCCAGACACCTTGTGGGCGAGACTGGGAATGAACTGATAAAATTACAAGTGGATCAGAGTTTATTAAGTAGGGAGTGGAGAAGGTGAGGCAAAATAGAAATATGCCACACCCAAATGGAAGGGATTTGTCAGGGCTGGTGGGTGCTCCTGGGCCTGGACACGAACTATGCGGAGCTTTCTTTCCTTTTTAAAAAAGGAAAGGGAAGGAGAGAGGAAGAGAAATATCAATGTATGGTTGCCTCTCATGGGTTCCCTGCTGGGAATTGGCCTGCAACCCAGGCATGTGCCCTGACTGGGAGTCCAACCGCAATCCTTTGGTTCACAGGCCCACACTCAACCCACTGAGCTACACCAGCTAGGGCTTATGCAGAGCTTTCAAGGCCAGGCAACAGACGCAGCCAAACCCAGCAAGATGGCTGCGACTGTGAAGCCCTGGGCGGCGATCTGGGTGCGCTTCGTGAGCTGGGGTCGCCGCCTCTGTCCCTGGTGGAAGCAACAGAAGTCGTAGGTGAGGGCGGCCGCCGTTTCCAGTCGGCCTGTGGAAGGGACAAGGTGGGTGGCGTGAACGACCGCTGAGATTCCTTGGAGCTTTGGTCCTTCCTTCCCCAGGTTCAGTATCTCAGAACAGTCGGGTCGATCTAGGGGGTCGGCCCAGGTGGGAGGGGTTAGTCGATGCCGGATGTCTGGTGCCAAAAGTCTGGTAGTACCGCATCTCAGCCCAGTGTACCTGGTCCAATCACGTTCACCCCTCACGCCAGTCTCCGCCTCTGACATTTTTCTGGTCCATTTCTCTTTCCCGCCCTCCTTGGCGTCACAGGTCCTTCCCTATTTCATTCCTCTCGCCATCAACGTTCTTGTGGTTTACAGTTCCTACAGCATTCACTTGCCTATTGATATTTTTGGGTTTTCGCGTGTCTTGTGTTGGATCCTTTCCTGAAAGGTTCCTGTTCTTCTAGAGCGCTCTTTCAGCGTGTTCGGTGGAGTCCATGCCTTGACATCTGGGCACCAGGGCGTTCTGCCCCACTGGCGGGGGTCTCACTATCTTGGCTTAGGTCCAGGCATCTTGCCCGAGGGGGCAGCCTTGGGGTGATTCAGTTGCAAAACAAATGACCCAGCCGGCCGCCTTCAGGCAGAACACCAGGGTTTTCCCTTGCTTACATGCTATTGGCCTGTCTCCTGCCTTCCACTCTCCAAAGACCTTCCTTTCCCCCACCCCTTCTCGGGCTAAGAGGAGCCTGAGAAAGCAGTGTGTGTGTGGCGGGGGAGGGGGGAGAAAACCGCGCCTTGCCTGCAATGTTCGGTTCATGGGTGGCCTCTTCCCGAACCAGACCCCCGCTATCGGGTGCCCACGCGGGAAGCAGTCGCCGAGCGTCACTCCCGCACCCTCGCGGAGTCTGGCTCCGGCAAGCAGATTTAGGGCAGAAGCCCAAGGAAATAGATGTGGTAGGTAACTCCCTGCAGCTCCATCCCTGCCCGCGACTCCGCCCACGCAGACAAGGCTTAAAGGGCCGCGAGGGCCCGCAGGTGCCGCACAGCCCCTCCCGCTCCTAGCCCAGGCCGCACCCATTTAGGGGCGGTGCGCCCGGGCCTATTTCTCCCGCGGCTGCCCGGCTTTAAGTGGGGGCGGGACTGCATGTGGCGGTTCTGCGGGGGCCTGTGTTTCGTCGGTGGTCGCGGGTCGGGGCTGCTGAGGCCCTGCACCGAATTCGGGGTATGTGCGGGAGTGGAGCGGAACGGTCCCGGGAAGCGCGTGCGGCGGCTCCAACGGATGGGACGCGGTCCAGGCGTGGGGAGATCTGTGGGGCGTGGCGGGTCCGTGGGGTGGCAGAGGGAGTTCGACCTGTGCCGGGGACCCTCAGTCTCTCGCGGGGACCAGCCTTAGCCGCAACCTACGCTGTTGTCCATTGCAGCAGGAGTCGCGGGAGGCGGGGGATGAGCGGAGCGGATCTTGGTCCTCGGCGCTTTCCGTAGCACGGCCTGGGAGGCGGGCGCTCGGGGTCTGGGGACGGTGACAAAAGGAGGGAAGCGGAGGGCCGTTGGAGCCCGGGAAGGTGGAGCGTGGGGTTTGGGCGCCGTTGCCCCGAGGTGCTCCCGCTCAGCCGGGCCCCTCCAGGCCTGTGCGCAGGTACCTGGCCCACCTGGCCCAGTGTGCAGAGCGAAGGCAGCGGCGAGGACAGCGCCCCCTCTGGCCCGGCGGCGGCGCCGCCTCGCTGTCCGGCTGCGGCGGCGGCGGGCGGTGGGGCCATTTGCCCGAGTGCCTGGTGCCGCACAGGCTCAGGCCTCTTCACCTGGGTCCGGACGCAGGGGCTCCATTGAAGCCAGGCCTGCACCCTGGGCCTCCCGAGTCTTCGAGCTACTCCCCAACAGATAGGCGGGATGGGACGTTTTCGCACCTGAGGCACCCCCACCCCTTCCGGGCTGGAAAGCGGAGTCAGGTCCCTGGGGACCCTGGGAAAGGGAAGAGTTGATGAGTCCGGTTGTAACGGGGGTCCGAGCCGTTAAGAAGTTTGAGGGCGACCAGAAATTTGCTAGGCAGGGAGAGGCCATGTCCCAGAGTCTTGTGTGTCCGGAATGAAGATGGGGGTGTGGAACCTTCTCCGTTTAAAGGAGGGAGTGTGACCTGAAACAGGAAGCTGTAGTCTGGTCATCATCCAGCGGAGTGGACAGAATCCCTTCCTTTGGCCTCTTTTGGGTGTTTTCCTGCCTTGAGCCAGAGGAGTGGGACTTGTGGTGGGCTGTGTATGCTACGGTGGTGCAGCTGTGGGTGTCCTTTCTTCATCGGAGCAGCGCTTTTGGGGCTCTGGGAGAGTGACCAGAAAGGGCTTTGTGGAGTCAGGGTGTGGGGGCAGAAGTGTGAGCCCCAGTATCCGGTAAAGCAAAACTTTACAAAGGTCTCCAGAAGAGTTACTGGTGTGTCTGTTGAAGAAAGAAAATCAAGTCAGGAAACTGCCTGTTAAGGCGACTGGAGTAAGGTAGATAAAAAGGAGGGTGGGTAAGCAATTGCCCCAGCTTCTGCAGACCCTTGTGAGGGCTTTTAAAATAGCGTCTAAGTTTCCCTCTTTTCCAGTCTGAAGTGGTGTTTCTCAGAGTGTGGTCAACAGCCTGTTTGTGACTCACTGACATGCTATTTTAGATTATTTATTCATTTAGTCAATGTGCATTTTTTGAATGCCTACCGTATTCCAGCTGCAAACTATTTGCAGCTTCCGGGGCTGCTCACTGAACCACTGTCTCTGGGTTAGGCTTGGAAATCCATCTCGGGCTCCTGGTGATTTCATGCACATTGAAGTTGGAGAACAAGTGACCTAGGGCAGAATTGGCCAGGCCCCAGCCAGCCAGCCAGATGCATCCTGGTGCCTGTTTTTATACAGCCCGTGAACTAAGAATGGTTTCTACATGTTTTAAGTGGTTGGGAAAAAGTCAAAAGAAAAGTAATGTTTCATGACATGTGAGAATTATATGAAGTTGAAATTTCAGTGTCCAGAAGTAAGTTGTATTGGGTCATAGCTACTGTTCATTTATGTGGTATCTGGCTGAATAGTTGTGACAGACTTCATGGCCACAAAGCCTAAAATATTTATTACCCATCTCTATTTTTATAGAGAGAATATAAAGAACGTAGTTGACCCCTGGCCTGGTGAAAGAAGGAAATATGGAAGGAAAGAAAAGCATCTGTCTAGAAAAATCATGTTTAGAAATTAATAGGTAAAATGGATTTAGGTAAATTTTAATTTTTAAAAGGCAGGGGGAATGCACCTGACTCCAGTGCATTCTGGATGAATGGGAAAATATTTAGATAAATACAGGCATTTAGGTAGGGTTTTTGTAGAGATTGTGAGCTTGTGCCCTTAATAAATTGGCTAATTTGCCCTGGCTGGTGAGGCTCAGTGGATTGAGCACTGGCCTGAGAACCAAAGGATTGCTGGTTCCATCCCTAGTCAGGGCACACGCCTGGGTTGTGGGCCAGGTCCCCAGTACAGGGCATGTGAGAGGCAACCACACATTGATGTTTCTCTCCCTCTCTTTCTCCCTTCTCCTCTCTAAAAGTAAATAAATAAAATCTTAAAAAAATAAGTTGGCTAATTTGTGTATTTCTTTTCCTAGGCTGGGTGAACTCATGGACCTGATACTTTTCTCTTGAGAAGTAAACTAGATCAGAAGAAAAATGGCATTTGTGGCAACACAAGGGGCCACGGTGGTTGACCAAACCACTCTGATGAAAAAATACCTTCAGTTTGTGGCAGCTCTCACTGATGTAAATACCCGTAAGTTGATTCTTTTTTTGCCATTAAGAAATGCATTAATGAGACTCGTGCATCTCAGTTCCAAGACTGCACACGTGGAGATAAATGGGAATATTAACTTTATCTCCATTTCCTCTTTCCCTGCCTTGTGGAGAAGCAGAGTGATGAGCATTACTGGCTGGAGCCCCAAAGAGGCACGAGTGTGTGCATGGGTGCGTGTGTGAGTTTCTTTGGGTCTGTGCATGCACACGTATGTCTGGGAGTGTGAATGTGTGTGACTGGCTGTAGGGAACTAGCTGTGTGCCTTCTGTGGGGCCATGACAGTCAAACTGATAAGATCTGATTGCTTCTCCTATTCAATCCAGTAATTTTAGGAACATCCTTAAAGTAATTGCAATTACCTGATGATTTGTTTTGTCATTTTACAGCTGATGAAACCAAGTTAAAAATGATGCAAGAAGTTAGTGAAAATTTTGAGGTATGATCTTTATAATTTATGCTTTTCATTTTGAGGTAAATACTCTCATGAGCTTTCCTGTTGTTTCTCTGTCAGTCTTTTCACTAGTTATTCCAAAAATATTATTTCTGTTAATGTAATTTATTGTATTTTAAAATTGAAACTTGAAAGTTTTTACACTGTGTTGTCCAGCTTTTTCATACTACTGATAGTTGCTTTGGTTTTGGTTGTTTAACATTTTTTAAATTAAAAAAAAACCAAACTATTTACCTTTAGAGAAAGGGGAAGGGAGGGAGAAAGAAAGGGAGGGAAACATCGATGTGAGAGATACATGGATTGGTTGCCGATTAGCTGTGATCCACAACCCAGGCAGGTGCCCTGACTGGGAATCTTAACTGTGACCTTTTGGTTCTCACGCCGCCATTCCATCCACTGACCCACACCAGCCAGGGCCACTTTTTAATTTTTAACTGTGGTAACTTTTTAGGTATATACTGTGTTTTGCCGTGTATAATGTGCACCCACATTTTTGGCCCAAACTTTCAGGAAAAAAATCTTTCATTTTAACTTTTTAATTCATTTATTTATTTCTTTATATTTAGAAACAAATTCAGTTATCATATGCCAGAGTAGTATTTTGCATATGGGTGTTGTAATTGCTTTCTTGCCTTCATCTTTTTGATTATTTGAGCCAGGGCAGGTTCATTTTTCAGTTTTTTCCCTTTTTTAAATTTAAATGTTTTTTTTTTACTGATTTTTTTTTCTTTTTAAGATTTTATTTTATTTTTTTAGACAGGGGGAAGAGAGGTGGAAAGAGGGAAAGAGCCCTGGCTGTGGCTCAGTGGATTGAGTGCCTGCCTGTGAACCAAGAGCTCGCTGGTTCGAGTCCCAGTCAGGGCAATGCCTGGGTTGCAGGCCAGGTCCCTGGTCTTGGGTATGTGGGGGGCAACTGCACATGGATGTTTCTCTCTCTCTCTCCTTTCCCCTCTGTCTAAAAATAAATAAATAAAAAGTCTTATAAAAAAGAGGGAGAGAAACATCAGTGTGTGGTTATTTCATACCCTCCCACTGGGGATCTGACCCCGGCATGTGCCCTGACTGGGAATCGAACCAGCGACTGTTTGGTTCACAATGACTATTTGGTTCGCAGTCTGGTGCTCAGTCCACTGACCTACACCAGCCAGGGTGACTGAATTTTTTTCTTTTTTGTGTTTTAGTTGGGGTAATTTCTGGTGACCTGCTTTCAGGTTCATTGACTTTTTCAGCCATCTCCAGTCTGCTGGGATGTTACTTTTAAACTTCTATTTATATATATTTAATTTTTGCATTTTAAAACTTTGTTGTCACAGAATTTCCATTTGGCTCTTGATAGATTTCACTTCTCTGCAGGTTTCCTGTGTATATCTGTTAGGACCATATCTTTCATTCTTGAGTGTGTTTGTAATAACGGCTGTAAAGCTAAGTTACGCATAGCATCAGGACACTGTAAAGTTGGTTTCTGTTGGCTGTGGGTGGGGCACAGTTGTCCTGCTTGTTTGCATGGCTAGTGGTTTTGGTTGTGTAGTGGATATTGTGTATGAACTGTGGGGACTGCATTCTGTTACTGCCCTTTGAAGAGTGTTGATACTGTTATTGTAGTTGGTGTTCCGGTTGCTGGCTAATCTTGGTTTTATGCTGTGGTAGGGAGGATCTGTGGGAAGCCCAAGGTGTTAGGCGAGAGGCTGAATTTACGTAGGATGTGTTGGAAGGAGTCCTCAATAGTCCTTACTCTAGGAAATGGTCCTTCTTCAGCTGGCTGTCTGGGGTGTTACTGAGGTGTTAAGGTCTTTGCGCTGTGGCTAGGTTGGACCCAGCACCCTCTAATTTTGCCAGAACTCTGGTGTCTCTGGTCATTTCAGCCCCAGAGCTGCCACTGTCCGTTAAGCCTCACGTAGTCTTTTTTTTTTATTTTTAAGATTTTATTTATCCTTAGAGGTGAAGGGAAGGAGAGAAGGAGAGGAGAGAAATATCAGTGTATGGTTGCCTTTCATGAGTCCCCCGCTGGGAATTGGCCTGCAACCCAGGCATATGCCCTGACTGGGAATTGAACTGTGATCGTGTGGTTCGCAGGCCCATGCTCCATCCACTGAGCTACACCAGCCAGGGCAAGCCTCAGGTAGTCTTACACTACCTTACCTTACATGTAGCTCAGCTCTCATCAGTCAAGGTCTCGGGGATACATGGCAGACCATACTCACCCTCATCCCGTAGCTCCTTTTCCTCCGGAGCTCTGCCTGCAGGTTTGCTCTCTGGTGCTTGTTCTGTAGAACCACCACGATCTCTTTGGGCCCCAGCCTGCTAAGCCCAGGCTGGGAGATGGGACCTCGCCAGAGAGGCATGGTGATCGTGGGCTCAGCTTGTGAGTTCCCCTTCTCTTGGAGGTCATGGTCTTCCACTGCCTCTTGTCTAGCACCTGAAAATTGTTCTCTAGCGTTTTGTCAACTGTATAGTTAATATGGTGCCATTTAGTTTCCTAGGCAGATTAGACAGTCACATGTCTTATTTTAATGTGGGAATTATAAGACCTTTCGCAATATGATTAAGAACAATAGATAAAATATTTCCCAGCCTCTGGCATGGTCATTTGAATTAGTAAATATTAAATAAATGCTAGTGGGATTCAACCAGATATGCTAGTATCTGTAGTAATGGACAGTACTCTCATTAAAAAAAATATTTTATTTATTTAGTTTTAGAGAGAGGAGGAGGGAGAAAGAGAGGGAGAAAAACCACAGTGTGGGAGAGATACACCGATCAGTTACCTCTCATGCCCGGAACTGGGGACCTGGTCAGCAACCCAGGCAAGTGCCCTGACTGAGAATTGAACCAGTGACCTTTTGATTTGTAGGCGGGTGGGTGCTCAGTTGACTGAGCCACACCAGCCAGGGCTCATTTTCTTTTTTTTTTTAATAGTCGTTTTCAAAGACTTGCTGGCTTAAACTGAGCTGGAAAAAAAAATCCCGAGATATTTAGAGATTAAGCTATAGAGTTTCTCTTTTGCCCAAGCTGCTAATGCAAATTGTTAAACACACACACAAAAAAAAAACAGAAAAAAGAGGTAGGGTGTAGAAAAAGATAGCTCTGCATTCTGCATTTTTTAGAATAAATTATTCATTTGAGAGAGAAACTTCGATTTTTGAGTCTCACGTGTTTATGCATTTATTATTCAATGCTTGCATATGCCCTGACTGAGGGTAGAACCTGCACACTTGGCCTCTCAGGACAACGTGCCAACTGACGGAGATTCCCGCCGGGCTGCATTCCACGTTTTACCTACGGGAAGAACCTGTAGGAGGGAACCAGAGCCCTGCCGGGGCTAGGGGCTGTGGGAGAGGCATGGGGCTCTCCGGGTCGAGTGTCTGACCTCTTTTTCCCCTGTTTAGTGTCTGATAGTCAGCACGTCAGTTCCTGGCTTTGGTCTCAGATGTATTGATAAAATTAGCAGAATTAAAAGTTACTAAATCAGGATACTTGGGCTTTTCCAAAAAGTGACTTTTGAAATCTGTACGGCATAGACATTTACCTTAAATTCTTAAATACCTTAAATTCAGATGACGAAATCCCTCAAAGAATTAAATACTGGAATGGCCACCACTAGGTGATTTTAAATTACCATTGCTACCATCCCAGAAAAAATATTTAAATGAAGTGAGTGAAATTGAAACAAAATACTGATGATTTCAGGACTCTTAGAAATTCATTTCACTAACCACTCAGTGATAAGATTTTAGGCTGAGTAAATATCATATGGGCCATCTTTTAGGACAGGAAATAAGGAAGTGTTGCGTTAGAAGTCCCTGAAAAATTCACGTGGATCAAAAAGGTCAGGGCTGAGTTAAAATACTGGCAGGGTAACTGGACAGTTTGTTCAGTGCGTGTCTTCACGGGAGGAGTTTGGCGCTCAGATGTGTGAAGGCTGTGGAATCCTGGGTTGGCAGGGCTGCTGTGCAGGTGAGCGTGGTTCCTGGGTGACCCTGATGGTATTTCAGTGCGAGGCTCATCCCTGTCCTGTAAGTCCTTGAGTGTGAGTGTTTCGTAAAGTTTTAAGCTTTGGCAGTAAAAGGTGAGGAGCAGTTTTTAAAAATAATTTTTTATTTTTCTGTTATAGTTGACATACAGTATTATATTAGTTTCAGGTATATAACATCGTGATTGGGCATTTATATAACTTACCAGATGATCACCCCAGTGAGTCTAGTACATATGGGGTATCACACAGTTATCATAGTATTATTATGTTTCTTATGCTGTACTCTACGTCCCCGTGACTGCTTTTATAACTGGCATTTCGTACATCTTAATTCTGTCTCTTTTTTACCTGTCCTCCCAACCTGCTCCCATCTGGCAACCAGTAACATGTTCTCTGTATCTATGAATTTGTTTTGTTTGTGGGTTTAATTTATTTTCTAGATTCCATGTATAAGTGAAGTCATGTGGTATTTGTCTTTCTGTTTCTGCTTATTTCACTCAGCACAATACCCTCTAGGTCCCTCCATGTTGTTGCAGATGGCGAGATTTCTTTGTTTCTTTCTTCTTTTTTATGGCTGAGTAATATTCCATTGTAGATGCGTACCACAACTTTATCAGATTGCTTCCATATTTTGGCTATTGTAAATAATGCTGCAATGAACTTTTTGGTGTAGTGTTTTGGGTTTTATTGGGTAAATACCCAGAATTAGAATTGCTGAGTCCTTCTTTGTCTCTTGTTATAGTCTTTGTTTCAAAATCTATTTTGTCTGATAGTAAGTATTGCTACTCAGCTTTTGCTTGTTTACATTTCCATGAAATACATTTTTCTTTTTAAAATTATTTTTATTGTTTATGCTACTACAGTTGTCCCAGTGTTTCCCCATTTGGGGAGAAAAATGTTTCCCCATTTTCCCCTTCAGGGAGTCCCCACATCATTGTTCATGTCCATGGGTCATGCCTGTAAGTTCTGTGGCTATTTTCTGTGCTGTACTTTACATCCCCATGGCTACTCTGTAACTGCCTGTTTGTACTTCTTAATCCCCTCACCCTACTCGCATCCGGCAACCATGAAAACGGTCTCCATATCTATGATTCTGACTATTCTTCTTGTTTGCTTAGTTTTTCAGATTCATTTGTTGGTAGATATGTAGGTACTGCCAGATTATTGTTCATAGTTCTGATCTTGTTTTTCTTAGTAAGAGATCCCTTAACATTGTGTATAATAATGATTTGGTGGTGATGAACTCCTTTAGTTTTTTTCTTGTCTGGGAAGCTTTTCCTCTGCTTTTCCATTCTAAATAATAGCCTTGCTGGGTAGAGCAATCTTGGTTGTAGGTCCCTACTTTCCATGACTTTGAATATTTCTTGCCCGTCCCTTCTAGCTGGCCAAAGTTTTTTTGAGAAATCAGTTGATGGTCTTATGGGGACGTCCCTGTAGATAATTAACTGCTTTTCTCTTGCTGCTTTTAAGATTCTCCTTTTATCTTTTAACCTTTGGCATTTTAATTATGACATGTCTTGGAGAGGGGTCTTTGCATCTGTCTTGTTTGGGACCCTCTGTACTTCCTGGACTTGCATGTCTATTTCCTTCACTAAAGTAGGGAAGATTTCTCTCATAATTTTTCAAATAGATTTCCAATATTTTGCTCTTTCTCTTTTCCTTTTTGTGCCCCTGTGATGTGAATGTTGGAATGCTTGAAGTTGTCCTGGAGCTGCTTACACTATCCCTGTTTTTTTTTGGACTTAAAAGATTTTAGCCCTGGCTGGTGTAGCTCAGTGGACTGAGCACAGGCCTGCGAACCACATGATCGCGGTTTGACTCTCAGTAGGGGCACATGCCTGGGTTGCAGGCCAGTTCCCAGCAGGGGGCACATGAGAGGCAACCATACATTGATATTTCTCTCCTCTCCCTCTCTCCTTCCCTTCCTCTTTAAAGATAAATAAATAAAAAATCTTTTAAAAAGATTCTCTTGATATCTGACTTCTCCAGCACACTGCTGCCTCCCCCACCCCTGAGGGTGTGAATGTCATACTGTCTTTATGATTTTATCTCTTCTGAGCACCTGACAGGAGCTTAGTGTCTTTGTTAAATAAGCTGGTGAGACTTTAGAAGGAGTAAAGGACTTGGGTGTCACACTGAGTTTGAATCCACTTCCAAAACTTCCTTTTCATTTTTAATCCTCACCATTGATTTTAGAGGGAGAGGAAGGAGGTGGGGTGGGGGAGAGAGAGAGACAGATTGAGGGAGAGAAACATCAATTGGCGGCCTCCTGCCCGTGCCCCTACTGGAGGTGGGACCTGCGACCTTTTGGTGTTTGGGGAGATGTGCAGGCAATGGAGCCCCCCCTGCCCCCGGCGCCAGGGCAGATGGGAAAAACCCTTTCTTAATTGGCATTGTTGGGGTGCAGAGGTTTATAATCCTAAGTGGGATCCACAAACTGCCCAAGTAGCCATTTTACTCAAAAGTATAGTTTCATTTCCTATTTTCCTTTCATAATTTGTGCTAGGATAGGTAATGGATTACGTTAGATTATAATCTAACTCATCTTGACCTAATTCGCAGTCACAGTTTTAGGTTGGAAAAGGGCGTCAGTGTGTTTCAGCTCTCTGCTTCTCTGGGGAAGAAGCTCAGGTCTGGGAGCTGAGTGACGTCTTCGCGGTGTCGCCCTTGGGGTAGTGGAGTCAGCCTGGAACTGGCCAGGTTCCAGCAGCGAATTTTAGCATTCAGTATTCTTGGACTGGATTTCAGTGGCAACACTCATCCTGATTTATTTAAAACTCCGTTATCACCAGAGCATCTAAAAGTATTACAAATTACTGTTGACTCTGGTACAGTGTTTTATATTCTTTTCAGGTTATTGTGATACAATGTAAATTTGAAATGAAAGTATGTACACAGACTTACTGGGGATATCTTTTATTTTCATATAATTAGAATGTGACGTCATCTCCTCAATATTCTACATTCCTGGAGCATATCATCCCTCGATTTCTTACATTTCTGCAAGATGGAGAAGTTCAGTTTCTTCAGGAGAAACCAGCCCAGGTAATCTGGTTAAAAAGATCCATGAGAAAAAGTTAGCGTGTGGTAGGATTAAAACAACGGAAGGGATTCTGTGCTTCCACTTAAAGATGGAAGAGGCTCCGTCACACGAGGGCACCTGTGTCCAAGGCCCTCGCCTTCCCCCTGAGTGTCTCAGTTTTATTTTGTCAAGTCTGTCTCTTCCACGTTTTTAATTTCTCACGTTTGCCGACGTGCTGGTGGGTGGTGCACTGCTTACTGGAAGTGAATGGGAAAGTGTACAAGGGAGGAACAGTGGTCTTGAGTCTCCCCGTACCTGTTGTCCAAACTCCACTCTTACTCATTTCGATTCTTGTAATTCATGGCCAGTGTTGTTTTCCTTCCAGCCCCACCTGCTCTTTATACCCTCTCCTCTTCATGATTTTTTTAAAAGATTTTATTCATTTATCTTTAGAGAGGAAGGGAAGGAGAGAGGGATAGAAACATCAATGCATGGTTGCCTCTTGTGTGTCCCCCACTGGGAACTGGCCTGCAACCCAGGGATGTGCCCTGACTGGGAATTGAGCCTCGATCGTGTGGTTTGCAGGCCCGCGCTCAATCCACTGAGCTACACCCGCCAGGGCTTCATGATTTTTTTAAAGCAGTCCCATCACATCATTTTTTCTTTTTAAAGATTTTATTTATTTTTAGAGAAAGAGGAGGTAAATACCAATTTTTGGTCGCCTCTTCTGCACCCCCTACAGGGGACCTAGCCCTCCAGCCTGGCATGTGCCTGGCCTGGAGAATACAACCAGCGACCCTTTGGTTCACAGGCCAGCGCTCCATCCACTGGGCCACACCAGACAGGGCGATTGGTTGATTCTTTCACGTGCCTTGACGGATCAGACTCACAACCTTGGCATATCCAGTTGGTGCTTTAACCAACTGAGCTCCTCGGCCAGGGCTGAATGAAGCGTTTTTATGTTGCACCATTTCAGGATATGTGTACATATTTACATATTTGGTCTACTTTTTACTTGCGAGCTCCATAGACAGAATCATGAAAGCTCAGTGCAGCTCTGGATGGCATCAGTCCTTGGGTCTGGAGCAATCAGAGAGGACATGGTAGGAGCTGAACTGAGGTTGCCCACGGAGATCTCCGTGAAAGGTCCCATGCTGTCTTGCTCTTTCCTCGTAAATCTACTGCACACTCACACCCTAGTGCCCTGTCTGCCTGGGGTAAGGTGTGAACGAGGAAAAATTCAACGTGCTTGATTGGTCTAGTACACTGCTGCAGAAGTATTGCAAGTGGTGATTTGCATGCTTTGGATTACAGTGAAATAGTTTATAGGGGTGTTCCTAAGCGGGACCCCCCATGGTCAGGGGGTCACCAATGCTGGGCCCAGATGGTGGTGTGACACTTGGAGAGTGCAGGAGGGTGACTTTGGAACTCCTGGAAGGGTTTTATATTTATGTTTCTAATTTTTTTTTCCACCAGCAACTGCGGAAACTAGTTCTTGAAATAATTCACAGAATACCAACCAATGAACATCTTCGTCCTCATACGAAAAATGTTTTGTCTGTGATGTTTCGCTTTTTAGAGGTAACCTTTGGAGAATTCTTGTTATTTTGCCACAAAACTTCCAGTGATTTTCTTAATGTAAAACCCAGTGTTACACAGCCCTTTCCCTTTCACGGAGGTTCTGATTCACAGTGTCTGTTTTCTCGTCTTGCCCACCAAATGACTCTGAAAGATGAGTAATTTTAATTGCACGTTCTTTTTTTTGAGTCACTAAAGAGTTGACTCTGCATGGTGGGCGTCTCCGAGAGTGACTTGCGTGGTGGCCGACGCACGCGGTGCAGCTCCTTGGCTTTGTGCTCTCCGGTTCTGTGTGTGAGGCAGCAGTAGAGGCTCGCAAGGAGTTCTTTGGATTCTTGGGGCTAATCTGCCCAGTACCTGTAAAGTTAACCTCTAAAGTGATGTTCTTAGTCTTGACGTGTGTAGAATTTTCTTGTGTTTCTGGGCCCCTTGGGAAGGTGAACTTGGGAGCGGGGAGAGAGTTGGACGCAGGTCCTGGCTGTCACGCGTTGGCTGTGTCTTGTTAGCTATGGGGCTGGTCTTCCCTGAGCCTCAGCCTCCCGGTGGGTGCGGTGCAGGTGGAGCCTCCCACTTAGGGTGTGTGGAGCGTTTAGCTCAGTCCAGTACGTGGGGGTGCTCAGTAATTGCTCATTCTTTTGGCAATACCTCCAGACCTTAGTTCGTGAGGTGACTTGCCACAAGTGCCAGTTACCGCGTCTGTCCGAGTGTTACTGCTGGGACTGCTGGGACACTTCCCAGCAGTAACACACGGAACTCACGGCGGGCTGCCCTTCAGGTGGATGGTCCACCACAGACCGCAGGAGCTTCCTGTTTGGGCACTTGTGTTCTGTGGCTCAAGGAATCTTCAACCGGTGAAATCTGAGTCATCTGAGTTGTCTGATGGAGTGTGTGCATACAGAAAAGCGCTTAGAAAATAGTCTTTAATCCTTAGGTTAAAATAAGTGTTCAGAATTGTAACTTGTTAAATACTTTTTCTTTTTTAAGACGGAAAATGAAGAAAACGTTCTTATTTGTCTGAGAATAATTATTGAGCTGCACAAACAGTTCAGGCCAGCCATCACACAAGAAGTAAGTGTTTCTCTTGCGAGCATTTGTAAACCGTGCTGACGACAGTTTTTGTTCTCTGGGAGTGTTGATGGAGCGTGTGCTGCTTGCAAGTGCAGAAAACACAGCTGCCTTGGGGGTGGTCCTGTGCGGGTTAGCAGTTGCCTGTTCTGTTCTGAGTGTGTACACGGATCTCTAAGTGGAGCTGTTGGGCTGCTATGTGTTACCCACCGCACTGGCCCGGCTCTCTGTGTGCTCCTGGCTCTCAGGAACGTCTGATGGGCTGGGAGGTGCCAGGCGGGTCATGCTGTACAGGGGCTGAGATGCAGGTTCCGAAGGCAGAGCCGGGGTTGAACCTCAGCTCTGCAGCTCGGTAGCTACGTGATGCTGGGTAAACTTCAGCCTTTTGGAGCCTTCTCTGCACATGAGGACACTCACAGTGTATCCTCAAAGGTTGCTTGAAGAATTTAAATGTGAAAGTTGCAGTTCTTAGCACAGTGCTTAGCACCTATGGAGTAAATATTGAATACTCCTGTTAGCAGTAGTTAACCGTGTCTTCTGTGGCTGTGAGCTTAGTGAGTGCCTGTTGTAGATTGTTTGGAGTTGGAAGCATAGCAATGAATTGCAATTCTTTCCATCTCGAAGACACTATGGATTTCCTTCCTTCCCCCACCCCATGTGTACGTGGTGTTTTCTACACAGTGACTGTCACACTGTGTGTGACATCTGATGTCCTGACCGTTTCCCTTCACCTGTTAAGCATTTTTCAATATAAATTCTTTATAAAGTTAATTTTAATGAATGTATAGTATTCTTAGATACCGGTGCCCTTGGTTTTAGATATTTAAAGTTATTTCAGAAAATTTTATTTTTTTGACTATCATTGAATATCTGTTTCTAGTTCAAATTTCTAGTTCAAATTACTTCATAGAATGGGTTTGTCAACCTAGAATTACTAGGTCAGAAGTGTTAATGTTTAAAAAAATTTTTTTAAGATTTATTTATTTATAGATAGAAGGGAAGGGAGGGAGAAAGAAAGAAAGGGAAGCATCAATGTGTGGTTGCGTCTCACGCCCCCCACTGGGGACCCGGCCTGCAACCCAGGCATGTACCTGGACTGGGAATTGAACCAGCGACCTTTCGGTTCACAGGCTGGTGCTCAGTCCACTGAGTCACAACAGCCAGGGCATCTGCTTTGTTCATATTCATTGCCAGTTTGTATTTTGGGTCTACATTTTTCTTAACTTGAAGAGTTCTTGTGTATTAAGACGACTAACATTCTTATTGTAAGCATTTTCTGTTTATAAATAACTTCCTTATACTGTCTTTCTTTTCCTTTAGATTCATCATTTTTTGGATTTTGTGAAGCAGATTTACAAGGAGCTTCCAAAAGTAGTGGTATGGTTTTAATATCAGTTGAATTCATTACTTACGTTTAACTTGGAGCACCCAGGTTGAAGGAGTAATTGGGGGGCGCTAATTGTAGGACCGGTCATGTTTATTGATGATCAGAATCTAGGTTGATAAATCAGTCAACCAGTTGTTAAAATTCTTATTCAAAAAATAAGAATTTGTTTGATTTTACTGTTTAGATTAAATACTTTATTTAATGTATTCTTACTGTAGAAATTTTGCCAAAAAACCCAGAAGATACATCCACAACTTTATCACTTGCAAGCAGCCATTGACATTTTTGGTTCATCTTGTGTTTCACTCAGTGCTTTTTAAAGATGGTTGTGCTTATGGCCGTGAAGCCTTTCGGGGAGGTGGTGTGCACTCCTGCATTTTTCTGTATCGCTGCAACTCTTCCCTGTATTGGAAGAGCTCTTTCCAGGCGATGTGGAGAGTGTAGACGTGCGTGGGATAGCGGAGGGAAACCTCCCCTCCCCCTTCCCCTTTCTAATAGGAGGAGTCGCTGTTAACAGTTTGGGACATCTTCTGAGACTCTGTCCAGCAGCCATGACCTCTGGTGGCTCCATAGTTCTCTGTCGCATACGTGCGCCTCAGCCGTCGTCTCCCTGTGCTGGCTTCCCTGGTTTTCAGGTCCTCGTCACAAGTGGCGTTTCCATAAAAATCATTACGCCTAAGTCTCTGTGTGTTATTTTGAAGATTTTTCTTAAGGTTAAAAAAATTAAGTGAACAGATGCTAAAGTTGACTTTTTCGATATTTTGAGGATTATAATCTGCTAACTACATATAAAACTGAAAATTAATTACCAGTGACATGCTGGTGAGTCGTGTCACCGGCGGTTTCATCAGAGGTTGTCATAAGAAGCTGCGTTGTTTGACATGAAGCCCAAATCCCCTTGAGAACCAAGGGTGTTAAAAATACCTTCTGTTCTTTGCTTCTGGTCCTGTCTTCGACCTCTACTTGGGAGACTCTTTGGGAGTCAATTCAGTAGGGATGCACTCCGGGTTTCTTGTTGCTGGAGAGACAGGTTTGTTCCTGCTTCACTGAGGAGTAGTGTAGTCCGGCGTGCATCTCGTCTTTTCTCAGGCAGGAGCGGACAGTACTCAGGACAAGTATTTGTTTTCTGCTGGGAGGTGGAGAAACGTCGTCTCTGCCATGTTGTCTTTATGGTGTTGGAGAAAGAGGAGCCCAAATACTGTGTGACTGAGCAGGAGAATCCCACAGGACTTCGGGTTTCTTCCACCACGTGTCATGGACGTCTGTCTCATTAAGGAGTGCTGTGTTGGACCCAAGGAAAAAAAGGCCTTCTCTTGTTTTTATGTAGAACCGCTATTTTGAGAACCCTCAGGTGATCCCTGAGAACACAGTCCCGCCCCCGGAAATGGTTGGGATGATCACCACGATTGCAGTGAAAGTCAGTCCTGAGCGCGAGGACAGCGAGACAAGGACAGTGAGTTTTTTTGGTTGTTTTGCTTCGTTTTTATCCACATCCTTCTTCTTGGCAGAGGAAAATATGAGATAGTGACTTAAAAAATTTTTTCAGGATTATTTATTTATTTTAGAGAGAGAGGAAGGGAGATAGAAAGAGAGGGACAGAGACATCAATGTGTGGTTGCCTCTCGTGCACCTGCCACTGGGGACCTGGCCCGCAACCCAGGCATGTGCCCTGACTGGGAGTCGAACCGGCGACCCTCTGGTTCGCAGGCTGATACTCAATCCACTGAGCCACACCAACTAGGCCTGTTTTATGAATTCTTATATATTAACATTACTAATTTTTTCTTACATTTATTGTAAGCATTTTCTGTTTTAAGTATTTTGGAATAAAACTTGGTAAATGTGCCATTTTTGCTATTGTTCTTTTAAGTAAAATAATAGACACTAACTTAAAATTTTTCTTAATGGTTTGAATTTCTAAGTTTTGAAAAATTTCCCCAAAGTTATTTACTACAGGGGTCTACATTGGAAAATATAAAACCCTCCCTATTAAGTCTGTAAGGCTGGTGTGGCTCTTCCCCCACAGATGGGCCCAGAGGTGTGCCAGCGGGCGACGCTCAGGGGCGGGCTCTGGCGGGGCTGGCGCGGCGGGGCGGGGTGACGGCAGCCCTGCTGGTTGCTCTCTTACAGCACTCCATTATCCCAAGAGGATCCCTCTCTCTGAAAGTGTTGGCGGAGCTGCCCATTATTGTTGTTCTGATGTACCAGGTACGTGTCCTGGGCTTGGCGGCTGCTTTTAGGGCAGAACTCACATACGACGGTGCATCGGTGTGCGGGGTCCCCACGGGCCCGCTGATGCGGCGGCCCCTGTAGTGTCTCTGCTGCTCCGAGTTATCTGGCTGTGGCAGGACGTGTAGAAGCCTGGAAATCTGGTTGTTTGCTCGCAGCTCTACAAACTGAACATCCACAATGTCGTCGCCGAGTTTGTGCCCTTGATCATGAACACCATCGCGATCCAGGTGTCTGCACAGGCCAGGTAAGGCCCCTGCGGACAGCGGCGCGGCCACCTGTCACAGTGCTGTGTTCCAGGTCAGAACACATGCTCTGCTGTTGCTTGTAAACCATAAAAATTTCAAGCATTAAGATTTTGGTAACAGTGTATGTATTTTATACTTTTTGAACTTGTGTTTCAGTGATGACAGTGATAGTTTCTTAATTGAAAAAGACAAGCTAATACGTTGGCTTGTGGTGTCTTGTAAATTTGGAACTACCATTAGGCATTATTTTACTCGCTTCTCTCTGGGGTCTCCAGGCCTTTCTCACCTTCAAACCATTCTTTGTTCTTGCTGTTCCTTTCTGCATGAGTGCTAGAATATTCTTCTTTTTTTAAAGTATTTTATTTACTTATTTTTAGAGTGAGGGGGAAGGGAGGGAGAGAGAAGGGGAAACATCAGTGTGTGGTTGCCTCTTGAGTGCCCCCCACTGGAGACCTGGCCTGCAACTCAAGCACGTACCCTGACTGGGAATCGAACCAGTGACCCTCTGGTTTGCAGGCTGGCACTCAGTCCACGGAGCCACACCAGCCAGGGCTTGAATGTTCTTGACCCTCTTTATTCCCTCCATCTCCCCACCCGGCGCCCTCAGTCACGGACGAGGTGAACCGTGGAGCTTCTCCCAATGAAGCTTTTCTCTGAGTCGACAGCATTCCTCCCAAGACCTTTGTCGCTCGCTTTCTTGACTTGTAGCCTAAGTGGCTCTGAGTCAGTTGAGGGTGGGATCTGAGGGCAAATCAGCTCAAACGGCCCCGGTGGCCCTAGCACGGGCTCCTTCATTGGGCAGATAGGTGCCCCGATGCTGTCTGCTGGGTGAGGGGTTCTGTGGGGCGCCCCCGGGGCTGCCGCTGTGGGGCTGCTGCAGCACTGCTCGCCATGCGCCTTCGAGCCCTTGTGCTGCTCGGAGCTGCGTGGGAGCGTAGGGCGTGCGTCAGTGCTGCCGCGCTGGTCTGGTCTGTGCGGAAATCGGGCTTTTGGGCTCAGTAGTTCTAGGCTAATGTTGTAAATTTTATTCATTTCTCATTCAGGCAACATAAACTTTACAACAAGGAGTTGTATGCTGACTTTATTGCTGCTCAGATTAAAACATTGTCATTTTTAGCTTATATCATCAGAATTTACCAGGTGAGTTCTTCTTCAATCTTGTTTTGAGTCAGGTTTACTGAGATAAAATTTTCATGCAGTAAAGTTCCCCTTTTGTAGGTGAATTGTAGGTCAGTTGACAAACACATACAGTTGGTAACCAGCAACACATCAAAATACAGAACGTTTCTTCACCCTGCAAAATTTTCCTTTGTGTGTTTGTGGTCCACTTCTTCCTCCCACTCCCAGACCCCGTCAGGCCCTGAAGTTGGGACACTGGGTTGTGAAAGTTTGAGTTGGGTACCGCTGACTCGGATTTCCAGTCAGCTTGAGTCTCCATGGCCAGTCGCCTTCCTGCAGCACCTCACAAGGGGTTGTGACCAGAACTCACTGAGTTGACCGAACGCGTCCTCGGTGTCATTCGGACCTCGCCTCGATGGGGTGGCAGAGTGGGGAGTCTGTGTTCCTTCCATCTTAGCCTCAACATCCCCCCGCCCCCTTGATGTGCAAGCCGTCGTTGAGAGCGGAGAAGACACGGGGGAGTATGGGGAAGACATCGTATAATCCCACTGTGTCGAAGGGCCTTCGATTGTGCAGCGCACACCCTTCTGGTGTGGCCGTGTGCATGCTCACGCTCTTCACACCCTGTGTGTGATGCTTGTTCATCAAGCCTGTTTCTTTGAGGGAGTCCTTTGAGCCAAGCTTAGTTTCATTGAATTTTTAAAAGAGTTTACAGATTTGGGGTTTTCTTAATACGCACCTCTCCGTGTGACTTGTTCTCGTCTTGTTTCTGCAGGAGCTGGTGACGAAGTATTCTCAGCAGATGGTGAAAGGGATGTTACAGTTGCTCTCAAACTGCCCGGCGGAGACCGCGCACCTCAGGAAGGAGCTTCTGATTGCGGCGAAGCACATCCTCACGACCGAGCTCAGAAACCGTAGGTCTCCCGTCTGGGGTGCTGGCGTGCACGCTGCCCGCGTCTCTGGGGCTGGGACTGGCCGACAGCCTGTTGTTCGGCACTGAGGGTGTACCGAGGGAACTTGGCCCGAGTTGTGTCTTGGGTGGCAGAAGGCAGCACGGTGTCCTCTCTCTGCCTGACATCACCTTGTCTTGGGGAGTCTTTCTCCGGTGCTCAATATTTTAGGCTTCCCCTGTCCTTTCTTTATGGCCAGTGTGAGTATGTCCTTCTCCCTTCTTTCTCCGCCTGTCTGCCTCCCCCCTCTGCCTCCGAGCCTTCCACCGGGGTTCTTCCTTTGTCCTCTCAATCATCATTACTGTGACAGTTTCCTTGCCGTAGCTGACTTACGTTCTGAGTCGCCCTTGGCACTTCTCTGCCTTTTGACTGTGTAACGTTTGAAATTCCAAGTAGCCATTCGCTCTCTGACTTAAACAGATAAGAAGGAAATAGTGATTTCGTTCTCCGTGCTGTGTAGTAGTAGGTTGGTTCTGTTTCTATGCACAAGATTGATACTTGTGCCCTGGCTGGTGTAGCTCAGTGGATTGAGCACGGGCTGTAAACCAAGGGGTCGCTGGTTTGATTCCCAGTCAGGGCACATGCCTGGGTTGTGGGCCAGGTCCCTGGTGGGGGCGTGTGAGAGGCAACCACACACTGATGTTTCTCTAACTCTCTCCCTCCCTTTCCCTGTGTAAAAATAAATAAAATCTTTAAAAAAGAAAAAAAAAGATTGATACTTGCTTTTGGCTAATCTGATAATTGTACTTTTCCTATCAATTATTGAATTTTAATTTTTAAACACTTCTTATATTTGGTATGTCCAAATCTTAGGTTGAAGTTCCATTCTAATTGTGATATGATAGTCGCTTCCTCCAGTAATTTTTCAGTATTAAGTGTTTCATTTGCTTGTAATTCAGAGCATACGTCAATCTGAGATGGGGCTTCCTTTCACAGTTTTTAAACATGAAAAGACGTGCACAATTTGAGAGTTGACACTCAAGTTAGCACCGAAGCTCAGATATTTTTGTGCTATTAAAATAGAACTATGGTGTGACTCTTGCTGAAGGAAGATTTAAACCATTTTTTGAAGTATAGCATGTTTAGGAAAGTGCACAGAAGTATATGATTTTACCAAAAACATGGGACACACTGGTGTGCGAGCCTCACCCAGTCCGAGCAGTGGAGTGCCCGCGGCTGGTGCCGCAGCCCTGCTCGCCCTCGGCGTTGGCCACCGTTGCCCCTGTTGGGGGGCTCCCTTGCTGTCTGCCTTTCCTGTGCATCCCCTCCAAACGGTGTCCAAGCAGCACCGTGTCCAACGGGGTGTTTCAGATCTGCTGAAGGTGCCGGGCTGCGCCTGGTGCCGTTCCCACGTCCGTGTTCGTGTTCCTGCCGTGCACCCAGTGTGGGCCCGGGGTGCGCCCGGGGAGGTTTGCCTCAGGAGGGCTCGGCAGGAGCGGGCGATTGCAGACTTCCCACGCTCCCCGGCGGGCACAGCCAGGCCTCCTTCGGGCCGTGCGGTGCTGCTTTCCAGGGGCTGATCACGTCAGACTTGTTCATTTTTTGTACATTTAGACTTTTTGAATTCAGCTTTTAGGATGGTTTATTTTGAAGCCCATAGGAGCTCCTGGAGTTAAATAGATAACAGCATCACTTCTCAAAAGTTTTTATGGAAAGAAATACTGAAGGTTCATGTTAAATATTAACCACGTTGTTATAGAATACGAAAATGTCTGCCCATAGTTCACACTAACATTAAACGTTAGTGTGTTCACACTTGCACACCCACTAACATTTTTCACGTGGCCTTACTTTCTTGGCGTCTCAGATGGCATCACATGGTCACCTGGTTCCCTGAGTTCTGAAGAGCAGCATTTGCGAAAACCTGGTGCTTTCCCGATGTGCTCGCCCATCTCCTCCAACACCCCTGTTCTCAGTCACGGAGGGGATCTGGAAACCAGTGCTGTACAGCTTCGTTTCTTACCCTTCCCCCTGAACTTGTCCCTTGGCCAGCTGGCCAGCACTCAGTGTTCACATTCTCTGCCACTGTTCTCCTGCGCCTCCGTCCTCCTGGCCACCACACGGAGGACGGTGCGGGGATGTGGCCTCCGGGCCTCCTGCCGTGGGTGCGTCCCGCTGTGCTGCCGTGCCGTGTCTGTCACCCAGAGGTGGTGCTGTGTCTCCAGTGCACACGATTCTTTTCTGTCTTTGACCCTCCGCAGCTGTTTGCTGGGGAGAGTGTTTCATCTGGCTCACTGAAGCTGGTTGTGATGTCGGGCTTGTTCCAGAACCTAGCCGTCCTTTGATGAATGAGGCCTGAGTCCCCCAAGGGGTGCAGGGAATAGAGGCCTAGAATGTGCAGGCTGCCACCTGTCTGCACGTCCTGAGCGGAGACCAGATCTTTCTGGTGCTTTTGGGTACTCAGGCCCATGGGGACGGGGTGGGTGGTGGTTCCACGTGCAGGAGGACTAGGGGAACGGAGGAGCCCCACCAGCTTCTGGCCAGTTTCCTCCAGGCAGTCAGGACCCCTCGCCTGAGGCCTGTGCCTTTGGGGAGACGAAAATTCCCAGACCTTTGTAATTTATATGCAGAAACGTTCTTAGTTCTCCATAAGGACTGACTGTAAAGTATGTAAGGAGGGTTACTCCAGGGCGGTGGCTGAAGGGGCGTTGAGGAGATATTGCCCCCTTCTCCAGACAGGTTTGGGTGGACGGTGGCAGCTTCCTCAGGGCGATGGAACGCGCCTCCAGGGAGGGACTGGGTGGGGGCGCGTTCTCTGCCGCGGGAGGCGAAGCTTGACTTTTCTCAGTTTATTCTCTGACGCTGACTGTGGTTCTGCCTGCCTCTGGCAGCAGAGGGCGTCTGTGGCCAGAGAAGCCCGTGTCTCTGAGTAGGACACAGCGTGTGTGCTGCTGTCTTCCCCCCTCATGTCTGGATTGCCAGCTGGTGGGACCAGCCGCTGTGAAAGTGCTGTTGGGCCATGTATACCTGGTCTAGTTGGTGACACGTGCCATGGATATTTGTTTTCTAGAGTTCATTCCTTGCATGGACAAGCTGTTTGATGAATCCATACTGATTGGCTCAGGATACACTGCTCGGGAGACTCTCAGGTATGCAGTTAAACTCATGGTGTCTGGCTGATGAAGTGTGAGGGGCAGCGACTCCTGGCACTTGGTATTGGGAGCCTTTTGCACACTGGCTGCTGGGCCCTCGTTCCCATTGGATCCGGAACTGCAGGGCTTTCTTGAAATGGCCTGAGGTTGCTGTGTGTGCCTTAGCTTAGAGGGGAAAATCAGAGCGGGCCTTCTGCTTTCACCTGTGGCTGAGACTGTCCGGCTGGCGTTAGTCTGTCTTTTGCTTCCTGTGTGAGTGAATCTCTTCGTTGTGAAAGAGTGTTAGATAACCCACCGAAAGGAGAGGAGGAGGACAACTTCCGGTCCTGCACAGGGAGCTCAGCTAACACGGCTAAAACTCTGGTGTGTTCCAGTTCTCATTATTAGGTGTTTTATAGGACAGATGTATTTGCGAGCATGTTTTTGTTTCTCAAGGAGAAAATTAACATTTGATCATCTTTACAGCATGAAATGAATCAACATCAGTAATCCCATTGACTTAAATAAGGGGGGGGTGTAGTTGATCTTCTGAAAATTGGCAGAACACTTCGAGTATGGTGTAGACGGTTTACTGTTTTCTACATAAAAGATATAAAATAGTAAGAAAGACACTGCTTACCACCTGCGATGCACCTGCCTGGGTTTGGACATTGGCCTACCTCACTCCTGCTGGAAACCCTCCCGTGGCTTCGCCCCCTGCCCACCCGCCCGCCCCCGCCCCAGGACAGAGGCCACCCCTAGACTCCCTGGGGGTGGGGCTCTTCCCCACCTGCTGCCCCGCCCTGGCCCGAAGCTCCTCCAGCCAGATCCCCCTCAGTGCTCTCCTGCCTCCTCTACCCAGGAATTTCCCTGGCTTTTGCCCCACAGCCCCTTTTTGTCCTAAGATCTCCGTGTCAGTGCCACCTGAGAGGGACTTTGCCAGGCTCCCAGTTTCAGACCGCTCTCCCACCTGTCTGTCCCCCTGCCCTTTTCACAGCGCCCAAGCACTAACCAACGCACACACTTCATTTTCTGCTAGTGTGTTTCCCCTTCTGTCATTGAGCTTCCCGAGGGCGGGAGCTCTGTTTGCCTCAGTCACTGTGGCCTCCCTGGTGTCTAGCCCGGTGTCTGGCTGGTGTCCGATTGTTCAGGGAGTGAAAGCCTAATAACCCAGACATTATGCTGCAAAGTGACTCCAACATAGGGTGGGCAAAAGCAGATTTACAGTTGTTGCTAGGAAAATAATGCAGTAGCCAATCAGTAATAACAGGAGAATAAACCATCTCGAGTGCTCACAGGTGCAAATGTGCCTCCTCCTCACTCTGTGTACACGGTGTTAACTGACACGTCCTGTTTGTCTCTGAGCAGCAAGACCCATTCAGGGCACGGTTGGGCTCCTAGTTACCTCTGCTCACGCCAGTGAGCTGTGTGCCAGTGTCATTGTGATGCGCACAAACTTGGAAAGTCGGGAACTTGAGCACTGACACTAGAGTTTCTGTGGGTAGCTGGGGAAACCGCAGCCCTGCAAAGCGTGCCGCAGACACTCGGTCGAAGTGCCGGTGCCCTGGGTGGGCTGCGGTGGAGGGGCAGCCTGCGGTGTGGGCCCACAACATGTACCAGCACCGCTCTCCGCCTGCAGGCCCCTTGCCTACAGCACGCTGGCCGACCTTGTGCACCACGTGCGGCAACACCTGCCGCTCAGCGACCTCTCCCTCGCCGTCCAGCTCTTCGCCAAGAACATCGATGATGAGTCCCTGCCCAGCAGCATCCAGACCATGTCCTGTAAGCTCCTGCTGAACCTGGTGGACTGCATTCGCTCCAAGAGCGAGCAGGAGAGTGGCAACGGCAGAGACGTCCTGATGCGGATGCTGGAGGTACCGTCTGGGGGAGGCCAGCGCCCTTCCGCCCCGCATGCTATGTACCTTGCACCCGTGCTTTCCTGGTGAGTCTGTGGGGCTGCCAGGTGGCCAAGCATGGTCCCAGGCGTCAGCCCACTTTGGTGCAGTTGCCACGCCTCCATGAACTAGCCAAGCATCTGTGGGTGGGGTCTGAAGGTCCCTAACCAGGGATGAGCATGGCATCTGCCTCATGGGCTGCTGTGGGGGAGCAGGCACCACACTTGGCCTCTGAATGTGGCCCCTGGCACGGTCCCAGCACACCCCGCAGCCTGGTGTGGAATCAGCTGTGCACACTTGCGGCGCCTGGTAGGGTCCTGGCACACCCAGCAGCCTGGTATGGAATGGGCTGAGCACACCACTGAGCGGTGTCCAGAGCTGATGACGTGGGGAGGGGATAACGTGTGGCTCCTGCAGCCAGGGGGCCGTCGTGTGGGCCACAGGGAAGTCCTAGGTCACAGCCAGGCCCTGCCTGTCCCCCAGACCCCAGACTTCCTGAGCAGATTCTTTACGGGGACAGTGGAGGTAGCAAAACGTCTGTAGCTACCATAGGGCAAAGACAGCACACTATTTTTTTTCTAATTTTAAAAGAACTGACTAATCTTTATTTTACTTTTTATTTTATTGATCATTTTAGAGGGGAGAGAGAAACATTAATTTGTTCTGCTTATATATTCATTACTTGACTCATTTAAAAAGTTTTTGATTTTTATTTATATTTAAAGAGAAGAGAAGCGAGGGGGAGAAACAGTGATGTGTGGGAGACACACCCAGTGGCTGCCTTTTGCACGCCTCCAACTGGGGACCTGGCCCGCAGCCTAGGCATGTGTCCTGCCCAGGAATGGAACTGGCAGCATTTTGGTTTGCAGGACAATGCCCAACCTGCTGCTGAACCACACCAGGCCAAGCCAGTGGTTGATTCTTGTATATGCCCTGATCAGGGGTCGAACCTTGGAGTGTTGGGATGACGCTCTAACCTACCAGGCCAGGACACGCTCTTTTTTAATACGAAGCAGGTGGTTTCAGAGAGCTGTTCTTGCCCTGGCTTCTGACAGGGTTGCTGACCTGTTGAAAGGAGTGATTTCTCTCTTCCCCCCCACTTTCCATCCTGTCAGGTTTTTGTCCTCAAGTTCCACACCATTGCCCGGTATCAGCTCTCGGCCATTTTTAAGAAGTGCAAGCCTCAGTCGGAACTCGGAGCCGTGGAAGCAGCTCTGCCCGGGGTGCCCGCTGCCCCGGCAGCTCCAGGCCCTGCCCCCTCCCCAGCCCCAGTTCCTACCCCAGCCCCACCCCCGCCGCCGCCCCCTACCCCCGCCACCCCTGTGACCCCAGCCCCTGTGCCTCCCTTTGAGAAGCAAGGAGAAAAGGACAAGGAGGACAAGCAGACATTTCAAGTCACAGATTGCCGAAGTTTGGTGAAGACCTTGGTCTGTGGGGTCAAGACCATCACCTGGGGCATCACGTCGTGTAAAGCACCTGGTGGTAATTCCCCTCTTGAGTGTTTCAGGCAAACTGGTTTTCGCAGGGTGGGTTTTGTTTGCGTTGACCGACCTGCTGCCTCTTTTCCAGAAGCTCAGTTCGTTCCCAACAAGCAGTTACAGCCCAAAGAGACTCAGATCTACATAAAGCTCGTCAAATATGCAATGCAGGCTTTAGACATTTACCAGGTAAGGAGGCGCCCTCGCACCGGTCTGTCGAACCTGGAGATTATCCCTTAGGGTCAGAGGTGCTGCCGACTGAACAGGTTGCGAGGGCCTCTCACTTGTGAAAGGTCTACTGCAGGGGTGCCCAGTCTTGTGGCGTCTCTGTGCCACCCTGGAAGGATGGCTGTCTTGGGCCTCACGTCAGAAACCTTGTGACAAGCAACCACAAAAAAAATCTTGCAGTGTGTTAGGTAAATTTGGGCCGCAGGCGAATGCCCCTGCGGTGTCTGTGTCCGCAGGCTTGCTTGTGGCTTGCGGCCTGTGGCACAGCAGTGCCTGTAGGGTGAGGGTTCTTATTTAGAGTGTCCACGTGTGTATTTCGGGGTGGCGGGGTAAACGGAGTGTAATAAAAACAGATTTAAGTTTACCAAATTTGTAGTTTGTTCCTTTTGGACCATTTAACCAAAAATATTTTGAAGTGTTTTCTAAAATTAAGCTAAGAATAGAGAAATTGAAAGGTTTTAGGGGGTGGCATTTAGTGTCTAATTCAAGTGCTGTCTTTGAAAAGCTCGGCTGTCTGATTAGGTGACAGAATGTGTGTAGCCGTTGGGTTTTAACGACCACGCCGGGTGTGTTTTTCCCGCACTAGGTCCAGATAGCGGGGAATGGACAGACGTACATCCGCGTGGCGAACTGCCAGACGGTTCGAATGAAGGAAGAGAAGGAGGTGCTGGAGCACTTTGCGGGGGTGTTCACCATGATGAACCCCTTAACCTTCAAAGAGATCTTCCAGACTACGGTCCCTTATATGGTGGAAAGAATCTCAAAGAATTATGCTCTTCAGGTATAAAATTTCTTTTTTATATTCACGTGCTTTGTTTATAGGTTGAATCATTGGTATTGTTTATTTTGAGGATTTCCTATAAATACTAAGCAAAATCTAGAGAAACATTAAAATATTTACCCCAAATCTGAAGATGCTTTGAACAAGAGCTTTTTTCTTTCTCTTCCTCCTTCTTTTTCTTAAAAATCTTCTTTTATTTATTTTTAGAGGGGGAGGGGAAGAAGAAAGGGAGTAAAACACCGAGGGGTTGCCTCTTGAACACCCCCAGATGGGCACCTGCCACCAGGCATGTGCCGTGATGGGGAATCAAGCTGGTGACATCTCAGTGCGTGGGAGGACACCCAGCCCGCTGAGCACACAGTCAGGGCTGGACAGGTTCCTGGGTCCGTAGAAACCCAGTGTGTGTTAGGCTTAGGTCCTTGGTACCCCATGGTCAGAGTAGAATGCCAGCGTAGGTACTCCAACTGTTCAACTCAAGGCTCAGTAAATCGGTCTCATTATTTTTTCCTTTGGTGAATAATTTGTTGGATTGTTGGGCAGGTTTGATTTTGCAGTTTTGGAGAACCTATTTCTCTTAAAGATGCTTTGAGGAAGGGATTCTTTTTTGTCACATTCATTTCTTGTTTTGGCAGATTGTTGCCAACTCCTTCTTGGCAAACCCTACTACCTCTGCCCTGTTTGCTACGATTCTGGTGGAGTACCTGCTTGACCGCCTGCCAGAGATGGGCTCCAACGTGGAGCTCTCCAACCTGTACCTCAAGCTGTTTAAGTTGGTCTTTGGCTCGGTCTCCCTCTTTGCTGCTGAGAATGAACAGATGCTGAAGGTAAGCTCACGTAGGTCCGAGTAGGGCTTCGTTTTAGGGTTTACAGTTGCTTAATTCTCGTTTTTGCTTTTGAACAAAAACTAGAATGGCTCTTTTTATATTTGTAAAGTGCTCTTTGAATTCGTAAAATACTTGTAACAAATAAGGGCCAGGTGCAAAAAACATTTCGCGTATTTCTGAACAATGCTTGATTTATCTGGTGACTGAAGATGAAAACTTCAGAACACTTAGAACGGTAGGTGGGTGGTTATTAATATTGCTGCCAGTACTTTTCCTTTTCAAACTTTAATGTTTATTGATTTCAGAGAAGGGAGGGGGAGAGAGAAACATTGATTTGTTGTTCCACTTATTTATGCACTCGCTGGTCGCTTCTTATATGTGCCCTGCCTGGGGATCAAACCCATAACTGGCGTATCAGATGGATGTTCTAACAAACTGAGCCACATGACAGGACCTACTTTTCTTTTTTAAACTCAATGGTTTTTTGGGGGGGTTACAAAAGTAAAATTAGAAGCACATCATCCTTATTTTAAAAATTAAGTGATGCAAAAAATATAGAAGGAAAAAATGTCTTCACTTTTATCTGATGAGGTACATCGGCCATTTTCCCTTTTTATTTTATTTATTTTTATTTATTTATTTAAATTTTATTTACGTATCTTTAGAGGGGAAGGGAAGGAGAGAAGGAGAGAAACATCAATGTATGGTTGCCTCTCGTGAGTCCCCTGCTGGGAACTGGCCTGCAACCCAGGCATGTGCCCTGACTGGGAATCGAACCGCGATTGTGTGGTTTGCAGGCCCGCGCTCAATCCACTGAGCTACGCTAGCCAGGGCTTTTTTCCCTTTTTAAAAAAATTTATTTATTTATTTTAATTGTTCAAGTATAGTTTTCTGTCTTTTTCTCCCAGCCCAGCCCACCCCCCCAGCCTTCCCCAGCCATTTTCCCTTTAATTTTGTTTTCTCTGTGTGTTCATTTTCTCTGTGGCAGTACATAAACATTGCATTCCAGGACTGTTTACTTTTTCCCCTTTAAGTCAAGAATTCTAATCATTTTTTGTTTCTTAATTCAGATCATCTTGGAGGAGTGTGATTCCAACATTTTTTACAAATGACTAATCCTGTTCGATTTTAACACTAATTGTTCGATCAAACACTAATTGTTTGATTCTAAAAAATGGGTAGAAGCCCACTCATGGTTCTGTCCCCCCCTCAAAAGTGGCAGAGGCAGAGCAGAAGCCCTTGAAACACTCCCCTGGAAACTTGGTGAAGCTTGGGCTCTTGTAGGAAGTTGGGTGTTGCTACCAGTTGAGTCTGAAGAGAGATGTTTCGCAGGGAAAGGCTGAAACTGTAAACAAGACCCATGTTTGTTAGCAACCTTAATGTTACTTTTGTGTTAATATGAAAGAAAAATACCTGTTTTTTTAAAAGATTTTATTTATCTTTAGAGGGGAAGGGCAGGAGAGAGGGAAAGAAATATCATTGTATGGTTGCCTCTTGTGTGTCCCCTGCTGGGAACTGGCCTGCAACCCAGGCATGTGCCCTGACTGGGAATCGAACCACGATCCTTTGGTTCACAGGCCCATACTCAATTCACTGAACTATACTAGCCAGGACAGAAAAATACCTGTTTTTTAAAAAAATGCAAAGTGCATAATTGCTGTACGTCCACATGACTTGGTATATTAACATAATTCAGTTTGCGTTCATACTAGACACAGCTGTACAGAACCACAGCAGCACAAACAAAACCTAACGGGGTGGGTAGCGTAGCTGGTTGGAGCACTGTTCCGATACACCCAGTTTGTGGGTTCGATCCCTGGTCAGGGAACATACAAGGTGCAACCAATGGATGCATAAATGGGTAGAACAACAAATTGATGTCTCCCTCTTTCTATCTCTGCCCCCCACGTTCCCCTCTCTCTGAAAGCAGTAACTAAAAATTGAACATCTTCCTATTAGGTTATTTTTTAAAAGAATATATTAAAGACCAAATTCATAGAACTTTTGGTCTAGAGGAGATACATGCAGTTTGTCTATTTTGTAAAGGGAATACATCATGCCATACACAGGAACGAGTTCAGAACTGCACCATTGACCCTACCAACCGTTCCCAGTTCTCGGTTCACTCTGAGTGAACCTTCGAGAAAGTGTCGTGTTAAATAACTTGACACATGTCAAAGCCAGGGTTTGAAGTACGAGATTAAAAGCTTAGTGTGGATTACAATGTTAATTAAAATTACTATAAGCTAATAAAAGTGCTTTTTTGTTAAAGAAATACCTATTTTTTTATCAACTCTTCCCAAACCTTACTTTAAATGTCTTCTGAGGCTCTTGACGTATTTTTTTTAAAAAGATTTTATTTGTTTATTTTTTGAGAGAGAGGGGTGGGGGGAGAAAGCAAGAGAAACATGGGTGATGTACAAGAGAAACTTGCCTCTCGCATGCCAACAGCTGGGTACCTGGCCTTCAGCCCAGGCATGTGCCCTGACCGGAAATCGAACCAGTAACCTTTCAGTCCGTAGGCCGGCACTCAATCCAGCGAGCCACGGCAGCCAGGGCCAAACTTGACATTTCTGACCGATGGGGAAGTTTAGTTTCTTTAGGTTGCTTGTTGCATTTAGACCGGCATAGGAAACAGGGCTCTTTCCTCGTTTGATTGTTTAGTGACCATGTTCATAGGGGCGGCAGAGCCTGCAGATGGGGACCTATTAAATGCTTCTTGCACAGCCAGCGTGGGAGAAAGCATCATACATGTTGAGGGAAGTGAATTTCAGTGGAATGAATGAATGTAGGTTGGACAGTGCTGTTCTGGTTTTCCTCTTGCATTTTGTCCGACTACTTTTGGTCTCTGTGTGATTGCAGCGAACATTCAGCATCGCTCCCGTGGGTGCGGGGCCCTTCTCGTTAACTTGCACCTCCCCCTTCCCCCTGCAGCCCCACCTGCACAAGATCGTGAACAGCTCTATGGAGCTTGCGCAGACGGCCAAAGAGCCCTACAACTACTTCCTGCTGCTGCGGGCACTCTTCCGCTCCATTGGCGGGGGCAGCCACGACCTGCTGTACCAGGAGTTCCTGCCCCTCCTGCCGAACCTCCTGCAAGGTCAGCTGCCTGCTGGCCTCGGGGGCGCCGGGTCTGACTGTTTTGGTTGCAGGGTTCCTCTTCCGTGCCCATTGGAGGTCATGGTGTGGGTGTGTGTGTGCATGTTCCCTGGGGGCGGGGGAAGAGTGTGCTCATGCCCAGTCCCAGTGTCCCACTTTTTGGAGACTTGGAGAGGAGCCCCCATTCAGGCCCGGCTCCTCCCCTCTCTGCAGAGCTGTATGAGAGCAGGACGGTTTTATGTCTCCAGTCAGGACTTGTGTTTTTAGCGTTTGGTGAGTGAGTCTAGGAAGAAAGGTGTTTCTGGTGGTTTTGTGAGACCAGGAATCCCTAGATTTGAAAAAGAATCAGAAGAAGGGGAAAGACAAGTTATGCAGCTGAATTACAAATTTACATTTTTATTCAGTTGCCACCTTACACAACCATAATCCTGTAATTCCTGTATAATTAGGAGTGCATTCAAGGTACAGAGCTAAAGGGCATCTTGAGTCCATTCAGTGTTCATGGGTGTGAGCTCATTGGAAGCACCCAGGGATTTGTGGTGGTGTTAAGTGTGCGAGCCCCTGGCACTCTGGCCAGGGGAAGCCATTTACAGCACAGTATGCCTGGGAAACAGCTAGGAAATGTCTGTGTACGTTGCCTGTGGGATGCGCACGAGCACACCAGACAAGGCACTGAACCACGGTCAGACCCCACTGTCGGTCTTTGGCCCCAACTCCAGGCAGCCTCGGCCTGAGCCCTCTGCTCTGTAGTTGGCCCGATTGCTCCCTGCACACCCTCGGCTGTCCCAGGCTCACCTCTCCCACCCACGTGTGTTCAAGTGGAGCCCCTTCTGGGCTCTGAGCCCCTCTCCCCATCCTTTTCCTACCCCTACCTCATGGTGCCTCCCATCAGCAGCCCCTCTCTGAGCTCTCTGTAACCTGGGAGGCGCCTTGTGTTGGGTCTGCTGTCACAGGCTGTCCTCTTCCCGCCCCTCTCTGAGGGCTCCGTGAGGCTCTCTTTACCGGCCTTGTGCCAGTGAGGAAGGAGCTCGGCACGTGCTTGGTCGCCCTCATCCGGAGTGGGGAGGTTGGCTGTGTAAGGAGGAGGTGCTCTGCTCTGTGAACATCAGAAGGGGAGCCTTGGGAAAATATTTCCATTTCAGAGCATAGACATCAGTTTGTCTACTGGAGGCTTGAAAAAGGATGTAAAATTATAAACAAGTTCATCTTGAACTTGAGATGAACATGTCATGTGAGAAGCTCGTGTCTTTAGATTGGGCTTATAAATAGTGTAACATTATTAAAAGGTTGATGTGTAATGTTTTATTACAAGAGCATAATAGCACGATTACAGCTTAAACTGTAATTACATGTGGCCTGCTGTTGCCATGACTAGTGGAGACAAAGGGGTTCACAATGCAGTTAGGGAGCCAGTGACTGCAGGTTCACCGCGCACGCTGAGCTAATGAATATAGTGGCTTATATGAAAGGTGTAAAGTGTGTCCCCTTGTCGTGTTGATGTGTGGGGCAGAGCAGTCGTGTGTGGTGCAGCCACCGAGGCTGGTGCCTGCACGGTGACCACCCGCCACGTGCCTCCCACAGGGCTGAACATGCTGCAGAGCGGCCTGCACAAGCAGCACATGAAGGACCTCTTTGTGGAGCTGTGCCTCACTGTGCCCGTGCGCCTGAGCTCCCTCCTGCCCTACCTGCCCATGCTCATGGACCCCCTGGTGTCCGCTCTCAATGGCTCGCAGACGTTGGTCAGCCAGGGCCTGAGGACGCTGGAGTTGTGTGTGGACAACCTGCAGCCCGATTTCCTGTACGACCATATTCAGCCGGTACGCGCAGAGCTCATGCAGGTGAGTCTGGTTCTCCTCGGCGCCAGCAGAGGGCGCCAGGTGCTCACAGGTCTGGTCTTCACTGGAGATATAGGCAGGTGGGCAGTTTCAGCCCGGCGCCCCTGCTGAGCTCTCCACACTCCTTGGTGGACTGTGTGTGGGATGGCGCTGCCAGGCCATGAGGGACTTTGGGCATCTTCTGGCTCGTCAGCAGGCGTGAAGAAAACTGTAAGTACTGAGGGATGTCGGCTTTGCAGCGTTGCCCCTTCTGGAGGCTGTCCTGGCCGCCGTCTTCCTGCTGAGTTGATGGTGTGTGAAGGCAGGTGTGTGAAGGCCACTGGGCAGGTCCTTTCTTTATTCACAGAAGCTCTTGGGTCACCCAGTGAGGAGATGCAGATTTCCAAGGGAAGGGTTCGCTGTCTGCACGCATTTCATGTTTTTTCTTCGTGAGAGCTCAAACGTCAGATACCAGGTTTTCCCTTTCTGTTTTATTGTTGTTGCTGATCTGTAACATGGTCAGTAGTTGTTTGAGGTTTGCCTTTTACTTACCTACACGCCCATTAGTGCAGAGTGTGTGCCCCAGGCTGGGGCCAGAGTGCTGCAGCTGTGTGCGGTAGAGCCTCAGCAGCCCTAGAGGGCGGGAGTCTTGGGGTGGAGTGGATTGGGGTGGCATCATGGAAGCCCTGAGCCCAGCAGGGTTGAGCACCCCATGGGAGGAAGAGGCAGGGAGGGCCTTCCTGGCTGCCTGCCAGCCCGTCAGGCAGGCAGCCCACCCTGGGGAGAGACAGGGTCCAGGCTGCTTTTGGGGGCACACAGCCAGCCCATCCACTGGACAGGGGCACGAGCTATTTCACTGCAGCCCTCAACCAGCTCAGTTCCTGTGGGTGCCGGGACACCAGCCCCCCCTGTGGAGTTCAGCAGCCTTGTGAGGAGTGGGTGGGTTGGGGGAGGGGTGGAGGTGAGGGGACACCCACCAGGGGTGCGGTAGGGCTACACCGTGCAGCAGTCCTTGGGGGAAGCTTGTTTGGACCTACCGGAATGGAAGGGATTTTTGCTTTAGAGGAAAGTACCAAGGTTTTATGTTGATTATTGCTAGATATCAGTATTAGGCATTGTACCAAGAGGTGACTTAAGAAAATATACTTTAATAGTGAGCTATGGTAATTTTCAAGAGATGCTTATTTAGCTGGGAAAATGTGGGAAACTTGACAGTTTTTTTGAACAGCTGAGTGTGTATATTCCCTTTAGTAATTGCAAGTTCAAGGTACATGTTACTTAGTCCCACAGTGCAGGTCCCAGCGTGATCCATGTTTTCTCCCTCTGCCATCCTTTCTAATGTGAAGCTTGAAATGCATAATTTTGGCATCGTGTTTTGAAGTTACAGAACTTAACAATAGAAGTAAAAACCTGAGAACTCACCATCTAATCCCAGGATGAGGATTTACCAGTAAATTACAGGTCCCTCTGTACTCTTCCCAGTCCTATTTTGGAGAGATGCCTAAACTCTCCATTGTCCAGTTCTCTTGCTTTTGAGCTCTGCAGCATTTACTGGATGCCACCGTTTGTGTTTCAGGAGCGTGGAGGAGTGTTTGCATTTGTATTTGCGTTTCTGTAAAGACACAAAACTTCTCCAGGAGGATATGCAAGACCAGTCACGTGGTTTTCTCCGAGAAGAGGCGCTAGGGTGTTCGGGGAGTGGGGGGCAGGCGTGGAAGGAAGAATTTCTGCTTCACAGTCTTTTCTAACTTCTGAGTTTTGACTCACGGACCGTGTGAATGCATGACCTTGAAAGGGCTTTAATGGGAGCGTGTTGATTTCCAGGCCCTGTGGCGCACTTTGCGCAACCCTGCCGACAGCATCTCTCACGTGGCCTACCGCGTGCTGGGCAAATTTGGTGGCAGCAACAGGAAGATGCTGAAGGAATCGCAGAAGCTGCACTATGTTGTGACCGAAGTTCAAGGCCCCAGCATTACCGTGGAGTTTTCTGATTGTAAAGCATCTCTTCAACTCCCGATGGAGAAGGTAAGTGTAGGAGTCTCTGGGAGCTCCTTAAAGGAACTACAAATTTTATTTCAACAAAGTTAATGTCTATTTGAAAATATGTGAGTAAAACATGTACTTCTTTGGGGATGGAATTTCTAGCTCAAAGAACAAGATTTATTTGGGGAGCAGCTTGGTCGGCGAGGGGGCTTTCATATCACAGGAGGCCGGGGTGGGGGTGTTGCCTTTGAGGCTTTGGACCCTTGAGCAGCTCCGTCTTCTGAGGGGTGAGAAGGCGAGACCCTGCCCGCCCAGCGCTGGACTGCGTTTTGATGTGCAGTGGGCTTCACCTTGGATGGCGCTTAGAACCCAAGTTCCTTCCGTTCTTGCTTCTCGTCCCCGGGCCTCCAGAGGACCTCGTTCTCTCCTGGCCTCAGTCCGAGCAGCCCCTGCTGCCTTCCCGGCCCCTCGGCCAGCTGCGGGCGGTTCTGCGGCTTCTCTCTGCACACCTTTTGGAGCACTGTTCATCGCGTAAGAAATGAACAAACTATGTCCCCAGTACCTTGCAGTGTCCCATCCAACTACCTTTGCTTTATCCTCCTTGAAAAAAACTGTTCTGCCCTGGCTGGGTTGCTCAGTGGTTTGGAGTGCTCGGTACACCAAGAGGTTGTGGGTGCAATCTCTGGTCAGGGCGCATGCCTAGGTTGCAGCTGGGGCATGTACAGGAGGCAACTGATTGAGGTTTCTCTCTCATGTCAATGTGTCTGTCTCTCTCTCTCCCTTGCTCTCTAAAATCAGTAAACATATCCTTGAGGAGGATTAAAAAAAAGAAAACTATTTCCCCTTCAAGACCGCTCTCAGTCCTTTGGTCCAGGTGTATTGTTCTGCGTGTTCGTGCAGTTGGAGTCTGCATGGGTGCCTTTGGGTTTTCCTCCTCATTGTGTAACCAGCTGCTTTCTCACTGTGTATTTTATCTAGCCTTTGTTAGCACGTCTTTTCATAACGTTCTTGTGTTCCTTGTGTCCTGGGCATTTTTAAAAGAGCGTAGGCTTTCACCCTTTCATGTGTAACTGAAGAGCCGAGTCTGCTCATTAAGCCCCAGTGGGTGGAGACTCCCATGCAACTCACATATCTGGCCTCACACCAGTGTTCTGTGACCCGGGGCAACTCCAACTGCCCTCTGCTTAGGCCCGCTCTGTTCTGTCCTGCTGTCCCACCTTGTAGGGCTTGGCCTGCTTACCTGTCTGGGTAAGAATTCACCCATGCAGTGAGTTCTGTGACTTTTTTTTGTGTGTGGTGCATTGGGATAGCATTGGTTAATAACATTATAGGAGTTTCAGGTGCACAACTATGTGATACACCATCTGTACACTCTGTTGCGTGCTTGCCATCCCAAGTCTGGTCTCCTCCCATCGCCATATGTCTGACCCCTAACCTTTCGCGTTCCCCCTCTGCCCCCTTCCCTTCTGGTGGCCCCTGTTCTGTTTCTGTGCCCGTGAGGTTTCTATTTGTTGTTTTTGTTTTATCCCCACATGAGTGAAATTGTATGATTCTTAGCCTTTTATCTTGACTTATTTCACTTAGCATAATACTCTCAAAGTCCTTTCATGTTGTAAACTGCAGGGGTTCATCTTTTTTTACAGCCAAGTAATATTCCATTGTTTACTTGTGCTGCATCTTTATCCACTCATCCATCAGAGGGCACTGAGGTTGTTTTTATGTCTTGGTAAATAATGCTGCAACTCAGGGGTGCATATACCTCTTTTAAAAGATTTTGTTTACTTATATATTTACAGAGAGAGGGGACAGGAGAAAGAGAGAGAAACATCAATGTGTGGTTGCCTCTCATGCACCCTCTACTGGGGACTTGGTTCGCAACCCAGGCGCGTGCCCCGACTGGGGATCGAAAGGGGTGCATATCTTTTTTTTTCCCGATTTTTTAAATTTAATTATTTTTCAAGTACAGTTTTCTGACTATTACTCTCATCCCATCCCACCCCCATGCTCCCCCCCTCCCTCCCATTTCCACCCTTCTCAGTTGTTGTCCATGTATCCTTTATATATGTTCCTCTAAATCCCTCCCCTATTTCCCCTGAAATTCCCTCCCCTCTCCCCTCTGGTCACTGTCAGCCTGTTCTCTATTTCAGTGTCTTTGGTTATATTTTGCTTGCTTGTTTGTTTTGTTGTTTAGCTTCCTGTTAAAGGTGAGATCATATGGTATTTGTCCTTCAACACCTGGCTTATTTCACTCAGCATAATGCTTTCCAGTTCCATCCATGATGTTGCAAAAGGTAGGAGCTCCTTCTTTCTTTGCAGCATAAAGGGAGTGCATATATCTTTACAAATAAATATTTCCAAATTTTTTGCGTAGATATCCGGGAGAGGAATTGATGGGTCATGCTTTTTTGAGGAATCTCCATACGGTTTTCCGCAGTGGGTGCGCCAGTTTACGGTCCCACCGGCTGTGTGTGAGGATTCCTTTTTCCCCACATCCTCTCCAACACTTCTTTCGTGCCTTACTGGTAAAAGCCATTCTAACGGGTGTGAAGTGGCATCTCATTGTGGTTTTGATTTGCATTTTCCTGATAGATTAGTGATATTAAGCACCTTTTCATGTACCTGTTGGCCCTCTGTATGTCTTCCGCGGAAAAGTGTCTGTTGAGGTCCTCTGCCCATTTCCTCCCTCCCTCTCCACCTGGGGATATGTTTATGGATTTGAGAGAGAGAGAAAAACATTGATTTGAGAGAGAAACATTAATCGGTTTCCTCCCATAAGATCCCTGACTAGGGATTGAACCCACAATCCAGGTTTGTGCCCTGACTCGGGATCGAACCTTGAGCCTTGTGGCGTATGGGACGGTGTGCCAACCCACCGAGCCACCCAGCCAGGGCTGCTTCCTTTTTAATCAGGTTGGTGTTTTCACTGCTGAGTTGTATGCGTTCTGTGCATGTTGTGGAATCTCCGCTCACCGGAGGCGGCGTCCACAGATCGCTTCTCCGATCAGCCTGTTTGTCCTGGTGGTGGTTTCTTTGGCTGTGCAGTCCCATCCATTTTCCCTTCTGTCTCACTTACCTTTGGGATCAGCTCACAAAAGTCCTCTCAGACCAAGGCCTGTACATTTAGTGTCCGTGTTCTCTTTGTATCTTATTGTTTCAAGTCTTACAGTCAAGTCTTAGTCCACTTTGAGGTAAGTTTTGTGTGGCATGTCAGGTGGCGGTCTGCTTTCGCTCTTTCACTCCTGCATGTGTGCGGAGGCCCACGCTGCCCCTGCAGCAGCGTCCCCGGGCTGGGCCAGCCCTGGCTGACAGCGTCTGCGAAGCCCCTTTGGCCAGGCCTGTGTCAGGCCTGCTGCACAGGCCTTTACTCCCTGCAGTGGGTCATCGGCTCCTCACTTATACTGGTTCTTCAAATTAAAATTGGGGAGATTACCCTCACGTGATTTATTACCTGTTAGTGACCAGACCAGAGGCCACAGAAGAAGCGATAGCTCTGCTGTGCCCCAAAGAACGTGGGCATGCAGCTGGGCCGTGCGGCGAGAGGCTGCGTCACCTCCTGAGAGGCCACATCACCTTCGAGTGGCGGAGCATGCTTTGTTGCCTGGAGGGCCCTTGAGTGTGGAGCTGTCTCTCAGCTTTCTCTGGCTGCTCACATGGAGCCCGGGCTGACCTTTGATCTTCAACACAGATTGGTTCTCTGCTGTGTGTGTGTCCAGTTGTCATCAAGGTGTCATCCTAGTGGTCACAGGCTTCAGACTGTTTGCGTGTGTGAGACTGTATGCCCCCTGCCCGCCCATCCCCCCCCCAGCCTCGTTGAGAGGGAGGGTGAAGGCAGGAGCGAGTGTTGCTGTGTAGGTTTCCTGGGAAAACGACATGAAATGTTTTCTCTTCTAAAGAGCAATGTAGTGAAAGTGCAGGACAGTGGTCTTTCAGTTCTGAGGTCAGACCCGGGGAGTCTGCAGGAAGTCTGTCACTCTCCTGAGCACTGTGGCCCACGTGGCAATAACCCAGTATCTAGCGTGGTCCCGAGCTCCCTGCGTTCCTAAGACCTCCTGTTGACTGTTTGAGCGCGGAGTCAGAGGTCTCTGTTTTACGTGTTCATGTGAACTGTGCGGTTCCGTCCTTGCTGGTGTGTCCCCACGGGGAGCGCCTTCTAGCCGTGCAGGCCCGTGCGCTCGCTTCAGGAGGGAGTGCCTGTGAAGACTCTCCTGGGCGCCACCCATGTGGTCGGTGCGGGCCTCTCAGAGCCGTGCGGTTCGGCACATGCTGTAGTCTCCCTGCTTCCTTGTCGCCGCAGGCCATCGAGACCGCGCTGGACTGTCTGAAGAGTGCCAACACAGAGCCCTACTACCGCAGGCAGGCGTGGGAGGTGATCAAGTGCTTCCTGGTGGCCATGATGAGCCTCGAGGACAACAAACACGCACTCTACCAGCTCCTCGCACACCCCAAGTACGTCCGCGTCTCGGTCTGCTCCTTTGCGGTGCACACTGTGCTTCAGGAGCGGGAGGACCCGCTCCCGGGGTGGGTTCCTTAGCGCCACGGGCACACTCCTGTAGACTGGGAAAAGGGCGTGCTGTTTGCTGCGTGATGCTTGTGTTGGCTGTTCGAGAAAACGGAAAGGAGAGCTCGGGTGCTTGTGCGCTGGTGTTCACCTCAGTGGTGGTTGCCTTGTGGCCGCCTCCTTGTGAGGCTGGGAGTTTCAGGAACCCAGGGCCTTGCTCTTCTCCCCCGTCTGCTCGCCCCTGTGGCCGCAGCGCCTGTCACGTGGCGCACACTCAGTGGTCCTTTGCTTTCCAGTCCTTGGGGACACTTCTTTCCCCAGTTATTTGTCGCATGACATTTGTGTTTTGCTCCCCCAGGTCAGGTTGTGGTCAGTAGTTGCCCTGAGGTTGGGGTGGGGCTGACTTTTTGGGGGTAGCGTGGTCCAGGGTTGGATTGTGGTGATGGTTGTGCAGCTGTGGAAATGTAAAGCTCATTGAGCTAATTAAAATAAATGAGTTCTATGCATGTGAATTATGCCTCAATAAAGCTGTTAAAATTGTGATGGAAAAGAACAAATGTCAAATTGAGCTAAACGCTTCCTTTAAAAATGAGGAAAAAATAAACAAAAAGAGGAAAGGATGAGAAGAAATGAACAAAAGGAAGATATACAGTAGAATGCAATAAAGCCAAAAGCCGATTTTTTAGATCGTAGTGAAGTGGGAAAGCTTCTGGCAAGGGGGGAGGAAGAGGATCGTCTTCCATCCTTTCCGTCCTCAGTGCGAGGCGGGAAGGGCGCTGCTGCCGCTGCTGCTGCCGCTGCCGGAGGCAAGAAGGCAGTGGTGCCTGGCGTCTCTGATACAGACCAGCAGTCATGAGTAACCACTTTGTTCAGTAAGGTTTCAGATTTCAGTTAGATAGGCGAATTCATAGAAAAATAGGGTAATTACTTGGGCCTTATGAAATCTTTTATGACATTGGCATTTTTGGAAGATGTAGGCCAGTCACTTGCAGCGTGTCCCCAGTGCGCGTTTGCCCGAGTCCCCCTGATGAGATTCCGACCGTGCTTGTCTGCTGGAACCTGCAGCTGCCCTTGCAGCCCCCAGAGGTATTCTCCGCACAGTCCCACCATGGATTGCGTGATATTGGCTGCTCCGTTGGTGGGAGTGTTGTTAGTGTCCTGTCCCCACTGCCAGGCCAGATTTCACTGTTTGTAGTTCGTAAGTAATTGGTGGGGAGATGGCCTGAGGTAACGTGAGTGCCCTGCTTGTCATCAGGGTGCTAGTTGCCAGCTACAGTGTTTACTGACGATGCTTTCCTGATTCAGCTGTTGGCATGATGATTACAAAAAGGTTTTCTAACAACTTTTTTGAGGTGTACTTTATATATTCAAGATATATCTACTTCAGGTGTTCCAAGTTAATGATTTATACCAGAGTGTTACAAATATAAATCAGAATGAGAATGTTTTCATTCCCCTGGGAAGATTCCTCAATGCCCCTTTATGTGAACCCCCCTTCTCAGCCCCAAGCAACCAGTGGTCCACTCCCCGTGTCCGTAAGTCCGCTCCTTCTGGACACTGCGGATGGGCCCATGCAGTGTGTGGCCCCCCGTGTCCAGCTGCCTTCACCTGGCGCAGCGCTTTTGGGGCTCACCTGTGACGCAGTTTGTCGGGGGTTCGCTCCTTTCTGTTGCTGTGCAGGTGCCACATACTGATTTCCTGACGTTGGTTTCCGGTTTCTGTGATGTGAGGAGGAGCGTTCCCTCCTCCTCCTTTAGTGTTTGTAGCAGTCCAGGCTCGCGGGTGCTTACTTCATGTGATGTCTGACAGCTCGTCATTTACTTTGATGGCCAGATTGTCCAGACTCAGTCAGTGAGAGCCCCTCCTGCCTGGCCCGTCTTGTGACCTGTCCCCATTGCTGTGAGGTGCTTCCTTTCCAGCTCCACAAGGTGTCGCTGGCTCACCGGGTCCCTCCTCTCCCAGGCCTGGGCCCCGCCACTCACTGCCCCTGAGAGAAGGGGGCGCCGAGCAGCTGTGAACAGGGGTCCAGGGGAGCTGCTAGTGGGGCCTCATTGTTTCTAAGTCTTTCAGTCTCCTTTTATTTTTGACCTGTTACTTTATTTTTTATTGTAGTTTTTCCATTACCGCTTATCCTCTTTATACCTTCTTCCACCTCTACTCACCCCCTCCTCCTTTCAGTCGAATTTTTGATAAACAGAGTCCATGATTGATACAGTTCTTAATTTTGCATAATATTTTTTGTACCATTTGTGGGGAATTGTTTCCCATGTACTAGCCGTGAAGATACTGGTTCATATTATCTTCCAAAAGCTGTATGATCTGTTCTTCACATTTTGATCTTGAACCTCTTTGGAGTTGATTTCTGTGAATAGTGCCGAGCAGGGGTCTGCTTTTGTTCTTGGCCCCTGGATGTCCGCTGTCCATTTATCGTGGAGACCGCCCTTGCTCCATCTCTGCATTTCGGCTGCTCTTCACAGACAGTGCGTTCTGGTGCCAGGTGTCCTTGTGTATGAGACTGCGTCCTGGTGTTCAGGGAACGCGCATTCGAGTGGGGGAGACCCCGCGTGGAAGGGACGGAGGTACACTGGCAGTGGCAGTAGTGCTGTGACATGTGTCAGGCTTAAGTGGCGGCTTCAGCCAGCGCAACGCCATTCTGCAGGGTTGTTCAGAACACGTAGCACCTGGCAACCTGGTTGGGGACGCTGACCTCTTTCCCCTGAGACTGGCAAGTAAAAAGGGGCAGCGGCAACACAGCAATAGCCATCCAGTGCGAATGAATGTAAATCACTCCATTTTTTGGTCAGATTAGCAAAAAGTACATCTTATGTTGTGCTGCTGAACTTTAGTAATTAGTGTATGTGCACCACGAGGTGACAAAGGATGAAAGTGGCTGGGCTAAGGGGGGTGGGTGTCAAAAGGGCAATTTAATAAATCGGGTGGTTGGGGAAGTCCTGTTGGAGTGGTAAGTGGTACTGCCCAGAGACCACTGTGCGGTCTGGAGGAGGAAGTGGGGGTGCAAGGGCAGAGGTGCTGGGGGGCAGGGCGTGGGAGGACTCAGTGAGGACCTTGGATTTTGTTCTAAGTGTGACCGGAAGTGGAAGAAAGGATCAAACTAACTCAGTCCAGCTGACTGCAGGTTTTCTTGTCTCTAAGCTGATGCCGCCACTCTCTGGCCGAGTTGGGTCTTTGGGGAAGAGCAGGGTGGGGAGGCTACTGGGATCAGATGTCTGTACTGGGCACCTCGACCCCAGCAGCATCTTTAGGAGCATTACGATGAGCTGGGAAGACCCAAGAAGACTTCCACTCAGTGTGAAGCTGTCGTGGGTGGTGGTGGAGGGCCTTGTGGCTTCAGAGGCAGAACCCGGAGTCAGTGGGGAAAAATGAGAGGTGGATTTCTTGTCCTAGGAAGAAAGTTCTGTTAGCTGGAGCTGTTCAAATGTCAAAGAAACGGATAATTTTTAAAACACTTCTGTTTCTTATCCTCATGTTTGATGTCTGCTCGCCTGCCTCTGACTGCTTGGGTTCTAGCTATTTCATGTCATTGACTTGGCAGTGAGTGCTTTTCATCAGTGAGCACCACAGTTTGACTCAGCACCCGAGGTTTGATTCTTAACGTGTGACAGGTGTGTAGCTGCCCTTAGGGAACAGCTTTTTTGTCTCTATGTGATTATGTTACTTCTTTGAATTTGGCTTATTTAATTATGAAAGATCAAATTCAAACACCAACCTGAAATTTAAATGATAGAAACATTGAGTCTGCTGCCATTTTATAAATCACCTGAGTCCTTCCTGTGCTCACCCCAGGCGGGACACGTGTGGTGTCTGTGAACCGCTGGCTGTGAGTGTTCCTGGTGGGATCACTGCGTTCGAGGCCCAGTGCTGCAGGAGTCACAGCAGCAGGGCTGCTCACTCGGGCCTTCCCGGGCAAAGAGGGTGCGGGGGGCAGGTCGGAGATCAGCGCTCAGGGTGGAAGCTCAGGACCTCGGTGTGTGACCATGGACTTAACTTTGTCTTCCAGCTTCACAGAGAAGGCCATACCTAACGTCATCATCTCACATCGCTACAAAGCACAGGACACTCCAGCTCGCAAGACGTTCGAGCAGGCTCTGACTGGGGCCTTCATGTCTGCGGTCATTAAAGACCTACGGCCCAGTGCCCTGCCCTTCGTGGCCAGCTTGATCCGCCACTACACCATGGTGGCTGTTGCCCAGCAGTGTGGTGAGTGGGGCCGAGGCAGTGGCTGTGTGGCTTCTTCAGGGCGCCTCAAAAACTGCGTCAGGACTTGGTGGTGTTTCAGAGAAGCTGAGTTTGGCTGATTGAGTTTGGGCCTTTGTTTTCTGATTTTCCTCTTCATTACGTTGAAAAAGATTGTTGGTGTTTCAGTGATGGTGTTGTGAAAACTGCGGTGTGTAACACAGAGGCAGTTTGCAGTCACACTCATTGTGGCCCCTGCCCCGTGTCATTTTCCACGTCGCCTCTGCTGCCCTGCCAGCTCCTCCAAGGCTCCCTTGCTGCCCGGCTCTGCTCCTGGGTGGCCTCTGGGCCTTTTCCCCATCGGGAATGACTGCTGGCTCTGCTGCAGGTGTTCTTAGGCTCCGGTGGCGAAGGACCGCTTTTGTGTCTCTGGTTGTATTGCTAACCAGTTGCAGACTGGTGCTTCTGTGAAAAACAGCAAGACCGGCAGGGCTCTGCCCAATGCTTTGTAAGTTTCTGAACACACCCAGTGTTTGTAGCTCCTCCCGACCAGCGCCGGTCAGTGCACATGCTTGGGCAACACCGCTCTGGCCTGTGTCCTCAGAGCCCTCGCCCTTGGAAACACTACATAGCCCTCTCCGGGCACCGCAGGGTGTGGGGTGCGTGCTGCCTTGCAACGGTCCTTGGCCTCAGCAGTCAACACTGTGTGGTTTCGCACTGGGGTGGTTTCTCAGAGCTTCCTCTGTGTTACCATCCCAGCACACCAGGAAGCCTCCCAGGGTGCCTCTGGGCAACCCCCTTCTGGCTGGTGCTGGGCGCCCTGGGGCGTTAGTTATAACCGTGCTGGCAGACTGGTTTCTTGGTGCGTGTTGGGTGTCATAGCTAGCCGCTGTTGCTTTTTACTGTTATTTTTTAAAGATTTTATTTATTTTTAAAGAGGGGGAGGGAGAGAGAAAGAGAGAGAAATATTAATGTGCGGTTGCCTCTTGTGTGCCCCCAGCTGGGGACCTGGCCTGCAACCCAGGCCTGTGCCCTGACTGGGAACCGAACCAGCGATCCTTTGGTTTGCAGTTTGGCGCTCAATCTAATGAGCCACACCAGCCAGAGCTTTTTATTATTTTATGTCAGGGATGTCCAGAGGGTAACCCATAGTCATTCCTGCGCTCTGCCCCTTGGCCTGTGTAGTGATTTTTTTGAAAAAGAAGGTACCTGGTAGTGGGTCTCATTTTAAATTAATACATTTTGATTTATGATTGAGAGAATCTAAAAATAATAAATTCAAGTTATGCAGTGTAATGGAAAACATTCAGAAAAATTACCTTAGTGCTAATCAGACTGCTTAGTTTATAAATAATTGCAGTTCAACAGAAGTTGGTCTGTAGAGTTCCTGACCCCAAAGGAAAGAATGAGGTACTTGGGCAGTTTGAGGGAAAAGAATATTGCATGCATATGCTCGTCTCTCACGCACCTGCACTCTCTTTCAGGTCCGTTCCTGCTACCTTGCTACCAGGTGGGCAGCCAGCCCAGCACAGCCATGTTCCACAGTGAGGAGAATGGGTCCAAGGGGATGGACCCCTTGGTCCTCATTGACGCCATAGCCATCTGCATGGCATACGAGGAGAAGGAGCTCTGCAAGATCGGGGAGGTGGCCCTCGCGGTGATTTTCGATGTTGCAAGCATCATCCTGGGCTCGAAGGAGAGGGTAAGGATAGACTGTGGAGGGTCTTCTGTCTCGGGGCTGGGGGCTGCGCCTGACGAGACCTGCAGTGACACAGGGAGGTCCATGTGCTTGTGCTTCTCCGCAGGCGTGCCAGCTGCCCCTGTTTTCTTACATTGTGGAGCGCCTGTGTGCGTGCTGCTATGAGCAGGCCTGGTACGCGAAGCTGGGGGGCGTGGTGTCCATTAAGTTCCTCATGGAGCGGCTGCCCCTCACGTGGGTCCTGCAGAACCAGCAGACGTTCCTCAAAGCGCTTCTCTTTGTCATGATGGACTTAACTGGAGAGGTAGGTGATGGGCGGTGTCCACTGCCCCCCGCGGCTGTCCATGAAGCTGATTTGCCTGGAGAAGAATAGTTAGCACAAGCCATTTTTTTGCGTTTGCTCTCCTAAAAGCCTAAGTTCTGTAACGGCACCTTTAATAAAAGGGTGCGTTGGGACCCCTCTAGCTCCTTCTCCGGCTGTCTGGCAGCTGCCTGCGCTCACGAAGGGCAGGCAGAAGCCAGACCGCCTCGGGGGGTGCAGCGCGTGCTCTAGATGCACCTGCAGAAGCCGCCGTCCTCTCTGGGTGGGAGCCTGCACTCAGCTGTAGTGAGACAAACAGTACGGTGGGCGCTGCCCCTGGTCCTTTCGGTAAAGATGAAGATCATGTCTGTGTCTGTATTCTCTTCTGAATGACCAACAGGAATTAGGTGTAAGAAGGTGATTTAGCTGAAATACCTGGAGCAGGTTATGACATTGTCTTAATGAATTAGCTGGCACGAGGGGCATGCCCTCCTCACCCCCGTGGGAGTGTTTGTGGCGGGCGGCTGTGCAGTAGCCCTGTGGGGGCCCTGGGCCTGTTCGGTCTAAGGAGGCCCTGGCCTGCAGGTCTCCAATGGGGCAGTTGCCATGGCCAAGACCACCCTGGAGCAGCTTCTGATGCGGTGTGCGACCCCTTTAAAAGACGAGGAGAGAGCAGAAGAGATTGTGGCCGCTCAGGAAAAGTCTTTTCACCACGTGACGCACGACTTGGTTCGCGAAGTCACCTCTCCCAACTCTACTGTGAGGAAACAAGCTATGCACTCCCTGCAAGTGTTGGCCCAGGTCACTGGGAAGAGTGTGACAGTGATCATGGAACCCCACAAAGAGGTGAGAGTTCTGTGGCTGGAGCAGGGTAACCTGAGCAGAACTTGTGCGACTTCCTTCCCTTTAAACCTGAGGTGTAGAGGGTGCATAATTTATAGTTCTGTGTCCACAGAGCGCTATGTGCACATGCTGGTTTTGACCTTGGATATGCGAAAGGCAGAGTGGTGGTGTTAGCAGTGGCTGTGTTAGCGACTTGGCGTCAGGAGGTAGCAGGCTGTTTCCCCAGGCCTGTGTGTTTTAGGAGAGGTGACTCTGGAGCCTTAGGAATGAGACGTGTCGGGCACTCATGGCCCAGGTTTAGCACATGAGGCATTCTCTGTCACCTAACTAAAAGACATTTGTCATAACCTGTCATGTCTTAGGGTGCTCAGATTGGTCACTGTTTCTGAGTATTGCGGTGAGAGGCATTTGCTTCTCAAAGGCCAGGTGGTCAGTGGTGCTTCCACCTTGCCCATCCTAGGTCCTCCAGGACATGGTCCCGCCCAAGAAGCATCTGCTCCGGCACCAGCCCGCCAACGCGCAGATTGGCCTGATGGAGGGGAACACGTTCTGCACCACGCTGCAGCCCCGGCTCTTCACGATGGACCTCAACGTGGTGGAGCATAAGGTGTTCTACACAGAGGTAGGGGGGTGGTGGTGCGCACGGCGTGGGTGGCGATGGCGTGGGTCTGGTCGCCTGTCTGTGTGTGTGGAGACTGGTCGGGCAGCATTCAGAGAAGGACAGGGAGTTGCCACAGGTGACCAGCTGTAGCCTGGCCCGGCACTCTGCACCCTTATGTCACGTCTGGGACTGGGGGGAAGTGGGCACGGAGACCGCAGGTAGGTAGATGTCCTGCGTCCTTTGCACTCTGCCTGCCCTCTCCCGGCACCTTGCTCTTTGGGACCTGCAGGTCGTAATCCGGAGCTACGACTGCCATCTGTGTGAGTCGTGGTCCCATCAGCTGCTGCCCAGACTAAGACGGCACAGAGCAAGTGCCAGCTCACGGCATGTAGTAATCGCTTGGATGCGCTGTGCATGGTGAGCGCTCTCACTTCACAGGAATGCCCTCTGCAGCTCTGACATCGAGAAGGTGCAGATGCTGAGCCTGGGGGTTTGTTGTCCCCTGAGGCCACGGCAGAGGTGCCCTGGGCCGGAGGTGGGCGCCATGATGGTGGCTTTAGAGCCTGTGTCCTGACCATGCCTGACCCTGCTGGCCTCTCATGTTGTTCAGCGGACTGGACTTGCCCTTTGATGGGCAGAGGCAGATGGCATCTCACAAGTGTTGGTCACTGTTAACTTTCCAGTGTATGGTGATACCAGACAGTGACAGGCAGAGGTTAGACTTCAGATACTGTCAAATTACAGGCATTAATTCTGAGACTGTGGGACTGCTCGGGTGGCCAGTCCCAACCTGTGGTTTTTGTGAGATGTTGATCATGCTCCTGGGGGTGTTGCCCTGCGGAAGCAGCGCTGTCCTGAGCCACACTCGGTCAGAATTTCCCGTTATGACAGCCTGCCTCCTGGTTTTCCGAGTCCTGTGTGTCTGCTTGGGTGTAGGACCATCTGATCATGGGGTCTGGTTCTGAACTTCTATGACTTACGTTCCTTGTGTGAGACATCACTTCTGGGACGTGACTGAGGGTCCTGCAGAACCATCAGCAGTGGGAGGACAGCTCCTCTGGTGGTTCTGGGGGCAGATGCATTGCCACCTGCATCGAAATCTCACTAAACTCCAGACCAGAACCTGGTAGTCTTGAATGACAAATCTCGGGGAAGGAAACTCGTTTTCTAAGTGTGTGTCAGTCTGCTAGCTGCAGCAAAACATGAGAGGGTCTTTTGGAAAATAGAGACTCCCGAGTCTGCTCTCTGGTGATTCAGGTCAGTAGGTCTGGGGTCAGGCCTGAGAATCGACCTTCTGAAAGCTTCCCAGGGGACTCTGGTGAATGGCTGTCCTGGGAACCCTGGCCTTACAGTGCGGCCACTAAGATACAAGCATGGGTGTCCACATCTGTGCACATGTATGCACACTGGCCTGTGTGAAGGAGGGGAGGACAGGGTGGTTTCTGGCGCAGGAGGACACAGTGGCCCTTTTCCGTACTTAAAAAAGAAGCATGCCCACTCGGAGATTTGACTTACAGCACATGCAGGTGCTGAGTGCTGGCCCAGTTCTGAACGAGGAGGAGGAGGTACTTGCCATCCTGAAATTCGCAGGGAGATAGAGTGACTCTCTGTGTGAAGAAAAAATGTCCCGTGGTCTCAGTGGGCGAGAAAGGGTGGGGATTCATTTCACTAATGAGGCTGACTGAGTTTGCTTAGAATTAGGAAGCTTAGTCACATTTTCACATGTAAATTCTTTAGGGTTTGAGCCCTGGCTGGTGTAGCTCAGTGGATTGAGCATGGGCTGTGAACCAGAGGGTCACTGGTTCTATTTCCAGTCAGGGCACGCGCCTGGGTTGCTGGCTGGGTCTCTAGTACAGGGCGCCTGAAAGGCAACCACACATTGATGTTTCTCTCTCTCTCATTCTCCTTCTTTCCCCCTCTCTCTAAAAAGGAATAAATAAAATCTTTTAAAAAGCCCCAGAAAACTAACCTTATGTTAAGTAAAGAAATTAACTAACTAACTAAATAAATTTATTCATCCATTCTTTTGGGTTTGAGTTCTGCCTGCCAGTTGTGTGTGTTGTGGGGTGTGCGGAGGATCGCTGTGTTCCCGTATTTGCCGGGTCACTTTGTCTCTGCAGCGGAGTGGGCTAAACTGACATGCTCCACCTTTCGCAGCTCTTGAACCTGTGCGAGGCGGAGGACTCGGCTTTGACAAAGCTGCCCTGCTACAAAAGCCTCCCGTCGCTCGTGCCCTTGCGCATCGCTGCCCTGAGTAAGTGTGTGGAAATCGGACAGGGGCTGCGAGGGACAAAGTGAAAGGGGCCGGGGCCTCTTTGTTCTTTTTGTTGTCTGTGGTTTTTTTTTTTCCTTTTTTTCTTTTTTTTTTGCTTCTTGTGTTGTTTTTAAGGTTGGGTCAAAAATTATGTTTGTATATCAAACTGGATAATGAGATGTCAGTGGTTTTTATAGATTGTTAGGATTTAAATTATTTTTTGCTCTGTAGTAAAGTGGATTTTACTCTGTAATAAACTCTTTACCGTTCTCTTATGCATCTAATACTCGGGTTTAACAGAGTTGCCTTGCTGCTCGCGTAGCCATTTCCCTCCGACTCCGAGTGTGCTGCATGAGGAGCCACAGTCTATAGACACGGTGGCGACTCGGTGTCTGAGAACCCTCCTGCCTCGAGGTTTTCACGGGTGTCAGTCATCAGCATTTAGCACAGGAGTTGTGCTAAGTTGAGGAAAATACACTAGATCAGTACTCCCCCTTGCACTTAGAAACAGTCATTTCCCTCTTTCTTTTAATAAATCCCAGCACAGATTTCCTCAGTTGACTGTCTCCTGCTTTCTGGGTGTTCAACCCTCAGTGAACTACCCTCAGACCACCCCCCCACCCCAGATTAGTGGCAGAAGAGCTGAGAGACGGAAGCGTAACACAGATCCTGAGGATGGGGCTGGGGTGCTCAGGATGCAGTGAGCCAGAGTTGGGGTGTAGAGCAGGGGCATCTGCCCGCTTCTCACTCATCTGATGGGTTTTCTTTCCTTTGGGGTGCCTCTCATACATTCCTGTGACCCAGTGTGGGCACCCTTCTTGGTGGAGTGTTATCTCTTAACTACCGTAGGATTGAGCGGTGTCCCCTTTCCTAAGAGTATTTGTGTTTCCAAAGCCTTGACCTCCCAAGTTGGGAGGAGACTGGCTGATTGGACGTGAATACTGGAGGGAAGCCAGGTTGCGAATGTCTCTTCCTTTCATCGCCAGAGCGCCGGACTGTGCCCTTTGCACAGGTCCCTCCTGAGGCTGCCTGTAGGTCAGCCACGCTCTCCCTGTATGCTGGTGTCTTGGGCCCAGCAGTGTCAGTGGGGAACCCTTTGCTCCCTCGTCAGCCTTTCTCCCTCCTGTCTGAATAGTGGGAGATTGACCGTGGCCTTTCAGGCAGGCTGTTGACTTCACCTTTAGTTAATGTGAGCAGATATGTGTTCTTTTGTCTTTCTTGAGGTCAGATACGAGGAAAGAGGTTTAGCGATGCATATTGTTTGTTGGTAAGAGTCTTTAGACGAGGAACTTGTTCATGTGTTTATCAGGTGAATAATGAGATTATATATTTCTCTCCCTAAAGATGCGCTTGCTGCCTGCAATTACCTCCCTCAGTCCAGGGAGAAGATCATTGCCGCACTCTTCAAAGCGCTCAACTCCACAAACAGTGAGCTCCAGGAGGCTGGAGAGGCCTGTATGAGAAAGGTGAGGGGTGTGTGTGTTTGTTGGGGGGGGTGTGTGTGTGCATGCGTGCGTGTGTGTGAGAGAACTCTGTGTTAGGAGCTCTGTGTGCCTGGCAGTCTGTCTGGGGTTATTAATATACAATGATTGTAATAATGTCTCTACCTGGTCCACAGTCATACTGAACCTTTTAAAATATTAAACAGTGATGATTAGTCTTCCTCATGGCATAGAAACTTCTGGAAGGTACATGTTTAACATTTCACTTTCCCAAGAAAGACAAAAACTTGCTGCTAGAGGCACATATGAGTTCTGTTCTGTTATAAAGTATATTCTGTCATGTTTTCATTTGTGAACTTTCTTTCAAAATAGTTTCTAGAAGGGGCTACCATAGAAGTTGATCAAATCCACACACACATGCGGCCGTTACTGATGATGCTGGGGGACTATCGAAGCTTAACACTGAACGTTGTGAACCGTCTGACTTCAGTCACCAGACTCTTCCCGAACTCCTTCAACGATAAGTTTTGTGATCAGATGATGGTAAGCCAAACACATGTGAACACACTTTGATAAACTGAAAACTTTGTAATTTTAAAAATGAGTAGCATATGAGGTCTGTCCAGTAGGTATCCAGCCTTATAATACAAAAAAAGAGAGACATTTATTGAAGAAGATACACAAAACATTGGACATAAGACAGTGATGCCTCAGTCCCCTGCAAAGTAGGCACCTTGGGACCTCACACAGTTATGCCAGTCACCATCAGCTGCCCTGTAGTATTTTCCTGAATATAATCGATGGTCTGAAATCTCTTTCTTCTCAAAGGTGATTTTAGTGTGGGGAACAGCCAGAGGGTGCCAAATCTGGACTGTAGAGGTGCTGAATCAACTGAGTGATTTGATAGTTTGGTCAAAAAACTCTTCGCGAGATGTGATACATGATGAGGCTGCCAGTCACTAGTTGCCCATAGCTGTGGCCTTCTGGAAATCATCTGAATAGTTTGCACAGAGGAACGTTCAAGCTTAACGCCAAATTTGATGCAGATTCATCACTCTACTCGCTCAGTCACTGTGAATGTGACGGCCACACAGCACAGGCACTCACTCAATGTTGTCTACTGGGAACCCCCACTGACCAGTACAGTGAAGTTGTCATTATTCACACACGTGCATTCCACTCCTCTCTCCTTGGCTGCCAGGTTACATCGATGTTGAGCTAACTGTTCTTGCTGTGTTGTTAATGGCTGGACTTTCCTGGACAGACCTTGTATTTATGTGGTTTGAGTTCAGAGGGTACAGAAGGGTATGCTGTGAAAAGTCTCTCTCCCACCCCCTTTCCAGAGACATCCGGTGTCAACAGCTTCCTTTGCTGTTTTTCTAGAGAAAACAGCATTCTGTGTGTTTGACATTTGCAGTGGGGCACGCGTATCCTTTTGCTTCCCACAAAAGGAAGCGTAACATACACTCAGTTCTTACCTTTCCTCTTTACCACCCCACCATTTCGTATCGGAACACAAAGTGCTCCTTCACTTGTGGTACTTGATTATGTGCACATGCCCTTGTTTATTTCTCCATTACCCCGCTGACGGCCCCTGGGTTCCCAGCCTTCTGCCACTGCAGACAGTGGGACAGTGAAAACCTTGTAAGAATTTTAGAAGTCCTTTGGGTTTTAAGAATTACTGAGGAAATAATGATGCAAATAAGATGTTTGGAAAAAAGAAGGAAAAAACCCAATCTCTTGGCAATTTTAAAAAAATATTTTATATATTTATTTTTAGAGAAGGGGGAAGGGAGGGAGAAAAAGAGGGAGAGAAACATCAATGTGTGGTTGCTCTTTGTGCTCCCCCTACTGGGGACCTGGCCTGCAACCCAGGCATGTGCCCTGCCTGGGAATGGAACCGGTGACTTTTTGGTTCACAGGCCCTCGCTCAATCCACTGTGCCACACAAGGCAGGGCCTGTTTGGCAATTTTTTGTAAAAGATTTTACTTATTTTTTAAAGACAGAGATGGAGAGAAAGATTGATGTGAGAGACACATCAATTGGTTGCCATTCTTACACACCCTGATTGGGGACTGAACCTGCAACACAGGCGTGTTCCCTGACTGGGAATTGAACTGGTGATGTTTCGATTTGTGGGATGATGCCCAACCAGCTGAGCCACACTGGTCTGGGCTGTTTGGCAGTATTTAAATTAGGTGTGTAAACAGGTGAAGGAGATTTCGCTGTTAACTCTCTTATGTATTTGATTTTGCTTTTGGTAAACACTTATAAATGATATAACTTATGATTTCATGGAATGTTACTGCAAATATGCATGTATTTTTCATGAGTAGCCTTTGGCTACAGATATTTTAAGACACCGGAGGTGGGCGGTGTTTTTTGGGGGGCGGTGTTTTGTTTTGATACACCTTTCCCCCAGCTGTAAACAGGAGTGAGCAGATAGATTGCTACATTTAGATGTAGATATACTAGTTTCTTTATGTCAGTAGACACCTAAAAAATGAACAGGGACCCGAGCACCTGAGAGTTGACAGCATTATGATAGGCCCTAGAAGTTGTGACACCCTAATCGAAGAGTGGAATTGGAAGCAATATTTTATGCAAGTGAATTTTCCAAATTGGAAGACTCCCTCTCTTGGAGATTCTGTATGTATGTAATATACGTGCGTACCGGCCATTTACACCTGCACACTTACAAGTGTGGTTCAGGTAAGCAACCGTGAGCACTTCCTCCTGGGGCCCAAGCACATGCGCTGTCCTGCACACCCTTACCCCTGTGGTGCTTTCACACGTGACGTTTGTGCATGTCTTCTCTGTGTCCCACTGCTTCTGTATTTGTCTCCTTTTAAACTCTGTCTCTTCCTTCTGGCAGCTGCCTTTTCTCACAGTCTTTGCGTGCTAGCCTAAATCAACTTTGTTGGGGTTTTTTGCATTTTTTTGTGTTTTTTACCCCAGTCCAAACCCTTCAGATCTGCTCTGAGCCAGTCCTTTCAGTGAGCTTTGTTAGCTGGTGTCTTGAGAGCAGTGTGTTGAGGGCTTTCTCATATCCCATGGCCTCTGAGACCTGGAGACGTCTCCATGAAATAAGGTTCCATGAGTATGGGGGGCTTTTTCTCTGGCAGGATAGGTGCTTCCTGAGAGGTTGACAAGCCTCTGAAAGCAGAGCGTGTTGACATGCGCGGGTGAAGAAGGGTCGGCATTGCTGTGTGCTCGGCCATCTCCACCTGGGCCCGTGTGGGTGTGTCTTGTGTTGGAGGATGGGGTCCACCTGATGGGCCCCAGGGCTGCTGTGCTCTGCCAGGGGCGGGGCCGAGGACACGCTGGCCCGTACTTCCTCAGGGCCTTCTCAGCCGAGCTCAGTTGCGGAGCCTTTGACTTCCCTCATTATATGCCCTTGAGGTTTAACAGCTCAAGCCTTCCGTGCAGTTTTGAGAGGTAGGATGCCTTAAAACGGAGAGTGGGCGTGCATGGAAACAACCCAAGAATTTTCCTGGGTTGTCTTTTTTAAAAATATATATATTTTATTGATTATGCCATTACAGTTGTCCTATTCCCCCGTTTAGTTCATGTCCATGTGTCACAAGTTCTTTAGATTCTACATTTCCCATACTATTCTTGCCCTCCCCCTGTCCATTTTCTACCACCGCCTATGCTACTTATTCTCTGTACCTTCTTACCCCTTCTTCTCCCACTCCCCTGTTGCTAACCATTTGTGATCTCCATTTCTATGGTTCCACTCCTGATCTAGCTGTCTGCTTAGTTTGCTTTTGTTTTAGGTGTGGTTGTTAATAACTGTAAGTTTGCTGTCCTTTCACTGTTCATATTTTTTTCTTTTTCTTAGATAAGTCCCTTTAACATTTCATATAATAAGGGCTTGGTGATGATGAACTCCTTGAATTTGACCTTATCTGAGAAGCACTTTATCTGCTTNCCCTGACTGGGAATTGAACTGGTGATGTTTCGATTTGTGGGATGATGCCCAACCAGCTGAGCCACACTGGTCTGGGCTGTTTGGCAGTATTTAAATTAGGTGTGTAAACAGGTGAAGGAGATTTCGCTGTTAACTCTCTTATGTATTTGATTTTGCTTTTGGTAAACACTTATAAATGATATAACTTATGATTTCATGGAATGTTACTGCAAATATGCATGTATTTTTCATGAGTAGCCTTTGGCTACAGATATTTTAAGACACCGGAGGTGGGCGGTGTTTTTTGGGGGGCGGTGTTTTGTTTTGATACACCTTTCCCCCAGCTGTAAACAGGAGTGAGCAGATAGATTGCTACATTTAGATGTAGATATACTAGTTTCTTTATGTCAGTAGACACCTAAAAAATGAACAGGGACCCGAGCACCTGAGAGTTGACAGCATTATGATAGGCCCTAGAAGTTGTGACACCCTAATCGAAGAGTGGAATTGGAAGCAGTATTTTATGCAAGTGAATTTTCCAAATTGGAAGACTCCCTCTCTTGGAGATTATGTATGTATGTAATATACGTGTGTACCGGCCATTTACACCTGCACACTTACAAGTGTGGTTCAGGTAAGCAACCGTGAGCACTTCCTCCTGGGGCCCAAGCACATGCGCTGTCCTGCGCACCCTTACCCCTGCGGTGCTTTCACACGTGACGTTTGTGCATGTCTTCTCTGTGTCCCACTGCTTCTGTATTTGTCTCCTTTTAAACTCTGTCTCTTCCTTCTGGCAGCTGCCTTTTCTCACAGTCTTTGCGTGCCAGCCTAAATCAACTTTGTTGGGTTTTTTTGCACTTTTTGTGTTTTTTACCCCAGTCCAAACCCTTCAGATCTGCTCTGAGCCAGTCCTTTCAGTGAGCTTTGTTAGCTGGTGTCTTGAGAGCAGTGTGTTGAGGGCTTTCTCATAGCCCATGGCCTCTGAGACCTGGAGACGTCTCCATGAAATAAGGTTCCATGAGTATGGGGGGCTTTTTCTCTGGCAGGATAGGTGCTTCCTGAGCGGTTGACAAGCCTCTGAAAGCAGAGCGTGTTGACATGCGCGGGTGAAGAAGGGTCGGCATTGCTGCGTGCTTGGCCATCTCCACCTGGGCCCGTGTGGGTGTGTCTTGTGTTGGAGGATGGGGTCCACCTGATGGGCCCCAGGGCTGCTGTGCTCTGCCAGGGGTGGGGCCGAGGACACGCTGGCCCGTACTTCCTCAGGGCCTTCTCAGCCGAGCTCAGTTGCGGAGCCTTTGACTTCCCTCATGATATGCCCTTGAGGTTTAACAGCTCAAGCCTTCCGCGCAGTTTTGAGAGGTAGGATGCCTTAAAACGGAGAGTGGGCGTGCATGGAAACAACCCAAGAATTTTCCTGGGTTGTCTTTTTAAAAAAAAAATATATTTTATTGATTATGCCATTACAGTTGTCCTATTCCCCCGTTTAGTTCATGTCCATGTGTCACAAGTTCTTTAGCTTCTACATTTCCCATACTATTCTTGCCCTCCCCCTGTCCATTTTCTACCACCGCCTATGCTACTTATTCTCTGTACCTTCTTACCCCTTCTTCTCCTCCCACTCCCCTGTTGCTAACCCTCCATGTGATCTCCATTTCTATGGTTCCACTCCTGATCTAGCTGCCCTCTTGGTTTGCTTTTGTTTTAGGTGTGGTTGTTAATAACTGTGCCTTTGCTGTCCTTTCACTGTTCATATTTTTTATCTTCTTTTTCTTAGATAAGTCCCTTTAACATTTCATATAATAAGGGCTTGGTGATGATGAACTCCTTGAATTTGACCTTATCTGAGAAGCACTTTATCTGCTTCTAAATGAAAGCTTTGCTGGATAGAGCAATCTTGAATGTAGGTCTTTGGATTTCATGACTTGGAATACTTCTTTCCAGCCCCTTCTTGCCTGTAAAGTCTCTTTTGAGAAATCAGCTGACAATCTGATGGGCACTCCTTTGTAGATGACTGTCCCCTTATCTCTTGCTGCTTCTAGAATTCTCTCCTTCATTTTAATCTTGGCTAATGTAATTATGATGTACTTTGGTGTGTACCTTCTTGGGTCCAACTTCTTTGGGACTCTCTTAGTTTCCTGGATTTCCTGGAAGTCTATTGCCTTTGCCAGACTGGAGAAGTTCTCCTTCATTATTTGTTCAAATATGTTTTCCACTCGTGTCTTTTTCTCTTCTCCTTCTGGTACCCCTGTAATTCAGATGTTGGAATGTTTAACGTTTAAAGGTGTCCTGGAGGTTCCTAAGCCTCTCCTCATTTTTTTGAATTCTTGTTTCTTATTGTTTTCTGTTTGGTCATTTTTTTCTTTCTTCTGGTCCATTCCATTGATTTGAGTCCCAGTTTCCTTTCCATCACTCTTGGTTTCCTGTGCATTTCCCTTCATTTCAATTAGTTTAGCCTTCATATGTTCCTCTAATTTTTGACTAAAATCAACCAGTTCTGTGAGCATCCTGATCACCAGTGTTGTGAACTGTGCATCTGAAAGGTTGGCGATCTCTTGGTTGCTTAGAGGTATGGGCTCTGGGGCTTTGAGCTGTTCTTGAGCCATACATAATGGTCTGTTCTGGTCTGTTTGCGCCTGTTATGTATGAGGGGCAGAGCCTTAGGTGTTCACCAGCATAGGGCGACCCAGGTCGCTGGATTGTGATGTTGTATGTGGGGGCAGGGTCATAGAGGGGCATTGCTGTTTGTTCTGCTCTCTCTTGGATTTCGGTCCCCTCTGCTGCTTCCTGCAAGCAAACCGGGGCCCCCTGGTGCCAGCTTCCAGGTGTGTGGGCCTGTGCACCCTCCAGGACCCTGTGGGTCTCTCCGACAAACTCTCTGTGAGCCTGGGAGCTTCTTCTGCATCTCGATCCCGAAAGTTTTTTCAATTGGTGCTTTTAGGCTTTATTTCCCAGTGCTGGGGTCCTGGTTTGTGTGGTCTGACTCATTGCTTGCTCCTTCGCCTGGTTTATCTGTATGCGAATGTGTGACTGTGGTTAGCCAGTCGCCTTGTGCCCTCACTGGGTCTGCCTGTTGCCACCCCAGGCCTGAGATCCATCAACCGCCTTCGCCTCCGCCCCTGGGTCGGTCGGACCAAAGGATCTTTCCAGCCCAACCCCACTCCACCTCTGACTCTGCCCCTCTTACCGGTCTGGCTGAGTGGTTCATTGTTGTCGGACTTCCGTACAGTTCAGTTTTCTGTGTTTTGTTTGCGTTTTTGTTACTAAAACTTTGTTGTCTTTAAACTTGGTTGTGCGAGGAGGCACAGTGTTTCCACCTACGCCTCCATCTTGGCCGGAAGTCCCTGGGTTGTCTTAAAGTTTGAATCCTGAAGTTCATTATGTGGTGAGTTGTTCTGAACCCTTCTCTGTTGAACTGGACATGGGTTCCGTATACCAGTGGCCTTCTTCTCCTGTGGGGACTTGGAACAGCAGAATGGCGTCGTCGGCCTCTTTGTGTGTCTTTAATTGGTTACTTTCCCGTCTTTGTTACGAATAGCAGTTCTGGTAAGATAGGTTTTAGGACTATATATTCTCGTGATTTCCTTGAAGGAGTTTTACTGATAGAACACAGTTAGCTTAGTGTACTTAGTTTCTTGAAGAAATATGTGTTGTTTTAGTGTTTCTCGGAACATCGGCCCTGCAAGATGTAGGCTTTCTCTGAAAATCTACACTGGCTAAATCTGAGAAACACAGTTTGCTGTGTTCCTCTTCAAGTTTGCACGGAAGGTTCTGAGAAGAGTGTTTGGATGTATTTAAATTGTCTCTCCCCAAGCCTGTTGAGCTCTGAAGTCCTTTCTAAGCCACTCGCTGCTGCTGTCCTGGGGGCGTGCGTGCCTTGGAGGATGCGTTTGTCAGTGTGGGGCAGTGAAGGAAGACGCTTCTGGGATCTGGGTGCTCCTGTGGTTTCAGCTGCGGGTGCTGCATATATCTGCCTGGTTTTGCGGGTCACCGTGGATGCTGTGGGTGGGACCCTGATCACCACACACCCACATGAGGCCACAGTGGTTTCCGGTACAGGGGCTCTCTCCTGTTGCTCTGGCAGTGGGCTCAGATTCTGCACAGAGCGATGGCCAGCGTTCTGCACGGAAGAGCCTGGCTGCCCACCTGCCCTCACCTGCATGGCCTCTGCCCAGGCGGGGCCCTGCATGTTCTCCCAGCCCCTCCCTGGCCCCTCCAAGCCCATTCCCCTCCTCCCTCTTCTCTCCCTGCAGTGCTGGTCCCTGTGCTCCCTACCGGGTGCCATCTCCCCCTCCCCCCGCTAAAGCGGGTTCCTGTCACTTGGGCACAGGCGTGTTGCTGTGTGCGTTGGCACCCTCTCCCCCACTGGAGCCCCAACTCTGGGAGCACAGGGGACGCTGAATGCACAGCTGTGGCACCAAGTTCCAGCCTTGGACGGGGGCAGGGGTGGCGACGGCAGACTGCAGCAGTGTCCTGGTGTGGGAATGGCGCAGTTTCAGGACGTTTTTGGCCTCTCCGACTCAGTTGCTCCCAGCTAGTTGGCTGGCTGGGCTGTTTCACACATGGAAACACCTTTGCCCATGTTATGTTGGACGGGAATAGACAGTGACTGCATGTTTTCTCTGAAAAGCAGCATCTCGGACTTGAAATGCTCCTGTTGCCGGGAAGCTTGTCTAAGGGTGTCTTTTCTCCCCACAGCAACACCTGCGGAAGTGGATGGAGGTGGTGGTCCTCACCCACAAAGGGGGCCAGAGGAGCGACGGAAACGTGAGTGGCGCGGTGGCTGCTGGGAGGGCCGCCGTGGGCTCTGCCGCCGGCCGGGGTCTAGTTGGCTGGGGTCAGAGCCTGTTGAGTCGCGGCACAGGTTTTATTGGCATCATGCTTTAAAAGTTTCTCTTGCTTGTTAACAGTTTTTTTTATGTTTTTTTAAAACCTCCCTTTATTCATTTTAACATGACATCTTTGTTGATGAGAATTTGGGGAAGCTCGAAATGTTTGTGTTTTCGTTTTCCTAGTTTTGCTTTAAAGTGTACTGAGTGTGCTTTCTGGATGTTCTGGCAGCTGCTGCTGTTCCCACGGTGGTGACTCCTCAGCTGTTGTTCTCCATCGCTCTCTGTCCCCATCACCTCAGAACCGAACAGTGGTTTTAGGAGAACGTAACGAAGAATTACGTAAAAATAAAAGAATTTATGTTTTCTAGGTCTGCACCCCTCACCCCAGTTGTTTGCCAGAGTCACATGGCCCGTACTGGAAAACACAGATTGCTGGTTTTGAGGGCGAGCCACTCGAAGTCTTTGCACTTGATAGTGGTTATTGAAGATGAGCAGCTCTTGCTGCCTTGTCTCTCGTCTTACTTGTACACGTCAATGTGATTTGAAACTATTTCTGAAGTCGACGCCTGTCCTGTCAGTGAGGTGGTGTTTCCCGGGTCCCCGTGTCGCCAGGTGCCACCGTGTCCTGGGGAGGGACCCCTGTAGCTCTTCAGAGGCGTAGTCCCTGTGGCTCTTGTCCTGCTGTGCCTGTGTGTCAGATGCCGTGTTTCATCCCGACTTGGTTTTTTTATTTTGGCTTCATTATGCTTTGTTTCGACCATTCCACGTCACGTGTTTTATTTATGTAAGTCTTGTTTCTTGTTGCTTCTAAAGAGCGAACTCTGAGCAAAGCTAAACCAGGATTTTTAACTTTGAGGACTGGTATACCATCCATGACCTCTTTGAAGGTTTATTATTGATGAAAACAGGAAAAAAGCCAGGGGAGCTCGGTGGGCAGAGCAGAGTGTATTTTAAAAAGCCTGAGCCCTGGGGGGCAGGTGTACGTGCCTCTGTGCTTTTCCTCCCTTCTTCCACCCCTTAGGTTTCATGGCTCTAAATTTCACACTTGTTTTTACAGAAGGGGTTAATTACCTGAAACACCCAGCAGTTCCAGAATAAACAGTTAAAAACCTGTGGGTAGATGAATGCCTTCCCTTAGATCACATTGTTTTTCCAGGGGTCGTGGGTGGGGGCAGTGGCACAGGTCACAGGAGATGGACACAGGGAGCCCTTGAGCTCCTGCCGGCGGAAACATGCTGGTGGTCGAGTGGGTGTATTCCTCAAGAGGCTCAGGGACGCCCGGCTGTGTGAGGAAGGCTGCAGGCCTGAGCCCAGGACAGGATGTGTGGTGTCCCCAGGCCGTGTGGCTGTGGCCCCACTGCCTCCTTCTAGGCCAAGCCTGCCTTCCTGCTCCTGGGCCCTGGTCACTTTCCAAGCATGCTGTCCGGGGTTGGGAGTGGGGCTCGAAAGCAGTTTGTTCCTTGTTGGTCAAGTCCCTGAATAATACTGTTTTGTTGGGAAGCCACTAAAGACTTCAGGCCACTAAATAGTTGCCTGAAAATCAGCAAAAGCCTGTTTGTAATGTCAGGCACCCCTGCTGATTGGAGATTTGCCCATCATCTTGTTCAGGAAGGCTTACCCATGTAGCACTGGACTTACAGGGCAGAATTCAGGACCGCCCATGATGCCATGTTTCTGTGCACACCTAGCACACACACACACATGCCAACACAACACATTCCTGACATACATGCACATATGTACACATCCACAGCTCTACTTGACAGGACGCTCAGGTGTCTCAGATGCCCAGCCGTAGCAGTGGGCTCTTCTGAGCTTTTGGGGCCTCAGACACACCTCATTGGTGGGGCTTAAGCCCCCTGGTGATCTTGACTTTGGCTGGGATAGAGGTTTTTGAAAGTGTCTTAGCACTTTACTAAAAAGCTTGAAGTATTCACTCTAAACAAAACAGTTACTTGAATGTATTTATTTGCCTACAACAAGGTTCTGCACTCTCTCCCCTCCACAAGAATTCCGAATTTCTGTGTTTGAGAACGTGGCGTGTGGGTGGGAGGCACTCGAGTGACGCCATCAGCAGGGCTCTGCTTGACGCCTGAGGGGGGAGGTGCTACTGCTTTTTTTTTTTTTGCTGCTGAGCATTTATTAATTATTGTGTGCTTTCTGATAATTGTGTCTTTACTGTCTTGTTTACTCCAATAACCTACGCTGTGTACGAGTATGCGGGAACTTTTTATGTAAATAACGTGAATAGAAAAAAGATGATTTTCCTCCCCACCCTCAGGAGAGCATTTCAGAGTGCGGGAGATGCTCCTTGTCTCCATTCTGTCAGTTCGAGGTGAGAACAACCTATTAAAAGTCAGTTTGTGACTTGCAATGTGAAGAACAGTTTATATTTTCTTTTCTTTTCTTTTGTTACCTTTCTGTTGCCTTTTTTCATGCTGTGATTTTTGTTTTGGTTCAGCCTGCCATGGAAGGGGTGGAGGTGAGAACCCCAGTGGAGGTGCAGGAGGGCTGTGGCCGCACCCGGTTTGGCTGTGACTTGTGGTTCTGTGGTGGACAGAGTGCGTTGTGCCCTCGAGTGCAGTGAGCTGTACTGTCTGTCTGTGGCAGAGTCGTGTCAGTGCCGTTGCTGTGACCTGTCCCGGTGCCACGCATGTTCTTGCCCAGGATGTTCGACATGAGATTTTAAGTTCTCTGGTTTCCTACATGTCAGAGTTGCAGTATCTCAGCCTTTGAGATTTCCCTGGGTTTTGCTGTCATAGTTCGTATGAACTCGTATGTCTAACAGCTATGGAGGGGACACTCCACAGAGACTGTAATATTCTTGCTAGAAAACGGGGACAGTTAGATAGTTATGCTGACGGGCTGCCTTGAACTTTAGACCCTCACAGCTACCCCACACCGAGCCCCCCGATGTGGCCACCACACTGAGACTGTGAGAGCCCGACTCCGAGACTTCCCCCGCCTTCTGTAAAATGGGGACGATATCACGCCATTTCTGCCCTCGGATGGTTTTGCGACACTGCTTTGGAAACGGAGACCTGTGCCCCGAGAGCACCGTTACCAGAACGGCGCTCTGATTCTGAACTAGAGCTCCCTCCCTCTCCCAGAGCCCTGAAAACGCCGTAGACGAGAACCCCAGAGATGGCGTGGAAGTGACAGCCAGCCGATATTTCTCAGTTCTTACCCATCTCCTTGTTCTGCCTTTTGGTTTAAAGAGGATTTTAGAGACGTACCTCACAAGCTGTGGTCCCTCATGACTGTTATCATCCCCATCTTACCGAGCCGAGGGTGAGGGACGTCCTGCCGCACACCGTCCAGGCCGGGCGGGCGTGCGTGCGTGCGTCAGGACGTCCTCCCAGCCTGTGGTCATGGGGGATTCCCTTTAATGGCAGATGCAACTCTGCGGGGTTGAAACTGAGAACTACACTTAGCAATTGGCCACTGACCTATTGGCACATCTGAAAAGTGCAAAATTGTTGGTGTTTTTCCATTTTCCAGTGTGATTCAGTAAAGCAGTTGTCAGCCTTATTTTTGGGCCTGGCTCACAAATAATCAAAATCATGGTCAGTCACGTATTGACATTGCTATTTCCAGGGCAAACACTTAAGTGTTTTTTGAGGACTTTGTGTTAAATTTTGAGGGCAAAATAAGTCTTTGCCTTCAGAGCTTAGCACATTGGGAAGACCCCATGATGCCACAGAAAACCGAGGGAATCCTGCCACTCTCACGAACACACCCTCCCAAGGGGCCAGTCCGGCCGCTCCCCCCCTCCCCCTGAGAGGGTCTGCAGGCCGAGGGGCATTAGCCTCCTTAGGCCACAGCTGTACGTGGGGTTGGCGAGTTGTGCGTTTTACATGTTACCTCTTTGCTTCTGGTGGCTAGCCTTGCGAATGCAGCTAGACTGTAGTAGGGCCTGTAGTGATGTGGGCGTCTCTAGCTGGTGAAGTTAATCGGCCTCTTTTGTAATTTCTGTTTTTTTTCAATAGGAAATGAAAATTTGTTCGGCAATCATAAACCTCTTCCATCTGATCCCAGCCGCCCCTCAGACCCTGGTCAAGCCTTTGCTGGAGGTTGTAATGAAGACCGAGAGAGCCATGCTGATTGAGGTAACGCTCTGACGTGGGGTTAGTGCCGAGCTGTCTCCGTCTGTTGCTTGTAATGCTTTCCCGTGGTTATGTTTTAGCTGAAGTAGTCTGACAGTTTAAAGGTACCAGATACTGATAGTTGCTTGTGGTGTTAGCACATGAACAGTCACGGGGGAGAGAAGCACACGCCTCTCCCATGTGTTTGTGCCGTGTGTTTCCTAGGCCGGCAGCCCCTTCCGGGAGCCACTGATCCGGTTCCTGACCCGGCACCCCTCGCAGACAGTGGAGCTGTTCATGATGGAGGCCACGCTGAACGACCCGCAGTGGAGCCGGATGTTTATGGTAGGGGTGCACAGGCGGGGGTGTCCCTGCCAGCCGTGTCAGCCGCTGGGCCTGCCACCCGAGGTTCCCATTTCAGTGCTCAGTGGCTGGCTTCCTATTTCCCTAATGCGCAGGGCCCGTCACCAGTCACGCCCCTTTTTTTGTTACAAAATCTTGTAGTACGTCATGAGCATCTAGTTCTGTGACAGCAGTATCACAGTCAGGCACACCATATGATGTTTTAGGTGAACAGTTCAAGTTAAAACTGTAAGTTGTTACACCCATGTTACTACCCGACCAGTTGCCCTGAGGCAGGCTTCACTGCTGCCAGACCCTGTGTTTGTAGGTTAGAAACACCACTGTTGTGTATGGAAGGAGCTCGTGTCCAAGGGTCTCTCCCTGCAGGAGATGGTGGTAACCAGTGAGCAAGCTGCTAGTATTGTCGAAATCATAATCATATCCTGTGGTTACTGGCTAAAAAGTGTTTTTAAAAAAGCATGTTCACTGTGTTTTTTTAATTTTTTTCCAGTTTGCCTAGAGAGATTTAAAGGAACCTTAAAAGTTTATGTCATCTGAACCTTTTGTGATTTTTTTTTAATTGGCTTAAAATGCCTTGCTTTGTTTTTAGAGTTTTTTAAAGCACAAGGACGCCAGACCTCTGCGTGACGTGCTGGCAGCTAACCCCAACAGGTTCGTCGCCCTGCTGGTGCCTGGCGGCACCCAGACTGCTGTGCGCCCCGGCTCGCCCAGCACCAGCACCATGCGCCTGGACCTGCAGTTTCAGGCTGTCAAGGTAATGTCCCCTCATTAGACACCTGAACTCTTACGAGCTTCGTTGAGATGCAGGGAGAACCCTGCTGGGACCCTAATTGTATTGCCTTTGACAGATCATAAGTATTATAGTGAAAAACAACGACTCCTGGCTGGCCAATCAGCACTCTCTGGTGACCCAGCTGAAACGCGTGTGGGTCAGTGAGAACTTTCAAGAAAGACACAGGAAGGAGAGCATGGCCGCCACAAACTGGAAGGAGCCCAAGCTGCTGGCCTACTGTCTGCTGAATTACTGCAAGTGCGTGCACCTCTTGGGTTTATGTCATGTGACCCGTCTCGTCCAGTGTGTGGCCTTTTCTGGTCTGAGCGTAGTTGTGGTTCCTCGGGCACGGGCAGTCCCCTGTGGTGTGGAGGATGGGTCATGGTGCAGCTGTTCAGAATCAGACGAGGCGGAGGTAATGCGTAGTTAGGAACATGCCACGACCCACCCCGTGTTCTCCCTCACTGCAGGAGGAACTACGCAGACATAGAATTGCTGTTCCAGCTGCTCCGAGCCTTTACTGGTCGTTTTCTCTGCAACATGACGTTCCTGAAAGAGTACATGGAGGAAGAGATTCCCAAAAATTACAGCATTGCTCAAAAACGTGCCCTGTTTTTTTACTTCGTGGATTTTAATGACCCCAGCTTTGGAGATGAACTGAAAGCCAAGGTCAGCCCCACTGTCCTTCAGCAGAAGCCGATGGCATTTAGCTGCTTTCCTGGGGAGCAAAACTGCTGCCTGTGCTCCGCTCCGCCATTGTTGGCACTTGAGCAGCTTCATTGGGGGGCCGGGGTGGTGCCGTTGTTGGGGACCGGGGACAGTCCAGCAGTGAGCCGGTGTTGGAAAGTAGCCGGCTACTTTCCAACTTGGAAACTTGTTAGTTTCCTCATTTTTACTTTTTCTAAGTGGAATTTATTGGGGTGACATTGGTCAATGAGATTATGTAGGTTTGAGGTACGGTTTCCTTATCCTTAGAAAATCACTTGTTTTGAAGTGAGAAGAGTAGACCAGTGTCTCTTTTCCTCCGCGTTCAGCCTGACTGTCCATGGGCCCTTCCAGTGCAAGTCAGGGTTGCCAGTCACACCTGCGACGGAGTTCTGCTTCAGGGGCTGCAGTGTGACCGCACGTGGGCCTGCCCACTGTGTCAGCGAGACACAGCATGGCTCTGTCCTCTTCCTTCCTGACTGTTCATCTTTTTGCAGGTTCTGCAGCACATCTTGAATCCTGCCTTCTTGTACAGCTTCGAGAAGGGGGAGGGAGAACAGCTCCTAGGACCTCCGAACCCAGAAGGCGACAACCCAGAAAGCATCACCAGCGTGTTCATAAGCAAGGTGGCTGACTGACCGCACCAGGGCTTGAAAAGTCACTGGGTAGAGTGTGTGTGTGTGCGTGCACGTGTGAATTAAGTGGGTTCACTGCAGTAGGCTCAGTTCCCCAAGGCTTTTATTTTCCACGATTGCGTGCATTTGTAGTAAGTGTACAGCAGTCTCCCTCGTTCATGGAGGGTCATGTTCCAAGGCCCCGGGGGGGGGGGAAAACCACAGGTGGCACTGACCCTGCATGTGCTGCCTTTTCCTGCACACACAGACAGGCCTGTGGTAAAGTTGGATTACCAGTTAGGCACAGTTAGTGATTAACAACAGTAATGGAATGGTTACAGCAGTATGTTGTCATGAAACTTGTGGGAACATGGCCGTCTCTCAGAGTAGCTCTCTCTGTGCTGTGCTCCCTTACTGTCCCGATGCTGTGAGGTGGTCCAGTGCCAGCCCTCCACCCGGCCTGTGTGTCACCGTGCGCCCTCAGTGAGCCTCCTGGCGCCGTTCACCGCAAGGCCGTCCTGCCACCGTCTCCGTGGAGGCTCAGTGCTCACTGGCAGAACATGCTTCTGTCTGTGTCTTCCACCCACAGATTCAATACCTTTTCCATCCTAAGCACATGCTTACTTGCTCTGTTGTCCTGATTTTTGCAACAGCAAAACCAGCACGAATTTCTTTCACCTTATTCACAATTTCACAGATAGAAGCCTCATTCTTTCCAGAAGATCCTAGCAACCTCTCCAGACTCTCAGCTTCTTTTCTCTCCTTGTTGAGAATTTTACCTTTCCACTTAAAGGACACACTTCCTGGCCTCTCCATGGCACATCCGAATTGCCAGCATCCCTACTCTGCAGGTCTGAGGGCATCGTCCAGTAAATCCGGGGTTGCCTGACCACCGGGCTGCAGTGCCCCAGCGGCCAGTCAGATGTTGAGACAGCTCTGGCGTGAAATGGGCAGGCCCGGTGCTGCGTGCACAGATGGACGACTCAAGTCCTGGGCAGGACAGGGTGGGATGGCGAGAGATTTCATCCTGCGTCTCAGGAAGGCACACAGTTTAAATTTAGGAAGTATTCCTGGACTTCTCCATGCAATACTTTCGGACCATGGTGGACTGTAGGTAACAAACTGGGAAAAGTGAAACCGTTGGGGGGAGGGCAGACACTTCTGTGTGATTCTCAGTAGTGAATTTTTAAAGGCAGTCTTGCTTTGGAATGAATTAACTTTTCTATGTTAATAGATTCCAGTGAGAAATGATTATCATAACGACAGTTCAGGTGTCAGAGTATTTTCGTAGAAACCCCTGTTGCTGGTCAGTAGAGTTTTGACATTTTGTTCCATCTTTAGCGTTGCAGAGGACTCTCCTACCAGCCAGTGAGGGTGCTGGACTGGATCCAGGTGCTGCCGTGACCCTTGGTGATGACACAGCTTTGTGGCAGGGCAGCGTCTGAACTTGGCTTAGGTTTCAAGGTCTTTGCATTTTCACAGTAGTGTTTCCTGTTTGCACTAAAGAGTTTTTTCCACTTCGTGTTTCCTTGGGCAGTGCCTGCTTTGTGTCTTCCCCAAAGCCTGGCTGGCTGTCCCATGCAGGCCCGACTGTTGGACATCCCGGCAGGTGCTGTCAGATCGAGTGCCCTGCACATGGGTGGCCTGTTGGGGTGCTGTGAGCGGCGGGTGGCCCAGGCCTGCAGCAGCATGTGCGTGGGGACGCTCGCCGGAAGCAGGCTGTTACTCACCCGCCCATTGCCTTTTCATTCGGCACCCCACACAGAGTGGGCTGCTGTTCCCACTGACAGGTTGCTCTGCTGGTCCTCATGCAGTCGTCCCTTCTGCAGTTCCGACCCCACTCTCGCCTCCCAAGGGAGTGAGAGTCGAGCCCGAGAAAGTATGTTTGGTCTCCATTACTGACTCAGCCCAAGTGAGGAGGTGGGATTTTGAGTGTCAGGTGAAGATAAATGGCTCTGGGCTGGCTGAAGCCCTGGGGTGGAGCCGCAGCCAGCCCCCCAGTCCTGCGGACCCTGTGGATACGCCGTTGTGATGGAAGGTGTCAGCCTTTCAGGTGCTGGGCGGCTGAGAGTAGTTAGCACACTAGGTAGCTGAATCGGGTGGCGCAGTCTAGTACTTGATTCAATAGAGGCGTACAGAGTACTGACCAAAGAGTGCTCATCGTCTTTTCTCATATCCGTGAGACACATATAAAAATCCATCAGATACTTGATTACGTAGAAAACCAGAACAGTTTTCTTAGAAATCGAGATAATATTTTTTTAGGTAACATTTCCTTTTTTTTAAAAGATTTTATTTATTTATCTTTAGAGGGGAGGGGAAGGAGAGGGGGAGAGAAACATCAGTGTGTGGTTGCCTCTTGTGTGTCCCCCACTGGGAACTGGCCTGCAGCCCAGGCATGTGCCCTGACTGGGAATCGGACCACGAACTCTTAGTTCATAGGCCCCATGCTCAGTCCACTGAGCTACACCAGCCAGGGCTCAGGTAACATTTTCTGATCCTAACACTGAAAAATAAGGACTGGATAATTAATGGTTGACCAGGAAAAGAAGTCTCAACTGCTTGGAAATTAACAGCCTCTGTCCTAAATCACTTTGTATCAAAGAGGAAGTCCTCTTCCACGTCAAGCCCCGATACCCACTGCATTCTGACTATAAGCCTGCTCTTTATCTCCAAAGTGTTGCAATAAATTCACTGAATTCCTACCATAAATATTAAAGGAAACTTGATAAGACATTATTGGGACCCTCATTGTGAAACTTACATAATTCTGTAGATGGGGTTTGTGTGTGTGTATCTTCTTTAAGGTTTAACCTTGTGTGACTCTCGGTAGGCCACACATTTCAAAACCAGAGGTGAGTTCCTTTCTGCCGGCCTTCCCCGCAGGCCCTGGACCCCGAGAAGCAGGCGGACATGCTGGACTCCCTGAGGATCCACCTCCTGCAGTTCGCCACACTGCTGGTGGAGCACGCCCCCCACCACATCCACGACAACAACAAGAACCGCAACAGCAAGCTGCGCCGCCTGATGACCTTCGCCTGGCCCTGCCTGCTCTCCAAGGCCTGTGTCGACCCAGCCTGCAAATACAGTGGACACCTACTTCTGGCGCACATTATTGCCAAGTTTGCAATACACAAGAAAATTGTGCTTCAGGTACTTTGCGAGGCTCCCTCCTGTCTGCCTGCCAGTCACGCACGCTTCCACACCCGCGCCGTCGCACCCCTCCTGTTTGTGGTCCTTCCTGATGCCATTCAGTAATGCCGGTCTCCGCCACTCACGAGTATTCGTTCCTCGCTTCTCCCAGCCACTGCTCTGTCATGTTGCCCTGCAGCCTTGCTCTTGAAACGACACAGTGTCCCTATTGTCCACCTCGCCCTCCTCTGCCCATTGCGTTCTGGCTTCCAGTTTTTTCTGTTGAAAATGTTTTGGTCAAGGGCCCTGGCCACCCCTTGCTGTGGACAGTGGGTACTCGTGGTCCTCACTGCAGCAGCCCCTGCTGTGTGACAGCCCTGAGCACATCTTTCCTGCCTCCCTCCGTGGCTTGGCTCTGATGTCCGACAGCCCGGGATCCGAGTCCTTTCTCCTGCTCTGGAGTCCATGGCCCTGCGTGGGTTGGTTACTGTCTCTGTGTGGAGTTCAGTGTAGTGACGGACTCGAGTGCTCAGCCTGGCTTTTCCATTACGCCTTTGGGAAGTAGTTGCTCTTGTCCTGTCCTGTGAGGTCACCTTGTTTCCCTCACACTCCTTTGTGAGTGTTTGTGGTATTAAAGCTCAGGCCCTGAAAGGCCAGCGAGTGGCCTCTCAGATGTCACCTGCTGTGGGCACGTGAGCTTTTATAAACACAGCCTCTGTCGTTGGCACTGCTCACCCCAGTCACCCCACCTGCGAGGCCCTCTCATGTCGTCCCCATCCCCCCTCACCAGGGCCTGGGCAGCCCCGCTGATGTCCAACCCCTTCATGTCCCTCCACCCTTGGTACCACTGGGCAGTCTTCGTGTCCCCTGAACTTAGGTACCTGAGCCACTCACATAAATGTTGTGAGGTCACCTCTGATCATGGTCCCTTCCATTCCATTTTTTCTGCTGTGGCCAGAGTGAAAGGGTTTGTACACCTTGGGTGACGTCCTACAAGTAAAGTCAGACATTGGTGTCAGCAAGGAGCCAGTCTCGCCCCCCCCACCCCCCACCCCCGCCAGGCCTGGGCACATGGGGAGCGCGTTGGGAGCGCTGGGGAGCGCTGGGGAGCGCTGGCGTGCATGTGTTCATTGGTCAGGATTGACGAGGGGGGGAGCAATAGTGTCATTTCTCAGTAAGTGAGCCTGGAGGGATTTTGTGAAAATTGTTTTGCATCAGTCTGCCTGGGTTCTAAGAGATTGTTTTTGTCTTGTTTTAAAGCCTTCATTCTCACCTTAGGGAAACCTTTCTCTCCTGCCTCAGGTTTTCCACAGTCTTCTCAAGGCCCACGCGATGGAGGCCCGAGCCATTGTCAGACAGGCAATGGCCATTCTGACCCCGGCTGTGCCAGCCCGGATGGAGGATGGGCACCAGATGCTGACCCACTGGACGCGCAAGATCATCGTGGAGGAGGGGCACACGGTCCCTCAGCTGGTGCACATTCTGCACTTGATAGTGCAGCATTTTAAGGTCTGTGGGGAAGCGCTGTGGATTGGCATGTGAGGCGTTTTCAGGCTTTCAGTTTCTGCAGGCCTAGGGGTTGCTCACCTTTCATGGAGGGGTTTCAGGTCCATTGGTGTGCATGTGTGTGCGCACGTGTGGCCCTGTCAACATGGAAGTTGCTGTTGTGTAGGGTACAGGGCCGTGTCTTCTTGCCCAGTGGACTGTGTGTTTCTTGTAAACACAAGAAATGTGTCACTGCTCAATGAGCAGGGGACACAGACGGAGTGTTGCTTTGGGCGGAGTTATCGTTAACTGTAGGTTCTGGTGACTTGGCCCCAAAAGTTGTTCTTGTTGCTGGCATCTCCTCTCTATAGCCGTTGCCCACTTTGTTGCGTTTACATAAATTCAACAAATTAAATATTTTAAATGGGTAAGTATTTCTTGTAGATTTGGGGTTTGAGGAGAAAGGAATTCATGGTGTAAAGTTGAAAGCCAACTCTGTTAGCACTGGGAATTTGCTTCCTGGCATGGCCGAAATGCAGTGCCAGCGAGTCTGAAGTTCCATGCGTGTGACTAGACCATCTGCCTAAAGGGAATTCATAACTGGTGTTTCTAAGAGACGGTGATAGAATGAGGAAGCACACGTGCTGTTGTGTTGGGGCTCCGCCAGGGGTGGGGGAGTGTTGTGGGCGCGAGGCAGGTTGTGTGTGTGCTTGTGTGCCTGTGTGCTGGGGCCATGGTGTCCCCGGTGTGACAGAAGCCCCCGGCCCATAGGTGTACTACCCGGTGCGGCACCACCTGGTACAGCACATGGTCAGTGCCATGCAGAGGTTGGGCTTCACCCCCAGTGTCACCATTGAGCAGAGGAGGCTGGCCGTGGACCTCTCGGAAGTCGTCATCAAGTGGGAGCTGCAGAGGATCAAGGACCAGCAGGTAGGGTGGCGGCCCCCTCCCGGGGGTCCTCTCCTTGCGGCCCCACCCGTGTTCCCTGCACTGTGCAGGCGGAACCAGCAAAGTCAGTCGCGTGTTCTTTCTAAGCCGGATTCCGACATGGACCCAAACTCCAGTGGAGAAGGAGTCAACTCCGTCTCGTCCTCCATTAAAAGAGGCCTGTCGGTGGACTCCGCCCAGGAGGTGAAACGCTTCAGGACGGCTGCGGGAGCAATCAGCGCGGTAAGCCCGTGTGTGCACCCTCCCTTAGGCCTCGTGTGGCACACGTGCTCCCGAGGTACTTCCTGCCCCGTCAGACGTATTTTCCTTTGTGCCCCTCACTCCTTATTGGAGGCTGGTGCCGTGATTGGTTCCTTACAGAAGGGCGTCAGGAGAAGCTCTTTGGGGCAAGAAAATTGACTTGGGCCCATGTGCCCGGGCTGTGGCTCTGCTCCCGCTGTTACGGTGCAGGCAGGCACCCATCGCCTCTCACCGGGGTCTCACTGCTGATGCCGCCTGACAGCGCCCTCGCCCCCTCCTCCCTCCGCGTCACACTCGTCACAAGGCTGAGTACCAGCTTAAGCCAGGGGAAGCTGGGTGAATTGTACATGGGGCCTCTGTACTGTCTTTGCACATTCTTGTGAATATTCTAGTCATTTCAAACAAAAATCTTAAAAGATGAAGACAGTCTTTTCCCTCAGCCAGCCTTCCCCTTGGCCCTCGCCTCCAGAGCCTGCGTCACCGGGCCCTCTGGTGGGGTCCCTGCCCTGGGCCTGCTCACGCTACCCAGCCACTCGTCCTTTGCCCCACTCCAGAAGCACACAGGTTTGGTGCTGTTTCGGGGCTTGTGTGCTGGGCCAGCCCCCCTCACTGGCTCAGTCTCCCCCTATGGCCAGGTCTTTATAGTCTGAGTGCCACCTCGATGGCAGCCTTTCTCTTCCACACCATGCCCCTTCCTGTCCCAAGCACGTGACCCATCACTTTCTCTGTGGCTACTTTGTTTATTAGTTGTGTTGGGGATAGCTGCCCCGGGTGTCCTCAGTGCTCGGAGCGGCATCTGTGCCCTGTTGCAGGCTGTGCGGGTCAGCGCCGCGCACGGGAGAGTGTTACTGAGGGCCGTCCTGCCGTTGCAGGTGTTCGGGAGGAGCCAGTCCCTGCCCGGTGCGGATTCCCTGCTGGCCAAGCCCATCGACAAGCAGCACACCGACACCGTGGTGAACTTCCTTATCCGCGTGGCTTGCCAGGTGCGTGTTCTGAGTGTCCTGTGGCCCATGTTTTTCGAGACAGACTGCTTGTTTACTGGTCACCTCTAGCATGTTGTCTGCGGCAGTTTAATCAGAAAGGGACAGACGAACCGAGGTCCGGTAGCTGGTCCTGTCACTCTGTCCCGAGTCTCATCGATTTCACGACAGGCTGATCATTCTGAAATTGGCCTTGTCTTATGTTTTGTGTGATTTTTAAGAAATATATTCTCTTTTAGCCGTGATGTGTGTCTTGTAATTGACGAAATCACAATGTTGGTGAAGTACAGCCTGGCCGCATGGCGATCTTGGGCAGATGACTGAACTGCCGGGTTACGGGGTTCACAAAGGGGTTGGGGCGGCCCATGGGGCACTGAGCAGCTCGTGTGTGTTCACAGCTTGCATTTACTTAGGCTTTCACGTCAGTGTGTGTTTTCATGGAGTTACTGGGAATCTGTTTCTAAAACTTCATTTTTATATCTCATAAAAACATTGTGAATGGAATTTTCCTAAGTAGTTTTTTAAAATTTGGGAATTTTTAAGTTCTTATAATTATTTTTTTTAAAAGTGTGTCATGTGATACTGTTGAGGCTTCCAAGCACTGAAAATAACCTACTGCACCAGAGGTTTTCAGCCTTGTTCATCTCATGGCACACATAAAGTAATTACTCAAATCTGCAGCACACGAAAAAGTATGTTTTTTGCCAACCTGACAGAATAAGTAATTATAATTGTGATTCCTTCACACTGGATGGCTATTGATGTGTTGGCTGTTGTCATTTTTTTATTTGATAATCTAAGGGAAAGGAGGTCAGCACCCCTGACTTACATAGTCAGAAATTGTGTGTTTTACAAACTCTTGCAGTGCACGGGTTGAAACATCTACTTAGCCAGGACCTTGTTGCCTGCTCTGGACATTAACCAGTCAATCACACACATGATTGCGAATCACCACCGATCCACTGCAAGGGGGAGGGAGGGCCCTGTGGGGGAGGCCCCTGGAGCCCTGAGGGCTGAGTTGAGGCACCTTCACGAGGGGATGGCTGGAGGGAGCTGGGGAGCCAGGGCATGGGCAGGGAGCAGTGTCCCAGAACGACTGTGAACGTGCCGTGACGCTGAGTGACTGCACTTCCAGGTCAACGACAACACCAGCACTGCTGGGTCTCCCGGGGAGGTGCTGTCCCGCCGGTGTGTGGCCCTCCTGAAGACCGCCCTGCGCCCGGACATGTGGTCCAAGTCGGAGCTGAAGCTGCAGTGGTTCGATAAGCTGCTGATGAGCGTGGTAGGCATGCAGGCTGCGGCTGCGGCCCGGCTCTCGGCCAGGCTACCCGAGCCCAGGGGCTGCTCCTGTGGCCAGGTGTGGCCTCCTCCACTTTCTCTTCCGGCCACTGCTGACCTTCAAGTCAAATAGCCAGACAAAATGGCTATTTTGTTTATCAGCAAAATGGGACTAGTAAAGGGAATCTAAGATGTAGCAGAAAACCACAGGGCCAGTCAGCAAGCAAAGGAGGGGAACGTTATATCCTAGAGGAAAAGCAGGAAGGTGGGCGGGGCTGTTTTGAACCAAAGGGCTTTGGAGCAGTGGAGGAAGTGAGTTCAGAGCAGTGACGGTTTCTGGTGGCTGTGTTGCAGGGCACGGCGCACGGCGGGCTCGCCCTTCGTTGCCGGGAGTGATGGGGCTGTGTGCGTTTTCTCCCCTGTCTCGGTGTGTGATTGACAGTTCTCCCCAGTGGGGTCTGTAATCGACCTAGTGGCAGTGCCCGAAGACTCCACCCTCTCGCCTCTGTAAACGGGGCTTCACTTTAATAATTTTCATACTGCTAATGAATTGGAGGAAAGTCACTCCCTAAACGTGGCTGTGGAAGCTCAGCTCTCACAGCACCAGGTGCGGTTAGTTTTGGAAATGGGACAGTCCTCTTGCCTTTCAGAGTCCCATTTTTTAAGTTGACATACTGATGGCATGAAATAAATGTTTTTAGTTGAGTTGTGCAACAGCCTTTAAAATAAACTTGAATTTTTAGAGTAGGTGGACGTAGAATTTGTTATAGAACACTGTGTCATCGGGTGACAGAAAAATAACCGCATAATGCTATTTGTTTTGTGTTTGTAAAAACCTCGGTCCTGTGACTGTCTTGGGGTTGCGAGCCTGCTGCGAGCTCCTGTCGTTGTGCATGCAGAGGCCCCCGCCTGCGTAGACGTTCCGCTGGGTGGCCATGGTGACCAGACTGAGCACAGTGGGACTGCAGGCCTCAGCCTCAGTGCGTGCTTTGGCCCCAGCCCGGGAAGCGGCTCTTAGATGGTCTGCAGTGCCCTTCCTTCTTCTCCCTGCGGAAGGTCGGGCGTCTTTCCTGTCACAAACGGTCACGGTTCAGTCGGGCTTGGCCATGAGTGGGCAGCCTCTGACTGCGAGGAGGCCACTCTCCTGACACCGCGCACAGTGCCCGCAGCGCCGGGCCCACACCCAGCGCACACCGTGCGTGAGCCACAGGGAGGGCTTCGTGCAGCGTCACTTCACTGCGAACCAGGGCTCTGTTTTTCCTGTCACCGTTTTCTTTTTAAAAAATTCTGACATCTGTTATATTGATTTCATGATACAGAGTTTTTAGATCCTTCCTTTTGGAAGAATATCTGTATTTTAACTAAAAAGGTGGAAGGGGCCTGGCTGATATAGCTCAGTGGATTGAGTATGGGCTGCGAACCAACGGGGTCACTGGTTCAATTCCCAGTCAGGGCACAGGCCTGGGTTGTGGGCCAGGCCCCCAGTGGGGGGAGGGGTGCGTGAGAAGCGATCACACACTGATGTTTCTCTCCCTCTCCTTCTTCCCTTCTCCCTCTCTAAAAATAAAAAATAAAAAGGTGGAAGGAGACAAGCAAATTGTATTGTACTAACTGCCTTTTTAGACCAGAGTTTAGTGATTTCAGAATTTTAACATTAAATGTTGAATATTTTTCATGAGCTTTTTAGAAAGGTTTGACTAAATATTTAAAGTAAACTTTATCAAAAGAGACATGAACTCCTACTGTATTAATAAAGTAGGGTGGGCACATGTTTTTATGTGTGTCGTGTTTCTCCTTCAGTGGTTTTTCACTCCATTTGTAAGTACTCGGGAACGTGTCGTTCTACGTCGTGGCTGACGGCTGTTCCCCGTTCCAGGAGCAGCCCAACCAGGTGAACTACGGGAACATCTGCACCGGGCTGGAGGTGCTGAGCTTCCTCCTCACCGTGCTCCCGTCCCCAGCCATCCTCAGCAGCTTCAAGCCACTGCAGCGCGGGGTCGCCGCCTGCATGACGTGCGGGAACACCAAAGTCCTGCGGGCCGTGCATAGCCTCCTCTCTCGCCTGATGAGCGTTTTCCCCACGGAGCCAAGTACGGGCCTTTGCTGCTGTTGGTGCCTTTCCTTCCGCGTAGGTGGGGGGCGCAGAGCTGTGACTGCAGAGTTCTGTCCCCTCTGGTTCTCTAGTTACCACGTGGAGCGTTCCGCTCCCTCCCTTGTCTTCTTACTGGCGACCTTTGAAAACCCTGGCATAGCCTTAAGCGCAATAGTCGTGGCACCTGTCTGTCCGTCAGACAGATGGACAGTCTGTCCGTCATCTGCTTTGGAAACGCACTTGCTCTTCCACTGAGTGCTTCTGTTTCCTTAAGGGGTCAAAAGGGGATCAGGTGAGAGTGAAATTTGTCAGGTAGTTGACAAGATAAATGCTGGAAGGGTATTTATGGTGAGTTCAGGTGTGACAAAAGTCCGGCACTTACCTCAGTGAGGTAGGAGGGCTGCTCGGAGGCGGCACCAGTGGGGGAGGAGCGTTCAGCCCTGCAGGGCGGGGGAGGCGCCGTCCTGTGGCCTGAGCCCAGCTCTCGCTTCCGTTTCAGGCACCTCCAGCGTGGCCTCCAAGTACGAGGAGCTGGAGTGTCTCTATGCGGCCGTTGGGAAGGTCATCTACGAGGGGCTCACCAACTACGAGAAGGCCACCAGCGCGAATCCCTCCCAGCTCTTTGGTGAGTGTGCCAGCTCCTTACTTTTGTGAAGTGAGCTCACACGGTGGGTCCCGCCTTGCGTCCTGGCTTCCCCTGCAGCGCAGCGTGAGCACCTCCAGAGGACTAAGTCTCCAGAGGACTCTTCGGGAGGAGCCGACCACCATTGGCCCTGCCCTCTCCCTTGTGGGGGAGACAGTGGGCCGCGGCAGCTTTAGGCGAGTGGGTCGGTCGAGTTGGCCACTCTGCTAGACCCAGGGTGCCAGTACTGATGGCTGAGCAGGAGAGGCGAGCACAGCAGCCAGGAGGCGTCCCTGCGCCCGTTGTCGTCACGCTGCAGTGTCGTGGTACCTGGCGCAGACTCAGATTGGTCACGTGTTCACTGCCAGACCAAGGGCTAGCCTTTTACCAAAGCAGGCCTGAAATTGCACAAATCTGCGCTGCTTGCACCTGCAAGTAGCAAGTCAATAGCCTTTTATTTTCCTACGATGTGAGCTGTGAATACAAAGTTAAAATTTCATCTGTAGGTCAAGGTGTCTGTAAAAATGCCTTTTATGAAAGATGCAATTTTTTCATATACTCAGGGTTTATGTTCTGATGTTCGTTGTACAATTTTTCAGAATTTGGTGCAAATTTAGTTTTTTGTTATTTTTTAAAGGTGTTTGTTTATTTTTAGAGAGAGGGGAAGGAAGGGAGAAAGAGAGGGAGAGAAACATGAATGTGTGATTACCTCCCGCTTACCCCCTACTGGGGACCTGGCCTGCAACCCAGGCGTGTGCCCTGACTGGGAGTCAAACTGACAGCCCTTTGGTTCACCGGCCAGCGCTCAATCCACTGAGCCACACCAGGCAGGGAGCAAACTTAGTTTAATACATTGGTCTGGATAAAAAAATAGACATAGCCTGGGACAAAAGTTTTACTTTGGGTGGTTTGCCGTACAGAGATGAAATGCAGAACTGAAGGCAGCAGCGTGTCTACTGAAGTGCAGGAGTCGGTGTTGGTGCCTGAAGGTGTCACTCGTGTGCACATGCAGTGCTTCAGAGTGTGGTCTTGACCGCACAGAAGCTGAAACTGTTGACTCTGGGATTAGTCCATACATTTGTTGGAAACAGCACATTTGTGTTTAGCACATTATGAAATGTTTCAATTGGCCCATTTTTTGTCAATTGCTCCATCTTCGAGACCTCTCTAAAAGACAGCTGGCCCTTCCCGCCCCCAGGGACCCTCATGATCCTGAAGGCGGCCTGCAGCAACAACCCGAGCTACATTGACCGGCTGATCTCCGTCTTCATGCGCTCCCTGCAGAAGATGGTGCGGGAGCACCTCAGCCCCCAGGCCGCCTCGGGTGGCACAGAAGCGACCTCAGGTGACAGACGTGCCCTGGCGTCCCGGTTTCCAACCTCAGACTTTGTGTGGTGCCTGGACAGTGCGCGCTTGTGGCTGAGCTCTGGCGGGAACGCTAGTGCCCGTTGTTCGTGTGCAGTTCACTGTCAGCTGCTGTAACAAAGGGTCTAAGTGGCCCATTTCAAACCAGAATGAGACTCCTTTTTAGAATGAATTGCTCTTGACATCTGTGACTGGGGGAGTGAAGACAGTTGAGAGCAGCCAGATACTTCCGTGGAGCCCACACCTCTGGATGAGAGCTGTCTAACTGACGGTTTTGCCGTAACATGGAGGTTGCCCAATCAGGGCTCACGTGTGCCGAGGATTCAGGTTGCAAGTTGCAGACCTGAGGAGTGGGCTCCAGGAGCCCGGGAGATGTGTGGTGTGGGGGGTGGGGCGGGGAGTTGTGGGCAGGATGCCGTTCAGTGTGCCTTGGAGCATGGTGCCACGGATGTGACCTCAGGACATGGTCGTCCCCCAGAGTCCCCACACTGGTTCCTGCAGCCCCGTCATCCCTTCCCCTGGGGAGCCTGTTACAGGGCCACCCTGGCAAGGTTATGGAATAGCAAGAAGTGATGTGGCTGGAGAAACATTTTGGGGGGAAATGGGCAGAGTCAACTTGCCACACAGAGCAGAGTGGTTGCCTGTTGGTGTGTGTTTGTAGAAATTGCTGAGCTGTGCTCTTTCTCGGCCTGAGCAGGAACCAGTGAGCTGGTGATGCTGAGTCTGGAGCTGGTGAAAACGCGCCTGGCTGTGATGAGCATGGAGATGAGGAAGAACTTCATTCAGGCCATCCTGACCTCACTCGTCGAAAAGTCCCCTGATGCTAAGATCCTCCGGGCCGTGGTTAAAATCGTGGAAGAGTGGGTCAAAAATAACTCCCCAATGGCAGCCAATCAGGTGAGCTGGGAAGAGGGGCTGCATGTTGGCCAGGCCACCATCTCTTGCAGGTAAAAGAACATCTTGGCCTCGAGTTCTCAGCTCTTCTTCCAGAAGTTTTCAGTCCAGCAAAATAGTTTTTTCCTCCTGTATTTATAGTCACAGTATCTTCTTGTTTAGGTGGATTTTTCTCACTTAATGGGTTTTAAATAGAAAGTTGAGATAATTTGCCACTCACCTTAATGTGGTTTTACTTGTTAAAATGTTAAACCTCTTCTAGTCTGTTATGGTGGTGAAGGTAAGCCAAGAAAAATCTAATGAGGGACTATGATTCAATATAATACAGTGCTTGCAAGCACCTAATTTGTTTTATAATTTAGTTACTTTCTCTGCAAAGTGAGTTGTAGTTCCGAGGAAAATTTGCTGGGGTCTGTCTTGATTTTGAGTGTCCGAAGATAACCAGGGCCGTCTTTCATTTTCTTTTTCTTTCATTTATAAACAACCATCTAATTTCACTTGACTGAATTGTAGGAGTTTAAAAAGTAGCAGAACAGAAGTACTTTGGGACATGCCTTCTCTCAGATAGAAGTAATTGACCTTTTGTTTTAAAAACTCGTACAGACACCTACACTCCGGGAGAAGTCCATTTTGCTTGTGAAAATGATGACCTACATTGAAAAGCGTTTTCCAGACGACCTTGAATTAAATGCACAGTTCTTAGACCTGGTTAACTATGTCTACAGGTAAGTACAGCAGTACATATTTCGCATGTCAGTCCATAATGAGTTTTCTGACCAACCAATGTTACATGACATTAATTTTTTTGTTATACCTGAGTTTTACACATTCATTTATACTCTGAATCATGTGCTATGTTTCGGTGCCATTACTGAAGGCTGTGCGCAAATGCCCATCAGCCTGTGATGCTCTGTGACACTCTTGGTTGTCCCCGAGCTCTTTCAGGAGCGGCACCCACTTGTCTTGTGCTTGTTGCTTATATGGGTGAGGAGCCTGTCTCTGGGTGCAGCTCTTGCATCTTGATGTCACTCCTTCGGTCGCAGGGACGAGACCCTGTGTGGCAGCGAGCTGACGGCAAAGCTGGAGCCCGCCTTTCTCTCTGGGCTGCGGTGTGCCCAGCCGCTCATCAGGGCCAAGTTCTTCGAGGTGTTTGACAACTCCATGAAACGCCGGGTCTACGAACGCCTGCTCTACGTGACCTGCTCCCAGAACTGGGAGGCCATGGGCAGCCATTTCTGGATTAAGCAGTGCATCGAGGTAGGCCACGTGCAGGTCTCCCTCTCTGGCCAGGGGGCATGGAAGACAGCAGGTGTTCGTGCTGAGATGAATAGAAGTCTCTACCATTCAGCTGCTTTTAACCCTCTGCCTAGTGGGAAGAAAAAGACTTAAAACCATGCTTTTATCTAAAGCTTTTTTTTTTTAAGTTTATTTACTTTTAGAGGTGGGGAGGGTGAAAGAGGGAGAGAAACATTAATGCAGATCTGTTGCCTCCCGTGTGCCCCCTACTGGGGACCTGGCCTGCAACCCAGGCATGTGCCCTGACTGGGAATTGAACTGGCGACCCTTTGGTTCACAGGCTGGCACTTGGTCCACTGAGCACACCAGCCAGGGCCCAGATTACCTTTTTTAAATGAGACGGAAGGTTGTGAAATTCTCTTTGAGGCAAAAGAAGGGAACTCTGGCCCTGGGTTTCAGTGAGAACTTCAGTATTTCTGTGTGTGTTGAATTTACATTTTCTTAGTGTCGGGTATGGCATTTGTTTGGGATTTTGCTAATGGCAGTAGAGTGGGCCAAGTTCCTTAGTGTATTCCTCCCTCACTCGAGACCTATCGATTGCTGTTGTTGAGTGCTGGGCCCTGGGCAGGCACTGCAGGTGCGGGGGGACGGGTGATGCTGCTCTTGTCTGGGGCACAGGAACCAACAGAGGACAGGACGGGTAGCAGGGCACAAGCTAGGAGTCCTCCTGGCCGCCTGCGTTCTCAGGCCACGTTCCCAATGCCGGGCTGGAGTGGGTGCCCGTCTGTCCATCTGCCGCTCCTTGGCTGCTGTCATGAGTGTGTGTCTTTTTACATGTTGAGGTTGGTCTGTCCTTCTGACACTCCAGCATCTCGAGGGTGGGGACACCACCTCAGTGAGGTGGACAGGTGAGTCTCCAGGGCCTCACACCTAGTGGGTGCGAAGTAGATGTTTGCTGAGCACACATGGGGGTGGCTTGGTGGGGGCAGGTTGGGTGGGAGGAGCAGTCTCAGACATGCGGCACTTGGGTGGGAGTATTGCCGTATGGGGGTCTCATGAGCCGCACGTGGAGGGTGAAGGAGGGGCCGGGGCTGGAGGTGTGGAGGAGGGGTGTGTCAGGAGGAGTTGGGGCTGTGTGTCCAGGCAGGAGGGGATGGCTGCCTGTGTGCTCGGGAGGTGGAGGCGGCGAGACTCGGGGATGCGGTGTGAGTGCTGAAAGAGGAGGAGGCGGGCAGGCCAAGCAGGGGAAGCTGGCCTACCGGAGAGCACAGGAGAGCAGGCCCGGCTGGCAGCGAGACGCCGAGCCAGACAGACAGGCCCCTGGGGGAGGGGTGCGTGCAGAGGTTCGACCCTCTGTCCAGGCCGAGTGGAGTGAGGAGCTCAGTCATGGGCTCAGGAGCCGTCAGGATGGGCTTGCCTGTCGAGGCGACCAGGTGACTGGCTCCACATGCCCATGTGCGAGGTGTGTGTGCTAAGCCTGTGTTCTTGTGCCCACTCTCCAGCTCCTTTTGGCTGTGTGTGAGAAGAGCACTCCCATTGGCACCAGCTGCCACGGAGCCATGCTCCCGTCCATCACCAACGTCATCAACCTGGCGGACAGCCATGACCGTGCGGCCTTTGCCATGGTCACCCACGTCAAGCAGGAGCCGCGGGAGCGAGAGAACAGCGAGTCCAAAGAGGAGGTAGTGTCTGCGCAGCGCCCCTCTCGGCGGGTCGTGTCTCCGACCTCACGTCTGTCTGTCCGTCTGTCTGAGGCTTTTGTCTCAGGGCAGGAGCAGTGTGCTGACAGCAGCCCTCTGGGGGTCCCCAGTCTGCTCGCCAACTGTTCCACTCAGCGTCGTACCCTCAAGGGCCATTCGAGTTCCCTTTCTTTCTTTAAAAAGTTTTATTTATTCTTAGAGGAGACGGGAGGGAGGAAGAGAGGAAGAGAAACATCAGTGTGTAGTTGCATCTCGCGTACCCCCAGCTGGGGACCTGGCCTGCAACCCAGGCATGTACCCTGACTGGGAATCGAACCGGCAACCCTCTGGTTTGCAGGCTGGCACTCAGTCCACTGAGCCACACCAGTTAGGGTCCTGCCATTCAGTTTTTTTTTTTTTTAAGATTTTTTTATTTATCTTTAGAGGGAAAGAGAAGGAGAGAAACATCAATGTATGGTTTCCTCTCATGAGTCCCCTGCTGGGAACTGGCCTGCAACCCAGGCATGTGCCCTGACTGGGAATCGAACTGAGATCATGTGGTTCACAGGCCCGTGCTCAATCCACTGAGCTACACCAGCCAGGGTGTGGGTCCTGCCATTAAGTTTTGACATAGAGCACTTTACTGTGAGCAAGTGGTGCTTAGAACAGGGTATTTCACAGTCGGTGATTATTCTGAGTGAAAAGTAGCCCCTGTTGTACCTGAAGGCACTGGTTCGGGGAGGGATGCCCGCCATCGAGGGGCTGGTTCTGCCAGCAGCTTCGGCCGTGGAGCCACAGCCTGGCCAGCACAGCAGCCGCCTTGGTGGCGCTGGCTCTCGGCGCTGCCTGACGCAGCGGCTGACCTCACTCCCAGCACAGACCTTTCGACTGTGTTGCCCTGAGGTGGTTGCCTCTGGGGCCTGCCTCTGTGGGTGTTGGGTTTTAGGTGACAGGCACCCAGCATTGAAGGCGCCTTTTTTGTTGTAAAAGGACCGTTTATTCTCTCTCCTATCTGTGAGATATGGACTCATTTTGTTAACGAGTGAGAATTAAAAATTTTGTTTTACTGTGTTATAAGTGGTAGGTCATTCTGGTGATAGGACTTCCTTTTCTGTCTGTAATCCTTGTCTGCAAAGTAAATTGCCAACTTTGAAGTGGTTTCTCCATGTGGTTCAGGGCACGTGCCAGGTGGCTGTCACCTGGACCTACAGCACAGGTGGCAAACACAAGGCCTGCGGGCCGAATCTCGCCCTCCACCTGGTTTTATCCGGCAGCAGCGCTGAGCTCCTGGCCCTAGCGAAGAAGTAATTACATCTGTACAGTCTTAACATTCGGCCCTTTGAAGGCAACCTTGAGGCTGATGTAGCCCTGGCAAAAATGAGTGTGACACCCCTCTAGGTTCTAGAGCCTTGTGTGGTGATTGATTTCGACGGTGCCTTCCCAGAAGCCTCAGACAGTTTGGGGGTGCGCTGGGTGAACCGTTGTGCCATGTGTGCCTGGGCTGTGGCCCTGACGCCTCGCTCACTCCACGGGGGCCAGTGAGGCGGCACCACTGTGTTCTGAGGGAAGGGGGGCTGTGTGCGACCCCTGACAGCCCTCATTACTTTTACTGTTAGTACTTCGTTTTACGTTCTGTAAAAACCGAGTGAGAGCAGTGTGGTGTCATCAGAAGGAAGAGGAGGAGGAGGTAGGTCTGGTCAGGTGGCTCTGTTGTTTGTTTTAGAATTTACAAACATTTTCATAATTATAGACTTCAGAAAGTCAACTGAAATTTTACTTGCCAAAAGTGTAGTAAGAAGTTTGTAAGAGTTACGTTTGTTGGGTTTTAAGCATTTGACTTCTGGGTTTTGCTAATCTGTGTGTGTGTTGTTTGTCAGGACGTGGAGATCGACATTGAACTGGCCCCTGGCGACCAGACCAGCACTCCCAAGACCAAAGAGCTCTCCGAGAAGGACATTGGCAACCAGCTGCACATGCTGACCAACCGGCATGACAAGTTCCTGGACACTCTCCGGGAGGTGAAGGTCCGTGTGCGGCCCCGGGGGCTTTGTCCCCCAGGTGTTTTCAGTCCTGAATCAGGACTTTCTCCACAGCAGTTAGAGGTTTTCTGTTTTGCAAGTTACACCCTCTTTCCTTTCTCAGTGGAAACTGTGGTAAGTTCCATGAGACTCTGAAGGGGATGTTTTATGTGAAGATTCAGGAGAAGAGTTACGTTGTCTCACGGGAGAAAAGGGAGCTGGTTCCCCATTACTGCCCCTTGGCAGGAATGGTACTATTGTTTATTAAGTAAATACGATGAGACGTCTTTGGATTAATTTTCAAGTGCAGAAAAGGAGGAGAAAATGGGAGCCATGTGGTGAATCAGGCTCACTTTGGGGAGCGGGGGCCTGCAAAGGGTATCTGTTGCAGGATGTGTGCAGGTGTCCAGCTTCCATGCACGCTTGGGTCGGTGACAGGTGTGCATGTGTTCAGGGGGCGACTCAGTCCCTCGTGGCTCTGTACACCAGGTTGTTTTTGAGGAGCATCACGGAGAAACGGGTGATTCTGTGTCAGGAGCTGGGCGGGCCCCATGGGCTTCCAGCAGCCTGGGAGCCTGGCTGCTGCTGAGAAACACTGTCAGCTGATTCCGATTCCCAAACCTACAAAGCTGAGGACCAAACCAGACGCGTGTGTGGATTTGACAGCTCCTTGGGCCCTCCAGTCCCAACTGTGGCCGCTGTCGTAGGGTGTGCCTGTCCGCGCAGGCCGGCATTCCTGCCTTGTCTGCACTGCTCTCGATTCGCTTTTCAGAATTGTGCCTGCTGGCAGGTCACTTACCTCCTATACCCGTGCCGTTCCCCTTTCCTATTCTCAGTGACCTGAGTCCCTTGCCCACGCCTGTGCTTGGCTGCTAAGCCCAGTGTGGGTTGGCCTCTGAGGCCCAGAATGCGTCTCCACTCGGACGTGGCGCTTGCTCGGCTCTTTGGGAGTTGGGCAGTGGGGCACGTGGGCAGTGGGGCATGTGGGCAGTGGGGCACGTGGGCAGCTCTGGGGCAGGGTTCGCGCCGGCCCAGGCCTGGCGACACTGACCCTGCTTCTCTCCCCAGACGGGGGCGCTGCTCAGCGCCTTTGTCCAGCTGTGTCATATCTCCACCGCCCTGGCAGAGAGGACCTGGGTCCAGCTTTTCCCCAGACTCTGGAAAATTCTGTCTGATAGGCAGCAGCACGTGAGTGTATTTTAAAATTCTGTTTTGGGAAATGTTGTGTTAAAGATTTTATTTATTTACTTTTAGAAGGAGGGGAAGGGAGGGAGAGACAGGTAGAGAAGCATCCACGTGTGAGGGGCACATCGATCGGCTGCCTCTCACATGCACCCAACCAGGGACCTGGCCCACAGCCCAGGCATGTGCTCTGACTGGGGATCGAACCAGTGACCTTTTGGTTTGTAGGCCAGTGCTGAATCCACTGAGCCATACCAGCCAGGACTGCATTAGCTTTTGGTAAGTGTTTATGGTGAAATAATTTTGATTAGGTTTCTAAGGATGAGGAAAATACTGTTATCTAAGAGTGAATTGTTAAGAAAATATTGGCAGATGCTGGATGAGAGAGAAGACGCACTGGTTTGGAGTGAAGACCTGAATGAACACGGTCTTTGGTTTTAGGCTCTCGCCGGCGAGATCAGCCCGTTCCTGTGCAGTGGCAGCCACCAGGTGCAGCGGGACTGCCAGCCCAGCGCGCTGAACTGCTTTGTGGAGGCCATGTCGCAGTGCGTCCCGCCCATCCCCATCCGGCCCTGCGTTCTCAAGTACCTGGGGAAGACCCACAACCTTTGGCTCCGCTCCACGTTGATGCTGGAGCACCAGGCCTTTGAGAAAGGTCTGAGTCTGCAGATTAAGCCGAAGCAAACCACAGAATTTTACGAGCAGGAGAGCATAACGCCGCCCCAGCAGGTGAGCCCCTGGCTGTGTGTTAACTGTGCCGTCCTTGCTGGTGATGCCCCGTCTCCACAAACACCCCCCGGTGGTTTTAATTTCTGGCATGGGGGGGGTGGTTTTACTGGGGAAAGTGCCTGTCACAGGCACTCAGAAACCACGCCCTGCGTTTCAGGAGATACTGGACTCGCTCGCAGAGCTGTACTCTCTGTTACAAGAGGAGGACATGTGGGCCGGCCTGTGGCAGAAGCGTTGCAAGTACTCGGAGACGGCGACGGCCATCGCGTACGAGCAGCACGGGTTCTTCGAGCAGGTAGCGCCGTTGGGCGGGGTGGACGGGCCGCGTGGCTGTGTGACAGTCACGTGTTATGGTACTGGCATGTCCTCGAGGGAGTTCATGTTTACGTGAGTTTCCTTCAAAGTTTTTGAAGATTATTTCAGAGAAACACACACGACAGGGATGTTTTTAACGCTCAGTCCTAAGCCCTTCACTGCTAGGAGTGAACGTGGGTGGTTTTCACCGGCGCTCGTTGGTCCTGTTGGAAGTGGAAGGCGGATGGCGTTTTGTGTTGAGATTTAGTCTCAGTGCTTGTCCTTTCAGTGTCCCGCGGTCCCGCTCTTAGTCCTGTTTAGGACCCTGAGCCACAGAGGCCCCGAAGCACAGGCATGAGCTATGGCCTCTGCTCTGGTCACCGAGCCCAGGGCCAGGCAGCCTCCCACCCCTGCATTCTGCGTGGGGAGCGGCCCCTCGGTTCTCCTCCTCTGTGCTCTGCGAACAGGGGCATCCAGGGGCTCGTGACTGCAGAGAAGGGTGTGAGGTGCTCCTGGTTTGCGACCCAGCTTGCCCTAGATCGTTGAGCAACGGCTGTGGACATTTTTCTAGTTAAATAGCAGTTTGAAAGCATATTCACCCTTTTAGGCACAAGAGTCCTACGAAAAAGCCATGGATAAAGCCAAAAAAGAGCATGAGAGGAGTAACGCTTCTCCCGCGATCTTCCCCGAGTACCAGCTTTGGGAGGACCACTGGATTCGGTGAGCCGGGCTGGGTGGGTCGGGGGCCAGCTGAGGGAGCCCCTGGAGATCTCCTGGATGTGCTTGTGACGAGCGTCCCCAAAAGGGAACTTTGCTGCTGCCTTTATGGCCCCACAGAGAAAAGAACAAACAAAACCCTCGCATGGTTTTAAGGTCTTGAGGAATCAGAAATGCCCGCTGGAGGAAACCGACCCTGCCTCTCCCCTGCTCTAGCGCTGGGGGCGCTCCACTGCGCAGTGGGCATTCTTGGGGTTCCAGGGAGCGGCTCCTTCTGGAGGGCAGGGGGGACCTGCAGGCGAGCAGGCCGACTCCCCGCAGAAGCCTGCCCTTCTCTGGGGGAAGGATGTCGGTCTTCCTGGGCGGGGTGAAAGTGAGCACCTGCCCCCGTGCTTTCTGACTCTGTGGGAACCGACCTGCCGGCTCTCTGGCCTCCAGGTGCTCCAAGGAGCTAAACCAGTGGGAGGCCCTGACGGAGTACGGCCAGTCCAAGGGGCACATCAACCCATACCTCGTGCTGGAATGTGCTTGGCGGGTGTCGAACTGGACCGCCATGAAGGAGGCGCTGGTACAGGTGAGACCTCCCCACTCCTTGCTGACCCGTCCACTTTCAGGGCACATTCCCCGCAGCTGCGTGTGTGCCTTTTGCCAAACTCACAAGTCTCTGGGGATGGCTCTTTACTGAGAACAGCCTGGGCGTGTGGGCAGGTGAAGGTAGCTCTTGGGGAGCCAGAGTGATTTGGGGTTATCTGCAACACCTTTCCTGAATTTGAATTGAACTGTAAATTAAGTGTTTGTTTATACTCAGTTATACTAAGTATCAGGTGTGGAGACCTTGGACTCTGAGCCAACAAATGAGTAGCAGAACCTAGAGGAGAAATGTGGAGGAACAGTCAGTTTTGCTGGTGGCTTTGGTCGGTGGAAGCACGGCCAGAAGTGAACGCAGCAAAGGTGACTGGTGTGACCCCAGGGGCTGGTGAAGGGGCTGCTGCCAGTGCCCGTTGGGTGTAGCAGCCGGTATTGCACTCAGCGCATTTTGTGTCATGGGAGCACCGGTGGCATTGTGCAAGGGAAGTAGTCACTAACTTGGCTGAGCTCCACATTTACGAAATTCACCACCACCCAGAAGGGTTTGGTGCACGATGGGAGAGCACACACACCAGTCTGTTTCTCTTCCTCCAGTGGGGAGCTCCTGTTGGGGCTTCGGCAGTGCCGGACAGCGCAGCGTGGTGTCAGACGTGCTGCCTGACATTCCCCCCACCCAGTGCGGGGCTCTCACCGCCCAGTTTTGTCTTTGGAGGGAGCACCCGTGTCATGCCTTGTGGCCTCCTGTCCCTGTGCCGTCCGTCCTGCGCTCCCCCCGCCCTGGCGCTGCCACCCAGTGTCTGCCTCTCTGGGTGGTGGTCATGTGAGCAGGGTCCTCAGGAAGGAAATGCGGTCGTCCGTCCTCCCACCCCTGCCCCCAGCACGGGCTTGCTTACCTCCCAGCCGGTGGTTTCCTTCCCTTAATGCGGAGGCTACAAAAGCACATGGAGATCACAGGCCCCTTTCTTTGAAAAGACGAACCTCAAATTTGAAGCTCTGCTGTGGTTCCACACTTAGTTCGTTGCTGATGCTCTTTTAGCAAAAAGCAAAAGAGTGAAGAACTGGTGCAGGAGCTTGAGTTGCTCTGAGAAATAACCGCTCACTTGTAAAGATGCGTATGTGTCTCTGACGGAGTGCATTTACAGTTTTTCTTTTTCTTATTTTGATAAATTCTGCTGAATAATGTTTATAGCTCACTCTGCCTTTTTAAATCTCTTTTCCAAGATTTCACTTAGCTGGGTGTGTGCAGTACCGTACTGTCGGCAGGCCTGGCAAGTGAAATTCTTTTTTCACAAAGTCTTCATTATTTTCCAAAAGTTGTAAGGCACTTACTGGTTAGAGTTCAGTACATACAAACATTCTGAGTAATCTTTAGTAAATTAACTTTAGATGGTCTTTATACTAGTAAATTACTTACTTCTTTGCCAGTATTTAAAAGAAGAAACTCAAATTACTTTTTTATTCCTGTGCATTATTATTATCGCACTGCTCTCAGGAGTCCACTTCTCAGTGTGATTCAATAGGTGGGTCACTTTTTCTTGAGGGGAAAAAATTAAAGAAACACCTTTGGTCTGAGTTCTCGGGTGGGGGATTGTGATGGACAAACACCTGTGTTAAATGGGGTTTACATCCAGAAAATGGGAGATGGGCATGGTTTAGAGGGTCCTGTTGGAAGCAGGTGTGGTCGCAAGTTTGCCTTCCTGAACGCTGTCATTGCTGGGCTGTTGAAATCTGCAAAGGGCCGAGAACGTGCGTGGTCTTCGAAAGAGTAGATGTGCAAACAAGCCAGGTGTCAGGCGCCCCACGGCGTTGTCATTACCGTAACTACCTCCGTCATGTGGGCAGCTGGCGCTGAGGCAGTAAAATGTGTGTATGATTTTTACTGTTATTCCCAAAGGTGCTTCGGAGTGAGTGTTTATTGATCTTGTTGTAGTAAGTCCTGCGCAGTTTCTTCAGCAGAGAGATCCTTTCATCTCCATGTACACAGTGAGATTATTTATAAAGTACCTAAATTTTTAGTCCCTTCAGTGCTCAGTGAGAGTGTGCTGACCTGTGACGCTTTCTCTGGCAGGCGGCGGGCAGGCACGCGGGGTGGGGGCGTGGCCTTTCCCTGGCTGCACTTGTGTGTGCCGGGGCAGGGGTTAGGGTTACGGGCGGAGCGGGGAGTGACGGCTCGTGCTAGGTCTGCTTCATGATGGGACTGGTGACCAAGATACCAGGAGTATAGGGGAAATTGCATGACAGGTACTTGTGACTTTTAAATGACAGTACGATTTATTAATGTTCACTCGCGTTTTTGTGAGTCTGAATCACTGCCCTCTGCTTCCTTGTATAATGTGGAACAGGTTAGATGAATTTCCCAGAATAACAATTGAATTGAAAACTCCATAATTTTGTTGCTATTTATCAGTGTCAAGATGAACATATATGGGATACTTTAAAACTTCGCTTGCTGGCCCTGACCTGTGTGTCTCGGTTGCTTGGGCACAATCCCAAAAGTTGCTGAATCAGTTCCCAGTCAGGGCACATCCTGGGCTTTGGGCAGGTCCCCAGTTGGGGGTGTGTGAGAGGCAGCCAGTCCATGTGTCTTTCACACGTCTGTGTTTCTCTCCCTCTTTCTCCCTCCCTTCCCCATCTATAAAAATAAATAAGTAAAATCTTTTTAAAGATTTGTTATTTATTTACCTTTAGAGGGGAAGGGAAGGAGAGAGGGAGAGAAATATCAATGTATGATTGCCTTTTGTGCGTCTCCTGCTGGGAACTGGCCTGCAACCCAGGCATGTGCCCTGACTGGGAATCGAAACGCGATCCCTTAGTTCGCAGGCCAGTGAGCTACACCAGCCAGGGCAAATAAATAAAATCTTAAAAAAGAAAAAACCAAAAACTTCGCTGGCTGGATATGTAGCCGAGTAAGTGATGGTTGTTAATCTGGCCTAATACAGGAATTTGCCCTTTTTTGGAACTGCTGATACCTTGGAGCAAGGAGCCTGTGGCATGGCTTCGTAGCTGGAGAGATCAGCCACTGGCCGGTGTTCAGAAAAGGAGGGTGTCCAGAAAAAGCACTCTAAATGTGTGACTTCTCTGAAGGAACGAAATGTCTGTTGATGCTTAATTTCTGCTTATTGCTTTGCACAATTGACTGCAGAAAGATTGACTTGACTTTCTGACTCTCTGTGCAGAGAGGACGACCCGCCACTTCCCGTGTAACCATCTTTTCCTTCCAGGTGGAAGTCAGCTGTCCCAAGGAGATGGCCTGGAAGGTCAACATGTACCGGGGGTACCTGGCCATCTGCCACCCTGAGGAGCAGCAGCTCAGCTTCATCGAGCGCCTGGTAGAGATGGCCAGTGGCCTGGCCATCCGCGAGTGGCGGCGGCTGCCCCATGTGGTGTCCCACGTGCACACTCCGCTCCTCCAGGTGGGTGCAGCGCGCATGCGCTGGGGGCGACCTCCTGGGGCCGTTGCGGGTCTGCAGCTGAGCAGCTCAGCTGGGAGGAAGCTCCTCCCACATGTCTCGTACTTTCCCATCATGGCTTGTGCTCCGGGGAAGGGGGCCAGAGTGAACTCCCAGAGGGCCAAATGCTGCTTCTTGTAGTTGGTGCTTTTGAGGGATTCAAGTGACAGAAGGCATCCTTAGGAGTGGTTCTGATGGTGTGCGTTTTGCTCTAGGAATTTTTTTTAGTGATACTTTGCCACCATGTGTGTGATGCCATTGTTCATCAGTTCAGAAAGGTCTCTCGTCCCCTGAAAGTCTCGGAGTTAAACAGGTTGTGCCTCGGCCTCTCCTCTGTGTGTCGTCTTCACTGTTTCTGGCCATTTGTTTCAGCCACACAAGCTGCCCTGCAAGGTTTCAACTCTCCCCTTGCTGCCCCGCCCCTGTGCGCGCATGCATGCACGCAGACACGCGCATGCGCACACACACACCCCATGGGCTGCTCTTCTCCACAGAGCACACTTCTTCCCGCTCTGGTGTGCGCATGCACACGCACTGCAGCCGAGCGGCTCCTGTGTCCCCGCGTCAGGCTGCGGGCTGACAGTGCAACCGGAGTACAGGATGGTCACACTTTTTCTTTGGAAAGAGAATTTTTGAGACTAAATTGATGTGTTGATTTTTTTATTATAGTGTAGTGGCTTATTAATGTACTTAGAATTTTCTGTCTTTTGCAAAGTGAAATAGTTCATTTAATACAAGGACTTGTTTTGATATTTTTCATATCTATTACCTTTTGCTCTTTCTCAAGGTATGTTAATTATGAACGATTGTGTGTTATGAATAACACAGTTGTGAGTAACTAAGTAGAAATTATTGTGAGGTATATATTTAAAGCAGAGTTTAAAATGCAGTATTTCAGGTAGTCCGGATTCAAGTACTTTGGAGGCGAAATTAGGGGTAGTTTTGTTTCTCATCCACTGCCTCACTCGTGGTTGATGCTTGGTCAGTATTTGCTGATTAGCTTAGTTACAAGTCTGGCTACAAAAGGTGATTTCTGCCACCAATGGCACTGTCAGCTACCGTAGCTGAGAAATCTTAGAGAAAACAAAGACTGTCCATGGAGATGATTTTAGGGAGCCATTTAACATTTCAGTTTGATCGTTTTGATAGCTATTCTTACGTAGAGGGTCCCATTCATATATAATTTGAGATGAGGAGGGTGAGGAGAATGAGTTAGAGAAGTGCTTATTTAAAAAAAAATCAAACCAAGTAAGTACCTTTTGCCCAAACTTAGTAAATGTTAATGCCTAATTTTAAAAAGTTTTGTACTGTTATGTTTTAAAACACACATTTTGAACTGAGGCTTGTGACGCTTCCCCTTCCTCCTCCAGTACCACCAAAAAAAAGTCAGCGAAGGGAAAGGTCTTGGTGCTTTGGACAGGGACGTCCCCGTCTGGCTGGTTTTTGACCTTAGGCTCTGACAGGGATGTTGGATGGCCAGCCTATCGCTCTGGTGTCCCGAACACACTGGTCCTGATCCCTGGGTCAGCTGCTGTGGCAGAAGCAGACAGGGCTGTTTGGGAGAGAGCGACCTGAACACCGTGGTTCGGGCAGACCGTCTGCCGTAGCAGAACAAGGGCCTCTGAAGTTCTTCTTCATAAAAGCAGTGACTACACTGGGAAAAATTGTCAAAGGCAGCTTTCAGGATTCTGGAGATTGAATACAGACTTGCAACAATCGAAGGAGCATTGAAGGAAAAACAACAGATGTGTTTTAGTAAGAACAGCGAGAGCTTCGTCCTGTTCAGTTGTCTTGCCCCCACTCTTGCTCTCCCCATCTCCACAGTGGCGGTGAACCCCGCAACCTCCAACCGTAGGAGCTGTGAGACCGGCGGCCTGTCTTCCACCAGTGCGGGGTAGAACAGATTTAGATACGCAAACAAAAACAAAAACACCCCAGCCCCGGAGAATTGGCACCATTTCACCAGCATCGCAGCTCCCCCGAAAAGCCCTGTCCACACGTTGCTTCCTGTGCGACCTGACTGACAGCGCACTCAGGGAGGAAAGCCGTGCCTGCAGGCGTCTGCCAGGAACCGCCGGCGGCAGTCGTTTAACATCACAGCTGGCTGGCGGGGCAGTCCCCACGGGGGCACGGAAGAGACGGGTCGAGTGAAGGGAAGGTTGGGGAATAGATGTCCACAGAGATGTTGGGAAGCTGTATCCTAGAAACCGGAAGGGTCATGGGCCCATGCACATGCGCAGGAGGCTTGAGAAGACCCTGAGCTTTGGCCACCGGCTGACGTCGAGGCCCTGGAGCAGCAGGAAGTGAAGGCGCAGGCCAGGTGGAAAGGCCGCCCGGCCGAGTCCGAAAGGCGTGCGCAGCAGGCACCCACGGCCCCTCCGCAGCGGTTGGGGGTCTTGTTTCAGGTCTTGAAGGAAACCTCTGGCTGATTATTAGCTGACCACCAAGCTAACTGAGCAGCAACTTTAGTGGTTACATTCTGCAAATAACACATACATCATAGAATTAGTCCCAGAAAGTCACTAAGTAAATAGCAACGACTGAAAAAAAGAAGGAAAACACCTTTACAAACCCCTAGACGGGAGGAATTTGACTTGCAGAGTTGCCACAGTGCAACATCTAAAATGTTTAGTTTTCAACGATGCTGGGCGTGGAAAGGAAGAGGCAAACGTGGCTCCCATGAAGGGAAAGCTGTCAGCAGAGGCCACTCCGAGGGGAGGCCCGTCGTCGGGCTCAGTGTCCGGAAGCTTTGAATCAGCGTTGGTGAGTGAGGCGTTCGGGGAGCTAAAGGGAAGATCTGTGAAGGGTCACAGGGGAGGGCGGGGGTGACACCCTCACTGGCTCAATGGTGTCACTGAAAAGATGGTTTTAAACAGTAGTTTGTGAGTGTAGTAGCTGGAGGTGGAAGCTGACTGAAGACTCCCCACGGAGGACCCAGCAGGCTGGAGAAAAAGTCGGTGCACTTGAAGGCAGACGTTTCCCGTCAGAACAGGGAGAAGAGCTACTGGAGAAACTTGGGCGGGCCTCGGAGACGGGGACGCCCGCATCCGCACCAGTGTGCTCACAGTGGGGTCCCAGAGGGAGTGGGAAAGGGGCGCAAAGGGACATTTGAAGAAATAATGGCTGAAAGTGGCCCAGATTTGGTAAAACTAGGAAACCAGTTCATTTACAATAGAAGCAAAAGGAATAAAACACTTAGGAATAAATTTAACTTTGTATTTCAAAGAACACTGTCGAGAAAGGAGAAGGGCAGCCTGCAGAACGAGAGGGCGTATTTGCAGATCTAGTAAAGGACTCCCATCCAGACGGGTGAACAAGGAAGGACAACTCAGTCTCAAAGTGGGCAAAAGATTTGAATCAACGCTTCTCTGAAGAACATGTGTGAATGACCTATAAGCACGTGAGCAGATGTTCAACCTCTAGTCATGAGGGGAATGAGAGTCAGAACCACACGGAGACGCCACTTCGCGCCCACTAGCCTCGCCTGCTGCTGGTGGGAATGCAACGTACTTCGGCTTCTTTGGAAACTGGTGGCTCCTCAGGATAGTAGACACGGAATGACCGTGTGGTTTCGCAGTTTTATCCCCTGGTATAAGTCTAAGAGAAATTGAAACATGGCCACAAAACTTACACATGGATGTTCAGAATAGTAATATTCATAATAGCCCAAATGACCATCAGCTGATAAATGAAGAGAGAAAATGTGCACCTGTGAAATGGGGTGCCACTCAACAGTACACGGAACTAAACACTGATAACACGTCGTGTCTGGAGTGAACCTTGAGAATAGGCCGAGGACGCCAGACACAGAAGGGCGCAGTGTTTGATTCCATGTGTGCGACGTGCACGGACTTGGCCCATCCAGGGGGACAGGGAGCAGACAAGTGGTTGTCATCCTCTGGAGGCGGAAGGGTGGGACTGGCCCCCAATGAGCAGAAGACTCATTTTGGAAGTGACGTACAGGTTCTGTAATTGGGTAGTGGTGATTGATGTAGTGGTTGATGTGACTGGAGAATATCGTAAGAACTGTTGAACTGTGCACTTCAGGGGGTTTGATGTTTTAATTATATCTCAGTAACACTGTTAAAAAGGAAATACCCACCCTGGCTGGTGTAGCTCAGTGGATTGAGTGCAGGCCTGTAAACCAAACAACCACGGTTCGATTCCCAGTCAGGGCACATGCCTGGGTTGCAGGCCAGGTCCCAGCAGGGGATGCACGAGAGGCAACCATACATTGATATTTCTCTCCCTCTCTCCTTCCCTTCCCCTCTAAAGATAAGTTAATAAAATCTTTAAAGAAAAAAAGGAAATATCCCGTTCTATTTTCAGTAAGCTTTGGGTGGGAGGGAGGATTAAAGGTTTTTAGAAATGTACATGTAATGAGGGATTTCCGCCAAGATGGAGGTGCAGGTGGAAACACCGTGCCTTCTCCCACAACCAAGTTTGAATACAACAAAGGTTTAGCAAACAAAGACACAGCCAAAGAACAGAAAATTGAACTATACAGTTCCATCCCGCGCAGTGGGATGGAACACGCGCGGACCCCGACGACGGTGGCAGCAGTGGCAGGAGACGGCAGACGGGATGCCATTGCTTCTCTTTGACCCCGCCCCCACGTACAGCATCACAACCCAGCGACTGAGTTGCCCGGCTCTGGTGAACACCTAGGGCTCCGCTCCTCATACATAACAGGCGTGAACAGTCCAAAATATGGCTCAAGAAGAACTCAAAGCCCCAGAGCCGATAACTCTAAGTGAAAAAGAAATAGCGAACCCCTCAGACGCACAGTTCAAAATACTGGTGATCAGGATGCTCACAGAACTGGTTGATTATAGTCACAAATTAGAGGAACAAATGAAGGCTAAACTAATTGAAATGAAAGGAGATGCACAGGAAACCAATAGTGATGGAAAGGAAACTGGGACTCAAATCAATGGAATGGACCAGAAGGAAGAACAAAACATCCAACCAGAAAAGAATGAAGAAACAAGAATTCAAAAAAATGAGGAGAGGCTTAGGAACCTCCGGGACATCTTTAAACGTTCCAACATCCGAATTATAGGGGTACCAGAAGGGGGAAAGAAACAGCCATGAGTGGAAAATGTACTTGAACAAATAATAAAGGAAAACTTCCTCAATCTGGCAAAGGAAATAGACTTCCAGGAAATCCAGGAAGCTCAGAGAGTCTCCAAAAAGTTGGACCCAAGGAGGAACACACCAAGGCACATCATAATTACATTAGCCAAGACTAAAATGAAGGAGAGAATCCTAGAAGCAGCAAGAGATAAGGGGACAGTCATCTGCAAAGGAGTTCCCATCAGACTGTCAGCTGATTTCTCAAAAGAGACCTTACAGGCAAGAAGGGGCTGGAAAGAAGTATTCTAAGTCATGAAGTCCAAAGACCCGCATCCAAGATTGCTTTATCCAGCAAAGCTTTCATTTAGAATGGAAGGACAGATAAAGTGCTCCTCAGATAAGGTCAAGTTCAAGGAGTTCTTCATCACCAAGCCCTTATTATATGAAATGTTAAAGGGACTTAGAAAAAGAAGATGAAAAAATGTGAACAGTGAAAGGACAGCAAACTCACATTTATTAACAACCACACCTAAAACAAAAGCAAACTAAGAGGACAGCTAGATCAGGAGTGGAACCATAGAAATGAAGAACATATGGAGGGTTAGCAACAGGGGAGTGGGGGGAGAAGGTACAGAAAGTAGCATAGACAGTAGGTAGAAAATAGATAGGGGGGAGGGCAAGAATAGTGGGGGAAATATAGAATCTAAAGAACTTGAGACACGTGGTCATAAAGTAAAGGGGGGGATGGTGGGGGAGGGGGTGTGCAGGGTGGAGGGGAATGAAGGGGGGAATAGAATAACCATAATGGTATAATCAATAATATATATATATAAAATGTACATGTAATGAACTAAACTTGAAATACAGGTAACTCAAGTGGGCAGTTGAGAAAATTAAGACTACAACAAGACACGGAGTACTGACCTGGGTTTAGGAGACTAAAAAAAATTGCAGACACAGATTCTGCCTGAGAGGAGCACCCAACTGGAGGGAGACGGCGACCTCTAAGAAGCAGACTGATGCACAGTGATTAGAGGGAGACTAGGACTTGGGCTGTGCAGGGAGGGGAAGCCCCCACGGAGAGGGGGGCCTCGCGGGCAGGACTTGGGGCCAGGGCCTTCCCTGTGAGGATGTGCGTCAGCAGGCTGCAGCAGCGATGCACCTGTGGTCTAAACGGTAGGAAATGAGACAGACTCATCCGGGACGGGACGAAAAGTGTCTGTGCCAGCCCAGGGAGATAATCAGAACCATGTTTTAAGATTGTCGGTGTAGCTGTGGGGTTTTAATGTCGATGGAGGAAAGCCTGAGCGCAGGGCTAGGCTGCTTTCTTCTCAGACGGCGGTGGGTGGCCGACCATGGCTGGAAAAGAGTTGTTCAGGGGCTGCCGGTTAGCAAGTTCTGGAGTCCACACTACTCTTCGCTCAGTCTCCTGTCTCAGTGGCCACAGCTGAGGCTTTAATCCCGGTGGGTGTGGGGGCTGGGAGAGCAGCGCTGGAAGTGAAGGGTGAGTGAGACGTGGACGCCCAGGTAGCCTGTGAGTTGGACCCTTCGTTCCGGACGGAGAGGTCCTCGCAGCACACCAGGGTCACGCAGGTCTGGCCTGCTCGCGAGTGTGCTCTCGGTGGAAGGCTGACCTCGGACCCTCTTGTGTCGTCCCGCTCAGGCTGCCCAGCAAATCATCGAGCTCCAGGAAGCTGCGCAGATAAACGCGGGCTTGCAGCCGACCAACCTGGGGCGGAGCAACAGCCTGCACGACATGAAGACGGTGGTGAAGACCTGGAGGAACAGGCTGCCGATCGTGTCGGACGACCTGTCCCACTGGAGCAGTGTCTTCATGTGGCGGCAGCACCACTACCAGGGTACGTGCGTGTGCGTGCGCTCCCCCCACCCCTTTCTGGCTTCATTCTCGGTTCTGTTTGGGCTTTTTTCTTTCTTTCTTTTTTTTTTTTTTTTTTACCAGATTCTCTGTTTTCTGGTGGGTGTGGGAGATGGTGGTGGTGTGGCATGGCAAAGATGAAGGTGCTGAAAGATGGAAGGATTTCTTCTTGCCTGTTAAGTTTTCCCAGCTAGAGCAGAAACTCGGCCAGACACTGCTGGGCGCCCCAGGGGCTCAGGCCAGTGTGGCCGGAGCTCCGGGTCCTGGCTGTTGCGAAGCCGCACCCCCAGCCCCTCCCCCAAGGAGTGTGGCCTTCTCTATTTTTCTGGCCCCCTCGGCTCGCGCCCTTCATGGTTTACTTGGCCAGGATGCTAACACTCAACTCGGTGTTAGTGCTTTTTATAGCTTCCTTTTGATATAAAGTGAGGAAAAGCAAGGAGAGTTCATCACGTGAGTTTTCCGTTTTCACAAGCCGTGTGTGTGTGTGTGTTCACTTTTTATTTAAGCCTTATTGTGGAATACTTTGAAAACATTTGGCTTGGGCCGTTAAGCCGTCTCTCTCTGCCTTCTAGCCATCGTGACTGCGTATGAAAACAGTTCTCAGCATGACCCAAGCTCTAACAACGCCATGCTCGGGGTGCACGCGTCCGCCTCCGCGATCATCCAGTACGGGAAGATCGCCCGGAAGCAGGGGCTGGTCAACGTGGCCCTGGACATCCTGAGCCGCATCCACACCATCCCCACCGTCCCCATTGTGGACTGCTTCCAGAAGATCCGGCAGCAGGTCAAATGTTACCTGCAACTGGCAGGAGTCATGGGGAAGAATGAATGCATGCAGGTGGGTGCCGGGGTCTTCGGGGAGGGGGCGCGTGTCCCTGTGGGAGCTTCTGGCTCAGGTGACGGGCACGGTGGTATGGCGCCTCCGACACATGCAGCCTCAGTCCTACAGGCGCAACCTCGGTGGGGGCACAGTCCTTCCTAAACAAGAAAAGGAAAGGTGCTCCCCAGTGTTTGAAATACGTCTTTTTATCATCTCTGTTCCACCATACACTTGGTCAATGCATTGAAGGAAAGAGATTAAAAACTGCCCAAGTGTGAAGGTGTTGCAAGGTAGAGTTTTGGCTGTGTTCAGAGGAATGTTAATAAAAGCAATGGTTAGGAACTGATTAGACATATAAAGCTTGGAGAAAATCACACCCTTAAGGTGTCTAGGACTGAATTTGGCATTTAGTGATTCAGCCAAGTACTTTTAGTTGGCAAATATGGTTGGCAGGTCTGCTGTCAACTTAGAGTACATTTGTCCATGACCTTTAGGACTTAATTGCCTCAATAAATATTTTATTTATTTATTAAGATTTTACTTAAGCCCTGGCTGGTGTAGCTCAGTGGATTGAGCACAGGCCTGCGAACCAGAGGATCGCGGTTCTATTCCCAGTCAGGGCACATGCCTGGGTTGCAGGCTGGTTCCCTGCAGGCCAACTCCCAGCAGGGGATGCACAAAAGGCAACCATACATTGATATTTCTCTCCCTCTCTCCTTCCCCTCTAAAGATACATAAATAAATTTAAAAAATTAAAAAAAAAGATTTTACTTATCTTCAGAGGGGAAGGGAAGGAGAGAGGGAGAAAAACATCAATGTACAGTTGCCTCTGGTGTGTCCCCTGCCGGGAACTGGCCTGCAACCCAGGCATGTGCCCTGACTGGGAATCAAACTGCAATCCTCTGGTTCCCAGGCCTGCACTCAGTCCACTGAGCTACGCCAGCCAGGGCTTCAATAAATATTTTAATGAAGTTGTTATAATAATATTGTCTAGAAATTTCAAGGAAAAACCTGCATATTTTTTAAACAGGGCCTTGAAGTTATAGAATCTACGAACTTGAAATACTTCACGAAAGAGATGACAGCGGAGTTCTACGCACTAAAGGGAATGTTCTTGGCTCAGATCAACAAGTACGTGTGTTGTGGGGGGCGGGGGAGGGAGCAGCTAGTCAGGGCGGCTCAGCGGTGCTCACTGTGGAAGCCAGTGTGCGGGTCGGCTCGAGTTGGTGTGGTTCAGTGAGTGTTGTCAGCGTGGTGTTGCACCTCCCCAGGGAGAGGGAACGTACAGCCAGTGGATGAGCTGGTTGGTCGGGTGGTACTTGAAAAGCTTTTAAAAAGGATCGGCTTGAACACAAAACAGCTGGCGGCGTGGATTCACTGCCTGTTTTCTCAGTGCGCTCTGTGGGAGCAGAGTGGGTCCCTTTCATGGAGCAGAGATGCACTTTGGGGCGGGGCGGTCGTGTGGCCTGCAGGCCAGACGCCGCCGGGGTCTGGGTTCCGTAGAGGGTGCATCAGAGCACTCCCCCACCGCCATGGTCTGTGACTCTCCGTGGCTCAGCCGGAGTGGAGTTGTGACAGGAGTCATGCGCCCCGTGACCTAAGCCGCCTTCTCCCTGGCCTGTTACAGAGAAGGGCAGCCACAGCCTGTCCGAGGGAAAGGGCCGGCGGGCGAGGCGCTGTGAGACGCCTGGTGCTGCCCATCTCCATCTTGCAGGGCTTTGAAGCCCACTTCTCACCTTTTCGATTACAGGGTGGTCTTCAAGCTTGTTTTTAAGTAAGGATGTGATTTTGTCAAGATAAGAGGGGTTTATCCTCTTAAAATTTTTAAAAAATTCATATGGACATAAAACACACCATTTGAAAGTGTGCCTTTCGATGAGTTTTTGTATGTTCACAGTGTGTGCAGCCATCACCACTCGGTAGTTCTGTCACCCTCAGAAGCAGCCACACGCTGGTAGCATCACTTCCCGTTCTCCCCTCCCTTTGTCCTGGGGCAGCTGCCCGTCTGCTCGCTGTTCCTGATTTGCTTGTTCTCCGTGTTTCCTGCAAATAGAGTAAGACGCGTGACCTTCGAGACTGGCTTCTCAGCATAATGTTTTCAGGGTCATCCGTGCCATAGCGTGTATCGGGGCTTTGTTCCTTCTCGCACCCAGTGCTGCTCCGGGGTGCGTTCACCTTTTCCTTTTCTCCCAGCGGTTGGTGGCAGCCAGGTTGCTTCCACTCTCAGCTGCAATGAGCGATGCTGCTGCAGCTCTCGGCTGTGCAGGAGGCTGTGTGGGGGCGCGGCCTCGGTGTTCCTGGCCCCGCATCAGGGTGTGGAAGTGGCATCGCTGGGTCCCCGGGCAGTCCTTCCTTTGTCATGTTGAGAGACGGCCGGGTTCCTGCAGTAGGTGCTCACCCTAGTCCCTGCCGGGGTGCTGGTGGGTCCCCGTCTCCCACACCCTTGCTGGCACTTGCTGTTCCCCATGTCCCAGTGAGTGACGTGATGTCTCACTGTGGGTTTGCTTCGCATCTTTCCAGTGGCTGAGGAAGTTTAGCATCTTTCAGGTGCTTCTGTGCCACTTATCTTTTCTAAGGAAACACCCATTCAGTTACTTTGCCCATTTTTGAAGTGGGTTATTTGACTTGTTACTGTTGAGTTCCAGTTTTCACATGTCTGGGTGTGTTTCTTTCAGTTACATCACTTGAAAATATTTTCTCACACTGCAGGCGATCTTTCTGCTTTTCTGTTAAGAGTCCTTAATGCACAGAGTTTATCACTTTGATGAGTCCCATTTGTTTATTTTTCCTTTCATTGCTTGTGCTTTTGGTTTCGTGTCCAAGGCCCCACTGCCTCACCCAAGGTCATGTGCATTTACTCCTGCCCTTTCTCCGCCATTCCTGCCCGTGGCAGGCGAGCATCATGCTGTCCCAGCACCGTTTGTTGGAGAGACTGTTCGGCCCCCACTGAACGGCCTCCACTCCGAGTCGGCAATGCAGCTGCGTCTCTGGACGCTCAGCTCTGTGCGCCCGTGTGTCCTGGTCCTCATGCTGCTGTCACTCCGCCCTGACAGGGATTGGGGAAGTGCGCCGCGGGTTTGTCCCTCTTCACGACTGTTTTGGCTTTTGGGGGTCCTTTGCATCTCCACGTGGATTTTAACTGACTGACTTCTGCAGAAAAAGGCAGTTGGAATTGTGATGGGGTCGCACTGAGTCTGTTGATTGATTGGGGATGTGTTGCCATGGTAACAGTGGCACGCCTTTAATCCGCAGGATTCATGTGTTTAGGCCGTCTCCAGTTCGTGTAACAGTGCTGTATGGTTTTTACTGTACAGGCTTCGCATTTCTTAATTCTATTCTTAAATATTTTATTCTTTTTGATGTTATACGTTGTTTTTTAAATTTTACTTTTGTATTGTCCATTGCTGAGATATAGAAATACAACTGGGTTCTAATACTGATCTTTCAGTGTACACACTTTGCTGTATTTGTTTGCTGCAGTAGTTCCTTTGTGAATTCTTCAGGATTTTCTGTGTATTGGATTGTGGAATCTGCAAGTAGAGAGTTTGCATTTTCCTTCCAGTCTGCATGTGTGGTTGCTCTGGGTGAGAGTTCCGTGGGTAAGGGTTCGAGCACGAAGTTGGGACAGCTGTGGTGACGACGGGGGTTCTCGTCTCGTCCCTGGTGGAGCCTCAGGCGTCGGCCGTCGCGTGTGGCGGTAGCTGTGGGTTCTCACGTGGCCTTTGTTGTGTGGAGGCAGGTTCCTCCGCTCCTCGTTCGCTGTGGTTTTACCATGAAAAGGTGGTACATTTTGTCAGATGTTTTTCCGCCATCAGCCAAGATGTGTTTCTCCTTCACACCGCTGATGCGGTGCGGTGCGTGGGTCCTTCTCCGGGGCCGAGCCACTCCCCGCCCTGCTGGGGGCGTCCCGTCACCGTGCGCAGCCCTTTGACTGTGCCGCTGGCTTTGGGTTGCCAAGACTCTGTCGAGGAGGCTTGTGTCTGTATCCATAAGGGATGTGGGTGCACAGTTCTCTCGGACGTCTCGCACATTCTCGGTGCGTGACTGACACGGTGCGACCGCTGTGGAAAGCAGTCTGCAGGCTCCTCAGCAAACTGAAGGTAGGCTCAGACGGCCCAGCAGCGCCACTCTGCGGTGTCCAGAATCGAAACGGGTGCACTCAGGCACTCGGTGACGGTAGCCAGAGTGTCAAAACAGCTGGGATGGACGGATGGACGAGATGCGGCGGGTACAGGTAGTGGAATGGTATTCAGTCGCCAAAGGGTGAAAGCACTCTTACACGCCACACGTGGAGGAAGCTGACGCTGTGCCGAGTGAAAAGCCAGACGCACACACTCGTATAATGTGTGATTCCCTTAACAGGAAACAGGCAGGTTGGTACACACACAGGGGCAGTTGGCAGGCTCGTGGCTGCCGGGGGTCATGGGTGGTGAGGAATGACGGACGGCTTAGTGGCCAGGGGCTTTGAACAGTCGGGGTGGCCAGAAAGTTCATTTGTTTTTTCCCATATGATGGCTGTAGTAGTGCTTAGTTGTCTTTAACTTCATTCGAAACAATTTTGATAAATTCTATTGTGACCACTGTCATATCAGTGTGCATTTAAAAAAGCTTATCAAAATTGGTGAGTTTTGGGGTGGCCATTTTAATATTGAAGATGGAAGAAAATATGTGGCATTTTTGGCCTATTATGCTTTATTATTTAAAGAAAGGCAAAAAAAGATTTGTGCAGTGTGTGGAGGAGGTGCTGTGACTGATGGAACATGTCAAAGTGGTTTGAGAAGTTTCGTGCTGGAGATTTCTCACTGGACGGTGCTCCACAGTCAGGTGGACCAGTCGACAGCGATCAATTTGAGACATTAACTGAGATCAATCAAAGTTATACCAAGGGGAAGGTAGCCGACGTACTCAGAATATCCGAATCGATAGTTATTGGTAAACATGAAAATGTCTTATTTTATGGAAAAGACTGAGTGGACTTCTGGCCACTCCATTACGTGGGGGTAGTAAGTAGCTGCACAACTTACATGAATGTACCAGAGGCCACTGAGTTGTCGTTCCCTTTGAAATGCTTGGTTCTGTGTATGGGAAGTTTGCCTGAGAGGGGAACCCAGTTCAGGCCTCGGTTTGCGTCCCCAGGTCTGAGGAAGCGAACAAGGCCTTCTCCGCGGCCGTGCAGATGCATGACGTGCTAGTGAAAGCGTGGGCCATGTGGGGCGACTACCTGGAGAACATCTTCGTCAAGGAGCGGCAGCTGCATCTCGGAGTATCCGCCATCACCTGCTACCTGCACGCGTGCCGGCATCAGAACGAGAGCAAATCGAGGAAGTACTTAGCCAAGGTGAGGCTGAGAGAGTCAGCTCTGACCACAGGTGGCCCGGTGGCCTTCGGGTGTGGACGACAGCTCAGCTGTCCTGCCCCCGTGCTGGGCAAGAGGCTGGGTTTCATGCCTTCAGGCTCCGCTCTCATCGCTCTTCGAAGTTCAGTGGTAACACTGAGGAAACTGAGGCCTGGACATACTTGGGGTCCCTGGACATTTAAGCAGCAAAACTGAGCCTGGAGTCTGGGTCTTAGGTCTCAAGTCCGGCGTTCTCAGTGAGATCGCACCCTGGGCAGAGATTCCTGCAGAGTGGCGAGGGTCTGCAAGGAGGATGTGCCCACGAGACATCCGAAAGCTTCTGGTCTCTCTCCGCAGGGCCAATGCTCATGGTCCTAGAGCCCGTCAGCTCCAGTCACAGGGCACATTGCATCCCGTGGTCTGTGCACACACTGCGGGGTGGGGTCGTGGCTGCTGGCATTCTCAACCTGTGCTGCCGTGGCAGCACTGGGCTCAGGACTGGCTGGCGGTTGGATGAGTGCCCGCTGCTGGTCGCCAGCCTAGTCTTCCTCCAGTGTTGCCCAGGCCTGTGTCTGCCAAGGAATAGAAAAATACCACCCAGAATGAATTCTTGCAGAAAACTTAAGAGTAAATTGTTATTTACTGTTTTGTCCATTCAAGATTTGGGCATTTTTAGAATTCCTTGATTTGATCCCCAAATTTGGAATGCACACCATCAGCACATAGTGGTATATAAGTGACTGTGTGAAACAAACCAGCTGTCGTAACACAGAGAAGCTGCCTAAGTATCTGACTCCACACCTGCTGTTTTAGATGTCATTGTTTCTGCCATCCTGGGACGCCAGGCTGCCAGCCTGTGGCTGACCTGATCCTAGGGTGGCTCTTCCAAGGTCTAGAGCTGGAGTCGTCGTGTCCTGGAGGGGGGGGGGCAAGGTGATTCAGCAGGTGGGCGGCCAGGCCATCTGCCTATTGCCTCCTCGGGCCGCAGGCCCAGTTGATTAGATCAGCTGGCAATGGGCAGTTCAGCTACATCTAGAAAGAAACTTTATTCAGGTGTTTAGCTTTGCTTATATGTTCAGTGGAGCTGTGTTGTTGGCCCTTCTGTAGACGTGTTTCTGGTGAAACTACTCTGTGTGGCATTTCATTTTGGGGAGGAGGTCACGGGAAGGCCTCAGGACACTCAGCCAACCCCAGGACTGTCCCTCCTCTCTCAGGTGCTGTGGCTCTTGAGTTTCGACGACGACAAGAACACTCTGGCGGATGCGGTGGACAAGTACTGCATCGGCGTGCCACCCGTCCAGTGGCTGGCCTGGGTCCCCCAGCTGCTCACCTGCCTGGTTGGCTCCGAGGGGAAGCTGCTTCTGAACCTTATTAGCCAGGTCGGTGTGACGAGGTGTCTGTCTTCACAGAGAGTCACGTCTTCCTTTTACTTTCTTCTTTCCAGAGAGAAAAGGTGCGTGTTCAAAGTGTGGGAAATAGGTCAGAGAGACAGGGAAATGTACACGTTTAAAGGCCACTTGATACAAGGCGTAATGACATGTGATCGCAGAACATATCAGGCCTGTAGTGTTACAGTATTAAAATGTGGTTTCTTTGCTTCAATATGTTGCCATGTGAGATGCAAGTAAAACGAACAGGCTCTTCAAGGCCAGCAGGCTAGAGCGTGCTTGGGGTAGGAGTCACAGTGAAAGGTGGGTTTGCCGTCCGTGCTGGGGGGGCTTCGGAGCTTCCCTCTAGAGTGAGGCTCGCCCGTGACAGTGGGGGTGGCTGCCCTTGGCAGGGGGAAGATGGTTGGACCACTGGGGTTGGGGACACGTGTCGGCAGGCAGCTCTCAGGACCATTCTTGGAGCGTGGTTCCAGAATTTTCCTCTGTTGAGAAAGGACCGGGGTCAGAGGAAGGACCCAACAGCAGAAGCCGAGAGACACTTCAGTCCAGGGGACACATGCAGCGCCTTTGAGTGCGCTTCCCTTTATGGAATTACAGTCGCGTAACCTATGAATGAGGTGCGTCAGCTCCAGGCAGTTAGGAACCTGCCGCGCTTCTCTCTGTGGGTTTACTTGGCTTTTTACACTCGGTGCATCATCGGCGTTGTCCCCAGAGGTGGCTTTATTGCTCTCCCTAAGAGGAGGTACTGTGTTTCTGCACACTGGCCTTTAGCTTGGGTTTATCTGTTGGGATGTAGATTCCGGGTATTTATTTGTGTTGTCACTCACTGAACATCTCTTAATGCACATTAGCATCCACCCTGTGGCCTGTGCCAGAGTGTGGTGACACCTTCTTCACCCTTTGGGAGGAGCCCTGCGTCCCAGTTTGGTGACGATGGGTTTTCTCAGCTTCACTTCTCGCTGTGATTATGCAGCATCAAGTTTTCCCCGACAGGCCGTCCCATAGTTCCCAGCGAGCTGTGGCAGATACAAGGCTGGACTTGTCTTGTGTCTTCCTGTTTGCCTGCGTGAGGTCCGGGGATATGGGCACTTCACCTTCCTGGGATTTGCTCAGCCACGTGACAGTGTGGTTTCTGTGTCGCTGATGTCCCCAGGCAGAACTGCTGAGATGTAGGTGCTGTGTAGGTCTTTCTTGGGTCTTTAAAAGCCCAAGAAAGATGTTTTACTGGCTAGTTACCCTGGCCCCGGGCACTAGATGGGGGCCGTGGTGCTGGGTTCCTCGGTCCGAGTGCAGACGGCGGCCCGTTCCTGGTTCACGTCGGTTGCTTTGGTATGAACTGACTTGGTGCAGAAGCACGGTGGGGCGCAGGCTCTTCATTGCTCCATGTCTCCGAGCAGGTCGGACGAGTGTACCCCCAGGCGGTCTACTTCCCCATCCGGACCCTGTACCTGACCCTGAAGATAGAGCAGCGGGAACGCTACAAGAGCGGTACGTCTCGGCGGGGCCAGCCGGCCAAGCTGGGTGGGCTTGTTCCATGGGCCTCCCGTCCATCTGCTGTGGGCACACGCCACCCCATAGTGGGCTGACCTCCTGGCAGGGGCTGGTCTCTCTTCAGCCGAGAGGGTAGCTGGGGACTAGAAGGCAGAGCCTGATCTCTTGAGTGTGACGTTTATGGTTCTGCTTTGCCACTGTGTGATTGGATGTCCCTTTGCCCTAGTGATTTGTTCCTTATGTAGAGATCACTTAGGGAATTGTTAACTGTAGGTAGTTACAAATGACTTGTCTTATTAGTTACAAGCACATTCTGGTACGCAGTATAAATGTGAGTTCCTATATTTGTGTTATTTAGGTTATGAGGTTTAGCTTCAGCTGTCAGAAGGATCAGCATAGAAATCTATCTTACTGGATGTTAAATTTACTCAAAATACAATATTTTAAATCTACATTGACTAAGTCCCAGCATGTAAAGAAATAACTCACATGATGGGTTCAGCTGCCCGCTAAGCACAGCACTTTGTAAACACGTAAAGGTCCGTGTCAGGCGGTTTGGGGCGCAGACGTTCGTGCCACATGCCCAGGCGCCAGTGTGGCTGGGGGGGCCCTGTCTGCCCTGCGCCGGGCGGGCTGGGAACTGGCCCAGCACTTGTTGCCTCTGACCCCCTGGGACTCCCCAGGGGGGTTCATATTTTGATCATTTGAAAGTTAAGACTTTTTATTCAGTGAGCCGAAGCTAGAAAAGAGGAGTTCAGGGGGTTTAATACCATTTTTCTATAGCAAGTGGCCATATTATAGACTTGCTTGTTAAGTACTTTTAGGTTTTCTGAGCTGCACAATGAGGAATGTGTTGCCGAACACTATTTCTAGACGTTTAATAAACGTTCCTGCGCAGGGTCAAGTTGAAAAAGCGTGGCGAGCACTCGTGCAGCCTCTCCTGGTTCCCTGCCAGCACGCTGCTGCGTCTGCCTTCTCTGTCAGTGCAGACACACCCCGCCGGACCTGGGGCAGCGGCTGCAGACACTCAGAGCCCCGTGCCCAAGTCCCCCCGCCCCGCTCCTGGGAACTAGGCTTTCTCCCACGCGGGCCTGGGGAACGGTCTCGCGGTGTGCTAGCACGCTGGCAGGAACCGGCATTCCTTTGGCTGGTGGGTCCTCTAGAGCACCAAGCTCTAGCCTCGGTCAGTTCCGCGCTGACATTGGCGTTGTGTGTGTTACTCTCAGATTCTGGACAGCAGCAGCCAAGTTCAGTGGGTAACCAGTCCCATTCTGCATCAGATCCAGGGCCCATAAGAGCAACAGCCCCCATGTGGCGCTGCAGCCGAATCATGCACATGCAGCGGGAACTGCACCCCACCCTTCTGTCTTCCCTGGAAGGCATCGTCGACCAGATGGTCTGGTTCCGAGAGAACTGGCACGAAGAGGTATTTGGGCGTAATCTCGAGAGTGTCGTTCCATACGCTTCTGGGGCTGTGTGGTCTTCATGCAGCTGCCCGGTCCTTTCATGAGTCTGTGGTCGAGTTGAGCGATGGGACAGGCAGACCGCGAATGCACACCAGTGTGGCCTTCAGTGTTCAAAGTGGGAGATTTCAAAAGAGGATGAAATTGAGAAGATTGTTCCCGCCCTTAAAGTGCTTGTTTTGCTCACTCGCACGAGCGCAGTCACTTCCACGGCACAGGCTGACCAGAGGGGGTGGCGTGGGCAGGAGTGGGGGTGACGGCTGACTGCAGTGACCCCCAGGGCAGGAGTCAGTTCTTCAGCGGTCTTCTCAGCTGCAGGGCCATGCCCTCACTGGTGTGTGTCTGAGCTGACAATAGACAGTCAGTCGCCTTTGCTGCCCGGTGCATACTCTGCAGCGTGCTCGGGGCTCTCGTGTCCTCACACTGCCCTCGTGTGTGCATGCAGGCCTGCGGCCATGGCCTGGAGCCCCTGAGTGAGGCTTTCCCAGGATCAGCCAGCAGGAGGGTTTGCACGTGGCTGAAGAAGTGGGGTTCTGTCCTTTCTAACATTCGGGGCCCGCAGTCCACATTGCCAGGAAACAGCTGACAGCATGGAGCACACACTGAGCCTGCCCCCTGGTGCTCCGGATGCTGTCCTGGTGGTGGTGGGGCCATGCTAGCCAGAGGCTTTGGGGCCGGTGAGCTGCTGGAAGCGTGCTCGGTGGTGAACTGCATCTGGTCCATCCACCAGGTGCTGAGGCAGCTCCAGCAGGGCCTGGCCAAGTGCTACTCGGTTGCGTTTGAGAAGAGCGGAGCGGTGTCCGACGCCAAAATCACCCCGCACACCCTGAACTTCGTCAAGAAGCTGGTGAGCACATTCGGGGTCGGCCTGGAGAATGTGTCCAACGTCTCCACCATGTTCTCCAGCGCAGCCTCCGAGTCGCTGGCCCGGCGGGCGCAGGCCACTGCTCAGGACCCCGTCTTCCAGAAGCTGAAGGGCCAGTTCACCACTGGTGAGTCTGCCTGTGCGCCAGGGAGGGCACCCCGACAGTTTCCTCGGGCTTTCTCTTGTGGCGACTGTGAAGAGATTGATACGGAGTGGCACACAAAGCCACTCTGAAAAGGACATCTGCGTGATGTGTGTTTACTTGTGAAATGGCACGGTAACCGAGATGGAGAGCGGGTCAGTGGTGGCCAGGCCGGGGGATGGAGGACGGGGGTGGGGGGTGTGGCTCTAAGGTGCTTCGCGGAGAGTCTGGGGATGGACTGGAGGGCGCCTTGGTGGGGGTGCTAATCACACTGAGAGCAAGCTTGTGCTGGCACAGCTGCACCCTCCGTGGCGCCTCCCACATTGGTGTGATCAGCCTTCACCGGTTTCTGGCTCCCTGTTCGCATTGGTGACCCCTCTGCTGTTTTCTCCGCCTTTAGCTGCTTCCCAGCCGGCAGCAGCCCTGGAGGAGGGGGAGGCGAGAGGTGGCCATCTTTGTAGGTTTGCTGGAAGGCTTGGCCCCTAGCAAAATAGTGAGAAGGGGACAGGAGTCTGCCCGGGCCCAGCCCACTCCATCTGACTCAGGGTGGGAAGAACGCAGGGCAGCCCTGGGAAGGCGTGGGAGGGGGCCTGGCCCTGCTACCCTCGGCCTCGGGGTAATCTGTCCTTGTCAGCATGAGGACAGTGCCCCTCATGGCTCCCATGAGTCCATGAATCCCTGTCTCAGACAGAAGCGGTTGGGCTTTTCCTAACTTTTGGCCCCAGTGAGGTCGGGGGATGAGAGTCTGGTCCGCCATTGGTGCTCTTCTGGGTGGGCATTGAGGGTTTTTTAAAGAAGGACTTACCTTTTGGTAAACTCAGAGAACCACATGGACCAGAGTGCTTTAAATGCTTAGTGAAAGCGCACGTTTGCCATTTTGTCATTTTGATCACTTGCCCCAATTCCTTCTGATGAGCTGATGTATAATTTCATCTCTGGACAGTTTCTCCTTCCTCTTTGCTGGATTGCTGTGTGGGCTCTCACACGGGGCCTCAGTTCCCCAGGGCAGTGCATGCTCTCAGGGGTGCCCTCTGCGCATGGCCGAGGGGCTCCTGGGGTCCCTGCACCATTCCTGAAGTGGGCAGGCTGTGGTGGAGGTGAGGGTCCGGGTTGGCAGCCCTCTCTGGCCCTGGGACAGCCGCCACACCAGGACTTAGCTCTGTCCTTCAGGCCTGGCTGACACATTGAAGCAGGTGGGATTCTGGGGCGTGGTGCCAGGCTGGGTAGACATAGGCTTATTCCAGCTGGGAGGTGCTTGTGCGGTGATCTGGGTGAGTTAGAAATAACCCAGGTGACTAAAAACATTTATTCTTATTTTATTTTGAAGATTTTGACTTCAGTGTTCCAGGATCCATGAAGCTTCATAATCTTATTTCTAAATTGAAAAAGTGGATCAAAATTCTGGAGGCCAAAACCAAGCAACTTCCAAAGTTCTTCCTCATAGAAGAGAAGTGTCGGTTTCTGAGCAATTTCTCAGCACAGACAGCAGAGGTGGAAATCCCGGGGGAGTTTCTGATGCCGAAGCCGACGCACTATTACATCAAGATTGCTCGGTGAGTGGGACGGGGCTGCCCGAGCAGTTGAGTGGCGGGGCCCTGAAGGGTCTGGTCTGACTGGTGGGTTAAATGTCTTGTCTGAGTCAAGTTTATGTTTGCTTCCAAAAGCACTTTTTCTGATGGCCCACGGAAACTGGACAAAGTCAAGTTTCCTGGTCTTCCTTTATACACACAGCACGTATCTGGGCAGATTCAGATGGTTGTGGGTGTAGTGGAGTGTGTCTCATCTCGTTGGGTGTGTGAAGGGGGTGGGAAGAGGCTGCCTTGTCCAGCAGTCAGGCGTCTGGGTTTCTTTCCCAGGCGCAGGGCTGTGCTTCCCCCATGTCCTGGGTTTAATTTCCCTTCCCCCAGACCTGACCTGGCTCCTGGCCAGGGCCTCCTCCCTGACTTTTGTCAGTGGTTGAGGAGGGGAGGGCGAGGGCCCATCCATCCCCATGCTGGCTCCTCGGGGCGCCTGTGAGGGCCAGGAGGGAGTGTCCTGGGCCCTCCCAGCCCTGCTGCTGCTGTGCTTGGGGCTGGGCTGGTGCCCCACGTGGCTCCTGGAGCTGGGCCCAGGGCAAGTCTTCTGAAACTCCAGTTCATCCTCTGCCTTCTGTTTTTCCTCTGCTGTGGTTTCTTCTCTCCTACTGTGACGTAATGGCACGGTCTGTAAACCTAGTCAGGGCAGGTGGGGTGTGCACGATGTCCGGTTCCTCCTGCCACTCTGGGAAGGCTCTGTCTCCCTCCGTCTCTGTTCAGAGGACAGGAGCGGGCTGGGGACATGGCTGTGCCTGTGCTGCAGGTTTATGCCCCGGGTGGAGATCGTGCAGAAGCACAACACTGCTGCCAGGAGGCTGTACATCCGCGGGCACAATGGCAAGATCTACCCGTACCTGGTCATGAACGACGCCTGCCTGACCGAGTCGCGCAGGGAGGAGCGCGTGCTGCAGCTGCTGCGCCTGCTCAACCCCTGTCTGGAGAAGAGGAAGGAGACGACGAAGCGGCACTTGTTTTTCACAGGTGGGGGGCTGCACTGGCGGGCGCCCAGCGGCGTACATTAGCTGTGACGGCTTCAGCCCCGTCCGTCACCCCGAGCAGGTGCCGAGCTGCGCTGAGCAGGGAAGGCCTCACAAGGAGGACTGGCCCCTGCGCAGCCTGCAGGCTCCTCACTGCCAGGTGGGTGCTTTGATGGGTCTCTGGAAAAGGAGGTGCTGTGTTTGGGCCCACCGCCCCCCAGAGTCTTGCCCCCCCACCCCCAGGCTCTGGCGGAACCCAGGCTGAATGGAGGCTTTGTCTCGGGTCTGCTACCGGCGCACCTCAGTGTGGGGAGAGGCCCCTGGACTCCTGGACCCCACACAGCCATGCGTGGGCACAGCCCAAGCTTGCCTTCAGGGAGTGAAGCACAAGGCTTGGGCAAGTCTGGGGCCCAGAAGGCCCCAGGGGTCACGGGCAGGCGGCAGCCAGCAGCACCCAGGTGAGGGCTCCCAGTAGCTGAGTTGTCCCTGGTGATTTGTGAGTGACCTGTGTCTGCCTGTAGCAGGGCAGTAGATGAGACCTGTCATCCCACCCATGGATGAAAACCATTGGTAAAGAATTTGAATGTTAAGTTCCTGTGTCCAGGAGCCCATCACAGTGCACACTCTAGTCAGGCGGGGGGCTTTCTTAAATTCAGTCTCACCAGAACAAGAAGTCAACTAAAACACACGTCGATAGAAAGCTGCGTGCATTTTGACGTGTGTGTGACGTGATCTCTTGTGTTGGTCCCAGCTGTGGATAGTAGACAGTTCTTTCCTTCTTTCAAAGCTGCACACTCGTACGGACCACCCAGTGGTGGTCCTGTGTGCGTGCGTGCTCTGGAGTCCTCGCGGATTCCTCTACCATTTGAAGCCCGGTGGCACGCCAGCAGCTGTGGTTCGCCTGGCCCTCGACCGAATGCGCCGTGAGCGGCGGTGGCGGAGCTTCCGTGTGCACCTGCCGACTGTCTGGGCAGGTGGTCCAGCTGCTGCTTCCCTGCACAGCGGCACCGGCACCTTCACAGTGGGTGGTTGCTGTGTTGTTTTTAAGATCCTGCTAAAGAATTTCTGTCCAGCTGCATCTAAGCGCGGGGTGACAGCAGCTTGGGCAGCACATGGAGCCCCGTGCCACCTGCGCTACCTCGGTGTGCAGTGTGACCGGAGTTTTTCCGGCTGAGGCGCGTGCCGACCCCAGAGCTCCTCTCATCTGCCGGCTTCTCTCGCTCCTCTCTCCTCAGTCCCTCGAGTTGTGGCGGTGTCCCCACAGATGCGCCTCGTGGAGGACAACCCCTCGTCTCTCTCCCTCGTGGAGATCTACAAGCAGCGCTGTGCCAAGAAGGGCATCGAGCACGACAACCCCATCTCCCGGTACTACGACAGACTGGCCACTGTGCAGGCGCGCGGGACGCAGGCCAGCCACCAGGTGCGAAGTCAGGGCAGGCGGGAGCAGCTGCGGCCTGAGGTCTCTGCCACCTCTGCAGTGGTGCCTCCGGGAAGGGTGTGTGTGTGTGTGTTTATTTCGGGGCGGTGAGAAGTTCCATCTTGGATTGTGAGATGGTAGAAATGATGTGACCATGGACTTGGTGAAGGGGGATTTGCTGCTGATTGTTGGTTCTGACAGGAAAAAGAGGTAAGTTTTAACCTTGGAGAGGTTCCCAATTCTTTACCTGAGCTTACAGAGCAATCCAGAAACTAGAACTTTAAGTATAACTTCACAGCAAACTCTCTGGCAGCCACACCTGGTCTGCGTGATGCGAAGCTGTTGGCTCTGTGCTTCATTGACCTGGGCACTGGCTGTGCAGCCTGTGTTGCGTGCACTTTCTAAACCACAGAGGGTGACTGCTGAAGCTGGGGCCGGCTGTCCGGGTCCCACAGACTCTGCCTGCACCCACTGTGGGGACAGAGCTCCCTCCTCCCCTGCGGGTCTCAGCCCTCAGTGGACAGCAGGGAAGGTGTGGGACTGTGGGCGTCACCGAGGAGCAGCTGCCCGGGCCTGCTGCCCGGAGGCTGCAGGGGCCCTTGTCTCGCTGTCCGGGAGTGCCTCGAGGGTCCTGGGAGTGACACCGCAGGGCTGGAAGCAGCGGCCTCACCTCTGTTCTTCCGGGGGCTTGTTTCGGTCTGTCTGGGTCCCGGACGACTGGACTCTGTGGAGGTGCTTGGTGCAGGCCGAGCCCAGGTGGTTCAGGCCACGAGTCTGGTGCAGCCTCCACCTTGGTGCTGACGGGGCCGGTGGGGTCCCTCTGGCTGGCTGGCTTCTGGGGACAATGCATCACCTCCTTTGGGAATCAGCGTCAAGTCCCTGTTGGGGCCCAGGTCACTCTGGACCATGGGAAGTTTTGAGGTGTTTGTGGGAGATGGATAGATGGTGTTCTTGAGGCCACACTCACCTTCGACAGTGTAGGGCTGGTGGCCTGTATTTACACGAACGTGCCCCCGCCAGAGCTCCGTCCTTCTGTGAACAGCAAGTCTGATGGACAGACGCTCTCTGGCTGAGTGCAGTGCTGGGCGGTGCTGGGGTCATGCTGGGGTCGTGCTGTGCCCACAAGAGGCAGCCAGCTAGCAACTCGAAACAGCCCCAGCTTCACGCCCTCCTCTTCCGTATGCCCCAGTTTGCTGTGTCGTTAACTCCGTTGTCCTTTGTGTTTTTACAACACGTTTATTCAGATGTAATTCCTGGGCCACAGAACTCACTCACCTTTAAAACACACAGTTCTGTGTGTGCAGTGTCCACAGCTGTGTGGCCCTCGCCGCGGTCTGCGCTGCATTTCATCAGCCCCATGGGAACCTCACGCCTGTCGGTGGTCACCCTGTTCCTCTCTGCTCCCCGCCCCTGGCAGCCACAGTTTTTCAGTCCCTGTACGTGCCTGTTTTGGACATAGCACGTGAATGGAATTGGGCAGTAGTGGGTGTTTGTGGCTGGCTTCTTAGCGTACCTTTCCCAGGTCGGTCCGTTTGGTAGCGCGAATCAGAGGTTTGGTTCTTCCTGTTGCTGAATTGCGCTCCTCTGCACGCACATCTTGCGTTTCAACTGCCCGTCTGTCAGTCGGTGGACTTGGGGGTCGTCCGTGCTTTCCTGGTAGGACAGCTGGTGCTGCTGGGCACGTTTGTGTGCGTGCTTCTGTGTGGACGTGCGTCTTCACTCCACTTGGACGCGTAGGTACTAGTAGAGCTGCCGGGTGGGCGGTGGCTCTGCCGCGTTTAGCATTTTGATGAACTGCCTGTGGCCCGGAGTGACCGCAGCGTGTGTGGGTGCTGACTTCCCACGTTCTTGTCCGTGCTGTTGTCTGTCTTCTCACTGTGGCTCCCCTCGTGGGTGTGAAGCGCTGGCTCCTTTTGTTTGTGAGTAGTGACACCGAGCGTCTTCATTTCCTGACTGGCCCTTTGCCTACTTCTTTGGAGGAAAGTCTGCTTAAGGCCTTTGCTCAATTTGACTTGTCTTTTTATTGTTGATTCTAAAAATGCTTTGTATGTTCTGGGTATAAGTAACTTGATACAAGTAACTTTTCCCCCTAAGTACTGGCTATCTTTTCTTGATTCTTTGCATGTAATAGTATTTTTGTTGGAAACTGGACATTTTAAATAATGTAATTGTTTAACTAACAGAATTCTTTAAAAGCATCTAGAAGGCAGACCCTCTCCCCCTGGGTTTGTTGTCGTTGCTGGTTTTGGTTTTGTCAGGTGCAGCCTTCAAGGCTGCTCCTCTGTTATGAGCTGTTTGATGAAGGTTGTCTCAGGTGCCTTGAACCAGTGAGTCTCTCACCTTTCTGAGGGCCCGCGTGTGTGTGTGTGTCTGTGCGTGTGTCTTACGGGGCACACCTTCAGCCCGGTCTGGGGTGAGCCAACACCCGGCCTTCACTTCCTACTTGTACGGTCTCAGCGTCCACAAGGAGCGAGTGCACAGGGCCTGCCCAGGGCGTCCCTGAGCGCGGGCGGAGCCGTCTAGGCTCCATGCGAAATGGTCGTCCCAAATTGTTTTCAGCGAGCACCACCGAGTGAGCCCTGTGTGCACTTGGAGACAGGCCTGATGGGGACTTTTTTCAGGAAACTGCCTGACAGGTCGGGTTGGGACCGTCCCCTGGGACCGAGGCTTTCTCTGGGATCACAGACCCATTCTGGTCACTGCTTTGCCTGCCAGTTCCTGCAGCTGCACCGCTGCCAAGGCTCTTCTGGAGCCTGGGGGTGGGGCAGGTGACTAAAGCACCCCAGCGCTCGCCCTGACCAGGCGGGCAGTAGGTTGGAGCACTGACCCGTAACCAGAAGTTTGTGGGTTTGATTCCCGGTCAGAGCATGTACAGGAGACAGTCGATCGCTTTCTCACTCTCTCAAATCAATAAAACATCCTTGGTGAGAACTTAAAAATAATAAAAGTAAAATACTACAGAGCTCATTGCTGTCACCAAGATTCACCTTTACTTTATTGACTAAGAGCTGCTCGGATTATTGTAAGCTTTGGTCTGATGTCCAGAGTTCAGGAAACGATCGTTTGTGTGACTTTTGCCAGTGTTCCCATTGCTTTTACAAAGGAGCAGCTTTTGAAAGTCTGCACTTCGCTCTCCCAGAGTCACCCCTTTGCATTTCACAGGTGAGGACACGAGTAGGACGGGGACACCAGGCCGACGGGCTGCGTGGGGCCTGGTGGCCTGGGTCCCGCACTCCGGTGGCTGCGCAGAGAATGTGGCGGGGCTCAGCCCAGAGCTGACCCGTGCCGGTCTGTGCAGCGGGACCCGAGTTACTCGGTGAACCTCTCACTGAGGTCAGCGCTCAGCTGGTGACGTTCCAGATTGTCTTGTGAGCCTCCCGGCACCAGGCCCAGGCTGGAGTGCAGTGCGGTGTTTGCTCTGACGGCAGGCTGGCTCCTCAGTGCACGGAGCTTTGTGAGAGTCTTCGAGACAGGGTGGAGGTGTTGGTTTCTGACCGTTGCTTTGTTCATTTTGTTAACTGGCCTGGCGTGTTCTGTGGTTAGTAAGTTGTCATGTGCAGGTGTTTGTGTGAATGTTTGGTGAGACCAACGTCACACTTAGTTGTGAACGAAGGCTTCTGTGTAGGCAGTTCCATCGTCACCTAGAGCAGGAGATGTGGACCCTGGAGGGAAACCGAGCAGTCCGTGTGTCCTGGGCCTGGTCCAAGGACACTGCACGGGTGTTTGTCAACAAAAGGACCTCTGCTGGTGCCGTGTGAGACGTTAGTTTGAGAGTTTCCATTTGAAGGAAAGGACTGAGCATTAGGTGGAGCACCAGAGTTCCGGCATGACGCGCCGTTTCAGGTCCTGCGAGACGTCCTCAAGGAGGTGCAGAGCAACATGGTGCCCCGCAGCATGCTGAAGGAGTGGGCCCTGCACACCTTCCCCAGCGCCACTGACTACTGGACCTTCCGGAAGATGTTCACCATCCAGCTCTCACTGATCGGCTTTGCGGAGTTCGTCCTGCATTTGAATAGACTCAACCCTGAGATGCTGCAGATCGCTCAGGTAATGTGGCGCGAGCAGGCAGACCCTCTCTGTGAGGAGAGCCTGCGTTCTCTGTGTAAGTTGCCGACACGTCCCCTCCCGACGTTTAGGACACCGGCAAACTGAATGTGGCCTACTTCCGGTTTGATATAAACGACGCAACTGGAGACCTGGATGCCAACCGGCCCGTCCCTTTTCGCCTCACCCCCAACATTTCTGAGTTTCTGACCACCATTGGCGTCTCGGGCCCCTTGACTGCCTCCATGATCGCCGTCGCCCGGTGCTTCGCTCAGCCCAACTTCAAGGTAGGCCACGGGGTCATCTGCGAGAAGCCCGGCTGGTGTGACCTCACAGGAGGCGAGCACAAGGAGGGTGGGCTGCTGTGTGGCTGAAGCATCTTGTCTTGGGAAGTGGGGAGTCGGACGTGTTCAGAGTGCTCAGGAGCCTGCTGACAAGGGGAACTGGCAGCCGCCACTGGGCCTCTCCCCGAGTGTCCGCATTGCACGTCCATGGGGTGAGCGGCACTTGACAGAGCCTTCTCCCCATCACTCTGCAAACCCCACTGCTCCAGAGGGCGGAGGGGCCTGGAGGGTGGCGCCGTCTCGCTGGAGCTGTGGCGACAGGCACCACACCGGCTGCTGAGATTGGTCCTTATCGAGTCCTCACAACTCAGCAGTTGTGTGGATGGGGAAACTGAGGCCAGGGAAGGTGAGTGGCAGTCAGAGGTCAGCCAGCCAGGGCAGGACACACAGGATTCAAAGCTACTTCATCCTGACTTGGAAGCTTTCTCTTCACGGTTGAGGACAGAACACAATTTACTGTTTTTCTTTTGCTTGTTTTAACTTATAAGACCAGCTGTATCTTTTTTCCTTCCTTTTTTTCCCACAGATAGGTAGTTTGTGCCTAGAGATGTCTTTAGACACTTAATTGTTTTCCCAGAACATTCACTTGGAATAGTTTTCGAATCACTGAGTAAACTGCTAACAGGGAACGGGACTTCACAGGTCACACACGTCACGCTGCACGTGCGTGTGTCTGTTGCATCGCCCATCGCTCTCTGTGGTGTGCGTGGGTGCACACATGTCTGTCGTGTGGGGTGCTGCTTGGGGTGTTGGGTGGACTCTTGTGGACGTGTGTAAAAGTAGATAGCTGGTCGCTGCATTCTTGAGGGCGGGGCTTGTGCTCTGCGGTGGTGGACGCCGTTCCCTGCTGTCTGTTTGTGCCGGGGACCAGAAATGCATTTTCGGTTAGAGAAACGTTATACTTCTGGAAATAATTGTAGAGCAATGACAATATTAGAATAGTAGAATGGCATTTAATTTGAGGACTCTGAAGAGAATTAAGAAAGCACTCCTTATTTACTTTTGAAGTTTGTTTTCCAGTCACAGCTGAACTTCAGTGTTTGTTAGTTTCAGGGGAGCAGCGTAGTGGTCATTTACGTAATGTGGGAAGTGATGGCCCTGGTGGACCTAGTGCCCACTTGGCACCGGACACAGTTATTTGTGGTTTCCAACCCTGCACCTGTTCCGTGACTGACAATTTGTGCTCCTCAGTCCCTTCACCTTTCTCACCCAGTGCCCTGACCCGTGTTCTGTCTAGTTGTCGTCAGTTTGTTCTGTGTCTGTTTTGTTTGTTTCATTCTGTAGATTCCACGTATAAGAGAAACCTTATGTATGGTATTTGCTGTTCTGTGTCACTTGTTTTGCTTAGCACACTACCTGCCAGGTCCCTCCGTGCTGTTGCAAATGGCAAGATTCCCTTCTTTTTTGTGATGGTCTGCTGCACGTATGAACCACAGCTTTCTATCTGCTGTCTGTCCGTGGGCACTTGGGCTGCTTCCACATCTTGGTTACTACAAATAACGCTTTAGCGAACATAGGGGTGCACATATCTTTTTGAATTAGTGCTTTGGATTTCTTTGGGTAAATACCCTGAAGTGGACTTGTTGGATCCTGTGGTAGATCTGTTTTTGACTTTTGAGGAAACCCCACACACCGTTTGCCATGGTGGCTGCCCCAGTCTGAATTCCCACCCGCAGTGCAGGAGGGCTCCCCTTTCCCACATCCTCGCCAGCACTTGTTTGCTGACTTACTGGCTGGTTCTCTTCAGTTCGAAGGCCTGTTACAACTTGGGGAAACACCATGCGCATAGACTGTGCTGGTGCAGATGGGAAGGAGTTGGGCCTGCTCCACGCTCTGGGCCACATTTCTTCACAGCCTGACTGTGGTGAATGCCTTGACAGTCAGCTAAAATGTAGACCACTCTGTGTGGGAATCTCCTCTAAAAAAAACACATTCCCGTCAGCACCTGGTAATAAGAGAAAGCCTCCAGGTGTCGTGTGAGGTCACTTTCGAGCCGTCCTGGTGCCTGAGATGAAAGCGCTCAGTGGTCTTTGAGGCGATGGTGGGTTGTTGCTGGGTGCCCCAGACCCTTAGGATTCAGGAGATCTGTAGTCAGTCTGCCTCCTGAGTGACCCTGCTGTCTCTCCCAGTGCCCTAGATACCATCCTCCTGGTCCTGCCCCACCCCTGCAGCCCGGCCCCCTGAGGCACTTGCTTCCTGTCCTGCAGAAGCAGCCCCCAGACCTCCCCATCCTCGGTGCCCTCCCTGGAGGACAGCGTGCCCGGGCTTCCTGACCCTGGCGGGAGCAGCAGCCTCTGCCCCTCCCTCCCAGCCCCCTTCAGCTCAGGGGTCCCTGGGTGGGCGGTCATCCTGCTTGCTCTGACCTCACTGGTCAGCTAAAAGCGCAGTGTTGGTAAAGCCAAGCCCTCGACTCCTCGCCGCCCCCGGGAGACTGGTGAGTGCTGGAGCCCCCACCACTGTCTGGCACCCGCAGAACGGAATGCCAAACCACATGGTGCACACATGCCTGTGTCTTCAGTCTCTGCCCTCCGATGTGCCCCCTTCTCCTCCTCCAGCTCTGCGTCCCCGCCCTCCGGGGCGCCCTCGCTAGCCCTTTCACCGGGAAGGGCCGTTGGCTCCCCAGAGTCAGGAGGGGCTCTTGGCAGTGTCCCACTCTGGACTCTTACTTTCGCTCCGCCTTTAACCTTCACATATTTTGAGGAGAGAGGTTCTGCGACCTTCCCTGTGCACCGAGGGTGGAGCAGGTGGGAAGGGGTGGGGCCAGGAGTCTCCCAGGCCCGCCAGCGCCCACAGGCGGACTCACATGGCTCAGGCCTCTGTGTAGTCCCTTGTCCCGAGAAGTGTGTCCTGCAGCACAGCATGCCCCTGCTTCGCACCCTCGGTGCGTTCCTGTTTGTCCCGTATGTCACCTCCTCACAGACGCCTGAGACACTTCCAGCCCCCTCACCTGCTCTCCACCTGCCGCACCCACTGCCTCCTGCACTTCGGGGCGCGCCTCCTCCTCTTTGTCCACTCTTAGCTGCGGGCCCTCGCCAGAGCAGAGGGCCAGACAGGCTGGCCTGGGGAGCAGTGTGCGATGGGCAGGTCTGCATGCCCCGCCGTGGAAGACCAGACAGAAAGCTGAGCCCCGACGCTGAGGCGTGGCGGCTGCTGCTCCCTGTGGGGGAGGCTTTGCCCGATGGGCTTCCTGAGCACGTGCGGGGAGGGGGTCGAGCTGGTTCTCCCCGGGCAGCTGCCCCGGCCCTTCTTGCTTGAACGCGGACTCTTCCGTTCTCCCCTTGCACAGGTGGACGGCATCCTGAAAACTGTGCTTCGGGACGAGATCATCGCTTGGCACAAGAAAACGCAGGAGGACACCTCCTCGCCGCTCTCGGCTGCCGGGCAGCCGGAGAACATGGACGGCCAGCAGCTGGTCTCCCTGGTGCAGAAGGCTGTCACGGCCATCATGACCCGCCTGCACAACCTTGCCCAGTTTGAAGGCGGTGAGAGCAAAGTGAACACCCTGGTGGCCGCCGCCAACAGCCTGGACAACCTGTGCCGCATGGACCCCGCCTGGCACCCCTGGCTGTGATGCGGCTGCCCCCCGCCCCCAGAATGTGAAGGGCGCCTCCTACGCTCCAGGTCGCTGGGCCCAGTGGCTCCTCCCCAGGTCACGTGACCCGGAAGCCCATGCCCCCCCCACCCTGCGCGGGGAGGAGGGAGGAGGGTGGTTCGGCTGAGAGGGGCCGAACTGCTGAACTGTGGGGATGCGCCCTGAACGCCAGCACCGAGGCCACTCTGGGCTTTTAGTATATGTGCTGCCGAAGCGAGCACCACTCTGGGCTTTTAAAGGAACCTCTCAGGAAGGCGGGCTGGCCCGGCCTCGGCTCCTGTGCCGATCTGCGTCCCTGTGTCTATGTGAGCGAGCAGCCGGCCTGCGGGGCGGTTCCCTGGCGTTGTTTGCAACGCACAGCAGTGACCCCTCGCAGACCTCCGTGACAGCTGCGCCGGAAGCCTGCTTGGTTCGAGAAAGGGAAACCGGGAGGTGAACCGCGCTGGCCCGGCCCCTGTGCTGCGTGAACCAGCATACGTCCGGGTGGCGCTACCCCTGTGCCGTCGGGCGGATCCCGCCCGAGAGCCAGCAGGGGCTGAGCCTCTTACCGGCTGGCTGGCTCTCTGAATGCCTGCTAGCCGTTTACTATCATTGTACCCCGAAATCACCTCTTCCTTCCTAATTTAAAAAGAAACAGCAACAGAAGTTTGTCTGTTAACTCCAATCTGTGTTCACATTTTTATACATATGAGTATTGAGAATGTTCTATCTAAATTTGTACAGTGTGATTTTTTTAGAATAAATATTTTATAAAAGGATGCCTTGTCGCTTCTGTATTGAAATACGTGCTCCTCCGAGGAGTTTTCTCTGCTCTCAGGGCCTGGAGGGCCCCTGACCTGTGTGGGCCGTGCCCGTGGTGATGCCTGCGTCCTGCCTGGAGCTCGGGTCAGAGCCAGGCGGCTTGTGATCGTGGTAAGCAGGCTGGTCGGACTTTGGTGGCGTAAAAGCGGGCCCGAGAATCGGGTTTCTCTTGTCTTGACGTGTTTCCACATGTCAGGGATGTTGCTGTTTGTCCTGTGTGTGGATAACCTGCGTGTGCACGTAGCCTGTGCGTGCGGGCCGGAGGTACCTGGGTAGGCCACAGTTCCACGTGGCTGGAGGCCTCCGGCGCCCCCTGCAGGGCTGCGTCCTAGGTTTGGAGTGTCCGCACGCTCACTTCCAGGCTCTTGCCCTTCCTGCTTACCAGCACCTCAGGTAGGGAGTAGACAGCACAGAGCCACTGGGGGACGTGGGAGGGACAGTCCTCTTGGGCAGTCTGTAACATCTCAGGATGAGAAACGGTGAAGCAAGACAGAGGGGCTAGTGGTGGCTGCTTGATTCCTGAGAACAATTTTGAGTTTGAAAGGACTGTCCCTGCTGGAAAGGGCCACCTCAGGATGACAACGTGGACCGGTTGGCAAGGCCCTTGTCGGGGCCAGGGCTCTGGTGGTTTCAAGCCTTGGACTCCCCTAGGCTGTGCTGTGCACACACCAGTCCCTGGTGGGCCGGCCAGCATGGGGTGAGCCTGCAGCTGGGTTCACTGAGTCCCACCGCAGCCCTGGGGCAGAGACTCAGGTGGTCTTGAAGCGTCAGACGTCAGCGTGCTGGGGGACTGACCAGGCTGCCAGCCTGTCTGCCGCTGGGTCCCCTTCAGGTCTTTCTATTGATCTCCGGTCCTCAGAGGTGAGTGGGTCCACCCGTGTCTCGCCCCCATAGTGTCCCCCTTTACAGAGAAGGAATTTCTAGCTCTGGGTGAGCAGCTCACCCATGGTCCTAGAACCAGTTGTGGAGAATCAGATGGAACATTGTCCAGCCTGTGGCCACTGTTGCCATACCTTTGGACATGGATTGAGGTCAAGGGACCAGGTTTTGTTCATCCGACCAGACTCTGATGACTGTCATTTTATAATTCCTGGGAGAGCTGTCCGTGAGAGTGTTGGGTTCAGAATGACAAGAGCCGTGTATCTAAAATGAAGGCGATGGCAGACTGGCAGCTAGGAAGTGTCATCTGCAGCCTGCACGCCTGAGGGGTGAAGGTGCCCCTCCCTGTCCTTGCTGTGTGTGCAGCTGCCTTGCAAGCCTGGCACTGGGAGTCCTTTGGCCCCTGAGCCCTGAGGCGCCTTTGCACCCTGGGAGGGAGGCGTGAGTGGCGTTTGGGTACAGGGAGTCCGGAGTCTGTGCTGGTGAGGAGGGCTCGCCAGCACCCTGTCCAGGCACCAGCTCTGGTTTCTTGGAAAACCAGCCTTGGAACAGCTGGGGCGGGAGAAGCATCCCCATTGGAGATTCAGTGTCTCCTGAGCTCCGTCTCTAAGTGGCCACATCAAGGACCAGAGTCAAGAGACCAGGCTGGCACCTCCGAGGCCGTGAGCCGAGGCCCTCGGGGACGAGGGTATCAGGAAAAGGGCTTTAAACATGATTTCAAGGTGAGCGCTCTTGTTAGACATTATCGTACTTGTTTTTATCGCTCAAGGAATACATACTGATTTCGGAGAGGGGGAGGGGAAGAGAGAGAGACATCCCTTGGTGCCTTCCGCACCTGGAATAGGAACAGAACCCGCAACCCCGGCATGGGCTGCCCTGACCGCTGCTCTTGAAAGTTAGTTCATCAGGTAGGAAACAAGCGTTGGCCTCGTCCCCACTGATGTTCGTGGCACCAGGCACCTGTAGCTGCCTTTGGTCTCACAAAGCCATACAATGCCCCTGTCTCTAGGATGGTGGAGTTAGGTTCCAAAATAGATAGCAGAACAGTCATGAAAAGAAATGTTTTCCCTTTTCTGAGAGTACGTATATGCATATATACATGTAAGTGTGTGTACATATATGTATGTTTCTCATACAGATATAAATAGGTATTGGAACAAGTATATGGACACATAGGGTGGGGAAAAAGTAGGTTTACAGTTTGTATGGAAAGTAATATAATTTAATAATAATAAATACTGTATTTCACGTACTGGCAACTGTAAACCTACTTTGGCCACGCCCTGCCTGAGAGGGAGGGGGATGTGGGAGTGGGTGTCCTGCGTCTTGGTCTGTTTTTAAGCTGGGAGAGGTACCAGGCTGAAGAAATCCAAGCATTATGCTTCCTAAAAGGAGACAATGTGAAAGAAAAACATTTAAATATATGTGAAGTATTACATAACCGATAATAAAGTGAAAAATAACATTTAAAAGGATGGAAAAGAATACAGCTTTTAGTATCATTATTTAAATTACAAAAAATGAAAGATGTTGTTTCTCATACCAAGCAAAATGTTTCAAAAGCCGCAAGTGCCCCGATTATAGGACGCCTGCTGAGAAGGTGCTAGACATTCTAAGCCTACACATATGCAGGATGTTGGTTTCCAGAACGTTGAATGAAAAAGAGTTGTCAGATCCAGGCCTTGAATTTTTCAAACTAGGAGAAGCCCATCTTGGGGGGAACCTCCAGATGGGGGCGCGGTTTGCTGATGCGCCGATGCGCCGTCACAGCTCGCCAAGCGCCAGACAGCCTTGTCCCCCCCCACCGCCGGAAGTCTTCGAGGAGGAGCCCACCTTCCCGCCCCGCCCCCCGCCCGGTGCCTCTAGGCCTCCCCAGCCCGTCTGTGGACTCCCACCTTTAGCGGTGGATTTGTCAAGGCTGCGCCAGAGGACCGGGGCGGGGATTCGGCAGCAAGAATCCGCAAAGACGCACATGGGAGGCTGCAGAGCCCGCGCGTGAGCTCTCTGGGACATAAACATGGGGAGCAGGAAACACCCGGGGACCGCAGTTGCCCGGACTCTCCTAGGGGCAGCAGGGCGCATTCCGGGGGGTCGGAGACTGTGCGAGGCAGAGGAGGCCTCTTGGCGCCCCAGGGGCGGACGGAGGGTTCCCGACACCTCTGTCCTTTGGGTGCGGGGCCTTCACTCGGGCCCATGTGCCTGCGAGGGGAGCTTCCCGCCCGGCTGCTGGGGGACAGGAGGCAAGACCAGTTCCATAGCTAACTATTGACAAAAACAAACAAAAACCCAAACCCACCCCCCCAAACCCCAAAACAAAACCCTAGAAATTTCTAGTCCTTGGAAAACGACACAAATATTAAGTTGCCTTCTAACCCCCGCCCCACGTTTGTTTGGTCTTCCGGAGAAATGGCCTCTAGTTTCTCCACGTGGGAAAACACGCGGATGGTGTAGTCCCTGAACTGCACCTTTACGTTCTTTGCAAAAACACAAATCCTCCACGGAACCCTCAGAGAGTGGAACGAGGGCTGGGGACCCGCCCCTGCCGACGCCGCGGGAGGGCGTGGTTTTCAGCAACCACCAAACCGCTGGAAGGACCCCCTGACTCGCGACCCCCTGGGCCGGCAGGAGTGGGAATCGAGGTGTGGCCGCTGCCGGTGTTTCAGAAGGGCCTAGAGTCCGGCACGTTTTCGGCCAGCGACACACGGGCCTTCGCAGTCGGTTCCCGGTTCCCAGGAAGTGGCAAAGCGCGAGGCCGCTTTGCTCGGGGCGGAGGAGGCTTGGGCTCCGGAGAGTGGATGCTGTGGAGGAGGAGGGGAAGCGCCCGAAGCGCGGGTTTTCCACGAGGCGGGCGCAGCTCCGGGGAGCGCGCTGAAGCCCACACTCCCGCGGTCTCCGAGCCCGCCTTTGGCAGCTCCGGACATGTCTGCGGCCGCATGGACCTGCGGTCCCGCAAGGGGCTGGGACTTGCTCCTGGGACACCAGGCGCCTGCGGGCAGCTGAGGACCCCACACCTGCGTGCGACGGAGTGCGCTGCGACCAGCTGTGCCGCCCACGGCCCCGCCTCGCCTGGGAACAGTTGGTGACCGTCACCCTCGGACAGCACGTCCACCGGGCCGTCCCGGCTGTGGATAGTGGCGCGCTCCTTCCCAGCCAGCGAGGCACGCAGGGCCCGGCTCCCGGGCACCGCGGACACCTGAAGGGCGCAGAGGGGACAGGGACACAGAAGAGGGTGGTGGGGCGCGCGGCCCTCCCGCAGGAACCCCTGGATCTGCGGCGGCACGAGGCGACCTCACAGCATTGCTCTACGAGAAGCGTCCCGCAGGTCCGCGCGCTAGTGGGCCCCACGCCTCCGCGAAGAGCAGCACCACGAACTCGAACTCGCGCCACCTGTGGAGCTGGTCTTGGGAGGTCGCCGGATGGGCTGGGGAACCTGCGGATGAACCACTCGTAGGCCGCGCTGAGACGCACGGAGACCGAGAGGCGGGAGAGCACGGGGAGCGTGACAACTGTGCCCCGGACCTCGCGTTGGGAAGTGCCGGGTCCGCAACCTCCCCTGCCACCTCCGCGCTTCCATCCGCAGGCTCGGAGGCCGCCAAGGCTCCCACCCGGCACTGCACCGCCAGCCCACCTCGGCACAGCCTGTGGGGCCCGGATGGCGGTTGTGGGGGGGTCCTGGCGGTGCGCCCCGGAGAACCAGCCTCCACTCGCCCCCCGCCCGCGGCTGCGAGACTGCCCCCCCGCCCCCCCCCCCCCGCGTGTGGCGGGTCCGCCCTGGAAAATCTTGTCGTCGTGCGGATATCTGACCCGCCGCCACCAGGCGTCCTGTGATGCCAGGAGTCCATTGAGGGGATTCGCACCCCCTTCGCCGGCTCCCCACACCCGGGAATGAGCGGTGTAGACGTGGAGTTCAGAGCTGTGCTTGGGAACGAGGGGCGCCCCACTGGGACTCGTCATCTGTCATCCTGCGAGGGGAGGCGGGCGGCCCTGGAAGGCCGCAGCTGTGACCTTCACGGCAATGGGACAGGCGGGAGGAGGCGCTAAGAGCAGCTGAGCTAAACGCGCTTCCTCCCGGCCCTCCGAAGCTCAGAGTCGCGTGCCTTTTCAGTCCCACAGAACACGGTATCACTAGCAATGAATGCGAGACCTTGACCCCCCCTTTATCCGGGTCCAGCTTCCGAGAGAACTTCGTATAAAGAGGGTTGAGTAAAAACCAGAACTTCCCAATTCTCGCCTTCTGAACACTGCAAGGCACCATAGCTAACTGGAATTAGATGCGCAGACAACTGCGAAGAAAGCCTCCTTAGTGTCAGCTATGGGAAGGCAGGCCCGTGAGTAATTTAAACGTAAAATTATATTTTAGAATTTAGGGGTTTCCTCGATCTACAAAGTACTAACTTTTACGGCCGGGTTTCTCAGTGGTATTGTGGTCCTTCGGAGGGGCCACTGCTTCTCTGCGCACTCGTGCCGCCTGTGCATCTGTAGGAAGTTCCGCAGCGACCCCGCCCTCGCTCCGCTAGATGCCAGCAGCGCTCCGCTCCTCCGCTCCTCCCGACCATCCGACCATCCGGGCCTTTCCATACGCTGCCGACTACCCGCAGGCGGCAAAGTTGCCCCCAGCTGGGAACCGCTGCTTTCAAGTGATGCTCAGAGAATCCTTTGCCCTTCATTATCTGCTTGTACCCAAGCTACTGAAAATAGTTTGTTTTCTAATTCATCACGGAATGTAGAGAGATTCCATTTCAAAGCTCTTGGCTGAATGCATCAGACCCCAAATTATATTTTTGCGTCTATTGCTCCCTTGCAAGGCCTTCCGCGTGCAGACGTGCAAGTCTGTGCTGAGGAGAAAAAGGTTCCTCTAAGCTGACCTGTTACACAAGCCACTGGTCTGGGCAGACTTAATCAGAAAAGTGTGCTTCCCACCTGTCTGGTTCTTCCCACCAGAGCCCTGGACCCACTGCAGGGGCCACCCAAGACCAAACTACCGCTATTCCTTCCCAACACTATCCTCAGAAACTGTGCCCATTTTTATTTTTGTACTCCAGAGGTTCCTTGGCCACACGGCATACACAGTAGTACTTCTCTAAAAACATAATTTCAGAGTGTGTCATTTTCTGTTCAAATTCTCCAGTGCATAGAAACAGGCCTCAAGAAAATCCAAACGTTGGAATTAAGAGAAAAGAAGTTGATAGCACTTATTATAAGTACATTTAAGAATGTAAAAATGGACAGCACCCATTTATGATAAAAAACCCTTAGCAAAGTGGGAATAGAGGGAGCATTTATCAACATAATAAAGATCATATATGAGAGACCTACAGCCAACGTCATACTCAGTGGGCAAAAACTTAGAGCTTTCACACTAAGATCAGGAACAAGAGGATGCCCACTTGCACCACTGCTATTCAACACGTTGGGAGTCCTAGCCACAGCAATCAGACAAGAACAAGAAATAGAAGGCATCCCAATTGGAAAGGAGGAAGCAAAACTGGCAGTGTTTGCAGATGACATGACAGTGTGCATAGAAAACCCTACAGACTCCACCAAAGAACTACTCAACCTAGTAAGTGAATTTGACTGAACAATGGGATGCAAAGTCAACATCCAGAAATTGAAGGCATTTTTGTATACTAACAACAAAATACCATAAACAGAAATTAGGGGGGAAATCCCATTTGCTAGAGCAACAAGAAAAATAAAGTACCTAAGAATAAACTTAACCATGGATGGAAAAGACCTGTACTCAGAAAACTACACAACACTGAAGAAAGAAATCAAGGAAGACACAAACAAATGGAAGCATGTACCATGTTCATGGATTGAAAGAATTAATATCATCACAATGTCCATACTACTCAAAGCAATTTATAGATTCAATGCAATCTTTATTAAAGTACCAGTGACATTTCAAAGATATAAAACAAACATTTCAGAAATTTATATGGAAACATAAAAGACCCCAAATAGCTGCAGCAATTTTGAGAAAGGAGAACAAAGTAGGAGGGATCACAATACCTGATACCAAACTGTATTACAAGGCCACTGTAATCAAAACAGCCTGGTACTGGCATAAGAGCAGATACATAGATCAGTGGAACAGAACAGAGAGCCCAGAAATAAACCCAAGTCTCTATGGTCAATTGATAAACCGAAGCTCTCCACAGAGCAAAAATAGCCTCTTCAACAAATGGTGTTGGGAGATCTGGACAACGACATGCAAAAAAATTAAACTCTATCACCAACTTATACCATACACAAAAATAAATTCAAGCCCTGGCTGGTGTAGCTCAGTGGATTGAGCACAGGCCTGTGAAGCAAAGGGTCACTGGTTCGATTCCCAGTCAGGGCACATGCCCGGGTTGCAGGCCAGGTCCCCAGTAGGGGACACATGAGAAGCAACCACACATTGATGTTTCTCTCCCACTCTTTCTCCTTCCCTTCCCCTCTCTCTAAAAAGAAATAAATAAAATATTTTTAAAAATTCAAGGTGGATAAAAGACTTAAATATAAGTTGTGACACCATAAAAGTCCTAGAGGAAAACATTGGCAGGAAAAATCTCAGACATTCCATGTAGCAATGTCTTCACTGATATGTTCCCTAGAGCAAGGGACATAAAGGAATGAATGAACAAATGGGATCTCATTAAATTAAAAAGCTTCTGCGTGGCTAAAGAAAATAACATTAAAGTGAAAAGAGAACCAACTATATGGAAAAACATATTTGCCAATGACACCTTGGACAAGGGTTTGATCTTCAAAATATATAAAGAACTCACATGATCCCACTCCAGGAAGACAAAAAACCCAATTTAAAAATGGGTAAAAGGCCTTGGCTGGTGTGGTTCAGTGGACTGAGCGCTGATCTGTGGACCAAAAGGTTGATGGTTCAGTTTCTAGTCAGGGCACATGCCTGGGTTGTAGGCCAGGTCCCCAGCTGGGGGCGTGAGAGGCAACCAATCGCTATTTTGCTCATACATCATGTTTCTCTCTCTTTCTCCCTTTTTCCCCTCTTTCTAAAAATAAATAAGTAAAATCTTTAAAAATTTTTAAAAAATGGGTAAAAGACTTGAACAGATACTTCTCCAAGGAGGACATACAAGAGGGCCCAGAGGCATATGAAAGGATGTACAGCATCACTAGCCATAAGCAGCACATAGTACAGCGGGGCTGTGAAATCGTCATGTTGTCCCCCCACCTTCCGCCCCCTGCCCCACCCCCTGGCAGAGCCTGGTGGAGACACCTGCATGAATGCAGAGGGGCCAGTGACCCTGAGAGAAAAGGAGGCAGGGCTGGGAGCCGGGACTGCAGTTTCTGACCACAGTGCAGCGGCCAGTAACTGTAACCGGGGTGAGGGGGTCTCAGAGTGGGCGATCCCAGTCCCCATGGATGTGAATACACAGCACTTCCCTTAGCCAAACCCCCACTGCTCCCCTGGGACCCCAGAGGCACAAAGAAGTAAAACGAAAACTTGCCTTACACCACCATCTGCTGGAAGACAGAAGTACCCTGTGTCCCCATCTCTGAATACGGACAGCAGAAGAGCATCTTGACGAGAGATGGACTCCCTGCTTCAGACACGCAGGTGGACAGACCACCTGTCAAATGCCATGAACAGCCGAGGGAACACGGGGGCACAGAAGGAAAAAGAGAAGTCCCCGGAAACAAATCTCAAAGTCACAGAAGACGGGGGCAACATGACAGAGAACTGCAGTCTGCAGTTACGAAGAAGCTCTGGGAGATAGGAGAGGACTCGGGAAGGCCGTCTGATGAGCTCAGGGAGAAAACGAGTGGGCGAAAGGAGTTCTTTGCCAGAGAGATGGAAACTTCACAAACGAATCAACAGAAACTCCAGAGCAGAGGACCCCGATGGACCAGGAGGCATTCCTTAGAGAGGGCCGGCACTGGGGCAGACGAGATGGAAGACGGCTGAGCAAGCTCGTGTAGACACCTAGAAATGACCTGGGAGGGGGAAGAGAGGGGGCAGAAAGTTTAGGAAAAATGAAGGAGCTCTATGAGAACAGTTGGACTCCATTAGAAAGAGCAACGTGAGTGTGATGGGTCTACCAGGAGGAGGAGAAGGGGACAGAGAGCCTATTTGAATAACTGGTAAGAGCTTTCCAAACCTATGGAAAGAACTGGAGTCTCCAACTCAAGAAATTAGCAGAACACCTAGTTACCTCAGTGCAAAAAGACCTCTAGACACATTATATTAAAACTGTCAAAAGTTAGTGACAAAGAAAGAATTCCTGAGGAAGCGGGGCGGGGGGGGGGTGTAGAATGTAACATACAAAGGAAACCCCACTACATTATCATCAGAAGCCTGACAAGTCAGGGTGGAGTGGGATGAAATACTCAAAATATTCAAAGACAGAAAGCGCCACACACACAAATTAACTCTAACTGGATTGTGGACTTGAGTATAAGACCTGAAACAATAAAACACAAAGAAGAAAACACAGACACCAAACTTTTGGACCTTGATCTGAAAAGGCCTTTTGTGAAGTTGACTCCAAAGGCAAGGGAAAGAAAAGAAAAAAAGAAAGGAAAGGAACTACATCAGACTAAAAAGTGTCTGCAGAGCAAAAGAAATCATCAGTAAAACAAGTTGCCAGCCGACCCAATGGGAGAAGGTATTTAAAAACAATGCCTCGGACAAGGAGCAAATATCTGAAATCTATAAAGAAGTCACACAATCAATAACAACAGAAACAATTCAATAAAAAGAAATGGACAGCCCTGGCTGGTGTAGCTGAGTGGACTGAGTGCCGGCCTGTAAACCAAAAGGTTGTTGGTTCCATCCCTGGTCAAGGCACACACCTGGGTTGCAGGCCAGGTCCCCAGTAGGGGGTGCACAAGAGGTAACCACACATTGATGTTTTTCTTCTCTTTCTTCTTCCCTTCCCCTCTCTCTAAAAATAGATAAATAAAATCTTTAAAAAAAAAAAGAAATGGACAGAGGACCTGACTGGATACTCTCCCAGGGAAGACATACGCGTGAACAACAGGTGTACGAAGAGATGCTCGGTGTCACGAGTTACAAGGAGAATGCACATAAAACCACAATGAGATACCACCTCACACCTGTGAGAATGGCCGTCATCAACAAGACAGGAAATAATAACGTGTTGGAGAGCACAGGGAGAGAGGGACCCTCCTCGCACGCTGCTGGTGGGAATTTGAATTGGTGCAGCTTCTGCGGAGAACGTATGGAGGGCCCTCAGAAATGAAGGACAGATGCTATAGGACCCAGCAATTCCCCTTCTGGGTATCGTCCCCCCACATGTGAAAACACTCACGAAGATGTATGTACCCCTACGCTCACTGCAGCATTATCCACAGTAGCCAAGACGTGGAAACAACTTAGGTGTCCTTCAGTGGATGACTGAGTATAGAAGATGTGGGACAGATACACAGTGGAATACTACTCAGCCGTAAAAAAGGTGAAATATTGACGTTTATGGTGACATGGATGGGTCTGGAGAGCGTGATGCTAAGTGAAGCAAGTCAGTCGGAGAAGGATAAGAACTGTGTGATTTTAGTCCTGCTTGGGATGTAAAACAAAAAGCAACAAATGCACAAGCAAAACAAACGAACTCCTAGATACAGCAGAATGCTGGATCCCATAGGTTTACAGGCTGGGGGAGAATAACGGGGGGCGAGGGGGTCAGAAGCTGGCGACGGGGGGATGCTAGACTTCGGGAGGGGAGCCCACAATGGAGTGGACAGGTGTGTCGTATCACAAAGTTGTGTCCCCGAAACTCTCAGTGTTGTTAACCAGTGTTACCTAATGACTTCACAAAACTGTGAATGTGTACAGTTAACAAAACAGTGAACACACAGGATACAGCAACCCCTCAGCTTCTTTACCGACCCATCAGACAACAGGGTCGAACAGTTGGACTGACAACCACTGCAGATGCAAAGTGACGGGGAGAGCTCACCGTCTTTGGACTCTGGGCCACAACCATCAGGTGACAGGGAGCGCCAGCCGTCAGCCACGGTTGCCGTGGTCCCGGGCGCTGCTCACGTGGCTGTGACCTGTGTGGCCTGTGGGAGGAACTGGCACAGCTCTGTTGAGGGCAGCGTAGATCTCGATGGGACCAACCGGTCCCCAGCCCCGGGAACTGCCTGCCCCACCCCCCCGTTCCTGAGCCTGGCAGTGAGGAGCGCTGCGCCCGAGGCCTGGGTCTCCGAGCAGTGTCCTTGCAGTGCCCAGCAGACTGGGTGGCCCTCAGCTCTGTTGCACGTCCCAGCGGGCAGCTCAGGGGACTCCTTGCGCCACCCCCACACCCTTTCTGGATGGCACAATTGCGTGACATAAATACTTTCTTTTTCTGGTCATTCTTTTTCTTGTCCCTGATGCTCACTTGCATTACGGTTTTGCCATCTCATTTTCCCGGTTCTGTTGAACATAAGTGGAATCACCAGGGAGATGAGACCAAAATCCACATGAAAAGAAAATTCAGGAACCAGCCGAGTCAGACTACAATGCATGAGAGACTTGTCACAACCAAACGACCGCTCTGTCTCTGTGCTGGGTCTCCTTTCCATTGTTCCAATGGGGGAGAAGGGCCTAAAATAATGAAGTGCAGTCCTGGCCTGGTGGCCTGGGGCACAGACCCCGAGGACCCCAGAGGGCCGTGCAGGCCTCCGATCCCAGGTCGTGCCCCTCTTGGTGGCCACCAGCCTCCCGCTCAGCTGTGACCCCGACTCCCTGGCCCCCTAAATCCAAACCACTCCAGTCCCCACCCACAACAGCTTTTTCCAGGCTTTTTTGATTATCAAAAAAATTTCAAATCACAAAACAGAAAAAAAACACCCCTCAGCTCAGTGAGTGCAAAAGCAAAAAGGGTCCTCAGGGGACACGAGGCACGGCAGAGAGTGGGAAGGGCAGGCCAGCACTGATGTCACTGTGACTCCAGCGCCCCCTCTGTCCCCTGGCGCAAGCATCTGGTGCAGGTGGCTGGTCCGAGTTCGAATCCCAGCTTCCCCTGCCTCCCCGTGGAGTGCAGCAGGGGTCCTGGCAGCTGTCTCCTTGCCTGTAGGCCTGGGTCCCGGGGAAGAGTGAAGAGACGCCTACTCTGGGGCCCGGCACAGGCGGGTGCTCAGCAATCAAGCCCCTCTGCTGCTCATCGTCTCCCGTCGTTCGCTCTGTGGCCCGGGGGGCGGGGGGTGGCCTCCACAGCACCCACACCCCACCCTGTTTTCTATCTCGGAGGCATCCCACCTGTGACTGCACTGAGAGGGGCTGGGAGTCCAGCAGAGGCTGGCCCATCCCTTTTCTACCTGCTCCATGGGTCTGAGCCAACAAATCTGCAACAACGGAAGAACCCCTCAGGGCCCCAGTGGCTCCGCTAGCCTCACCTTCCAGGCCCGACTGGATACTCCGGTCTGTCTGGGGGTGATGGGGGAGTTAGCAAATGCCTGGTACTAGAATATTGACCTTCCTCCTCAGCCCTCACTCCGGGGACACAGGAGTGGATCAGCTGGCCAGTGGGTTTTCCTCCTAAAGCCATGACTGCTCTCATAGAGGATACTGCCCGTTGCAGAGGCCCCGGGCTGACTCATGCAAGGCCTGTGGCTTGGATGAGCCTGGATAGCCGTTTGGTTGATGACTTGGTCCCTTTCACACACTCAGGTCCAAAGGCCGGTGTGAGCTTGACCTTCATGCACCTGATCATGTCCAGGGGCCCCCGCCAGCCTTCAGCAGAGGCCGAGCAGCATCACGGCGCAGAGCTGGCTTGGGCTGTGCTTCCTACCTGTAGTTCCTCCATGACTTCTGATGTGTTTCGAGGCGCTGAGCAAGTCCCGGCCCTCTCTGGGCTTGCCCTCCCCAACGGTAAAATGGGGCAATAGCCTCTAACAGTCCTTTTTGTCCTTCTTGAGCTCGGAGATGGCCTCTGGGTCGGGACAGAACAATCACCTGGAAGAACAACCTTCCTGGCGTCCGCCATCACCCCTGTCCTCAGCCCTCAGCTCCTTTATTCATATTTTTGAGAAAAATGTGAACATAACAGAAAGTAATCATTTTGTGTGAGTCGCTGGAGGGTACTTTATTCATTCACCAGGCTGTACAACTACCGTCTCTGTCAAGTTTCAAAAACACCGTCGTTGGCCCAAAAGGAGAGCTCGCGCCCATTGCACGGCTTCCGCCCTGCCCCGGCAACCGCCCATCTGCTTTCTCTCGCCACAATTTGACCTCTTCTCGGCATTTCACAGGAATGGACAATGACTTCGTGTGATTGGCTTCTTTCGTGTATGTTATGTTTTCAAGGCTCATCCATGTTGTAGGCCACACAGCACTTCCTTTTGGCAGCTGCGTGACATTCCATCACGTGTGTCTATGGCGTGGCTCCTTTGTCCACTCATTTATTGATGGCATTTGGCTTGTTCCCGCCTTTTAGCTGCTGTGACTTGTGCTGCCAAGAACACAGGTGTGCGTGTATTTGTTTGAGCACTGTTTTTGATTCTTTCGAATATGTACCTAGGAAGGGGATGGCTGGATCCTTGCTAAGTCTGTGTTTAGTGTTTTGAGGAAGCACCAGACTGTTTCCCGCATCAGCCAAATCATTTCCCCTTCTCCCCCACCGCCCATGAGGGTTCCAGTCTCTCCATTTCCTCACCAATGTTTGTTTTCATTATTTTTTATGAAGGTTATCTTAGTGAGTATGAAGTGGTAGCTCCCTGTGGTTTGGTGTTGGTAGAAAAAAATACAAATGCGCGGCTCCCATGTCCATTACCTCATTTCGACCCTGCCAACACCTGGGGCAGGTGGGTTGCAACAGATGAGCCATGGCCTGCTTTGATTGTTTTTAATTTTATTAAATTGATCAGAATGACACTGCTCAAATAAATGACAGGTCTTGGGTGCACAGTTCTATAACACGTCATCTGTGTATTGCAGTGTGCGTTCACCACTCAAAGTCAAGTCTCCTTCTGTCACTACTTCTCCGCCCTTGACCCTCTCCTACCTCTGCGACCACCTCCCCCTCTGGCAGTCACCACGCTGTTGCCTGTGCCTAGGAGGGTTTCTTGTTTGTCTAATCCCTTCACCTTTTTCGCCCAGCCCCCCAACCCCCTCGCCTCCAGCAACTGTCAGCCTGCTCTCTGTCTCTGGGCATCTATTTCTATCTTGCGTGTTTGCTTGGTTTCTTCATTAGACTCTACAGGGAAGCAAAAGCATATGATGCTTGTCTTTGTTTGACTGGCTTACTTCACTTAACATAATCCTCCCCAGTCCATCCACGCTGTCCCAGAGGGTAAGAGTTCCTTCTTTTTTCCTAGCCGAACAGTTCCATTGTGTAAATGTAACACAGCTTTTTTATCCACTCATCTACGGATGGGCACCTGGGCTGCGTCCAAACATCAGCCATCACACATCACGCTGCAGTGCATGTAGGGGTGCATCTGTTCTTCCGAATCAGGGTTTCAGGATTCTTCAGACATATTCCCAGAAGTGGAATCGCTGGGTCATAAGGCAGATCCATTTTTAATTGTTTGGGGAAACTCCATGCTGTTTTCCACAGTGGCTGCACCAGTCTGCATTCCCACCAACAGTGCACAAGGGTCCCCTTTTCTCTACGTCCTCACCAGCACTTGTTGTGCGTAGATTTATCAATGACGGCCATTCTTATAGGTGTGAGGTGATAGCTCATTGTGGTTTTAATTTCCATTTCTTTGATAATTAGTGACATTGAACATCTTTTCATGTGTCTGTTGGCCATCTGCATGTCCTCTTTAGAAAAGTGTCTGTTCAGGTCCTTTGCCCATTTATCAATTGGACTGTTGGGGAAGGTGTTGAGCTTTGTAAGTTCTTTATGAACTTTGGATATTAATCCCTTAATGGATGTATCATTGGCAAATATTTTCTCCCATTCAGTGGGTTGTCTTTTAATTTTGTCGATGGTATCCTTTGCTGTGCAGAAACTTTTTACTTTGATGTAGTCCCATTTGTTTATTTTTTCTTTTATATCCCTTGCCTGATGAGACATAGGAAAAATGTTGCTGTGAGAAGTATTTGAAATTTTACTGCCTGCGTTTCCTTCTGGGATTGTTATGCTTTTGAATCTTATGTTCAAGCCTTCAATCCATTTTCAGTTTATTCTTGTGTGTGGTGTAAGAACAGACTGGTTACACCTAATGAAACTGAAGCAGGAATAAAAAAACTCCCAACAAACAAAAACCCTGGACCAAATGGCTTCACAGGTGAGTTTTACCGAACACTCTGAGAACATCTAACTCCTCTCCTTCTCAAACTATCACAAAAAACTCAAGCCAAGGGAAGGCTCCCACACTCATTTTACGAGGCCAGCATTATCCTAATTCCAAAATCAGATAAGGGCACTACAAAGAAAGAAAATTATAGACCCTGATGAACATAGATGCTAAAATCTTCAAAAAAATATTAGCAAACCAGATCCAGCAACACATTAAAAAGATTATACATCATGGCCAAGTGGGATTTATTCCAGGGATGCAAGGTTGGTATAATATTCACAAACCAATAAATATGATATGCCTCATAAACAGAATCAAGGATAAAATCACATGATTATTTTGATAAATGCAGAAAAAGCATTTGATAAAATTCAGTACCTATTTATGATAAAAACTCTCAGCAAAGTGAGAACAGAGGGAATGTACCCCAACATAATAAAAGTCATATATAACTGACCCACAACCAGCATCATACTCAATGGGCAAAAACTATGAGCATTTCCACTAAGATCAAGAGCAAGACAGGAATGCCTGCTTTCACCTCTCTCATTCAACATAGTACTGGAAGTGCTGGCCACAGCAATCAGATAAGAAGAAGAAATAAAGGGCATCCAGATTGGAAAGGAAGAAGGAAAACAGATATTGTTTGCAGATGACATGATAGTACACATAGAAAACCCTACAGACTCCACCAAAACCCACCAGAACTGATCAATAAACTCAGTAAAGTTACAGGACACAAAATAAATATCCAGAAGTCAGTTGCATTTTTATAAGTCCATAACAAACTGTCAGAAAGGGAAACTAAGAAAATCTCATTTACAACTGCATGAAAAATAAAATAAAATAAAATCCCAAGGAATAAATTTAACCAAAAATGTAAAAGACCTGTACTCAGATAATTACAACACTGAAGAAAGTGAAGAAGTTACAAATAAGTGGAAGCATATACTGTGTTCATGGATAGAAAGATGAATATCATTAGAATATCTATACTTCCCAGAAATCTATAGATTCAAGTCAATTTCTATCAAGATACCACTGGCATATTTCACAGAACTAGAGCAAATACTCCAACAATTTACATGGCAGCACAAAAGACCCTGAAAAGCCGCAGCAACCTTGAGAAAGAAGAATAAAATCGAAGGAATCACACCACCTGATATCAAACTATACTCCAAGGCCATAGTAATCAAAACAGCGTGGTATGGGCATAAAAACAAACATATAGATTAATGGAACAGAATAGAGAGCCCAGAAATAAATCCATGTTTTTATGGTCAATTTTATTCAACAAAGGAGGCAAGAGCATACAAGGCAATAAAGATAGTGTAGGCAATAAACAGTGTTGGGAAAATTGGACAGATATGTGCCAAAAAATGACCTACTTTTATCAGATTAAAAAACAGAGGCTCAGAGGAGTGAAGTGATTTGCCCAAAGACACACACAACTCGGTGTCCAAGACATGGCTTTGTTTTTCTTTCTAGCACTTATCTCCATCAGATGATTTCTGGGCTCCTTCCCCCATAGAAGGTAAGCAAGGTGAGGGCAGGGGTGTGGCTTGGTCTCTCTACTGGGAGGCAGGAGATTGTGGTGGTTAAGAACTTAGACTATGAATCTGGATTCTCTGGGTTTGCCCTTCACCAGCACTGTGAGCTCTCCATGCTTCAGTTTTCTTGCCTGTCAAACGGGGATAATCGTGGTACTTGGCAAATAGACTCGTTTTGAGAATTAAATGACTTCATGTGTGCAAACAGCCTGGCATCTACAGATGATCGATCAGTGCTCCTCGAACGAAGGAGAGCCAGGTCCATGTGGTGGGGACAAAGACTGTCGGCACAGTGGTCTGTTCACATGGGAGTTGGGGTGGGAGCTGTTCTTGACGTCCACACACAGCAACGCCGGGCCCTGCCCCTGACGGCCAGTGTAGGGAACAGGCCTGCTAGGCCCGCTAGCCCTCCTCCTACAAATAAAGCTCCGATCTCTCCCCACCCTGGCCCCTCTTCCTCCCTTTCCCAGTTCCTTGAGCTCTGTGCCAAGCTCTTTGCTAGATCCTAGCAAAGACAGGCAGTTGACTGGCCAATATCTCTGCCTTCTAGGAGTTGAGCATCGCCTCTTGGTCTCTGGTAGAGGAATGCTGTGCTGAGCACTGTGACAGGCGACACACTGGGGAGGACAGAGGAGCTGCAGGGGGCCAGGGTGGAGGAGGGGCGCCATGAGCCATCCTGTGCTCTCCTCCCTTCTGCCAGCCCGAAGTCCCCGACATTCTGTGCCCTCGGAGGGCCCCAGCACCAGGACCAGGGCCCGGACTCTCAGCTGGAACCGAGTTCTAGGTCAAGGTCCACCGCAGCACCTCAGGCCCCTGTCCAAACCCAGAGCTAGGAAGCTGAAGCTTCGGCCAGGCCCTGGGCTGGGACCAGCCATCCCTGGAATAGGTGCCCTTTCTACGAAGCAAAGCCCTAGTTGTGGTCAGTCCACAGGGCGGGCCTCTCCCCGCCTGCAAGAACACTGCGATTGGCCGTTCAAGAATCACGTGCTCCCACTTTACTGGGCCCCATAGGGGCAGGCGCTTTGCTGGGTCCTACCACCTATGAGGCTGGTCAGGATGGTGGGGGGATGTGGGTGGGATGTGGTCTTCTCTCCTTGTTTAAAATGAAAAATACGACCTTGTCCAATTGGCCACTGAGTGTTGGGTTCCTAGAACATTCTTAGAACACAGAAACCTCCCAAGTGGAAAGAGCTCCCTGCTTTGAGTCTCCGTTCTGACCTTGGGCAGGTCACTTCAGCACCATGAGCCTCCATTTCTTCACTGTAAAATGGGAATCAATAATAACGACCATGAACCTCACAGAACTGGTGGGATGAGCAAGTGGGAAGAGGCCTTGAAAGCACTTTCTAAATTGTTTAACTCATCATGGAAGAACAATGGGGAGCGTATTCCCACATGCTTATTTGTCACACGTCTTCTTTGGTGAAGTGTCTGTTCCTTGTTTGCCCATTTTTTTATTGTCAAGTAGTTCGTTTCCTTATTGAATTTTGAGAGCTCTTTACATATTTAGGGACAAGGCTGTCATGAGATATGTGCTTTGTCAGTACTTTTCCCTGGTCTGTGGCTTCTCCTTAAAGTGCTTCCAAGGGGTAGTATGCTGCCTACAGGCTAAGGGTCTCTCTGGAGCTCTCAGAACAGAAACTCCAAGAACTCCCCTTCCATCTGCAGTGTGTTTGTCCTAGGCTGCTTCCCTGGGAAACATTGGGCTTCACTCAGCGAGGTCAAGGGTAGGAGCCCCGAGTTCCCATGGCTAGGCTTGGGGCGGGTGTGGGGAGCGAGAGAACAGAATTGGAGCTTATTCCTCAGGCTTTGCTCTTCCTCGGCCAGTTTCTGCAGGTGCCTGCCCGGTCTTGTCCTCAGCAGCCTGATCCCCGGTGCTCCCTGGGAGCAAGCATGTCGTTGCCCCCTCCCACCCTGTCCCAGCTCCACACTCCACATGGTCTGGAAGGATAGGTTGTTGTGGGGCTGCGGGGACAGGGACAGGCTGAACCCAACCCTCTGGGACACGCAGGCTCTGGAACCCTCTGCTCTGGCAAAGAGCAGCTGAGACCAGCCTGAGGCTTCTGGCCGTCACCAGGCACTGCTGGCCCCAGGCTCCTGCCTCAGTTCTTTGGGGGACTTGTCTAGAGGCCCCAGAGCCCTTCCTCCTCCCCACCTTCTCAGTCCCTTCCTCCTCTCCCTCCTTCCTTCAGGCTGCTCTGAGCTGGTTTCCCACAGAAGGAAGCCCAAGCGGGAATTCTGCAGGAAACCGCTATCGGAGGGTCAAACTGTGGGAGCGAGAAGTAGGAAATGACCTAACTGTCCACCCACAGAGGTTTAGTTAATAAAGTGAATCTAAAGTTAAATAAGGCTACAATGGATTTTTTTTCACTGACAATGTAAATTCATGTTTGTGGGCACCAAGCAAGGACCACGGCACATTGGGTCTTTTTGAAAAAAGGTTACAGAGCCCTGGCAGGTGTGGCTGAGTTGGTTGGAGTGTGGTCCTGGGCACCGAAAGGTCCCGGGTTCGATCCTGACCTGGGTGTATTTGGGAGGCAACCAACTGACGTTTCTCTCTCGAACTGACCTTCTTTCTCTCTCTTCCCACCTTCACCTCTCTCTAAAAGCAGTGAAAAATGTCCTCAGATAAGAATAAAAAAATAAATAAATCAATAAAGGTTTTAGAACAGCTCGAGACTGTTTCATGAACAGATGCACCGGGAGCTTATCAGAAAGTTGCTCGGCCAACTGACCCCGTCTGTTCATATGGGTGGTGGGATTTCAGGTGATTCGTTGTCCAACTTTCTTTAAATTTATCAGTGTTGCCTGAGGTTTTTTCAATGAGAAGAGCTGTTCTAAGGATGCGAACTTACATTTTAGGAAAGAAAAGCAAATGCACATCAGAGGCTTTCCTCCCGGCTCACTCACCTGGCCCCCCGCCCCCAGGGTGGTGGTGGAAGATCCCTCCTGGAATATTCCAGAAGCTGCGTTTCCAGCTGTGGTTTGGCACCTTGGAGGAAGGGGGACCAGTGCCCTCCCTCCCAGGACAGGTGTGAGATGCACCCTGGCAAATTGAGTCAAGTTCCCAGCGTGCTCCTCAGAGACCAGACACAGACACAGAGTCTGAGCCGATTGGGCCCCTCGTCCCTGAGACCCCTGGAATTATTCTGCAGGTTCTGAAACAGACGGGGGCCAGGACGGGCTCCTCTGAGCAGAAGGCTTTGGGACTGAGGCAGAGATCAGCTGGGACCTGGGCAAGGAGTTCTCCCCACTCAGCCCAGCTTGAAAAAGTCCCTGATTGCAAGCCAACTGGAGATTTTCTAGTGAATCATGCATCCGACGGGATCCCAGACACATGGTGGCCAAGGCTGCTGAAGACAGATCTCTCCAGCTGCATTGCTTTCTTTCTCCTTCTGCATTTAAGATTATAGCTCAATCTTATTTTATTTGACACTAAAGTGTCCCTTTCACGTTAGGTCAAAAATTCAACTTTTCACCTTCCCCTCCACCCAGCCCCCAGCATCATCCCCTTCATGGAGAAGTATTTATTATTTTTCTAAAGGGAGAGTCTCTACTTTCTGTGCATCTTGCAAGGTCAAGTAGAGCCCAGTGTCTGAAAACCTCAGGTGGATTCAAACTCCAGCTCCTCTGGGTGGTCTCTAATTCATTCATTTGTCCATCACTCATCATCCCCCCTCATTGGGATCATCCATTCACCTGTGCAATCATTCCTCCATCCGTCCATTCAGCATATCCTGGGGCACTGCCCTGGGGCCAGGGACTGGGCTGCAGCAACCTGGGCCTTAGTCTCCTCCTATTCTGCCCTCTGTGAAGACAGCATGTCCCCACAGAGCCATCGCAGGGAGTGGCAGTATCAGGCTGGACACACGGGGCTGTCCTTGAAGACCTGCCTCACTCTCTCACCCGGGATGATAACCCCACCTATATCACCAGGCCACTGCACAGGTGAGGTGACCATCGTGGACGCAAAGGCCTGGTGTGATTGGTGGAGCCCAGGCACTCCCCACGGCAGCTGTGAGTTCTGAATTCCTTGGCTGCGGGAGCCTGCCTGGTGCACCCCGCACTTTGAGGAGGCCAGTGCAGAGGGGTGCCCAGCAGCTGCCCCCAGAGGGAGCCCTGTCCACAGCCCAGGTCCTGAGGTACCTGCTGTGAGGAAATGGCCACCCACGACCCTGAACTCTGGGAGCGATTTCTGTCTCTGCTACTCAGAGGCCCCTAACAGAAGAAAAACAGAACATCGTTTTAGGAAGTAATGACTGTGTGCATGATTTCGGGTTCTCATTTTACCGGAGACTCTCTGGTGAGGAGTCAGCCCCTGGTTTCCTTTGCCATCTTCCCATTGTCTTTTCCTTTCCCTTGTACCCCTCTCCTCCACACTCCCTGGTTCTGGGCCGCAGAGCAGCTACCAAGAGTCTAAACTGGCTCTGTGAGCGTCAGCATCTGGGAAGGTAAAGTCCCTCCAGAACCTGGGGACTTTCTGACACACGTGAGCACAGACACACACAGGTGCGCACACACGCAGAGACACACACACATGCGCTCTCACGCGCTCCAGTGCAGAGGCCGAGGGTGATACCAGCAGCTTCGGCAGGGGCCAGTGGATCCCCAAAGACCAGCCTTGAGCACGAAACCTTCTGTGGACCCCCTGAGGAATTGTGCCAGCAACTCCCCAATTTCGGGGTTCCTTTTTAAAAGCTTCTTTTATATACAGAATGCATAGGCATGTATAAATAAGTAGTGGTGTTCCTCCAAGTTGGGGGGCCAGTGAGTGCAGTCAGCCAGGGGTGTGGACGACAAGGGGATGCATGGCTTGGGGAGCACCTCCAAACAACCGTGGGGACGAGCAGAAGTCCGTTCATTTCTAGTGCTGCCCTGCGCTCTCCACCATCAGGGACAGCGACAGGGACAGCCATGGTGAGTACTCCTCCCTGCCAGGGGACCGCCCTCAAGCGGAGGGCTTCGGGGCCACTGTAAACAGCAGGGAGGGCTGGGCAATCCCTCGCGATCGCCCTGGATCCTGCGGGGCCGTGGCCTGCTCACATCATTCTGAACCCCCACTTCTAACACTACCACTTGCCAGACACTTGGGCTTAAAACCGTGGCATCAGTCGTGGCTGTATATTGTCCCCCGCCACCCCCTCCAACCATCACCGAGTCCTGCCCAACTCCGAACGGACTGGCCTTCACTGTGTCCCCACCTCACTGTGTCCCCACCTCCAGGTCCGTCAGGCACGTAAGTGTGAGGGTCCACCCCTGAACTCCACGGTTCGCCCTCTCAGAGCCTGCGCTTCTCCACCGGCCCCCCCCCCCTCCCGCAACCAGAGCGGCCTGGGCTCAGACCCCTCCTCTCTCCCTCCGGCGCCCAGCTGCTCCTCCTCCCCTCCCCCTCCTCCTCTCACCTCCACAAGGCTCGCGCCTAAACGTTCCAAACCGAAGCGCTCAGAGTGACGGCTGATTTTGTGAGATGTGGTCGGGGTCTCTTGGTTTCGGTTTTTAAAGTCTCCTCTGTTAGAGATTTGCCCTGAATATGGGAGCAACGATCTGATGTCTGAGATTTCTTTTAAAACACTCCAGCAAAAGTTAATCAATAGGAGATGAGGAAGTGGGGCTTGGGGGGGTGTTGGAGAAAGAAGATGGTGATGGGTGGGACCAAGTGACAGGCACTTGGAGCTTCATTTGCACTGTTCTCTCTGCTTTTATGCATTTGGAACTTTCCAGAATGAAAAAGTAAACAGGACACAAAGGCCACACGACCCTGCTGAGGCCTCAGGGCTTCCTGCAGCTTCAGAACAAAGTGCAGACCCTCTCGGAGAGAGGGGGGCAGGGTGGGTGCAGCTGGCCAACACCTCAGAGTTCCTGGCTCGTGCTAATAAAAGGCAAACAGAGTTGCAGTCAGTTGATTATTGGCTTAAACCCGCTGCAGACAGGGCCATACCTTGCTGCCTGCACCAGGATGGACAGCTCCCACCCCAACCCTGACCCCATCGCTTCTCTGACAGTCCTGGGTGGCCGGTTTCCTGGGAACGGTGGCCATTGCCTTGACTCGGAGCCTTTTCCCAGGCTGTTCCCTCTGCCCGCATTGTCTTTCTCACAGTTTTTCATCTGCCAACTCCTGCTTTTCCTGAGGACTTGGCTTCAGCAATGCCTCCTCCAGGAAGCCCTCCCTGACCTCCCCAGCCCTATGTTGTCCCAGTAGCTGTTCTGCTTCCACGGTGCTGGGAGGGCCCACCTCTGCTCCGGATGGGAGGGCAAGGACCACGTCACCTTGCTCACGATTGCGTGCCTGGGCCTGGCACGCAGTGGAGATTCTAAATGTTTGTTCAGTAAATACATGCAAGTTTGTTCCTATTCCCACTTCAATACAAAGCAAACCCACCACCCTATCTTCTTGCCACGGGAACAAACGTTTGTTACCACTCGACATCGGCGTTAAGCCCTCTGCTGGGATGTTAGGAAGGGCCTCTCAATCTGGCCATCTCCAAAGCTGAACAGCCAGAATGCAACCCTTCCTGGAGGCAGATGCCCTTGCTCTTCACCTTTAACAGTTCATTTGAGGGTCTCAAGAGCCTGCAGCTGCAGAGCCAGCAGGCCCCAGCTCTGAGGCTCCTGCCTGCACCTCATGGCAGTGAGAATCACCTGGAGGCCTCCCCCACCATCCCCGCCCCCACCGAGACCAGCTCATCTCTGGGCTAAGGCCCTGGCACCCAGCGTGGTCAGAGCTTCTACTCACGTGATTCCAATGTGCATCCAGAGTAAGAACCATTGGCTTACGTCAGAAACCAACCCAGTGGGGCCAGGCCAAATGCCCCCAGACACCTGCCTCCTGCAGAGGGCAGACGGAAGCTGCATCTCCCTGCCAGGTGAGTAGCCGGCATCCTCGTGTGTGAGGGTGCTGGGGCCCTTGGGGTGGTCGTGTGCTTCCCGGGCCCTCTTTCTAAGGCTTGACCAGAGCTCTTGCTCTTGTTCGGGTAATGAGCGTGAAGCTGTTTGGGGACCCTAGCGCAGTGCTGTGGTCCTGCTCCTACCAGAGCCCGAGGCTCCCAGGTGGCCTTGGTGGGGTGACTCCTCGTCGGAATTGGCCTTGGTTTATGGAAACTGTGCTCGGGGTCCTTGGCTTGTTTCCAGGATGGGTGAGGATGGTGTGGCTGATGCGGGTGTCTGTTCGCTGTGCAGAGCCCAGCGGGGAGCTCTCAGGGTATGCGAGCCGCGTGTGACCGCTCGGCAGCCTGTGTGGCCTGTGCGTGTGTTCCCTCCCCTGGACTGTCCCTCCGACACTCTCACCTGGGGGAGCTTTCCACCCAGTTCGACCCTCCCACAGAGCCTCCCCAAGCCTGGGAGGTGGGGTTGATGGAGAGAGGGCCTGGTCTCCTGCCTCTTCCTTTGCTGTGACAGCGGTGTCCCCTCCTGGCCAGCGTGTGCCCTGGAGGGTGGCCCGGCTGTGTGCCTCCCTGCATTGAACCTGCCATCTGGACTTGTCTTACCCACATTGGCAAAGCCCTGCGGGGACCCAAAGTATGCTGAGATAGGGCCTGCTTCCTGGGGCCCAGCGACCCCTGACGGCGCCCCCAGCCCGGCCCTGTGGCATCTGAGTGCTGACCTGTGGCCTCGGAGCAGCGGTCAGCTCAGGCCTTCCTGGGGAATAAGCCCCAGTCCTGCATGTGGTTTTACCTTCTAACAAATCCCATTTTGTTTGAAAATGTCTGTTAGTGATGTAGATCTCAATGTACTGACATTGAAGATGCCCACTGTACAGGCAGGGAGGAGAAACATGTCCCCAAACCATGTGGCTAGTCCCCCCTCTGTAATCAGCCATGCCCTTCTGTGCGTAAGTGCTGGGGCATGCAGACGGTGGTAGAGGGTTCAAAGGTTAACCTGAAGGACAAGCGGGGTCATTGGGAGTTCATGCTCAGCACATTTCTGAAGGCTATGTTAACTGAAAATAGAAAAATGCTGCTTTAGAGAAGCCAGCTCTTGGATGTTGAAGTAGATCTTAATTTAACGCAGTTCTCAGTTCATGAAAATGCTCTCAGTCAAAGCTTGGCTACCTTGAGCCGAGCATAGAAAAAAAACCCCAAAATGTCCTGTAATGTCCCAACCAGGAAAAGTGGTGGGACCATGAACAAGATTGCACCACCCTTGGCCTGGTTTTGCCTCCTGACGCCCAGGGCAGGAGTCTGTGTGGGGAGCCGCAGAGGCGGCCTGAGGCCGGGGCTGGGCGTAGATACAGCCCTGCAGTTTGGTGGCGTTGGCTAAATAACCAGCTTGGCTCTTCGGGGAGCTGAGATCCGGAGGCTGCGGGTGCAGGATGACAGGGTTGCGCGACGTCCCAGCTGCTGCCAGTAGCAGTGCTGGTGTGTGTGGGGGGGGACACCACTCTCAGAGGTCTGGGAGAGCCAGAAGGGTTCTCCAGATGAAGTGGTCTGGCCAAATTGTGATCTTGAAACTGCTCCCTCAAAACGCCTCAGGGAGAGGAGAGGACCCTCCCCCCCCTGCTCATGCCGCCTCATGCTCCGTATTCGATGTGAAGGAAAGCAGCCGCCTTCCGAACCCCTGGCTCCACCCCGAGGCTCCTTGGGGCCGTGCCCCCTGGGCTGCGGCAGAAGAATGAGTGGTCCGATGGCAGAGGTCCTAGAGGTGGTGTTTTCTCTCCTCCCACCGGACTCCTTTCTGATGCACGTTCAGTCTCGGGAACCCAGCCGGCAGGTCGCTGACAGCGGGTGAGACGGCAGCAAGGGGTCTCTGCGGTGTCCGTTGCCTAAAACGTGTGCTTTCCTGTTTCCCAGCGTCCCACCCCACACGCTAAGTGCCATGTGTGGTGGTGACTTGGCGTTTTCCTCACCAGACCTCTTTTTCAGAGTGTTTGCTGCAAAGCTGAGTGACCTGAGCCTCACGCCGGGGTCAGACGCGTGGAGGCTGGAGGTCCGGCTCTGGCACGAAGCAGCGGGGGGGGGGGGGGGGGNGGGGGGGGGGGGGGGGGGGGGGGGGGGGGGGGGGGGCTCTGGGTTTCTGTGGGGAGTGGTGCCAGGTGGTTGCCCACCCGCAGACTGTGACCGACTCTATCTGACTGCTGACGTCGTTTCATTTACTCCTGAGTGCCCAGCGCTCCGGCACACAACCAGCGCGTCCTGGCCCTCGCTCTGAAATAGGCCCCTAAACTACTCTACTCCCGACTGATGAAATGCCACACCTTCTCTCTTCGAGGTGTACGTTATGGCGCCTCACTAAACCCAAACCTCAGGCTGCCCCTGATAACCCTCCTGAAGCTGGTGATCACAGCAGCTGGAGAACTTTGAGGTGGTGTTTTCAGGGGGGTCAGAATTCATAGCAATGGTTTACCTTTTGGTCATGAAGAGCAAGTCTTGTCTTCTTTCTGGGGCAGCGTTGAGATTACCTGAGTGCAGAGGAAAGGAGAGCACACAGTTACTCTCTGGCCTGAGCTTCCAGGCTGAGATGGTCCCGCAACACAGTCCCCCTCTCCTGATGTGCTGGCTTCCGACCTGTTGCTGCAGGCAAAGCTACCTCCAGCTCCAACTTTGAGTTGAAATCATCTAAAGCCTGAGATTGTTTTAAGCCAATTCCTGTGAGGTGCTTCTCCTGCTAACTATACAGCTGCTGAGGGCCCTGTGCTCTATGGGGGTGGGTGGGGGTGGGGCAGGGGGCCAGCATGGCCTCTTCAGGTTGGCAGAGGAGTGGAGAGCTTCCTTGCTGTTCCTTCGAAAGGTTCTCACCCTTCACCTCCTCAGACCCAGCTGTTCTGGGGCTTGTGGCGGGGATGGGTCAGCTCCAGGAAGTCATGTGCGTGTTCATTTGCATATTTCATTTGCAACTTTGCAGACTGGGCTGTAGGCTATCCTTGCTCAAGCTCCTAAGGAGACTTTAAAACCAGCCCTGTCACCCCAACAAAGCACAGCTGACATGCTGTGGCTGGTGGTGCTTTGGTCTTGGGACTTGTCCCTGGCCTAGCAGCCAGCGGTTCCCAGGAGGGCCTGTGAAACTACGTTCTGTCCTTCTGTCTCCAGTTCCATTTGTCCTCCTGGTCTCTCCCTGGTTCTCGGTTCTCCTGGGAGCTAATGTGAATGTCGCCAAGACTCAGTTCTTGACCTGTTCTCACACAGAGTTCATCCCTCTTCTTGAGACATCAGTCTCTGCTCTTGGCTCACTCATGGAATTCTCCAAGTTGTCCACACTCTCCCTTCCAAACTGGTGTGTCTAAACTCCTCTCGCCCACCAAACTTACTCTCAGCTGTTTTCCACCCAAGAATAGAGTCGGTAGACTCTGGTCCTCTTCACCCCACTTTCTCTCTCCTGCAGTGTGGCTTTGCCTAGTCTGGGTACTTGGAAACACGTATTGCACACTTTTAAGAAAGCTCCTTCCCTGTGTCCTTGTAGAAAGCTCAAACTTGCTCTGATCTTAATAACGTCCGCTCATCGAGGGACAATTCCCTTTGTGACCTTACCATCCACCACCATCATCCAACAAATACCTGCTTGCTATCCGCTGTGCATTGTCACGGGCCTGAGGAATCGTACCTGAGACACACACAGTCCCGTTGCTGTCGGGAGCGGTGGACACGCATGAGAAACAAGAAAACACTGGGTTGTGGTACAAAGCGATGGAGCAAATGAAACGAACAGCGTGGGGAGAACCCAGACTCTCTGGTGGGAGAGTGGGCCGGGGCCAGCTCACGCAGGGCATCATGGGGAGCTTGAGGTTGCTCCTGAGATCAAGGGGCAGCCAGGAGAGGGTTTTTAAGTGGGAGAAATCACATGATCAGTTTCTCGTCTTTCAAAGATCACGTGGCTTCTGCGTAGAGAACAGAGTAGAATAAGGCAGTGGCCGGAAGCAGGGAGAAAAGTTGGGAGGCGACTGCTGCAGTGTGACTGAAAGATGGCGGTGGGCTGGTTGGGGGGGGAGAGAGTTACTAAAGAATTAAAAGGCGTGGGTCACACTTGGGACTGTCCTGACCCAGTGGGCCAGGTAAATGGGGGGTGGGGGGGAGGGCCTTCTCCTCCCGCTGACCCCTCGCCATCTTGCACCTCTGCGCTGTGGAGAACTCCTTGGACGCAGCCGCGTGGAAGGGGTCAGGGCTTCATTTTCAGCCCACCCTGGCCATCAGAGGGCCTGTTCAAGCCTCTGAAAGGTTTCCCTTCCATATGCAGCCGAGGACCGGTCCCCTCTGAGCCCCCACGGTGCTCCTCACCTGCCAAGCTGGCGTGGCGATACCCCAGGAAGCAGACCCCCTGAGCCTGCCCCCTGTTCCACTGGGAGCCCTTTAAGGGCTTGGAGCCTGGGTGGGTTTAACACAGTAACCCACACACGGGGCACTGAAAGTCTCTTTGTGACTGTCCTACCTACAGGTGGTTTACTTCTTCCAGTCAGTATGTCGACTTCGGAGGCTCCAGAAGAGAGGCTGAGAAAATTTAAATACCGAGGCAAAGACACGTCTGTGAGTATGAGGCAACTGCCCTGCCCCATCAAAGATGAGCGCAGTGAAAAGCACGTGGTTGAAGTGCATCAGAAATAGAGTGGCCCTGGCTGGGGGGCTCAGCTGGCTGGAGCATCTTCCCATAGACCAGAAGGTTGCAGGTTCGGTTCCCGGTCAGGATGCATACCCAGGCTGCAGGTCCAGTTGGGACATGTGTGGGAGGCAATAGATTGATGTTTGTTACATCAATGTTTGTCTCACTTTCTCTCCCGTCCTCTCTCTCTCTCTCTCTCAAATCAATAAATGAAAAACAAGTGTATCCTCAGGTGAATATTAAAAGAAAACTAGTGGAGAGTTAGGGGAAAAAGGTAGGTGACAAGGCAAATATAGCACAAAGTTCATTGTGGACAGGTGCGTGGTGTTCACCAAATAATCCTTTCAACTTCTCCGTCTGTTTGACATTTTCATTGTAAAATGTCAAGAGTGAGGAGGACAAGAGCTCAAGGACTCGAGGAGTCACGCAGCCATGGCCTGAAGTCAAGGCCTCCATGTGATCTTGGAACTGTTGGCTCCAGAGCTTCAGTTTCTTCGTGTGAAGAGCAGGCCAATGTCTCCCTCGCGGGGACTGGAGAGTAGCCTGCTTGCCTGGCATGGAGACGCTTACCTGCAGCCCCGGCCGTCAGGGAGGCTTAGCCGGGAGCCGGTGGCCGACCGGAGCACTGTGCAGAAGCCGGGCTCGGAACTGAACTACTGGGCTGAGCCTAAGAGCCCGGGGCAGGGCGCCTGAGCCTTGTGTGGATTCGAACCCTCACTCTGCCTCTCTGGGTTCAGTTTGGGGCTGGAGCTCTGAGTCCTACACCCATGTATTTTGACTGTGATGTCATACACCTGGGGAGCCTGGAAGGCCCCCGAGGAGGGGAGAAGCCCCCTGGCTGGGCACCGTCCAGAGCCGCCTCACTCTCACACCCTGTCCTACGGGCCTGGCTGTCCGGCTTCCACAACCACTGCAGACTACAGGGAACCAAGCAAAGGAGTTGAGCCCTCCAGGTGGGGGCAGTAGGAAGGGCCAGGAGATGAGAAAGGAGGATGCAGGGGTGGGGCCCCAAGCACGCTCCTGCCTTGCTGGGTAACACCGAGTGACCCTATTTCCCAGCAAGAACTACATGGCTCGTTGAAGGAGCCAGAAGTATCGAATACACATAAACTTTCTTAAATTAAACCTTAAAGTCTTCAGCCTGAAATGCCTCTGTCCACACAGGGGAGATCATTTCTCTAGGACTCTCCATACTATGAGGCCTGAGTGTTGCTCTGTATGAGAAAAGGCTTGTTTTTATTTTAAATTTTAATCTCCCTCTGTCTGGTGTCCCAAGTAAAACCTCTTGAGACTGGACTAAGAGTTGAATGACCGGAGAGGGGACGCAATCCCAGCGGACAGAGTTGGGGACACCTGGGCCTGGGAGGTCCGTTCGCAGCCGCACCTGGACCCCCAGGGTTGGAAGGCCCAGGCCTGCTCTTAGGGAACCGCTGGGCGCCAACGAGGATGCACTTGACTCGGGGCCCCAGGACACTCCGCTCAGAGGTCTCTGCAGCTGAGGGTCCTGGCCCGTCAGGGGTGTGCCTGATCTTCCCGGACTTTGGGAGGAAGGCCAGCTGTTCTTGTAGACGGGTAGCAGGAGAAAGCAGAGGCGGGAGAGGGAGCCAGAACTACTTGCTAATGGTGCCAAAATATTAACTCTTCCAGCCTGTTGAACCCAGAAAGTGAAGTCAGAGGTCGTTAGTGTGCTTGGAAGGCTGATGTGCCAACACCCCGACTTCCCAGCTCTCATAGTCCAGTTCTGTCCTTCCCTCGCCAGATGCAGCGAGGGCAGCGGAGAGCAGCCAGCGTGCAGCTCCGGAAGGCCAAGAAAGATGAGCAGGTCCTCAAGAGGAGAAGCATCACCGGACTCTCCACTGACCCAGCTTCTCAAGAAGAGACCCACCAGGTACGTTGGGAATGTGTGTTTCTGCAGCAGCCATGTGTCGGAGACGGTCTTAGGAACTTTCTCCGGCTTGAAATGTTTGATTCAGAACCTGCAAGCTCTGATGGGGGCCTGGAAGGAGGAGTGGAGAGAGCATAGACAGAGCCACACTGGTGTTGTCAGAAAGCTCGGGCCATCACCTTTGGGGCTGTGAGTCTGGGATATTGCTTCTCCTACGGGGAAAGTGCGGTTTCGGATCCAGAAGACCCCACTTGCCGCCCCTCAGCCAGAAGCAGGGGATGAGGGTCAGGAAGGGTGTCTCTCAGCAGAGGTGCTCAGTTACTCACCATGGAAGGTCTTGCCTAGGCCTTGAGTGCTGCCTGCCCCTCCCAGGCTTCCCCGCTCTGTCTCCCCACCAACCTCGCTGGTACAAACCCTAGGTTGGCTTCCAGGCTCCTGCTGGTTTTGTGATCCTTTCTGGAGTGGCCTGACTTGAAGGTTTCCCTTCTCCACCTCCAGTGGCATTGTATCTACTGGCCATTGTGTCTACGTGCCTTTTGCGACCTCGGAGGGCGGAGATGGCCCCGGCCTGGGCTGGTAGACTCAGTGGTGGGCATTCAGCCATCACGCAGAGTGGCCGTGACCACTCCGAGCGGTCGAGGGGCTCAGAGCCGTGTCTCAACGTGCCTTCCTCTAGCCAGAATAGTCCCTAAAATGTCCCCCAGCCAAGAAGGACAAAACTATGGAAGAGTTATTTCCCTCTTTGTCCTATATTACCGTGACTTGAAAAATAACGAGCCCTGGCTGGTGTAGCTCAGTGGATTGAGTGCAGGCCTTCGAACCACGCGATCGCGGTTCGATTCCCAGTCAGGGCACATGCCTGGGTTGCGGGCCAGTTCCCGGTTCCCAGCAGGGGACGCACGAGAAATACATTGATATTTCTCTCCTTCTCTCCTTCCCTTCCCCTCTAAAGATAAAGAAATAAAATCTTTAAAAAAATACTGAAATGTAATTCATGTACTTTGGAATTTGCCTTCTTACTGTCTACAATTGCTGTTCTCTGGTACATTCACCAGGTGGCACCACCATCCCCATTAGCTCCTTTCAGAACAGACTCTCCACCTCAAATGGAGACGCCACACCCAGTAAGCAGTCACTCCTGGGTCCTTCTTCCCTTTCCCCCCCAGCTTCTGCTGATGATGCGTCCACTTTCTGTCTCTGAATCAACCTATTTGGGTATTTCGTACATATGGAACCATACATTACACAACCTTTGATGACTAGCTTCTTTCACTTTAGCCTCATGTTTTCAAGGTTCAGAGGCGTCGGAGCGGGTGTCAGCCTTTCATTTCTTTTAGGGCTGAGCAGCATTTCCTTGTGTGGAGAGACCACTTTTGGTTTGTCCATTTATTGGCTGGTGGACATTTGGGTGGTTCCCACATTTTGGCTGTTATGGACAGCACTGCTATGAACATTTGCGCACTGGTTGTTAGGAGACCGTGTCTCCAAGTCTCCTGGGCACATACCTACATGCGGTGTTGCTGGGTCATATGGTAACTCTCTTTAACCCTTTGGGGAACCGCCTGTGGTAAGCTGAGAAATTGCCCCCACCGCCCGAAGGCCTCCATCCCCTAATCCGCAGCACCTATGGGTGTTACCTTGTATGAGAGGGGGACTTTGTGCATACGTTTACAGTAAGGATGTCAAGCCTGGGGAGATCATTCTGGGTTATCTGATGGGCCCCGTATAGTCACATCCATCCTTCATCCATCGGCCGAAGGAGGAAGGACAAGTCAGAGCAGAAGGAGACAGGTGACAAAAATAGACACTAGTGTGCTGCACTTTGCACACGGAGGGAAGGGTCACAAGCCGAGGGACACTGGCGGCCCCCCTAGAAGCTTCCTCTGGAGGAAGCGTGGCTTTAATCCAGGGGAGTGAATCATGACTTCCTGGCCTCCAGAACTGTGAGAAGGGTTTTAAGCCACTAGATTTGCGGCAGCTTTTACAACAGCAATAGGAAATAGTGCTGCCAAACGCTCCTTCCCAAGTAGCTGCACCGTTGAACATTCGGATGTTCTTACCAACACTTGTTATTGTCTCTTCGTGGATTACGGCCGTCCAGTGCGGGCACAGGGCTCTGCTGTTGTGGTTCTGACATGTGTTTCTAATGGCCAAGGAGCGTGTTTTCATGTGCTTATCGGGTATTTGTTTCTTTGGAGTTTTGTCTATTTTAAACCCTTTGCCCTTCTTTAAAATCATGTAATTTGCCTTTTTAGTCTTGAGTTGTGAGAGTTCTTCGTATATTCTGGACACTGGGCTCTTACCAGGGGTATGATTGATTTGCAAATATTTGCTCTCATTCTTCTGGTCGTCCTTCCACTTTTCTGCTAGAGTCCTTGAAGCCTAAAAGTTTTTAATTTTGAAACAGTCCAATGTATCTACTTTTTTCTTTGTTTCAGTTGCATGCGCTTTGGGTATCAAATCTAAGACTCCCTCGCTTTACCCAAGGTCCTGAGACTTATGCTTTGTTTTTTTTTTTCCCTAAGAGTTTTATGGTTTTAGCTCTTCTATTCAGGTAATTGGCTCATTTTCAATTTCTGTAAGTGTGAGTAGGATCTAATTGAACTGTTCTGCGTGTAGCCATCCAGTCATCCCTGTACCATGTGTTGAAAAGACTGTTCTCTCCCCATTGAACTGTCTCAATGCCTCGTCACGCATCAGCTGGCGGTAAATTTGATGGTTTATTTGTGGACTCGGGATTCTCTTTCATTGATTTGCATGTTCACCCTCATGCCAGCACAGCACAGATGTGATTACTAGAGTTTTATAGTAGATTTCAAAACTGGAAAGTGTGAGTCTTCCAACTGTTTCTTTCTGAAGATTATTTTGGCTATTCCAGATGCCTTGCATTTCCATGTGAATTTTAGAACCAGCTTGTCCATTTCTTCAATACACCCAGCTTTCAATGGAAACTGCATGAATCTGTAGGTCAGTGTGTGGAGTATTGCCATCGTAACAATGTGAAGGCTTCCTGTTCGTAAACATGGGATATTTTGAAATTTACTTAGGTCCTCTTTACATTTATTTACAATTTTCAGCATATGTGTTATACTTTTGTTAAAGTTATTCCCAAATATTTTTTTGGTGCTACAATAAATAAAATTGTCATTTTTTAAAATTTTGGATTGTTCGTTGCTAATGTATAGAAATGAAATAGATTTTTGTATGCTCATCCTGCGACCTAGCTAAACCTTGTTCACTGGGGCCACATTTTTTGGTGTGTAGGATTTTCCACATCCAAGGTCATGACACCTGGAAATAGAGATGGTTTTACTTCTTCCTTTCCTTTTATTTCTTTTTCCTGCCCAACTGGCCTGTCTACAACTTGAAGCACCAGGCTGAGGAAAAGTAATGAATGTGGACATCCTTGTTCCGTCCCTGATTCTCAGGGAGAAAGCTTCCGGTCTCTCACCATTAAGTATGACACTAGCTGTGGGGTTTTCATAGCTGCTTTTATCAGTTTAAGGAAGTTCCCTTTTATTTTTAGTTTGTTGATTTTTTTTTAAAATTACAGAAGGCTGCTGGATTGTTAGATGCTTTTTTTGCATCTATTGAGACAATAGTGTGGTATTTTTTCCTCTATAGTCTATTAATATGGTATACTATTTCGATTTCTCTGTGTTGGATGACCCTTGCATTCCTGAGTTAAATCCCATTTGGTCATGGTGTCCGATCCTGTTCATATGCCGGTACATTCTGTTTCCTAGAAATGGTCAAGGATATTTGCATATATATTTATGGGAGACATTGGTCTCTACTTTTTCTTGTAATGTCTTTGTCTGGTTTGATATCAAGGTAATGCCAGAGTCACAGAATGAGCAAGACAGTTCCCTCATCTTTTATTTTTTGGAAGAGTTTATGAAAGATTGCTTTAACTCCCTTTCAAATATTTGGGAAAATTCAGCAGTGAAGACAATCTGGGGCCTAGGCTTCTTTTTTATGGAAGTTTCTTTTTTAAAATTAATAATTCACTTGTTACAGGTCTACTAAGATTTTCTATTTCTTCTTAACTCACTTTTGATAGTTTGTGTATTCCTAGGAATTTGTCCCTTGTTCGATAATCTAATTTTTTGGCATACTTTGTTTATCTAGTCTCTAATCTTTTTTATTTCTCTAAGTTTAGTAGTAATGATCCTGGTCATTCCTGGTCATTTCATTTCCGGTTTTAACAACTTGACCTTCTCTTTTTCTCTTAGTTAGTCCAGCTAAAGATTTGTCGTGTTGCTGATCATTTGAACCAACTTCTGGTGTCATCGACTCTCTCTCCTGTTTTGCTATTCTCTATTTCATTTATTTCCACTTTAGTATTTCGTGTTTTCTGTCTTCTGCTGGTTTTGGGTTTAGTTTGCTCTTATTTTTCTAGTTTTTCAAGGTGTAAATCTAGATTATGGATTTGAGACCTTTCTACTTTCTTAATACATAGATTCATGGCTATTCCCCCAAAGCTGCACTTTAACTCTATCGTATTGGCTTTTTATGTTGTTTGTTTCATTCTTCTCCAAGTATTTTCTACCCTCCCTTGTGACTTCTTCTTGGAGTGTGTTGTTTAACTTCTACAAATCAGTGACTTTCCCAATTTTCCTTCGGTTATTGGTTTCTAATTTTATCTCACTGTGGCTGGGGAACATACTTTGTATGATTTCAGTCCTTCCAAATCGGCTGACCTGTTTCATGTCACATGGTCTATCATGGAGAACACCCCGCGTGCCCTCGAAGAGAATGTGCGTTTTTCTGTTCTTCAGTGTAGATGTCTTTTGGGTCTGGCCAGTCCGCAGTGTCTCCTGCTGACTTGCTGGTATTCTACCAAGCTGTTCTGTCTATTACTGAGTATGAGGTTTGATGTTTGTTAAATTACTGTTGGCTTCTCCCTTTCTTTCTTTAAGTCCACTCATTTTTGTTATGTGTGATTTAGGGGTTATGGGCAGGTGCGTTTATGTTTATAATATTTTCTGATGGCTGAGCTGACTATTATAGAATGTCACGGCCTTTAGCAACAACTTCTGCCTTAAAGTCTGCGGTCTAATGTTCGTCTTCCCACTCCAGCTCTCTTCGGCTACTCTCTGCATGGCATGTTATTTTCAGTCCTCTCATTGTCAATCCATTTGTGCCTTTGAATTGAAAGTGTGTCTCTTGTAGACAGCTTACAGGTGGGTCATGATTTTTAAATCCATTCTGGCAACCCTTGCTTTTGTGGGGAACGTCTAATGCATTGACCTATGTGATGACTGATAAAAACAGGGTTTGTGCCCGTCCGTCCTTGTGCTAATGTCCTTTTTGTGCCTCTGCTCCTTTGTCACTGTCATGTTCTGTGCTAAGTAGTTCCAGATCTCAATTTCCCTCTTTCTTTTGCTATAGTTTTAATTTAAAAAAACTTTGTGCTCTTATTGCCATGCAAGTTGCCTCTTTATATATGTGTGCCCGTCAACGTAGATTTATAACTATGGCTTTAGGGTTGTCTTTTAAATTAGGTAAAAAAGAGTTATAATCAAACATCTTCTTATTTTTGTCTTTAGTACTTGCCAATATGCATCTTTACTGGTGTTCTTGATTTCTTAATGCGATTTTAATTATTGTCTACTTTTTAGTACCCAAGGAACTCTTTTTGTCCAGTTGACTTGCTAACAACGGTTTCTGTTTTCCTTTCCCAGGGTGTCTTAATTTCCTCTTTATTATACCTGGCTGGGTACAGAATTCTTGCTCAGTAGTCTTCCAGCATTTAAAATAGGCCATCCCGCTGCTTTCTAGTCTCTGTGCTTTCTGGTGATCAATCAGCTCTTATTCTGACTGAGGCCTCATGCACGACAACTTGCTTCTCTTTGGAGGTTTTCAAGTTTTTCTCTCTGGTTTGGGCTTTCAACAGTTTGTTTACGGTGTGTCTCATGTATGGATCTCTTGCTTTTTTTTCTACTTGGGGTTCATTGAGCTACTCAAATATATAGATTATTTTTTAATCAAATTTGGGAACTTTTTGGAAATCATTTTTGTGTCCTTGCAGGTCAGCCTCACTGTGCCAGAAATAATCAGTGGTATGAGTGCCTCAGATCCAGAATCCTGTTTCCGGGCCACCCAGGCCGCCAGGTATCACCACACAAGCTGCTGCTGTTTACAGGTTCATGGTCAGAAATGAGGTCCAATGGCCTCTTCGGTTTCTTGACCGTGGCAGAAGGCTCACCCAACATAAGGACAGGCTAGTCCCTCCGAAAGCGAGAGTGAATATCTCCTCTACACTGTCCTTGAGAACCGCTTAATATATACAAGGGTTGTCAGAGACACGTCGCTTTGTTTAAGTCAGCCTCTCCAAGAATCTCTGTGGTAGCGAATACCAGATGGGGGCATGTTGCTTGTCCCTGTGAAGTGCTCTAGGCCAAAGCTGGGCTGTCAAGTAGCTCTGACCCAGCTGTTTGTCTCAGGCGGTAGGAATGCTGGGATGTTGCTCCAGGAGGCTCTTGGTACTGGCTCCACGTGCCCTGTTTCTTTGTTCCCCCCTTCACTGCACAGGAGAATATTGTCTGAGCAGAGGGACCCGCCCGTGAAGCTGATGGTTGAAGCGGGGCTCATCCCCAGGCTGGTGGAGTTCCTGGGGTCCTCCCATCCCTGCTACCTGCAGTTTGAGGCGGCCTGGGCTCTGACGAACATCGCTGCAGGGCCTTCCGAGCACACTCGTGCAGTGGTGGAAGGGGGCGCTGTCCCGCCCTTGGTCGAGCTCCTGTCTTCCCCGGATGCCGACGTGCGAATGCATGCTGTGTGGGCCCTGGGAAACATCGCAGGTGAGACCCTCCCCTCAGGGGCCAAGTAAATAGTGGGCTGGCCATGGGGCATGCTATGGGAGTGCTTTGGGTGGTATCGTGGCCTCCATACTTCAAGTATAAATGCCTAGAAATGCTGGGGAAAGCACAATAGGCATTTCCAAAATTCAGAGTCAAGTTCAGAGGCCCTATGGACATGGAAGCTGAAATCAGAGATAACAGTGTGTCCCAAAGCTATACACTACCTGGGGGCATCTGCCCATACCAGGTCCTATCCCCTCGGGTCTTAGTGGCTTCAGGAACAAAGGACAAGCTTTGGGCTCAGACAGTGTGGGGGCTTCCGACAGACCCTTATGTAACCCAGCTCCCCCCCCAAATTCTACCTCCAGAGAAAGTTGCCAAGGGAACCTACAACCTCCCCCCAAAACCCCGTTGCTTCTGCTTAGGGGAAAAGTCTCCCCTGAAAACACAATCCTAAAATTGGCCCCTGGAGCTGGGACTTGAGGCTGTGTCCACCTTGAGGTCCAGGACAGTGCAGCCGGGGATGGTGCCACAGGGCTGGAAGCGGCCTGATTCGTGGCTGAATATGAATACAGTGCTCGCTGGGGCAAGCAGGCTCCGCCGGGCCCCTCAGCATCGTGACCAAGTAAGATCAGCCAAACAGTAGCGATTTCAAGTCCAGAGAATCAACAACCTACCCTGACTGCCAATCAGCAGAAACAAACGGTATGATGAGACCTCCAAGACCTTCAGGTGCTGGGATCAGCAAACACAGAATGTCAAGTATGCTTTTGAAACACTTGCAGAAATAAAGCACCTGGGGAAGAGCCTTGTCTCTCGTTTTGATGGGTTCAGTGAGGACCAGACAAAACTGGGTGGTACCATATGAATTCTGCCTTGCCCAAGGGTTGAAGAATTGGACACTGAGACTTCTAGGGTCCAGGAGTAAGGGATCTAGCCGAAGTCACGGACAGCTGAGGACTGCTACTGCCCGTCTCCCAGCCGCTGTTCTTTTTTTTTTTTTTTTTTTAAGAGAGGAAGGGAAGGACAGAAGGAGAGAAACATCAATGTATGGTTGCCTCTCCTGAGTCCCCTGCTGGGAACTGGCCTGCAACCCAGGCATGTGCCCTGACTGGGAATCGAACCGTGATCGTGTGGTTCGCAGGCCCGCACTCAATCCACTGAGCTACACCAGCCAGGGCCCCAGCCACTGTTCTGAGCTGCATCTGGAAGCTCCTGCCCTGGGCCTTCTGAGAAGACAGTTTGGTCTGCAATGGCTTGGTCTTCCTGAGAGCCATGCTGTCAGCGCTGTTGGCACTGAGAGAGCCCTGCCTGGGCCCAGCTGGCTGGCTCCTGTGTGTGCCCGCGGGCTCTGCCGAGGGCAGCCACTGCTGTGTGGTGCCGGCTCTCCCACCAGGCCCGTCCACCCACCAACACAGGCTGGAGGCTTGGGGTCTAGCTCAGGACTGCGCTCTCTAGGTGCCAAGCCCAGGAATGCGTCGTGGCTTCCACACTTTGCACAGACTGTTAAACATTAGTCACCTGTCCCAGGATCCTCTCTGTTCCCTCTTTCGATGTCCTGTTCTTATTCATCTGTAGGTGATGACCCGGAATCCAGAGATGTTGTCATTTCGAGCAATGCCATCCCACACCTACTGGCCCTGATCTCATCAACCACGCCAGTGAGTGTCTGTCTGTGTTTGTTTATTTATTGTTCATCATATTTTTTCCACCACCATTTAACCCCCTCCCCACTGCAATCACCACACATTGTCCGTCCCTTTTTCTTTTGCTTGACCCCTCTACCCCCTAACCAATAGCTGTACCAGGGAGCGTCTTTAAATTAGAAAACCTAGCTGGTAACAAGTTCCCAGAGTTGGAAAATTGAGGAAGTATTTCCAAATCGATGCTAAGTCACGTGGTCACTGCATGGCCCCTTAGGGCGTCGATTATGAATGAGGCCTAGGACCGAATGTCACTTTGAGCAGAAATTCAGCTGTGCTTGTCCTCAGGGAGCAGTGGGGCTGTTTCCTGTTGAGAGCGTTGGAAAACGTCCGTTAAGATTTTCCTCTGCAGTCCTGCGACATTGGGTGGCTGGGCTCCGCCGTTCGAGGGCGCAGATGGAAGTAGTGGACCCCGGTCCCGGTCCCAGGTCCCAGGTTTTGGTTTGAAGACGAGTCAAAGTCGCTTGACGTGGCGACAATAGAGGGCCCCCTGGATTAGAAATTAAATCTACTTTCTGGCTTTCCGTCAAATAAAAGTGAAGAGAAGATAGCCCCCCAAAGCCAAGGGAACAGGCACCCCGCCTTCGAGGTGGGGGAAAACCTGATGTGGCTGAACCAGAAAAGGGCTGCCAGGGCCGGGGGAGTTGGCGAGGAGAAAGCAGTGGGATGCGGCAAGTGGGACAAGGCACTTGGCCTTCATCCTGGTGGCAAAGGGAAGCCTTCGGAGGGCCTCCAGGCTGGACGTACAGTGGTCTGGTCTCTCCGAGGGCCCTTGGTGGCTGCTCGAGGGAGGACTCAGGCAGAGGGAGATGGGGAAGCCGATGCACCTGGGAGGCTGCTGTGCCAGACGTGGAAGGGACAGCAAGAAGCGGGGAGGGATGCCCAGGTTCTGGTTAGGTCACTTTAGATGATGGTCCCCCTAGGGAAATGGGGAAGAGGGAGGGAAGGAAGAATCAGATATGTCCTTAGTTGGACATATTAACTGGGAGGGAGGGAGGGGAACCACGGCGGCAGGGTCAGGTGGGTGGATATACAAGTCTAGATACCTGTACACATGCATGTCATCCAGCTGGGCAAGATCAACCTACGGCGGGGTCAGCAGCTTGCTTGTGTAAATAAAGTTTTATTGGAACACAGTCACACCCATTCCTTTACAGGCGTGACTGTCTGTGTGTTACAAGGGCAGGGCTGGCTAGGTGTAACAGAGATCCTGTGGGACCACAAAGCTGAAGGTGTTTACTGTCTAGCCCTGTACAGAGAACTGGGCCAATCCCTGACCTGGAGTGTAGGGTGAGTCCAAGGCAGGTTCCAGGGACCCTGACACTCAGGAGTCGGGCAGAGCCTGCCGAGGACCCTGGAAAGAAACAGCCCATTCAGCAATGAGAAACCGGGTTCCGGGTCACAGATGCCAAAGTGGGAATGACTGGTGATGACTATAACTGACAGGGACAGTAAAGAAAGCCGTGGGGTTTAGTGACTTGGAAGGAGCTGATTTCATCACTAACAACCAAGAGACTAGGAGGGCAGAGGCACAGACGGGAAGCTGCCAGGTAGAGAGTGCGTGCAGACGCCTTCTCGAGGGTGCACTCCGGAAAGCAGAAGTGGGACGATGGCTGGAGAGGTGAGGGGTGAGGGGTGAAGGTCATGGAGTGTGTTTCCATACTGGCAGGAGTGATCCCGGGGGTTGGGGGGTGGTGATCCTGGGGATGGAATCTTTCAAGATAAAAAGTGCTGGACTTCGAAGGCAGGGTAGGAAGATGTATCCCTGAACAGGAGATCAGAAATGCGGTTCTGATGCGTTGGTTGCAGATTGGTGGGAGGACAAGGAAGTCCTGCCTCCTCTTGGTTTCTTTCGCCAATGAAAACAGAGATGAGGTCATCAGTGGAGCCCCTCGCGGGGAAGGGCATTTTGGGGAATATCAGGAAACCTCCATTTAGCATTGGGGTAGGAAACGTGGAGCTCATTCTCCGTGTCCCTGTCAGAGACACATCACTACCGGGACAAATTCCTGTTTGGAGCTCAAATTCTTTGGTTCACGCTGGTTAATAGTGTTGGTCAAAGGTGGCAAGGACACACTACCATTTGCACCTGACGCTAGGAACAAGTCTCTCGTTACAGGTGGTGTTTCTGCAGAACGTCATGTGGACCCTGTCCAACCTGTGCAGAAACCAGGACCTACACTCCTGCCAAACTGCAATGAAGCAAATATTGCCCACCCTCTCCTGCCTCCTGTGGCACCAAGACAGCGAGGTGCTCTCCCACACCTGCTGGGCCCTGTCCCACCTCACCGAGGGCTGCAGCGAGCAAATTGACGAAGTGGTTGACATGCTGGTGCTGCCCAGGCTGGTGGAGCTCATGACCAACCCCGAACTCAACGTCATGGTATGTGTCCCAGGTCTTACCTGTCTCTGTGTGGGCCTTCCGATCAGAGTCGTGAGTCGTGTGAACTTGAGCGAGTTCTGTTCTGTCCCCACCCCCTGGTTCCCTCACTCAGCTCTCACGCTTTACCTAGAACAAAGCGTATCGCCTGCATTGCCCTGGTCTCTGCTGCTCTCTCGCCAAACACTTGAATCCGTGTTCATCTAAAATCCTAGCAGGTATTAAATGACATATTTTCTCTGTATCTGATTGTTAGAAATAATAGCAGGCACCAAATCAAAGCTGCCTGTAATCCCAGATGTTAACAAGTTGGCTGACACAGAGTGTGCATGTGAGAGTGTGTGAGAGTGTGTGAGTGTGTGTGAGTGTGTGTATGTGTGTATTCATGCAAAGCTCATGTAACACTTGAGTTCTGTACTCAAGTATAAGAGAAAATTCCCTCTTATCCTTTCCTGTTTGTTCTCCAAGACTACTTCAGATGTAGATGAAAAGTAAGTCAAACCAAAACCCAATACTTTGCTATGTTATGAAACATGTCTCTTATACTTTTTGAAAATGTCATTTAAAATGTGGGTGCCCCTTTTGATGTCTATGGCTAGCCGTGTGTGTTATGCAGTCTTCGGGGGCACTCTGTTCCGAGACTGGCACGGTACCCCCAGATGTCCAGGTCAGTTGGAGGACAGTGTTGGCATCAGGGGAGTGAAGAGAGCGTCTGTCAGAAGTCGCTTATCCTGGGGACTTGGGGACCAACCGCAGGGCGAGCAAGGCTGCGATTGGATCATGGCACACTCCCACCCCTCATTTGAGTAGCAGACACTCAGTGTAATGGGCTAGGAAAATTCTAGAACTCTTATCTCTCACTAAAGTGCAGAGAACCCAAAATAAATCCAAAACCAGCCCTCCAAGGACGGCGGTCTGGAGCCAGTTGTAGACGCAGCCTGGAAACCGTCAGAGTTATTGCAAGGGGGTGTGAACGGACCCACAGTTGCCCTTGGGAGCTCATTGGCACAGATAGCGTACACCACAGAAGCCCGGCTGCGGTGCTCAATATGATTGACTAGACACGATTACATCATAAGCCCTGCAGTCAGTCTGACCATATTCCTGATGTACAGACAGAAGAGGGAGAGCATCCTTTCCTGGCAAAGGTGTCCCTTCACCTCTGTGCCCCTAGAGCCACTGCTGCTGGGAAGCTGCCAGTGGCCCAGTATAAGCAGCCATCGCTGTGCTGAATCAGTTAAGGGTCAGGATGCCATCATCGTCCACAGGCTTCCAGAGAGCCATCGGCATAGCAGGACCAATGTTGGGAGGGCACAGATCTCGGTGTGCTTGCCACCTTCCACGGCAACCCACTTGTGACCCTTGGTTCCACTTGAGCCTTGTTCTTGCAGATTCCCGCCCTCCGCACTGTGGGCAACATCGTCACGGGAACGGATGGCCAGACCCAGGCGGCCATTGACGCGGGCATGCTGCGCGTGCTGCCTCAGCTCCTGCTGCACCCCAAGCCCTTCATCCAGAAGGTGGCAGCCTGGGCCCTGGGCAATGTGGCCGCCGGGCCACCCGAGCACCTCCAGCAGGTCATTGCTTGCAACATCTTGCCTGCCCTGGTGGCTCTCCTGAAAAATGTAAGTGGCGTGTTCAGTTTCCTCTAGAGAAGGCGCCTTTCTCATGGGCTCGGTGCTGAGCTCCCTCGGGAATGCAGATGTGGGCTCAGAAGCAAATGAACTGAGGCCACAACAAAACTATGAAATATCATTTTCCAAAAAAAAAAAAAAAGGAAGCGGCCTCCCATTTTGGATAACCCACGGAAAATCTACAAACTAAATAAGCAGTATTCCATAGAAGGGCAGCCCCATAGCTCAGATATCCAGAAAAACCTTAAGCTGGTAAAGAGTCTGAAAGGAAAGTTACCATTTACTCTCTGCTTGCCCAAAGAGGAGGGAAGTTTGGTTTGTTTTGTTTTAGGAGGGAAAACATGTCAGGTTGCGCTGATCTTATGCACTGAAGAGGGTGGCCTCTTCAGAATAAAAAGTCACATTGATTAAAGTGGCACTCTACATGCAAGTCCACACGCAAAAGTGGAAACGCAGTAAAGCTTCCTCCCCCACCCCCACCCCGAGTCCCACATCCCTTCCCTGGAGCGACTGTCACCAGCGTTTCTTTTCACCACCTTTAACGTCTGAGCTCTGGGTTTCTGCTTAGGCATTTCCACTCTGAGGTTGGGTGGTGGGGTCCCAGGTTGTCGTGAGGAATGAAAGCACGGCCGGGCATGCAGCCCGAAGCAGGGCACCCTCCAGTCTTCCCGTCCCGAGTTCCACGGTGCGTCTGCATCTATTCCAATCAGAAACATCCAGTCGCTAATCAAGAAGGAATCCGATTTCAAACTGTGCCTTCTGAATGATAGCTTGCTTGGAATCATACGTTGTTTGGGTTTTGACTTTGGTTTTGAACTGAGGTCAGTTTTCCCTGGCTGCAAAATGGGAATAACTCCTTCTTCCCAGGGACAGAAGGATGCACGGTAAATCAGTCCCACGTCTCTGGGCCTGGTGTTTTTATAAACGCAAGGAATGCGTTGAGCGGTATTTCACTGGCCTTCCTCTGTAATCACTGGGCCGTCTCAGTCCCCAAGGTCACATCTGTGTGCTCAGCTTTGCTGCTATGGAGCTTCTTGTCCAAAGTTACACTAAGGCAGAGAGACTAGAAATGTACACTCAGGCCACTAGAGTCTCACGTTCCAAGCGTACCTCCCAGTCTGTGTTCATTACTTGGATTGGTTCAGGTTGGCCCTGTTTTTCCCTATTCTGAGTTAATGAAATGGATTTGAGTATAGAACCCCCCTCCAAAGCCCCCCACGAGTCTGCCAGCCTCCTCCTTGGCTTCTCAAAGATGCCGTCTTCTGCTCAAGAACTAGAGGCAAGTCCACGAGATGTTGTGTGTCAGTTGCACAGAGAGTCCTGGCCGTCCCCAGCCAACCTAGAACCTGACCCCAGATCCGTATGGATCAGGATCTGTAAAGAACATAAGCAGCTCTCTTTCTCCAGGGACAGTTTAAAGTCCAGAAGGAGGCTGTCTGGACAGTGGCCAACTTCATCACAGGGGGCACCATGAACCAGATGATCCAGCTTATCCACTCAGGAGTCCTCGGGCCACTGGTGAACCTGCTCACCGTCCCAGATACCAAGTTTGTCATCCACATCCTTGACATCATCTTTTTACTCCTCCAGGTGAGCTGTTCCGGGCAGGCTGGCTTCTAAAATGGCAGTCTCCGGCTTGAGGCATTTAGTCTCTTAAAACCCAAGTAGGGTTCTCCTCCCTCCCCACTCTCTCATCTCCGCCCTCAGCGCACATGCCCTGTGGCCGGCAGTAATGAGAGGGCGCTACCTGCCTTTTCTCAAATGAGGGTCTTTGTGCCCAGCGCTGCCTTAGGTGCTCAGGGTGGGGCAGCGCCCAGTCCGCGCTCTCGCAGAGCTTATGTCGTAGTGGGGAGGGGAACGGACAGGCCAGCCAGGGCGTTGTGGGGGAATACATCCGACAAGAGGCAGTCACCGATGGCTCGGGGCGGGGAGGGAAGGTGATCTCTCATATGCGGTAGTCAGGAGAAACTTCTCTAAGGAACAGCATGTGAGTAAAGGCCTCAGAGAGGTGAGTGAGCCTTGTGGGTGTCTGGGGAAGAATATTCTCGGAAGAGCAAGCAGGGGGTGTGGCCAGAGCCGAGTGAAGGGATGGAAGGTGGCGGGAGACTAAGCTGCAGGCCCCCAGGGGCAGGTCACATAAGTCTGTGAGGACTTGGACTTATCTGGGTGAGCTGGAGCACCCAGGTGAAGGTCTGAAGGAGGGGACCAGTCACTGAGCCACACAGTTGGCTGTTTCTGACGGCTAAGGCCTAGGGTACAGTGGAAGGAGCAGCGAGAAGTTAGCAGGGACATGTTAAGAGGTCAGACTAGAGGACTAGGGTTCCTTTTTTTAAAAAAAGATTTTATTTATTTTAGAGGGGAAGGGAAGGAGAGAGGGAGAGAAATATCAATATATGGTTGCCTCTCGTGGGTCCCCTGCCGGGAACTGGCCTGCAACCCAGGCGTGTGCCCTGACTGGGAATCGACCCAGTGACCCTTTGGTTTGCAGGTCAGTGCTCAGTCCCCTGAGCCACACCAGCCAGGGCTAGAGGTCCTTTTCCATTCAACTATGTGGCTGGGAATATAGATAGCAAAACCTCAAATAAGAACTCTAGAAAAGCCTTATTTCCAAAAGAAAGGGAAATTAAAGCAATATTTTTGTACGACTGTTCATCTCAGTTCTATATTGCTGCAAGACAAATGACCCCTCAGGGACTTAAAACAGACACTCATCATCACACACAGTGTGCAGGGCTGGGAATCTGGGCCCAGCTCGGCCGGATGCTGCTGGCTCAGGGTCTCTCTCGAGGCTCGAGATGTCAGGTGGGGGTTTCAGTGCCATCTGAACGTTGGATGGAGGCTGGACGATCAGCTTCCAGGAGGGCTCACTCGTGTGTCTGCCAGGCTTTTCTCATCGCCTGGACCCCTCCAGATGACAGCTTGAGTGTCCTCACAGCACGGCAGCTGACTTCCTCGGGGTCACGCAATCTGAGAAAGGCAGGTGGAAGCCCCCGTGTCTTTCTTGACCTATAAGGGAGGTGACTTCAACAGCATCCTGTTGGTCACACCGATCAGCCCTCGGTAACCCTCACACCAACACAGGGGCATGAACACTGGGGCCGGGATCACCTGGGGCCATCTTGGTTCAGGTCCTTGTCCATACAACTCAGCCATTTGAAAAGTTTTGAAGTGACAATGGGGAGCTTCTTCTGAAAACTCACTGTAAGCACCCTTTTCGTGTCACTGTCTCAGGAAGAAGTGACTTGAGTCAAGAACAGATTGGACCCACTGCCCAGCTGGACATGGAGACTTTGAGTCTCCGCGAATCACACAGAGGGTGGAGGCCGGGCTGCCAGCAGCCTAAGTTGAATGTAACCAGCCTGTAAAAGCAAATGTGGGCTTTAATTGGAATTTAACTTCACCTGCTTCACTTCGATTAAACACTCGGGCTTCTTTCTTGGGAGAGTCTGGGCAGGTCGCATCTGGCGGGTCAGTGAAGCCCCCATCTCAGACAGAGGCACTTGGGACAGAAGCTTAGAAGCTCAACATCAGACAGGAAAAACTTCGAATGGGCAGCAGAGTTGAGTTGAGGTTCTTTGAAGTAGCTTTGGCCCCATTTGCTGTCAGGAGCCAAAAATCCTTGGCCAGGGCTCCCGCTGCCCCCTGCCCAGCTTCCTTGCTGGGGCTGACCCTCACAGGACCGGAGGCGACCAAGGCTCAGACACACAGTACGAACTGTCATCGGGTAAATCGTGTGGCCCAAAGGTCTGTAATTTCGCCCACGGGAGGTTTTTTTTCCACTGCTCACAAAACGGCGAGCAGAGCCCTCGGGATATGTTGGCAAGGTTTTTCCATCTTCTTCCACTTCCCCAGATACACCGTTCGGCTGAACTAGTCCCTCTTCTCATAACACACAGCCCTCATTCCTTCAAAGCTTGGTCCTCGCTGCTGCCTGCTCTGGGGAGGTCACTACTCTGACGGACCTGCCCAGCGTTGCTCAGCAAGAACTCCGGTCGCTTTTGCAGCTCCGTGCACGTCCTCTGTAACTTACACCTCTGATTGTTTAGTGTACTTGACCTTCCGTGCCTAACAGTTATCTACATGTCTCCCCTGACTGTGTGAGTGACACACCTCAGTTGTGTGTGCCCCATTCATTGTGCGTGGACCCGTGTGAGTGAGCGAGTAGCTCTGGTGACAAGCCGGTGACCAGTATTGGATGAAATCTTCTCATTTGTCTCCAGCAACTTCGTCACTGGCCCCAGCGTGGCTTCTGCTCATGAGGGTCTCCAGTCTCACTTTCCAGGCCTCCCGGAGGGCAGGGCCAGGACGTCTGCACTGACGTGGCGTTGCTTGAACATTCTGTGAACTGCGACTTAAAACAGCGCCTACCCATCAGAGGTGGGATCGCTACTACGTAGGGGCAGCCATGTGTTTACGGATGGCTGCACACTCAGCACAGGCAATACTGTACTTTCGCAACGAAGAGAAACTTAAGTGCGTATGACATAAGTGTCCAGAGTGGGAGGAAGGCCGTGCAGGTTTCCATCCACATGGGGGACATGAAGCCACGACTCTGAGTTCTGGCCCTGACGTGAAGCCCCCTGGCAAAGCCCCGTCAGGCTTTGGTCCAGCCTCATTCTCTCCTTTCCTCCCTGCCCCCAGGCAGCAAAGAAGCTCCCCGAGATGGAATCCGTGTGCGACTCGATCGAGGAATATGGCGGACTTGACAGAATCAAAGCTCTTCAATTTCACGAGAACCAACAGATTGCCCTGACGGCTCAGAGCATCATCGAGAACCACTTTTCTGAGGTAGGTGACCGCAGGTGCACAGGGGCGTCCATACCCCTGGTGGGCCACCTCCGGGTGGTGGTCACCTGGCAGGTGGCTTTGCTGTGGGGCCGGTGAGCAGAAGTTGGGGTTTGGGGAGGCGCTCCTTCAGGATTTAGCGCTGAGCCCCTAGCCATGGCGTACGGGCCGCCTTTGCGTAGCAGCTTTTGGGCTCCTGGAAGCTGTTCGACTCCCATAGTGGCTGCTCCTGCTGCCTCTGGCTTCCAATTTTACTTTTTTTCCTGCTTGACTCTTCTGGGGACAGGGCAGGAGTATGGGGAGGGATAAGATGCTCAACTGGATTTTTTTACTGAAAAATGCAGGCAACTAGGGCAGGCCCAGCTTTTGAAAACCATTTTTGCTACTCACCGCGTTTTTGACTCTTTCTCCACTGTGGTGTTTGGGGATGGATTCTGCAAGAGGCTTCCAAGTTTTCTGCAGGAGCCAGGAACAATGGTCAGATAACAGGCCTTTTGTAAAACTTGACTGTGGTAAAATATGCGTAACATACTATTTAGCATTTTAACCAGTGTTTAAGGGAATATTTTAGTGGCATTATATACACTTGCATCACTGTGCATCCCGCCCCACGGTCCATGGGGGAACTTTCTCACCCCCCCAACCACAACTCGGAGTCCGTTAAATGCTGACCCCTGCCCCTCCCCCAAGCCCTGGTAACCGCCTTTTTCCTTTCTGTCTCGGTCCGTGTGACTGCGCTAAGCACATCACCCAAGTGGAATCGTATGGTATGTGTCCTTTTGCCATGGGCTTATTTCACTTGGCATAATGTCTTCAGGGCTTGCCATGTTGTAGTGCGTGTCAGAACATCTTCCCTTTGCGAGGCCAGAGAACATTCTAGGGCACAGAGCTACCACGTTCTGTGCCGCGAGTCCGTCAGGGGACGCGTGGGTGGTTTTGCTCTTGGCTGCTGTGAAGACTTGCTCTGAGCGCGGGGGTAGGAGTATCCGTTTGAGTTCCGGCTTTCAGTGCCTTTGGGTGTGCACCTGGACGGGCCATTGCTGGGTCATCTGGTGATTCTATTTTGTTTTTATCCTCACCTGAGAACATTTTGTTGTTGTTGCTCTTTTTAAAGAGACAGAAAGGGGGGCAGGGGAGAGAGAGAGAGAGAAACGTTGATGTAAGAAATATCGATTGGTTGCCTTTTTTAAAATGACGAACTGGGGATAGAACCCACGACCCACTGGTCTGGGGATGAAGCTCCCATGACTGAGCCACACCGGCCAGGGCAGTAATTCTATTTTTAATTTTTGATGAGCCACCTCCTGGTGCCCACAGTGGCCGCCCCATTGTACATTCCCACCAGCCATGCGCAAGGATTCCCGTGGCTCAACATCTTCACCAATACTCGTTATTTCCTTTTTATTTTTATCACGGCCGTGCTAATGTGTGTGAAGTGGTATCTAATTGTGGTCTTGCTTTGCTTTTTGTTAGATAGTTTTCAAATAAGGAGGGTCAGCTTGGAGCTCTTAAGTGGCTGGGCAAACCTGGGCCTAGGGGCGCGCAGACTGAATGCTACTCTGTTAGGTGTTAAAATCGATTCATCGGCAAACCCAGAGCCATACAAGAAATACGACCAGGGTGGTGGGTGTTGCTGACCAGAGGCAGCTCGTCTTGGTTTGGGACCAAGAGGGTGCTCTCAAAGCAGAGAAGACCCAGAACAGTCGTTAGCAACTTTTGAATTTCAATCTCTTGTGAACACCTTGTCCTGAGGAGACTTGTCCCCTACAGAGGGTTTGGATCCAGGGATTCAGTTGAGGGCTCCGGGTTGAAGACTCATGACCTAGAAGTAACAGCTGCACCCACTGTCTCCTTCCTCACAGGGAAGCTAGGACCCTCTGTATCAAAACCGCATTTACAAATAAGCCAGACATGAAAGGACAACTACTGTGCGATTCCACCTGCGTGAGAGACCCAGAGGAGTCAAACTCCCAGAGACAGAAAGGAGAGTGCTGGGGTCTGGGGCCTGAGAAGGTGGGGAGGGTGGGGTTTGGAAGACGCTGTCGTGGCTGCACAGCAAGGGGGACGTGCTCAGGGCCACTGAACTCCACTGAACAATGACCAGAGATGTTCGATTTTAGGATAGGTATGTTCTCTCTCTCTCTCTCTCTCACACACACACACACACCCTGCATTTAAGATCCATCTTAAGAAATACTTCGATGCTATCCTCCTTCAAATTCTCCTCCAGCCTAATTTAGAGCAAATTCTAACCCGCGGAAGACGTCAGGGAGCCCTCCTGGCGGGAATAATGTGTTGAGAGCCCAGAGGTGTAACCCTGTCTCTTCCCCCCTGAAGGAGGAAGACCAGGACATGTCATCCGCATGCCTGGACTAAATCGGGGATTCGTCAAGCACGTCACGTAAAAGTGCCAGAGCTCCACGACCTCCAGACCAAGGGCCGAGCCCTGAAGGGCGGCCCCTTTAAGAAGCGGTGCTTCTGTGTCCTGGCGTGACCCCGGGTATAAAGGTTTTAACACTGAATGCTAATAAAACTTTCGAAGCTTTCGCCTCTATCAGAAATGCTGTTCAACCACTCATGTCTGAAAGCCATGCGGAATTCCTCTCCTCGGGACATGCGGTTTAAGGGTTACCTTTAAGGATCTTAAAGTCAGATCTTTGAAACAGAGCAGAATGCTGGTCTGCTAGCTACCTAGACAGACTTGGACTTGTCAATTTGGTTTCACCCGTTTTGCCGAAACATGTAGTGCCCTTCCCTTTGCATATTTGTGCAACACCTGTTGTTACCAGACCCAAACAGGGTCCGATTAGTCAGGGGTTTCAGCCAAAGACGACTCTAAGATTTTATGAGAAGGAGGTTTATTGCGAGCTAGCAAGCCAGGGACACGCTGGGAGCTGCTCACAGAGCAGCACACACCTGAACAGAGCGCTGGGTTTGTCTCTACTCAGGGAGACCACGCACGGACATAAATGTGTGCTTCGTCATTGCATGTATGGGTGGGGGCATTCCTGAGCTTGTGCGGTCAGCAAACATGCCCCTACATGCATCACATGTTCAAAGCTGGCGGAGACTCCCCCCCCCCGGGGGGAGGAGATGTTAGCATTGATGAAGGTGTAACGAGAAAAGTTCATGGTCAGGTCGGGAGAGGATCCTTCAGTCTCCGTCAGCCAGTCCCTCTGCGTCACCCGCTGAAGACAGTTCACGCTCTCACCAGCTTCTGGTCTGGTGGTGAGAACAGTCCCGCAGCTTAGTGGACAGTGGGCCTCCCAGTCAGTATTCTCCTCTCCCTGTGGGTGCCTCCCAGCCTGCTGCTGAGGGCTGCGTTCACTGGTGGGGCGGGGTCCTCAGTGTGTTCTGTCCTTCCACGTGGAAGTGCAAGGGACCATTCCTTCCGGCTCCCTCTTTAGTCCATCAGCTCAGGACCTTCTAGCTTGGCACGTCTTTGGCCAAGCAAAAAAAAAAAACAAAACCCAACAACAAAAACTCCTCATCCTGCCAGGACTTTGCATCTTAGACGTGGGGACCAAACACAGAGGAAGCAGAAATGGTTGGTGTGTTGCTCACTTAGGCAGCGCAGGGCCTTCGGCTCTGTGTTGTGGGCGCCCCCGCCGGCCGCCGGCTGCCTGCTGCCTGGAGGCCCCCAGAGGATCCTAGACTCTCCCCCGTGGTCTTCCACAGCATTTTCTTCCTGTCTAGTCAGAGTGGGCTTCTGTTGCTTGCAGCTAAAGAATCCTAGTGGACACACGTGAAGGGTGAGAAGCTACATGATAACTGTTTTTTTTGTAAATCCAAAAAAAATCAATTCAATCCCATTCTGTCACAACAGACAATGTGTAAAATTTGAATCTTTAAACTAAAAATATCATGCAAATATGTAAATTATATATACAATATGTCACCACATAGTGTGCATATACTATTTTATATACTATTTGTAAACCTATTTTTTAAAAATTAGAAACAAGACGCGAGCAACCGGGTGCACCGATGACCATGGCCTCCAAGTGTCCCAAGTGTGACAAGACTGTGTACTTCGCTGAGAAAGCGAGCTCCCTGGGCAAGGACTGGCACAAGTTCTGTCTCAAGTGTGAGCGATGCAGCAAGACGCTGACGCCTGGTGGCCATGCCGAGCATGATGGGAAACCGTTCTGCCACAAGCCCTGCTACGCCACACTATTTGGACCCAAAGGCGGGAACATTGGAGGTGCCGGCTCCTACATCTACGAGAAGCCTTCCTCCGAGGGACCGCAGGTTACTGGCCCCATTGAAGTCCCTGTGGCCCGAACTGAGGATTGGAGGGCAAGTGGCCCCCCAAAGGGGCCCAGCAAAGCCTCCAGTGTCACCACGTTCACCGGGGAGCCCAACGTGTGTCCTCGCTGCAACAAGAAGGTCTACTTTGCTGAGAAGGTGACGTCTCTGGGCAAGGACTGGCACTGGCCGTTCCTGCGCCGTGAGCGCCGCGGGAAGACACTGACTCCGGGGGGGGGGGGGGGGGCATGCGGAGCACGACGGCCAGCCTCACTGCCACAAGCCTTGCTATGGCATACTCTTCGGACCCAGGGGAGCGACTACTGGAGCCGTGGGCAGCTACATCTATGACAGGGACCCGGAGGGCAAAGTTCAGCCCTAGGCCCTGGGCACCGCCCCCACCGGCCCCGTGCTTGGCTCTGTGGGGAGAGTGAGCAGCTGCCCAGCCCTGTCTAGCCTCAGCACGTCCTGCCTGGGAGTCCAGGGCCTGCCTGTTGGGCAGGGAGATGCCACGGGGTGTCTTCGAAGAGACCAGCCCATCCCCGTATCTCTCGGTGTGTCTGCCTTTGTGTCCCTGCTATGCCCTGTTGTCCTTGTGCCTCCCTGACCCCACGCGTCTCCATGTCTGTGTGTCTGTGGCCCTGCTGGGTCCCTCTCTGTGGTGGCTGCCCTTCCCCCACTCCTGCTGCCTCCCACCTCCCCAGTGTTATTTATCTCCCTTTGCCACCCTGGCCACAGCCGGCCACAGCCTCACGCACCAGTGTCCCACCAGTGACCCTGGACGGGCCCTCTGCCTTTCCACACTGCCCTGCAAGCCCCCGCCACTGCCCGACCCTTGAGTGGTTCACTAGGCTTTTGCTGTCAGTCAGTAAAGCGTTGGAGGATTGCGGAAAAAAAATAAAAATAAAAATAAAAAATAAAAATTAGAAACAAAACTAGGAATGGACCAAAAAATGATCCTACCACTCCAACACAACTACTTCATGTTTGCATTTTCCCTTGCAATTTGAGATAACATACATGTTTTTTATTTATCGGATTCTTTTCAACATTTTAAATCTCCACTTTCTGTCCTGGCTGATGTGGCTCAGTGGACTGAGTGCTGGCCTGTAAACCAAAGGGTCACTGATTCAATTCCCAGCAGGGCACATGCCTGGGTTGCAGGCCAGGTTCCCAGTAGGGGGCGCACGAGAGGCAATCACATATTGATGTTTCTCTCCTCTTTCTCCCTCCCTTCCCCTCTCTCTAAAAATAAACAAATCTTAAAAATAAAACAACTTTCTCCCCTGTCAGTAGACTGAAGTCAAGGGAAAGCACACGGTGCGGTGGTTTACAAAAATACTTCTTTGACAAAAAAATTTCTAGTTAAAAAATTTGAACTCCATTGAGATGAATCACTGTTGCCCAAATGGTCTGCCCTTGTTGGTTCAAAATACTGTTATTGTCTTTTCTCTCCTCTCAGTCAACTATTTTTTTACTAAGATTGCATAACAAAAGAGTATTTGTAGTTTAAAGGTACTGATACCAACTTGCCCAGCAAGCTTTTAAAGAAAGAAGATATTTGCCTGATGCCCGTGGTTTGGGTGCAAAGAAATGGTGTTTGTCACCTGGCTGGGTGCCTGTGTGCTTGAACTCTGCGTGTCGGCGTGACTGGCAGAGAATGAAGAGTGAAGGAAGGAGTAACTGCCTGTGTCGTCGGCTTTGCGAAACGAGGGCTGAAGTGGAGCGACTCTGATGCTCTTGCGTTTATTCCTCATTTGTCAGGGGCTGTAGAGGAAATGCAATTCTCTTAGTTTACCACGTACAGCCCCTGACTTACCTGCTGTCTGCTTTCCTAAACACGGAGTGGCCGTTTAATAAGCACACAGGACACTTGAGTCCTTGCCCCTTTTCTGAATAGTGGGAGCCTGGAAAAGCTGTGTGGCTCCTCCGCACACCGATGCCTCGTGAGTCTGTTCCTTTTACTCCTGTTGGCTTCCCAATTTCATCTGTAACATAGGGGGACTAGGCTGGAAAGATCAATAGTTGTATAATGTTTTGTCTTCTGTGAGACTCTGCACCACCCTGAAAAGTAGGTGAGGCAAGAATGGTCATCGATTTCCAAGTAAAGAAACTGGTGCTGCATGAGCTCATCCAACTCGTCCTGAATCTTTTAGAAAGCGGTTGAGCGGGGACTCAGGTACAAACCCCGATGTATCAGTTATCTGCTGCATAGCAAATTTCCCCTAAACTAAACAGCTTTAGAAGAACTTACTGTGTTGGCCTGGCTGGGTGGCTCAGTTGGTTGGAGCGTTGTCCTGTACACCAAAAGGTTGCAGGTTCGATCCCTGGTCAGGGGTAACACAGGAGGCAACCAATCAATGTTTCTCTCTCTCCCGTCCCCCTTTCCTGTCTCTCTAAAACCAATAGACATTTCCTCAGATGAGGATTAAAAGGAAAAGTCACAGTTTCTGTGCACCAGAGTCTGGAGCCAGCTGAGCTGGCGGTTCTGGTTCCGAGCCTCTCACACTTTGCTGGCACTTCAGACTCATCTGGATGCTCCATGGAGGAGGACTCGCCTCTAGGGACACTCGCGTGGTGGGTGTAGGTGTCAGTGCCTCTGCGGCTGTTGGCCAGAGACCAGTTTCCCACCACAAGGGCACCCCTGAAGACTGCTTGGGCCTCCTGACCACAGGGCAGCCCACTGCCCTGAGAGCAAATGGCCTGAGCTTGGGAGAAAGATCGCGCCCACGATGGAAGCCTCAGTGTTCTATACCCTAGTCTCAGAAGGGATGCCATCACCCCTGCCGTGTGCCATTGCTTCACACAGACAGCCTGGTGGAATGTCAGAGGGTGTGAAGGCGAGGATGCGGGGATCACTGGGAGCCACCTTGGAGGCTGACTCCCACGCTACCGTGTGTTCAGTTTTTTAAAAAGATTTTATTTCTAGAGAGGGGAAAGCAGGGAGAAAAAGAAACGTCACTGTAAGAGAGAAACATCGATCAGTTGCCTCTGGTACCAGCCCTGACTAGGAACCGAACCCGCAACCCAGACACGCGCCCCATCTGGGGATCAACCTACTGACCTTTCGCTTTGCAGAATGACATCCCGCCTGCTGAGCCACACTGATCAGGGCCACGCACTCACATTTTAAAACATGTCATTTAGATCAGGGGTGTCAAAGTCATTTTCACTGGGGGCCACATCCACCTCGAGGTTGCCTTCAAAGGGCCGAATGTAATTTTAGGACTGTGTACATGTAACTACTCCTCAACAGAGAAGCACAGAAACAAGGTGCCGGGCTGGATAGAACAAGGTGGAGGTTGGATTCGGCCTGTGGGCCTTGTGTTTGCCACCTGGGATTCAGATGAGAGCCTGGGGTCGGTGAATCTCAGCAGAGAGATAAAGAACCAAATGGAAGTTTTAGAACTGAAAGATACAGTCACTGAAATGAAAACTTCACTGGGCGGGCTCCGCAGCAGTCCAGAGTAGACACAGGGAAGCATCAGTGAACTTGAAGGGAGAACAGTGTAAAGAAGCAATTAAACATAGATCCTACAACCAATGGACAGAAAACACAGAAGACAGAGCAATGCTACTCAGCACTTCAGAGATGCAGGCAGCCAAATCCAGCCTGTGAGAAGCCCCTCAGGGCACGCAGCTGCGTCTTCATCTAATCCACCCCGATTCGGAAAGCACGCGTGGGGAAACTAGGAACTGAGATGGAAGAGACACATTGGCCCGCCGGAATGTGTCCTTTATTTGTATTCTGATGGCAACAAGCACGTGTGAAAGTAAAACACATACAGCATTTCTGAGGTCACCGGAAATTCGAACATGGGAGAATTGTTCATCTTTGTTAGGTTTTATACTCAATGTTGTGGTGTTGTGTCCCTATCTTCACGAGCGGTGTGCTCAGTGGGAGCGGATGGAACGATGTTTGGCATTTGTTTCGGACAGTGTGGGGTGAGGGAAGTGGGAGAGACCCGCACACACGGACTGGAGTGGGCACCATGACGACAGCTGGAGGGCTGTCACCCTGTTCTATACCCCCCACCCCGTGGATGTCGGAAGTTCTCCAGAATTTAAAGTGAAGACAGAAGCCATCGTTCTGACTCCTGAGGCTCAGCTGGTTGGGTGCTGCCCCACAAAGCAAAGAGCCACCAGTTCGATTCCCAGTCAGGGCACAGGCCTGGCTTGTGGGTTCAGTCCCTGGTCGGGGCGTGCATGAAAGGCAACTGATCCGTGTGTTTTACATCGACGTTTCTCTCCCTCTCTTTCTCCCTCCCTTCCCCTCTCTCTAAAAATAAATAAAGCCTTTTCTTAAAAGAAGTCATTTGGTCTTCTTACTCCACGAAACTGAGCATCTGCGCCCCCCCCCCCCCGCCCCGCCACACACCCTTGCAGTAAACTGGAAGTTTGTTTTGCAATTGGGTCGAAAGGGTCTCTGTAAGGGGACCTGCTGGGCAGGGTGCAAGCAAATTTATCATGCTGAACGCAGGGGATTGAGTGAACCACATAAGCAATGGTGAGCTCCTCATCCCATGCTCCACTGGGGAACGGGGCGCTGCTGGCCAGGTTCGGGCCTCCAGGCAGAGGACTAGAATATCCTCACCCGGGAAAGCTGACCATCCCAAGAGGAACGTCCTAAAGATGCTGACGTGGTGGGTTCCATGAAGAGACAACCCAGCCAGATGGCCTCAGGCTCACAGAGCTTCCGATCCGCTCCTAGTACCTTGGTCTCAAAGGCACAGACCAAGGACCGCCAGACATCTGAGGAAGGCCTCTGACGTAGCAGAGACAAGAAAAAACGGTCTGGCGGGGATTTGGGAGAAGCACCAGCAAGGAAAAGGAAAATGAAAAAACAATCCTACATACTCGAGAGAAGATAGTACTTTGATGAAGCAAAAGTTGAATGCCGTTTTTTTCTTAAGTTGAAGAACAAGAAGGACTTGAAAGTTTAGAATATGATAGTGGAAATGAATACCCCACAGTAGGGCTGCAAAGTGAAGTTGGTAAAGTAGAGCAAAGTAGAGCAAAATGACCAGGAAAAACAAAATAGACAAGATGGGATTATAGAAGATGGGGCAAAAGTAGGTTTACATTGTGAATATGGGAAACACAGATTTCATTCTTATACCATTATTTTTGATTATTGTATTATTTTTCATACAAACAGCAGCCAACCTACTTTTACCCTGTCCTGTATAAATCCTGGAGTCCAGGATATCCAAAATCTGAATAGAGGTATTCCAGAAGCAGAGAATGAAAAATACAATGGAGGGAAGAAAATGATCAAAGTTGTAATTTGAGAGCATTTCCCAAAGCAAAAGAAAACATTTCCAAATTTAAAAGATCCAAGGAGTGGCCCAGAAAAATGGGTAGAAATTAACCTACCCAAAGCACATCATTGCCAAATTTCAGACCTCTGGTGAAAGAAAAGAGCCTACAACTTTTTCAGAGTACAAACAACTCACATACAAAAGTTCAAGAATCAGAATGGCTTTCTTCGCACTCAGCTGCCAGTCAAGAAACCTTTTAGCACATACACAGGGCCCCTGGTTTGCTAATCTGTTTATGGGGAAACCCTAATGGGAACACACAGATGTGTGTGTAGGAAACCTGAACCAATTGTCCAGAAAAATTAACCCAGGCTCCCCTTCTTAAATATGCAGGATCAGGCACAAGAAGAAAACCAGACTGATAAAAGAGAAAGACAAAGATAAATAAGACAACTATCCCCAGAAGAAACACATAATTCAGAGAAGCTAGGGGCAGTTAACTCTCTAATTTATACCCTCAGCAGACTTGAGAGCATAGATGCTGAAGCCATAATAACAAGAATATGCTATGAAACAGGAGCAATCTCAGAAATTAAGTAATTGTCAGAAAAAAATAAGAAAGAGGGTTTAAAGCTAAAGTTAAAGAAATCTTTCAGAACGTAGACCAGAACGTAACAAAGAAATAGAGTTGGGAGGAAAATAAGAGACAGGATTAAGTCAGGCAGTCCACCATCTGAGGACCTGCAGTTTCCAAAAACACAAAGGAGAAAATACGAGGAAAGACATTATCAAAGAAATCATAAAATTTATCAGAGCTGAAAGAATCATCTCTAAGTTGAAGGACTCACCGAATGCCAGTCAGAATAAATGAGTAAGAGATTAATGCCCACCTCCAATGCTGTGAAATTTCAGAACACCAAGAATAAACAGAGGTCCTAAAAGTTTCCAGTCAGGAAAAACATTACCTACGAAAGAACGAGATGTGATTGACATCAGACTTTCTTTGGAGATACCGAATGCTGGAAGAGAATGGATGGACGCCTCTAAAATTCTGAGGGAAAATTTTTTAGAACTGATGACAGCTATGTGATTAGGTCTGTCCAGAGAAAGTCCAGCCGTTGTTCATATAACGAGGACAGTCTGTGCCATCTCTACATCACGGCAGCCAAGGAGAGTGGACCGGAATTCGCATGTGTGAACAATGATGACTTCACCGCACTAATCAGTGCGGGCAGTAGACACCATTGAGTGAGCGTGTGTGTGTGTGGCCATCCCATTCAGAATGACTGAGCAAATAGAGCAATGAATCTGCATCACATTTTGCACTGAGCTCGAACATTCCTCTGTGAAAACTATTTGGATGAGGCACAAGGCCGCAGCTGTGGGCAACAGCTTCATCACAACACACCTGTTCATGAATCATGGCTCATGCAGAGTTTTTTTGGTGAAACATCACCAAAGGTTTCACCTGAAACCACCCAGGTGACTCAGCCCCCCTACAGTCCAGACTTGGTGCCCTGTGACTTCTGGCTTTTCCTAAAACTAAAATCACCTTTGAAAGGGAAGAGATTTCAGACTGTTGATAAGAATCAGCAAAACATGACGGGACAGCTGATGGCGACTGGGAGAACCGTGTGAGGTCCCCATGTGCCCAGTTTGAAGGGGACTGGGCATCATTGACCTATGTATGATGTTTCTTGTATCTTCTTCAAAAAATGTCTCTCTTTTTCATGTTACATGGTTGGATACCTTCTGGACGGAACTCGTATAAGGTATAATAATTGTATTTATTACACTCAGAATGATAAAAACTCAGAATGATAGTATACCCAGAAGATATACACTGAGAATGATTACCTTTCAAGGTCTTTCTAAGTAAGCCACCTAAGAATGTACTCCGTCAAAAAAGGATGAAAACAATCTACCCCCCGATGAAAAAAGAGAAAGACGGAACATATAAGAAATGGCGGAACCAACCCATAGGTGCAGTGAAAATTGGTCCCAAGATAAGAGCTGTGCAGTGAGGCTGGACAGCTGTTTGCTCCATGTTAGAGCAGAAAGGCAGGGAGCTCCAGGCAGGATGTCCTCAACAAGAGGAATGAAATGGATCCAAGTAATGGAGTAACTGAGAGTCCAGGTGATGCTGATGACGTGATGAAGAAAACGTGTCTGTTTCTTCCACCAATAAGAAGAAAGTAGGGCGCTTAGAAGCAACAGGGGGAAAATTGTGTGAGAAACTCATAGCCAAACATGAAGCAAACCAAAGTATGGTAGATTGTGGTTTAAAATTTTTTTTTTCAATTACAGTTTACATTCAATATCATTTGGTATTAGTTCCAGGTGTGCGGCATAGCAGTTCGGCAGTCACAGACTCTACAAAGTAGTCCCCTGATACTTCCGGTCCCCACTGGCACCATACACAGTTATTACAATATTATCGACTGTATTTCCCTTGCTGTACTTGGTATGATTTTGATCTTGATTCTAAAACAGTCAACTCTCAGAACCGACAGACAGAACGGGGAAGCCAACTCTGCAGGCGGAAGAGAACGAGAATGTCATTGTCCTTGACATTGTCAAGGTCCAACTGACAGAGATGAAGGTGAGAGAGCAGGGGAGAAGTAGACGTAGGGGGTCAATGTCTGCATCTAACTAGGAGGGATCGCAAGTTACAGGCTGATAGAAGAGTAAGCACAGGTTCAAAAAGCTATCTAAACGTACAAGTAGCCCGGGCCAATGTGGCTTAGTTGGTTGGAGTGTTGTCCTGCAGATGGAAAGGTTGTGGGTTTGATCCCTGGCTGGGGCACGTACGAGAAGGCAACCAAGTAGAAGAAACACAACTACGAAAATGGAGGCAGGAGGAGGGAAGTGTTAGCTACCCACCTCCTCATCTTTCATAATGGGGGGGCCAGTGGATAAAGCCTTAACTTGGTGAAGCAAGAAATGCCAGTGTATATACACTATTATCTGTAATAATATTACATATCTGGTAGTATCTGTATAGAAAAAAGGTCTAGGAACCTCTTCACCCAACTGCCAACCTCTGGCTGGGAGATCGAATAGAGGGGATTCAAGTTTCATCACTGGCCGTTCTTTAGTAATAATAAGAAACACCCAAGCCCTCAAAGACATTAGAACTGTATAATCCGGTCGTGTGCTGCGTGCCTGTGGATGTGAGCCCGAAATCCCGAAGCATAACCACACACGACGAAAGTCTGATGAAGGACTTGGGAGCCGCCCGCCCATCGTGAAGGGCGTGTCGGTGTGTGAGTCTCCCCGCAGAGTCAGCACCTTCTCATTCAGCTGGGGGGCGTCTGACGTGGGAAATACTCCACATCTCTGATTCGCTTGTTGTTGAGAAATGCGATTGTTTGGAAAACTTCTAAGTGTTTTTTGGTTGGTGGGGTGTCATAACATGTAAGAGTTGTTCAAAATTATGGGAACTTTAATAAACTATATTTTCTAAAAAAGAGAAGAGTTATGGGGACTTTTATTCTTATTTATGAAGTTCTGGTCACCACCTGTGCGTTCAGCCGAGTGAGTACAGGAAGGAAACAGCCACCTCCGTGGTGGGTCACAGGTTACAAACACTGTGCATCAAGAACAGTCAGTCGTATGACACTTGGAAAAACTGTTTTCACACACACACACACACACACACACACACACACACACATCATCTTCTACACCAGTAATGCCAGTTTGCTGTTGATATCAAGTCTACTTTATAGAAGAAGAAACTGAAGCTCAGAGATTTAAGGGGCTTGCCCGCGATCACGTAGCCAGGAGACGGGAGAATTTCAGCGCCTTCCGCTGACGCCACCTCAGCTGTGGGTTCTGTCCCTGAAGCAGCCATGGCTGGAGAACCCACTGCTCTGGGGTTTATCCTGGTTCTTGGACTTTCAGTTCCCCGTGCATCCGAGGGGAGGAAACGAATGCTGTTTAGTTGATGACATGTCTCTAGTTTTGAGGAAAGTAACAGACTGGGGATCGAGAAGTCAGAATCCAAAGGAAGCCTGAAAGCAGCTTTTGTGGGACTTCCCCAGACGGATTTCCAAGGAGTAGGCCTTCCCCAATAGCCCTGGTGGACGGGACTTGGGCTTCCTCTCTGCCCCCTGGGGCAGAGATCTGGCTTTCTGCGTAGAGTTTCTCTTCCCTGGTCAAAACCCTGGGGATGTTCTGATCAGAGTGACCTAAGGGCAAGGTGGCAACTCTCTCTGGAACTCCCCTCGAAGAAGAGAAATAGCTATTTGGTAAAACAAGTTAGTGCTACCCAAACACCATATTCCAGGCGACTGGCAGGCGCATCACTTTCCTGAGTCATTCATGGCTGGCACCAGTCTCCCGACCCCCGTCTTCCCTCCCACTCCTGCAGGGACGGCTCTGCAGAGGGGCACCTCTGGGGAGTGGAAACTCCTGCAGGCAAGGCCGGTCGCCCTGGGCTCCACGAAACACCTCTACTGAGACGTTCCCTTTTGCCAGGGAAGGCTTCTCCTGACGCCAGCCCATTATCAAAATATTCCATTCAGAGGCAGCGTGGTTTATTTGGGATAACGATGAGCCTTCGAGTCTCTGGATTTCCGTCGATGAGGAGTTGAGACTCCAACCGTAATTCATAAATCCAGCTGCAGCAAGCACAGTCTTTGTTCTCCTTGGCCAGCACTTCCTGCGAGGATGACAAACCCTCTCCCACTTGGTCCCAGGACTCTCTCTGGTCAGAGGCGCGGTGGCCCTGTCTTGTGCTCAGTTGAGACATTACTGACTTTGCTCTTGAGCAAAGGGCAATGACTGCATTTATTGTACCCTAAGTGACAGCCTCAGGTGAAAACTCACAGCAGGAACACATGCGTCTTGCCCAGAAAGCTGCTCAACCCTTTTACAAAGCAAAGGGTGGAGGCTGCCTTATGAGACATAAAGTGACTGATCACCTGTCCCTAGTGTCTTGAAATTGGTGATGCCCCTGAACGAATCAATGCTGATGTTTCAACCTCTTCACGTATTTGCTGCTTAAAACAAGGGGCAAAAAAATACTCGGCTGGCAGTCACCTTCCCCAAGTGTCCAGGGGAAGTGGCTGAACCCTTCCCGCTGACACCAGCCATGCCTCGGTGTCCATGAGAAAGGAGAGCTTTTAGTCTGGCTCTTGGACCTTGCTTTAATGATTTCCTTGTACGTGGGTCCCCACTACTAGATGTGAGCCACAGGATGCGGGGACAATGCCTAACTGACCAGAAATTCTTTGCCAGCCCTGACTGGTGTGGCCAGTGGGTTGTCTTGCAAAGCAAAATGTCACCAGTTTGGTTTGATTCCCAGTCAGGGCAAGTGCCTAACTAAGTTGCGGGTGGGTCCCCGGTTGGGGCACATTCGAAGGACAAGCAATCAATATTTCTCTCCCTTTCTCCCTATCTTCCCCTCTCTCTAGAAATGAATAAATAAAATCTTTAAAAAAATTATTTGCCAGACAACTTGACTCAAAAATGGGCAAAGGACTTAAAGAGACCTTTCTCCAAAGGCCTTTTATCATGTGCAAATGGCCAAGAAGCACATGAAAAGATTCCAACGGTCATCAGCCACAAGGAAATGCAAACAAAAACCATGGTGAGGTTGCACTTCATACCCACTAAGGTGGTTACTATCAAAAAAAAAAAAAAAAAGAAAAAAGGAAACGAGAAGGCCGGCTACAGCAGCCCCGTGGAGAACCCGGAGCTCTGTGCACTGTGCGTGGAATGTGGAACGGGGCAGCTACCAAGGAAGAGGGCATGGGGTGCCTCAACAATTAAAAACAGAACTCCCTTATGATCCCACAATCCCACTTCCGGGCGCTCGTCCAAAGGAATTGAGAGCAGAGTCTTCAAGGGATATCTGAACACATAGGGTCATAGCGGCATTATCCCAGGAGCCAAAAGGTGGAAGCGAGCAAGGTTATCCACAGATGAGTGGGTAAGGGAAGGGCAGCCTATCTATACAATGTAGCCTTAAAAAGGAAGGAGATTCTGACACATTTTATAACATAGATGAACCTTGAGGGCATTACGTTAGGTGAAATACGCCAGTCACAAAAAGGTAACTAGTGTATCATTCCGCCTATATAAGACAGCCCTAACAGTAAAACACCCAGAGACAGCAGCTGAATGGTGCCTGCTGGGGCTGGGGGGAGGGAGGCACGGGAGAGAGTGCTCGGGGGCGGGGGCAGCTGCAGTGCCAGGGGATGAGCAGGGTTTGGAGACGGGTGACGCTGCAGCGTGACATCGTGGGTGTGCTGAATACCGCTGCCTTTGCGTAAAGGTGGCTTTACCCCTTTGTGCAAAGGTGGCTGGGATGGTCAGTTTCTGATTATCTATATGTTGGCACAATAAAACAATAGGAAAACAGCCATACTACATAAAGAATGCCTGTAGATCAGTAAGAAAGACAGAAAATCCAATAAAAAATGGATTAAAAAACCCACACAACAAACTAACTAAAAAACACCCAAAACTTTGCACATGCGCATTACAAAAGGGATTCCAAGTAGCCAAAGAAACACACTAGTGATTATGAGGAAATGCAATTTAACATGGTGTTTTTATTAACCTCAACTGGAACAATCCAAAAGTCCACGAATGGATAAACGGACATGTTATCATCCAATAGAACACTATACAAACAACATAAATACATGAACTATGGCCAACATCCCCAAATATAGATAAGTCTCAAAAATGTGAGATTGAATTCTTTGCAAAATGCAAAACAGTAGACATTGCACGGTTCCCTTTAAAGGAAGTTCGAAAAGAGACAAAACCATGTGCTTAGGGATTCATACCTAATAGGTAACACTATGAGTAAAAGCAAAGACAGGGTTACAGTAGCAGTTGGTGTAGGGCGGGGCTCGCTGCAGGGCTCTCCTGGGCTGGCAATGTTTTATTTCCTGACCTCCGAATGCACAGGAGTTTCACTTTTCTGTAAATGTGCTACATCACAACACAAACATTTTAATAGCACATGAAATTCCTTGTGCATTAGCACATTAATAAAGGCTCAATGTTCTACAGTCCAATAAAAAGGGAAAGCGAACTCATATTATACATCAGTACATACATATGACAAAGCAGTGTTTTCTAAAATACGATGCCTGGGGAGAAAAAAATTGAAGTCTTTTTTCATTCTCCTCTTTATTCCCCTCCACCCTGTACACCCCCTCCCACCAGCATTCCCTCCCCTTAGCTCATGTCCATGGGTTGTACATATAAGTTCTTTGGCTTCTCTATTTCCTATACTATTCTAAACCTCCCCCCTGTCTGTTTTGTACCTACCAATTATGCTTCTTATTCTCTGTACCTTCTCCCCCGTTCTCTCCCCTCCCTCTCCCCACTAATAACCCTCCATGTGATCTCCATTTCTGCAATTCTGTTCCTGTTCTAGTTGTTTGCTTAGTTTGCTTTTGTTTTGTTTCTTTTAGGTTCAGTCGTTGATAGTTTTGAGTTTGTTGTCACTTTACTGTTCATAATTTTGATCATCTTCTATCTCTTAGATAAGTCCCTTTAACATTTCATATGATAAGTGCTTGGTGATGATGAACTCCTTTAACTTGACCTTATCTGGGAAGCACTTTATCTGCCCTTCCATTCTAAATGAAAGCTTTGCTGGATAGAGCAATCTTGCATGTAGGTCCTTGTCTTTCCTGACCTGGAATACTTTCCAGCCCCTTCTCACCTGCAAGGTCTCTTTTGAGAAATCAGCTGACAGTCTGATGGGAACTCCTTTGTAGGCAACTGTCTCCTTTTCTCTGGCTGCTTTTAAGATTCTCTCCTTGTCTTTAATCTTGGGTTAATGAGATTATGATGTGCCTTGGTGTGTATTGCCCTGGGTCCAACTTCTTTGGGACTCTCTGAGCTTCCTGGACTTCCTGGGAGTCTATTTCCTTTGCCAGATTGGGGAAGTGCTCCTTCAGTATTTTTTCAAGTAAGCTTTCAATATCTTGCTCTTCCTCTTCTCCTTCTGGCACCCCTATCATTCAGATGTTGGAATGTTTAAAGTTCATGCAGAGGTTCCTAAGCCTCTCCTCATTTTTTTGAATTCTTGTTTCTTCGTTCTCTTCCTTCTGCTCCAAATTGTTGATCTGAGTCCCGGTTTCCTTCCCTTCACTGTTGGCTCCCTGTATATTTCTCTTTATTTCACTTTGCACAGCCTTCTCTTCTTCCTCTATTGTGTGACTGTACTCACCCATTTCTGTGAGCATCCTGAATACCAGTGGTTTGAACTCTGTATCTGATGGGTTGGCTATGTCTTTGTTGTTTAGCCCTTTTTCTGGAGCTTTGATCTGTTCTTTCATTTAGGCCATATTTCTTTGTCTCAGTGCAGCTGCTACATTGTAAGGGGCGGAGCCTTAGGTGTTCAGCAAGGTGGGGCGACCATGTCGATGTGTTGTGAAGCTGTATGTGGTGGAGGGGTCTGAGAGGGAACAGTGCCATGTGCTTGGCTCTCACTGGTTTTCGGTCACTTCCCCTGCCACCCACAAGCAAACTGGACCCTTCTAGTGTTGATTACTGGGTGGGTGGGTTTGTGTACATTCCAGAACCCTGTGGGTCTCTCCAATAAACTCTCCTGTGAGGCTGGGAGTTTCTCCCACTGCCACAACCCCCACAGGTGTTTTCAGTTAGAGGTTTTGAGGCTTCATTTCCCCACGCAGGAACCCTGGTCTGCACAGTCTCGCTCCCTTGTTGTTCCTCCCAGTTTAGCCGCACGAGAATGTGGGGCTGCCTGCTCCACCACCCGGCCACAAGTCCTCTCCGCCCTGGCCGCCCGTCTCTGCCCCTCCGCCCGTCTGGATGAATGTTTCTTCAACTCCTTGGTTGTCGAACTTCCGTACCGTTGAATTTCCTGGCAGTTCTGGTTATTTTTTGTTTTTAAATTTGTTATTGTCCTTCTCTTGGTTGTGCCAGGAGGCAAAGTATATCTAAGCAAGTGTCCTTCTTGGACGGAATTTGAAAAATTAAAGTCTTAAAGCTGTTTTGTGGTCTAAGTCCAATGCATCCGGGAGATCCTGGGCAGACAGAAGATAGATGCAGGCTGGAAGACAGACAGGTGGACACAGTGGACACACCACAGTGTGTGACACCCCTTTGGCACACCACAGTGGTATGACAGGCACCAAAGAACCAGATGAACCTGGACCCTCGACAGCCATCCTTGAAAATCTTTATCATGTTCAGTTAGTTGGAATAGAAGCTAGTAATTATACAGCAGCCCTTTCTCCCACAAACCAGAACCCCAAATTAACTTAATTTGTTTACAGTCATGCCTTTAAGTAATGAGACACGGCTCCCACCCCCTTCAGGACTCAGGGAATCTTTGTCACTTTTATCCGCACTCGTTTCTATTTTTGCACAACCAGGGTAAGATCAGAGTCTCCCCAGATCTCGGCAGAAAGATGAATCTGATTCAAACATTGGGCAGATTGCATGGAGCGATGATTTAGTTACCGATGTAGTGCGTCTGTAGGACTGGGGAACTGGGTCAGCTCTTTGCCAACAGAAAGTGTGGTTAATATTTGCCACAGATGGGCACCCACTACAGCTCTTTTGTGGTCACTAGTGCAAGAATGTGTGATTTGTGAGTTTCCCAGTTTGTTTTATTAAATCACAGACTTCCTTCCATCTTTCCTCTCATTAGGCTGCCTCCATCTTCCCATTTGAGTCACTGTGTCCTTGGAGAACTAACAACTGCACTCTAAATCATTGGTATCAGTCTAATCAGGGTATAGGAAATGCTCACCTGCTGCCCTCCTTCTCCCATCACTTCCCTGAGACAGGCATGCGTTGTTTGGGGGCTGTTCGGTTCTCTTCCTATTAGGGAGAAAGCCCTACTGTGTGCAGCATGGGCAGGAGGCAGGGCCCCGGTTCTCACAACAAAAGTAAAATGGGTTTCATCTTTCCTTCTCACTGTCCCCCGGCCACCAGGGCACAGGGTCTGGGCTAAACTCCGCCAGCCGGGGACGTTCCAGAGCTCACATTCCTTTTAAAAAATTTAAAAAAGATTTTATTTAGTTTTAGAGAGAAGGGAAGAGAGAAAGAAAGAGAGGGAGAGAAACATCGAGGTGTGGGGGAAACATTAATTGGTTGCATCACGAATGCCCCTGAGGACCTGGCCCGCAACCCAGGCATGTGCCCTGCCTGGGAATCAAACTGGCCACGTTTTGGTCCACAGGTTAAGCACCCAGTCCACTGAGCCACGCCAGCCAGGGCAAAGCTTGCAGTCTCGAGAGAGTAACCCCAAGGTGACCCGACAGATGGCATTAATTCCTAGGAGAGCAGAAGTGACCTCCTGGCCATAGGGTTTCTGATAACAGAGTCTGCTCCCTGGCTGTGCAAACGTGTGGATTGTTGCCCCTTCTCCATCATAAAATCTAGCAAGGAAATGTGACTTTCAGCCAAGATGGAGGCGTAGGTAGATACACTTTGCCTCCTCGCACAACCAATAAAAGGACAATAACAAATTTAAAAACAAAACAGAACTGAAAGGAAATCGAACTGTACGGAAGTCAGACAACCAATGAATTAAAGAAGAAACATTCACCCAGACTGGTAGGAGGGGTGGAGATGGGCAGGCAGCATGGAGAGGACACGCAGCAAGGCAGCCAGGTGGTCCCACATGCACATGTGGGTAAGTTGGGAGGAATAGACAGACAGGTAGTACAACCCAGGGTTCCAGTGCGGGGAAATAAAACCTCAAAACCTCTGACTGAAAACACCTGTGGGGGTTGCAGCAGTGGGAGAAACTCCCAGCCTCACAGGAGAGTGAGTTGGAGGGACCCATAGGGTCCTGGAATGCACTGCCCCCCCCCCCCCCAAGGAATCGGCACCAGAAGGGCTCAGTTTGCTTGTGGGTGGCAGGGAGGTGACTGAAAGCCAGTGAGAGCTGGGCAAGTAGCACTCTTCCCTTTCGGACTCACGGCACCAAAAGGAGTGACGTGGGTTGCCCTGCCCTGGTGAACACCTAAGGCTCCGCCCCTTACAATGTAGCAGCTGCACTGAGACAAAGAAATATGGCCCAAATGAAAGAACAGATCAAAGCTCCAGAAAAAGGGCTAAACAACAAAGACATAGCCAACCCATCAGATACAGAGTTCAAACCACTGGTATTCAGGATGCTCACAGAAATGGGTGAGTACAGTCACACAATAGAGGAAGAAGAGAAGGCTGTGCAAAGTGAAATAAAGAGAAATATACAGGGAACCAAGAGTGAAGGGAAGGAAACCGGGACTCAGATCAACAATCTGGAGCAGAAGGAAGAGAACGAAGAAACAAGAATTCAAAAAAATGAGGAGAGGCTTAGGAACCTCTGCACGAACTTTAAACATTCCAACATCTGAATGATAGGGGTGCCAGAAGGAGAAGAGGAAGAGCAAGATATTGAAAGCTTACTTGAAAAAATACTGAAGGAGCACTTCCCCAATCTGGCAAAGGAAATAGACTCCCAGGAAGTCCAGGAAGCTCAGAGAGTCCCAAAGAAGTTGGACCCAGGGCAATACACACCAAGGCACATCATAATCTCATTAACCCAAGATTAAAGACAAGGAGAGAATCTTAAAAGCAGCCAGAGAAAAGGAGACAGTTGCCTACAAAGGAGTTCCCATCAGACTGTCAGCTGATTTCTCAAAAGAGACCTTGCAGGTGAGAAGGGGCTGGAAAGTATTCCAGGTCAGGAAAGACAAGGACCTACATGCAAGATTGCTCTATCCAGCAAAGCTTTCATTTAGAATGGAAGGGCAGATAAAGTGCTTCCCAGATAAGGTCAAGTTAAAGGAGTTCATCATCACCAAGCACTTATCATATGAAATGTTAAAGGGACTTATCTAAGAGATAGAAGATGATCAAAACTATGAACAGTAAAGTGACAACAAACTCAAAACTATCAACAAGTGAACCTAAAAAAAATACAAAAACAGTAACAAACTAAGGAAAGAACTAGAACAGGAACAGAATTGCAGAAATGGAGATCACATGGAGGGTTGTCAGCAGGGAGGGGGAGGGGGAAATGGGGAAAAGGTACAGGGAATAAGAATCACAAATAACATGGTCATGCATGTCTTAATTTTTTTAAATTTGGCTTATTATATTCTTAATTGTGTCTTAATTTTTAGAATAATAAATGTAATTGTTGAAAACACTGCCCATCTAAGTGGGAACTGTTCTCTACACAAAATTACATTTTTAATAAAGAATAGTTCGAGGATTTTCTCATTTTACTGATGACCTTAGCTGTTTCTGAACTGTGGGGTTCAACTAGGATCTTTAGAAAAATACTTTTTAAAAGGAAAGAAGGAAAGGAAGGGACTGAGGGAGGGAGGGAGGTATGAATGAAGGGAGGCAGGCTATTTTTCTAAAGTTGTCCCTAATTAGCTGGCTGCATACATTTGGAGAAATAATCTAAACCTCAAATAATGCCACAGCCACAAAACACAGCCACACCCCCCACCAGGATGGGGAAGAGGAGCAACAGCATCGAACACCAGCAAGCGTGACGATCAGCATCGCTGGTAGGGAAGTAGAACGCTGCAGCCAGCCACGCTGCAAAGGAGTTGGGCAGTTTCTTACAAAACTAAACATGTAACTTCCAACATGACTCAGCAATTGCACTCTTGGGCATTTATCCCAGAGAAACGGAAAACTTATATTCACACAAAAACCTACACAGGAACGTTCGTCGTAGTGTATTTATAATAGCCCCAAACTGGAGACAGCCCACGTGTCCTTCAAAGGGGCAATGGTTGAGTAAGCTGTCGTGCATTCACACTATGGAGTACTGGTCAGCGATAGAAGGGAACCAACGATGGATACGGGTGACAATTTACATGACTCTCTAGGGAGTTATGCTGTTTCCCCAAAGATTACATTCTGTATGACTCCATATATATGCATTTTTGAAGTGACAACATTTTAGAAATGGAGAACAAGTTAGTGGTTGCCAGGTCTTGGGGGCGGGGCGAAAGATATGGTTATCAAGATGAGGGATTCGTGTGGTGTTGGGACTGTTCAGTATTTTGAGCGTGGTGGTAGGACACCTGAATCTACGCATGTGTTCAAACTTAACACACACACCTCAGTGCCAGCAAAAGTGGGAAAGTGTGAATCTCCTTGGATTGTGTCAGGGGCAGTACCCTAGCTGTGATATGACCCTACAGTGTTGCAGACTGTTCCCCTGGGGGCAACTGGGCAGTGCACAAGGGGTCTCTCAGTACTGTTTCTCCAAACTGCATGTGAATCTCAAAGTATCTCAATAAAATTTTCAATGAACACAACTCAAACCCAAGTCATAAGCCCTGCCAATGACAATACTATAGTAAGACTTGCATATTGGTGATATTAAGTTTAGGCTGTGATTTAGAGGAAGATCCTAAAGGCTCTGGGCACAGAAGAACAAAGAAATGTGCTAGCGAATCACGATTTTGTACATCCACTTTTGTTTGAAAACCTGGTTGTGTGGGTAAAAAGGCANAACTGGGCAGTGCACAAGGGGTCTCTCGGTACTGTTTCTCCAAACTGCATGTGAATCTCAAAGTATCTCAATAAAATTTTCAATGAACACAACTCAAACCCGAGTCATAAGCCCTGCCAATGACAATACTATAGTAAGACTTGCATATTGGTGATATTAAGTTTAGGCTGTGATTTAGAGGAAGATCCTAAAGGCTCTGGGCACAGAAGAACAAAGAAATGTGCTAGCGAATCACGATTTTGTACATCCACTTTTGTTTGAAAACCTGGTTGTGTGGGTAAAAAGGCAAAGAAGCCTAGATCCCAGATCTAGAAAAAACCCTTAAAAGCATAGATCCTAGAACTGATCTAGCCACTGGCCACGGAGGCATCAGCTCAGGTACAGCAATGTGCTCCCAAGAGGTGTTAGTTCCATCCATCCACTCCCACCAGGGACTGTCTGCACAACATCGCAGATTTCCCTAGAGCCGTAGCACTCGTGGGTTTCAGAGCAAACCCTGGTGCACACGTTTTCCATGTACCAAGAACTACTATTTACTGAGTGCCTGACATCATGGGCAGCTGCTAAGTGTACATCCGGGGCTTAATTTATACCCATGACTTCAGTTAAATGAAGGATTTAAATTGAATCCATGATTTATTTTTAACTCTGGGTGAGAGGCATCATTATCTCCATTTTACAAGTGAACAGAGTGAGGCAGGGAGAACTTAACTAACTGCTCTAGTGCCCTGGTCGAGTCTGTGGTGGAGCCAGGGTAGAGTGTGGGTCCAAGGGGGTTGGAGCTGCCGTTTCCAGCACGCCCAGTGCCGCCTCCTAAACAGACAGAGGTGAGACGTGCCCAAGGTGACTTGCTTGATTATTTCCTTTAGATTAGGAATTCTTTATCTAGGAGCTGTGAGACCTTACCAGAGCCAAAGGCTGGTTTCAGGAGACTGTGTACTGAAATCGGTACACTGAAATCAGATTCAAAATTTGGTATGCAGTTGCGCATACAAGTTTTTATGTGGAGGAAAGGGTCCATCGTTTCTGTTGGATGCACCAAAGAGGTTTGGGACTCAATAAACTGGTAAAGGACTCGGCAGTCAGACTGAAGGGAGCTCTTTTTTCACTGGCTCAGGGAAGTGATACATCAGGGAAAATAAAATCCACTGGCAAGTCCTACAGAGAAAGCAGGGTCAAAAACGCCCTTTGTAAAAGTCATTGCAAAGAGGATGCACGAAGAGACTCACTGAATTCCATCTGTCTCAGCAGAATTGTTTGACATTTCCCAACTATTCATTCCACGTATCTTTAGAAGGTAGTATTTTTGAAAAATCTGGTATAGGATGAAAGGATATCAGGGTACACCTTAAGTTCAATGTAAGGGCTAGCCCACAGCCTTAGCATGCCATTGCACTGGTTTTTATTGAGTATCTTTTATCACCTTCATCAATGTTTAACGGAACTAAGGGTTAAGGAGGGAAGATGCAGCGCTACATGACTGCATTTACACCGAAATATGTTCATTTTCTTGCCTTTGTAGTGTTTACAGTGCCCTTCCCCACTCTTGGCCCAACAAACTTGAACTCTGCCTTTAAGTCTTAGACCAGGTCTTTGTGATCCTTCCGAGGTCGCCCCGTCTCTCTGCTCCCGGAGCAGGCAGAACTGTCCTGCAAGCCACAATCTAGACCTCTGCACACATCTCCATAGACGTGTTTTCAGTTGCTCATGTCTGTTTCAGCCAGTCGAATGAGCCTCTGAAATGCTGCAGCTGTGACTGATTTGTGTTCCTTGCCCCTCGTCACATGGGAGGTGACCCATGTTTGCTGATGGATAAAACATAAGCTTCCATTTAGGAAGGTCTTACTGGCATGGGCTGTGTCGAAACACACTGTTAGATGTCTGTAAGGGACCGAGTTAGTGACAACAGCAGTTACTTAATGAGTAAACTGAAAGGTGTTTCAGTGACTTCCTCGAATGACCTCCCGACTCAGGTGTTGAGGGAACAGTCAAGCAAAGGAAGGTCCACATGTCTAGGCAGGTAAGGAGACAGGCTAATGAAGAAAAGGTTTTTAGGTCAGGGAAACAGCAGGGTATCAGAGGAGGGGCCAGAGAGAGTCTGGTTTGGACAGAAGAGACCCCTTGACTATGGGAATAAAGAAGAGGGGGGAAATGCTACCTGGACTGAAAGCAGAATGAGGGTTTCTTAGGGCGGCATCAGAAACTCCAAAAGGATTTTTCAGACCCTGGGATTCACGCTTAGAGAAACAGCTGGATTCTGGATGTACTGCTCTGTTGCTTAAACATAGCTTGTAGTTTTGGGTATTTCATTAGAATCATTGAAAGTCTGAGCTGCAAGGGGCCAGAGAAATGACACAGGCTGGTCCTTTATTTGTTGGACTGAAGCTCAGAGAAGCCTTGAATCCAGCGTAGGAAAGGCTGCTTTCCCAGGGCTCAAGCTGAGGCAGGCAGGCATGCCAAGGTGCTCTAGGCAGAGGGCTCCATTGATTCTGGGCTGTGACCTCAGAAAAGGCCCACCGCTGCAGGGGGTGGCAGCAATGGCTCAGAACCTGGTTTCCTTCGGATACAAACCAAATAAAAGCATTAGAAGAATTAGGTTAGTTGTTCAAAAACAAGTTTGATAATCATACCCAGCTTTTTCCTCTTTGTTGGCATATTATTTCCTTTCTCTAAGAGGTCAAGAGAGGAGTGGTTTGATGGAAAACGCATCATGAGCTTTTAGTTCTATCCTACAACTCCGGGAGGAAGGGGAGTATGAGCAGAAGGCAGGGAAACACTGGCTGTAAACTGCTTTTATATTTGGTTAAATTTTACGCGACTGGACTGGATAATAACAAACATCTACCTCTCCACGCGACGCTTCTCTACAATCTTGCTCACCTTCCTATGTGACACTGCTGTGATTCTGGCAACTTTGTTAAGGCTCAATAGAGAGCTCTAGCTGCAGAGAACGCACCTAAATAAAAGACTTCATCTCTTAGAGAAGTCACTCACTTGAAATTGCATTATCTCACTGCTCTTTACTAAAGAAATAAAATAACAGTATAGCCTATTTCTGCAACGTGCTTGGTGTAGTAACAGGCCACGGGTTCATGTAACCTACCCTTCAATAACCATAAGGAGCCCAGAGCCTTGAATCAAAGACCAGGAAAATCAACTCGGTCCTAGTAACCTCAACGTCCGCATCTGTAAGTCCCCTGCGAGAATGTGGTGAAGATCCGGGGCAACCGTGCGCCGGCCGCGCCGTCCCGCCCGCCTCGGTCACCTCTGGTGTCGGCGGCCAGCGGTCAGAGCTCAGTACACCCGCGGCCCGCCGCGCCGGCCTCCGAGCACGGGGTCTCGGGGAACGCTCGGGCCCGGCAGCCGATCTCCTCTGTCCCGAACCCGGAAGAAGCGTAAAACCGAGCCCCAACAGGGAGACCCCGCGCGCCCGAGCCATGGAGGGCAGCGCTGGCGCGCGGCGCGCCCCGCCCCGACGTGCTCCGCGCCTGCGTGCGCGGGGCCGGGCCGGCACGGCGGCGAGGGCGCGCGCGGCTCCGGGAGGAGGCGGCGGCGGCGGCGGCGGAAGCAGCGAGGGCGGCGGGCGTCCGGCTCTGAGGCGGTGAAGGCGGCGACAGCGGCGGCTCCGGACGGGGCTGGGAGCAAGCGACGGTCGGTGGCGCCGAGTCGAGCGCTGAGCCCTCGGCTCAAGCGTCAGCCTACCGCCCGGACGCCTGGGCCGCGGAGTTTGTGTCCCGGCTCGGACCCCGGCGCCCAGCCCGGAGCCGTAACCTTGAGGCGGCGGCGGCGGGGCCGGGCCGGGTCGGGCCGGGGGGCGGCGGCGCTGGATCCTCGGCTGCCGGATCGTTGGCGGGAGATGTCGAACCCCGGGACGCGCAGGAACGGCTCTAGCATCAAGATCCGTCTGACAGGTACGGCCGGTGGGAGGCCCAGACCGCCCCCCCCAGCGCCCACTCGCGCCCCGCGCGGGCCCCTCGGCGGCCCCGGAATTTCCCGCAGGGCGCCCCGCTGAAAGGGCCCTCCCCCACGCCGGCCGGCGTCCCAGGACCGCGTCCCCCCTGGGCTAGAGCCCCTCGCGGCGCCCTCCGGCCCCGCCCCCTCGCGCCTCCCGGCCCCGCCCCCTCGCCGCCGTCCGCCCTCCGGTTTCCCTCCTCATTCCATCTGCCCCCTCGCTTCTCACCCTGTGGCGCCCCGTTTCAGCCCCTCCGTCCTTCTGCTCCTTCTCTTCCTTTTCCTCCCCCGTGTCCTGTCGCTTCTCCCCTCCCGACCCAGCCTCCTCCTCCCCCTCCGCCCCTGGCTTCCTTCTCCCCTCACCTGCCCCTCGCTGCTTGCCGCCCCCCCCGGCCCCGCCCCGTCTTTCTCCCACCTCCTCGTTCTCTGCCTCTGCCTCTCCGGGCCTCTCCAGGCCTCTCCCGGCCTCTCCGGGCGGCTCCTCCGCCGGGCCGCTCCGCCCCCTATCCGCCCCCACCCTGCAGCTCCTGCCCCCGGCCTCCCTCTTGCAGTCCGGGGTCGGCCCCCTCTGCCCCTCGCAGCTTCCCTTCTGGCCCCGCCCCTTTCTGCCCCCCCAGTTTCGCCCCCTCACTTTCTCTCCTAAACTCCGCCCCTTATTTTCTACTTAGTCCCACCCCTGCTTATCCAGCCGACTCGCCTCTGTGCTGGGTCGGCCTGGAGGCCTCCACCCTTTCCTTCAGCCTGGGATTCCTCGGTGCTGCCCTGGAGCTTCTCGCCGGCCCGTCCTCCTCGACTCCCCTCGGTCGAGACCTCTTCGGTCTAGTCCACTTCCTCTCTCTCAGGCCAAGCCGCCGTCTGCCCTTGACTGTGCTGCTTCCATTCTTTTCTGCGTTGTCTGCATTGCACTTTACCATCGCCCCCGCTTGAACCCTTGAGCCCGGATCAGGCGTTGACCCACAGCCCCCGCCACACACACACAGACACACACACACGCACGCACGCACGCGGTAGCTGCACAGCTGCACGACTGCAGGCTCCTTGATTCACTCGCATGTAGTCTTCAATGGAATGCCTGCGTCTCCTAGGTGGCTCTGTAGTGCCACCTTCGAGGGCAAGCGCGAAGCTCTGCTGCGGACCTGCGACGTGGTGGGTCGTGTGGAGGTGTGCAGATGCCAACGGCGTCTGCTAGGGGGCCCTAGCCGGCGGGCTCCGGGGGTCCCAGGCCAGTCCGCATCCTCGTCTGCCCCTTCTTCTTGTCCACCCCTGCGGGGCTGCTGCCTGCCTCCCCGTTTAACTGCATAGCCGAGGCCGGATTGTAGTGTTGCAAATACCGTTTTGTTGGGGGACTTTCCAAACTCGAATATTGCCAGCTCTGAAAAGGAAATAAAAAGTTTAGGCTAATCCCTGTAAGGGGTTTTCCCCTGGATTTTTCTGTTCAGTGGCCCGTCTGATCAGGACTCCAAAGTCAGAGTCCCTTTCAGAGAGACAATGAGCATTTTGGACACTTTGTGGCAGATGCATAGCCTTAAATCACTGATAAATCTGTGAAAACAGCAATGAGTGATTGTTTGAAACTAAAATAGCCTTTGCAAGTCGCAGTTGATGCATGATCCATTTCTTTTTGTTTCCAGAAGAGGGTTATTAGTTTTTTAGGTATGAACTGATCAGGTAATATAACCAGATCAGATGATGATTTGGACCCAAACCCAGACCCTGGGTTTGTAAAGTAGCAGGTCTATTCCAGGGGTCTTTGCTCCTGGAGAAACATGATCCTGTAGTGCGGGCCGGTCAGAAACGCTTCTCACTCTGTAGATGCAGTATATACATTGTTATTTTTATGGTTACATAAAAGCCACTTTCTGACTTTGTAATGCTTGTTAAACTTTAATTACTGACAATGTTACTTTGGTTTTCATTTACACAGTAATCTATAATTGACATCAGAATGGTTTCAGTTTTCTTGTTAAAAGCAAAAGTAACTGATTTTGTGAGTTTTGGTAGAAATGCAAGTGGTGTTTTAGAAGTAATAGGCTTTAACTGCAATGTTTGTGTCAGGTGTGTATGTATTAATCCTAATAGGCACGTCTGAGTATGGGCCTTTTCCTTGTGAAAGAGAGGGCTTGGTTCATTTTTCCAAACTGCTTTTGATTCAGGAATTTAGATGTTATAGATGTAGAAATGTTTCAAAAATGCTTCAAGAGTTTTGATATCATCTAGTATTGAAGGATCAGGCGATGACTGTTTTTTCCAGAAAACCTTTGCTCTTTTCCCCTGTTGGTGGTGTTGATGATACAGCAGAGGGTGGCTGTCCCCGACACAGGGCTGAGAGTTCAGGAGGGTTGTGGACACACGCCATGCCAGGTGTCTGCTGGACGTTAATTCAGGTGAAAACGTTGGAACTGGGTATCTTGTTGAAGGCAGGCTGGGTTTTGGCCTCATGGTTGTCAGGGGAAGCTTGAAATACCTTCACTTCTGGCAGGTTGGCTTGTCATCCTTCAAAAGTGTGTACTTTTGTTACAGGTTTCAAGTTTATTTCCACATGTAATACTAGAAAAAATGGCTGTAAAAATGAGAGCTGTTCTAACCAGTGAATACCACACAGAGCGTAATTCACTGCAAAATATGCGGATGTGGGTGTTATAAAACTATTTAGAACTTTAGGGTCCACAACTACAGTTGTGTTTGGTGGTGAGTAGAATATTGGATTTAGAATTGAGATATCTGATTTTTGTCAGATCTACCATAAATTGTACAACATGGAACAAATTATGTAACCTTTCTGGGCCTCAGTTTCCTCATACATAAAATGAAATTTCAGCTCCATATGAAACATCCTTTGATTCTCCTTCTTACAGGACTTACTCGTTTGGCTTATTACAAATTACCATTGGGTGCTTATGTTTTCTGTTAGGTCTCAATCCTGACATTCAGAAGCTTGTGTTCAGTTTATGACAAGCATTGCTTTTGTGTACTGATTGCATTTATGATTTCTTTTCTTCCTGTGGAATGCTTTTTGCTTTTGAGAACTATTGGGTAGTTGTTGAACTGCTTTGGAAATTTGGCCTAATCAGGAGAAGAATGAGTCTTTTTAATTTTATTTTATTTTACTTATTTATTTTTAGAGTCGGGGAAGGGAGGGAAGGAGTTAGAGAAACATCTATGTGTGAGAGATACGTGGATGTGTTGGTTGCTTCTTGCCCGCTCCTAACTGGGCACCTGGCCCACAAGCCAGGCCTGTGCCCTGACTGGGGATCTGACTGGCAACCCTTTGGTTTGTAGGCTGGCACTCACTACTCCACTGAGCCCCACCAGCCAGGGCAAATGTTTGAGTATTTATATTTAAAAGAATATAATGTTAATGAATGTCTTTGTGGTAATTTAGCAGGATAAAAGTTTTTAAAGGTTTCAGTAGATTTGTAGCATGATATTTTCAAAACAGAGTGATCTTTGTTAAAGAACATTATCTTATAGACATTTTAGAGTTTGCTGGCAAATCAAACACTTGGGAAACATTTTTATTTTTAATTCAAGCAAGATTTGCAAAAACTTTGCTCTTACGTGGTGCACAAATGAATCCCAGACACGTTATTTAGGCCACTTTGGGTGAAAGAGTGGAGTTTTGAGCTCTGAGGTTCCACAGTGCTCTTCAAACAAATTAAATTTTATTATAATATTAACCACTTAGCTGAAATACCAAATGTCTTAACTCTTTTTTTCTAATGCCTTGAAGTCCTTTGACCTTCTTGTGTTTTGTTTATCTTTTGGATCGGGACTGCGTGTTGTGAAGAGAGAAAAAATTCGACTCCGAGTAGAGGGAGGGAGGCCTTCCTTGATTGTGCATGGGAATGGAGGCTGTTTTTAAAGTTGTAACCCATGTGATACAAGGCTGGCTTGCGTTTTGGCATCCAGATGATGCAACTTGGAGAGAAATAGTTGTTAATAATTTCAATTGATCAATAACAGGTGACCTGATTGATTCGAAATAGTTATGTCTCTCTTAAGAAAGATAAAAACTGTTGAGGGTGTTGTCTTTGTCAGTTTGTGCCAGCAAAAAACCTCCCTTCTCCCAGGCAGGCAAAACTTTGAATGATCTGCAACTTGGGTAGGATGGAATTTCTAACCGTCAGTATTTAGCCTCGCATTGCACCAGAGTTTGTATATTTTTCTCAGGGTCAGCCTCAGGTTTGTGAGGTACAGTCAAGGCACTTTTCTAGCTGAATTCTTTAAGGATGCGGTGTGGGGTAAATCAAATACTATTTCAAAACTTAAACTGCAATTATACTTTAAAATGAGTCATATTCTGCCAAATGCAGGGCAATTACTGGTTTTATTTGTGATTTGATCACATTTGTATTGTCTTAGGAAAACCTTTTTTAATTCATTTTTTAATTTTTATTTTTTTTGGCCCAATTAGCAGACTTGAGAAGTGAAATATTTCTTGTATTTTATTTCTGTCCATACTGATATGGTGGTTGTGACCCACCAGGGTGAAACTCACGACTTCAGGTTTATGGTTAGAGACCAAAACTTCTCTTTTGCACCCCTGACCATGGAGTACTTGGTGTTCTTCCTTCTCTTCCACACATTTTCATTCTCCCCATTTGGCGGAAATGTCAGGCTCTTGTGTGGGACCTCTCGTGAACCGGGGAGGTGTTGGGGGCTGAGTCACTGGCAAAGGAGCGTATCATCACGAATTTGAGAAAGGAGGAAAGACTGACCCACAGCGTTTCGACATCAGCCTGACGAGCCAGTCACCGGGACTGGCTGTTGCGCAAGGGCCCCGTCTGGGGGCACTGGGTAAGAGTTAAATAGCTGAATTGTGCATTTGAGCGAGTGCCAGACTGAAGGGGTCACTCAAAAAGCCTTCTGAAATGGATGAAATAATTACGTATTTTCTAGTCGAGAAACCCTCACTTTAAGGATTCTTATTTGGATCAACGTTTTGTAATTTCAAAACCATTTTAACAAAGAGAGAATTAAAAATACGTGGGTTGCTTTGGTCACTGAACAACTGAAATTCCTAGTTGACTTGTGCGTTTTATTGAGAGAAAGCCCCGAACTTCCAGTGGCCTGCTGCCCACGCGCTTGGACACCAGGCGGCAGGTCCCGAGGCCTGTCTACTCGGAGGAGAGCTGCGGAGCTGCGTTAGAAAAAAGCAAAAGTTCCTACCCGTGTGGATTGGGCAGATCTTTTTAAAGTGTTGGAATTACTGTTGTATCTATAGATGCAATTTAACTCCATTTAGATACTTAAACTAAGTGGAATGTTGTTTCCATATTTCTGGGTTAAAGGGGAAAATCCTTTTATTGTTTCAAAACAAGGCTTAAATAATGTACAACCAGTGTGGCTGGAGTCGCACCCCACTCTGCAGTTCCAGCTGTGTTCACCCCCATTGCAGCTGAAAGGGAATCTAATTGGCTGAGGAATGTCGGCAACCTCGAGCATCCTTGAGCACGAACCTGTTGTGCTGGCTGCTGGGTGATGCATTTCAGATGTTTGGAGCTCCTGAATCCAACATGGAAGTTGCACTCAGGAGCCTGGAAGAGGCTGCTGGAAGAGCCTGTTGTGAGGCGGGGGGTTGGAGTTGGCAGCCTGCCTCCTTCTTCGTGTGTTGGGCACCTGCTACATTCTCTAAAGGCGGCAGTGCTTTCCCGTGGTATAGACACTGGACTGGGAATCAGGGTCTATAGTCTTCGACTCTCAGAAGTACCACCATGAAGAGAGGGGTAGGTGGAATTATTATGGTTTCAGGGCTCAGTTTTTCTGTCTGTCATGCAGGATATCTGCCTTTTTATATTGCACAGGGGCTTGATATTAATTAGTTTGATGAGTTAGTTATGAATTATTTATAGAGTGACACAATGTGAATACAGAATCCTAGATTCCTGTTACTTCCTATTCTTAAACCATCATGTAAATGCTAAAGCTCATGGTGTATGTTGACACTGTAGAAAAGCTATAGAACCTATTGACAAACATGGAAAAATAATACTCGAGAATGAGTTGTTACATTCTCTGAGCATTCAGAAAGTCCCTTAGAGAGATTGTGTTACAAGCCAAAGCCAGCATCATCTTCAATTATGAGACCTTGGAAGCATTTCCATTCAAGTCAGGAACAATACAAGGGTGTAAACAATTACAGTCCTTATTAACTAGAGGAAGACATCAGAAAGCAGGAAGCAAAATTGCTGGTATCTGCAGGAGATATGGTTTTATTTCTTGAATCCAAAAGAACCAGCTGAAAAACAATTATAAGCAAAAGAGAGAGAAACCTTTAGTCAAGTGTTTGGATAGACAATTTCTCCATGGAAAAATAAAATGGGTAAAAATTGATATGCAAAAGTAAACTAGGAAAAACAGCTTGCAATTTGTATGAAAAATGAAAGTCTAGCTTCCTTAATATTCATAAAGAGCTTTTAAAGTCAGTAAAAGGCCTTGGCTGGTGTAGCTCAGTGGATTGAGTGCGAGCCTGCAAACCAAAAGGTCACTGGTTCAATTCCCGGTCAGGGCATGTGCCCGGGTTGTGGCTCATGGTCCTCAGTAGGGCAGAACACGAGAGGCAACCACACACTGATGTTTCCCTCCCTCTCTTTCTCCTTTCCTTCCCCTCTCTCTAAGAATAAATAAAATCTTTTTTTTAAAAGAAGAAACAAAATCAGTAAAAGACCAGTAATCTATTTGGCAAAGAATATGAACAATTCACAGAAAAGAATGAGAATAGATCTCAAATACATGAAAAGACTCAGCCCTATTTATACTAAACAAAATACGAATTTAAACTAAAGGTGAAACAGTTCTCATGTAGCCCATTGGCAGAGACCAAGGAGTTTGAAAATATGACATTATGACAAAGGTGTAGAAAAGCAGAAACTTGCTTACGCTGGTGGTCAAGACATAAATTGATACAATAGAATATGGATATGAGGTGATGTCTGTTCCCTGTGAGCTAACCCTCCTGCCTCTAGGAGTTTTTCTTACAGATATATTCATACATTTATATGCAGTTTTATGTGCAATAGTATTGCAGCATTGGTTGAAATTATAAAAGACTAAACACAACCCACATGTGCATAAATAGAGAACTAGTTAAATAGATGATGGGAAATCCCCAGGAATGTGCGGTTGTTGGAGGAAGCAAGTAGTGCTGTGTGCTCTGTTGTGGAGCGCTCCCCAAGATATATTATTGAGTGGAGGGAAACACGATTCAGAAGAGTGGATATTGTACGTGCTATTTGAATAATAAAACAAGACAAAAATAAAAGTGGATTTATAGGTGTATTTGTATCACTGCAAGGGTACTCTTGAAAATACTGGTTGTGACCTCCTCTGGGGCCTGGGCGTCCAGGTGGGAGTCTTCTCACTGTGCTCCCTCTGCACTGTTCAGGCTCTCCCTTCTCCGCCCCTCCTTGAGCGTGTATTTCTTTTCAGCAATTAAAAATGTTAACAAAAAAAGACTCTACAGTTCTTAAGAGTTTTTAGAACAACTAGTACATTTATTGCCACTAGTAATTGTTTTCAACAGCAGGTGCTCTGAAACTTCAAAATAACTGTGCCAATGCACTTCACAGATGTAAAATGCTTTCTAAGGGCATCCAGTACCCATGTGCTTGTGTATATATTTCCTTACCAGAGAGGTTCCTGGGTTCTAGGGAGTAAAATACTTTGCGTACTCTGTAGGTCTGAACAAACTTATTTTCCTAGAGCATATGTTTATTGTGATACTGAAATTCCCCCACCCCAACTCCCCCCCAAAAATTTGTTTCCACGTGGTATTAAAGTGAGCCTAACCGATTCTTTCCAGATTCGGAAATCTGGTCCTGCTCAGCCCTGCTCTCTGTGGTGCGGCCTTTGAAAGACTGGGGTCTGAATTCTGGGTAATGGTGCTGGCTTATGTCTTTTATTTAGAATGTTATTCGGGGTTACCTCTTGCTTTTTCTATAAAAGAAAAAGTAACTGTAGGTAATTTATTGCCTTTTTTCCTACTAGATCTTTGGGATAAATATCCTAAATTTTACTGGATTGTATTTCTACATATTATTACCTACAAATTATAGATTTGAGAATTGCTTGTTGCCTGTCTATACAGGTCAGTACTATTAACACCTGAAATCTTACATTTCATATTTTCCAAAGAGTTCTCCTATATATTTCCTCACTTGAGCCAAAATATCAAGCCAAGATCAAAAAAGTTTTGGGGTTATTTTTCCATGTGTTTTTATTTCTAGGTTTAAAAAAAGTATGTTAGCGTGTGGTTTTCTTATTTAAAAACACATTTTACAGGAGAAAAAAGGATAGTTTCTCTTGTCCTAAATGGGTAACCATTTCATGTTCAGATTTTTAAAAAAATGCTCAGAAGTTCACTTAACCCAGCTCTAATAAATTCACATGCTCTACCAAAAATCAATAGTCACGGGCAGGAGAAGGCTCACAGTTACTGAAGGGACATCGTTAGGCTTTAGTGAGGTGAATTCACACTCGCTAAATTTGATGAGCTTTTAGGAGGCAAGGTCCCTTCGCTTCCCCCTCTGTGATCACGAGGGGTTGGAAACGTGACATTGTTGCCCTCCTCCAAACATTCCCAGTAGAAACCTTAAACTTCACGTGTCCAAGACGGTCTTCTCGATTCCACTCCCCAGAAATCTTCTCCCTCGTCTTCCCTGTTTCATCAGGGCTACCCAGTTGCTCAACTAGAAATCAAGACTCGTTGTCATTCATATCTAATTTATCCTCAAGTCCTGTCATTTCTGCCACCACAGTTTACCAGGGCTGTGTCTTCTCCTCTCGTCCACTACCGCCCATGGTGGTTCGGCTGTAGTCAAGTCTTGCTTGGACAGATGCTTCTCACCCTGTTTTATTTAAATGTTACTTGTAACCCATACCATTCTACTACAGTGGAATTTATTTCTTATTTCAGAGATGTAAAAGGATTGATTATAAAAGTCCTCCTTTTGGCTGACCCTACAGGGGGATGGAAGGCGACTTGCTAAGGTTGCTCTTGCCCCTGGCTGTGTGGCTCCTCCGCCCCGCATCTGTGCCGCGGCCTGGTGCTCTGGCACAGGAAGTGCTGAGGGTGGCCAGTTGTCCTGGCGGGGCAGCACGGAGCTCCTCACGATCTGGCGATTTAGGGGTGGCTGGTGACAAGTATACTTGTGTACAATGGTGGAGAGAGGTCAGAGGACCACGTTGAAGAATACTGTTCGAGAGAGTTGAGAATGGGAAACAGATAGTGGTCTTTACAGTCCGGAGGACACGTTCCATTCTCCTGAACAGGAACGGCACATCTGTTGCCTTGGGATAACACATGATTTTATTGTCCCCCATAACCACCCCCCACGGTGCTCTTAGTAAGTGACATCATCAACCGGTCAGTTGCTCAGAGAAGGAACTTGGGCTCCTCCTTGATTCTCTTCTCGTTCTCTGGAAGTTGTCAGCTCTTACCTCACGTCCCGAACTTTTTTACTTCTCTTCGTCTCCACCACTGTCACCCTGGTCCTAGGCAGCATCACCTCTCACTTGGGTACCTGCAACAGTTGTCTCCTAAACGACTTCCTGCTTCTGTGTATTGGGATATCCGTCCGTACAGATAGGAGCGGAGCACAGTTTGCTGGTGACATTTTATAAACTGACTGTACCTGTGTAACTGTAACTGACGTCAGTGGCTCTTACCTGGGAGCAATTTTGCCTCCCAAGGGACATTTGGCCGTATGTGGAGGCATTTTTGATCATCACAACTTTGTGGGTGCTACTGGCACCTTGTGGGTAGAAACCAGGGGTGCTGCTGAACATCGTGCAGCGCCCAGAACAGCAGAGAGTTGTCCAGTCCAAGGTGTCAGTGGTGCTGAAAGAATCCACGTGTATCAGGAAATAGAATGTTGCTGGTTCCTGGAATACCCTGCAAGCTCCCTTCCCAGTTTCTACTCCCCGCCCCCAAAGGTAGTCACTGTGCTACTTATGACAGCCTGTTCTTGAATTTCATGTTAGTGGAGTCATACAGTGTGCATTCTTTTGTGAACTGGCTTCCTTAGCTCAACATTATATTCTTGAGATTTGCCCATATCATTGTGTTTCGTTGTATGCCATTCATCCATTTTACAGAATAGTATTCTATTATGTGAATGCACTATAATTTATCCCTTTACTGGGTCATTGGCCATTGGGTAGTTTCTGGTTCGGGCTGTTATGAGCATTATTGCTATAACACTAACACGTGTCCTCCAGTGAGGCTGTGAATGCATTTCTGTTGGGTGTGTCCTTAGGAGTGGAAGTGCCGGGGACAGATGTCCACCTTCACCAAAGCCACCAAATGCCTTACCAAAGAGGTTGTGCTGATGCACGACTTCCACTTTTCTCCAATCCATACCTCAAATGGCAGCCTTAGACATCTTTCATTTAACTTAAAATTTTTTTTAATTGATTTTAGAGAGTGTGGAAAGGGGGAGAGAGAGAAATATCAATTTGTTGTTCCACTCGTTGATGTGTTTATTGGTTGATTCTTGTATGTGCCCTGACCTGGGATTGAACCTGCAACCTTGGCATACTGGGATGACACTTGAACCAACTGAGCTACTTGGCTGGGGAAACCTTTTTTTCTTTTTTATGTAGGGTATAGCTTTGGCGTAAACAGTGAAATACCTAAGGTTTTTTCTCTCCCAAGACACCATTTCCACACCCATGCAGGAGATATTGATCACCCTGTTGACAGGAATGACCTCCCCTGGTGTGTGTCTGGCGTGTGGCGGAGTCACCCAGCAGGCTTGTTGAAACTCAGATTGCCGGCAGCCCCCCACCTCCCAGCCACTAGCACATACGTGTATATATTTACAAATCTAGTCTGCGTGTGGGTGTAATGTATGGTTGAAAAGAATTTTAGTCAAAACTTGAATAACTTGTTTCGGTGAATAGTTTCCAATCTGTTACTTATACTTAGTTTATCTGCGTGCCAGGTTCCTCCCTGAGATCCCCTGTGTAGACTCACACTTGTCCTCGTTCCAGGTACCTAGTTCTGGACTAAAATAACATGAGCAGAGAGTTGTATAGACTGCTGTGTTATAGACCTGCGTTTAGTGTGTCTGGTCCGGAGAGAATTGGATACCTGCATTTCACACAGTCACCGTGTGAGTTTTATCCATTTCATCTTTTATTATTGTGAAAACACTTGTTACTAGTTATGCTTTAAGTTTTAAAAATTTTAACATTCGAGGGGTAATGGATATATAACGTATATTAGTTTCAGGTGTACAACATAATTTGATGTTTGTATGCACTGTGAAATGGTCACCACAATAAGTCTAGTTAACACCAGTCACCTTACAGTTACAGGGAACTTGTTTTTCTTGTGATGAGAACTTTTAAGATGTAGTTCAGCAACTTTCAGGTACGCAGTATGTTTTTAACTTTTAATTTTGGAGTAATCGTAGATTCACAGGAAGTTGTGAAGAAATGCGCAGGGCGGCCCTTTCGTTGCCCTTCACTTGGCCTCCTGCCCGCCGGCATCCGGCGTGACCACAGCTGAACATCCAGACCAGGGACTTGACTGTCGACATCGGTGACATTCGCGGTGCTTACCCAGATTTCACACGTTTCATGTGCTCTCACGCGTGTGTGTGTCTGTGTGGGGGGTGCTGTGCAATTTTATCACACGTGTAGGTTTGTGTAACCGCCACAATCAACAACGGTACTGCTCCCACAGAGCTCCTTTGTGCTCTCCCTGTATAGCCACACCCACCCCTGTCCGCCGTCCTTGGTACCCCTGGCAATCACTAGTTTGCTGGCGTCTCCAAATCTTTTCAAAGCATAAGTCAGACCGTGCCATTCCCTTCCTTCAAGTCCTCCAGTGGCTTCCCGCTCAGCGTCAAACCCAACTCCCTCTGTAACCCCGCCCCCTTTGCCTCTGGCCTCCTTGTCCTTGCTCTCTCTCCCTTGTTTCTGGGCAGGGTTCCCCTCCTGGAGGCAGCATTGTTTCAGGAGGCCACTCCTTTTTGGCCCCACTGTGAGTTAGGGGTAATCAGAGGCTGTCACCGGACTTGGGGTTTCTTTGACACCCAGAAAACCTAGTCTCCTTGGCTTCTGGGCAATCCAGGGGCTTGAACCAAAGCCGGAGATGTTCCTGAGTCTAGAACTTGGCCCATGCTCACAGCCTGTGGTTTGCAGTCACATCCTGAACGACCTTTCCCATACTCAGGATGAGAACACCTAACCAAGAGTATTTGACCTCCAGATGCCTGGGGGTCAGGAGTCTTTTGTCCACCCTACCCCACAGTCTTATCCCCAGCCCAGGTTACCACCTCCCTTCCTCTCTTATGATTCAGCCAGTTCTCTCTCTGCAGATCTCTTCCAATTGTAGTTTGTGGCCGAAGGCAGCCTCTTCCAGCACCTTCCAGCACAGGCATGCCTTCTTCCCTTTTCTCTCTCTCCATACAAGTCCTCACTGAATACCGTGAGAAGTATCCAGAACCTTTTCTTATCGTGAGTCTTTCCTAAAAGTTGCTTAGTGTCCCTGTGGTAGTGGTGGGCACACCAGGCTGCAATCGGATGGTCTCTTTCTGCAGTCACTGCTCGGCCGGGCTGGGTCAGTAGGGCGTTCACTGAATGCCGCCCTACTCTGTTCTGCAGCAGACGGCACATTCACTTCTGTGTTGTGTTTACAGCACCACACTTCCCAGTGCTGCGTTTTTTGTTAGTTTTTTTGTAATAGGATGCTTTTGGGTGTAATTACCAGAGTACCTAGCTTAAATTGGCTCAATAAAAAGAATTGTATTAAATAAATTAACTGAGAATCCGAAAGTGGTCTCGGTGACGTGGCTGAGCACCGGATGCCCCTTCTCCCCGCAGAGCCGAGACTGCAGAGTCAAGACCACAGAGCCGAGACCGCAGGGCCCCCCTTGGCTCTTCCCCTGTGTCAGCAGGTCTCCAGGGAGCAGCTCCCGGGGCGGAGCAGCTCGTTCCTGCAGCAGAAGTCCTGGAGTTGGAGCTGCTCGGCCGTTGACCTCGCTTGGGTCACTTGTGCGTCTCTGCACCAACAATGACGGGATGTACTGGGTGGACAGTTAGGGTCCCTCTTGGGATATGGTATGGTGTCAGGCCCACCAGCACATGGGACTGGGGCCTCTGCAGGGGCGGAAACATGGGTGCGAGGAAGGCAGCTACCAAACAGGTAGACAGTGCCGTTTGGTTTTTTAAAGTGTAGCGTTGGCTCTGTGCGTGCTGAGTGTAAGGGTGGCAAAGCTACCATTTAAGGAACTTCTGAGAGGGAAGTGTGCCTTCTGTGCAGTGGCGTGAAGCAGAAGGTGTATTTTTTTGTAAGAGTGCCAAACATTTTTGCCAGAAGTTAGGAATGGTAATTTTATATGTAAACTCACCCCAATGAATTGCACTGTTAATCTGTATTATAGAATGTCTGGGCTGTTGTAGAGTGTTGTTTTATTTGGGGTTATTTCAATACTAAGATTTAAATAAAAATTCAGGTTGTAGGAATGCATTCTTATATCATTTCTCTAGAGACAGTAGGGTATTCTAAGAAAGGGAAATGCATGTGAAGTGTTTGTGAATTGAATTCATGTTGTACAGAAAGAAAAATTTGGATTTATGCAAGAGTATAATTTTTTATTAGATAGATGATTACCAACTCTTCCCTTTAATAAAGACTTTAAATTAATATATCTGTTCTTGATATTTGGAGCTCTGTATTTCCACGCCTAATGTATAAAAAATGTGCTTAGAGAACTCTCGGCTGAGCTTCAAGCCCACGCTTCAGGAAACGACCGGCCGTCTCCAACCCCAAAGCTCTTCCCCTGCTGGAGTCCGTGAGGCTGGGCCTGAGTGCTGGGCTGGAGGCAGCCTGTGCCTTTAGGCAAGTGGCCTCATCCCTCAGTTTCCTTGACTGGAAAGTGGAGGAGAAGAAGCAGAGTCACTTCAGAATGGTACGGCATTAAGGAAATAGCCTGCGCGCTGTGTTGGGCACGGCCAGTGTCCAGTCCTCGTTAGCTGATGTTCACGTGGTCGTGTTTCAGGGACTCTGAGTCAGCTTGGTTGAAAGCCGCACCGTTGTTTTGTGTACCAGTAATTACAGTATAATGTGTGATTCATAAGATTTCAGAGATGTTAAAATATTTTTTAAAAAGTGTCTTAGAATCAGTGATGTATGGTATTATGGCTGTCTGTGACTTGAAAGTCCTAAAAATTGTTTGCATACCCACAAATCGATGCCATCTGTCTTCAGTTTACACATAACACGATGTAAAGTTTCTTTTCATTTTTGTTTTTGTCCTAAACTCACATTAGATTTGGTCTCATGTGTTGCAATATTGGCAATGTAATAATTAATGATTCATCATATATTGGGTTGGCCAAATAGTTTCCTGTTTTTTCCCTATAATGGCTCTAGTAGTTGTCTTTAACTTCATTCAAAACAATTTTGTTAGAGTGTATAGTGACAGCTGTCATATCAGTGTGCATTTTTTAAAAAACATCAAAATTGGTGAATTTATGTGCAGCCATTTTAATATTGAAGAGAGAAGAAGATAGGCAACATTTTCGGTGTATTATGCTTTATTATTTCAAGAAAGGTAAAAACACGACTGAAACACACAAAAGATTTATGCAGTGTGTGGAGAAGGTGTTGTGACTGATCAAACATTTCAGAAATGGTTCGAGGAGTTTCTTCATACTATTGGCATTTCGGCCAAATGATTCTCTGCTGTGGGGCTGTCTCACACACTGGAAGGGTGCTCAGCAGCGCTCCCGGCCTCTACCTGCTAGAAGCCAATAGTGTGGCATAGCTGACATACTCAAAATACCCAAATCAATAAAGTTATTGGTGAAACTGAAAAAATGCATCTTTTATTTTATGGAGAACAGCTAAATGGACTTCTTGGCCTGCCTGGTAGGTTTAATAGTGGGTTATACGGGACCCCCACAGGCTCGGCACTTCCATTGTCTGTTTTACCGCAGTGATTGAGGGAAAGATTGAGATGTGTGTTTGGAAATGACGAATATTGGCTGAATAAACCCATTTGGAAGCTAAAGACAGGTTAGTGATCGTGCCTGTGACCTTTCAGAAGAGCCTGAGTTGTGGGCAGAAAGCCTGGTAAGGTTTTGCTTTTCATACGCCCAGGCACATTGTGTTTAGAAGCATAATGCTGATACTTGGAAGCAATGCATGGTAGTCAATTTCTTACTAAAATACAAATGTGGACAGTATATTGTGCTTGAGACACAGTCACAGGCTATTTGTGTACCAACTTGGTGTAGTCAACCTATGTAATATGCGTAGCAGAAATTTAGAAATAAAACCTGTAAGGATGTCATGTAACCCTGATGGAACGCCGTTCCTTTTGGGGCCTGATATTTAGAATGTTGTGAATGGGTTGGTATGAGCCTGGGTTTTCTTTTTTTAGTCCTGTTTTTTTATGTAAAAATTGAAGTGAATTATGGAAGCCTTTTTAGAGACTTGGCTTGTTTACTTATTGCATAATTTATGGCTTACTTCGCCAGCTGAATGTCAGTGGATTCTGCTGTTGTTCGAGACAACCGCATGAGCGGGCAGATACGCAGCTGGGCAATCTTGCCAGGAGCCCCAGGGTCTGTCCCCGGCACATCTGGCACACGAAGTATTTCGCTGTTGTTTGAGGGTGTTGATTATGACTTTGGAAAAGACCGTCTCTCAGCACATCCCATATTTTAATGCATTTGGAAATAGCGGTATTGCATTTCTTTTGGAAAACCTGGGAGGGTTTGTTTGTTGAGATTTGTATAGGGTTCAGCTTAACAATGCAAAAAATAATACTTTTAGGAAAGGGGTTTTACTTTAGAAAATGGTTGCTAACTTGAAATAAAAGGAAAATAATTTCCAAAAGGAGTCAGTTTCTCAACTTAAGTACTTTTCTCATTATGTGCTTAGTAGCGATGTTTCTGTTTAGAATAGACAGAAGCCATTCAGGGTCTCTCAGCAGGGTTTACCAGAGGATGTGATTATGTCACTGTTACGCCAGGTGTTTAATTTCAGGCAGGATGAGTCAAGGATTTGGTGTTTCCTAAATTAGAACAGATAGAACTTTATTCAGAAAAAAACCCAATTCATTCATTTGAAATATGTGTATCAGTCTAAAATTAGAGTTTAAAAATAGATAATGTATGCATATGATATAAAAGGGTACCCGTTAAAAATAAGTCTTCCCACCCCTGGTCCCTTGTCAGCCAGCCTGCTTCCAGAGACGCAACTCTGACTGCCGCAGTATTATCAGTTTTTCCTGTGTTCTTCCAGAGACTTTCTGGTGCTTCCCCCCCTCCCCACCCTGTCTCTCGCACAGGTGATAGCATGCTGTGTGCCCTGTTGTGCACCTGACGTTTCCACACAGTTGGGTTGCTCCATTCTCGTATCTCCAGAGCTACCTTTGTGGCAGAAACCACTGCTCAGTGACAGTGTCTCATTTCCCAGCTGCCTGCGAGTTAGGTGGGAGCACGTGGCTGGTTTGGCGAGTGAACTGTGAGAGGAAGTGATTCGTCCCATTCTGGGGCTGAAGCAGTAAGAGCTTGCAGCTCTGCTGTGGGGCACCTTGAACTGGGTGTCAGAGGGTGGCGCCCCTCTCAGCCAGAATCCCTGAACGATTAAGTGGACCAGAGGGTCCCCCCGCCCATCCTGCCCCATCAGACCCAACTTACACTGGGTATGTCACAAGAGCAAGGAGTGAACCTCTGGTACTTCATTTGTTTTCACATTGTGACAGCTTCTCCTGATGGACGTAGTCTGTTTCTTATTAACAGGTGTGAAATGCGTGGCACTTTGAATGAGTCCGGTTCAGATAATCTGGTAGCTGGTTAAATAAAAAGGTACCCAATTAGAGAGTAGTCATAGTAAGTAAATGAATACCAGAGAAATACATTTCCCCCCAGTGTTACTCTATAAATGTAGCATATCTATCCATCTAGTTTCTTTTTAAGGAATATATAACTGTCGAAAAATATAAAGAAGAAATAAGCATATTATTATTTTAACTGGGCTTGATTCTTTATAGTTCATACTTCTTGCATCCGAATTTGCTATTAATTTTCTAGTCAGATTATTTCTGAAGGAGGACAAGGGCCGAGGCCATGTGTGCTAGCTCTACCCAGTACTGACTGAGCAGCAGAGGGGAATATGAGAGGGTGTTACAGAAACAGCTGTCCCTCCTGGGAGGTTAGCAGTACGGGGGGGGGGGCGGGGGGGCATTCATTAAAAAAGGTGCTGGACTGGAAAGGGCACGCCTTGTGGCCGGAGGGGCTGTGGGGGTCCTGATTTGAAGTGGCTCTGGGAGATCAGGTGGGGAGAGGGATCGTGCGGTAACGATATAAAGACAGAGTGGCACGAGAGCCTGGCCTTTTCGAAAGTCAGACTGAAGTGAGAGATGCCGCACAGGTGGGGGGACTGCAGGACACCGGCTTCCGTGGGGGGCCGGGGTCTGTGTGGGTAGCCGTGGTGAGCTGCCAGACTCTGGATCAGGAAGGGGGATGACAGATCCTTGTCTTCGAGGCCTGCTGTGGAGAAGGCTTCTTTGGTACTCGGAGGGCAGCAGCGCAGGAGCCGGCGGATGGAGCAGGGCAGTGGCTCAGAGCCCGGGGGCAGGAGGCCTGGGTTCTAGGAGGGCTTTGCTGCTTTCTGGCCAGGGCTGTGCTGGGAGGGCGTGCAGGCTGAGTGCCTAGAGTTAGCTGCAGGGTCTGCTGCTGCTGCTGCTTGGAAAGGAGCTTGGAACAGTGGAAACCCGCTAATAAGGGAATAAATTAGGCCCCTTCACAAAGTGGTAAGTGTTGTGTTGCTGCATTTATGCAAATGATGAATGGTAGTCTTTCTATGGTGCTTTACAAGGAATCCTTTATTGGGGCCAAGTGTAGACTAAATGGTCTACAAAGTTTCTTTTAACAAACATTTATTGAGTAACTACTAAGCAGTGGGTTGTCTGGAAAGTAGCATATATCACGAAATGTGTGAAGACCAGAGGCACGAAATATTTAAACATTTATGGTTTACCCTGTCTCTGCATTGTTACAAAGTTAACATCAGATTCCCTACTTGACCCTTGAAAAAACGTTCCAGCTGGAGGAGGCAAGTGTCTGTAAAGCAAGTTAAGTGTTTTGAGTACTAAATGGGGGTTGGCTGTCCTGATAAAAAGCTGCAGGCATTCAGGGGAAGTACTGACTCGAGTACCTCGCTGGTTGACTGCAGTGCGCTAACTTCAGACCTTCTTAGGGGTTCTAGCTGGAGCCCAGCTGGGGCCCCTCCGGTCTTGTTGGTACATTGGTGTTTGGTAGTGATTTTTTTTTTTTTTTTTAGTTTTGACACTGGGCCCATTTACAATCAGGGACTGTTTGAAATCTTTTTGTGGGCAAAGCAGGTCAACCGTAAAGCACGCAGAAGGGAATTGCGCTGGGTGGGGAGGCAGGTCCCCCGGAAGATCCCGCACCGCTTCTCTTCCCTTGGCTGTGCCCTGGAGCACTCCTGAAGGCGGTGCAGCCTTCACACCCAGCATTTGGAGTCTTTCCAGAAGTATTTTAGAATGAGAATCTGCCAAGTGCTAGATTTAAAGCTTCAGTGTTGGGACGTAATTCTTTGGAGTGTCCCTTCTGTCCTTTGGCCTTTTTAGATGGGAACTAGGTCAGGTATGCACACTCCACACTGTGGGTAAACACTGTGGTTAGACTTTGAGTTTCAGAGCACAGCCGACCTGGGTTTCGGTTCCAGCTCTGCTGCCGGGGAGCTGGGTGACTTTAGGCAATAGTGATAAAGATCTTTGTCAATTCCTGAAGCTTTTACTACTTGTCAAGCAGGGACTATTTGAGGGGAGATCCCCAAACCCCCCAGAATTATCTTCTGGAGGGCAGGCCCCTTGTAGTACAGGCTTCCCCTGCTGGGTGGGTGTTCGAGGAACCCACCCGTATCAGGGTACCAGCTGGTGTTGCTGTGAGAGGCTGTGTTTGGCTTCAGTGACTTTTTAAAAAGATTCTTTCAATGTATTTGCCCATTTTGTCGTGGGTGATTTATAGCACACTTGCCCACACCACACTGAATGTTCAGCAGTTTTTGACCAACGCATGTGATCCCCTCGCCCCACCCTCCCTATTCACCCCATTTCACTTTCCCAGATGAAAAGCGTCCTCAAAGAGAAATGTTTTGCCACTGTGGAAGAGGTGGAACAAAAAAACGGCAGAAGCACTGAAAGGCATCAGGACTGACCAGTTCAAAAACTGTTTCGGGCAGCAGAAAAAATGTCTCTGTAGGTGTATGGCATTAAGGGGAGAGTGCTCTGCAGGTGACTGAAGTTCAACCATGTAAGAATAAATACACAATTTTTAATAAATAAATTCTAATTTTTTTTGGATCCTCCCTAGTATGAGCACTTTTTATGAGTTGTCATACTTCCTTTTGTCAATCAACTTATGAGGCTGGGACTGTTCTTATCCCCATTTTGGGGACAGTGCAGTCCGTGGACCCAGTTCTACCACATGCCAGTGGCCTTGGGCAGATCACATGTTTCATCTTTAAGCCTTAGACAGTATCTGTGCAGTGAGGTTGTTTTGAGGAATGAATGATGTAACTTAGCAACCCAACTGTTGGCCAACATCTGGTAAGGGGTGGCTTGCCTAAGGCTTCACAGAGTACCTTGTAAGTGGAATAATGTTTAACTGCTTTGTGATGTTACTTTGCTTCTTATTTTAAGTTGGTATGAATACTGTTTCTGAGTCTTCTTTTTTGTCTCCAAATTAAGGTCTTCATTAAATATCATTCAGTTAGAAGCTCTTATGTCTGTCTAATCAGCCATCCCAGAAAGCAGTCACTTCAAAGCAGTTTATGAGCCCTGGCTGGTGTTGCTCAGTGGATTGAGCACAGGCAGTGAACCAAAGGGTCGCTGGTTCAATTCCCAGTCAAGGCACATGCCTGGGTTTTGGGCCAGGCCCCCAATAGGGGGCACACAAGAGGCAACCACACATTGATGTTCCTCTCCCTCTCTATCTCCCTCTGCTCTCTCTCTAAAAATAAATAAATAAAATATTTTTTAAAAAAGACTGTTTATGGAGGAGGGGAAATGACACTGGCATAGGACACGGATGAGTAAGAACATAAAAAGGAAAGAGTATTTGTCCTCCCCAAATGTCCACACTTCTTACCAACCTGTTTACTTCTGTTGCTGTTCTCCACTTGACCTATACCCCTATTGATTATTTTCTAACAATCAGAATACACTGTGCCCTATTATTATTTATTACATATATAGTACTGGAATGTTACTCAGTAATTACAATTCCACTTAAAAAAATTAAATAAAATTTTGATGACTTTCACAAGCTTAAAAGTTCTTTGTTGTTTTTCTGTTTGGTTCAGTCTGGAGGCCTCAACACTACTCTTTCTTTGTGAAAGAACTTGTCATTTTATTCAGTGTCGTGAAGCTGGTTGTCACTTTTGAGATGGAGTGATTTGTGGTGTTCCTCATACAGCCTTTGAACTCATGAATCAAATCCCGGGGGGAATTCTGGTACAGACAGTTGTTGGGGCCTGGGGGCATTTTGCTCAGAACCCAAATGCACCGCCAGTGGTTGTTCAAAAGACACAGAGAAATGATGTGAAATTATAATTGTTAAAAAACAAGTACGATTGATGTCTCTCTTCTTATTGGTGTTAGGACAAGGACATTAACACTTCAAAAACGCTAAAAAGAGGCCATTCTATAGTGGTTGCCATTGTGTCCTAATAGCAGCAAACAGCTACCACGGTGGGTGACACTGTGAAGGAAGCGTGCACAGGCCACAGGTGGCACTGTGAAGGAAACGTGCACAGGGTGCAGGTGACACTGTGAAGGAAACGTGCACAGGGTGCAGGTGGCACTGTGAAGGAAGCAGGTGGCACAGTAAAGGAAGCGTGCACTGGGCAGGGCGCTGGTAGTGCAGACTGCGCCCCGCCCGCCCCTGGATTCCCATGGGAGCAAGTACTGTGGGCGTTCACTGGAACAGTAGTGTTCCCCTGAAGTCTCAGGGAGTTGGCCTTGGGTGTGGCGGTTCCCTGCAGCACTTGTGCAGTTTGTAGCCTGCTATGATTTTCCCTCTCAGAAATGTTCTAGAGGTTTTAGGGAAAACGTGAAACTGCCAAACTGCCTATCAAACTGAGTTTGAAAAAGGCCTCTTGGGAGAGGACAGACTAAGTATGCTAAGTGGTCTACGATCCAAAGCATTTCCTGGGCTGAGTGTTTATCAAGGCCGGGCCTGATTTCCAAACTGAGCTCGGAAAGAATCTGGGCCTGCTTCCCAGCTGACTGGGGGTGGGGAGAAGAGGAGGAAGCTAGTTTGGGAGAAGGGAGAAAAATCTCACTCTCTTTTTATCTTTTACACGTCTGTCTGATGAAATCTGTCTATAGATATGGCTTGCAAAACAGAACTGTCTTTGCAGTATGAAGTGGTACAGCCTGTTAAATATTCTTACATTTTGTATATAATATTTTAATTATAGTTTGGGAATGAAACATTGAGTCAGGTTAACCTTTCAGTGGATCAGTCTTATTCTTCAGCGCAGAGAAAAGAGCATCATCTCCCTGTTGTCATTAGTTTGACATCACCCCAGGGTTTTGGCTGTGACTGGTTTCAGAGTCAAGGTCTGAATTGACACTTCTCGGAAGAGTGAGGTGTTGAGGAAGTAGCGGTGGCAAGTAAGTAGATGGCCTTTCCTTCCTGTGTGACTCAGTGTTAGTGAGCTCTTTTCAGACAGAATGTTGATTTCGGTTCCTCGACATCGGATTAGACCATTACAAACATCCTGGTACAGAGCGGTTTCTTGCTCTGTTAGTGATCTCGCAAAGAAAACCGAAGTCCCTTATTTCGTTGTTTCTTTCCCTAAAAGCTTTTGTAGCCAGCCCAGGCTGGTGTGCCTCAGTGGCCTGAGTGCCGGCTTGTGAACTGGAGGTTTGCCAGTTCGATTCCCAGTCAGGGCACGTGCCTGAATTGCAGGCCTGGTCCCCAGTTGGGGGTGTGCGAGAGGCAAGATGTATCTCACACCTTGATGTTTCTTTCCCCTCTCTTTCTCGCTCCCTTCCCCCTCTCTAAAAATAAATAAATAAAATATTTTAAAAAAAAGTTTCGTAGTCACTACTCCTTTGAGAATTAAGATGGTGGTGGTACCAGAAGAAAATTTCTTTGGCCTGAATAGTGCCAGCCTCACCCCCAACAGTGATGACACATTTATATGTATATTTAAAAGTTGTTCTCCCCGCCCGACACACACATGCTGTGCCACTCCAGTGGGGGCTGCTTAGCAGAGGAGGCTGGCACTGGTGGTGAAATACTTCGGTGGTGAATACTTTATACTCTTGTCTGAGGTTGCATAGACCACTTCCTTAAATTAAGTCACAGACTGCGAACACTGCAGTGGTGTGGGGCTTCCCAGGTTTGTTACTCCTTCTGCTCTAGAGGTAAAGACCACAGGGCGGGAAGGACTGGCGCTCACTCCCAGCTGCTTCCGAAGGTTCTGCCCTTGTAGCCAGAATCACTAGCAGCTTCTGGAGTGAAGCTGAAGGCCAGGGGAGGAAATCGGGTGGCCATCTGACAGAAACGGCGAACCATCATCACCAGTCTGAGGGAGTGTGGGTTGTGCTGCAAGTTGAAGGTAGTCATGGGTAAAGATGAAACTTCTTTTTGTCTGACACTTCTAAATGCACGTGGAGACTAGTGAGCCAGGAGTTAAACCGGCGCATTTAATGTTTAAGGACAGCAGTACGGTTGGAAGACCGTCCAAGTCAAGAGAAAAAGTTGAAAAATGGGCCGATGAACTATAATCACGCATGTCTTATACAGCCTCCCTCTCTCTCCTTGAGTCGTTACGAAGGCTTCTTAAGGCTTCTGCGATGTGGAGCGCTCTGTCATCGCCCGTTGGTGCAGGAAGGCCCAGGCGGGCTGTGTGGGTCAGGGGCCTGAGGCCTGTGTTTGTCGTTGGCCCGTCGCCACTTTCCCCGCCTTTCAGTTTCTGTTGTGTAAGCAGTGTGCTGCTTGTACAGCTTCCATTTGGGAAATGTGTACTTACATTCTTAAAAAAGTATTCCAATGGCCCTCGTAGTTGGGGAAGCACATGCCGAATCCCATCCCCCGTGTCCCGGCCAGCGCGGGTCAGCAGCCTTCCCTGCAGCATCTTCTCATTCTACAACTACTTTATTTAAATATTCACTCTTTTTAAAAGGTTACTTTGTGGTTGTGGGGAAAGGCAGTATGTATGTGGTACAGCATGTAAACTGTGCAAGGTGGCTTATTTTGAAAACGAATTCCCTTCACACCTGCCTGCCCCTTGGCCTCAAGTTCTCTTTCCTGGAGACAGTGCACTGGTAACAGTTTCTTATGTTTTTGCAAACGTATGTTAGATGAAAATGCTTTTATATTCTCCCTCTAACCCCCCTTTTTAAAGGGGGAGTATATTATACACAGTTCTATAGCTTGCTTTTTTCACTCAATAATATTTCTTGGAGAGCTTCCGTATATATGGAGCTGCCTTGTTCTTTGTTTTTAATTGAAATAAAAATTCACCATGTGTGACTGAGTGGCTTTTAGTACATTTCTAGTGATGGGCAGTCACCCCCACCCTCTAACTCCAGAGCATCTTCATCGCTCAACAAGAAGCCCAATACCCAGCGAGAGGTCACTCCCCTGACTCCAACCCTGGCGGCCACTGATCTGCTTTCTGTGTCTATGAATTTGCCTCTACTGGGCATTTCATAAAAATGCAATTGTGCAATACAGCACGTGGCCTTTCGTGTCTGACTTCTTCTTCTTGGCGTAAGTGTTCTCAAGGCCCGTTCATGCTGTAGCACGTATCAGCAGGTCTCTCCTTTTCGTGGCTGAATAACGTTTTGCTCTGTGGAGAGACCACATAGTGTTTGTCCATTCATCAGATGGTGGACGTTTGGGTCGTTGTCACTTTTTTTGGCTGTTATGAATAACGCTGCTGTGACGTTCATGTGCAGGTTTTTGTGTGAACTTATGTTTTCAGTGCTCTTGAGTGGTGTATACCTAGGAGTGGAAACGCTGGGTCACACGGAATTCTCTGTTTAGGTTTTAAGGTGCTCCTAAACCTTTTACACAGTGGCTGCTGCAGTTACCAGCATACCGGCAGTGTACGAAGGTGTTGGTTTCCCCACATCCCAGCCAACCCTTGTTACTCCCTCCTCCCCTGCCTTTTTTTAAGGTTACTGCTATAGCCATCCTAGTGGGTATGAGGAGGTATCTTATTGTGGTTTTGATTTGCATTTCCTAGTGACTAATGACGTTGAGGATCTTTTCATGTGCTTACTGGCCATTTGTGTATATTCTTTAGAACAGACATTTGGAGAACTGTTTATTAATTGGATTGTCTTTTTGTTGCTGAGTTGTAAGAGTTCTTTATATGTTCTGGATACTAGACCTTTATCAGGTGTATGATTTCCAACTATTTCCTCCAATTCTGCAGGTTGTCTTTTCACTTTCGTGATTGTGTCCTTTCGTGCAGAAAAGGTTTTAATTTTGATGAAGTCTTTTATCTATTTTTAAACTTTGTTGTTTGTACTTTTTGGGTGATATTTAAGAAACCACTGTCTGATCCAAAATAATGAGGAATTTGTCCCTATGTTTCCTCCTAAGAGTTTTACTCGTTTAGCTCTTACGTGCATGTCTTTGACCCATTTTAAATTAAATTTTGTATATGTCGTGAGGTAGGGGTCCAAGTGTATCCTTTTGCAAGCAGATTTCCAGGTCTCCCAACACTACATGTTGAAAAGACTGCTCGTGGGAAAACACTTTCCTCCATTGAAAGGACGTGGCTCCTTGTTGGAAATCGGTCGACCGTGAATGTATCGCTTCATTTCTGGACGCTCAGTTGCACTCTGTTGACCTGTGACGGCTGTCCGTGTGCCAGACCCACACTGTTTTGTGACTGTTGCTTTGTAGTCATAGGAAGTGTGAGTCTTCTTTGTTCTTTTTCAACATTGTTTTATTATTCAGGTCCCTTGCAATTCCATATGAATTTTAAGATGAACTTACCCATTTCTGTAAAAAAAAAAAGCAGTTGGGTTTTGATAGAAATTGCTTTGTATCTGTAGATTGATTTGAAAATTATTTCTGTCTTAACATGAACATGAGATGGATTGCCATCTTCACAGTTCATGGACATGGAATATCAGTTATTTTAAACATTTTCTTATAACAGTGTATTGCAGTTTTCAGTATATGTCTTGTTCTTCTTTGGTTAAATTTATTGCCAAGTATTTTATTCTTTTTGATGTTAATGTAAGTGAAATTATCTTTCTATTTGGGGTTGTTCATTGTACGTGTATAGAAGTACAACCAATTTTAGTGTGTTGATCTCTAATTTTGTGGCACTAATTTATTAGCTGTAATGTTTTTTCTGTGGCTTCTTTAGGGTTCTCTGTTTAAAAGTATGCCATTTTTGAACAGAGATAGTTCTACTTCTTCCTTTCCAATCAGGATGCCTTTTATCTTGGCAAGGAGAGACATTCTAGTCCTACTCTGGTTATTTATCGGGGAAACCAGCCTGTCTTTAGTCGCTAAGTGTGATGTTTGTTACAGCTGTGAGTTTCTCATAGAGGCCCTTCATCTAGTTGAAGGAGTTCCCTTCTGTTCCTACTTTAATCATGAAAGGGTATTAGAATTTGTCATACGATTTTTTTCTGCATCCATTCAGATGTTATGGCAGTTTTTCCACGATTTTAGTACCATGGTATATTATATTGATTGGCACTTGATTGTTGAACCACCTTTGCATATCTGGGATGAAACCCACTTGGTCGTGGTGTGTGATCCGTTTGATGCACTGCTGTGTTCACCTTGCAGCTGAGTCACTGAAGGCTGCTTGCATCTGCAGTCAGCGGGGTGCTGGTCTGCGATGACTCTGACTCTGTTATCGGGGCGATACGGGCCTCACCGACTGAGTTAGGAGAGTTTCCCTCCTCTTCTGTTTTTGGGAACATTTATGAAGGGTGGTGTTAAAAATTTTTTAATGTTTATAGAACTCAACAGTGAAGCTGTCTGGTCCTGAGGTTTTTGGTTTAGAAATTTTTAATGACTCGATCTCTTTATTTGTTATCAGTCTATTCAGATTTTCTGCTTCTTAAATCCATTTTGATGGTTTTTGTGTTTTTAAGGATTTGTCCATTTCACCTAGGATCTGATTTGTTGGCGTACAAATGCTCATAGTATTTTCTTACCATTCTTTTTATTTCTGTAAGATTGAGAGGAACGGCCTTATTTTTGTTTCTTATTTTAGTGCTTTTGTCATCTTTTTGGGGGGTCAGACCAGCTAAAGATTTATTAGTTTTGTTGATCTTTTCAAATAACCAACTTTTGGTTTTGTTGATTCTGTTGTTTTATTCTCTATTTCACCTACACTTGCTCTAAACCTCCTTATTATTTCCTTCTGCCTACCTTGGATTTAACTTGCTCTCATTCTTCTAGTTTCTTCAGATGAAAGGTTAGGTTATTAATTTAAGATCTTTCTTCTTTTTCAGTGTGTGCATTAACAGCTGTAAATTCTTTGTCTTGCTTTTGTTGCATTTCATACATTTTGATGTGTTGTGTTTTTATTCTCATTCATCTCTGAATATTTTCTAATTTACCTTGTAATTTTTTCTTGACCCATTGGGTTTTTTTTAAGCGTGTTGTTTAATTTCAACATATTTGTGAAACCAGATTTACTTTTGCTGTTGATTTACAGTTTCGTTCCACTGCGGTCAGAGAAGATACTTTGAGTGATTTCAGTCTTTTAAAATTCAATTGAGACTTGTTTTATGGCCTAATACCGGGTGGGGCAAAAGTAGGTTTACAGTTGTGAATGCACAAAATAGTTTATTCTTATATTATTATTTATTAATAATTATATTATTTTCCACAAAACAACTGTAAACCTACTTCGTCTCACCCTGTATGGTCTGTCCTTCAATATTCCACTTGCACTTGAGAAAAAATGTGTTTTGCTGTTATTGGATGGACTGTTCTGAATATATGTTAGGTTAAGTTGGTATAGTGCTAACTTTTGTTTCCTTGTTGATATTCTGTCCAGTTGTTCTACCTGTTACTGAAAGGAGGTACTGATCAGCTATTACTGTAGCATTGTCAGTTTTCTTCCTCAGTTCCGTTAGTTTTTCCTTTGTATTGTTGGATGTGTAGACATATCTATAATTGTTACGTCTTCTTGATGAATTGACTCTTTTTATCATTCTGTAAGGTTTTCCTTTGTCCTGTGTAGTTTTTTTATCTTGAAGTCTATTTTGTTCAATGTCAGTGTAGCCAACACAGCTGTCCTTGGTTACTGCTATTACTGTGTCGTATCTGTTCTGACTCTTTCACTTTCAATTTATTTGTGCATTTAGTTGGATCGGAGATGAGCGTCTTACAGACAGCATGTGGTTGGATCATGCGTCGTTATCCATTCTGCCCACCTCTGCCTTTAATTGAAGAGTTTAACATACTCACATTTGCGTACTTGCTGATAAAGATGTCCGCCGGTTGACGTGTGGTTTCCGTAGGACCGTGTCCTTGTTTGGTTACTCTCCTCCATCATTGCCTTGCTTGTGTTAAATCAGCCGACCCTCTCTGATGGACATGTGGGGGCGGCACCTGTCCTCATTTGTACCTATGACGCTGCAGTGAATGTTTTTTCATACGTGTTGTTACACACATCTGCGAGCATATCTGCAGGTAAGTGTCCACAACTGGAAATCCAGCTGCTGCTGGAGTGACGCTGACAGAAATAGGAAGACAGGAAGGAAGCCCCTTTTTCTCTCTGCTCCTCCCCTCTTTCAGCCTCTGGAGGACTCCCCACTTGCAGAAGCAACCAGGGAGCCACTCAGCGTGGGGCCTGGGACTAGTGGAGCGCCAGCCTTGGCCTCACAGATTGGAGCAGAGTGGGCTTGGAGATGAGAAAACATGGGCAAATAAATGCACATAAGAAGTCATCGTATTCGCCCTGGCTGGAGTGGCTCAGTGGATTTAGCACCAGCCTGTGAACCACAGGGTCCCCTGTTAGATTCCCAGTCTAGGGCACATGCCTGCGTTACTTGGTAGGTCCCCAGCAGGGAATGCGCGGGAGGTAACCACACATTGATGTTTCTCTCCCTCTTTCTCCCTCCCCTCCTCTCTAAAAATCAATAAATAAAATCTTGAAAAAAATCATTTTATTCACTTATACTCTTATTTTCAAATGTACAGACTGATTTTCAGCTTCTTAAAATTTACTCATTAATACTAATTTAGAAGAAATCAATGTCTTCTAAATTACAGGTCACATCAGAAATTTATTGATCTTGTAGATTTTGATTCTCGTCAAAGGTTCTTCCTGACCTTCTCTCTGGATTTAAGGCGTGCAGATTATGTTAGGCTTGCAGCTGTGTCTTTAGTGACTGAATTGACAACTGGCTCTGGAAGGCGCGGTGCGTCTGCTAGACAGGGCTCCTGTGACCTTTCAGCTCTTGGGCGAGTGAGAGTGCCTTCAGTTCCTGCATTCGTTTGTTGGACAAACAGCGTATTCTACGTGTTTCAGGTCTTAGCCCTAGTTCCTGTTATTCTGCCATTATCAGAAATAGCATACCCAAAAGGAGGAGACTTATTGCATGTTTTGGCATCCTAAGAACAGTACAAATATCTCTTGGAACTGAAAAAAAGTTTTATCTGGTAGGCATATTTGAGAGTGGCCATGTTTTCTGCTTCTGCCTGGAACGATTCTGTTTTAAATCTGTTGTCCTGGCATAATTAATAACAGTACACTTTTCTTTTCTAAAAAGTGCCCTGGTTTGGTTAATATGGCCACTTGATAGAAAACTTACCTATCTGATTGTTCAAGCCATCTTCTCTGGTATGGTTCTGTTCTTAGAAATTCTGAAACTTAATCTCTCGGCTGTTCAACAGTGTCACCGGTCACTACGTGAGGAAGTCACACGGAGAGAGGCGGAAGCCTGGAGCTGGGCTTGACAGAGGGGCCTGCGACTGAAGGCATGTGTACGCACACAGACATGCTTAGCACATGCAGGGTCCTCAACATGCCTTTCATAGGATGTGTATACTCACACATCCAAACACATGTGTATCTCCAAAGAGATTTTTTTCTAGAGTAAGTATTGTTTTCTTTATTAAATGAACGATTCTTTTTAAGAAGAGAGATCCTATCAATCTTTTTAAAATTGGAAGTCTTGAGTGCAAAGGCGTGACAGGGAATGCCTGGTGTGGAGCTGTGGTTGAGACCCCACACAGCAACAATGGCCGAGTGTTCTCTAGGTTGTGAGCAAGATGTGAGCTCCATTGTGGTTGGATTAGGTCCGCTCTGTCCGTGCCTTTCACATTCTTTCAAGGGATTTGCTTAAACTGTCAAGTGAGTTTGGAGATGTCTGTTATGAATGATTTTTTTTAAGACGAATGATGTTTGAAGCATTCTCACATAGGCAAATTAGGTTAACAATCGCACGTTCATCCTTTTCACACTTTGGGGATATTTGTCACAGATTTTTTGGGTCAGGTATGGATGAATGCAAACAAGCCTCTTGTTGCATGAACAGTAAAACGTCTCTCACTGCGCTGGCCTTGTTAAGCAGAAGAACAAGTGACGTTTTGCCAGGGGCCGCAACCTGTCTTCTCTGGGAATCCTGTCTGGTGTGGGGAAGCTGGGTCCAGCTTACTATTTCCTGCCTCCTAAAACCGTGTGCTATTTGGCACCCAGCAGCCCTGCATGTGGGACCTGAAGACCGCTTTCAGTGGGGACTGTTGGGGGCCGTTCCCCAGAGACCCGCCTCTGCGTCTGAGAAGAGTGGTTGTGTTGTTAGTGGTTGTGTCCTGCTGTTAGTTGTGTTGGGAGCACGGGGTTTCCAGGACCATCTCATGAGCTAGGATCACAAGGAATCAGCTGAGCCCAGTCAGAGGGTTGTCACGTAGGTTTTATAGTTTTGAAAGTGAGGCTTTAGTTTTCTGAAAAGAGCGTGTTCTTTGAGTTGTTCCCCGTCTTGAAGGTTCCCAGTGGTGGCCGAGGAGTGAACGTGTCAGTGGCAAGGGTAGGTTTCCTTGTACCCGTCTTCCTGCATGTGGCACGGGGGGGAGTTCCTCTGTCTGTGACCGGCAGGTGACGTGGACTGTGAGTGTTCCTGGTTGAATCTTGCCTCTTCTGCTGACATAGGAATGTGTCTGTACCAGACCCCTTGTCAGAGAATCTACAGTATAATATTTCCATTTGGTTAATAATTGTAATACATTTGGATTTCTCCCTACCATTTCCACATTTACTTATCCAATATGGGAAAAAATATAAAAGGACTTTCATCTTCACTGCAGGGATAGAGGTAACTCAAAAGTGCAAAGAGCATCTTAGCTTTGATTTAATTCATCAATCACTTGGAAAAAACCAACTGAAGTAAGAAAAGAGATCACAGCCTTCCGGTCAAGGTGGCAGTGTAGGTGAACATGGCTCACCTCCTTGCACACAACATAAAATTACAACGAAAATATAGGGCAACCATCACTCAGAACTGTTAGAAATTGAGTTGAATAGAACTCTGGCAATTAGAGAATTAAAGAAGTCACATCTGTCCTGACTAGTAGGAGGGGCGGGGACACAAAATGGGCTGGTCCCACATCCACGTGTGGTGGATAAAACTTTGGGAGAGAATCTCAGGAGCCAGGAGTCCCAGTCCTACACCAGGACCCTCAGGCCAGGCTTCTGGTGCCAAGAAGATAAATCCCTATAACTCCTGGCTGCAAAAAACCAGCAGGGATTGAGCTGGTGGGAGAAACTTCTGGAGTCTCAATCAATTCTTCTTAAAGAACTGACACATGGACGTGCTCAGACTTATTCCCTCTGAGCTCCAGCACCAGGGTAGCAGTTTCAAAGGCACCACTGACATATAGGGAGGAACTGGAAAGTCAGAAATCAAGGTGGGAGATAGACAGCCTTCCCCCAGACAGAAAGGCAGGCAGAGGACATTGTCCCTTTCCTGAACTCTCCCCCCACAGAACTGGCAGGTGAGTGGCATAGCTGAGACTCTATGACCTTAGCTAACACTGTTTGCTGTACCCTGAAGAACCCCTGAGGCTCTATGCTGCCCACATTATGGGCCCACCCAAGCTGTTAACAGTGGCTTTTCCATATGAATGGCTGGTCTTGGCTCATGCTGCACAATTTCCTAAATCCTCTCAAACAAGCAACAGCTGGCCTCACTGAGCCCCCAGGCACTGTACCTCTTGCTAAGTGACCTGAGGTCTTGAACTAGCAGCAGCCAACCTAGGTTCACAGCTTGGCTTTGCTTGGGAACCTCCAAACCCAGCACTAGTAGCAGCCATCTCAGATTGGCTTACAGATCAGGCAGGGTGGCCCCAGGCAGAACATAGGTATGGGCTGACCTTGTCCTGTACCAACCAGGTAGCCCTGGGGCCAGTGCACACAGTGGACAGTTACAGACCACACTGGAGCACCACCACCTGCCCCTGCACAGCTGATCCTCCACAGAGGACAGAGGACAGAGGCTGGTGTCATAGATAGTCATATGATAGTCTCTATCAATAGAGACTAAGGAGTGCAAATTGATAGTCATAGAATAGCCCTGGGGATGTAAAGTGAGGGACTGGAAATGGAGTAGCCAAAGAACGTACCCACATGACCCATGGACATGAACCATGGTGTGCATATAGCCTGAGAGAGTGGGGCATGCTGGGTGAGGGGGGCAAGGGGAGAAAATTGGGACCACTGTAATAGCATAATCAATAAAATACAATAAGTAAATAAAGGAAAAAATTAAAAATTAAAAAGAGATCTCAGGAGGACACAGGATTCTGAAAGTGAGAGCCGGCCACCTGTCAAGAGTTGCCACACGTTATCAGCCTCCCACTGGCTCTAGTGGCAGCCCGTTCAGGCTTCTTCCTTGTGGTTCATGTGACTCTGTGTTCCTAGTATTTACCAAATACTTTTGAATAGTTTTTAAACGTTTTCTTCATTTCCCACAGTGCATGCACATTCAGACCATAAAAGGACCTATTGAGATAAATGTTAAAATTCCACAAATGATAGTGTCTTTTAATGATAGGCTTTTAGATTACAGGGGTTTAGAGTAGTTTAATGATAAGCAAATTTTTTTAACCTTTGATATTTTCCAGTTTAGTCCCTTGGGATTGTACCTTTTGATAGTGGTCAACTGCTTGATATTCGTTTTAACCTCAATAGACATGAACTGAGCAACTACTGCTGGCAATAACTGTTTCTATACCGTGGAGAATTCCAAATAAAAGAGGGGATGTTTTCAGATGTAGTCATGGTTTTCTGGATTCTTACATTGGGAGGGGAGTGACAGGGAAGAATATTAGCAGTTTGCAATACATGTTCTACTGGAGGTAAACAGAATCATGCACGTATAAAGGGGCAGGCAGATTCGTTGCTTCTGGGTGGGTTTGAGGAAGGCTTAGGGAAGATGTAGCTTTTGAACTTGGCATCACTGTATTGAGTGGAAATAGGCATACGGCTAACGGGTTGGGAGGACATTTTATTTGTGTATTTTTAAAGATTTTACTTATTTTAGAGAAAATTTATTACTTTTTATAAGATTTTATTTTTATTTGTTTAAATTTATTTACTTTTTAATAAAGGTTTTATTTATTTATTTATTTGTTTGGAGAAAAAAGCTGATGCAAGAAAGAAACCCCAATAGGTCACTTCCCGTAAGTGCCCCCAACCAGAGACCGATCCTGCAACCTGAGCACGTGCCCCGACTAGGAATGGCACGGGAATGGCATCGGCGACCTTTCACTGTGTGGGATGATGCCCACCCACTGTGCCGTACCTGTCAGGGTGACAGTGTGAATAATGGGCAGGGCACTTGGCACTTGCTGGGGAAGGGGGCAGCCAAGTCGTTCTGTGCACTGGGACCGCAGTCCTAGTGGGAGGGTCTATGGTAGAAGAAGATGGGTGATCATTGGAGACTGTCTGCATGGTAGGCATTCTCGTACCACGCGGGCACCAACTATGACACACAAAAACAAAAGTTTAATGATACGAACAGAAATAAAAAATCTGTCATAAGACAAAAAGCAAGCAGCAAGTGTGGTGGTTAAGAACACAGATTTGAAGCTGATTGTGTGGATTTAAATCCTGAATAGCTGTGTATCTCAGGGTAAATTACTTGGCCTCACGGATGCCCCAGTTTCCTCACATACAGCGTGGGGACAAGATACCGACCTCCAGGCTGACTGCAAGGACCAGTGCGTGAGGTAGTTACGGTAGTGCTTGGTGTCCAGGGAGTGGTGTGTAAGCATCAGTAATTAGTAGTAGTGTTTGGGTGTGATATGCAATTCGATTTTCTTTCTCTGAGAAAGATTAGATTAGTCTTCAGTATAGATTGTATAGTCTGTGTAATGTCACAGTAATGAAATTGAAGCAACCGAGGCCTGACAGTGCATGAAAACCATCACAGCAGAATTTTCTTTGGAATAAAAATATATTTCTTTTTGAGAGCCTTTGTGCTGCTGTCTGGTTTTACTGCTGCTTCCTGGGACATAGCAGAATGCAAAGGTTGGTTGGTTGTATAGCTTACACGTGTGTGTATGTGCACTGTGTGTGCACACCTGTGTGTGTATCAGGGTTTTTCATTGACTCCATTTTGAAATTAATGGATATTATGAAAGAGAATACTGGCTTGTACATCAGTAAAGTGTTTGGGTTATAAGAAACAGAAACTGACTGTAGCTAATTGAAGCATAAGAGAATTTATTGGAAAATAGTTTTAAATGCATTTTTTTTCCAATTGAAATTTTGGGTTCAGAGATTTCCACTGCAAATTTCTTTTCATATATAACAAGGAGTTCCAATAATTAACTTTATTAATATATGAATTTTCTCTTTGAACTTGTATGTGTCACAGTGTATTTTTACCATTAATGGGACAAATGATTACCATCATCAAAACCAGAAAATGTCATTGAAATTTTGAACCCCCGAGCTGCTGCATTCTCAGGATTACATCAAAGCTTCGGTGACATGGTTCGTGTTTTGAATGGAAGATTGAAATCTGTGATGCTTTTTAAGATTTGTGTTTGTCACGTCTTGGCACCAGTTTCTCGTTTGTAAAGGCTGGTTATAACAAGACTCTGGTTTCCGTATGTATGTTTAAAATACTCTGAGTCATGGACTCGAGTGAGTAACAGACATCATACCTATCTTAGATTTCTGCTCTGTCATGCCTTCATTTGAAGGCAGTGCACTTGTTTTAGTCCCTGTGATAGCAAGCATACTGAATCGGCAATGGCTTTTTGGTTCTCTTCTGCTGTTTTTTACTACTTTCTAGAAATGACTTCATTGGACTGAACACTTGTGGTTGGCCAGACAGGAAGTTAGGAAAAGGGCCTGCATTTGTACATATGTGTATCTGCCTGTGTATATAGTGCTGTGAGTGATGTATATATTGGTATTTGGAAATGAAAAACTCCACCTCTCTGTTTCCTCATTCTTTTTATGAAGTCTTAACTCAAATCCTGAATCCCACTGATTGTTAAGATGGGCCATTAGATGGACCGCTGAGAGGGAAATGCTGTGGATTAAGTGATCACAGACCTCTGGGTTTGCACAGTTGTTAGGAGATAGCTGCAGCTGTATCTCTGACTTGCGTGGCTGTCTGCCATGGACTGCCACCGGTAAGTGTCACAGCTGCACCACGGACCAGGCTGGATGCAGTCCCTGCCCCATGACCGGGTTTCTGCCAGGCCTTTCTCTCCCTTTCCTTTGATGTCTTTAACCAGTGAATCTAGGCATACACCACCCCCCACCATTGTAGCATGCCTTTATGTAATATTGATGTAACTATTGGGAAAATAAATTCTTTTCCAGAATTCTTTAGAGACAGATGTACAGGATGTCAGTAATATGTACAAAGAACAGAAAAAAATATTGAGATGACTCCATTAAAATTTTAGAGATTTTAGAATAAGACATAAAAATTTTAAGTTACGGTTTTTAGATCCTATTTTGTCTATATTTGTGCAGAACATAGATATAAATGGGATCAAAATTCAGAGTCCCGAATCCTAGTATGTACCTGTTGGAAGGATAGCTCACTTTGCTTTACTTTTTAAAATTTCAAATGCAGCCTCAGTGTCATATCTTTTATCCCTCCCTCCAGTAATATCATATTAAAATAATCTTTGAGCTTGCCTGGACATGAATATGCAAAATAAGAGTAACTGGTATATCATTGATGTTTTGTATGTATCAGTTGTCCCCCTTCAGTGTAAGATTAAAGTGTCTTGACCTTCAGATGTGGAATTCCCATCGCTTTACAAAAGTTGATTGCATATCCTACCACAAATTAAATATATGCATTGTGTTTCAGTTTGAAATTTAATTGTGCATGTCTCCTGTAGTGTATTATTTGCATGTCTAAACCTTGAACTAGGAACACTGTATCTTAGTTTTTGAATTAGTGGAAATTGCATGTTACATTCTTAAGACTACGCCCTCCTCCTGCCCCCTCCCAGATTTCTTCAGGACACAACAATCGCATTGCTCCTTATCAAGAATAACATTCACTGGTAACTTTCAGAAAAACGAACTGAGTTCTCAAATGAAAACAGATGGCTAAAACATTTATTGTGTGGTTAAAATTGGTTACCTTTTCCTGTAATTAATTATTAAAGTAAATAAATGGAGTAATTACTATGTAAAGAGTTCTTTTTCTTGCCAGGTTTATCTCTGTCTATCGTTTCTTAGATTTGGGTTTAAATTTCAGTGAGGATTATTGTGTATCTCTTTTTGACTCTAAATGTTCTTGTTGCTTCACATGGCGTGTCTAACTTTCATCTTCACGTCATGAAATCCTCCCAGTTCAGTCTCAGTTTGATTGTTGATAGAGTGTTTTTAGTGTCACCTTATGAACTGTGACCAGGCACATATTTCTATACTGTTGGGCCCAGGACTTGCAACTGTATTCCTAAATTGAAGTGCTGGTTGCTCTTTCTTTCCTTGTTTCCCCCTAGATAAAATACAACATGTTTCCAGCACTAAACTCACAGATTTCTTGCTGTCTGGCCTGTTGTTAACCTCAGAGTACTTACGGGAATGTTTGAGTATGTATTAATACTGATCCCGGACCAACTGTTCAGAATAAAAAGCAGAATACCTTTTAGTCACAAGCGTAATCTGCTTCAGCCCCTCCAAACACAGGAAGTGAATGCGAGTGCTTCCATTGTGTCCTGCCGGTGAGGTCCCTGCCGCCCTCTTCACCCTGTACTCTCGTCTTCACCGTGCACTCTTCCCTTCGCGGTTGTTCAGCCCCCATGCCTGGCTCACTCTGGACTCTGTAGAAACAGGGACTGCTGGTCAAACTGTAGAGGTTAACTTGAATCAGTTTTTAATTATGTCTTATCCTATATATTTAGAGAGAGTATGACATGTTGACATTATTGTCAAGTTGAAAGTCTTTCAGAAGAGTCATCTCTCTGTGCTGTTCACCCCACCTTTGTGATGATTTTTTGGTTCAGTATTTGTCCAAATAATTTTTAAGCTGATTGTTTATGGGGAAAAAATTGGACCAGGTCATCCTACATCTCCATGTGGCTTCTTTGAATCCCTGTGGCTTCTTTAAATCCCCAGTCGTAGGACTTGCCCGCCCCTAGGCTCCAGGGGGTTCCGAACGATGTTCCATGTTCGCTCTGCAGTTCGCTCTGCAGTTCAGCTGTGGCTTGGGTGCGGGCACGGCAGGGCTTGAGCCCAGCGTTTGCCCGCACCACCGTCTGGACTGCAGGCCCTGAATTTCTTTACCTTACCAGAGAATAAGGAAATTACGTATTACATTTTAAATTCTAGGACCAACTTAACTCCTCAATATCAGGGAAAGAGAGCAAATTATTTTGTTTATTCTTTTAATAAAGTTAGTCTTATCGTGTAATTGATAAAACTTTCACTGATTAGGAACGCTTTTGTTTTTTGTTTTGTGTGCATTTTAAATAAAAGCATGTTGTGATGGTAACAATTAAGATTTTACTTGTAGTTAATTCAGGTTTTGTTCGTTTGAAGAGACCTTTATTTCGTCTGGATTCTTGGAAGTGGTTTTTGCTTGGCAGAGAATTTCCACATCGGCCGTTGTTTTCTCGAAGATACTCCTGTCCTCGGGACTCTCACCGCCGCTTTGGAGAGTCTGCCGCCGGTACTTGGGCGGTAGTCTTTCCTTTTTCTGTAGCTACTTATATGCGATTTTCCTTTTTGCCTTTCATTTTCCACAGTTTCACTCTGACGTAGCTAGGCATGTATTTCTCTCTATTTATTCTGCGTGGGCTTTTTGGACTTGTGAATTGGTGTTTGGCATCACTTCTTGAAGATTCTCAGCCAGGATCTCTTTCGTCGTTACCTTCCCGTCTCTCTCCATCTTTCAAGGACTCCGGTTCACCTTGTGCTGGAGTGTCTCACTGTCAGTCTCTTTTGCTCTTTTTGTAATTTCTTAAAGTATATATATAGTTCTTTTCATTCACAGCTTTTCTAATAAAATTTTTTTCTTATGTAATATTTTGTGGATAACTGTCTTGGACTCTGACTATTTAATATATTTTAAGAGATGTGAATTAGTTGACTTGTATATTTTATCAAAATAAGCTAGATAATTGGGATTTTTTCAGAATTCCTTTACCATCTTTTTCTGTCACTTTTATTCTATTAATTTAATTTCACTTAATTGGAGACATAACCTGTTAAGTAGCTTGAGTTGAAAATTTTAAGCCAGTGGTTGGGACACTCTTGGACCCTGAGGCATACACGCAGATACTTTAAATATCCGCTTACAGCTCTTCGCAGTGACTTTGGTGTAGTAATGATTCCGACAAATTGTAGAAGTGCAGTTTAAATTACAGTTAGTGGTTATTGATTTTTAGTCTGACTGTGGTTCCCTTCTGGTGGGTCCTGCCCAGTTTTACAGAACTGGGTGCCCATCAACTGCCAGAGAGTGACGCAAGTTTAGTTTTCAGATGTGCCCCCACTGTGTCCTTTACGTGAGAAAAATAGAGAAAAAATTATCTTATACATTTTTCTGTAAGTACTGCTTTAGCTGAATTTCACACATTTTGATGTATTAATTTTAAATTGTTCTTTCAGTTCAAAATATTCTTTAATTTCCCTTAAGACCTTCCCTTTCACCCACGGATTATGTAGAAATGTGGTGTGTACTCTCCATGTGTTTGGAGATTTCCCTGTATCTTTTTGTATTGCTTTCTAGTTAGATTCTATTATGAGCCAAGAACATATATTGTACAACTTCAATTAAGTTTGTTAAAATGTGATTAACGAGTGTTCCACGCATATTGAAAGTAAGTACATGTGGCGGCGGGTGTGTGCAGTGTTCCCCGAATGTCGGTGCGACGCAGGTGGTGGATGGCATTTGGTCCTCCTGTCTCGTTGCCGACTTTCCGTCTGTTGGTTCTGCTGACTGCTGAGAGGGGTGTTGAAGGCTCCAGCTGCAATTTTGGATTTTTCTACTTCTCTTTTCAGTTCTGTCAGTTTTTGGCTCCATGTGTTTTAAAGCTCTTTTCTTAGGTGTCTTCTTGGAAAATTAACTTTTATCAATTATCTCATGTCCTTTGTCCTCAATGATTTTCTTTGTTCTGAGGTCTCTTTTGTCTCATATTAATACAGCCACTCCGGCTTTCTTAGGGGTATTGTTTGTTGGTTTGTCATTTTACCCATGTGAATTGCAGTTTTTCTGGTTCTCTCTGTTCTGAGTAACTTGGTATTATTTCCTGGACATTTTCAATGTCATGTCATGAGACTCTGTGGCTGTTTAAATCCTGCAGTTAATGTTGATGGACAGGGTGGGGCAAAGCTAGGCTTGTCCACAGTTGTCCAAATGGAAGGTAATACAATAACTACTAAATGATAACACGAGAATAAGCTGTCCCCATACTCACAACTGTGACCCAGCTTTTGCTCCACCCTGGGTCTGTTGTTGCAGGCGCTGATTTGTTGGGGTTCAGGGTGTGCACTCTACCCAGCCTCCTGTCAGCTGTGGTTCCGGTGTCAGTTCTGTGTTCATGACATGTGCTGTGTTATTTGTATCTGACCTACCTGTGTGCCACTGGTGGCTGCCTGGGAACTTGGCTGGGAGTTTGTTTACCCTGAGTCCAGGTGTGTCGACCTCTGTATCTGAGAGTTAATCTGCAGTGGTCTGGGGCGAGTGCCAGTGCAAAGCTGGGCTGCTGTCTGGGCTTCTGCTCCACAGTATGCTGCCTTTGGGGGTGGGCCCACCCTGTGGGAGAGCTCAACAGGACCCATCTCAGCAGTGAACAGATCCCAGCCCACATCCTGTGAGCCCCACAAGGACCCCTCTCAGCAGGTGACTGCAAAGCTGCCGGACTTCCAGGTCCTTGTTGGGTGCAAGTGCTGATTGGGTCTGGGCCCAGTGCACCCTCACTGAGCCCAGTGAAGGTGTTTGGTGCTCTTAGGAAGGTAATTTTTGTATTTCCTTCAGCTTTTGTTGTTTTCAGCAGACTGACTTACCTTTCATCTGCCATTACTAGGAGTTGGAAATAATGATAATTTTTAATGTGTTCCAGTGTATGAGTTAGAGGTTGTTGGGGATTGTATCGTGTCCCTCCAACGTTCATATGTTGAAGTCCCAATACCCAGCACCTCAGAACATGGTGCATTTGGAAATAGGGCTGTTGCAGATGTACTTAGTTAGGATGAAGTCATGTGGAGTAGGGTGGGCCTCTGCTCCAGTCTGACTGGAGTCCTTATCAATGGGTTCATTTGGTCACAGGCACACACGAAGTGGGAATGTGATGGGAGCGCAAGGGTAGAGTCCGCTGTTGCGTCAGCCAGCTAAGGTGCTGCAGAGACCTCCTGCAGGCCAGTGGCTGCCAGAAAGGACGCTTTTCTTTGCAGCCCTGCTGCCACGTGGGTCTCAGGGTTCTGGCCTCCAGAACTGTGAGACGATGAGTTCTCTATTGTTGAAGCCGCCCACACCTGACACTCTGTTGTGGCAGTCCCAGCAAGGCGAGAAAGAAGTGTTTGTTTCTCCAAGTTGAGATCTTTGGGAAAACCAACTCTTTCAGGTCCTGAACATAACTGAGTGCCTGGCCCATTGCCTGTATGTAGTGGAAGTGTAGTGGTGGTAAGTAGGCAGTTGGTAATTATTTGTAGTTCTTTTTGCTATGGTGAAATATTTATGTTCCCGAAAAACTTGCATCCTGCAAATGGTGCACTAAAAAATAGCATCTTACAGAAAAAAATAATATTGTGACGTCTCTCCAAATCTGTGCAACTTGATAACTACTAGCCAAAGCAATAATTGTGTGTCAGGTTACCTGGACCTCCTGGGTAGACATCTCAGTGTGGATGGATGTTGCCACACTAAACACTAAAAACATACAAAACCAACAAAGTGGAAATTCTGGTAGTGCTTGAACCGGCACGTGGAGGGTGGGCGTTGAGACAACGCAAACGGGAGTGAAGTTCTGACACTGTGGGGACGATGGCAGGAGATGGCGCAGCAGTTGAGGCACAGCGCTGTCCGGGCAGCGAGCCCCAGGTGCAGGAGAGCCTGCACGGCCTTCCTAAAGCACGGTTTCTGGCAAGGCCCACCCAGGTGAGGACTTTTTCTTTTCTTGCCTAAGATTTTTAAGTAATTGCATTTCCTCCATTTTTTTGCTTTAGAAACTCACGAATGGATCAACGAGACTTCCAGGCCACTATGATGTCATTTGCACTTACCAGTGTGTCGGGGGTGGGGCTCACCTGTGTTAGAGAAACAGCAGGAGTGGTGCTGTTTGCATCGGCTCAGGTTCCCTTTTATACTTTTCCATTCACCTGTTGGTCTCCTGGTCAGCTGCTTAGGTTAACTTTAAGTGACTTAAAAGACATTGACTTAGTCAAAGCTGTGTTTTAAAAATTGCTTGTGGAGTTATTTAAAAATTAAGTTGCTTGTTCAGTTTTAACATTTTCAATAAATAGGAGGTGTCTATCGTTTCTTAGATGAACTCTTTTTATCATATATAAAACTATTTATGGCTTTTCTTTATTTTCTTTTATACAAAAGGGATTATTTATGAATTTTTAATTTGATCCTGTTTGTATTTCTGGTATTTTTAGTTTGCTGTTCTGGCATATTTCAGGTTACTTTTGGGTAGCAATTATTACAGCTTATTTTACTTTTTAAATTATATTTTATTGATTATGCTATTACATTTGTCCAAATTTTTCCTACTTTGCCCCCCTCCACCCAGCAGCTTCTACTCCCTCAGAAATTACCCACACCATTGTTTGTGTCCTTGGGTCATGAGTATAAGTTCTTTGGCTACTGTATTTCCTATACTGTACTTTACATCCCCATGGCTAGTCTGTAACTACCTATTTGTACTTCTTTTTTTAAATATATTTTTATTTTTTTATTTTTTAAAAATATATTTTATTGATTATACCATTACATTTGTTCTGTTCCCCACCTTCATTCCCCTCCACCCCCAAACTCCCTCCCCCACCATTCTCCCCACCCTTAGTTTATAACCACGTATCTCAAGTTCTTTAGATTCTATATTACCCCGACTATTCTTGCCCTCCCCCTATCTATTTTCTACCTACTGTCTATGCTACTTATTTTCTGTATCTTCTCCTCCCCTCTCCTCCTCCCACTCCCCTGTTGCTAACCCTCCATGTGTTCTTCATTTCTATGGTTCCACTCCTGATCTAGCTGTCCTCTTGGTTTGCTTTTCTTTTAGGTGTGGTTGTTAATAACTGTGAGTTTGCTGTCCTTTCACTGTTCACATTTTTCATCTTCTTTTTCTTATAGAAGTCCCTTTAGCATTTCATATAATAAGGGCTTGGTGATGATGAACTCCTTGAACTTGACCTTATCTGAGAAGCACTTTATCTGTACTTCCATTCTAAATGAAAGCTTTGCTGGATAAAGCAATCTTGGCTGTAGGTCTTTGAATTTCATGACTTGGAATACTTCTTTCCAGCCCCTTCTTGCCTGTAAGGTCTCTTGAGAAATCCGCTGACAGTCTGATGGGCACTCCTTTGTAGGTGACTGTCCCCTTATCTCTTGCTGCTTCTAGGATTCTCTCCTTCATTTTAATTTTGGCTAATGTAATTCTGATGTGCCTTGGTGTGTTCCTTCTTGGGTCCAACTTCTTTGGGACTCTCTGAGCGTCCTGGATTTCCTGGAAGTCTATTTCCTTTGCTAGACTGGGGAAGTTCTCCTTTATTACTTGTTCAAATAAGTTTTCCACTTGTGGCTGTTTCTTTTCCCCTTCTGGTACCCCTATAATCCGGATGTTGGAACGTTTAAAGATGTCCTGGAGGTTCCTAAGCCTCTCCTCATTTTTTTGAATTCTCATTTCTTCATTCCTTTCTGGTGGGATGTTTTGTTCTTCCTTCTGGTCCATTCCATTGATTTGAGTCCCAGTTTCCTTTCCATCACTATTGGTTTCCTGTGCATCTCCTTTCATTTCAATTAGTTTAGCCTTCATATGTTCCTCTAATTTGTGACTATAATCAACCAGTTCTGTGAGCATCCTGATCACCAGTGTTTTGAACTGTGCATCTGAGAGGCTGGCAATCTCTTGGTTGCTTAGAGTTATGGGCTCTGGGGCTTTGAGTTCTTCTTGAGCCATGTTTTGGTCTGTTCGCACCTGTTATGTATGAGGAGTGGAGCCCTAGGTGTTCACCAGGGCGGGGCAACTCAGTTGCTGGGTTGTGATGCTGTATGTGGGGGCAGAGTGAAAGAGGAGCAATGGTGTCCTGTCTGCCGCCGCCACCACAGGTGCCGCAGCTGCCACCATCACCAGGGCCTTGTGTTTCATCCCACTGCATGCGAGTGTGCCACCGCCGTCAGCCCTCCACCACTGGTTTCGCCCACTGGGGCCTGCGCGGTCTGTCTCACTGTGTGCGAATGTGCAACCATGGTCAGTCTGCCCCACACCCTGACTGGGTCTGGGCTGCCTGCGCGCCTAGGTCGGGGGATCTTTCCTGCCTGACCCTCCTCTGCTGCTGGCTCTGCCCCTCTTACTGTCCCGGTTGAACGGTTAGTTGTTGCCGGACTTCCGTATAATTCAATTTTCTGTTCTTTGGCTGTGTCTTTGTTCTCCAAACCTTTGTTGTATTCAAACTTGGTTGTGTGAGAAGGCACAATGTTTCCACCTATGCCTCCATCTTGGTGGAAGTCCTTGTGCATAAATTTTAATGAGCTACTAGTGAAACTTACAATTGGACTTTTGTTATCTGTACTTTTTGAAAATCGAATGAATGAATTACAGCACAGAAAATATGTTTATCAAAACTTTAATATTTGGAATGCAAAGCTTTTAGTTCAGCAAATTATTTGTAATCTGTTCGTAAATGAAAATTGGTTTATCTCAGTTCAACCTGGCGATATGTACTTGGCTTTTTTAAAAAATAGAGGTTTACATAAAGAAGAGTGTATATGTAGGACAATACACTTTGGAGTAGATTAATTTTTCTAAATAAAGAAAATGTCCTAAGGAGTAACTATGTGAAGAGAGATGAAATCGTAAACTATATTTAGGTTCACTGAAAATGATTTTTGCATGAGAATTTAGGAATGAAACTGCAAAAAACTCAGTATTTGGGCAGCATTTCTCTAGGATTCTGGCAGTTTGACAACGTAATGTCAGTATAGGGTTGTTATGTTAAACTTCACTGAATTCTGGCCAGTAAATTCCAGGTGGATTTTGTTTACCAGGACGTAACACCGTCTTTGTTGTGCCAAGACTGGCCTTACACCCTCACCTGCTGCGGAGGGCTAGGGCTCAGGCCAGCCAGGGAGGGCTTTGAAACAGGAGGGGCGGGGTCTGATGGTCTTCAAGAATGCCAGGCCGAGGCAGCTTTCAAGTTGATTCATTGGTTTTTAATTCATTTTTGGGATGTTTTGTGAGTCCAGAGGTTTCAGAGGTCACTGAAGTTTTTTATAATTCCGGAAGTAGGAGGGAGCAAAGAGTTTCTAGTGCAGAGCTTGCGTTCTTGCTTCTCGTTTGAGCCCCCGTGTGTCAGATCATGGCAACACTGCATTTGCTGCATCTGTTCTTCGTTCTGCTCTTGTTCCTTCTTCTGTGTCGGACAGATAGTGTGCGGTGGGCTGTGGGAATGCAAAGTTGCGGTGTGGGTCTGTGCGTAGTATCTGAGGGGTGGGCAGCACCAGACCCTCCTGGGAGCAGAAAGACGACTCTGCGCTGGATTGTTACTCAGAGCAGCTGTGTTCTGCAAAGTCCTCACAAACACCGTGAGCTAGTGAAGACTGAACCGTCGCTCCCGATGAACACAGGGTTTGGTTCCTGTGAGCCTCTGGTCACATTTTCGTCAGTTGATCAATACATCAGCTTGTTTCATGTGTGCTTCTGTTCAAAGGCATCTCATTTAATAGATATTGTTGGTTCATTTACATCTAACTCATGGCCGACAGTGCTGTAAGGCGTGTCTGAACAAACAATATCTAACACGTGTATTTTTTTCGTAAGGCACATCAAAGCATTCTTGAGTTTAGGAAGAGTAGACTGCACTTCAACTCTGTACTTCGGGGCTGTTTCAAATAGCAGTAGCACCAGCAACAGCACCAAAACTGAACAAGGCGACTCTAAGGAGATGTCAGAGAGCACACGTCTGTAATGTGAGACTTGAAACAGTGAGGCAGAATGGCACCTCGTTGGGCCACAGTCCAGAAGGTGCGCAGTGGTGACTTGTTTCTTAACATTCTGCACGTGTTTGTAGATGACCAGGAAAAGTGCCACGAAGTATTGATTTTGGGGTCACGAGTAAATTTTAAGCAAGTAGACAACTTGTCAATATGGAGTCCATGAATAATGAGGGTCCACTGTGCTTGAATGACTAGGATTGGAGACCCCAACCCACCGCTAAATAGTCATGTTGTCTTAAGCAAATTACTTACCCTCTCTATATCTGTATCCATATCTGTAAAATGAGGCTAAATATCACATGCATTAGAAGTTTGTGAATTTAAATGAGGGAAGTGGCTGTCACCTTGCTGGATATTCTTGCTGAGTGGTAGTGGTGTTAGTGGTCATTGTCAAGGTAAGTTAATCACAACAGCTGTCTCTACTGAGCACCTGTTTTGTTGCTCATGATGCCCTGGAAACTAAGGAGCGTTGCCTCTGTGGTACAGGTGAGAAAAGTAAGGCCCAGAGAGATTGGGTTGTTTGCTCTGTTATCTATCTAATAGCTGAGCTGGAATTTGAACTCAGGACTTGGTAATTTCAAAGTCTTTTGGCCCTGCATGTGTAGTGAAGAAAGATTGTATATGACTTCCAGTCCCCAATAGTCCAGCTGAAGTCGACACATCTAGGTGAAGATAGAAGGTAGTTAGGCAACGAGAAATGTGTTGTGAGGGACAGAGGTTGTACTTGCTGCCTGGAGTGGGAGAAACCAGGTCAGAGGTCGAACCCAGAGTGATCCAGGTGACAAGCCTTGAAATGCAGAGTAAATATTTATAATTTAGGTTGCAGTAGAAGCCAAGGTGGCTAGAAAGAATAGAGGCCGCAGTCAGGCTTTAGCTGGAGCAGGACCTTGGCCAGGAACACTTGTGTTTGAGTGAGGGGATGGGTTTGAGACTCTGGTATCAGACCAACTTCTGCTGGATTTCTTCCCAGCTCTCCAAAACTGGACTGGTAAAGAATGGCACTTACAGTCAGTTTCCTGTGTGTATTTTGGACCCTTGTAAGTCCTTACAGCTTCAGGAAAGTTAGCATTTTGTGAAAACTCTGTTTCTCAAGTACTCCAAATGACTCAACTTAGGAGTGTTGTTTGTTTCAGACTACTTCCAAAGGTGGGTCCTTTCTTCCGGTGGCGTTGGAGATGGGCCTCGTGTGCTCGCACAGCTGGAGTTTGTCGTGGGCGAATTAGGAGCCATCCCAGGTCTCCAGAGCATTTTGGTGACAGAGGCCTCCTGAAGGTGCTTCCCGCAACACCCCCCCGCCCCCTGTGCCAAGTGGTGGCATCGCGAGGTTTCCGAGCCAGGGCTGAGCAGTGTGGTGAAGGCCCCGACCCTCTGGGGGACACATGGAAGCTTTCTATCATTTTCTGCTTGTAGTCTGCAAATATTTTTCAGTAGACGACAACATAGCAATTTGATCGGAATGCTTCATGTGTTTGTTCCTGTGGAATGAATAGTTTTCACATCTGGTTCAAATTTGGTGAGGATGCATTGCTTGGATTTCACCAAATTGTGTTTGTATTAACATCCATATAAATAAATGATACAGTGGTCAAAAGCCAGGATGGCATGGGGGGGACATGTTTGTCGTACTTCATGAGTCCCTAAGAAGTTTGTCCACTGAGGTTATTGTGTTTGTACAGTCTCGGAGCAGGGAGGAATTTGTATTTCATTTTGTAAGTGGTGTTGAGCTCAGAAGTTTATGTGGAGGAGAGTTACAAAATGAAGAGTTTCATTCATGGGTCCAACAAGTAATTATTCATAAGTAAAACGAATTAGGAAGGAGATGCCGGAGCTCTTTATAGGGACTCAGACGCGACACAGCCCCCTGGTGGTGAGCAATGGCAGTGGGTCTGACGAGAACGGACTTCAGCTGCTGCCAACGAGGATGTGCCCGGAGGCGGCACTGAGTGGGGTCCCAGTGGAGTCCGAGTGTGGTCCGAGTGCGGTCAGCAGGAATGGTCTGCTTGGCACTGTTGTTTGGTTTCCTCGTGGATACACTTTGTCGAATTAAACTTATAAACTCTTTGGGATAGGCACTATATTTTTTGCTCCTTTTGTAGCAGGTGCCCGTTTTCTTTTTTCTGTTGAAAGAATATATTTAACGCATTTTATTCCACACATCATGACATTTTAAACAATGACCTGTAACTCATTAAGAAGAAAGTGTTTGTCTTATGGAAAGCAAATGCCACTCCTATTAGTCTTCAAATCACTGTTGCATTTTATTTTTTGCTTCAGATGTAAGTATGAAACCATAAACTTTACCCATGAAAATGTACACTTCAGTGTTGTTAGTCTGTTCACAGAGTTGTATAACTATCACCATCTGATCTGAGAGTATTTTCATCACTCAGAATGAACCCCACACCTGTTGGCAGTCACTCTCTTCAGTCACTTTCTTCTCTTAGACTGCACCCCCAGTCTAAGCTACTGTCCCTAGGCTGCTTTCTGTCCCTATAGATGTCTTGTTGATTTGTCTGGGCTGCTACAACAAAATGCCTGAATGCATTGTAAACAACAAATACTTCTCACAGTGCTGAAGGCTGGGAGTCAAAGATCAAGGTGCTGGCACAACTGAGTGTCTGGCGAGGGCTTGTTTCTCTGTTCTCAGACAGTTATCTTCTCACTGTCCTCACACCGCTGGAGGAGCCAGCAAGCTCTCTGGGGTCCCTTTTTAACAGGGCACTAATGATTCATAAGGGTTCCAGCCATGACCAGATCACCTCCCAAAGGCCTGTTACCATCACGTTGGGTATAGTGTTTAACATACAAATTTTGAGGGGCACAAATGTTCAGTCTGTAGCAATAGACTCACCCGTTGTGGAGATTTCCTGTAAATAGAATCACACACAGCCATGGTCTTTGTGTTTGGCTTCTTTCACTTAGCATGTTATGTTCTGGGTGCATCCCTGCTGTAGCGTGTATCACTGGTGTGCAGGGTTTTGTTTTCGGCTCTCTGGAGTATACCTGGGAGTGGACTTGCTCGTTCATATGGCAGCTCTATGCTTAACATTCAAGGGCTTGCTAACCTGTTTTCAAAGTGTCTGCATCATTTCACATTCCCTGCATCCTTGCCAATGCTTACATTTGTCTGTCTTTTTTCATTTTAGCCATCCCAGTGGGTGAGAAGTGGTATCTCCGTATAGTTCTTATTTGCGTTTCTCTGATAGCTAATGATGTTGAGCATTTTTTAGAGACTTGTTGGCTATTTCTGTATCTTCTTTGGAGAAATAGCTGTTGAAATTCCTTGTCCACTTTTTAACTGGGTTATTTGTCTTTCTATTGTTGGTTTGCAAGTGTTCTTTATAAATTGTGGATACAGGTCCTTAATAGATTTTGCAGATTTTTGATTTACAAATATCCCATTCTGTAGTTTATTTTTTAAAGATAAACTTATCCACTTATTTTTTAAAAAAGATTTTATTTATTTAATTTTAGAGAGAGGAAGGGAGGGAAAGAAACATCAGTACACGAGATAAACATTAATTGGTTACCTCTCACACACCCCCAACCAGGGACCTGGCGTGCAACCCAGGCATGTGTCCCAACTGGGAATCAAACCTGTGATCTTCTAGTTTATTTCAGGACAATGTCCAACCCACCGAGTCACACCATTCAGGGCTGTCTTTTCTCTTTCTTGATAGTATCTTTTGAAACAGAGAAGCTTTCATTTTAGTGAAGTCCAATTTATCTATTTTGTTTTCTTTTGCTGCTAATACTTTTGCTGCTGCATCTCAGAAACCGCGCCCCCGTCCCAGGTCACGAAGGTTGATGAGCTCTTCTGTTAGGAAGGGTGTGAGCTGGGGCCCCCTTAATCCCTGTGCACGTGGACATCCAGTCACCCCAGCGTCATTTGGGGAGGATGCGCCACTTTCTCTTTCTGTTGAATTGGCATGGCACTGTCATAAAACACTGATTTTCATGAGCTGGACAACACATTCTGAAACAAGGTGCAGACTCCTACTGTTCTAACAGTTAAATTTTAAGTGAAAATTGTTAATTTGAATTTTATAGACATTGCTTCAGTTAGTGGCGATTGTGGATTTGGAGAGTATCAGAGCCAGGGAATCTCGTGTTGCCCATCTCCCTGTGTTTATGGATTGGCCTGGTGACACCCTTGACCTCAGATAGCTTTATGGCTTAACTCAATGAGGACAGCTTCAGAAGATCTGTGCATGGAATTTTCTTGAGCCTTATGAGAGTTCAGGGCTCTGAGGGCCTAGTGATGCCCAGTTCAGGCTCCAGGTGAATGGCAGGTGGCTGGCCCCCTTGACAGCCAGGTTTGCCACAGGTTGTGCCCTTAGGAACCGGGCACTTGCACCCACTGTGGCAGACATAAGTCTGATAAATGACGTGGCCTGGGCCAGCCTGTGCCCAGTGTGTGTGCACATCGGTCTAGGTTGGGGGCAGAGAGGCTTGGAGCTCAGGGCGCTGTTGTGCAGCACAGGGGCCTGCGTTCCCTCCCTGCCTCTCAGGGCACCATGAGTCCTGGGACTGACACTGACTAGTGACTGGCACTAAGTAGAAAGGCCACCCATTGCTTTTCATGTGGATGATAAGAATTTTCATTAAAATTACTTTATTCTTTATTTTTAGAGAGTGGAGAAGGGAGGGAAACATCAGTGTGTGGTTGCCTCTCACATGGCCCCCACTGAGGACCTGGCCTGCAATCCAGGCACTAGCCTGACTGGGAATCGAACTGGCGACCCTTTGGTTCACAGCCTGAGTTCAGTCCACTGAGCTCTACCAGCCAGGAAAATGACTTTAAAACAGCACATTGTGGCTACTCAGAATAACTTTGTGGGTTCAATTCGAGGTCAGGGCACGCATCTAGGTTGCAGGTTTGATCCCTGCCTGGTCTGGGCACATTCGATCCCCAGTCCAGGCACATGCAGGAGACAACCAGCTGGTGTCTCACTCTCACATCAATGTTCCCCTCTCTCCCTTCCTCTCTGTAAAATGCAATGAAAACAAATGTCCTCAGATGAGGATTTTTTTAAAAACCCACAGGGTGTGCAAGACTAAGAATGAACCCTATTATTGAACCCAGGGTATCACCAAGCCAATCCATAAACATAGGGAGACAGGCAGCATGACATCCCCGGCTGCAGACCCTGTGCTCAGGAAAGGGCCGTGGGTTTCACGACACTGTCAGCAGTTCTGCGTTGCTAGCAGGTCCCGACCCTTTCCAAAGTCCCCAGTTTATGCCAGCGCTGTGTCAATGTAGGGTGGCGGACTGCAGCAACTGCAGCGCTGTGACGGGGCTGCCGAGTGGGGGGGAGGCTGTGCTGGCCTGGGGGCAGGGAGCGTGTGGGGAACCTCGGCACCTAACTTTCACTTTTGCTGCAAATGCGAGATTGCTCTAAAAAAGTCTACTAAAAAATACTATTCAAGGTAGCATAGATTTATGTGCCAAAGGCAGGAAGTACTTTAGAAATTCAGAGAAAGGAGAACCCACTGTTGGTTTATCAGGGAGGAGGTCAGGTTTGGGCTGTAGTCCAGGGAATGAGCAGAACTTCAGTCACTGGACAGCGCGGTTCAGTGTGCGTGGCCTTGGGCAAGTCACCTCCCAGACTCTCAGTTTCTTCCTGAAGTGCTGGGGGCAGGGTCTGGCTAGAATATGCAGAGTGCTTCTGCAAGTATTGGCTGAGTGCCTGCCATGTGCTGAGAACCTACCACGGCAGCTGAGCCACGGTCTAGCTCAAGAAACACAGGTTAGACGTCATGGAGAGAGAGCGACGGGTGACGTGGAGAAAGGCCCAGAGATAAAAATCGCTACCTCAGGGTCTGGGAACAGTTGAATAAGCCATATTTTGCTGATAAAGTTGGTGAATTAGATCAAGAGAAGTTGTATTTTGTATTTTAAACTCTAAAGAAAGCAGTTTGTAGGCAGTGGAGACATTGGCATTGTAAGAAAGGATTTCTGTGATGTTTCAAGAATGACTGGGATTCGACCCATCATAGGAAGCAGGGATTCCAGCTGAGAGACCGCTGTAATGACTCTGAAATCACTGCAGCGCTATTTAGTTGGTTTGTGTAATGGGCAGGTTATTTGCTTGTCGATCTGAAATGTTCTTGATTAACATTATAAAAGTCAAACAGCAGGTTTTTTTCTTCCCACAGTTTAATATTATGGCAGTCACATTCAACTTTGTTTCATACCAGCTTAACAGGTGTTAATGTTTCCAAGGAGACCACAGGTGTTTTAACAGTGTCTCTGACCCTGGCCTGAGGGTGGAGGACTTCTTCCCACTGAGATAAATGAAAAAGGACAGGACTTGGTTTTACCTGCTCAGCAGGGATCATTCTTTCTCATTCCCTGCATCTCCCCCTCTCCCCCTCTCCCCCTCTCCCCCTCTCTCCCTCTCTCCCTCTCTCCTCTCTCATTGTTAACATCTTTACTGAGATATAGTTCACAGGCCATAAAACCTGCCCCTTTAAGGGCACCACTTAATGGGTGATCAGCTGTGGAATGTTTTCGTTACCCCAGAAAGAAGCCCTGTACTCCTTAACCATCACCCCCAAATCCCCTCGTCCTTCCCTTCGCCGTGCACTGCTTACCTACTGGAAAAGAAATTTTAAGACGATTCCTCTTAAAGTGACTTCAAAAATAGGAATAAATTCAACAAAAGAAATATGAGACTTGTACACTGAAAACTACAAAACATTGTTGAAAGAAACTGACCAAGACCTAAGTAGTTAGAAAGACATCCCAGGTTCGTGACCTGGCAAACTTAGCACTGATGAGATGTCCGTACTCCTCAGACTCACCTACAGATGCAGCGAGGTGGTACCCACCCACCCAGACCCCAGGAGGCTTTGTTTGCATAATCTGACAAGCTGATCCTAAAACTCACACGGAAACTCTAGGGATCCGGAATAACCAAAAACGTCTTGGAAACTAGAACCAACTTGGAGATTTGCTTCCCAGTTTCAAAACTTATTACTAAGCTGTGGTAATCAGCACAGAATTTGACTCACAGTAAATATATGATCAATGGAATAGAATTGAGAGTCCAGACATAAACCCTTATGTTTATGGTCAGTCAACTTTTGACAGCTATGTCAAGACAAATTAGGTGGAGGAAAGAACAGTCCTCTAACAAATGGTTCTAGACAGATAGTGACTGGTGGCAAGGAGGTAGAGAGATTGGAACCTTTAATACATTGCGGCTGGGAATGTAAAACTGTGTAACCACTTTGGAAAAAATTTTGGCAATTCCATCATTTTGGCAGTTCATCTGGCTGAACATAGAGTTACCATATGACCCAGCAAGTTATGTGCTGAGGTGTATATCCAAGAGAATTGGAAACAGTCGGCATAAAACCTGGTTACGTGTGTTCATTTCCCCCCAGTATGATTCACGGCATCCGAAGTGTGACGACCACTGAGAGGACCACTCCCTAATGAACAGCTAAACAGAGTATGGTGTAGCCATACAATTGAATATTATTTGGCAACCAAAAGAAATGAAATCCTCATGCTTGCAGCAACATGAGAGAACCCTGAAAACGTTATGGTAATTGAACGGAATCAGTCATAAAAGGTCACACATACTATATGATTCCATTTATGTGAAATGTCCAGAATAGGCGAATGCATGGAGATGGAAAGTAGAGCAGTGGTTGCTGGGGGCTGGGAAGAGGGTGTGGGGAGCGGCCGCTGATGGACACAGGGCTTCCTGGGGTGCTGTGAAAATGGTGAGAAATTAAGTGCTGACGATGATTGTGCCCCTCTGACTATACTGAAAGCCATTGAATCGCAGTCACACTTTAAAATAATTTTAAATTTATTTTAAAGAGAGGGAGGGAAAGAGAGAGAAGGAGTCATTTTGTTGTTCCACTCATTTATGCATTTACTGGTTGATTCTTATATGTGCCCTGGCCAGGGGTTGAACCTGCAGCCTTGGTGTGTTTGGATCGCCCTCTAACCAACTGAACTTACCAGTCAGGGCTGTATTCACATTTTAAAAGCATGAGTTTTATGGCTTATGAATTATATCTTAACAAGTTGTTACATTTGAAAATGTATACTTAATAAGATAACACAACTACATTTTTTTCTTTCTCTACTTAGAAGCAAAATCTGGCAGATTTCCATTTTATTTTTTTAAGTCATATGTTTACTTTTTAAAAAAATATGTTTTTCAGCCCTGGCTGGTGTGGCTCAGTTGATTGGAGCATCATCCTTTGCAGGTTGGATCCTCCCTCAGTCAGGGTATGCGCCTATGTTGCAGATGCAGTCTGTGGTCGTGATGTGTGCAGTCACGGTGCGTGCAGAGGCAAACCATCAGCATCTCTCTCAGTCGCTCTCCCTCCTCCCCTCCCGCCCCCTCTCTCTAAAAGCAATGAAAAATAACCTTGGGGGAGTGTAAAAATATGTGTATGTGTGTGTATGTTTATATACATACACTGGAGGGTGTGTGTGTGTGTCTGTCCAGAAAGTCTCCAGCCACACACTATGCAAAAGATACATTTGTTAAAGAAGATACAAGATGCAAGAAATGGTATACACAGGACAGTGATGCCACAATCCCCGTACTTTGAAGGGGTTCAAAGTAGGCACCTTGGGACCTCACACAGTTCTCCCAGTCACCATCAGCTGCTCTGTCGTATTTTCTAGAATCTTACCAATAGTCTGAAATCTCTTTCCTTTCAAAGGTGATTTTTAGTTTTGGGAAAGGCCAGAAGTCACAGAGCACCATGTCTGTGTTGTAGAGGGGCTGAGTCACCTGGGTGATTTGATGTTTGGTCAAAAAACTGCATGAGATGTGGTCCATGAGCAGGTACATTTTCGTGATGGAGCTGCCAATTACCAGTTGCTTATAGCTGTGGCCCTCTGCGTCATCTGAATAGTTTCCATGGAAGACTGTTCAAGTTTGATGCAAAATCTGATGCTGATTCATTGCTCTACTTGCTCAGTCATTGTGAATGCGATGGCCACACAGTACACATGCTCACTCAAGGGCATCTACCGTCCCCACCGACTAGAACAGTGAAGACGTTGTTGTTCTTCACATATGTGCATTGCAGTCCACTCTCCTTGGCTGCCAGGTTGCATCAGTGTTGCACCAACCATTGTCGTATTAACAATGGCTGGACTTTCTCTGGACAGACCTCATTACCTTGTACAAATATTTGGTAAATTTTAGCTGCTGTTATTAGTTATATACTAAAGGGAAATAGACTGTATTTTTAAAGTTTCACAAAACAGTGGCGAAGTTTCCTGTCGTTCCAAAGTGTCCACTGGGATTCTGCCGATGGCTTTCATCAAATGTTTAGGCAGAGGTACAGGTCAGAGGGTCGCCTGGGGGCCAGTCTGCTTCCCAGGGGGCTTCCGGAGGCTCCAGTCGCAAGCTGCTTCTTGGCTCCTGGTTGCGAAGGCACCACATGCTCTTCAGGAGAAGAGACACTGGACATCTGGGTGTGAAGATTGGAGTTCATCAGCATTGTCTTTGTGTAAACCATTTGAACAGGGCATTTGAATGGAAAAATAAACGTGTCCAGGGAGAAAACGTTGATAATTAACTGAGCTAGGAACTGGTTGCTTTTGGAGTGCACCTTTAAGTGCTTACCTACAACTTCCTCTGCCAGAGACCTGACTTGGTTGCGTCCTCAGGCCCGGAGGCTTCTTCCCCCACCTGCGGGACCAGCCAGCCTCCCTGTGCGCGTGTGCCCTCTCACGTGATGGCAGAGCGTCCCCTCGGTTTATTTAAGCCAGGAATGCGATCTGGAGATGAAAGTTACTCCGAGAGAGACTTTAAATGAGACACGTTTCTTATCTTCCAGGGCAGGGTATCTGGCTTCTGATACTTGGGAAGAAGTCAAACGATAGGAAGTTACTCTCTGAGAGGCCTTCTCTCTTTACTCAGGGAAAGAAATCACCCCTGTGGGTTCTGCAGGGCACACCCAGGGTGTCAAGAAAAGCAACATTTAAGGTTAAAATATAAACATTAGCCCTGGCCAGGTGGCTCAGTTGGTTGGAGTGTCATTCCCATACACTGAAAAGTTACGGGTCCAGTCGCTGGCTGCCGTGCATACGAGAGGCAACCGATTGGTGTTTCTCTCTCACATCGGTGTTTCTCTCTCACATCGGTGTTTCTCTCTTTGTGTTTCTTCCTCTCTCTAAAGTCAAGAGACATATTTTTTAATTACATATGCCCCTTAGTTATCCATTTTCTTGAAATGTAGCAGCCTAATCAGTCGGCGGGAACCATCCTCTAGATGTACAAACGACTGTTTGTTAACGGGGCTCTGTTCATGGGGAAGTCTCCAAACGCCCGCTGGGCTTAACTTGCTTTTCCAGCACACACTGCAGTTCGCCCTCACTGCACTGTCAGGTTTGGTCGAACCCGCAGCAGGCGTTTGTTTCCTTAGTACCAACCGAATGACACTGACTACACCTCGAGGAGCGGCGTAACTCCTTCCTCGAAGAACAAGAGCCATCAGGCAGCTGCGCGCACCAAGCTGCAGGTGCGTGCAGGGCTCTCAGAGCTGTGCGGGAGAGCAGGCAGGCCCGCGGCAGGCCCAGAAAATGGCCTGCCCCTTCATTTGAGCACTGACTTATTTCAGCAAACACCCACCGCACATTTCATTCCCGTGCTGTGTGCTGGGAACGTGGTCATTTGGAAGAGCCGACTGCCTTCTTGGTGCTTGTGTTCTAGTGAGTAGTTAGTTAAGATGGAAAAAAAGGTTTGTACCCAGCTCATTTATTCAGAAATTATTTTAAAAATAACCTCTGTGAGCACCACACCCTCCTTGGGATACAGCCGAGAATGCACGAGACACAGCCCTTGTGCCGGAGGGCATTTTCGTAGGGGGGAGGTGACACGAAACAGCGTATAAATAAATCGAGGATTATATTTCAAACCCTGATAGCAGCTGTGCGCTGCCGTGACAGTGTAACATGAGACAGGGGAGGAGTGGGCGGGTGGGGCGGCTGCTGGGTCTTTCTGGGTTGTAATAATTTCACCAGCGAAGTGGGAGAGTGACTCCTGCCGTGTGTCCACTCGCCTCATCAGGTCAGACTAGGCAGGGAAAATGTGTGCAAAACCCCTGACATTCTAAAGTCACAAGAATTGTGTTAGTGTTTGTGGCTGGTGGGGACCCAGGGGGACAAGCAGCGGAGCAGGGGCCTCCTTTAGTCCTGGGAGCCAACCCCTGCCTCCTGGGGGACCCTGCCTCACTCTTGAGGGTTTGGGCATATGAGCTGGTCTCTGTCATACTGAGTTCAAAGGAAGTCAAACAGTTTTGTCCCTTACTTTTTAATTAAGTCAATACATTTATAGAAAATGAAGCTGTAAGACTTATTTTAAGCAATGACGTTTTTGGAAAACCTTTGTAAGAGTTGTCAGTTTACCAGAGTCCCCGCCCCCCCCAAGCCAATGGGGGCAGCTGCTGGTTGCTAAAATGTGTTTTGCTAATGTAGACAATTTTCCCTGCAGAGGAGAAACCATTTTATCACGTAATGGTGTTGGAATAGTGAGACGTGTACACTGTGTGTTGTGCACAAACTTACTGAGAAGGGTCGGGAACAGTTGCTGTGTTACTAAGCAAACAATGGAGGAGAGTCTAGTTCTGAATGGGTGTAAAGATCCATTCGTGTCTGTTGCTGTTGCTGACATGGGATTTGCTTTTCCCTCTTAACAGGAAACCCAAGGGTTTCCTGCAGTGGCCGGAGCGCCACCAGGTTGGTGACCCTGGGCCAGGGCCCAGAAGCCCGCGTGCTAGTGAGACACACTGACCAGCACACCTGACTCTGCCTTTAACAGGGTTTCTCTTTTTACCCTTTTCTGTAACACAAAGAATTTTTGCCCAAGTGAATAGAAAGTTGTGTTTCAGATGTACAAGTTAGACGAGGAGACCTGCTAATACTGTACGTTACATGCATTTGTGTGTGGGTACCACCCCGGGTGTTCCGTTGTACTTTCTAATAAACGGACATTTTACTTAGGTGTTTTAAATGATTGAGGTAGCTTAATTTTCTGTGTTTTCATCGCAGCTACTCTCTCTGGCGTGGTGTCTGTTTTGTGCTTGTGGTCAGTGTGGCCTGCGGTGCGGCCAGCGCCGTGCGAGGCCATGTCTGAGCCGTGGGGGTGGGACTACCCCTGAATTCAGGGCGCTGAGCTCCGCTGGGGAACAAGGCCGCCTGCATGGCGGGCCCTGCGCCCCCAGCTGCAGGGTTCTGGGAGGGGGGGGCAGGGAGGAGGGAGTAGATTGCTCATAGTGGGGAGTGGAGATTCCCAGGCCAGTCAAAACCTTTATGTAAATGTGGCTATCGGCATAAAATTGGCCACCTTGGATTTTGCCAAGCCATTGTGGAAACTATGGATTTTTTTAACTTCATTTTGTTGGAGAAATATTTTAACATGAAAAGAATAGAAAAGACATAACGCCGAAGCAAAAAATGTTTAAAGTTAATTAGTTCAGTTTCATGAAAAACCCACTACATTGTCCTTATTTTTTTAATTCTGGCACAAGTGGAAATGTTACTCCAGAGCGGTATTTGGGAAACACTGGCCTGCGTGCGGCTGCACTGAGAAAGCCTCCCCTGGGCCTCGATGGGGAGACCCGGACAGATACCGACTGCTGAGTGGACTGAGCAGCGACAGGAATCGCCTAAAGCTTGGAATGGTTGGGGCCCAGAGGAGGGGCTGACGAGCTGAACTGAACTTAGAAGAATAGTGGGAGGTAGAAGTGACACTAGAGAATGGGACTGTTTAAAACCCAGGAGAGACTGACATTTGTAGTGAATTACAGTACAGAGCCATTGAAGTTTTTGAGCCTCAGAGCACAAAATTGTCAGGTCCAAGGATGGATCTGGTGGCTGACAGTGTGGTACAAGATAGCGAGGGAGGGCACCGTTCCTCTTAGATTAGATTGGGTGAGTGAATGGGTGAGGCCAAGGGCAGGAGGATGGGCACTAAAGTCAGGGAAAGCACAAGGTCAAGAGACTTTAGAGGAAAGAAAAGGTGGGACTTGGTGACACATATAAATACAAGAGGAGAGAGGAGTAGAAATTAGAGCCACAAATGGTTTTAGGGGGATCCCACGCTTTTGTTGGGGACCTGGTAAAGAAGCTTGCCTTACTAATGGGAGGCACGAGTTAGCAAAACACTGCCCTTCCTTGTATTTTGAGATGTTAGATGAACATGCTCTTACTTTATCCCCAACATTGGGAAACTCTGGCACGTGACTAGGAAATTATGGGATGTGAGAGGCATGACTCCAAAGTAGAGGGTGCTTCAGAGTGGAGTTGGAGCAGCCACACAGGGGCCCACACTGGGAACGGAGCGTCATCGTCTGTAAATGTCTGTTTGGCTCATTGTCATGTCCCCAGGACCTGATTCATAACTGGTGTGTAACATGTTTGTGTCCCAGTGAGGGCTAGATTCAGCAGCGTGGGGGTCGTGCTGTGTAGTACAGTATCTTTTATCTCTGCATCTCGTAGAGTGGACAAAGAGAAGTCTATCTCAACGTCACAAAACTATCTAGTGGGAGAAATCATATGCCATTAATTAAACTAGAATCAGTATGACCCGAAATGATCTTGGCACAAAGTTTAGGCAAAATTCCCTCTGTGCTGACACTGTTGAGGCTTTCTCTGCCTTGTGATACAACCAGATTCCACTGGGAAGAGCCTTATGTGAAAATGTTGCCCATCCCATAAATATGAACAAAGATGAATCTTTTTGAGAGACAGTGAGAATTCTTGCCGTCAGAAGCAGGCTGGCAGCGCTGCCTCTGAAAAATTACCCACCAGCGCTGGTGGGTAATTGAGGCTGGGGAGTCTGGAATGGAGCGATGGGGAACCACTGTGGTATTTTTAAAGGAATGAGACGTGAGGTTTACATTGTAAAAAGTACCTGTGATAGCTAATTTGGGAGCCTAAACGTGGGTGGAGATGGCGGAAAGGGAGCACATGTGAGAGGCGGAGAAGTGTGAACGCGGCACACAGGTTTCGGGTGTGGGGTCGGGGGTGCTGCCGGGGCTTCTGAAGTGAAGGGTCCTGGGGCAGGAGCGGGAAGGTTCCGACTTGGTTTCGGATGGTTCGAGGTTGGTGGGGCCTCGAGGCATCCGAAGCCGTGGGAAAGGGGTGGGAGCGGAAGGAAATGATGTCGCAGGTCTGCCTGAGGACAGCTGGGAAAGACGGCCGAGTCACAGTGAGTGTGAGCAAGAGCTTTTCTTTGTTCCAACATAGGAGCCCTGCCATTCACGACCGCAGTGAAAACCGAAACACTCCGGAGTGAACCAGTTAGACATGTGGAAAACTTTTATGAAATACTTCCAAACCTCACTCAGGGGCATGAACGAAAAGTTTAATAAATGGATAAATGTACTACATTCAAGAATGGGAATACACAATATTGTGAGGGGGTAAATGCCCCTCAGATTTATAGATGGAGCTATTTTTTTTAACTTGCTCAGAATGGTTCTGAAGTTCAGCGGGAAAAGTGAGTGAGAGCGACTAGCCAGGGAAGTGCTAGACCGAGAGTAGGGCGAGGTTTTCAGGTTTTCGGGACGTGCGTTTCGTGTTTACACATTTCCCGGTTGTTACTTTTTGCAAGTCTGTTGTTACTTTTCTAATTAGAGAAGCAAAATAAAACAGCATTAGAAGCTGTAACAAATTATGATCTGTCTACAAAAAAGACTGAAGAATGTGTGTATGTGTGTGTGGATAGGTGTGTGTGTGCACATACAGTGTGTTTACAGTGGGAAAGAAGTGTGCAGACACTGCTATGAATAGGAAATGTTACTCTCGACTCTACAGAGCTGAGAAGGATTATCGGGGATACTGTACATAAACAGCTGTATGCCAACAAATCGGTAACTTAGGTGAAACCAACAGGTTTCTAGAAAGGCACAGGTTACCAAAGCTGATTCAAGAAGAAATGGAAAATCTTATAGACCTATAAAATAGTAAAGAATGCAATTAGTAATTGAAGAACCCCCCCCCNAATTGAAGCCCCCCCCCCCCCCCCAAAAGAGACCAGGCCTAGATGACTTACTGGTGAATTCTACAAAACATTAAACAAGACTGAGTACCATTTCTTCACAAACTCTTCCCCCCACCAATAGATAGAGAGAAAGAGAGAGATAAAACCGGAGGAGTACTTGCCAGCTCATTTTGTGAAATCTGTATCATCCTGATACAAAAACACCCCACAGATGAATATCTCTTGTATAGACAAAAATATTCCTGGACAGAATATTAGCAAACTGAATACAGCAGCATGTTAAGAGTTATACGCTGTAATAGCCCTGGCTGGTGTAGCTCAGTGGATTGAGTGAGGGCCTGCAAACCACACGATCGCGGTTCGATTCCCAGTCAGGGCACATGCCTGGGTTGCAGGCCAGTTCCAGCAGGGGACTCACAAGAGGCAACCATACATTGATATTTCTCTCCTTCTCTCCTTCCCTTCCTTTCTAGAGATAAATAAATAAAAATCTTTAAAAAATAGTTATACGCTATAACCAAGTGGAACTGATTGCAGAATACAGAGTTGGTGTAACATCTGAAAATCAATTAACGACTACATCTCGTCAGTAAATAAAAGACAAACATCAAATTACCAATTCAATAGATGCAGAAAAAAAGTGTTTGACAAAAGCTAACACCCCTTTATGATAGAAACACTCAACAAACCAGAAACAGCGAAAAAAGCTTCCCCATCTAATAAGGAGCTTCTGTGAAAAACCTACAGCTAACATCACACTCAGTGGCTGAGAGAGGAAGCGCTTTGCCCCCACAATGGGGAGCAAGACGAGAATGCCCACCCCTCTCTTCAGCGTGGTTACTGGAGGTGCTGAGCAGTCAGGTGAGAAAGAAGAAGGGCATCCAGGTTGAAAAGGAAAGTATCCCGAATAGAGAGACTTCTCTCTATAAGATGATGCGATCTTATCTATGGAAAATTAAAAAGAACACAAAGAAAGTATTAGACCCAATAAATAAATTCAACAAAGTTGCAAGGTACAAGTTGAATATAGAAAAATCAGTTGTATTTTTGTGCACTAGAAGCAAAGGATCTAAAAGTTAAATTTAGAAAAGTTTCATTTGCAATAACGTCAAAAGGAATAAAACACTTAGGGATAAGTTTAATGAAAGAAGTATAACAAATGGGAAGACGCTGCATGTTCATAGATTTGAAAATTTTGTGTCATTAAGATGGCAGCCTCTCCAAATTCACCTACACATTCAGTAAAATTCCTCTGAAAATCCAGCAACTTGAACCTAACATTCATGTGATAATTGAACACATCCAGAATAGCTAAAACAGTCTTGAAAAAGAACAAAGAGGACTCATGCTTCCTACTTTGAAAACTTACTACAAAACTGTGGTAACTGCTATGGTCTGAATGTTCGTGTGTTCCCCACCCCCTGTTTATATGTTGAAATCCTAGCCCCCAAAAGGTGATGCTATTAGTAGGTGGGTAGGGACTTTGGAGTGTGCTTAAGTCCTGAGGGTAGAATCCTGATACTTGATGAGCGAGACTCCGGGGCAATCCCTAGCCCATCTGCCTGTCGTGTGTGTGAGTGCACAATGAGCAGCCTGCAATCTGGAAGAGAGCCTCACCCAGCCATGCACCCTGATCTTGGATTTTCATCCTCCCCCATTGAGAGATAAATGTTTGTTATTTGTAAGCCACCCAGTCTACAGTATTCTGTTATAGCAGCCTGAACAGACTAGGGCAGGAATCAGGACAGTGTGGTCACAGCACAGGGAGAGACAGGGAGATCAGTAGAATAGAATTGAGCGTCAAACTCTCACGTTTACAGGAAATTGTTTTTCAGCCAGCATGTCGGTCAATGGGGAAAGAACAGTCTTTCCAGCAATGGTGCTGGTACAGTTGCGTATCTGTTTACCTGCAAAGGAATGAATTTGGGCCCCCTCTCACCTTACACACAAAAATGAGCTCAAAATAGATCCTAGACCTAAATATTTATTTAAGAGTAATGTAACAGTAATTTAAGAGTAGTTTGAGTAGCTGATAGTATAAAAAAGCTAAAAGCATAAAACTCTAAGAAGAAAATACAGGACTAAATCTTTAAAACCTTTGATAAGGCAAAGCTTTTTTAGACATATCAACAAAGCACAAGCAACTAAAGAAAATAGATAAATTGGACTTCAACAAGAAAGTGAAAAGACAGCCCACAGAATGGGGGCATATTTGTAAATCTGATAAGCATATTTTGTCTTTAGATAAAAAGGCAAATAACCAATTAAAAATTGGTGAAAACATCTAAATAGAAATTTCTTCAGAACAATGTAAGCTCATGAAAAATGCTCCAAGTCTGTAGAGAAATGCAAGTTGAAACCTCAGATGTCAAACCAGAGACAGATAATAACACGTGTTGTCGAGGAGGCAGGGAAATCAGAGCTCTCCTGCCCTGTGGGGGCAGGAGACTGTGCTGCGGGACTGACGGCCCCGCAGTGCTGACGGGCCATCGCTCCTCTGCTCTGCGCCCGGGTTTGTGGGAGAAGTCAAGCCGTGTGTCTGCACAACAGCTTGTACAACAGCGTCGTGCGTGGCGTCCAGAGAAGGAAACAACCCCGGTGTCCGCCCGTTGGTAAATCAGTAAGAAAATGTGGTGTGTTCGTACAGCGGAATGTTACTCAGTTATGAACAGGCAGGGATTCACACTGCAGCATGGATGGACTTTAAAGACATGCTGAGTGAAAGAAGGCAGTCACAAAATACCATGAGCTCTCTGGTTCCATTTGTTACATATGAAAGGTTCAGGATAGGCCAGTCCACGGAGACCCAAAGTACAGTAGATGAAGGGCTGCTTTGCACTGGCGGGATTTGAGGTGAAATGATTTTGGCCGCCAGTAGGTATGGGATTTCTCCGGGGGATGATGAAAAAGTTCTGAAACTGACCGTGGTGGTGGTTGTTCAGTCCTGTGAGTATACTAAAAACCACTGAATTATATGTATTAAGTGGATGGATTTTGTGTTCTATGAATTATATCTTGATAAAGCTATTATTATATAAACTATGTTTTTTATTTAATTTATAAATATTATATAAAAAGTGAAAAAGTTGCAGAACAATATATATTATATGAATATATTTTCTAAATAATATATAAAAGTTCATAACAAAACACATTATTCTTTAAAAGTTAGCAAAATTTGTGAAGCAGTGTAAAAGAGACATTGGAATATATTCCCTTGACATAGTAGCTTTAATCATGTAACAGATTTGGTGACAGAATTTCTTAACAGTAATTGATACCACCTCATGAATAAGAGAATAATAGTAGCATTTATTGCTATTTCTATATGCCAACATTTTGCTAAATTCTTAGCATACACACTGTCATTTGTCTTTCACAACACCTAATGATGGCCCAACATACCAAAGTTTATTTTCATTTACAAAATTGTATCATTTATCGGAATATGAAAAGTGCTAGTTTCGTTTTTTGTTGTTGACAATAGATAAAAAAGCCCTGGCTGGTGTGGCTCAGTGGATTGAGTGCCAGTTTGTGAACCAAAGGGTCGCCGGTTTGATCCCAGTCAGGGCACATGGCTGGGTTGCAGGCCAGGTTCCCAATAGCGGGTGCACGGGAGGCAACCACATATTAATGTTTCTCTCCTCTTTCCCCTCCCTTCCCCTCTCTAAAGATAAATGAATAAAATCTTTAAAAGAAAAACAGTAGCTAAAAAGGTAAATACCGTAGGACTTAATTTGTATTTGCATTTATGTGATCTTAAGCATTTATAAGAGCATATTAATAGATCTATCTGTACATCTTTAAGTAAGATTTTAAGTTTTAACTAAAACATTTTGGTTGCTATAGTTGATTCCCGGCTGGAGGAGAAAACACTTTTTAATTACTTGACAATTTTTTGCTTACTGTAGCACTAAATTTAAAGGGCAATTGTTAACAAAGATAATTTTTAGAATTTTTTCCATTGTAGACATAGACTATTGTCTCACTGAGCTTGGGCAGCTATAACAGAATACCATAGACTAGATGGCTTAAACAATAAACATTTATTTATTTCTCACAGTTCCGGAGGCCGGAAAGCCTCAGATTCAGGAGCCAGCAGAGCTGGTTCTTGGTCTGGGGCCTCTCCTTGGCCTGTTGACGCCCTCCTTGCAGCGTCCCCTCACGGGGAGGGCTGGGCGAGAGCAAGCTCTGTGGTCTGGTCTTACAAAGACCCACTCTCAGGACCTCATGGAAACCTACGCCCCTCCCAAAGCCCCCTACCTCCAACTCCTATCACACTGGATAGGGTTTCAACATGTGAATGAGGGGGAGGGGGACAAAGTTTAGTCCATAGCAGCTAGCTGTGGTGAAAATCTTGTTCATAGATGCTAACCCTAGCATTTTTGTTTGTTTTTAGTGTTATGTGCCAAGAACCTTGCAAAGAAAGACTTCTTCAGTAAGTAAACACCTGTTTTTGCTCTTACAATATTAGTATTTTCACATTTCTGAACTTTAAACCTGTCAAAAATGATAGGGTGTGTTCTCCTAGACTCCTGTCGTCACTCAACAAGAGGAGCCTGTGGCTTGACCAGGCCCCCGGCGGACTGCCGCATGGCCCCCCCGCCCCCCCCCTCTCCGGAGCTCCCGGCGAGAGTGTGTAACTCACACGGGAGAAACCGTCTCGCTCATGCCCTGCTTGGCCACGCCCTGTTTCCTCTGCCTGCCCGTTGGTGCATGGCTGTGTGCTGGACCATGTGGTCAGCTTAAATACAGATGGGGCACTTCTATAAAATAGCCGGTGTAATAAAATTGTTGGCCAAATTTCATGAATTAAATTGCATTTCCAAAGCCTGGTAATGAAAGGAATTGTAAAAAAATAGAGGATCCTTTTCTAAAGAGAGGAGTCATCCCTAAACTCAAGACTTGCACCTACTCTCAAGTGGGTGCGGCAGCTTGGAACTCTTCACCCCGTCCGGAGCCTCCTGCAGAGGGCTCACTGCCGAATTCGTACTCACACGTTCCAGGGGAGGAAGCAGGGGCTCCCAGGCTTCACTCAGGGAGCCGAGGCGTGGCCCCCACCAGGTCTGTCTCTGAAACCCTGTTGGCCCTCTCTCTGACCTTATAAACCATCTGATTCATTTAGGGACTTAACTATACTACTTGCTTCCAGAGATGAAATAGATGAAGCCAGTAAACAAGATTTCTCAGTGTGACTTGTTTAAGGAGTATAAGCACAGTTAATTGTAGACACCTTGTCCTCCATTTAATCAGCCACACTTAGTGATGATCAAAAATGGGAATTGCAGTGTGCGCCTATTTACCTAGTTTTTTTTTTAAAGCCCAGTTTGCTTTTCCAGCCTCTAAAACTCTGAGAGCCATGTTACACTGGGTTGCCTTTCTTAGAAAGCGATCAAAGTAGATAAAAATGTCCTTAAATTAGAAGGAGGAAATCTACCAGGATAATCCTCTTTACCAACGTAGAGGACCGTGACGCTCTATGGTCTCACCCGGGGGTGGCTGTCCCCTCTTCTCCAGGACTCCCCGACCCCTTCGCGAAGGTCGTGGTGGATGGATCTGGGCAGTGCCACTCGACGGACACCGTGAAGAACACGCTGGACCCCAAGTGGAACCAGCACTACGACCTGTGAGTGGCGCGTCCTGTGAGCCGTCGGGGGCGGCAGGGGAGCCCGTCTCGGGATGCTTTTATGGAATCATTAAATGATTTCAAGGAATCATTTCCTTTTTTTAAAAAGGATTTCCAACTTGTTATTGATAGCAAAAGTTAGATGGTCAAGTAAATACTGCCCACTTTTTAGAATCCATATACTTGGGAGTTCTTGTGTTTGACATTTTATAGATGGTTATGGTTTGCTCCTGAAATGGTGATCTTTTGCCACTTTCCAGTCTGCTGGCCATTCTAACGGGAAAAAGGGGCCACGGCTGGGTCGTCTGTGTGCTGCCTTCCTTGTTTGTTTTTTCAGTGAAACCCTAAATCCAGGTTTGGATTTTTCACTTTAAAAAATACATTATCATACATACTTACTATGCAAATACATATTGCATGTATTTCTGTTGCCTTTTAAATTCTGTTTTCTAGTACAGATGTATTTTCCTTAAGAGACTATATACTTTGGTATGATTGAGTGTATATAAATCTATGACCATCAGGCAGTTTCTTGTACTTGTTCACAAAACTGATTTACTTTGAAAATCTCTATTTTATGTGCACCTATGTTTTCATGTCCCTGTTAGGAAATTTTTGTCCAAGTAATACTGCATGATTATTGGTTTTTTATTAACCAGATGGTACTGGATTTGGGTGGGATTTTTACCAGTTGGATTCTAAAACCCACTTTCAGTTACACCGCAGCACTGCAAGGGGCCTGGGGATGGCTGTCGGTTCTGGTCCAGAGCTGCCCTCTGCGGCTGACCTGCACCGAGAGTGCGGGGGCGGGGGTAATGTCTGAGCTAGTGCCCGCTGGGGTTCTGTGGGTGGATCTGTGGTTTATAGGCAGTCCTCTGTTGTAAACCTGTGCTCGGCAGTAAGCCTGCCCTGGCCAGGTGGCGCAGTCGGTTGGAGCGCCATCCTGTGCCCAAAGGTTGGGGGTTCAGTTGCTGGTCAGGGCATGTAGATGCCACCCCCGCCCGGGGAGGGTGTGGAGGGCAACCAATGGATGTTTCTCTCTCTCCAGCCCTCTCCCTCACTCCTCCCCCTCCCTTCCTCTCTCTAAAATCAATAGGCATCTCCTCAGGCAAGGGTTAAAAAAAACTAGTAAACCTAACATTGCTGGGAATTTATGGATCATGTCATTGCCCTTTGGATCTAATAAAATATAGCAGATCTCTGTTACAAGATTATTACTTTATGTGGTTATCTGTGTTTACTTCTTAGGTAACTGGTTATAGTTCTTTTCCCAGCCTGTTGACATCAGCAGACATACATTTATTGAGTACCTGCTACATGTGGTATATAGAACCAGCATTGTTTTAAAAGGGTTCCTCTGTATGAACAAGTCAATAGGTAAAACCTCAGCGGGCTCTCACAGTTCAGAAGCTCAATGAGAAATGCACTGTATGTTGTTTTTAGATATGTTGGGAAAAGCGATTCTATAACCATCAGCGTGTGGAACCACAAGAAGATCCACAAGAAGCAGGGGGCCGGCTTCCTGGGCTGTGTGCGGCTGCTCTCCAACGCCGTCAGCAGGCTCAAGGACACTGGGTGTAAGCGCTTTCCTGCCCCTTAATGCAGCTGAAGAAGGCTTATCAGGAGTCGTTTTTTTCTTTTGATGCTGAATGCAGAATTCTGCCCTCTCCCCTGGTTCACGTTTCCCTGGGTTAAGTTCTGAATTGTTTGTTTGCAGACCAGCGTTTGGATCTATGCAAACTAAACCCCTCAGATACTGACGCAGTTCGCGGCCAAATAGTGGGTAAGAGCTTTCTCCTCTGTACAAAGAGATGCTTTTGCAGAACGTGACACTCAGCTCTCATCACCGAGAAAACTCACACAAGCACTGACACGGTGACCTACTTCGAAGGACAGGCCACACTTGGGGGCCACTTCCTCAGCACTGAGAAGTTTGCTCTTGTGTGGTTTTTATTATTTTATCTAATTCTCTTCAACCTGTCGTTCAGTTTAAAATGAGTTGAGTTTAAAATGCCTCAGGAACGACAGGATTTAGAGTTATAATTTTAAATGTCCTGTTAATCATCACAGAATGGACAATTAACTTGTCATTCATTGTGTTACCCAGAGGTAGACGATAAGAATGGTGGCCATTTATGCAAGAGTTGAGAAATAATTTTTTCAGGAAAACCCATCAGATATATAAAAAGCAAAACTGATTTCTGAAGACTTCTGTGTAATATGATTTTACAGAGTTAGAGGACTGAACGATTTAGAATGGACAGATAAAATGTGCTGATGTTACAGGGGTCGCCTGGCGCCATCCTCTTGGAAGTGATTTATCTGTTGAGGAGCCCATTGTATTATCCTCCCAGTTTTTATCGGCATTTTAGGGTGACTCTGAAATGTTGTGTGCTGGTCGTGTGTGTTGCGAGGAATCAGGAAAATGCAGCATCTCAGCTGCACACCAGAGTGACCCCGAGTCTCTTAGGTCTTGTCTCGTGCAGACTTGACCCAAGATAAGTGAGGAGTGAGTGTGCCCTAAAAGCCATCACAGTGAAAAGCTCACTGAGTGCTTCTCTGTTTGTGATGTCTTCTTTTGTTTGTGGAGGGAAAAATGAATAATGGAATAATTTTATAAATGTCTTTGTTATTCATAGTAGCAACCAAGAATAAAACACTTGGATTCCTCTAGACTTTGCAATTATGAAAGGGCTCTCTGTGTCCTTATTAAACATAAGGCAAATCTCCATAAAAAATAAGGCAACTTAGAGGAAGTGGACATTGTGTTCTGTCATATTTACAGAGTGTGTGAAAAACGTAGCACTTCATTCTGCTCCACATGTACTGGGAACTTTCCAGGCAGTATGTGGTGATATGTAGCTACTGGAATAACATGCTTCCTGTTTGAGAGCTTCGGAATGTATGTGTGTGTGTATGTGCACATGCCTCGCTTTCAAAAAACAATATTGTGCACCAATCACGCATTCTCAATGGCTCACTGTAATGATAGCCGTATAAAACGTCCCTGGATTTTAATGCAAGGTGCTCTTTTCTGTTGTAGTCAGTTTACAGACGCGAGACAGAATAGGCACTGGCGGGTCTGTGGTGGACTGCAGAGGACTGTTAGAGAATGAAGGGTACGTATCCCTGGGGGTCGCCCGCCCAGCCCTCGGGGCCATGGCTGCCGCGCTCCGCGCATGTCTTTCCTGCCTCTTCCCGTGCTCGTGCTCCAGATGCAGGAAGGGGCTTTGGGATGAAACTGGCATCTGTTCCCTTGTTTGTAAAGGAAGCTGTGAGGACGGGTGGGGTTGTGCCCAGAAGGCTCAGGATCCCATTTAAAGAGGTTCCCGCTGGACACAGATGGACCAGTTTGAGCATCAGTGAGAATTGTGACCAGTGGGTTGGTGCACGTCAGATCCGCTAACGAGTGTCATGTGTTCATTGTGACACAGGGAGAGGAAAAACCCTAAAACTCCCATTGGTCACTCTCACAATTTTGTGATCTCCAGTGAGTGAACAAAGCTGGGTGATAATTGTGGGTAATCCGACATTTCCTCTTGGAGATCCGGGGGACAGGAGAATGTGTTGCCCAATCCCAAGGGGATGCAGCCAGCACCAACTGAAAGGGGCCCTTAGTAGAGGGTAGAAGACAGCCCAGTGTCTTCTCCAACATGTGCTAGAAAAATAAGCAGCTCACGAGGAAGGAAGAGAACACAGGAGTCAATCATTAAAGCTGTGAGAGGCAAAGCCGCTGAATGCCAGGTGTGGGCCTCCCTTGGATCCCAACTGAGGCAATTGACTGGGGATTTGGACACTGACTGGTGTTCGACGATCTTTAAGTCACTGATGTGCATTTCTGAGGCAGGACGATGGAAGAAGTCTTTATCTTCTAGAGCTGTGTGCTGGACAACTTCAGGGCCCGAGCGGCAGCTGTTGGGGCCGGTTTCAGAAGCATTGCTTGTAAGGGAGAGCGGCCTGTTAGGGTGGATCGTCTTCACGGTTGCCCAGGAGGTGAAGAAGGTTATTGAAAGTCATTGCAACATTTTATGCAAGCAGGGGTTTTATTAAAGAGGAAAATAAAAAGGAACGTGGAGTATTTGACTTTGACTTTAAATAAGGAGAAATCAGATCTCACTTCACGAGCTCCTTAGAGCCCAAGGATGGTCTTTGCAGTCAGTCTGCTCTCCCCGGGGGTGAAATCCCGAGGGTGCTTCGATGGCACTTCACCTGTGCCTCCCTTCTGCCACTGGTTCCCGTGAAAAAGTCTTTCTATGTAAATAGGGTGGGATGGATTTAAGAAGCTAAGCACTTGGGACACTGTAAATTGTTGAAGAGAAGCAGAATAAACGGTTGGGGGAGCCCTGAGCTGAAAGGCCAGGGCCGTCCTCTGCTGGCGTGCCCACGCGTGCTGTGCCCTGCCCCTTTCAGGACCGTGTGCGAGGACTCGGGGCCTGGACGGCCGCTCAGCTGCTTCATGGAGGAGCCCGCCCCCTACACGGACGGCACTGGTGCTGCTGCCGGGGGTGGGAACTGCAGGTTCGGGGAGTCCCCGAGTCAAGATCAAAGACTGCAGGCACAGCGACTTCGAAACCCTGAGATCCGCGGGTCCCTCCAGACACCACAGAACCGACCTCACGGCCACCAGTCACCAGAGCTGCCCGAGGGTTACGGTGAGAGAACCCGCCTGCTCTCCTGAGTGTACTCTGAGGTTTCGGAGAGCCGTGACCCTGCAGGCCCTAACGGGTACCTGCGGGGCTGTGTGTGTGATGGCTGTGTCAGTGTAGAGATGCGTGACCAGAGAAAGGTGGTCGAGGTGGGAAAAGATAAATCTTGTTCATCACGAGTTAGTCAGCAGTTGCACTAGTCCCCCAGTTTAGCAGTTGTGCGGACATTTTAGGCAGGTGCATGTCCAGGAAGATCAGGACGGTGTTTGGGTTGAGGGCCGTGTGGTGCTCCGTGGTTTGACTGTGGGGAGGGGACAGGATGGGGAAGAGTGGAAGGAAGAGGTCACTGGAGAGGTCGTTGGACAAGCAGAGGGAGAGCCTAATGAGGGAGGAATGTGGGGTGGGTGTGGCAGATCACACCCGAAGGGAGAGCACGTGCAGAGGTCAAGGTGAGGCGGGTGCCGTGGTGGGGGATACACAAGCCGCAGCCAGTCCAGGGCTCTGGCTGACAAGAGCACTGCTGCTGTGTGAACCGGAGGGAGGAAGACAGGCCCAAACGCTTGCGTGGGGTTTGCGACCCCACTGCCCTTCCCATCCCTTATCTGCGTGATTTTAAACTGTTGAAAGGAAGCTTCGACTCCGTGCTCAGAGGACTGATGCAAAACTCTCCTTGGGATTGAATGTAACTAATTGTAGCCCCCACTTTCTTGTACAGAACAAAGAACAACAGTGCAGGGGCAGGTTTACTTTTTGCACACGCAGACTGGAGTTAGCACGTGGCACGACCCCCGGATACCAAGGTAGGTTTCTCAAATGCGCGCCAAGGCCAGTTTTCCAGCGGTTGCCTGTGCACCCCAGCCCCGCCTGGGCCCCTCAGGGTGGAGGATGTGAGCTTGGATGTGAGGCAGCGCGGGGAGGCCTGCCGCAGGGTCTGGCCTCGGGCTCTCTGGGTGCGTCCCAGCTCTGCCGCCGCCTCCAGGCCCTCCCCCAGGTCAGGCGGCAGCTCCTGGCACCAGAGCCCTTTAGAAAGCAGTCCTGAATCTGGAAACCAGGCCACAGGACCCCAAAAGGTCTCCCCTCTTCAAGATGTGTCTCAGTTTTTAAACCACAAATATCGCTGGATGAAACGATACGGCATCTGGGATTTCCTCAAATGCTTGGGGTGGGGCAGTGAACTGAGGGGCATGCCTGAAACAGGCTGATGATCGTGTGATAATCAAAGCTGATTGTTCACTGTGCTTTCTCTACCTTTTTATATGCTTAACTTTTCCGTAATAAAGTGTTAAAAAGGAAATACAAAGCCTCTGCCTCCCCTTCTGTCTTCTCCTGTACTGTCCCTACTGCCTCAGCCCCTGGTGGGGGACGCTCGGGGGCGGCAGGAAGCCTTTCTGTACGACTCCTTCCAGGAGGCCACGCACCTGAGCCGAGGTCAGAGAGCGCCTCACCCACCCCACGACCGAGTGCTGTTTCTCTTTGCTCTTCTTTACATTTTTTAAAATTTAGAATAGCATTACTACCTAATAACATTTTTATTAATGCTCATTTTCTTTTTATTCATAATTTGTTTCATCTGAGAACAGGCCTCCTGCCTTTGATTTTCCAGCCTGTGTCGAAGTTAAGATTCGGCACCTACGATTAGAATGGAACTCCTGCGTGCAGGTGGATTAGGTGTCTCTTCAGTCCCCATAGTCCGAAACGCCAGGCTTCTGTGCTGATTAGACAGGCACCTTGGTCACTAGTGCTGTGCTCCCAGATGGGCCACATTGAAGTAATCAGTCAGGAGGCTGAAATTAGAAACAGTCACTTAGCAAAGCCGAGTAACGAATGGGAGTGCCTCTCCCTAGCGCAGCGGTTTAGAACTGCTAGACACCGAAGGCCAGGTCCTGTGCCTCCGCCCCATCAGCGTTAGAGGCCGTGTGCTGTCTGGGGCTTTCCACTCAGGAAGGTGCCCTTCTGGCTCTTTCTGGGCGGGTGGGGGGGCAGCAGCCTTCCGCGCTGCCTCCTGGCCGGCCGCCCTGCCCGCCGCGCCACGGGAAGTGCTGCTCCCTCAGGTGCTCACAGGCGCTGAGAGCTTCGTTTTTATCTGGCGGGTTTTGCTGCCACTTGTAGCACAGACGCCTGGGTTCAGTGAGAGTTTGGGGTAAGTAGCACTGTGACTGTCCCTCTTAGCAGGGCTGGGACCTGGCCACGTTGATAGGGACTCCCGTGGTTCGTCTTGCTGAAGTTTTCGCCTCCATACTCAGATGGACAAACCTCCCGTATCTTCCGCTTTGGCAGAGACCTTAATAGTGTGAATTGTGATGAGCTTGGACCGCTGCCGCCGGGCTGGGAAGTCAGAAGTACGGTTTCTGGGAGGATCTACTTTGTAGACCACAATAACCGAACCACTCAGTTTACAGACCCAAGGTTACACCACATCATGAAGTAAGACTTTCCACCGTCTTTGTTGACTTCTTACATTTATTGTTTAGTGTTTTCTACTGATATTTTTCTTAATTTATCTACTGTATTGTTTGTTAGTGGAGAATAAGCACAAGCCAACTCTGGTAATTGTTCGGTGGGCAGTTGCATGTTTAACCCCCGAGGCAGCCGGAGCAGCACCGAAGCCCCGTCTCGCTGCCCTTGCCGCCCTCTTGGCGCCCGCAGCCAAAGTGAAAGTCCACGGGAGGCAGGGCGAGGCAGGGGCACTAGTGCAGCTTCCCCTCGCAGCCCTGTGGTGGGACTCTTGGCCCTTGAGTGAGAGGAGGAGTGTGAGGTGCCCTCAGTGCCCACTCACCCCCACCGAGGAGGGCCACCACAGCCAGCCCCTCTTCCCGCGCTTGTCGCTCCTGACGACGGGGACTTGGGCATCATCTTGGCTCCCACGGCGTGCCCCAGGTGTGTTCTCGGAACACGAGCGCCCCCGTGGCTCTTCCCACTGACAGCTGACGCTAGCAGCAAGACTCGAATGAGACAAATGCCGTTTCGTCCCGCAGGTGGTCCTAGTCCTTTTCTTTCACGGAAATTTCCCTTTAACGGGTGGGCATGGCAGTCCGTTGGTTCTGAGAATGAGGACAGGTGACCCTCGGATTTCACTGAGCTGTTGACTCTCCTGCCCCCGTCCACTGCAGTCTGCTTTTAAAAGGTTCTCGTCAGCTCCATTTAACGCTGTCCACTGAGGCACATCCCCCAGTGCATTGGTCAGTCCCCGGAGCAGAGCAGTGACTGACAGCAGCTGCTGTCCCAGCGAGGGCAGTGAGGGCAGCGACTGCTGGGGAGTGGGGCCGTGCCCGCGCTGTTCCCTAGACCTGTGTTCGGGCTGATGGTGCTCACCAGCAGTGATTGCCTATCTGTGCATCAGAGAGACACCTGTTGGGAGCTCTGTGAGACGTGCCCTCTTCTTGCTCCCCTTGGTGTGGGGGTTGTGCAGGCAGCCTCTTGGCCGCTGCTTTCGGAGTGACTTGGATGCTCTGTCTTTCTCAAGTCACCAGTGCCAACTCAAGGAGCCCAGCCAGCCGCTGCCACTGCCCAGCGAGGGCTCCATGGAGGACGAGGAGCTTCCTGCGCAGAGGTACGAGAGGGACCTGGTTCAGAAGCTGAAGGTCCTTAGGCACGAGCTGTCGCTGCAGCAGCCTCAGGCTGGCCACTGCCGCATCGAAGTCTCCAGAGAGGAGATATTTGAGGTACAGTTTCTCAGGTGCTCGAAGGGGCTGCTCCATAAGCGGTTCTGCGTTTCAGCGAGTCTTCCGTTCTGTTTGCTGTTTCCGGTGTTGGGTTTGTTGCTCTGTGAGATGCAGGGTTTTGTCAGGACCTTGCCCATGTAGTGAGGGAACTGTGTTTCCCCCGTGGTAAAAATGTAAAATCTCAGATGGTGTCTGAGGGGAAAACCTGGAGATGTACCCAGAAAGTGCAGCTAAGTCCTTTCTGTAAACCGCTCACCCACGTCATGCCGGTCATCGGTCCCCACAGTCTGCCATGCCCCAGAGCCAACCGTTCCCTCTGCTCGGCCTCACACGATTGAGTGGCACTGCCTCCTGCAGCTCAGTGGCCAAGCTGCCTGTTGTCGTCTCTGAGGGAAACAGGGAGACCAGATGGTTCCTGGCAGTGCCCTTATGCAGTTCCTCTGGGATCAGGGTCCCTGCACAGGCAGGACCCTCTTGCAGACAGGGCCCCTGTCTAAAGGCCATGGTTGTGAGGTAGAGTCCCCGCTGTGTGGGGCAGCAGCCGGCGGGCTCTGTGGGATCCCTGGCAGGTGTGACCTGTCCCTGGGGAAGGGGAGTGGATGAGAACTGAGCGCAGGCTCTCCCTGGCTCGTAGCCCCCGAGGGAGGCTGGGTGCTGGCCGCAGAGAACATGGCTTCTCCCCTCGCAGAGGCCAGGCCCAGTGCCCACGGGCAGCCAGGGTTGGACGAGTGGGTCCCCCAATGTGCCGGGTGAAGCTGTCTTAGATGGTTGCCAGAGTTAGAAGAGAGCTGAGCTATTGACATTTTGCTGCCAGACCATTTCCACTCAACCTCCTCTTTCCCTCTTGGGATGGCAGAGTTGGAGTTACATTAAATGTACAGCGGGGAAAGATTCTGAAGTGCCCTGTGAGCTGGAAAATCTGCAAACGCTCAGCCAGCTCTACTCCGCACGCTGACTCTCTGGGAGCGTCGGGCCGACCACGTGTTTTCCGCATTTTGGGTTAGCTGCTCTGCGTTTCACACAAGCCCTTTCTTGCTTTGGACTCGGTGGGAGTTGTGCGATTTTTCACTTCAGATGTGAAAACAGGCGCGGGGGCTTTCAGCCTTCACTCCCTAGTGCTGTCTTCGTTTGGGCCGAAACGCACACCGTGAGCACAGCACACGCTGGAGTTGCCTCCTGTGGGAAGCCCGCTCCAGTGAGGGGGCCGGCCCTGGAGTCACGGGCGTGCGTGCGGACAGCACGCCTGCATTTTGTTGGGGTTTGTGAACCAGAAACTTGGGGGGAACGTCGATGGGTGTGGGGTTCAAAGGTAGGTCTGCAGTCGTGAGGAAGCAGAACACAGCGCTTATTCTCGCATTTTCACTTCTTAATTACTGAGTTTTCTGTATGACCCCCTGTAAACCTACTTTTGCCCCATGCTATGTAAACATTCTGAAAAGAAACCAGGTAGAACTTGGCTTTGAATGAACGTTTATTTTGAATCAGGCTCCATTATCAGTGCCCTTTCTTTTTTATTACATTAAGAGTAAGAAAAGCTCTTCTCTCTGAAACTGTCACTTTGACATGCAGGAGTCTTATCGCCAGATAATGAAGATGCGACCGAAAGACTTGAAAAAGCGACTGATGGTGAAGTTCCGAGGGGAAGAAGGTTTGGATTATGGTGGCGTGGCGAGGTGAGACGCTGATTTGCTCACCTGTGCCCTGTGTGGACTCTGTAGCTGTGGTGAAGTATTGACAGAAAGAAGGCGGTTGCCACCTTCCTTCTGTGCTCGCCTTGGAACGGCCAGGGCTTCGGTGCCGCCCTCAGCGTGCTCCCTAGAACTTTAGACAGTGTGCCTGGCAGTGGCGGCATCTGGCTGTGACCCATCAGAATGCCCATGGCCCTCGCCACTCACTTACTTTTTATAGAGTGAGGGTCACGCTTCCATGCGTAGCCCCATCTTCCTCCGGAACCACGGACCCCGAACCACGGAGGGCCCGCTCCTGATGGTAGCAGGGCGGCTGCGGGCCTGGGAGAAGGCATTTGTGCATTGCATATGTGTCAAAGGAATTTTTAAAAATGAAACCTTGCTCAAAATAATTTACTGACATAACTTTTTAAAATGGGTTATATAATAATGAAAAGCTTTTATTTCCTGTTTTACCTCTTGGCACCTTTAAGATAATACTGTTTTTGCTCTTTAACTGTTTAATCTAATAGATATCTTTGTATCACCAAATTGATCAAATTCAGATATCTATCGATTTCATGGCTTATGGTTACAGACACAGGTGAACTGGATGGACAGTGATTGTATTATGGATTGAACACTCTCACTTCCCTGTTTAGTAATATCCATACTTTTAGACCTTCTCAGTTGTCATCTTTGTAACTTTGCATAATGTGTTTGCCCTGACTTTTTGGTTCATCAGCTGGAGGCATTGTCTCTTGACCTCTTATTTTCCTAAGAAAAAGGTAGTAATTAATACCCCTGACTTCCCCTTCAGCATACCTTCTACCATTTCTGTCTCACCTTCTGTCACCTGTGATTATTACTTGTAAAATGTCAAGGTTAAGATTTATATTCTGGCCCTGACTGGTGTGGCTCAGTGGACTGAGCGTTGGCCTGTGAACCTAATGGTCACTGGTTTGATTCCCAGTCAGGGTACATGCCTGGGTTACAGGCCAGATCCCCAGTGGGGGGTGTGGGAGAGGCGACCACACATTGATGTTTCTCTCCCTCTCTTTCTCCCTCCTTTTTTGCTCTCTAAAAATAATTAAATCTTAAAAAAAAGATTTATATTCTGTTTTGCATCCAAAACTAAGTATCTCATGTTTTCCTGCCTTTTATTTTTAAGAATTAAAAATCAATACACATTTCCGCGCTGCGGGCCTTTCTCTACATCAGTGGCCACACCCTCAAGGAGATTTCAATTCTCTTGTCACTCCTCCTATTCTCTCTTTTCCCTTACAAATCCTCACACAGGAATATGTTCAGTGGCTTTAGAGGGGAGAAGGGAGAGGGGCAGAGACATCACCTGGTTGCCTCCTGTACGTGCCCCAACTTGGGATCGAACGCGCAGCCTTTCGCTGTGCAGCATGGCACTCTGGCCAGCTGAGCCGCCTGGCCCGGGCTCCTCAGCCGTGCTCTCTGTCGGACCTCCAGCCTCACTTCCCCCAGCACTGCTCTGAGCTGCTGGCTTTGCCTTTTTAACAGAAGAGTCTCTCCTCAGCACCAGCAAACACCCCGCCAGCCTGGGTCTGCGCCCACGGGCTCGCCTTGCCTGCCGTGGCCCTGGACAGCCCGGCATGGTCCTGTTCCAGGGCAGCCACCCGGCACAGTGCACCCCAGCCCCTTGCTTCTACTCTCTTTTCCCACACACCTCCTGTCTTCAAAACCTCCTTTTCTCTTGGCCCAGTCTCATCCACATACGGATGTGCTGCAACGACTCTCTCCTTGAAAGAAGCCAACGTGCCCTCCATACCTTCCCTGGACACCATGTCCCCTTCCTGTCTGAGCTATAAGAGGGCAATAAAGACGATAAAGCAAAGACAGTTTGAACTTCCAGGACAAACAAAAATGTGTCTGAGATGCGTAGCTCTCTGTCACAGCCCCATGTCTCTGTCCTCTGTGTGGCAGAACCCTCCGAGGAGCCGTGTGCACTCCTGCTCCCGCTCCCACACCTCCACTCTGCCTTGAACCTGTTCTGCATGACCCGTCTGCCCTTTGCAGCTCTTTGGGTCCGGGCATCCACGAACCCCATCTCCCCGGACCCACTGGTGTCTCCTGAGCCTCTGTCCCTCCTGGTCTGTCAGTGGCGCTCACTTCCTGCTTCTCCAAACAGCTCGTGCACTTGCCAGTTGAATTCCCCCTCAAACATCGCAGTCCTGATTTTCCCTCTGTCTCTCCCCCAGGCCTTCCCTTCCTTCCTTTGACCCTCGGCGTGCCTCCCAGCTCAGTCCTGAGTGGGGGCCCTCTGTGCACCTGGGTGCACCTGCTGTCCCTCGGCTTTCAGTGCTGTCTGCATGCTGGTGATGTGAGAATGTATCTCTTCCCTCAACCCCACCCTTGTTTACCCAGCTGCTGCTTGTCTCTCCTTGAGTATTTTTATTTTTATTAAATGTTTTATTTATTTGTCTTTAGAGGGGAAGGGAAGGAGAGAGCAAGAGAAACATCAATGTATGGTTGCCTGTCATGCATCCCTTGCTGGGAACTGGCCCCTGCCGGGAACTGGCCTGCAACCCAGGCATGTGCCCTGACTGGGAATCGAACCACGATTGTGTGGTTTGCAAGCCTGCGCTCAATCCACTAAGCCACACCAGCCAGTGGATCACTAGCCTGATTTACTTTTTTATAAATGATTTAATCCTTGCCCCATCCGGTGTGGCTCAGTTAGTTGAGTGTCATCCTCCAAAGCAAAAGTTTGCTCGTTGAATTCCCAGTCAAGGCACAGGCCTGGGTTGCCGGGTTGGGATTCCTGGGATTGATTCTTTGTGTCTGTCATCTTTTGGCTTTTCCATCCTTGCTCTTTCTCTACGCCCCCCTGCCCACCCCCACTTCCGGGAGATTTCCTCAACTTCTCTCCCAGTGCTTTGGCGCTTTTATCTTGTTTTTTAAATCACCATAGCTTATTTACTCATCAAATTTTATTGTGATAAACTATGAAGTGAAAGAATGAAGTGATATGTCTATCGTGTGACCGAATCTTCTTAAAGGAGAATTGCCCTATAGTTTGTATGCCCTTTAATCATAATGTTTATTCATTAACTTTCAAGTTTGGAGTCTCTGCCGTGTACTAGGAAGATAGCTGGGAGCACGGTGACGTGTTCTCTGCCCCCTGTGTCCTCTGCACCTGCTGTGGAAGGGGTTCCTAGTCTAATATGATTCAGGTGACAGAGAATTGCACAAGCCAGTGTGGGCCCCTGGGCCTGGTAGATGTGGCCAAGGAGGGCGCACAGCGTGTGCGGGCACATCACGGCGGCCCTGCCTCAGGCATCACAGTGCGGGAAACATAGGCCAGTCCTTGGCCCTGCAGCAGCTCCCTGAGCAAAATTATGTCCCAATAAGCATCACAACATGGCCTCATTTGGTTTCTGGGCAGGGCTGAGATTTTTTTCTGCAGCCGAAAGAACCGAGAAGAAAAAAGTCCCGACGTGTCTTCCGGTCCTAGAACAGAACCACCCCTCTAACCCCCCCAGCTGTCTCCCCTGCACCCCACCCTCTGCTGCCGCTTGGTCATTCTGAGCCGTCTGGGATGAGGGTGTGTGAAAAGCCTGTGTTTTCCAGACCAAGCCCACATGGGTGCTGCCGTCCACGGGAAGTGCTTCTCCTCCCAAGATCGCCCTGAGTTTCTCCCTCGGTCTCCCCAGTCTTGATTCTAGAGGCCCCCCCATTCGGCAGACCTGAGTTCCATCTGCCCGCGGCAGTGCGTTCTGTTTCCAGGCCCACGTGGGCTCTCAGTCCCTTCCTTCCAGGTGCAGACCTTGCCACGTAGTCATCGGCGTCTGTGCTGGCCTCGTAGATCGGACCACTCCCATGCCCGCACTGTTTCCTTTACAGTCTCAGGATGTCTCAAGAGTTCAGTGTCTCAGACTGTTTCAGTCTGCCTTTATTTCTGTGCATGGCTGGTATTTTATAGTCCTAGGCACACATGTGAGTAGCCTGGTTTGGTAGGAGCTCTATTCTTCTGCATTTTTCATGTTACTGAGTCTTGCACATGCCGATGGGCCAGGTGGCTTCCTTGAGTCACTCCGTGCCCAGGTGGTAGGAGCTGCGGACCCCATCTCTGCCTCCTCCGGTTGGACCTTGTGCTGCTGGGTCAGCCCTCCGGTTCCTCTTCAGGCCCAATGGGAGCACGCCTGTCTGGACAGGAGTGAGAGGCCTAAGTCACGTGTGTGCGTACTCACCCTTTACTCTCTGAGAGCTAGTCTGCACCCGTTTCCCAGAGTTCAGTTCCGAGTTGTTTCTGTTCTCTCCTCTGCCAGTGTAGCTCTTTGTTCCCTTCCCACTTCTAGAACATTCCTAGTGAGAATGTTTGCTTGTATTTTAGTCACTTCCTGTCTAGGCAGTTGCAGGTCCCTGTCTTCTCAACCCCAAACCCCTAGACTTGGGGGTGAATCAAAGGCCTGTCACTGGGAAACCTGCCTTTCTGGTCTGGAGGCTCTGCGGTGTCTAGAGTCTCGTCTGCCCACAGGGCCTTTCTAGTCTTTGGAGTTTGAGACGTTAGTTTGGTTCTGGCCTGATTGTTTTTTGTGAATTCTCAGTTTTCTTAGATTATTCGCATTTGTGCTTGTCCTTTGCAATTCTTTCTCAAGTCTCAATCTTTTCTATTTGAAAGAGTAAAGAAATCCAGGATAAAATTTGGGGCTGCTACTTTAATGAGATGTATCCCATCGAAAGGAGTTGGAACGGAAAGAGTGAAAGGTTGCAGATAGAACGGCCGTGGGTGTTTCGGTTCCCCACACCCGCGCCTCTCGCAGCCTGGCCACAGTGCTCAGAACGTACGGCTTCCGTTTAGAGCACTCTTTACATTTGTTTTTGATTTGGGTTTTTTAAAATAAGGAAATGATTCAAACATGAATTTAGAAAATAATTTCATTCTTACACACCCTATCCAGATTTTTAAATTCTTAGAATTAATATGTAAGTCTTAAACTAGCTTTTTAATTATAAACATGGTAAGTGTTAATGACAAAAAAAAGAGTTCAGTAGGACAAAAACTTATGGAAGGAAAAGACACTCTTAATCCCTACCTATCTAGACTGTGAAATATTTTCTCCTTGTTTAAACATTATTATATGTTACAATTGGTCAGAAACTTGGAAACTAGAAAGCAAAAGAAAGCAAACTAGAAAAAAATGAAAATGTTAATTCTCATTAGAATGAGCATGCTAATTCTCAAGTTAGCTACTGTCAACATGTTAGTGTAAGTCCTTTCCATTTTTTGTGTACTCTGCATGTTTTTTGTTTTGTGTGTGAGTGTACACACACTTTTAAAATAAAAGTAGGATCATACTGTTCTGAATTGCACTTCCATCAGTTATAACCACATCATTAACGTCATCACCTGGGCTTCTGATCCCTGCAAAGTAGCTGAGAAAACCCTGGCAAGTGACTCTGGTCAACCATGTCCTTTCCGAGTTCAGAGCTGTTGTATTTTGGCCAGAAAGACTTTCTGACACTCTCAGAACAAGCTTCCCCTTCTCTAGGCTGATGTTCCCAAGCTGCACAGACCGCACCCACACGGCCGGGGGTTTGTACCCGTGCTGGCCTCTGCCCCTCCGGTCCTTGTTATGATGCAGACCTAGAAATTCGAGCACGTGTAAAATGTTTTGTTTGTCGTTGCTGCTGTTCCTAGGGAGTGGCTCTATTTGCTGTGCCACGAGATGCTGAACCCGTACTACGGGCTCTTCCAGTACTCCACGGACAACATCTACACGCTGCAGATCAACCCGGACTCGTCCATCAACCCTGTAAGTCTGCGCGAGCGGAGAGGTCGGGCCTTCTTTCTAACGGGTTTCCGGTTTCGGCCTCGGCTTTGGGTATGCTCCCCGAGGACCGACTCGGGGTCTGCGGTACACAGAACACTGAGCAGTAGAGTGAGCGCTGGGTCCAGACGACTTCCATCTGAGTTCCTAGTGACGGGGCCACTGGGTGTGTCGTACTCATGGAGGAGGGGAGGGGACTCCGGGGCGACGCCCGCATCTGTCGTTCTGAGAAGCGGCTCATGCTGGCGAAGTCTGCCCTCCTCCCTGTCGAAGCCACATTATTCCCATAGTGGCCTCCTTGGCCAGCAGTGCTGCACTGGTAGCTGCTTGTCTTAGAGGAGAGCAAATGGGTGCAGGGGGCGACTGGCCAAGGTCGACTCACCTGCGGGGCTGTGTCCTGCGGCCACTCATTGCGGCCCAACTCCGCTCCGCAAGGCTTCAGGTGTGATGGAGCCGCCCCCTCAGGAAACTAGGCTGCGACTGGTCACCTGGTTATGGTTCCAACCTGAGAGTAGAGATGTGAGGCTCCCTCTTTAGTTCAAAACCGGACAGCTCTGGCCCTGGCCCGTGCAGCTCAGTTGGTTGGGCCTCGTCCCACAAAGTGAAAGGTCATGGTTCCATTCCCAGTCAGGGCACACACCTGGGTTGCAGGTTGGGTCTGTACAAGAGGCAACCGATTGATGTTTCTGTTGCACATTGATGTTTCTCTTGCTCTCTTTCTCCCTCCCTTTCCCTTTCTCTATAAATAAATAAATAAATAAAATCTTTTTTTTTTTTAAACAGAGAACTCTGGTTTTTAAGTGGTTCTTTTACTTGGATTGTTCATGCTTATTTTCCTATCTGTTCTTTACTCTCTCCTTTGATTTCCTTCTTCCCTGTGGGACTGGGGGGGTGGACAGAGGAAGAAGGGGAGTTGCCCTTTTCGGTTTATTTCTTCTCAGTGCAGTGGGAGGGGGAGTGCCACCCTGCGTGTGGGCTCGGGCCCACTCAGGGGCGGGGCTCGGTTTGGTCTCTGCTGTTGCCGTGTTAGAACTCTTTAACAATTTTTTGAATAAGGGGTTCTACATTTTCGTTTTGCACTGGGTCCCCCAAATTATGTAGCAGTTCTGAGGAAAAGGTGTTTGAACTAAGAGCAAATAAATTGTTCTATAGACTTACTGAGTGGAGCACTCCTTCCAAGAAGCGAGGAAGATGGTGGGCCAACCAACCAAACAACCGAGCGGACCCTTTCATTAAGTGAATCTGTGTTCTCTGGTGCCCCCTACAGGACCATCTGTCTTACTTCCACTTTGTGGGGCGCATCATGGGTCTGGCTGTGTTCCATGGACACTACATAAACGGGGGGTTCACGGTTCCCTTCTACAAGCAGCTACTGGGGAAACCCATCCAGCTCTCCGACTTGGAGTCGGTGGACCCCGAACTGCACAAGAGCTTAGTGTGGATTCTGTAAGTACTGACTCGCCATTTAGCGATGGAACACTCGTCCCAGGGACGCAGAAGATGTCTGTGCTCTGAGTGTGTGTGTTCGTGTGCTTTTGTGTGTGTGTGGGAGTGGATGTGAACTTGGAGCAGGGAAGTCAAGAAACTAGTGTTTCCTGATCAGAAATGCAAAAGTAGGTTTAACGAGAAATACTTAGTTGACTTGTTTTCCTCATGATGTTTGTCCAGTTTCTTTTCATGGACCAGTTTCTTTTGTTATTTCCTTGAATTATTAACATTTGTGTTAATCCCAGGGCCTGGCAGTTGGCTGGTTTTTGACACTAAAGTGTCACCAGTTAATCTCTAGAGGGAAGGTATAAAAAGTGAAACGAGTATCACAGTAGCATCTTGTTTCAAATACTTTGATATGAGAACGTATTAAAGCAAAATCAGTATTTGGTCACCTTATTCTAGAATCATGCTGTACACTCCAAAGCAGCAGGCCCCGCTCCGTGGCGGGTGCAGGTGCCCCCGGGTCAGTCTCACGGGAGGGCGGGCCGACGAGTGGATGGGAGGCAGGCCTCTCGACCGCGTCCTTTGTCCCGTTGGCTGCATTTACGCGTCCCAGCTTGAAATGGGTCGTCTGCCGGGGCCTGGGGACTTCGTCCTGTAGGGAGTCTTTCACTCCATTTCAGGAGATGTGGCAGATTAAGGAGCCAGTTTTCGCTTTCAAGGGCTTCTTTGAACTTGTGACTTGACAAGGCCGCCCTAGAAGGGGGAACGGCGCTTCCTGGGTGTGCTTCCCACGGGTGGACGTGCCTTTTCATGTCTCCCTCCTTTCTGCTTGTAGACTGTTTTCAAAGCAACCAGGTGCTTTGTAAAGTCATAGGTGGGTAGAGGTACTGTCCCCCCTCCCCCGGCCCATGAAAGGGGAAACAGAGAGCGGGGGACACACGTGGAACTGGAGCTCGGTGCCTGCCTGAGGTGCCCCCCTGGGTCTGGCAGTCAGTAAACGCTCTGTCTCTCTCTGTTGATTGTTCCACCTGATGTTTCATTCCCGGCCGCCTGGTGGCAAAGGTCTGACCCCGTTTCTGTCCCATCCTCACCAGAGAGAATGACATCACGCCTGTGCTGGACCACACTTTCTGTGTGGAGCACAGTGCTTTTGGGAGGATCCTTCAGCATGAACTGAAGCCCAACGGCAGGAACGTCCCCGTCACAGAGGAGAACAAGAAAGAATACGTCCGGTAATGTTCCGGGGAGCCTTGGTGGTCACCGGCGGGGGGGTGCGCCCAGGGGCCAGGGCTGTTGTGAGTCCCCTTTGCTGTGTGCAGTTTACCTGTCCCCACCGGCACTTGTGACCAGAGTCCCCTTACAGAAGAGACTTCCTGACACCATCAGGTCAACTGTAGGAGCTCCGTGTGTGTGTGGGGGCCCTGATGGCACCAGGGCTGACCTGGTGAAGGGGGAGAGTAAGGACCGTGGAGCCCCAGTGTGGGGCAGACTTTCAAGTGCCCCCCTGCCCCCGCCCCCCACTTCTGAGTGTGATGATACCAGAGCACAGNATGGCACCAGGGCTGACCTGGTGAAGGGGGAGAGTAAGGACCGTGGAGCCCCAGTGTGGGGCAGACTTTCAAGTGCCCCCCCCGCCCCCGCCCCCCACTTCTGGGTGTGATGATACCAGAGCACAGGAGAGAGAGGGCAGACTAGCCTAGAAGTCCCTTGAGACCAGCCTCCAGGACGCCCACTGCAGTGTAGCCTGTTCTCCCACCGCAAATCAGGGCAGGAGTGGCTGGTTGCTTACCGTGGGGATCTGCAAACACGGGCCCCTCTGAGCTCGGGCTCCCGGGGTCCTGTGTTTTGTTTTCAACCACACGGTGCTTCCACATCACGGCAGTCGCTGGGATGGATCGGACTGGATCCTGCTGCCATTTCTAGCCATGCATCAGAGTCAGTAAGGCCCTGTGTGGTTTATTTTAGCTTCTAAGTTGGGCCTGGTGCTGCCGTCGGCTGCATTTCGAGGAGGCCGGGTGGGCAAGGAATTAGACTCAGCCGATGGCAGAACCTACTAATGGAGAAACGGTTTCTTCATGGTGTTGCTTCCATCGTGTGAATTTTTCTTCCAGGTTATATGTCAACTGGAGGTTTATGAGAGGAATCGAAGCCCAGTTCTTGGCTCTTCAGAAAGGGTTTAACGAACTCATCCCTCAGCACTTACTGAAGCCTTTTGACCAGAAGGAACTAGAGGTATGTGTTCACCTGGCTGAGCCCAGCGATGGCCAAGGGCTCCCGTGGGACATGGGTTTTCGGTGCGCAGCTTGGCTGCACGGGGAGGCCTGCGTTGCTTCCCAGCAGCCGGGCTCTGGGCGGGGCTCCCAGGTGGACCAGGTGCTCCCAGGTGCTCCCAGGTGTTTCAGCCACTGAGGATGAGGCCAGGTGTCTGCGGGGACCAGGTGGCACCAGTCCCGACGCTGGTTACCACGTCAGAAGTAACTTGCCTCCAACCCTTCCCAGCTGATAATAGGCGGCTTGGACAAGATAGACGTGAGCGACTGGAAGTCCAACACGCGGCTGAAGCACTGTGCGGCTGACAGCAGCGTCGTCAGGTGGTTCTGGCAGGCGGTGGAGGCCTTCGACGAGGAGCGGAGGGCCAGGCTCCTGCAGTTCGTCACAGGGTCCACACGTGTCCCGCTCCAGGGCTTCAAGGCCTTGCAAGGTGACCGACGTGGCGGCGGGGCTCTCGGCACTGCGTGCGGGCACCAGACACATGGTGGGGGTGGCTTCCCGAGACGGCTGCCAGAGGCAGCGGGACGGATGTGCTGTGATCACTAGTGCTGGGCGCTGTGGCGGTGCTCACGTGACAGCTGCCCTTCCTGCCAGGGGCTGCGGCGGCCCTCTCCCCTCCGTAGTGCTGCTGGCCCCCTGGTTGCCACGGTCTCTGCCAGATCCCAGTCCCCAAAGCTCTGTTCCCGTTTGCCCAGGGGGAGGGGAAAGTACCTGCAGATGATACGAAGGAGGGGCTGCCCCTCCTCTCCAGCCCCCTTTCCCGGCGTCTCAGCGAGCCAGTGACGCAGCAGGTGGGACTCCGCCTGGGGGATGACCTGGGCGGGATGGGGCCCAGAGAGCCCAGTGTCTCTCCTGCAGAACTGGTTGACAAAGGGAAGGTACAAAGAACAACAGGTTTGGGGAAAGAAATAGAGTATTTAAAACGTACTGTGGACTCATCCAGGAGAGAGGGGCTGGGCCTGGGGATCAGCAGGCCACGAGGGTCCTTGGCTCCTGGCAGCCTCCCTGGTGCTCAGCGGCCTGACCGGTACAGGTGGGCTGCCCAGCAGGCTCACGCCCAGCTGGTGCCCATGCACACTCTCGTCTCTGCTGAGCCAGCTGGTCAGCGGTCTGGGGTGGAGGAGGATGTGGGGGGAAAGTCTGTAGACACCCCACAGGCTGTGCCTCACGAGAGGCTGTGGGGCTCACAGTCAGCCATGAGCGGTGGGGAGGCCCCCACGGGCTTCTCCCTGGCCAGTTTGTGGAGTTTCAGATGTTTGTTGCTCAATAACTGATAGAAGGAGTAAGGTGAAGAATATTAATGTGTTAAAATTTAGTAAAGCGAACTTGGCGTGTTAATAGTGATAGCAGATATATTTCGTGTATAAACATTGGGGTGTCCAACCTGTGGCCCTCAGGCCGCATGCATCCCAGGATGGCTAAGAATGTTCCCCCCACAAAATTGTAAACTGAAAACACGATGAGATTGTTTTGTGGTTACTGTATGTCACAATGTATTTAATGTGTGGCCCAGAGGTGCTGAAAAGCTGGGTGCCCCTATTAGACTTTCCCTCATTTTGAGGGGGTCTGAGTGAGAGGAGTTGCCCCCATGCCCTTGGGCATTGGCCCCAGGTATCACACCTCTGCCTGCAGAGTTTTGGGGCCTGCAGACCTGCTTCTGTTCCACCTTGGCCCCCCTCTGCCTGCCAGACATTTCTGTTTAAAAAAAATCCCTGGTTACGGAGGGTTTCGCCCTTCAAGTGCCCGCGCTGGGGCAGGCCCACGGTGTAGGGGCATAGGCGGCCTCACCAGCCTCTGCTCCACGCCTGTGACTTTGCATGTGTCTGGGGTTCCTCTCCAGGTGGCCAGGCAGTTGCTGCGGGACCTCCAGGACCCTGGGGTGGGGCGGGGGCGGAGGGGGTTGGCAGGGGCCGGGCTCCGCCCCTGAAGCGCAGTAACTAGAACGCTGTCTCGTAAGGTTCTACAGGCGCTGCAGGGCCCCGGCTGTTCACCATCCACCTCATCGACGCGAACACGGACAACCTCCCGAAGGCCCACACCTGGTAAGGACGCCATGGGGAGTGCTCTCGCACATGACTTTCTCGCCTGCTTCTGACCGTAGCGCTAAGTTCCAGGCGCGGCTGGTGGCCGTGGTGCCGGGATCCACGGGGACATTTGGCAGCCTGTCATATCTGAGGGCTGTCAGCAGTGTCTTCCGAGCAACGGGTTTGTCACGAGATGTCCTGGTCCTCACGTCCCTCGGCCGTGTGCGCACCCGCCATTGGGAAGACTGTAGCTTATAAGCGGGTCTTACTGGTCTTCCCTTTATCTGACCTCCCTGGGCCCTGAGGTGCCTCGGGGGTTTGCCCATGACAGATGGGCCTCGCCTATTGACAAACGCATCCTCCCTAAATTTCAAGCTAAATAATTGTGGTGAGTTGTTTTCTATGCGGTTTAAAAATCAAAAGAACAGTTGCCTCTGGGTCATGAGAACCAGCTCCATGCGGGGGCCCAGGGGGTGCGTTTGGGGGTTCGGTGCTGACTGAACTTCACCGAGGCCGGACGGGTGGACGCTGATCCCCGCCCTGCACAGGCGAGGCTGCCCCTGCTCCCCCTGCACGTCAGTGCTCGCAGTGAGATGGGATGAAAAGGCTGCGACACTGCTTTACCTGCCCCTGTTTTGACAAAAACCATCCTTGCTTGCATACCCCTTAGAAACTCAGTAGGCCACTCTGTGTCCTCTGGGTCACAACGGTTTTGCGGTTTTGGATTTGTTGAGATAACCACTCTGCACAGACATTGGGAATGGGTTTCCCCAGGGCAGCATGGAGTCAGAGGTTTAAGATCCATTTCACCCATCAGAGGTTTGGCCTTTTTTAGGTCTGTGGGGAATTTTCCAGACCGCCCTGTTTTGGTCTCAGATTAAGTCACAAAGGAACAGACAGGCGCACAGCAAAGTGTCCGTGGGGACCGACTGCCCGCTGGTCTGGGCTGTGCTAGTTTGCAGAGTTGGTGTTCCTGGTGCTCGGCCATTTCTCCCAAAGACCAAAAGCGAACAAAACAAGTTAGAGCTTTGTCCTGATATCCCCAGTGAATAGTAACTTGGCATTATTTTGGTTCTCAAGATCTTAAGACTTATTTTGCTGTGTGTTGATTTAAAAATCTTCGCATTTGAAGCAGAAGAGTACAGGGTGGGGGTATCTACCTCTCCCCACCTCTCACCCCTGAGAACTAGGGATGAGAGGACCCCCCTGCCCTGCTCCCTCCCCCTGTGGGCACACCAGCGGGCATGCACACTGGCACACACGCGCACACAGCTGGGTGGTGGCCGCCAGCGCCCTGCCCCTGCCTGCCCTTGCCCTCCGAGCAGGTCCGGCCCCACTGCCCCAGCAGTGACTCCCCCCCTTGGTCCCGTTCCAGCTTCAACCGGATCGACATCCCGCCCTACGAGTCTTACGAAAAGCTGTACGAGAAGCTGTTGGTGGCGGTGGAGGAGACCTGTGGGTTTGCTGTGGAGTGAGGAGAAACCAAAGGCAACAGACTCTAGCTCACGACCACCAGACCAAACACCTGTCGCCTTCTGCGTGCCTCCCGCGAAGCGGCCGAGGCACTGGATTCTCGATAACCCGAGGGAAAGGGTCGTCGCCCTCTGTGTCGGGGGAGCGAGGGGGCGGGGGGACTTTGGTTGGTGGCGCCCATCCATACTTTTCCTCCTTCAAGACAGCACACCCACGCCCTTCCATCTCCCATCCAACCAGACACCGCCAGGTTTAGGGGGGCCTGGCCACACAGGGTGTCCTGGCGCGGCTGTAACGCCCTGCTCCCGGTGGGCTCGCTTCCCTGGGGGCTTCCCGGGGCGGCGGCCTGCGGGCCAGGACCTGGGCTTGCCCTCGGAGGGTTTGCAGCTGGTCGCCGTGCCAGCGTTCTGTCTCCAAACAGACCGCGGGCCTCCGCTCCGGTTCTGCTCAGTTCTGGACTCCACGCTCCGTAGCCTGACCCGGGTGGCGGACCGACCGCTCCCGGAAAAGTAACCATACTATGCCCGGCCGCAGCGGGGAGCCAGGGTCCTTTTAGAAAGTGAGGGAGTTGGGCAGCTCTAGCTGAAGGCCCTGGGTACTTCTTTTTAGGGTATCCTGGTTGAAAATTTTGTTTTGCATAAAGGAAAATGACCTTTCTTTTTAAAGAGTCCCTTTTACCACATTATCCAGTTAGAAGTATTTTTCCAGGGGAGACACCATGTAACGGAGCTCCTGAGCCGTGACCCCTGCGCCGCCTGTTGGCGGAGAGGGCAGCTGGCTCGCTCGGATTCTAACAAACTATTAATGCGGAAATTTGCTAAGAGCTAAACTAATAAAACAAAGTTCTGTTACTACAGCTGCTGGCTTGGTGCAAACTAGCTTAAAAGGGAGATGGGGAACAGATAACCCAGTGACCGAAATACACCCCAAGTCACTAGTTCATGAGGAACAGGGCGTGGTGTGAGCCTGACAGTGCAGGAGGACCAGCCCACCCCACCTTTCGACTGGTTACTGGGGTCAGGTGGTGATGCGAACATCTGCTGCTTGATCCCCTGCGAGCCGAGGCCCCGTCTCCCACACGGGCAACTGGCAGTGTCCTAAGGAGCGGCCTGATGCTCCCGACAGCAGACCTCAGGGCAGAAACCGTGGCAGCTGCAGACGTTCCATCTGGTTCGTTTTTGTTTGGGGACAAGTGCAGGGTTGTTTATTGGTGAGACATACCACTGTTGAAATCCACTGTTGATGCTTCTGAGGTTGACCCCGGTCCCCACCATGGGTCTGAGCTGGGCTGGAAGGGGCTTTTGGCCAGCTGTGTGGTGCCCTTGTTACCGCCAGCGCCTGCAGACGGGTGGGTGTGAGGCACGCTTACCTTCTGCACCCCGCTGTTTCCTCACCTTGCCCCTGAAGCCATCCATAGTCTGATGTGGGGGGCGTGCAGACCCTCTCTCTGGAACCCCCTGCACAGAGGTTGGTCCCATTCGGTGGATTCCAGGGCTGCCAGAGAGCCCAGCCTCCAGGCTGCCTGCTGGGTTCTAGACAGAAGGGATGTGATTTGCTGCAGAGGGAAAACTTAGACACTCACACATCCTGGCCAGATTGTGGGCTTTGTCCTTCCAGAGGTGTGCTGTGTTGCAGTGGGGCGCATTCTGTCTGGTTTGCTGTGACACTTTCTGAGGGCGCTCCAGAAACTGGCCCCAGGGATCCGTCCAGACCCTCCTCCGAGTCCCCTCCCCTGAGAGAGAGGTGCACAGCTCAGACCCCCACCAGCCGGGTCTGCCCTTCGGTACCCAGGGAGGGTTTGGTGGTGGAAGAGGCTCGGAAGCAGGAATGTGGCAGGTGACCCCTTTAGAAGGACCTTCCTGCCATCAGGAGGAGCCACCAGCCCCGTGCCACTCCCGCATCAGATGTCCTCTCAGCGGGACACCCGGGGCCACATCCCAGCTCCTCCAGGAGCTGCTTGGGACAGGAGGTGCCGTCCGTCCTCGAGGCCTGGGCCTCTGCTTTTGCACTCACACTTGCCCTGGGCAGCTCAGCCACTGTGTTACCAAGGAGCCTCAGAGAGCAGAACCTTCCAGAGCTCCCGTTTGCTCTCGCCAAACAGGCCTCTGTCAGCGGCACCATACTTCTGGAACCTTAAATATTGCCGTGATTTGGGCCTTTGGAACTACCCCAAAGAATAGTGTAGCAAGCAGTGGGTGACTGCTTCCCCGACCCCTCAAGGTCCACGGGAGCCCCGCTGATGCGAGCTCCCCTCTGTGTAACCCTTCCTTCTTGGTAATCCCAGCGGCCACCCTGTCCCTGCCATTCTGCCCGGATGCTTCAGGCCCTGCCCTTCAGGCTTGCCCCCACTGGCGGTCAGCAGCTGACCCTCAGGGATGACCACCGCTCTGCCAGCACTGTAGGTGGGAGGAGTGGAGGGGCTGTGTGTGGGGCCAGTAAATTGAGCTCCCTCGACCTCTGCAGGGAGCACCGCCTGCCCGCCCACCCGCCGGAACTGTGGCCCCTGAGCCCACTCATCCTCATGGTCCAAGTTCAGGTTGGGGTGGTGGGGGGCTCAAATCCGCGCTGCCAGGAGGCGCCTGGTGCATAGGAAGGCCCGCCCACCCGTCTGCAGCCAGGCATACATAGTATGAATTTTTAAAATTTGTTTATTTTTGTTTCTCAACCACTTTATAATGTATTTTTTAATTTATTTTGTAATGTCTTGTTTTTAAGTATTGCTGCTACCCTTGTTATTCTTCCCACCGTTTTTATTGCTGATTTATTTTGTGAAAGTTGTACACTAATGTTCTGTTTTATGTCAAAATCAAAAGTATTTAAAGAAATACTAGTTCTATTTAATGTGGCTGCGGAGCCAGCTGGAAACACAGACCCACCGGCGATCGTGCGGCAGGCTGGGCCCGGAGGCCAGGTTCACTTTGTGACATATGCAATAAACTCACGACTTGACGTTTTCGGCATCTGTTGTTTTGCTGTGGAAGTGAGATTCCAGTTTCTTGATGGTGCCACAAGAAAGGAAGTCAGTGGTGGGAGACACCAGCCAGGGCCTTGTAAGGACACAGGGACAGAACTGCAAGGGAAACTGAGGCAAGCAGGCCTCCTACGAACGCGCCCCACCCAGCAAACACTCACAGGCCCGAGGGAGTTCCCGACCTGTCGGCTTCTCCTTCACACACTGGACACAGCACTTGGCTTGGGTCTTTACTTTTCTTTACAGTGTATTTTATCATGAGTTCTACATGCTGCCTGTCAGTTTAACCTGAAATTGGCACATGTATGTCCGGAGGCATCGAGTACATTTCACAGCATTTCGTAGCCGCCGCCACAGTCTCTTCCCCCTGTATCTTCCCAAACTGAAACCTTGCCCATTAACTGGTGACTCCCATCCCTCGCCCCCTCCCCCCAGACTCCCTGCCCAGGCTTTGGTGGCCCCCTCCTGCTTTCTGTCCATGCCTTGGCCTGCTCTTCGTGTGGGTGGGATCACACGATACTTGTCCTTCTGGGTTGCTTCATTTCCAAGGTCCGCCCCCGCTAGAGCACGCATCGAAGTTTGCCCCCTTTGACGGCCGAGGAGCACTGTGCTTGCTGCACGCCGCGCCTTGTCCGCCGTCCGTTCAGTGAACGCCTGGTGTGGAGCCAGTGGTACGTGACAGCCTGCCTGGCCGTGGTGCCCAGGGGAGACACGAGAGACTAGGATCGTAAGTCTTCCCCGATTTCTTTCAGCAGTGATCAGTAGTTTTCAGTGTGTTAAGTCTTTTGCCTCCTTGGCTAAGTTTATTCCTAAGAACTGCATTCTTTTCTGTGCTATTTTAAACGGAGTTGTTGTCGTAATTTTCTTTTTGGATTGTTCATTGTGAGTTATATGGAAACGTACTTTGGTTTGTCTGGTCTATATCCTTCAACTCCACTGAGGTCGTTTTTAGCTGTAAAGGAGTTTGTGTGTTCTCTGGGGTTTCCTACATAGTGACAGGTTGTGTTGTGCACAAACAGATCATTGTATTTCTTCCTCTGCGAGCGGGGGGGGCGGGGCGCCTTCCGTTTTCTCTCGCCTGATTGCCCGGCGTGGCCGTCAGCGCCGCGCTGACCAGAAGTGGTGGCGAGGCAGGGGCCCGTTTGTCTCGTTCCTGATCTTGAAGAAGCAGCCCCCAGTCTCACCGTCGCCATAGTAGCTGCGGGGTTTTCCCTATGGGACTTTTATTAGGTTTATTCTCTTCCTAGTTTGTTGGGTGTTTTCATCGGGAAAAGGTGTTGAATTTTGTTGGATGATTTTGTTGCCTCAATCGAGATGGTCATGTGGTTTTTCCCCACCCAAGGGTCCAATGGGAGAGTTGGACCTTCCGCACCTCACTCCCCTTAGGGCTCCTCTGCACAGAGTGGGGTTGCAGCCCCCCATCCCCCACCCCCACCCCCACCCCGGGGAAAGCAGGAAACCCAGCTTGGTCGGCAGGGTGCTGGGCCGGCCCTTTTGGAACCGGAGTCTCCGACTGGCAGAGACGCACCCCAGATGTGACCTGCCTACAGATGGGGCAGGATTAGGAGGTGCTGAAACAGTCCTGAGTTCGAACCCAGCTCCAGCCCACAGCCCTGTGACTTTGGCAGGGAGGATTCCTTGACTCTGGAGCTTCCATTTCCTTATCTAAAAAAAAGGTCGCCGGTGATTCTCAAAAACATTGGCAGTAGAATCTGATGAGATGGCCTTGTGTTTGTACAGGCTCCCGCCAGGAGGCCGAGGCCCCGTGGTCTGAGGGAGCCTGCTGGGCCCTGGGGGCATGTGGACCTTGGTCTGGGTGGGGGTGAGGGGCCAGGTGAAGGGCCCACCCTCAGAGCTGGGTCCTGAGAGGAGAGCCTGCCCAGGGGGCATCTGCTCCCCGCCCCCCCCCACCCCCCCGCTCCCGGCTCCCCCACGGGCCTGGGATCCAACCACTGGCCCAGGCCTCTCACTGCGTCACACCCGGACAGAGGGGCGGCATCTGCACCCCCATGTTGTCCATTCGTCCCCCTGACCCAGTGCTTTGATAAAAGCTTTTCAGTTTTCCATGCAGGACCATGCAAGCTCCCCAGCTGCCGTGCCCCCTGCCCCTTGTGGGCTGGCACCCCCGAGCCCTCCCCTCGGCCAGCGGAGTACCCACCCAGAGCCTCCACTGCAGCTAGCAGGCCCAGGTGTCCTTTGAGCAAGGGGCCATCCGGATGGAGGGTGGGCCAGACTCAGGCCCACCATGCACCTATACTTCCCCCCATCTGGGCTCCCTTGTCCCACCGTGGCCCCTTCCAGCCCACTCCCCACAAAGCCACCACGTGGAGCTGGTGAAGATGTGAGGCCATGGCAGGGCGCCCAAGGCCCGGAGCTGCACCATGGAGAAGACACAGGCTGTGGAGACTGGGACCTGCAGGGACAGCTCCTCTGGGAAGTGCAGAGTCCCTCAGAAGGTGAGCTGGGAGGCAGGGCTTTGAAGAAGCTGACAGATGCGGCTGAGTTAGGTTTGGTATTTTGCCGCATATAACGCACACTTCTTTGCCCAAGTGGTTGGAAAAACGAGGACCTGCGTTATACACGGGCAGCGCTAACTCCGTGTCTCCTCCTTGTCTTTGGGGAGAGGCGGGCCTGCATCTTTCCCTCTGCCCCGCCTGGGAGTGCTTCCAGCCAGCCCCTCGTCCAGGGCCCCTATGCCGCGGCCGCCGGCTGTTTCTCGCCCTCGAGGTCGGCCCTCCTTTTGCCTGGAGTTTCTGATGACAAACATGCATCCGGAGACCGAATCCCCACTCTAGAATTCTCTCCTTGCCTCCTTCTCCCTCTCCCCCTCTGCCCGACTTTCTCCTCTTTGCCCCCCCCTCACCTCTTCCCCCCTCCTCCACGCTCTTCCTCCTCCCCCTCCTTGAGATTTCTGTCCCTGGTTCTTTATTATGATTCCACTGGTGCACGGACGTTCTTTGACCAGACAGTGAAACCTTGTCCACCTTTCCTACTCTGCTCGGTGATGGTGGCCAGGGTGGCGGTTGTGTCACCCTCCAGGGCTGTGTTCGGGAACCTCACACGAGGTCGTTCTATCAGCAGCCATTCCTACACCGGGCAGCTGTCCCCAACCTTTTTGGTACCAGGGACCGGTTTTATGGAAGGCAATTTTTCCAGCCCGGGGACCAGGGGTGTTGGTTTCAGGATGATTCAAGCGCATTACATTCCAGCTCACTTCCTGCTGTGCGGCCCGGTTCCCGGCAGGCCGGGACCCCTGACTTAGGGGAAGGACACACGTGCATGTGTCAGATGCTTGGAGACAGGGAAAAAGAAATGACCAGTGACTGTTTTAGTCAGCAGCCTTGGTCTCCCTTCTGTTCCTGGCCCCTATCATGATACCGGCTGCCTGTTCTACCTGTTTGTGGCCCATATGGCCAGCACTGAGGCAACCACGTGGGCCTGTGGGGCGGCTTGTCTGGAATCAGTCCCCACCCCTGAATTGGGTGGTCTGGCTGGGGACCCCGGTTTGAAAGGAGGACATTAATTCTGTGCCCTAACTGTTCGCTGTTTTAATACAGTGTTCACGCGCATGCTTACTTCTTGATTTGTCTTTCCCATTTTTTTTAGAGCGTCTTGCTCGAGCAGGGATCGCAGTGACTGTGAGGGAGGCTGTTCTGCTGCAGCTGGAAAAGGCCACCCAGAACCAGGGACGTGCGGAATCTGGTGAGGTGAGCGCTCCAGCGTTGGCCTGCTTTCCGAAGTGCAGGACGTTCGCAGAATGGGTGGACTGGCGTGCTGTCTGCCGTCAGGTGACAGTGATATGGGGTGCAGCCAGGGGGCGGGGGGCAAAAAAAGATTTGGAATGGGGTCCAGAACTCAAGGTGTATAGGAATATTGGAGAGACATGTAAGATGTCCTCACCCCTTCCCCCCCACAGGTGTGAGTTGGGGGGAGGGACACATGGGGCAGGAACACACAGGGCTGTTTTGTACGGCCACAGCCTTGCAGCTAATCCATGGCAGGGTCATTTAACATATCTATAGCCTTTGGCAGGTCACTTGGATATGTTAAATGGCTGTGGCCAGGCTTGGAGCCAGGGGGAGGAAGTCACTTCCCCCCCCAAGATGTAACTGGGGGACAGGTCCCCTGAGTTACAGCGCCTGCGTGGGAGCTTGGAGAAGATTGGGTCCAGGACATGGGGCCACACCTGCCCAGACTCACAACGGCAGCCCAGTAAACTTGGAATAACACAGAAATACTGGCAGGTGTAACCGATTGTGGGAAGAGTTGGAAATAGGGGTACAGAAGATTGGTGCGGGGATTTAAACCCTGGACATGGCAGCCATTGGGGGGAGAGCTATGTGGTTTGGGAAGAGTTAGGACCCTCTCTCGGCCACGTGAAAGGGAGCCACGTGGTATTGGCAGAGTGCAGACCCCCTCTTTCCCAGGTGAAAGGGAAAACCATGCAGCTTTGCCAGAATGGAGATCCCTGCAGCCAGGTGAAGGACAAAGACAGGCGCTTTTGGTGGAGTGCGGACCCCTGCAGCTTTGGTAGAAGAGGCCCACACGACTTTGGGGTGCTCCCTTTGGTCGCATGGCCTGGAAAGCAGGAGAGACTTTGACTGGAAAAATTGGTACAAAGAACTCTTGCCAGTGGAAGTTGCCGCATGACTTTGGGCTAATTGGAGATCCTGCCTGGACGTCAACACAGCTGACGGTCAGTGGCCTAGAAAAACAGATGTGTGCTCTTTTCCTGATTTATGGTACCCAGAGTTAGGACAGGGGAAGAAGGGAGCGCCGTGTGTGTTTGTGTGTGTGTGTGTGTGTGTGTATGTGTGGAGGTATAGGTGTATTCCCTAAAGGACTTTGATATTTTAATGAAGGCATTAGGTCTGAATAGCATTAAATAAACATTTCATTTCCTTTTCACAAATCTCTGGCATTGAGAGATGTCTTTCCAATTGGTGACAGCTGATAGGGCCCAGTAGGGGGTCCGGACAGTATTAGTATACCATCCTCTGGAGTCTGGGGCCCCGGTGTATCTGTTCTTTAACAGTCTTTTTTTGGCATCCCTGGGTGGGCCAAATATTGCCCCCCCTTGGACCTCTGCTCAGTAACAACAGGACTCTACCCAGACAAGCTCTTGTCTCGACTGGGATTAAAATGTTAAGTCCAATTTGGGTCTTTCTTAGCACTTGATAAAACTTAACCACTTAGAACATTTGGAGTACAGATGTCAAAGGCGCCAGGTGCTGCCGTTTTTATTTTTGTTAATGTGCTTTTATTTATTAAAAAAGGTTACAGTGGAGGTGCCTGTTTCATCTATACGGTGTACCTTACTGTCCGAAGTGCGCGCTTGTGACATTCTCTGAACTTGCGCGCCGTGTGGAAGGAGACGCATGGAAGGTGGCTTGACTTCTGCCGTATGTCGGACGCAGGCTACAGCTCTGGTGTGGGTTCAGTGCGGTTCCCTCTGCAGGACGATCGAGAGAGCGTCACTACACGGGAGTTTAAGGCAGCCCGGCCGGGAGGCTAGTCGGTCAAAAGCGGGGCTCTGGCTCTTGGGGCTCCTTCCCCTCCCAAGGCGGCCAGCTGGCTTGCCCCGTGCATTGCGTTGATCTAACCTGAGTAAATGACGCTGAGCAGTAATATCTTTCTCGATGATGTTAATTTTTCATATTCTGGTTGCCATCACTAATTCTGTGGAAGTTCTCTTTTTCAGCTGACACTTTTCCCTAGAAAGACTCCTCGGGTCACTGCTTGTTTTCATTGTACACCGATGGAGTCATTGGCAACGCCACGTAATTGCTGCCAGGTTGTTTCAAAACCTCGGGAGTAGTATCCTAGCTCTCTGTTACTGTAGTGTCTCTACACCCATCTTGAATATCTTCTGTTATGCTCAGGATTTAGCAAAAAGATAAAGCCTGGGTAAAATGTACTTTCGAAACATATTTTTGTTTGATGTTTTCTCTACCCACCTTCCAATTATTGTTAATGCAAAAGACATTAGTGATGATTTGGTAGCATTAATTTTTTAGTCACGGCTAACCTGCACTAAATTTATTTTCATTAAACACTTATTAGGGAATTTTAGAGCAGCTTTTAAGATATTATGTGAAATATGGAACATTGCTGTCTTTTGTGTTAATGAGATAAAATGTGCGACGGGAATGAAGTCATCGTGTCCTGCATGTTATGGCTCTGTGGGGAGTGTTCCCAGGATTCTGAGATTTGTTTGAAAGTGTGACATGTTGGACATTTCTAGTCCTTTAACTCGTGGGAATTTTCAAAGAAGGGAAGTCCTTTGCCGGGGGGCCAAGTGGTTTCATGGAACGGCTTTCTCTGTGACATGGGAGCCGTGGAAACGCCCCTCCTCTGTGCGTGGCGAGGAGCAGCAGCCTGGCGTTCTCCCCGTGGGTCTGTTCGCACATCTTTCCCCAGCAAACCGGTGCGTCAAAGAAGAATCAGGTGACTCCACATTTTAAGGTAGCTTTTAATCAGTGTAACCCAGCGCTCCTCAACTGTAATATGCATGCCCAGCACCTGGGGATGTTGTTAGAAGGCTGACTCTGTTCCGTAGGTCTGGGGTGGGCCTGCCGTTCTGTGTGTCTAAACCGAGGCCAGTTTCCACGAGTTCTCAGAAGGGACCACACTGAGCAGTGAGGGTTTAACAGGCAATCTCTGTTTCCCCTCACTGCACCCGGCCCTTCACTTCTCATGAACGAGCCCTGCAGCGAATGATGACTTTTTTTCACAGCTGGAACCGACTCCGTGACTGTGAATTAATTTCCTGAGGCTGCCGTACAAACAAGCACAGACTTAGTGGCTTAAAACAGCGCACATTTATTGTCTTACAGTTCTGTGGGTGGGAAGTCTGGCGGGGGCTCTCTGGGCTGAAATCCATCCTTCCCACTGAAGTGTAGGCTCCTTGAAAGCAGGACTGTGCATTTTCTCATCCTGGAAACATACTTGAGAACCTACTAAGTGCTAAAAATCGCGCTGTGTGTTGAGGATACAGAGATGCCCCTGGAAAACTTACGGTCGGGTGCACATTCAGGTGTATCAGGACCTCTCAGTGAATGTTGAATTAGGCCGTCACTTCCTCCAGCGGGCTCCAGTGTCTTCAACCGTAAAAAAGGAGAACATCTGGTGTTATTTATGAAAGAACATCATAGAATCTTCATAAAGTATTTAGCAGCGTGTCCACTCTCAACGCTTCTCAAGGCCTAATCCCACGGGGCAGGCTTCTGACAATTCACTTTAAGTGGTGTTTCATCAAGGACTTTGTCTTCCTTTTAGAAAGTTTTACCCGAACTAGTGCTCGCTTTGCTGGTGCCTGCACTAAAGCTGGGACGATCCAGAGAAGGTTAGCGCGGCCCTGCGCGAGGATGACACGCCCACTCATGAAATGTTCTGTAGTTTTGGGGTTGAGCAACAATAAAATATTTTTTTTAAAAATGAACAACAAGAGGGGTGTGGAAATGGGGGATGGAGGCGGGGGGAGGGGTAAGGCAGAAAACTGTACTTGAAAAACAATAAAAAATGAATTAAACATTTTCAAAAAATTGAAAAAAAATTTTTTTACTCAAACTAAAGCAGTTAAAAAAATGAACAACTTGCCTTCCTTTCAACCATATCAATAGGAAAATAAACACGTTTCCCTCCACAGGTGATGTGGCTTACCATAAGGGAAGAGAAGTACCCCTAGAAACCGAGTAATACTCATTAGTGTGGAAAACAAGCCCCCGCCCCAGCCAGAACAAGCGAAGCAGTTCAACTGAACGCTGCATTTACGAAGCTGTGGGGCGGTGCTGGGAAGCTGACTCCTGTGGATGAGCCCGCGGTCAGATGTGCTGTGCAAACCACACTAAGGTTCTTCGGTCACGGGGGCCAGTAGGTCACGCATGTTATTCAAGTTGAAGAGGCTAATTTATCTGAGTTGTGTGCTGCAGTTTGCCATCTTTCTATCGGAGCAGAACCAAGAAAGCAAAGCTAACACTTCCGGGTACTTGGGGGTAAACAGATACCGCTCATCCGGGAGAGACAATATGTGCCAATGCTCCTGCTGCTCAGAGGGTGGGAAGGATCGCCGGCACACCTGGGGGTAGGGTGGGAACCTGCACCCGAAGCTCTGCGGCGCCCCCTTTGGGCATCCTATGGGAATAATGCTTTCACCGTGGCTCTAGCCAAGGCTGCTCAGATTGCATGTTCCCTTGTTTATCTTCCATATACTCGTAAGTCTTCATGCACAGAACAGTGAGGAAAATTCCTGTGTGGAGCAAGCAATCGAAAAGATGAGGACTCACTACTTCTTGCTTCTGAAACTAAATGTAGCCCATAGTCCCGTGCACCAAAAGTTTGGGCTTCGGTCCCAGTCGGGCGTGATCGACGTTTGTCTCTCTTCCCCTTCCTCTCTCCAAAATTAACTCAACAACAACGACAGCAACAAAGACCCTCTGGTGAGGGTTTAATAAAAGTAAACTTAGAAGGCTGCTAGACCTACGTGGTGATCACTCTGTAAGCTGTGTAAATATTTAATCACCGTTGTACGCCTTGAAATTAATATTAATATTAATTAATATTGTGTGTCAACTGTCATTGAGAAATAAATCTAAAAAATCAGCGACGCAGCATGCTGCACTTTGATGCAAAGCGTGCAGCCTGCCCCAGCGCCGGGGCCGGTGTTCCTGCCGTGGCCGGGAAGTTGGGCCATTAGGATTTTGGCGTGTACCGGCCGAATGTGAAGAGACCTGCGTGCCTGAGACATAGCGCCAGGTGTTTCTATAAAGCAGCATTAAAACTCTAGAGAGCAGAAGTCTTCATTATTAGCTCTTTTAAAATGATTTTTTTGTGTGTGAGAGTGTCAAATTAACAACAAGAGAAATATCGTGACCTCCCCACAATGTAAATTTGTACATTAGAAAATTATTTTTGCATTAGCATGCTTCCCATTTTTAGCTGACAAGAAGCATATGCTATTTGACATAAGTTCCTGAGAGGATCTTAAACTCCTCACCTGTGTTCTTTATTAAGACATTAAGGCACCTGTGGAGCCTGGATGGGGAAGTCCCGGGGTGCAGGGCGGGAGCAAGGGCTGCCCCGTGCAGCCCCATTGTCCTGCTGGGAGTCCTGTTGTTTCATCTGCCCGCTGGGTCCCATCGTCTCCTTCCCTTTACCCTAGATTCCTAGCCCGAGATCTGGAACGGAACTCCCCGGGGCCAACTTCTCTTTCTCCTGGCTGCATTCTGTCTCCTGTCATTCTTCTTTCTGCAGAGTCATTATTTCAACATCGATTTTGTGTGTGTGTGTTTTATGTGTTAGATGGATTCCGAGGACACGATGACATAATAAGGAATGGCTCTGCCGGAAGGCACGTACCTACTTAGGGGGAACTCCGACTCCTCACCTCCAGGGGGAAGCGTCTACGGTTCCTGCTGGTAGTGAATGATGCCACACATAGTAAAAACTTAGTTTTCCACTCAAAGCAGAAACAAAGTTCTTCATTTTAGGTATTCAGAAATATGTTATGATTTTTTAAAAATGGAGGTAGAGACTCACTCTATTGGTATAGAAAATGTGGGGAAACACCATACATCTATCTGATAAGCACTTTTGGCAAAGCCAGAACCCAACAATGCATTTTTCTCCCTCCAGCGAATTCTAGTGTAGTTCTATGAGTTCGGGTTACTAAAAACAAAGGAACATCCTCTTTCAACAAAATTTAGGAGTGATTTTTCTGAGAGAATTCTTTAAATTTTATAAAAGAATTAGTGTGTATACATTATTTCAGCTAAATATTAAAATGGAAGGGGATTTTCACCATACTGAATTGGACTTACTTGTTAGGTCATTTGAAAAGGCAGACGGGCTGATTCCTTCTGCCCTTTAAAAAGAAATCATTGCTGAATTCACTGCATTCTCACGCTAGCTGATTTTACTGTCAATTTTAAGGGCAATTGTCTATAACGCTAATTTTTTTAAATGAGAATTTTTATTTCAAATGAATTTTAGATTTACAGAAACACTGCGAAGATAGTACTGCTTCCCCTATTAACTTCTCACGTAACCACCATACTTTTGTCGAAAATAAGAAACCAGCCCTACCAACTAAGTGCCCGACTTGACTCGTATTTCACCGGCTTTTTGGCCGCCGTCCCGTCCCCCGCGCCTGGTTCCAGTCCAGGACGCCGCAGCCGCTCTCCCCGCCATGCCTCCTTCCCCTGCTCTGGCTGCGCTTTCTCAGTCTTCTTGTCACTGTCCTTGGAAGTCTGGAGCACTGGTCGGGCGTTTTGGAGAACGTGACATGAGTTTCTCACGATTATACTGGGATTTTGAGAGGTGGGGGGCACGCCATCGAAGTAAAAGGCACGTGACACAGAATGTTGGGGTTCGTGACAGCATAGACATCCCTGGTGGTGTCGACCCTCAGCCCTGGTCAAGGGCGTCTTTCCTTGTTTCGCTCCCGTCAGGTTCCCATTTTTCTCCGGTGCACACCCGTTCTTCGGAATCCCGCTCCTAAACCTGGCCTCACTTTCCAGTAGGTGGTCGGCAGTGTTGTTAAGTGACCGCCAAGGTCCCCGCCCCCTGGTGTGCGTACTCCATCTAACCCTTTTCGCTCAGGCTTGGAAATCTGCTGGGACCGTGACAGGTGGCGGGGCAGCCACTGCTGTGTGTGGACAGCGGGTGCGACTACGTGAGCGTCGAGGGAGAGGCTCCCAGTGGGACTGAAAACGTGAGAGTGGCCTCTTGAACTGAGAGATTTTAGTTAATTTGTTTTACAGCCATAGAGAATAAATTTGAAAAATTATAGGAGGTTAACACGGGTAATTAAGATAAGCAAACTTGTATTTTGCTATCAAAATTGTCTTTTATGCTTTCTCTATAGATGAATGCTAAATGTAGAAAAATAAGAAGTAAATTATTTGGTCATACATGTATTCTGCACAATTTAAATATGTGCAAGGAACCCATCTGAATCAAATGAATTTTTCTTTCTCCTACTTCAGTGCTCAGAAATCATGGCACACTTCAGTTTGCTTTAGATTTAGTTTTTGATAAATAGTATTTTATCTTAAAAATCCTTCATTTTTTTCCTAATAAAAAGAAGACAGGCCCAAATCCCCTTAAACCTTGATTTTCATTTATTGAATAGAATCACTGTGTTTCTTATTTGGAGGCAGATTTCATAGAGTCCGTTGATTTCTGTGCCAGTTTGGACAGTTCGCAGCTCGGGGTGCAGGGCAGTCTGAGACCTCTCTGGGGTGCTTGTTCACACTGTACGAAGTCCTCTTCGTCCCTGAATGATCTGTTCACCGTGATCAGTTCTGTCTGTGGATCGCATTTTCTTTGCTGCTGATAATCTTCATGTGACTGATAATCAGTGCTTGTGTGCCCGTGTGGGAGAGGGAGGGACTGTGTTGGCCACACCGGGTACTCGGCGTGGGCCTCCGATGTGTGTGCCCGAGCTCTACTCGCTGCTGAATGAGGAGGCTGTCGGAACGTCTCACTCCTTTCATTTCTCTGAGTCTTGCCGACCCATGAGTTCTGTGGTCAGGGGCAGAGCGCCGCCTGGTCAGTTAGGAGTTTGCCCAAGTCCTGGAACAGGCCTTCTGGGACCGTCACACCGCACGAGGACTGCCGCTTTCTCTGGGAAGTTCTTCACACTGCTTTTGGAAGGGGTGGAGTGTGTTTTAGGATGGGAAGAGGGAGGTGAGCACTGTGTGGAGGCTGTGTACGGTTGTGTGTGTGCATGTGTGCAGGGTGTGAGCACACGCTCGTGTAGGTGTATTTGCCGGTGTGTTTACTCTATAGAAAGACATTAAGTAGAAACCACTGTGTTTGCTCCCTTCACTTCTGTGCTCTGTGCACACCTACCCCGAGCCCAGTCCACCCGGGATTGTCCTGGGGAGGGGCTGGCCGCCCCCTGCAGTCGGACTCCCTCCCATCTCCCTTTCTCACGAGCAGATTTCCACACCCACTCCTATGCCACTGGTAGGTTCTCCAGCTCTCAGCTCGGGGCCGGATAATGACGCCAGGTTTCTCCAGGTTAACAGGTGTCAGTGAGTTACGTTCCTGCAACATCTCATTGGCATTGTCACGGAACGCCAGTGAGTGAAAATGCCTGCATTCCAGGGTCGGCTGTACTTTCAGACTGCCAGAAAATGGAGCGTCTCCTTCCCAGACGACCAATGACAAACCCGTTCACTGTTGCACGTTTCTTCACCTTTTGGTTCCCTGTGTCGCGCGTTCCAGGGAGGAGGGAGGAGGGAGAGGGGCAGGCGTGCCCTCGCCTGCCTGGTCCTTTTCCCGCCACCCCCCATGCTCCGCTCCGCCTGACCCGGCCGGCAGAGGCAATACAGGCAGACCTCGGGCAGTGGGGGCAGGGGCGTATGCTGGGCTTTCACACTTGGCCCTGGACCTGTCCTGGATCGCTTTGGGAGAGCGTGTAAAATGTGTGCCTCAGCCAGGGCCCAGTCAGGATGATTACTGCTGTCCACAGAGCCATCTGAGAGTGACTCCGTGTCTTTTCCACGCCACCGCACTTCCAACACTGTCTTCTGGCTTCCAAGTGACCTCTGTCATGAAAACCGTAAGCGGGCGCAGAGAAATGCCAACAGGCAGCGGTAAGCTGAGTCTAGTCCAGGGTCCTGTCAACACATCTTGAAAGCCCTTCGTCATCCTCACTGGGGAGGGGTCCCTGACCTGCGTGCAGGACGCTGGGCCCGGCCTGGGAGGGAGACAGCAGCCTGAAGCCCACCCCCGGGAGGGCTCATCCTCGGTGTTGATTTCACTGCGGTTTCCTTTTTCACGATCCTCTGACTAAACCAGCTCTTGACGAACCCTTGCATAATGAAACGCCCATGAAACAGCAGGGACGCGCATTCCGGGCTCTAACAGGCGAGACGCGGTTCTGCTTTACTGGGTCCATGGAGGGGAGGTGCCTCTGGGGGGGTGTTTCTCTCACCACACACACAAGACACACACAGGCAGCAGTAAAGGGCTTCCACCGAAAACGTCAACACACATTTTTAAACTTTTACAGACAATTAACCGAAGAAGGGGCTCAACCTTCAGGGGTTCCTTCATGTGTTTTCATGACGGGGATGAACCGGAGGAGACATTTACAGCCGGGTCTGGGCTCTGTCTGGTGGAAACGCCACAGGACTCTCGTGGGGGCACCTGCCCTTGGGGGGACCTGGCCGTTGTCCTCACTGGGGTCTCAGAGAATCAGCAGAGGAGCAGGAATGCTCGGGCCCCCGACTTCCCGCCGAGGGCGTCAGAACATGCATGCACGTCTAAATCTTTAGCAGTTCAAGGTTTTCAACAGTTATTACTCTAAGGGGCAAGTCTCTAATCCTATCACTGCTTATAAAACAGGTTTTTGTTTTCTTAAGTGTTGTTGAAGGCACAGACCAGGTGCCTGGGGACAGTTCCATCGCTTTTCCTCCCAAGGGCGTCTCCTTCGTGACTGACTGCGGTTCTGTGTTGGGCTCAGGCGTCAGGAACTGTGGAAGTTAAACTGTGGGTGCGAGGAAAAAGCACAGGTACCGGTTGACTGGGTGCGAGGATCTCACATGTGTAAGCCTGGCACTTCGATCTCTTTTACTCTGTTCAATTCCCCCCCCCTCCCACAAAGGCATGTATTAACTTCTAACATGTTAGATAGCTTAGTAACAACATGTGTTTTCTTCACTTCTTTTTCTCCAGGCTGGGATATAAGCTCCCTGCAGACAGAGGTCTCTTGTTCTTTTTGTTTTAACTGATGAATTCCAAGCATCTACAGCAGTGCCTAGAACATTGCCAGGTGTTCAACAAATACTTATATTTATTTCTCTGGAAATAAAAGGTTACATTTCACAGGATCAAGAGGAAGCTCAGTGACCAAAGGGGATGCTGCTCTAGAGAGAATGAGAAATTTAGTAATATTCACATCAAAATACACAGATCCAACGGTCTAGGCTCCCTCTTTCTCTGCTCCATTGTCTCTGAGGGCCTGCTCTTCAGCCCGAGTGTGACCTTGGACAGCCTTCTCCTGCCTTAAAGAGGGCAGGGGCGGCCGCAGCCGGGAGCGGAGGGCGGGGGCCCGAAGGCGAAAGCTGATTATATATATAATCACATATATATACACACACAGACACACTGATCTATGTGGGTGTTTTCATGCTGTTTTGACTGTTAACACTTTGTGGTAGAGTTTGGTATCAGGGAGCGGGACACCTCCCTGTTTGCCCTTTCTCAGGGCGGCTTTGAGTGTGGGGAGTCTTCTGTGGCTCCGTAGAGAGGTGAGAGGTGGTGGTTGTAACTCTGCCGTCGCTTTGGGTGAAGCTCTCAGTAGAGTCCTTCAGGAGGCAGGGGGACCGCCCGCGGTGGGACGCGGTCAGCCCCGGCTCTGCCGGTCTCTCATGGGTGGACTCTGGCTGCAGGGAAGGGTGTCCTTGACGCTGTGCAGGAACAGCGGCAGACGTGCAACGTGTGAGGGCGCAGAAGGGCCAGGCTTCATAGCGACCGGAGAAGGCGTGCCTCCCAGGCAGGGCATCTGCAGCCCGTTCCTGGACGGTCTGCTTGTTCGCCGCGGGGAGGTTCAGCTGTCCCTGTGATGCCGAGTGCCAGGGGCCTGGGGACACAGGAGGGGGGCCCGGGATTCCTTTACTGGAACGAGTCACAGGTGGTTTCACTCGCCAGCGACCTGGCCTGTCGCCAGTGCTGGTTTACAAGTTAATGACGGGATGGAATCCACACAGCACCTGACAGCGTCACCCTTTGCCCAGGTCAGTCCACCGTTTGCCAGCCTCCGCCGCCTTCTGGCTCCTGTGTTTGCGTGTCCAGCGCTCTCCAAGTCAGGCTGGTTTCTCAGGCCTTCTCTCCCATGTGTGGGGCTTTGGGTCTCAGCGTCTGGAGGCCATGGGCCAACCCAGGCAGGGGTCCCCTAACAGTCCACGGTTTCTCCTGGTGGTCGTCTCTGCTCGGATATGGTTTGGCCAAGGTTCCGAGTGGGCGAAGGGCTGTAACGGAACCTCTAGCTCAGAAACCCTTTCTTCCTGTCATACACCCACTGGCAATCTTTGTTCTCCTCTCCCTTTGTTTCATGAGGTTCGCAAGGAGCGCTTCGCCGCCCTGTCGGGTTCCAGTGAGCTAATTCATCGGAGGCGCCACAGTGTTCTCAAACACGCAAGCTTTTCCCCATGTTCTCATTTGTGGAAGTTTAGTCGTCACATCTGGGGTTGCTGTCTGCACATCAGTTTTCTGGCTGGTTCAGAGGCTTCCTTTGGGAAGGAGGGTGTCCGTGTGGAAGCTTTTTAGAGAACGTGGAGTGATTGGGCCCTGCTACCATCCCCATGCGGCAGAACGGCTGCTGCGACAGGTGCTCTGACCCCAGCGGACTCACGGAGATGCCTCTGGGGAGAGCCAGGTTGCGCTGTCTGCCTGAGTCAGCTCTGCACCTCCCCCCACCGTGAAAATCACTTCGGGTGCTGGTTAAAAATAACAGTTTCTCCCCCACCCTGGAAATGACAGAATTAGAATGTTCAGGAGAGTAATTTCTAGGCAGACAAAACCAATAGGATATGCACGAGGGGGGGTGGGCAGGGGGGGTTGGGAGGGTGTGTATTTATGTGGGCGTTTATTATGAGAAGTTGGCCAGAGCAACCCCAGAGGCCCACAGCCCAGCCAGTCCCACAGTCTGCCACCCGCAAACTGGGGGCCTAGGAAGGTGGCAGTGTGATTCAGCCCCAGTCGGGGGCCCTTGAACCCAGAACCCGAGCAGATGGAGATGTGCATCCTGGTCTGAGGGCCGGATAAGGGCGGGTAAGATGTCCTGGCTCAGTCTGTGAGGCAAGAAAAAGTGCCAGTTCCTCCCTCCTCCACCCTTCTCAACAGGCCCTGAACTGACTGGGCGATGGGCAGCCCCATCAGGGAGGACCATCTGCTCTATGGGGTCCACTGATTCAAACGCCGATCGCAGCTGGAAACGTCCTCACGGAGACTCCCAGAAACGCTGCTTGCTCTGGGCGCCTTGCTGCTCACTCACGTTGTTGCACAGAATTAGCCGTCTCAAGTCCGTCTCTCGTCAACTTGGCACCCAGGTGCGTCTCCTTAAGCCAGACTTCATCTCCAGAGAAAGGCGTAAAAAGTCGCGGTTCTGCCTGTGATGAGGCAGCCAGGCTGTGCATGAGCGAACACGTGCTAACTCCTTCCCGAGGAGAGTCCCTGAGTGCTGTGTTACTCTCCCCGTGACATCCCATCACTTGCACTGTGGTGTTACATGACACGAGATTACTGCGGTATGACATCAACATACTCCCGTCACAGGATAAGGGAACGAGAGAGGAAAGAAACCAAGTGTGTGTGTGTGTGTGTGTGTGAGAGAGAGAGAGAGAGAGAGAGATGCAGAAACAGCCCTGCTTCCTGTAGCTGGTCACGTGGGTGCAGCTGGAATTCCTCACCACCCTTCCCCGCCGCCCACTCTGCAGCCCCCTGGCCTGCAGCCAGCGCCTCCGTCCGTCAAGGTCCTTTACCTGCCAGCTGAGCCAGACCCTCGTTCCTGCAGGGCCAGGGCGCGGGCAGCCCTGTCTGGGCCCGGTTGGTGTGGTTTTCCACTGGCTGTAATGACAGGACATGGGAACCCTAAGGGACACCCGGAGGCATCACCGTGCTCCAAAGGGGCTCCTCCCAGCCTCCATTGCGGAGCCACAGCCCAGTCCCCCTCCCGGTGAGCCAGGCATCCCGACCTGCACTGCGCTCCCTCTCAGCCCTGCTGATTCAGAGGCATGAGGGGCCCCAGAGGCCCTCGGGGGGCTGTCTTCCCTCCAAGCTCCCCTCCAGGGGGTGCGTCCAGCTCGCCGATGTGGATGCTGTTCTCCGGCCGGTCACTCAAATCCTGGGCTCGTGCTCTTCTCACACCACTTTGTCCACAAACGTTAGGGGCAGCCTGCTGAGATAATCAAATTCGTTTTCAGAAATGTTAGAAAGTGGACATACGCAGAGTGGCCTGGCTCCTTATCGATCAGGAGTGTCCAGTGCAGATAGTCCATTGATCTTTGTTGACAGGTCATGCCGAGGATGGTCAGCGCTCTCTCTATTCCTAGAAACTGGCCATGAGCACCTGTAGGACTAATCGAATCAGGTCGCCAGTTCCGGGAACCCAGGCCCCACTCATTCTGTTCTTCTAACACCATTGTGTTCTTCTAACACAATGTGAAAGAATCAAGGTTCTCCAGGGAAACAACCGATGGGAGACATGTAGACCTAGAGAGAGAGGATCTCTCTGTGTGTATCACCCTCCTCTCTCATTGTGTACCGTATATATGATATATACCAGTAAGTCATAGATCTCCTCTCTCCTCTTGTCATATAGTGCATATATGACATATACCAACACATCCCAATATGTCATACATACTGGCAGAGCATATATCTCTCTCACATAGAACATACACCTTACATATATGCTCTAATATCTCATACATCTCATATATGTAGGGACAGGCAAAAGTCAGTTTACAGTTGCACCTAAAACAGTTTATTCTCATGTTAATTATGTTAACTATTATTTATTAGTGTTACCACTGTAAACCAGCTTCCTCCCATCTATATCTCATGTATGTGATGGGATCTTCTCATGGGATTATGGAGGCTGAGAAGCCTCAGGGCCTGCCAACTGGAGACCCAGGCCAGCCAGAGACTTCACTCAGTCGGGGCTCCACGGCCTGAGAACTAGGGGGCCCCGGTGTGCACTGCAGCCCTGAAGCAGGACCAGGGGAGACCAGCTGCAGCCGGTGGCCCAGCTGGGGAGGCCAGAGAAAAGGGAGGTGACTGCTCCCGCCCGGCCTTCTGGGGCCTCAGTGCGTCAGCGAGGTCCCGCCACCCTGGGAGGGTGAACTACCAAGTCCTCTGACACCAATGCCAGGCTCCTCTGGAAACGACCTCACAGACACACCCCCACACAGGTTTCATCTGGTGCCCCAGCGCCCACCCAAATGGACCCAAGATTTACCTTCACACCTGGAGAAGGGCCTCCCACCAGATGAGTTTCACATGCACACAGAATTAGGGGTCACTCCTTCCCATTCTCAGTAGACAAGGAATCTGACAGCATCTTGTATAAAAGTTCAGTGAAATGTTCTCCCAAATATGCACGTTCCAGAATATAGAGAAAATGAATGTAATCCTAAATTCTTGAGAGGAGAAGTAAATATTTAGACATCCGGTCTTGCAGGATTCATTTGGCCGCTACAGAAAGAGGCGCTGGGCGAGCGCGGCAGGACAGTGGGGAGCACCATTAGCGCCCAGACAAGTGCGGGTGTAGTAATGCGCCGGTCACCTTGTCGCCACCTCAGGGTTTGCTACAATGTGAATGTTCGGGAAGCTCACCAGCAGGTGGCAGCATCGTCGAACGAATGGACCCGCCCCCAGCAGCTGATGGGTCACGGCTGAAAACACAGCCACGGAGGTCAGGACGTGGGATTGCGGGATTGCGATCGAGAAAACCTGACTCCTGGTCCCAGCGCTACGACTCGTTGGCTTTGCAAAAATGACCTAATCTCACAGTGTTTAAATGGCATTGTAAGTAACATTGGGGTAATGGCAATACTTATTTTCCGGTGTTTCTCCGGGTGGGAACGGAGGCCGTGAAAACGCGCGGGGCAGGCAGCGTGCTCTGCGAGCGCGGACATCCCTTCTCATTTTCCGCATTCGTTCTTGCTGCCGGGCGTTCACTTTAACGCGGAAACTTCCCACTGGCAGCACTAGTGGGCAGCACGCCAGACCTGAAGTGCCGAACGGTTTCTGTTTCTCGGTTTCTGTTTCTCGGGTTCCACTGTTTCTCAGCCTGGTTTCCGCCCTGGGAGGACACCCAGCCCCCACCTCCGCGGCCCCGGGGGAAGGCACCCCGGCCTCCGGGCGCTTTTTCACGCACAGCCTTTCTTTGCTGGTCTGAGCTGCGCGCACCCGGTCCGAAAGAGGGCGAGTCCCACAGAACCCAAACAAGGCCAAGGATCTTCTCCATGGGAAACAGCATCTGTGTGCACCCTCGCGTTTAAAGCACATGTATCACAGCGGCCAGCCGTCGCCTCGGCTGAGCNGTTTCTCGGGTTCCACTGTTTCTCAGCCTGGTTTCCGCCCTGGGAGGACACCCAGCCCCCACCTCCGCGGCCCCGGGGGAAGGCACCCCGGCCTCCGGGCGCTTTTTCACGCACAGCCTTTCTTTGCTGGTCTGAGCTGCGCGCACCCGGCCTGAAAGAGGGCGAGTCCCACAGAACCCAAACAAGGCCAAGGATCTTCTCCATGGGAAACAGCATCTGTGTGCACCCTCTCGTTTAAAGCACACGTATCACAGCGGCCAGCCGTCGCCTCGGCTGAGCACTGACTGTGGGCGGAGCGGGGCACTAACCTCTGAGTCCCAGAGACGCAGAACTGAGGAACTGTTAAAAACGAAGCCTTTCCATTCTTTGTCTTTTTTTTTGACAGATATTTATGGGTCACGCTTAAGAAACTGGACACCTGACATGTGTAGTTCTCCACGTCGCGATGTCTGCAGTGAAGCGTGGCTGCTTATGGACAGAGTGCACAGGTGCACCAGGTAGGACCTGGTCCGGAGGCAGGAGCCAGAGAGGCGACGAGCAGCTGGGCAGCTCACCTGGCGAGGACTGGTGGCAAGAGAGGTTCCCGGGGGAAGGGGCCCCTTCGAAGGCGGATGCGCGGCGAGGTGGCGGTGGATTGTAACGGTGAATTGTAACGGTGAAGGCTGTGGAGGCTTCGCTGTCACAATGATGTGCAGTGAAGGGGCGGCTCGGCCGAGCACACACTGAGCCCCCGGTGGCCGATTATTTTCATTCTTTTGATTCTTGGTTTCCTCATAGGGAACATGGAGGCGATCGCAGTATCTATTTTATGTTTATTTGTGAGAACCCGGTGTGAAAATGAGTGCACGGGAAGCTCTGAGCGGGGAAAGCGAACAGAATTTTGTAAGATGCCCAGAAGAGAAGCCAGTCCGGGGTCCCGAATGCCGACCACCGAAGTTCAGAATCCTTACGGCGGAATCTGGGAAGTGAAGACTCTCCATGGAAAGAGGCTTCCGTGCAAAGGTGCTTCGCCGGCTGCAGCCGTGCGCACAGCCGGTTTCCTCACGGAGGGTGAACGCGGCGAGAAGACGGGTCACCCCAGGGTCACGGAGGTAATGGAAGGTCCGAGAAGGGGGTGGCGCTTGGGGAGACCTGCCGGCGGACTGGACACGAGATCAAGGCGTAGAAAGGACGGAACAGCTGTTCCAGTAACATGAGCCCGGGGAACTGGGGGGTGGTGGGTGGTGGTTGTCTCTTTGGCAAAAATAAAAGGTATTTTAAAAATGTGCCTAAGAAAAGCAAATGTAGTTACTCTTATGGGAAAGAACATTAAGAAGACACCAAACGCCAGCCAGGGAGGGTGTAAGATCGAGGCTGCACATCTCAGTTGGGAGCGATCTGCTGGCCTTCAAAGTGTTCATCGAAACCAGCTGCTCCAGGCCGGTTGAAGGCAGCACAAAAAGAGGGAAAGGAAAAATCGCATAAATATGTTTCAAGAAAGGATACCCTCGAAGGAGCGAGAACCCTGGAGAAAGCGATGAGCTCCGCAGGTCCACGGCCAGCCCAGCTCTGCCTACGTGGCCTCGGGGGAGCGGTGTCGCTGCCGGTGTGGCACTTCCCCCAAGTCCTGGAGGTCCCCCCCCCCGCCCACCCCGTTCTCCTCCACCACTGGTGTGAGCTGAACAGAATTAAAATTCCTGAGAGTAATACATTATGATTAATTTAGTATTCAGCCTCGGGCCCGCACAGCAATGTCAAGTGGCAAGTCCTTCATTCTGTGAAATTCGTGTGTTCTGGGCGGGATCCAAGATGGTAGTGAGGTAGGTAGATGTTACGCTCGTCCCCACTCGGGACCAAACTGGGATTGCGATTAAATGTAGATAAATCAGCCTGAATAACCAGCGGAAGTCTAGCTGGAGAGAAGTCTCATAACCAAAGATTTGCAGAAGAAGCCATGGGGAGATGGGCAGAGACGCAAACAGGGCTGGCCCTGCTCCCACGGGTGGCAGCTGAGACTCCCGGGGGATTTCTCAGCTGCAAAGGTTTCCTCAGACAAGCACGGGGGTCTCCACCCTGAGCCGGGCTCCCCAGCCTGGGGACCAGAGCTGGGAAGGGGGGCCCACGTAACATCTGGCTGCGCAACACAGTGGGGACTCTGTCCACCAAGGAGAGACTGGAGTCTGCTGCAGTCATGGGAGCCCTGCTAAAGGGCCAACGCCCCAAATCTCTTTGTGGCCATCGCCCTGGCTCTGGTGGAGGGGGGGGCAGTGCGGATGAGAGCTGTGAGGAGAGACAGGGGCCTGTGGCTCTGGGGAGAGAGCTGCAGGGATTGCTGCCGGGACAGCTGACAGGGTGTAGACGCCATGTTTCTTGGCTGGGGCACGCCCCCCCTTATGGCGTCAGCCTGGGGGGAAGCAACAGCAGCCTCACCCTCTGGGCTCCCTGTCGCCCCACCCTGCAGAGTTCACACCCCGGTGCGGAGTCAGCTGCCTGGGCTGCGGTGCAGAGGTCTGGGCAGACTCTGGGTATCGGTGGCAGAGTTGTTTGGCTTTGGAGTGTGGCCCCTGCACCACCGTCCCCAGGCCTGACCAGCCCCTCCCTCTCGTCAGAGATCCACTAGCCCCGTCCTCCCAGCCCGTGGCTGCCCCTGCGAGGTTGGGCTCCTGGCAGAATCTGGGGCAGAGTTGTGTGAGGGGCTTTAGTCTGTGAGCCATTTTCCCCTCACGTGCCCAACCGGCGGTGAGCCCTCACTTCATAGGGCCAAATCTGGGTCTGTTTGGCCCTGACAAACTCTGCTGGCCGCACCCTGATGACTCCCTGAGGCCCTGGCCTACCACAAAGATGTGCAAGCACCCAGTGGGTGGCAGCTAGACGTGTGTACCCTGGGACATTTGCTGAGTGGCCTCAGACTAGCCCTGGAACGAAGTCTGAACCTGTGTCAGGCTGGTGAACGCCACGTGGCCCTGTCTGGTGACTCACCGAGAACCTGCCTCCTGCAACTCGAATACCGCCAGAGGCTCTTTCAGTGACCGAGCCCACAGGCAGAGGCAGGCAGAGGCAGAATTCACATGTCTTGGGACTTTTGCTGACCTCCCAGGCCAGGTGCTGGTAAAAGTCATCTTCGGTGCACAGTTCCATCCTTCCTGCACATGTGCAGGCCCAGCAGGGGCAGCCGCAGACTGTGGATCACTGTGTAGCTCCAAAGAGGTCACCCAGGGCCATTCACAGGCAGCAGCTGACATCAGTCTGCACCGTAGTTCCTCCCAAGGGGGCGCCACAACCAGCACACCCAGGGGCCGGCTTCAGACAACATCAGAACAGGATCATTCACTGTAGCTTTACAAGTGGCGTATCCAGAGGGAGATGGCAACAGGCACCGGAGCTGCTGAGATAAATTCTGCTTTGTGTGGTCAGTATCTGCGCAGCGGCTCACATGCTGGGGTAAGGGTCAATTCTCAGTCAGCCGTCCTAATGATTCATCCCATGCACAAACAGGCCAATAGAAATGGAGACTCAGTGACAATAAGGGACAGTCCTAGAGCACCCAGCTCAGAGGATCCAGAAGACTTCCCCCCCACCCCGGGCCCCACGGGACACCTGCCGCATAAGGCTGCCCTGCCACGGCTGGAAGTTGCAGCAGACTTACCTGATATACAGAGACACGCACAAAAGGGCGTCCCAAATGGGGGGGGGTGGAGATACACGCTGCAAATGAGAAAACAGGACAGATCTCTGGGAAAAAGGGAGCTCAATGAAACGGAGGCAGGCCATTTACCAGACACAAAGATAAAACAAATAATGATAACGATGCTTAAGGAACATAGAACTTCAAGAAACTGTTCAGAACTTCAACAGTATGAAAAAGGACATACAAACCACCAAAAAAGACTGGTAAGAAATGAAGAGTATCATGTCGGAAGCGAAGAACACTCCAGAAGGAGTAGACCGGAGGTTGCCTGAAACAGAGGGTCAGATCAGCGATTTGCAAGACAAGGAGGCAGAAAATGCCTGGTGAGAACAGCAAAACAGAAAATAGATTTTAAAAAGTGAGGGTAGTTTAAAGGGTTTTGGGGACAACATGAGATGCAACAACATCTGCACCCCAGAGTTAGTAGAAGGAGAGAGAGAGCAAGGGATTGAGAACCTGTTTCAAGAAATTATGGCTGAAAATGTCCCTCACCTGGTGAAGGGCAAAGACACACAAGTCCAGGAAACACAGAGTCCCAAACATGATGAACCCAAAGAGGCCCACTCCAAGATATATCATAATTAAAATGGCAAAGCTGAAAGTCAAAGACAGAATATCAAAAGCAGCGAGAGGAAGGCAGATAGTTACCTATGAGGGAGTTCCCATGAGTCTGTCAGCTGATTTCTCAATAGAAACATTTTAGGTCAGAAGAGATTGGCACGAAATATTCCAGCAAATATTTCATGCCCGCAAGCATTAAAAAGCAAAGACCTACCACCAAGAATACTTTACCCAGCAGGGCCATCCTTTGAAATGGAAGAACAAATAAAGAACATCCCAGACAAGAAAAGTTAAAGAGTTCATTACCACCAGACCAGTGATATAAGAAAGGCTCTTGTCAAAGGTTCTTTTCAACAAAAAAGGAGGAAGAGGAGGAGAAAGAGAAACAAATGTTAGACTTGAATTCATAAAGCTCCTAGAAGAAAACATAGGCAGTAAAATCTCACACAGTTTCCTGGAGCAATATTTTTTCTGACATACCTCCTCGGGCAAGGGCAACAAAAGAGAAAAATAAACAATTAGGACTACATCAAACTAAAGAGTTTTTGGAAAACAAAGGAACTATCAGCAAAATCAAAAGACAGCCCAGGCCAGGCTGGGCGGCTCAGTCGTTGGAGTGTCACCCCGTACACCAAAGGCTGTGGCTGTAGTTCTGGGTCAGGGCGCACACCTAGGCTGGGGGCCAGATACCTGGCTGCATGCAGTAGGCAACTGACTGGTGTTTCTCTCTCACATCGCCTGCCTGCCTTCCTTCCTTCCTTCCTCTCTCTTTTTCTCTCTCTCTTCTTCTTCTTTAGATCTTTCTAGATCTATGGATCTTACATAGATCTTTAGATAGGGGTGTTTAATACATTTTACTTTAGTGTAATTATTTTTTTAAAAAATACTTTATTTATTTATTTTTAGAGGGGAAAGGAAGGAGAGAGAGAGAAATATCAATGTATGGTTGCCCCTCGTGAGTCCCCTGCTGGGAACTGGCCCGCAACCCAGGCATGTGCCCTGACTGGGAATCGAACCGCGATCGTGTGGTTCGCAGGCCCGCGCTCAATCCACTGAGCTACACCAGCCAGGGCTTGTAATTATTGATATGATTGGATTCCAAGCAGCCATTTTGCTGTCATCCCTTCCTTCTTCCTGCCTTTTTTAGCTCTGACTAGGTCTTTGTGAGGATATTCCTTTAATTCCTTTTAAAATGTTTTTTTAATGGTTCCTTAGATAGTGCAACATACATCTTACTTGAAAATAATCTGCTTCGGGTTAACGCTAATTTAATTCCCATAAAATAAACTTTGCTTTAATCTGACTCTCTTTTCCTTTGTGCTGTTATTGCTGTGCGTTACATCCTTCAATATTACACAGGAGAAGTTATAAACAGTTTTGTGTACTTTGCATTCGTCAAGAGAAGAAAAGAGAACAATATATTCAGACTTGTTTTATATTTAAGTAATTACCTTCATTGGTACTCTTTATTTCTTCATGTGGATTTGATTTTTGGTCTGGTGGCATATCCTTTTTACCTGAAGGGTTTCCTTTAGTATTTCTGGCAAGACAAGGTTGCTAGCAATGCATTATCTCAGTCTTTGATTATTTGGAATATCTTTATGTCTCCATTTTTGGAGAGCAGTTTGAATTAAAAAATCTTCATTGCCTTCTTTTTTATATCATCTCGGCCTTACTGTTGCCAGAAGGATCTGGTCTACTTCTTATAAGTAGCCCCCAGATTCTTCTACTAATGTAACAATTTCACAGAATACCAGCATCCGAAGGTCAGTCACTCTGTTATCGGAATGGACCAGAACACACACTTCGTAGTTTCGTCTGAACACAGATAAAAAGGAAAAACAGAGAAGATCGCCCAAACCACAGGTGTGCTCACACACGCTTCTCTCAGGATTAACTGGGTCAGTAGGAGTGACGGCTGCTATACCAGCTGTCGGTTAGCCTGGTTCCATTCTTTGCATCTTACAGATAAAAATTTTAAAGATAAAATCATAAAATTGCCCCACCGCATGACATCCAGCAATCCTTAGTCAAGCCCTTATTTCCCGAGCCCGCTTCCAAACCACGGAACACGAACCAGACCCTGTCGCACCCTCTCACTGAGGAACACGGCTCCTCGTGGAGCCCCCAGGGTGACCGGCATGAACAGGACTTGCCCACCTCCCGTGATCCCACGGTCTGTGTGGATGCGGGGCACTGACAGCTGAATTAGACAGAACCGAAGTGCAAAGACGCAGTCAGTTCAATGGGACCAAACTGTTGTGGGTCATACTGATATCAAAGAGGTCTTCATTCCACGCAAATCACTAAATTCAGTTAATATAGTTAAACAGCAAAAGGTAACATCTGCAATGAGAATCTAAATGGAAAGTCTGTAGGTCCTGAAAAATAGCATAACAATGATGGGACAGGTCTCCTGGGATCCCCGTGCTCTGGGTCCGAGGCCAGGCTGCTCCTTCCGTCGAGGGCCCAGGAATTCACGTTTTTGACGATGCAGATGGGCTCCGTGCCGCGACTGCCTTCACAGTTGTCCCGCGAAAGCAGCCGGAGACAGCAAGCAAACAGAGGGACATGCCTGCGTTTTCAGAAAACTTGATTTGAAACCACTAAAATTGGAATTTTTATAGGGCACAAAATATTCTTTTAATGTTATTTATTAAATGATGTAGAAACTGTTCTCAGCTCAGGGGATGTACAAAAAGTAGGCGCTAGATCCCTCGGGGGGTGGTGGGTGGGGGTGGGGTGGCCTATGGACCTTGCTTCTTACATCTTGGCTAGATGATTGGACGGCTCCATGTCTTCACTGTAATGTCGCCTCCTCCGTGGGGCCTTCCCTGATGACCTTTCAGTAACGGCACTCCGTCTTCACCTTCTCTGCGTTTTGTTCTTCTGTTGGACCTACGCAAATTAAGTGAACGATCTTTTATTCATTTGTTCGTTGTGTGGCTAGAATGTACCTCTGAAAGTTCGGGGGTCTTTGTTTACCACTTCAGCCCAGTGCCTACGAAAGCGTGTGGTGTGCTTCATGTGGTCGGTGATGCCTCTGCAATGGGTCCGCTGGGGTCTGTGGGGAGAGCTGCACAGCAGCCGCCCACTGGGGTCGCCCGGGGGAAGGACCGGTCTCATGTCACTGTCTCCGTTCAAGAACACACAGGGCCGACCCTTAACCTCTCAGTCAGGACAGGGCTGAGGAAAGAAACATCTTCTGGGATCCAAGGACAAGCACGCGCAAGCTGAAAGAGTGACTCGTTACTCGATAGTCTGAAAGGCTGGAAGAGATTGCTCAAATTAGGGAATTCGGCCTACAAATCCAGTTTAGATTAAAATCCACCTGTGCCCCCGAACACCTCGCTGGCGAAAGTGTGTAGCGAGTATATCAGCTACAGAGAGAAACTAGTTTTACTGCCTCTGAGTTGTTGACCCAGTGATTTCCTGGTCCTGTATCTCATTAAAAAAGGAAAGTTTTAAACAGGGTAGAAGGATTATGTGAGTGCTTGCCTTGAGGAGAAGTGCTGGGGCCTTCCCAGAGGGAAGGGCTTACTCTCCCTTCTGGGGGGAAGTGCGGTCGAGGAGGGGGAGGCTCCGGAGTTCCTGTGTGGGAGGGTCTTAGAACGCTGATCTGTTTTGCAGACGGGGAGACCGGAGGCTCCCTTTAGATGTGTGCTCGCCGGAGAGCAGTTACGGCTTCGACCAGCCCCGGGAGCTATGATGGATGCCGCGGGGCCGAAAGCCCCTGCATTTGGGGTCAGATAGAACCATTTTTATGCTTTTTTCATTTTCAGAAGATTTAAAAAAACTTTTAACAGCAAAGAGGTGTCAGATAGCTGGGGAAAATGTTTTGCCATTATCCATGACCCTTCTTTGTCAGACAAGCAAGAGTTCGGTGTGTCAGTCTCTCAGTGCCTCTCCTGTTTGCTTGCAGGCCTAATAAACAAGCGAAGCTGTTCTGAGGTTTTACTGCAAAGAAGTCAGGCAGCAGAAGACATTCCAAGCACATACACTCCTGGGAATGGGGTGCCTGGGAATGGGGGGACCGAGCCCTGGGGCTGGCCCCCACTTCCTCTTTGAGAGGAACTGCCACGTACTTTCTGACTCAGAACAAAGAGTCAGGCTGGCAAATCAGACCCGTCTGGAGAGGAGTCTGTTAGCGCGAACACAGGGAGCCCTGCCTGCTGCGGAACCCAGGGAACAGAGGGGAGGCGGCAGCCTGAGACGCAGCCACCACCATGGAGAAGCAGCACAGTGACATCCAGGGATGGCCAGGGGCCACCAAATATCAAAGAGCATTCAAAACCTGGGCCAAGGCTCGCCAACTTCCCGTTCCTTAAGAGAAGATAGTGTAGGAGTTTAATCCAACTTTTATTATTTTTGTAACCTTTACCCGAGGGTGTGTTTTTATTGATCTTAGGGGAAGGGAGAGAGGGAGACAGAGAGAGAGAGAGAGGGGGAGACAGAGAGAGAGAGACATCAATCGGCTGCCTTTTGTACGTGCCCCAACCAGGGATCAGACCTGCAACCTTTTGGTGTACGGGGGACGGTCCCACCAGCTGAGCCACCTGGCCAGGGCTCAATCCGATTTTTAAATGTCAGTCAGTAATTCAAGATATTTTTGGATGTTATGTAGGTCTAACCGTGTTGCACTGAATCTTCTGGCTTCCAGCTTGATGGGACCCCTGAAACAGATGGCTGATGGTGGTTTCCTTCACCGGCTGGGGGACTGCCGTGCAGTGGGAAGTCTGCAGTACCTGGCAGTAACCCCTCCACTCTGCTCACAGGTAGTCATTGCTGAGAAATGATCCCTAAAAGGGGCGTGGAGTGTAGACTTGAATGTGTTTGTATTTCCAGAGTCTGAGTTGAGACTCTGGATGTCTAGGTGAACAGACACAGGCCCAGGCACAGATGAAGATAAATTCGCTTCTGGTCCTTGGCGATAACAGCCTGTGATCAGGGGCAGGAAGACACTTTCAGACGCTGTAAACCCCGTACTGCAGTGCACCTCTGCGCCCAGGCGAAGAAAAACTGGAGAGTCAAGAGAAGTCGAGTGCCAGATCACTGCCATTGAACGGCACCCCTGAAACCCCACTTTGAGAACCAGATGGGCCCCACAGGACGGGCTAGAAGACTTTTGCAAACTTACAAAGGGAATAATCTCACAGCACGGTTTCTGTGAGAATTAATTCCAAGTACTGAACTATTTATATTCCAGGGAACACTTAAAACCGAGCCCTTTCGGTAAACCAGAGCTGGCCTGCCTGTGGTCTCCCCTCCCGGAGAGCAAGATTTGGATGCGAGGGACGTTTCCACTGCCCCTGAAACGGGGCTGCATGCTACCCGGCACCTGCCAGACGCAGGCTGCACCGAATGTGAAAGAACTCAGGGGCTTTTTTCTTCTCTCTTAACCTTCTGGTGAGAGACTGCCCTGTTCCTTTTGGGGGATATTGGATCAATAAGGACCCCGCTGGGCAGCCAAGTAAGTCTCACAGGCGGTCTGTGCGCCCCTTCTATTTCTGGCACGTGATTTGCCTCCCTAACCGCCGGTTTATGGAGGCCGGGAGGAGTTTTCAGGCGTCAGTATTTGTCTACTGTCCCTCGCGATGTGTTGGTCCTGGATCGCACGTTTCCCTAATTCTAACTGGTGTGTGGTGGCTGTTTAACACGCGTGTGGGTGCGGAGATACATTTCCATTTACTCTATGCGCACGGTTCACTTACCAGGAAGTCAAGACCCTCTCTAAAAATCTTCAACAGCGCTGTAAAAGCTTTTTACTATTTCTTCCTAATATTAAAATGTCAAGTAAGCAACCATCTTTTTTCAAAAAAAAATGATACCATACCATTTGCTATGTAAAAGTTATTAAAAGAATGAAAATACGTGTCATTCTCGCTCCACTGCAGCCTGCAGGCTCAGTCAGCACACTGACCGGCCGGCCGGCTAGGAGGACGGAGGAGTCCACCCTCCAGGCGTGGACCGTCCTCCTGGTTCTGACATGGTTGGAGATGCTCTCTAGGTTGTGGTGGGTTTTCAGACACTGCCCTTCTACAGTCCTGGCACCAAGTGGATCTTGTGACCACAACCAGCTTAAGCCCAGTCCTCTGTGCGTGCTGTCCCTTTAACGAGCAAAACACGCCCACTTTCAACTTTCTGAGCATCACATACTCTTTCCCTGTTTACACAAGAGGCTGCGCTCTTACAGGAGTGATACCATTTTAAAAAGAATTCAATTCCTTTCTGCCTTATATCCAGTCTGAAGCTGCCTCTTCTCTGAAACCATGTATTCTAATCCCTCATTGGGGATTTTAAGAAATTAGTTTTCTAGTTACTGTTGACATATAATATATTAGTTTCAGGTGTGTGGCAACAAAGCTTTGACATTTATATTCCTTATGAAGTGATCAACTTGAAAAAATCTAGCATCCATCTGACAGCATGCGATTATTACAATATTATTGATTGTATTCTCTGTGCTGTACTTCATCTCCCTGCCTATCTTGTAACTGCCAATTTGTACTGCTTAATCCCTTTCACCTTTTCACCCATCCCCCCACATGTCAATCATCAATTTGCATTGTCTATTTATTTTGTTAAGTAGACTTTGCTTGGAAGTAAAACCAGGTGGTATCCGTCTTTCTCTGTCTTACTTATCTCACTTAGCACAATAACCTCTAGGCCCACCCATGTTGTCACCAGTGGCAAGATTTCAATCTTTTTGAAGGCTGAGTAATATTCCACTGCATAATATACTCCGTCTTCTTTATTCACTTGTCTGTTCATGGACACTGGGTGGCTTCCCTGTCTCGGCTGCTGTAAATAAGGCAGCCACCGATGCCCACAGGGGTGCATATACCTTTTCCTGTTAGGGTTTGGGATTTTTAAAGTTTTAGTTTTAGGGGAGATTTTGCTCAGTGTCTGTTTGGATTCTGGGTCCCAGATCCCTTCCCTGAAAAACCTGTTTATCTCAAGTGCACTCCATCAACGTCCTCCTGCACGTCCAAATTTGACCCCTTCTTCACTGAGGGCTGTAGGATGAATGATTCTGTTACAGCTGTGCCTTCGAGTACCCCAAGAACTCTCCTGTGAAGTACGGCCAGCCTTTTGTGTCCCCTCCTCTTTCTTTACCGACAATCGCGCACACACACACAAAATAAGTACTTTAAAACTTGCCCAAAATGCAAGCGGAAAAATTGGTCTGAGTGACGTACATATTAGGCAGAATCATGGACAACCCCTCCCCCTCACAACTCATATCCTAATCCTCAGAACCCACCTGTAAATATATCACCTTATTTGGCAAAGTGGACTTTGCACAGGTGATGAAATTAAGGACTTGGAGACGGGAAGAGGACCCTGGATTCCCCAGGTGGACCCGATGTAATAATCATGAGAGCTCCTGAGTAAAGAGGGAGGCAGGAGATTGAGGGTTCGAGTCAGAGAGAGACCTGGAGATGCTGCTGACTTTGTAGACGGAGGGAGGAGCCACAGACTAAGGAATGCGGTGGCTCTTGGAGACAGGAAAGACGAGGAGACGGCTGCTCCCCTGGACGCTCCAGAAAGGAGTAGGGCTCTGACCACACCTTGGTTTTTAGGCCGACCAGACCTGTGTCCGACCTCGGAGCTCCAGAAATGTAAAGTAACAGGTTTGTGCTATTTTAAGCCACTAGGCTTTTGGTAATTTTTTTTTTTACAGCAACAGTAGAAAACTAATAAAAAGGGGGAAGGGACTTTAGAATTCTTATTCCATCTTTAAAATTCACCGTACTGCTCCCTGTCTGGGTTGGAGACTGGGGGTGAGCAGCGAGTCTGGGTAGCAGACGGCTCAGTGGACGGTTGGACGTCTCCTACGACGGGCAGGTGAGCTACTTACAACCGGGAATCACGTTGTTTTCATACGTGCTCCTCTCTTAAAAAGCCATCAGTCATTTGGACCAATTTCCTGGTGACCGGAAATCCGCATTAAAATCCTCTGAGTTCATGCTCAGTTCTAGTTGTTTCATTTCAAACACTGAAGGATTTACCTGCCGAATATAGAACATAATGTGTGCCGCTAGCATTTGAGAATTTTGCCGGGCTTCACATCCCCGTCCCCTCGGCGATCCCACGTGATTTCCCTGGGGCTGTCAATCACGTAGCCCTGCTTCCCCTGCTGCAGCGGCGAGGGTTTGAGCTCAGGACAACAGCGGGAAGGATTCACGGGCTCAGAGAAGGCTGGACTCGTTCTGGGGGTTGCTAAGAATATTGGGGAAGAGACTGGACAACAGACGGGCGATCAGACAGCACGCTAGAAAGGAGAAATAAGATCGCGAGTGTGTGGAGGGGAGAGTCACGAACTGGAGGGGTCAGAGGAAGTGTCAGGTCACTCTCGAGGTTCGGGGAGCAGGTGGATTTACCTGGATGAAGACAGATCAGGAGGAGTGGGAAGTGGGTAAGAGGGGCGGGGTTTGGGGGAGGGGCGGGCCACAGCCGGTCGGATGCTGCAGGGATCCTCATGGCGGGACTGACCCTGCGGCAGGAGCCCAAGACCTCGCTGGTGCAGCGATTCGGCCAGCCGCCTGCTTAGAGAGTTCATTCTCTGCCACGTGAGTGAGGGGTCTAACCCCTCCAGACCATCCAAGCCTGCATGTCTGCCAGCGAACCCGTTTATTTGCTGGTCAGTGGACAGATAGAAACCAGTGACGTTTTCCCTACTTGGTGTTAGGTGTGGGTTTTGACTTGTTAAGTCATCAGTGCATCTTTTCACAGGTGTTATCTATTCCAGGTAGTATTTCAGTGAGCCCGTGAGGGCAGGCAGGCAGGCAGGAGAGGGAAAGAACTGAAGTGGTGGGAAAAGACCCCATGAACCAGGCGAGAGCAAGCCCACTTGGGAGTTTAAGGGCCTGTGTCCCAGGAAAAGCACTGGAAGAAAAATGAGATTAAAACCGGGGAGATTATTGCAAATAGAAACTGAACTGGGAACTGGAATTTCCAGGAGACTGACAAGCCAATGACAGTGGATAAAAAGTCCCACCAGAAAGTCACCAGAAGGCAAGTTCAGCCAGCAACATCATGGCGACCGCGTTTTTACTTACGGGAGCCTTACTGGTAAGTTTCAAGGCCTGGCTGATGGAAATGGGATAAGTGTTTGCCATAAATTACCCGGGTCTTGGTCGGGGCAAAGCCGCGGGTGTGGGCAGCGCCTCTGCTTGTTGCCGCAGTGCCGCAGCCTTTACAGGGCTGGCCATGGGTCTCCTGTGAAATCCCAGAGCTCTGCTGAAGGCCCCGACGGGCAGAGTAATCTGAGGTTGCACAGTGAGCTTGTGGCGAGCCTACAAAGGAATGCTGTATTCTAGAACTTTCATTAAGTATGCTTCAGGAATTTTACATAGAATTAGCCATTTATTTGTAGTGCTCATATATGGTATTGATTTCTTTTCAATAGTTTATTTTTTATTGTATTTTCCATTACTATTTATGCTTCTTAAATCCTCTTCCACCTCCATCCAGCCCCCTCCCTACACAATCAACACAGTTGTCCGTGTCCGTGAGTTCTTTTTCTCTTTGCTCAGTCCATCCCTCCAGTTCCCCCCAGAGCCGTCAGCCTGCTCTCCACCTAGCGGTCTGGCTCCGTTTTGCTTGTTAGTTCAGTTCATTCATTAGATTCCACATGAGTGACATCATATGGTACTTGTCTTTCTCTGACTGGCTTATTTCACTTAGCATAATGTTCTTCAGATTATTCATGCTGTCGCAAAGGGTAAAATCTTTTCTACAGCCAAATAGTATTCTATTGTGTAAATGGACCTACGCTGTTTTATCCACGCAGCTACTGATGGGCATTTGGGCTGCTTCCAAATCTTGGCTATCGTAAGTAATGCTGCAATGAACAGGGGGTGCTTGTATTCATATGGCATTTAAAAGAGCAAGGCAATATTTAAGATAACTTAGTCTGTTGGAAGACTGTAAGATATTTTTAAAAGATTTTATTTATTTATTTTTAAACAGAGAAGAAGGGAGAAAGAGAGGGAGAGAAACATCAATGTGTGGTTACCTTTCACATTCCCCCTACTGAAGATGACCTGGCCCGCAACCCAGGCACATGCCTTGACTGGGAACTGAACCAGCGACCCTTTGGTCTGCAGGCTGGTGCTCAGTCCACTGAGCCACACCAACCAGGGCTGAGTATGGTTTTAAAAAATATCTATGAGTTAATTATAGTATTTAGAAAAAATCTCCATTGGAATTAATATTTGCAAGAGGATACATTTTTCAACTTTAATATTGCCTATTTCTTAGAAAATATGTGATTTTCTAGAATATGTGTTATATACATAAGCTCTTGCGATTTCTGCAAATTCTAACAGTGTCTTAGTTTTCTGATTTTATAATTGTAGGAAAGGCCTTCCCTACACACTGGGCACATTTTTCTGTATTCTCAGTGAAAACTGGAAAAATAAAACTGGGAAAAGACACCAGAAAAAGAAGGGGAGGAGTCACTGACATCACTTAGTGCCTCCGCTGACTTTGACAGTTGTGGGTCAAAGGCACAAACCGGGTGGGCGGGCCGTGTGTGTGTGGGGGGTGAAGGCGAGTGTGGCAGGTGGCAGGGTGTTACGGTTTTCCTGTCGACAGCACAGAAGGAAGGGGGAGAAATAGTTTTCGAGCACACGTGTCTCAGGCACCGCCAGGCGGGTATTTTTGGCTCCATGTATGCTCAGGGAGGTCGGTGTCGCAGTTAGGGAGGAGTCGAGCCAGCCCTGAAACGTGACCCGTGTCACCACAAAGGCTACACACAGAACCTCGTGCAGATTTGATTCTCTGTGGCAATGGAACGTCCGAGGGGGACACTGTGTCTGGGAGAAGTTTGGTGATGGCTTCTTCGCTTCGTAGTCTGGCGTGACTCTAGGGACACACAGCTTTCCTAGTGCGACGGGGGTGATATTACCGGGAATTGCAGCAGCCGGCTTACCTATCTGAGGCAAGGAGGTCATGGTTACCCCCAGGTATCTTCAGATGGCCAATAGGTGTGAGTGTCCATGTGGTGAGGCATGTAAATTACTAATTTGGATTTGACTTGGCTTGTCTGGCCAAATAATGATAATAATAGTAATGATAAAATCTTGCTAATTACAAGGCTGATTGATGTCAGCCACTGGGTTGGAAAATCACAATTCTTCACGCAGTTTTCAGCTCAGAGCTAGTTCACTGACCCAGAGCCCACTGAACAGAGATTCTTCTGAAAGGACCTTCCAGAACCACAAGCACACACAGCGAACATCTCTCTGATCCATTTGCTAAGGAATGCACAGCTACTCACCCAGGTGACCTATGCTCTGGAGGCAGCAGGGTGTCTAGATTCTTTGAAAATGCTGGCATGTGACTTCTGAGCTGACGCTGCTCCTAGGTGAGCCGACACCCCACCAGGGTTCTCCAGGTAGAGAAGAAGGCACAGAGGTGTCACATAGAGTTTGGGCATGAAAGTTACTCCTGCGGTGGTTCTAGCATGTGCCTGGTGTAGGGAAATAGGGACGCATACACTGGCTCCGTCACTGGCAGAAGTCACTCACTGGTTTTGCTGGCCCGTGAAGTCACAGCCAATCAGGGGGGCCAAATGGAAAACATTCCATCCTTTCAGAAAGTAAAGTCTGAAGTATAATCACCTTTTGGCAGGAATTTCAAGATATTTTTCTAATCTTCAAAGGCTGAAAGGACGTAGGAGTAGTGGTTGCCAATGTGTCCCCTTTTAATTTATCTGTTAGCTGCTCACCCCCTTCCCTGGCCCCAGTGGAAGAATTCTGGGAGGTGGTGGCGGGGGCCTTAAACCGTCCAGTCGTAGTGCTAGTCCCCAGCTGCTACACCGGGCCCGGTATTTCCCTTGAAACAGAACACCACGCCTCTGGCATTTGGGACGTACTGTGTACCATGTTCTTCTCAATTCCGGTAAGGAGGGTTAACATCAATTTATATTTACATGGGAAGGGAGGCAAGAGACACTTACACTTTTGATTTGGGCTGTGTTAATTCTCCCTGATTTACGTCATGACAGAGTTCACAGGGACCTCTGTCATCTTGGTATGTCCTGTAGAACATCTTGTTGGTCAGCTATCACACGGACAGCATCACACTCATCGGATGAGGTGGCGGGAGGTTGCAGGCGTGACCAAAGTCTGGGGGAGGCGCGTGCATTCCGGAGGGTGGGGCGGTGAATTGCACAGAGATTCTGGGCGAGCCGGGCCAGTGAAGGCTGTAGCTTGGAGGATCGTCCCTACTTACCACCGATAGAGTGACAGGATGCACCATACTTGACAGTAACGCTCGGTCCCCCTTGTTGAGTGACTTGGAAGATTGTCACGTGTGAGTGGGGCCCAGGGAAGGAGAAGAATCTACAACAGGTTTTGTGTCCTAGAATGTCTGGTGGTGCTGGGGATTTCTGTGGCAGAAAAGGATGTTTTTTTCACCTGTGCCGATTCCCAATGGACGTGGCACAGGTTTCTAGAATTCCAGGGTGTGGTCTCTTCCGTTGTAGAGAACTAATCCCCACTTCAAAAGTAGCTTCTGGAATATTGCTGGGCTTTGGTGAAGACTAAATGCCTGTGAGATACCAAATGTAATGGCAACTTCTTACCATGATCTCGGACCTATAACCACCGTCACTAATTGCTCTGGGATATCTGGCCTATCCTCGAATTATTCCAAGTCCACCGGGATATGGAGATGTTCTGTTTCTGCATGAGACCCATGATCAGCTAACAGAGAGGGAAACAGTGAGTCCAGCTCCCAGACCACAAGCCGACCGGCGCCTTGGTGCAGCCGTCAGGGAACTCGGGCGCCAACAGGGAACTCAGACCCCGGAGAAGGGAAGTTGCGCTGGAAGGTCACTCTGCGTGAATGAAGAAGTGGCATGAGGTGCGGACACCTGGCAAGTGGCTAGTGACTTGGCTGGTTTGTCAGGGGCCTTGAAGGATTAACATTGGAAGCTCAGCATCCGGGATATCTGGGAAATTGGATGGTCTTGGATTGTGGACGGAAATGCTTACCAGATGCAGGTTTCTGTGCCCTGTGTCCATGTCCAACAGAGGGCCTCTCTCAGGGAGAGAGGTCAACAACTCGTCCCGTGAGAGCAGCCGGCCTCGAACTTGGCTGTGCCAGAGCTGGTGTGGTGCCTCCCTGGTATGGATGCCTGTGGGGGCTCCTCCTTACCAAAGTTCACCTAGGAACTGCCAGGGCAGCAGGACCAGGGACACGCTGCCCCTTGTTTGTAGCGCTGTCTTTCAGGGACTCCGCCCAGCCACTTCACGGCAGGTTGGCTGTTCGGCCTTCCATCACCGAGGGGGTGGCGATTCATCCTTCTGAGAACATGTATTTCTCTTGCCTGCGCACCGTGCCCCGTACGCTCAGCCTTCCCGGGGTTTACAGTGCCTGACCTACTGCCGTGGGTATTATATACAGCAAGGTCTCCGACAAAGCAACACACCAAGACATGTGGAGGTGGGCCCAGGCCACAGAATCTGATCTCCTGACCGAGAAGTAGGCGGGTGGAGGGGTCTGTGGCAGGCTCGGGGAAGACACTGGCCTGTGGGTGGAACCGTGACGGAGCGGATGGCTGTCCTACGTGCTGTGAGCCAGTGGCCGACACGTACTGGTGCTTTTCCATTCACCGGAGCACATCGCTTTGGGAACTAAAACGGTGGCAGCCAGATTGGCTCCTCTCGGTCTCCCTTGGGGTGACCTGCTTGTGGAATTGCCATCCTGTGCTTGCCGTCACGGACATTTCTGGGTTCCTGGACTCCTCCTATCAGAGGACACGGATGAGGGTTCCACTGAACCTGAGGGTAAGAGTGAGTAGTACCACGTGGGCACTTCCAGCTCCGCACGCCACGGGCTGTCAGGTCCAGAAAGGAGTCAGCGTGACGTCGTCGGCCACGGTGGCCGACTCAGGTGCCTGTGGGGCCGTGGCTGGTGCTGTGCAGCGAGTGCAGAGAAGCTGAGCTTCGCCGGGGCGTCTCCTGGCGGGTGAGCCCCGGGATGGTGGCGATGGAGCAACTGCAGCCTCCGCGGCTTGACGAGCACAGCGGTGCCATTTGCCGACGCTAGTGTATCACTGACCACCATTCAGGGGGTGTGTGTTGACTTTCTGTTTCCCTTTAGAATGTAAACTCCACAATGCTAGAGATTTCTGTTTTGGTCATTTATGTATCCTAAGTGAGTAGCACATAGTAGGGGGGAGGTAAATACACACACGCACACACATATACATATATGTATATTTCTTTCTCTGGAGTTTTGCTCTATCCTTTCATTTGGGCCATGTTTCTTCGTCTCCTGTTTTGGCAGCCTCCCTGTGTGTGTTTCTGTGTATTAGGTAGAGCTGCTTTGACTCCCTGTCTTGGAAGCATGCCCTAATGTAGTAGGTGTCCTGTAGGGTCCAGTGGCACAGCCTCCTCTATCACCCAGGCTGGGTACTCGGGGTGTGCCCTCTGTGTGGGCTGAGTACTCCCTCCTCTTATGGTTGGAACTTGGTTGCTGTTGGCAGGTCAATGGCGGGGTTTACCCAGGCCAGTCATCTGCAAGGAGTGGCGGTGGCCACTGACCACCACCCTCTGACCACCATGGAAGATGCGCTCTGTAGCCCCCCGCCCCCACAGAGCAGGACTTCAGGAGGCCTCTGGTGGCCACCGAATTTGCTCCTTGAGTGTGTTGCTTGTGGGGATGGTTGGTGGTGGTGCTTTGATGTGGTCTGATGCGGTTTCAATAAATATTTTTGAATATATGAATAAATAATAATGTGGCTGCTAAAAATTGAGAGGAACAGAAGAATTGGAAGGTAGAATGAGTATATAAAACCATAAGTGTATAAAATTCCTTATATTTCACATATGCAAATTAATATATCATCTCAAAATTTGATAAATCAAACAATGCAAGCATGTTATGTAAAGTATAATAGTGAGCGTCAGAACAAGTAAAGTAGACACTATTATCAGTGGGTGATTGTGGGGAATATAACTGGGGTGAAAGACTATTTTTGTTTATTTTAAATTAATTTTATAAAAATAAGTAAATCTGTTAACAAATCAAACCATTTTATAAATTTGTATTCACATCGATTTTTCTGAATGACAGGCTTTCACTGCTATGCTTGGGTATAACCTAAAGCTTCTCTCTGGAATGGAGGCTTAGCTGTGGTGTTACTGTGCCACCATTTATAGTGAAATCCGCAGTCAGTGTTTGCACATTTATGGAAATACTACTCTGCACTGATTCAAGGAACGCGCTGTAGCTGCCTCCTGACATTTGTAATTTTCTGCTTTACGTGGTGAATGATTGGTTCCCAAGGTGAGTGCACTTTTCCCCAAACACACACACATCTCACTCAAGTACCTTATGGTGTGTGCCATTGACACCTGGTAGGGTGCGACCTCACGCAGGTTCGACACCCCTGTCAGCTTGGATTTCGCAGGCTCTGAGGCCCGGCCTGGCCCAGCCCCGCCCCTTCCTGCCCCTTCCCGGCCTGGCACTGGCCCCACTGCCTTGGGGGCCCCCCACCCCACTCCCTCCACAAGCTCCGCTGCACACAAGCTCCCAGGTGTGGCGCCTGCCAAGCCCGTTTCCAGTAACTTGAATGTGTAACTTTGGAAACTGAGGCAGGGGGACTGGGTGAGAAGTTGTGTACATCTACGACTTCCTTCTTTCTTGGTTTACTCCCACACTTGATTTGAGAACGTTTTCTGGTGAGTATTTAGGAGAGAGCATGGGAGAGCATTTAAAAAAAAATCCTTACTTGATTGAATATTTTCATTCTCTCTTCTCTCATGAGCGATCATTTGCGTGTGTATAGAATTACAGGCTTTGGACTATGTGAGGACTCCTTGTCCTCAGGGTTCGGCTGATGAGCCGAAAGCCTTCAAGGTTCCTCTCCTCACCCGCACCCCTCGCAGACTCGGGGATCTTTACCATTCACTAAGTAAAATCTCATATTTTCCTCCCACTCATTTGGCCAGGCTCTTGGGCACCAGTTACACTTCGAGGCTGTTGTCCGTCAGTTCTGATGACATTGCCCACGTGCCTCCCCCTTACACGAGGGAAAGTCTCTTGCTTCCCTTTCACATTTCGTGGGTTTGCCGTCTTCACACATTTCTTCTGTAATTCAGGGGTGCACCCGGGGACCCGGTGGCGTGTCCTGGAGGGGTGCGCCAGAAGCTGATCTCAGGCAGGAGAGCGGGACCCGTGCACACGGGAAGCCCAGATGGGAACGGGAGGGGGGCCCAGCACGGGAGCCTCCCAGGTTCCAGGGGCCCCCCTGGGTGCTGCCGCTGCCCTTCCTGCGACCTTTGGGCGACTCCACCTGTGGGGTGAGCTACTCTGACCTGTGTGTCTCTGGCAACTCCAAACGGAGTCCAACATCAGTGAGAGTGTTTTACTGAAATGGAAGAGGCAGTTACTGATTTGGGCTACGTTTTCCAGAGACAGCAGAATTTGGTTAAAATTCTCTGGACCCTTTGATTTGCAGCCACCGCGGGGGAATCCCTCCCTCACCCACAACGTGGCCGGCGTCTCAGAGAAGAGGTGAGGGATTTAAGGAGCCTCGCGTGGCTTTCATTCATAACTTCGAGGGTTTAAATCCTAGAGCAGTGTATTGAGGACGCAGAAATCAGCATTCTCAGTGCCTTGAAATACAGCATGGGTTATTGGAGGTAATTTAGTCGTATTTCCGCCCAAAGACTGAGCTAGGATTAGTATTTTTCTCAAAGTTTTCTAAGGAAAGAAGTGGAAGGTTCCAATAATACAAGTTCATATACACACTTGGAAGAAAATATTGCCATTATAAACATAGGAAGTTCTGTTTTTACCACATCGAAACTAAGCAGATTTGCAGAAGAATGTCTAAATCATTAAACATATGAACTTTCATGTTAAATGCCGATTTTATAATTATATAAGCCTTTGGTAGTTTACAGAAATTAATATATCTTTAGTATGTACATAATATAAAACTATCATCATCAAAATTATATACATTATGGGATGGATACTTTATTTAGTGAGTTACTTGGTTTACTGAAAGCAGTGCCAGAAAAAAAAAACCCCTAAGAATATTCATTCTTAGTGAATAGTTAATTTTCTAAACTTTTTCAATTTTTCAGCAATGTTTGCTATCTACAGGGCACAAGACTATGCACAGACTATTACTGCCAGAGCTGAATGTTGGTAATCATGTTGAGTGTATTTTTAATAGCTGAAAACTATAACCATAAAAAGTTTAGAACACATAGAAATTTTGACTATTTCCAGATTGACACCACCACTAGCAGAGACGCCACTTTAAGATCACGACCCCGACTCGCACGTTCCTTTGTTTTCTGGTCGACATGCCCTGAGGGGATTCAGGCAGACCCCGTGTTTTATGGGGGGGTCGGCCTGTTACAAATCGGGGGTGCAGGGAAGAAGAATGATGATATCAACTCTGTAAATCTCTTTCACCATGCGCACTGCTGAATCCAAGATAAACACTCCAAGTTCTATTTTTCATCTCCGGACGTCGGTGGCACAACATCGATCCCTGGCTGCCCCCCAGTCTCCCGCCACATCCGTTCGCCAGGGGCGGAGCCCTGCCGCGCTAGGGGCGGAGCCCTGCCGCGCTAGGGGCGGAGCCCTGCCGCGCTAGGGGCGGAGCCCTGCCGCGCTAGGGGCGGGAGGGACAGGTGGGGAGAAACACACCCGCACTGAGTGTTCTCCACCTGCAGAGCTTGTGTGGAAGGGGAGGGCGCCTGGGGCCACGGGGACACAAAAACGCTCTAGCCGCTGTGTGACTAGGGAAAATTCTTAAATCAGAGTATTGGATCTCACTAGGAGGTCATTGGCATTTTTCAGGAGAAAACAAAATTTACTTTTAGAACACTAAACCCTGACCAACTTGGTAAGGACCTGAATTCCGTTTCCCTCTGACTGCGTTTTCACACATTTTACTGTGTTTCTACGTTCACCCAGAGGTGAAATTTAGAATTAATATCTCCCCAGGGAGTAGAATTTGTGTTTTCACCACGAGGCGGCCATCCTTAGCTTTAGCAATGCTCCTGCACTGATGTCTGTGTTATGCGGACACGATGACCGTCTTCTGGGATAATCTTCACAGTGAGACCCGTCCCATCCTCCCGCTCTCACCTTCAGGGTCTGATGCGTCTTCCCCCAAGTCTATTAACACTGATTTTTGAAAAATTAAGTCTCATAATTTTATGCTTCTTTTGTAATTTTTGTCCTGAATAGTGGAGGTTTCTCTTCCCTTCCTTTCTTGACTTTTAAGGATAATTAAATGTTTTTTTCCTCAACTTTTAAAAATAATGCTGACTTAAAAGTTATCAAATCTGCTTCTATAATATAAGTGGTTCCATCTTTTTTTAAAAACATTTAAAAAAAAATTTAATTCTTGGAGACTTCTGCCAAGATGGAGGCATAGGTGTCAACACTGTGCCTTCTCCCACAACCAAGTTTGAACACAACAAAGGTTTGGAGAACTAGGACACACCCAAAGACCAGAAAACGGAATTATACGGAAGTCCGACAGCTACGAACCATTCAACGGACGGTAAGAGAGGCGGAGCCAGCAGCAGAGCAGGGTCAGGCAGGACAGATCCCCCGACCTAGGTGCGCAGGCAGCCCGGAATCAGTCGGGGTGCAGGGCAGACTGACCAAGGTTGCACATTCGCGCACAGTGAGATGGACCACACAGGCCCCAGGGGACGAACCCAGTGGTGGAGGGCTGACAGCGGTGGCACACTCGAATGCAGTGGAACGAGACACATGGGCCTGGTGACGGTGGTGGCTACGGTGCCGGTGGGGGTCGCGGCAGCAGTTGGCAGAGGGAAGCCATTGTCCCTCTTTGACCCCGCCCCCACATACAGCGTCACAACCCAGCGACTTAGTTGCCCTGCTCTGGTGAAAACCTAGGGCTCCGATCCTGCTACTTAACAGGCACAAACAGCCCAAAAGATGGCGCGAGAAGAACTCAAAGTCCCAGAGCCAATAACTCTAAGCGACCAACAGATTGCCAGCCTCTCAGAAGCCCAATTTAAGACACTATTTATCAGGATGCTCACAGTATTGGTAGATTACAGTTATAAATTAGAGGAACATATGAAGGCTAAACTAATTGAAATGAAGGGAGATGTCCAGGAAACCAATAGTGATGGAAAGGAAACTGGGACTCAAATCAATGGAATGGACCAGAAGGAAGAACAAAACATCCAACCAGAAAGGAATGAAGAAATGAGAATTCAAAAAAATGAGGAGAGGCTTAGGAACCTCCAGGACATCTTTAAACGTTCCAACATCCGGATTATAGGGGTACCAGAAGGGGGAAAGAAACAGCCACGAGTGGAAAACTTATTTGAACAAATAATAAAGGAGAACTTCCCCAGTCTGGCAAAGGAAATAGACTTCCAGGAAATCCAGGAAGCTCAGAGAGTGCCAAAGAAGTTGGACCCAAGAAGGAACACACCAAGGCACATCATAATTACATTAGCCAAGACCAAAATGAAGGAGAGAATCCTAGAAGCAGCAAGGGATAAGGGGACAGTCACCTACAAAGGAGTACCCATCAGACTGTCAGCGGATTTCTCAAAAGAGACCTTACAGGCAAGAAGGGGCTGGAAAGAAGTATTCCAAGTCATGAAATCCAAAGACCTACAGCCAAGATTGCTTTATCCAGCAAAACTTTCATTTAGAATGGAAGGACAGATAAAGTGCTTCTCAGATAAGGTCAAGTTCAAGGAGTTCATCATCACCAAGCCCTTATTATATGAAATGCTAAAGGGACTTATATAAGAAAAAGAAGATGAAAAATATGAACAGTGAAAGGACAGCAAACACACAGTTATTAACAACCACACCTAAAACAAAAGCAAACCAAGAGGACAGCTAGATCAGGAGTGGAACCATAGAAATGAAGAACACATGGAGGGTTAGAAACAGGGGAGTGGGAGGAGGAGAAGGGGGGAGAAGGCACAGAAAATAGCATAGATGGTAGGTAGAAAATAGATAGGGGGAGGGCAAGAATAGTGGGGGAAATATAGAATCTAAGGAAATTGAGACACGTGGTTATAAACTAAGGTGGGGAGAATAGTGGGGGAGGGAGTGTGCGGGTGGAGGGGAATGAAGGGGGGGAATAGAACAACTGTAATGGTATAATCAATAAAATATATTAAAAAAATTTAATTCTTGTTCAAGTACAGTTTTCTGTCTTATATTCCCAGCCCTGCCCACCCTGTGCCCAGTGCTCCCCACCTCCCTCCCATTTCCGCCCCCACCCTTAGTTATTGTCCATGTGTCCTTTATACTTGTTCATGTGAGTCCATCCCTTTTTCCCCCATGATTCTCTCCCCTCTCCACCCTGTTAGCCTGTTCCGTATTTGAGTGTCACTGGTCATATTTTGCTTGCTTGTTTCTTTTGTTGTTTAGATTCCTGTTAAAGGTGAGATCATATGGTATTTGTCTTTCACCACCTGGCTTATTTTGCTCAGCATAATGCTTTCCAGTTCCATCCATAATGTTGCAAAGGGTAGTAGTTCCTTCTTCCTGGTTCCATCTTAAATGATATAAAAATCTAAAGTTGATTTTTTATAGTTTCCTTGCAGATAATACTGTGGTGTTAGAAAATGTTGACTTCATTCATTTCCTTACCCATTAAGAGCTTATGGCTGCTGTGCATTTTGACTTGTTTTCAACAATATATTCTTATTTTATTTTTCAAAGTTTATTTAGATATTTATACATTTTTCTGAGGTGAAATTTATATACAGATATTTATATCAAAAATTTTTTTGCTAGTCTTGTCATTTTATTTCCTGATGGTGACTTTAAAAGAGCAAAATTACTTTGTCTTTTATGGTCTGATTTTGTTTCCTAGCTAAGAAACTTGGTCTTGTCCTGTTTTCTTTTAGGAGTTTTATACTTACAGCTTTTATGTTAAATCTATAATACATTTAAAGTTAATTTTCATGCATGGTAGGGTAAAGGTCAAATTTTATTTTCGACATATAAATAATCAGTTGGCCCAGTATCATTTGCTGGGAATATTTTCCTTAATGCACTGAATTATCTTGAAAACACCATAGAAAAACTAGTTGACCATATATATGCAATGAATTTCTGAACTTTCTATTATGTTCAGTTAATCTGTAGAACTATTTTTATGCAGTCTCGATATTGCTATAGTATTATTGTAAGTTTTGAAATAAGATAATAAAATCCCCACAACTTAATTCTTCCTTTACAAATGTGTATAGGCTATTTTAGATCTTTTGCATTTTTCTATAAATTCAAGAGCCAGCTTTTTATATGAATAAGTGTGATAAACTGGCATATTTTCTTAAATTTACACAGCAAATTGAAGAGAAATTTTGTCTTAATAATTATTAGTGTTCAGAACTGTGAGCATGATATACCTCTTCCATTACTTATATCATCTTTAATATCCTAAGATTTTTATTTTTATTTTTTAAAGATTTTATTTATTTATTTTTAGAGTGAGAGGAAGGGAGGGAGAAAGAGGAAGAGAAACATCAATGTGTGGTTGCCTCTTGTACACCCCAAACGGGGGATCTGGCCTGCAACCCCAGGCATGTGCCCTGACTGGGAATTGAACTGGGGACCCTTTGGTTTGCAGGCCTGTGCTCAATCTACTGAGCTGCACCAGTCAGTGTCTTTACGATATTTTAAAATTGTGCAGTACTTGAATATAATTTTGTTAGGTCTACCCCAATACATGTCATATGTTTTGATGTTATAATTAATGGTATTTTAAACTGAGAACAGACACTACACTTGATCTTAGCCAAAAGGCCAAGAAGCAATAGTTAATGGTATTTTAAAATTTCAATTAATTTAACTTAGGCTTTATTTAGGTCCATTTTATCTAAGGTTCTTCTTATCCCCTGCGGGTCTATTTCTGGGCTTTCCATTCTGTTCTTTTTTTGATCACTGTGTTTGTCCTATACCAACACCACACTGAGATGATTACTACAGGTTTATATTAAGTCTTGAAAATCATTGTGAGTATTGTGAGTCTTGCAATGATTTTTTTTTATTTTAATTTTTTGTCCTCACCTGAGGATGCTTTCCTTCATTGCTCCTAGAGAGAGAGGAAGGGAGAGAGAGAAACATTGGTTGGCTGCCTCCCACATGCGCTGGGATCTGGGATGGAAACTGCGACCCCGGCATGTGCCCCGACCCTTCAGCTGCGGGGCGGCACTCCAGCCCAGATAGCTGACTCTAAAACAACTCTATCTAAAAATAGAGTCGCTGTGTCCCTCTAGCCAACAGGGCCATGCTGGCCAGGGCTTGCAAGGACTTCTTTTCAGCATTGTTTTGTGTATTCCAGTTCCTTTGAGTTTTCACATAGATTTTAGAATAAGCGTGTCACTTAAAAAAGTTCTTGCTGGGATTTGATTGTAATACGTTGAATCTATAGATTAGTTGAGGGAGAAGTAACATCTTAAAAATAGTGAGTTTTCTGAATAAACATGGTCTAGCTCTTTATTTATTTAGGCCTTCTTAACTCCTTTCATCTTAGGTGTGTTTTTAATTTGTACCTAAGTATATTTTGTGTTTTGGTGTCATTGGGAATGGCACTGTTTTTGTCTTTATATTTTAAAACATTTTAAACATTTTATAACTAGTACATACTAACACATTTATTTATTTAGATATATTGGTCTTGTATTTTCAAACCTTGCTAAATTCAATTCTGATAGCATTTCTTTTTTTTTAAAGATTTTAATTATTTATTTTTAGAGAGGGGAAGGGAGGGAGAAAGAGAGGGAGAGAAACATCACTGTGTGGTTGCCTCTTGCGCACCCCCTACTGGGGACCTGGCCTGCAACCTAAGCATGTGCCCTGACTGGGAGCTGAACCAGTGACCCTTTGCTTTGTAGGCTGGCACTCAATCCACTGAGCCACACCAGCCAGGGCCTGGTAGCATTTCTTTATATCCCTTGAGGTTTTCTACATAGGTAGTCATAATCAGTGAACAAAAATGGTTTTATCTCTTTTTTCTCAAACTATACTTTTTATTTTTCTTGCTGTATTACACTGGCCTAGGACATTGAATAGAAGTAATGACAGAGGACATCCTTACCATATTTACAATATTAGAAAGCATTCAATACTTTTCCATTAAATATCATGTTAACTGTAGGGTGTTCTTTATCAGATTAAGCAAGTTTTCTCTGTTCTTAATTTGCTGAGTGTTTATAATGAATGGACGTTGAATTTGGGCAATGCTTTCTCTGAGTCCGTTGAGTTGAACACACGGGTTTTCTTTAATCTGCCAATATGATGAATCCTGTTGGCTGACTTTGGAATGTTAAACCAGCCTTACAGTGTCAGGAAAAATCCCACTTGATCATGAAGCACTATCATTTTTTTTATATATTGCTGCATTAAATTTACTAATATTGTGTTAAGGATTTGTTACATGTATATTCGTGAAAGACGTTAAATCGTATTCTTATATTTTCTATTGGTTGTAGTTAAAAAAAATGACTCTTAAAGTGTTTCTGATTTCCTGAAGAGTTTGTGTAACATTAGTATTCCTCTTTCACGGTTCGATGAAATTCGTCAGCGATCCAGCCTGGGCCTTCCATCCCTGCCAGACTGTTGTCTTTCTCTTAGGTTGGCACTGCTCGCTGCTCTCCCACAGTGCATTGCTCCTATGTTTGCTTTAGGTAATTAATTACCTTTTAGGGCATTTAAACATACTCATTTCCAGAGATCGAGTTTCTTTCTAATTTCACATTCATTTTTCTTGAACTTCTAACATCTCCTTTGGAGCAGTGATGGTAATGGGTGCCCGGCTTTTATCTTTTTTTGAAAAGTCCACTTCTCTGGTTTTTAAAAAGATATTTTCACCAAGTGTGGATTGCTGACTTAAGTTTTTATTATTGACTTGCCTAGCTTCTGATGAGAGATCTGCTGTTGATACAGGGTGCAGCCAAGAGGGGGGCCCCCAAAAGGGATTTGGAATGGGGTCCAGAACTCAAGGTGTCTAGGAAATATTGGAGAGACATATAAGATGTCCTCACCCCTTCCCCCACAGGTGTGAGTTAGGGGAAGGGACACATGGAGCAGGAACATGCAGGGCTGTTTTGTACAGCCACAGCCTTGCAGCTAATCCATGGCATGGTCATTTAACATATCTATAGCCTTTGGCGGGTCACTTGGATATGTGAAATGGCTGTGGCCAGGCTTGGAGCCAGAGGGATGGAAGTCACTTCCCCCCCAAGATGGAACTGGGGGGCAGGTCCCCCGAGTTACAGCGCCTGCGTGGGAGCTTGGAGGAGATTGGGTCCAGGACATGGGGCCACCCCTGCCCCGACTCCAGATGGCAGCCCAGTAAAGCTGGAATAATACGGGAGTGCTGGCAGGTGTAACTGATTGTGGGAGGAGTTGGAAATGGGGCTGCAGAGGAGGACTGGCGCGGGGATTTAAACCCGGACACGGCAGCCATTGGAGAGCGAGCTGAGCAGCTTTGGTAGGGGAGAGGACCCCACAGCTGTGGCAGTGTAGGGGGAGAGCCATGTGCTTTTGGCCAGAGTGGGTCCCCCTCACAGCTGGGGTGGAGAGAATCACCATGTGGCTTTCGCAGAGAACTGCCACTCGGCTTTGGCAGAGTGGGGACCCCCCCACCCCGCAGCTTGGAGGAGATGAGAGATCCACGTGGTCTGGCCAGAGTGCAGACCCCTGCAGCTTTGGTAGAAGAGTCCCACTCAGCTTTGGGATGCTCCCTTTGGCCACGTGGCCTGGGAAGCAGGAGAGACTTGGCCTGGAAGAAGCGTGAAAGAACTCTGCCAGTAAGCCAAGAGAAGGTGCCACATGGCTTTGAAGTAATTAGAGATCCTGCCTGGACGGTGACACAGCTGACGGTGCCAGCGGCCTGAAACACAGATGTGTGCTTCTTTTCCTGAGATACGGTACCCCGGAGTCAGGATGGGGGGAGAAGGAAGCGCTGTGAGCGTCTGTGGTTATCTTAAAGTACTTTGATACTTTTATGGGGACATCGCGTCACTACTTTAAGTCTGTACAGTTTTAAATAAACCTTTCCTTTCCTTTTCACAAATCTCTGGCAATGAGAGACGTCTTTCCTAAGGCGGCAGACAGTCGAGCCTGTGTGTGTGTATGTTCTGTAATAGTTTTCGGCGACCCTGGGTGGGCCAAATAATTGCCCCCCCATGGACCTCTGTTCTGTAACACTACCATTCTTATCTTTGTTCCTCTACCTTGGTTCTCACCCATCCCCCATCTCAAACAATTTGGTTCTTGACCAAGTTGTTCACGGAAAAAAAGGCTCACTTGTCAAACGGAACTTCGGTTCTTGACTGGATGACCCTTTCACGCCGACATCTTTATGCTCCGTCAGGCATCTCTCAGGCAATAGAGCAGATTCGGTTTTCGAACATCGCTTCTCGGATGGCCTTCCAGAACAAACGGAGTTCAAGAACGGAGGGTTCGCTGTCCTTGTTCTTTTCCTTTTGATTCCTGTAAGGTTTTCTTTTTATACTAAATTCCGGCAGATTAAATATGATTTTTTACAATTTTGAGGGCTTTGAGCTTTCTAGATCTGTGGTTGATGGCTTTTTAAAATAAAATTTCCCAGTGTTTGCTCTCAATTGTTTCTTCTGTTCACGCTCTGAGGTCTTCAACTGCATGGATGTTAGACCATTTGATACTTTCTCCCAATTCTTGGTCTTGTGGTTCCATATCTCGCCCTGAGCCCCTCCCCCGACACACTCATTTTTCTCTTAGTTTTTCAATTCATCTTCAAGTTCACTTATTTTTCCTCAGGTGTATCCAATCTCCTGATGGGCCTGGTGAAGTTATTCTTTATCTCTGTTATCGTATATTTTATTTTTATCTATTGAAATGTTTTCTATTTCTCTGCCCAAATTCCCTAGCTGTTTATATATGTTGTTCGTCTTTTACTACAGAGCTTTTGTATATGAATTAGATTTTCCACTTTGAATAGTTGGCCACGTCTGGTCTGGTCCAGTTGATTGCTATACCTTTTTACAGTGCTCTGGAGTGTTCAATTACTTTTAATTTGATGCTTATTTTTCTTAGAACTTTATTTTTGAATCATCTTAGGGGACTCAGAAGGAAAGGTCCTTTCCAGAGAGAATTTTTATTTGTTCTTTTCAATGCCCAGACATACTAACGGTTCTCAGTCATTCTGAATGAAACTTTAGCCTGAGTGTTTGCTCAATGAGAATCATTGCAATTTGGTCTTCCAAAGGGATTTTGCTCTCTGTGGATGGTGGCTAGTTGGGGGGTGGGCGGGGGTGGTTAGGGGGTAGAGGGAGTGAGCAAAAAGGACTCATGGGTGTGCATAACTGTATGGTGATTGCCAGGGGGGAGGGGGGCATAAGGCAAATAAAAGGTAATGAAAAAAATGCAATAAAGATTTTTTAAAAAGAGAGAAAAAAGAGATTTTGGTGCAAATTATCAACAGTGATCTTTCCCTTTACCAGCCTTGTGCCCAGGCTTAAAGAGTCCATTTTCTCTGTAATTCTTAAGGCAGTAAGACGATTTGCGGGTAACACCCACAGGGTGGTAAGAGCCCACGGGCTCAGATTCATCCAATGAACCTGCGATTATTATTCTTCCAGAGGCAAACACCCACAGGCCAGCTTTCTTTTCTTATCTTAGACCTGAGAATGTTTTACTCTCATGCTAACTCCTAATGTTTCCTGGAAGATATTTTCTATATTTTATCAAGAATAGTTATTGGTTTCCGTGAAGGGTAGATTCAGGCAACTAGCCCATTAGATTGTTCAGAAATGTAATTCTCCCTAGTTCCTAAGTTTTATGGTGATAAGTTTTTATTTTGACTTCAATATTTATGTTACAGTTTGCAAGGTTAAGCCCAGAGGCTAATTTTGTTTTAGGAAAACTGCTTGCCATTTTAGAAATGTCTACCAACATTCTAATCTACTGTCAAATAGCTTTATTAAAGAAGTTAGAAGAAAACAGAATAAAAACGTCAAGTTGCAAAAGAAAAAGAAAACACAGAAAAAGAACAGTTTTAAAACTGGTGAAAATTATAAGTTTTGTACCACTTTGGAATAAATGACCTCATAAAACTTTAAAATACACATAATACCAATTACATCTTAGGTGACTTTTTTCTTTAAGGTTCTTTTTGAATTATTTAGATGCAAATTTGTAGTATTTAAAATTGAGTTTTTGTCTTTCATTAAAGTGACAAAGATCTTCAAAATAAAAAGGAATGAGCCCTGGCTGGTGAGGCACAGTTGGATGGAGGCTTGTCCATGCAGCAAAAGGTCACAGGTTCGGTTCCTGGTCAGGGCGCCTCCAGGAGGCAACTGATCTCTCTCTCTCTCTCTCTCTCTCTTTCTCTCTCTCTCTCTCTCTCTCTCCCCCTCTCTCTTTCTCTCTCTCTCTCCCCCTCCCTCCCCTCCTTCCTCCCTCCCTTTCTCTCTCTCTCCCTTCCTCTCTCTAAAACAACAAATGTAATCAAACCAGCAACCCTTTGGTTCACAGGCCAGCACTGGGCCACACCAGCCAGGGCTCAACAAGTTTTACAAAGAGTTTTAAAAACGGAAATTTGAAGCAAAATTATATATTTTTCTTTTATTCTTTTTTCTTTTAAATTTTAATTGTTTAAATACAGTTTTCTGTCTTTTACTCCCATCCCAGCCCACCCACTCAACCCTCCCCACCTCCCTCCCATTTCCACACCATCTAGTTGTTGTCCATGTGTCCTTTATGCTTGTTCCTGTAAACCCTTCCCCTTTTCCCCTGAAATTCCCTCCCCTCTCCCCTCTGGTCACTGTCAGCCTGTTCTCTATTTCAGTGTCTTTGGTTATATTTTGCTTGTTTGCTTTGTTTTGCTGTTTAGGTTCCTGCAAAAATTATAATTTTTTATAGAAAGTATGATTGTATTCTTGTAAAACTCACACTAATAAATTGAAAAAATAAGGGGAAGGGACTAGTCAAAGAACATGTGTGAATGACCCACGGACACGGACAACGGGGTGGGGACTGACTGTGGGAGTCCAGGTGGGCTGTGCGGAGGAGGGCAAAGGGGGAAAGTGGGGACAACTGTAATAGAACAACAATCGATATTTAATGACAAAAGGAAGAATCTGAAGTGATCAGCTTGGTCACAAGATCAATAGCTTCCTTATACGTTTGTTATAACTGTTAGAAATATATTAGATAAGTCTATTTGCCACAGCAGTAAAATGGTGAAATCCCGAGATACCCATTCAGCATAAGTTCATAGTATTTATGTAACTGAAATCTATAAATGGCACAGTTCAGGGCCTGCATCTTGTGGTGCCTTTCTCATGCTTTGCTCACCAATATCCCGGGAAATTTGGGTGGTTTTCCAAACTTGAAGGGTGGATTTTCCTGCATGCCAATGGCCAAAGAATCCCAGCGTTGTTTGCTTTTGGACCGCAAGTCCCGGAAACACATGGGCAGCCCAGCAGTGTTGTCCGGTGGTTTTGCCACAGGGATTCGCAAGTTCCCCCACCTTCTCATCGAGGCAGAGAACAGGCGGGTGGTTGCCAGAGGGGTGGGGGTCGGAGGGCTGGGTGAAAAAGGTGAAGGGATTCAGAAGTACAGATGGGTAGTTACCTGGTGGTCCTGGGGAGGCGAAGTACAGCACAGAGAATATAGGCAACAACACTGTGACGACTGTGGATGGTGCCAGGTGGGCACTGCAAACATTAGGGGGGGCTCGCGCTGAAGTGTCTGACCGTGCAACCACTGTGCTGTGTACCTGAAACTAATACCCTTTATTTGGGGGGATGCTGCCGAAGGCTCATGGGGACCTTATCTTAGGCAAAGGACTTCCACTTCAGTACCTGCATGACTTATTGGTGGCAAGCTCCACTTATGACAAATGCCTACAACGTACTATTAAGGCTTCGAATCATTTGGCTGAATGTCCCTCAGAAAAAGGCCCGGATACGTAAACAGCCAGCTACTTACCTGGGTTTCGCCCTTGTCCCAAGGTCAAAGGGATCCACTGTCTGGCAGAAGTGGCCAGTTGCAGACCCGAACCCACCCAAAACTTGAAGATGACTGGGGGGGGGGCAGTTTGGGGGGATGGCAGCATTCTGTCAAATTTGGATTCCAAATTAGGGACTCATTGCAAAGCTCCTCTCTCAGGCTTTAAAAGGACAGAGTCTGGAATCGCTTGCTCGGACTAAAGAATGCCAAACAGCTTTTGACAATAAAGGACAAGTTAATTTCAGCCCCAGCTCTAGGGGCTGAAATTACAAAAGCCCTTCAACCCATATGTCCTTCCAGCAGCCTGTGTGTCCACGAGACACACAGTAAGTCTTGGCATGTTGACACGAACTCCGGGCAACATTCCACAGCCAGGCGCTCCCCCCTCTGGGCAGCTGGACCACACAGCAGAAGGTGGCCCCCTTGCCTTCAAGGCGCGGCAGCTGCTTGCTTAGAAATTTACCCTGGGGCAGCTCACCTCCACAGACATCCTCACGTGTCCTCTCCGTATTGGAAGAAAGGGGAGATGACTGGCTTACGTCAGGGAGCATGTGGGAAAGCATAAAGCTACAAATAACACCAGCTTTCAACCCAGCTGCCGGGCTCCTGAAGGAGGCTTCACCAAATCCAGAACACGTCATCAAGGTGGGCATTCCAGCCGGCCGGACCCGACTGACCAGAGTGAGCTGAACCGGAGTTGAAACTCTTCACCTGTGGGCATAGCTTCATGCACCAAGGTAAGCCTCCTGCTGGGTCCGCTGTGGTGACTTTACAAAGAACTCTAGAGGCAGAAACCTTACCCCCGGGAGTTCAGCACGGAAGGCGAAGATGGTGGCTTCACAAGAGCCCTTCTGGCCGAAGGAAAGCAGGTGAACACGCGGGTGGGCGAAAGTAGGTTTGCAGTTGCATGGAGCAAGGCACGCAGGTTATGCTTATAACAATAATACAGGGATAAACTCCGTTCCTCATACTCACCACTGTAAGCCTACTTCTGCCCACCCCTGCTTATAGAGACAGATTCCCAGTAAGCCTTTCTAGTGGTACATGCCCATGGAGCCATTCTGCTGAGATGCAGGCCACAAACCCTCACAAGTGGCCCTTGTACATGGCCCTGGCCAGCGGTGGGGTGAAACCCATGCCATCAGAGGAAACCAGCTGGCTGCCCGGGCCACACAGAAGCAGCGAGAGAAGGAGGCAATCTAGCCATGGTGGGATCTCTCCTGCTCAAACTGACTTATCTCAGTGCCGGCCCGAGGAAGAGCCAGGGAACAGGGATTTACGTTTGATCAGGCCAGATGTGTAACGCACAGGGAAGCTTCCTGATTCCAGACACTGCTGAGTGCTGGGCAGCACCCATCAGGTGGCGCCCCCTTGAGGTGGATCCAAAGGTACGATGTGCGTAATGGGGCCTGATTTACAAAAGGCTGTCCAGAAACTTCGTCAGGGTTGTGTGACCTGTGCTCACCTGCTGCTGAGGGTCTGCAGGTGGGGATGCAGTGCAAAGGGGATGCGCCCCCTGGGGACGGGCAGAGAGACTTGACTCAGATGGCTCGAGCCTCTGCACGTTTCAGGTGCTTGCTAGTGTTTGCAGACATCTTTTCAGGACGGGTGGAAGCCTGCCCCGCCTGAATGGAACGGGCCTCTGAGGTAGTAAAGGCCCTGCTCCAAGAAATCGTGCCTCCATTTGGAGTGACAAGGGGCTTGTGGCCGGTCCCAGTGTCCCTCAGCAGGCATCTAAAACATCTCACATCAACCTGAAATGATGTTCTTTCTGGAGACCAGAAAACGAATCCCACCCTGAGAAGGCAGCACGGCCAAAATATGTCGGGAATCTCATTTGTCTGGGGATTGAGCACGGCAGTTGCTCCACTGGGGACGAGGAGCGCACCCACGCAGGCTCAGATTAAGGCCCCGTGAAGTTCCGTGTTGCTGCCCATGCCAGGCCTCTGCCCCAGCAGGTGGCTCACCGACGCTTTGCGAGATCTAGCCACTGGTACCTATTCACAGGTTAAGACCTCGGGCCCCCCACGAACCTCTGTTCATGAGTTTGCCTCCAGCAGGTCTGCTGTCTCGCCGATGTGACCCTGCTCCCCCTGTGCCCGAGAGATCCAGTCCTTCCGACGACCCCGAGAGGACAGGGACCTGAACAGCAGCTGGCTGCCAGGCGGTCCCGGCCATCCAGCTTCTGCGGAGCCCCCGCCCGTCCGTCAAGCTAGGCCGACCGCGGCCGTGGACACCTCCCTTGGAGCCAAAGCAGCGACGCCAGAAGTCACCCCGTCTCAGGAAGAAGATAAACCCTGGGCTCCAGGAGCCCTGGAAGACCTACAGCGACCGTCCCATAAAAGAGATAAGTAGAATGAGGGTCTGCTCTGCCTGGTGTGTCCTGCCCCTCTTCTGGGGACTGGCCCTCGCGTGGGGGGGCAACTCCCTGGTCAGGATCTCTCAGTCCATAGCCTCCTCCGCCCCCTTGTCCCGCTGCTGGGTCTGCCACCCCGAACCTTCCTCCGAGCGGGGCCGATCCGATCCGCTCGTCATGCCCGTCTTAGATTTCTCTCAGATGCCGACTTTCCAGGTCACCTACGACGTGGAGCTTCCCAAGGTTGTTTACCGGGTGAGGCTGGTTAACCGTGAACTTCCTGTTCCTTGTTTCTTCCTCACCCCACCTGAGAGATTTGTGGCCGTGGTTTCGGGGGACAACTGTACGGAGCCCGAATCCTGGGGGCGCGCTAACCTGCTCACGCCCGACGGAAGAGCCGCTGCGGCGTGTCAGTATCAGACCTATTTCGCTGACCCGGTTTCTCTCCCTCTGATTCAACAACGATGTGCAAACCTGTCCTCGGCCTATGCTCCCACCAGACTGTGCAGAGCCTGGAGGGACCGAGATGCCACCCGTCTGCAGGACGCCCCCACCCCCTTACAGAGTTGCCGCATGACTCCCTCAGGGACCCTGCCTCGCACGGACCCCTGGTTAGAGGACATCTTGAACCACCTTCCGCAAGGGGACAGCCTTAATTTTCAGAATATGACTGGAGTCTTATGTGCTCCCACGGGTTACATTTTCGTCTGTGGGTCCAACGACGAGGCGTGGGCCTACACATGTCTCGACAGTTGGCGTGTGGGTGGAACCTGCCTGTTAGGCTCCTTGGTAACCCCATTCTCTGTCCGTAACGTTTCAGAAGCTGCCCCGACACTCCTCCCTGGGATTGCGCGTGGTGGCCCCGCTGGAGAGGGCTATTCCTTTGGCGACGCCTTCCTCCCGTGGTGGGGTGCGGCGGCTCATGGACACGTGCTCAGGAACCTATCAAACACCTTAGCTATTATTGCAAACGAAACAGCTGCCTCCCTCCCCGGGCTGCCCGCATCCCCGGGTGCTCTTGCGAAAGTCGTGCTCCACAACCGCACAGCTTTAGATTTTGTGCTTGCTGAGCGAGGCGGAGTCTGTCTCGTTGCTGGCGGCGCCTGCTGCGTGTATATCAACGCCTCCTCCGCCGTGGAGACTCCGGGGGCGGCAGTCAGGCAGCGGGCTCCTGGGCTCCAACCAACCTCGGAACGTCAGAGCGGAGAGAATGTAGGGGGGGTGAAAAACTGGTTCAAAGACCTTTTCGAACAGAAGCTGAATGGGGTACGTTCCATCCTAGGTGGCCTCAAGTTAGGTCTCGCGATCCTGCTCGTGGTCGTGTTGTTTATAATATTTCTATACTGTGTAATTAAGTGCTGTGCCAACAAGGCTAAGCCTGCAAAGGCACACAGGGGGACACGTATGATCACTCTAAAACCCCTGTGTTTGGGAGGGGCGCCAAGCCGTGTTTCATAGATCAGGTCAAAGGGTCCCATTCCACCGTCGCACCTCGCCGACCCTGATCAGCAGGAAGTAGCCAGATGAGAGACAACGCCCTTTTATCCCTAATTGCACAGGACTGTGGAATGGACCAGTTGACAGTGGGAAATTGTAACAAAATACATAGTTGGTCTTTGCGACCCCACCTTGTTCAAGCCTGACCTGCCGGTGAGCAGCTTCTGCCTGGTTCTGCGTGGAGAAATGCTAGTCATTAAAGGAATCCAACCTGTGTCCTGGGAACGGCCGAAATGGTCTCCCTGCTTGGGACTGCCTCCCCAAGGAGGAAAGGAAGGCATGTACGAAAATAATGATTGTTTATTAAAAGATTTGCAGGCACCTCGTGGCTTGGGACCACAGCAGCTGGAGTTCGTTAGCCGAGAGGAAAGACGCGTGCGCTACCCTTGCCGATGCCCAGATGTCCACGTTCGTCACTCGCCTCCCGACCTCAAACCCTCTCGTTTTCCTCTGGCCTACCAGAAGCCTAAACTCTGTACTTTCTCACGATGGTTCTGCAGGGCTGTGGTCTGCCATCTTCTCAGCTTGCTGGCTTTCCAAATAAAGTTGCTGTCTTTGCCCCAACTTCTTGTCTCTCGCCTTATTGGCTGTCCTGCGGCAAGAGAAACAAGCTTTCGCTCAATTACAGGCTGAGGTTTAAAGAAATAGAATCTGTTCATGGCTCTGAAACAGTACCTTGGAATTCTAGAAGTCACAACTGTAAATTATTTAAATTCAATATTGTGACAGTACAAAGAGGAAAGTGACTTTTGTAACATAAACCGATTAGAAAGCTCTAGAGAAATAAGCACTCAGATAACACGCAGAAAACTTAAAGGAGTGACTAGAGCTCACCAGCCTTGCAAGATTTATACTGTTCCGTAGAGTTTCACTATAGGAGACACCTTTGTTGTACTGTGGAGAATATCAACAGATCAATGTATAAAAGAAGTTAGCCCTGGCTGGTGTAGCTCAGTGGATTGAGCGCGGGCCTGCAAACCAGACGATCGAGGTTCGATTCCCAGTCAGGGCACATGCCTGGGTTGCAGGCCAGTTCCCAGCACGAGAGGCAACCATACATTGATATTTCTCTCCCTCTCTCCTTCCCTTCCCCTCTAAAGATAAATGAATAAAATCTTAAAAAAAAGAAGTTAAATTATAAAACAAACCAACACAAATGTAAGCATTTGGTAGTACATGACGATGGCAGGAAACCTGGGTAGTTATATGGGAAAAAAGAAAAAAGAAAGGTGGGGTTCTCCCTTCGCTGTTTCTCTGAATGCATACCGTGCACATGCCCCATCTCCAGGGAGATCATGATTTTTTTTTTAGATTCTACATATAAGGGAGATCACACATTTGTCTTTCATCACCTGGCTTATTTCACTTAGCATAATGCTCTCCGGGTCCATTCATGCTGCTATAAAAGTAAGACATCCTTCTTTTTCACTACTGCATAGTATTTCATTGCGTAAACGTGCCACAGCTTTTTTACCCACTTGTCTACTGGTGGGCACTCAAGCTGTTTCCAGATCTTGGCTATTGTGAATAGTGCTGCTGTGAACGTAGGGGTGCCTTAATTTTATTGGTGTTTTGGGATTCTTATTATATATATTACCAAAAGCGGGATTGTGCTGGGTCATAAGGCAGTTCCGGCTTTAATTTTTTTTGAGGACATTCAGTGCTGTTTTTCCCCAGTGGCTGCACCAGTCTGCATTCCCACCGACAGTGCACTAGGGCCTCCCTTTTCTCCACAGCCTCCCAACACTTGCTGTTTGTTGACTTATTGAAAGTCATCAATAAGTAAATCAGATCACACATTTAAAAGTTAAGAAAACAAAACTGTTCCTTGGAAAAAATGGACTTTTTAAAAATAATACTAGTGTGGGTAGGCTCAAGGCATAAAATGCATACTCCATAAAGGAAAAAAAAAGATGCATTTAACCACACGAAAATATAAATGTTCTCAATGAAAAAAGTATTCGTTAAAATAAAAGTGCCAGCCTGAGAAAGATATTTACAGCCTCCAAGGCAGAGGCTAGTCTGCTTTGTGGAGGAGTTTGTTCCTTGCAGTTCAGTTTCCCCCTGTTTCCATGTTTCTAGAGTGGGGTGTGGGGAAGCATCTTCCTGTGGCCTCAGGTAGGGAAGAGATGGCTGGGAGAGGGGACTGGGCTGTCAGACTGGTTCAGCAGCATTCTCAGGGCTGGAAGAATCAAGAGCAGGCTCGTCTGGCAACGTCAGCCTCCGAGCCCAGCTCTGATGGCTTTCGGTCTCTCACAGAGCTATTTTCTAAAACTGCTCCTGCGTCAGGGCTCTTGATGGCACTGAAGACACTGTTAGAGGAAAGCCATGGGCGCAGAGGGCTGGCTCCGTGCTGCGAGGTGATTCTGAGGAGTCAGACGCTGAGTGCGAGGCATTTGCTTTGTTTCCTGTCTCTGGGCACAGCCGTGAAAGGTGGCAACGCTCTCTGCCTGTTCAGTGACCCTATTAAGAAGGGTCGTTTTAATGTGTTCAAATGAAAGATTATAGGTGATAAGAAAACGTTGTTTCTTAATTTAATGGTAGAGATTTTATTTTCTTTTTATAATTAATGATGTCTTTGGTGATGAAATATAGAAAATAATGGGGCTTTGACAAATCAATAAAAGAAGCAATCCACATTCAAAGAAATACATATTAAAATATGAATAGATGTTAATGCTTATCGTTATAAAAATAAAAATTAAAGCTGAAATGCCATTTCAGACTCACCAAAGATCAAATACAGGGGGAACGAGGGTGCGTGTAAACAAATGTCCTTGTAACGTTTCAGTGGTGCAGTCAGCCCTTTTCGAGGGACCAGTTAATGTCCTCACAGGGCAGTTTAATGAAGTCCATCAAAATTAGGAACACAGATTATGACCAGCAGGTTAGTATTTGCAAATGTATCCCACAGATACGTACAGAGGTGCAGAGATAACTTTAGAAGGAGATTCCTGCATTCCTCTTCACTGTGAAGAACAAAAACTGATTAGTAATCAGGAAACACAGACACACACACACACACACAATAACAAGAACCTATTTGTTTTTATGACCGACTGAGTAAATGATGGGACAGTCAGTTGGAGTAACATTATTTAGTTTCTTCAAATGAGGCCGATGTTTGTGTGCTAACAAAGAAATGTCTCCAAAACATATTTTTTGGCCACAAGCGACCAGGCTCAGGATAGCACCTCTGTGTACAGAGCGTGTGCCTTCATGTGTGAAGAAAACTCACAAATGAAACATACATGCACACAAACATGCATGTTAGAGTGTTATACCAGTAACAGTTACTTATGTTCATTAATTTTTATTTTTTCCAATTACAGTTTACATTCAAGTAACTGTTATTTTTCAATTGACAAGAAAGACTGGACAACAGGTGACGTGATGTTTTGCATTTTTAGGTAAGTTGCCCTGGGCAGCTTTTGGTCACTCACACCTGTGTGTACCTGGAATCTGTCTAACGTCCTTTGTTTCTGCAGTGTGGCTGTCACTGAGAGACGGGCCAGCCCTTTGTCCCCCTTGTCTGGTTGGCCCCAGGGGACTGCTGTGTGGGGTGATCTTCTGCTTGTACGGGTCCCTCAGGGTCTTTCTGTGGAGACATGCAGGTCTGCGCTTTTTTTTAAACTCTGGTTTGGTTGGGTTTGGTTTGGTCTTGTTCTCTGCATGAGCTATGGTTTCTGTGACCCTGTGGAAACACGTTGAGGGGCCCTGTCCACTAAGATGGATGTTCCCACACTCCCAAACGTGCTGCAGCTGGGGACGACCGAGAAGTCCACGTCGTCACTGCGGCCGGAATGCGTCCTTTCTCTCCGGTGGCTGTCGGGACAAGCACTGTTATTTTTGCTTGTGCCTGGGTTGAATGATTTGTGAGTGAACTATTTAATTTTTGGAGCACTTGACATTTTTGACCTCTCATCCATCAACCCTTCGGAATCACTTTGTTCGGTAGATTGAAATAGCGCTCCATTCCACAGCAGTCTTCTTGTTGTAGGAAACACGCCCCAGGTTTACCCACGAGAGTCCCGGCGGGTGAGTGGACAGCTCTGGGAGGCGGGCTAGCCAGCCCACGGCCAGGAGCAGCTTGGAGAGCCAGACCCCTGGTTACCGGCTTTGGTTGCACTAAATTCTTACAAAATAAATTTTATTTTTCTTAAACATTTCACTTTTGTCATGATGATAAACTAACCAAAANGTTAGAGTGTTATACCAGTAACAGTTACTTATGTTCATTAATTTTTATTTTTTCCAATTACAGTTTACATTCAAGTAACTGTTATTTTTCAATTGACAAGAAAGACTGGACAACAGGTGACGTGATGTTTTGCATTTTTAGGTAAGTTGCCCTGGGCAGCTTTTGGTCACTCACACCTGTGTGTACCTGGAATCTGTCTAACGTCCTTTGTTTCTGCAGTGTGGCTGTCACTGAGAGACGGGCCAGCCCTTTGTCCCCCTTGTCTGGTTGGCCCCAGGGGACTGCTGTGTGGGGTGATCTTCTGCTTGTACGGGTCCCTCAGGGTCTTTCTGTGGAGACATGCAGGTCTGCGCTTTTTTTTAAACTCTGGTTTGGTTGGGTTTGGTTTGGTCTTGTTCTCTGCATGAGCTGTGGTTTCTGTGACCCTGTGGAAACGCATTGAGGGGCCCTGACCACTAAGATGGATGTTCCCACACTCCCAAACATGCTGCAGCTGGGGACGACCGAGAAGGCCATGTCATCACTGAGGCCGGAATGCGTCCTTTCTCTCCGGTGGCTGTCGGGACAAGCACTGTTATTTTTGCTTGTGCCTGGGTTGAATGATTTGTGAGTGAACTATTTAATTTTTGGAGCACTTGACATTTTTGACCTCTCATCCATCAACCCTTCGGAATCACTTTGTTCGGTAGATTGAAATAGTGCTCCATTCCACAGCAGTCTTCTTGTTGTAGGAAACACGCCCCAGGTTTACCCACGAGAGTCCCGGCGGGTGAGTGGACAGCTCTGGGAGGCGGGCTTGCCAGCCCACGGCCAGGAGCAGCTTGGAGAGCCGGACCCCTGGTTACCAGCTTTGGTTGCACTAAATTCTTACAAAATAAATTTTATTTTTCTTAAACATTTCACTTTTGTCATGATGATAAACTAACCAAAAAAAAAAAAAAAACCCATCTTAGAATTATGTTCCATAGAAAGAAATACAGTTGGGTTAAAATAAACCCAAATAGAGAAATTTGGCTATTGTCATGATGATGTCCCGAATGTAGGTGGCTTTGTGGGACAATAGTTGTCCTGCTTTCATTTCAGATATTAGCGCTTCAGCATTTCCATTTACAGCGGAATCGAAACACTTTGCCTCATCGCTCCAGAGCGGATCACCCCCTCCCTCACTGCGCTGACTGCAGGACGGTTGAAGGCTGGCAACTTCTGTGACCTCCTCACAGCGAAACTGGTAAATGAACAGACATCATCGATTCTTAAGGACAGTTGGGAATCTTGGGTGTCCGGTACATCATTAATGAGACAGGCCTGCTGTGTCTACACATGTTCTATTTAACTAGAAACTGTCTGTGACTTATCTGGACACATATTTATTGGTTTTTGCTTTGTAACGTGGTCAGGCTTGTGTGTTTGTCCTTGAGGCTTAGCGCGGAGAGAGGATGTGACACCCAGGGAAAGCTCATTCTGAGGAGATGCTGGGGCGAAAACAGGCATTTTCTTAGAATGAGCTGGAGATCGGCCTGACTGTCCTACCGGGCGTTTTCTGAGGTGTGGTCCCTTGTGCCCAGAAATAGGTGCCAAATGAGTCATCTTGTCCCAAGCAAAACTCTCGGGACAACATTCCAGAAACACACTTCAGAGTTTATTATGCCCAAGAGTTTTCTAAAACAAGAAATGGCCCTGATACCTGGCCATACAGACAAGATGGCTTTTTTCTTTCCGGTGTATAGTCTATAACTGTCCCTCACGTGAGACACGTGACGGTGTTAACATTGTGTTTGCGTCTCCTTTGGTCCTGCTCAGTGTCCGGAAACCTCCTCTGTGTTAGAGCACAGGATGCAAACCGCGTCTCTGAGGTCTGAGCCAGCAGGACACTGGGACTTGTTCCCGCCCCCAGTCCTGCCTTTCTGGGGGGGGTGCACCCGAACTGCCCTAGGAATCCTAAGCACAGATGTTCATTCGACATGTCCCCGTTTGTCCCCGCTGCAGGCTGGGTGCTCTTCTGTGCGTGGAGATCACAGCCACACACGGGACAAAGGCACTGCGCTGAGGAAGCTTCTGTTCTGGAATCCAAACCTTTCACAGGCTCAGGAACTGAGGCCTTTCCGAGTTAGGTTCCTTAGCTGACCCTCTATTATCCAAAAATGACTTCTCAGAAAGACATTCTTACCTATTCTCGCCCTTATTTTATTCTGTGATCTGTTAACATTTACTTTTAGAAAGAAAATCTAAATCCAAACAACTTTTATTCTGTTCGTAAGAAGGGATGAGTTGTTGGCTCAGGACCTCAATAGAAAGGATTCCTGACCTGGGCTCGTACTGGGATGCAGACTGGGATTCCTTGCGTGGGGAGTAGGGCCCAGGATTATTCCGTATTTCCAGCAGCTTCCAGGCAATGCTGAGGCTGCTGGTGTGCGGGCCCCCGGAGTGGCAAGGCTCCACACAGCACCAGTGTGGACTGAAGGTACCTCAGTTCCCCCCATGACACCAGTGTACAATTCTCTAAACTTTATTGTCAACTGTATTCTTCACAGTAAAAGTGGTCGAACATGGCTTTCCTAGGCAGGCAGTGATTATTTATAAAATGCCCACTGCCACAGCAGAGGCTACGCAAGCCTTTATGGTAATGATTATCGTCTTTCAGTCCTGGCTGGTGTGGCTCCGTTGGCTAGGCGTCGTCCCACAAACCAAAGTGTCACGGGTTCAAATCCTAGTCAGAGCTCAGGCCTAAGTGGGTTTGGTCCCCGGTCAGAGGGGCATATGAAGGGCAGCCAATTGCTGCTTCTCTCTCACATCGATGTTTCTCTCTCCCCCTTTCTCCCTCCCTCCCCCTCTCTCTAAGAAAGATTATGGTCACTCAGAGTGTCATTCAATACTTGAATTGTGTAACAACTGGGAGATTATATAACTCCGTGGTTAAGAGTTTGGGATTTAGAATCAGAAAATCCCTATGAACCATGCAACATTTGGGAAGTTACTTAATCTCTCTAAACCTCTTTCTTTGTCTGTAGAGTGGAGATGACTTATATTTCTTGGCACATGGGTAATTATGAAGATTAAATGAGATAATGCGTATAAAAAGCTCACATAATTATGGCACTTACTGTAGGCCCCATAAAGGCTAGCTTTTCTGGTCCTAGAGTGTGGGAAGTGCACAGAGGATAAGAAACAAAGAAGGCTTTACTTGTCCTTGGAGGAGACACAATTCGATGTATGCGCTAACCAATCCACCGCAGGAAGATTGATGAAGAAGAGCAAAGAGAGAAGCTGGAGCCAGAAGAGGAAGTGATTCGTCTGACCTTTGGCACATGACCGCTGACCCTTACAAAAACCGCACTAGGCATCCGTCCACCGGCAGCTAGTGTTTTACGTGTTAATTTATTTAATCCCCACAGTCATCCGGCGGTAGGTTTAACCATTAATCTCCACCTAATAGAGGAGGCAGCGCAGAGTTCGAGAAAGGTTTGTTTGGCCCTGACTTGGAAGGAGTGGACGTAGGTGTCAGATTCCGTCTGGCTCCTGCACCCGCCTGCCGACCACCACGCTGTTCTGCTCTGAGAGGGCATAAAGCTGAAGGTGATTCTGAGCTGGGAGTCGGCCACCAGACGGTCCCCTGACGGAGGGTCCCCAGGTGAGCGTGGGGACTGAGAAACGGTGCTCAGAGGTACTGAGAATGGCTCGGGCAGAGGCAGAGACCGGAGAACGGGGGCAAGGAGGGACAAGTGAGGGGTCTGCGTTGACAGGGGCACATGTCACTAGGAGAATTGAATGGATGGGCCAGGTAACTTGTGTTCTCTGAGATTTTACTAAGGTGCCGTTGATCTCCAGGGAGTCGAGACTGTTTGAGGACTTCCCGGGTCCCCAGGGACACTGTTCTTGAGCGAACGCCACCTCGGTGGGAAAGACACAGAGCCCAGTGATCGACATGTTCCCTAGGGACACGCCGACCTGCTCTTCTCTGTGTTGGGTTTGGGTGTGATGTCCTTCTCGGTTCCTACAGATGGTTTATCTGTCCATTATACTTCCATCTCATGCTGCTGTAAGAAGGAGAAATAATATTTGCCAAACTCTAGCCGCTGGTTCCTGTGCTTCACAACTGGGAGTGTTCTGTTCATTCAGCAGTCGGAGGTTTGACTGTATAGTGTGACGAAACAGGGTGACACACTCAACCTGACACGCTCAGGGGGCCTGCGCAGTGGCCTTCAGACTCAGGGACCAAAGTAACCTCAGAGGATGGTCTGAAACGAAACCTTTCTAATGAAAATCGCATCATGGTGGGTCGTCATGTTGTAGGTGGCCATCTTCCTTGACAAAAGTCAGTACTTACCTTAACGGAGCCTGTCTGTTGTCTAGCTGCATCTACAGTGACAGACAGACCTTTGGAACGCCAGAGTGATCCCCGTTCCCAGACCCTCAGCGCACAGTCTCCCACCAGAGCAGGAGACCCCGGAACTCCCCTTGCTTTCTGGTTCCCTGAAAATACTGTCTCTGAGCACTGTGCATGTTAACTGTCCCGCACCCACAAACGTAAGAGAAGTGTGTGCCTGTCTGTTTCGCTCGTTATCCGATCTCAGAGATGATTGCCCTGCTTTGCTCTCTCTGTGATCTGTCACCCATGAAGTTCACGTGACCCTCCTTACACCGCCTCCTTTGATTGTAACAAATAAAACAAGGTGCAAACATGCTACTCTCCAAAAAACCCCCAAACTTTCTGTGTTTCAGATGACTAAGGAACCAGGTGAAGACATTGACCTATTTGATATGAAACAAAAAGTTCACTTGGGAAGATTCTTCAGAGAGCGTTTAAAAATAGAAGAATAAAATCTTTCTGAATTTCCCTGAAATTCCATTTCCTGGCACCTGTGCACTTAAATTAACAAAACAAAACGAAATAAAACAAAAACCTGCCATCATTCAAAGCGTTTCTGCCATGTGTTGAGATCTTGCTTCCCAGCCATGGTCATCAGTTTGGCTGAAGTGAACACACAGACATTCTCTGCGGGTTTGGGCATTTCCCACCCAGAGGACAGGCTTTGTCTGGCCCGTCTGCTTCGTTATCTTGGAGCTTCAGAGACCTAGTGTGGGCAGCACTGCTGGCCAGCTGCTTCCCCGTCTCCCCACTCCCCCCTCCCCCCCCACCCCTCTCTCTCTCTAACGCACTCCGTGGGCACACAGACACGAGTCAAGGGACTTCATTGTTTCCAGCTCTGTCACTCGCTCTCGGAACAACACCGGAGGACCCTTTCATATCCTCAACGCAGTGCAACACAGTGAGCGATAACTCGACCAAGATACTTGAGGGTAACGTACGAGAAGTACTTAACGTTTCTCAGGAGAACAGTTTTTGCAGTTTTAGGTATTATTTTATTTCCAAAACTCATGGTCATTTTTTCCCCCTCATAGAGATTGTATCATAAGAAAACCAGCAGATACATACCCTCGGTTACTCTAGCTTTAGATAGCAAAGCCAGGCCCCTCAGAATGGTCACTGGAACATTTTCCCTTAGAAGACTTGAACCTGAGGAGGGGTTTGGTCCCACCTGGGCTGTTTGTGCGATTGTGTCTGTCCAGCTATGCAGGTGTAAGGAAATGGTGTATCTTGGGACTTGATTAAGCAGAACAAATGGGTTGAATTTTGCCCACCCCTTTCCCCCATTCTCCATTTTGGCCATTTGCCGCTTTAGAAGAAAATGGCAAGTGTTTAGAGATAGAATCTGAAATATCACCTGTATTTTCACGTAGCACTGCGGTGGGTGGGCTGCATGAGTGACCCAGATGTGTCTCCATCCTCCTCTCCAGGCTCTGGCTGTACTTTACACGGTAAGAGACTTTGCAGGTGTTAGTTCGGGCTCTTGAGATGAGACGGTCCTGGGCCGTGCAGGTGTTCGCCGTGTATTCACAGGGGTCTTTGTAAGAGGGAGGAGGGTGAGAGGGAGAAGGTGCGATGACTGAAGCTGAGGTCGGAGTGACGTGGGACCAGCCCTCCTCTTCTCGGTGGTACATCATCTGTCTGCCCAGGACAGGTGTGCCAGGCTATCCCTCCTTTCGCTGGCTTTCTCCAGTCCCTCGTCCGTTCATAACGACTCTCTTTCTTTTATTATTTTTGGTCCAGGCCTGTTTAAATCTCCTTGTTATGCTTCTCTCTTCTAGGTCACGATGGTTTAGTATAAACAATGGGGCCACCCCAAGGATTCCAGCCCCCCTATCTCATCATCCAGGGGGGCTAGAGCTCGGGCCCTGGAGCAGGAGGGAGAGCTTGTCCAGCCCGAACTAGGCAAGGTCTGTGCCTCATCTCAGCCCGAAGCGGCCCTTCCTCTTCCCACATGATTACAGGGCTACTCGGGTTCCCGAGGCAGCACAGTCAGCACAGAGAGCAAAGGCCTCCTCCTCATCTTCGTCGTGGTGGGAACTTCACCGCACAACCTTCACGGACCACCTGTTCCCTGGACTGCTGCCCCTTCCCTGGTTTCCTGTGATTGGGAAGACCCCCCAAAGTCCCTATCTGGAGAGGAAAGACAAGGACAGGCCACATCGGCATCGCCCACCAGCGTCAGAAGCAGAAGGCCACCCTGCTCCCACCCCTTGCCCCCCTTTCATAAGAACCTTCCCCCCAGAGCCCGTCTGTACGTCTTGTTCTCAGAGGTCATCCCTTCTCATTTGTCAGGCGCGTGCTGTTGCTTTCATAAGTGCATGTGCCTCCTTAAATCTTCCTGTCTGTCCCACGCTTGAATTTCTTCTTGTTCCCTGACAAGACCCTGGATCAGGATGGGGCCTCTGGGTGCCGCCTGGCATCAAACCAGCGGAGTCAGGCAGCTTCTACAGGCTGGAAAAGTCAAGGAGTAAGACAGGGATGAAGCGAGGCAAAGATGTGGGTTCAACTGAGGTCTTGCTGTGGCTAATCCCACAGGGATGTACAGACGACACCACGGGGCTTTCCTCTCTGAGGCGAGTGGGTGCTGGCTGGGAGCCCTGCCCGCAGGAGTGCTCCCAGGGCCCAGGTCCAGCCGCAGGGGGAGGTGCAGCTGTGCGCTGTCAGCTGCCACACCTACAGCAGCTGGAGGGCGGGGGCGTCAGCTCCACTGTCCACGTGCATGGCCCAAAGCATGTACTGATTATTCTACATTTAGGAATAATTTCTCAAGTGATTTCCTTAAAAAATAAGGACAATAACATAAACAACAAAAGTTCCGCCTTCCAAGCAGTATTACAAGTATTTGAAGAAGGTGCCTGTTTTTGTTTTTCCTTTTTAAACCGTCAGCCATCAAGGTCCTCCATTCTTTGCAGAATTTCCTTTGACTTCTTCCAATTTCTTTAAGGTCTCTCTCCTCCACATTTATCTTCTCTATTTGTGGTACTTCATTTTCCCTGGAAGGATATTCTCCTAGTCTTAAAGGTGTTTTCTCGGTAACTGTGGTGGGATTGTAAAGCACAGAAGTCGCAGCTTCTTCGTTTGGTCTCCCTGAATATGAGGCAGAGCCTGGGTTTCAGCGGAATCCCGCTGACCCAAGAGTGGTCCTGTTGATTTTCCTCAGACTCCTCTCTGGAATGTCCAAAATGGCTGCTTGTTTTTAATCATAGAATTTGTAGGAACCAAATTTTGCTCAATAAAGCTGCTTTGCTGACACTAAAAATATGAAATCAATCTAAAAACAGCAAATATGTCATATCCTTCATATGAACATACGAACATACACAGCAAACGTGATGTTTTGATGGTAGGTCTCCTCTAAACCCTCAAAGTTCATTTAAGCCTTTCGTCTCCCAGTCCCCCCAACACCGCCTCTGAATCTGCCTGGTGTGTTCTCTTCCTCCCTTCAACTGGCCGCTAGGAATGTCGGACCCCAGAGGTTATTGGTAGACAATGAGGAGCCGTTAGACACAACAAAGACAGATGCCTTGGGGTGGGTGGAGGGAAGTTACAGGCCTCATCCCAAATGTACGATCCTGTTGTGTAACAAATAGCTGCTGTGGCCGCCTAAGATTATAAACTTTGCAGATACCACAGCTCACAATTGGTGACTTCGGGGGACAGGCACTTGGTGTTTCGGGATCAGATTGTATCAGATGCTATCTGAAGGCATGGCCGCGCTTCTGCGTCCAGAGGTCTGGGCAAAGGGTCTCTCACTGCACGCCGGAGCCTCCATATTGCGTTCTTCATCTGTCCTTCAGGGGCCCAGTGCCTCGGGAAGGGCTGGTGCCCTGGCCCCAGGAGTCTCCCACTCAAACGCCATCACCTCCCATTCACTGCTCTGCGCCTCTCTCAAAAGTTGCAGTGGACATGGATTAGAGGGTTTTCTCCAGGAGCACAGGCTGCCTCTGAAAGCTGAGCAGTCTGCCAGGCTCTGTGACTCTTCCCAGGGATGGCTGGTAGGACATGCTCTTGACCTCTAAGGGGGTGCCGCCATTCAACCAAGACCTTGAAGTTACTGAGAGTGCCACTGTCTCTGTTTTACCTGGAGTGTTGTGACTAATTATCCCCATCAGAGGCGACTGCTTTGGAGACCTCTGCTTGGAATGTCCTACAGGAATAGCTCTCACTCCACGAGACAAGGAGCCCATGTGAGGGTGCCCGTCCTGATTAGGCATTCAGAAAATGACCACCCGGTGGCGGTTGGGGTCCAGTGGCCTCACTATGAGATGGACCTGGCCATGACTTTATTACCTGGCCTCAAAATGTCCTTGAAACATGGGGGGACTATGATAGCATTGGGGGCAGGTTAGCATCGGTGATAAATCAGGTCATCTTGTAGGCAGAAGCTTCGCTGGGATGTGGACACTTTTCCGGTGTCCAGGGGCACTGGCTTTTTGTGTGTGTGTGTAGAGATGTCATTTATTTATTTTCAGAGGGAGGGGAAGAGAGGGAGAAAGACATCGGTTGCTTTTTGCACACCCCCAATCAGAGACCCGGCCCACAAACCAGACCTGTGCCCTGACCTGGAATCAAACCGGTGATCTATTGGTTCGCAGGCCAGTGCTCAACCCATCATGCCACACCAGCCACGACTACACTGGCTCTTAAAACTTGATCAGGAATGGAAACTGAGCAAGCGGGGTATTACAATTCCTTCCGTTGGGAGAAGGATATCAGCCCGTAACAAGGGACAGCCTCCTCCGTCTCCCATCCGTCTCGCCCTTGTGGTCACTAGCCATCGTCACGAACCTCCACGGGTCAGTGTCCCTTGGTTGGCACTCTGGCCTTGCCGCCAGTGACAGCAATCATGTCCAGCTTGAATCTTATGGTTAAGTGCGGCTACATGGCCTCTTCTGCTCCAGGATCCTATCATCCTCATTGTCACTAGAGATCCCGGTTGCGTCACGCCATCCCCACCGTCCATCCTGTCCAGCAGAGGACAGCCATTCCTGAGCTTGTCAGTGGTGTGGTGACCTCTTCACTGGCTCGTTGTGTGCTAGTGCAAGGCGTGTTCTACTAGTCCTCCTGGTGAACAGAGTCATCCAGTATGTTCTTCAGTCTTGCACACCAGACCCATGAAAGCACGCTGCGTCGGTAAGTGTTTTTCCTCCTTTGCCGACAATGTCAAGGCAGTTCTGGCTCCTTCACCTCATCAGGCCTCCCTGTAGGGCTTGCTGCAAGTGTGCTGTTTCTAAGTCCAGGGACAACACACCCAGATGCTCCACTGCTCAGCCGTGTGTCCTGCCCTGGCTCAGTGCCCTAAGGTCCCAGGCCCTGGCCTGTGTTCCGAGTCCCTGCTGGAACCCATTTGCAAGGGCCTGCGGGTCCTTGTGTGACGAGCCCTTTTACCCTTCGGTGGGGTCAGCACTTTCTCAGTTGGGCTGAGGTTTTGTTGATCTATCAACCAGGAGGAGAGGTGGGATTGGATTTTGAGGAGAACAGGTATTTTCTTGCAAGACATGGACCTGTCTGAGCTTGTGCATAAACTCTAGTGTGTGTGTGTGTGTGTGTGTGTGTGTGTGTGTGTGGAAAAGGGGGCTGCCATCCCTCAGCTTGTTGTGTTTGTCAGTCTATCCTTCCCCTTAGTCAAAATTCTTGAGAGATAATATCTGATTGGCCCAGCTCCACCTATAGAACCCTCTAGGTCAAGTGCAATCGGTAAGGCATAACCTTGACACGTGGACACAACCGTTGGGTGGAAAACATCTACGAAAGCTCCGTTGTAAAGAACTGGGTGTTTTGGCTCATTTAGCACCTGCAACGGTCTGTGGCAATAAAGACTGAGACCACTGCGCAAGGCAGGTACACAGAGAAGCTTCCCTAATTTAACGGTTGTGCTGAGGGCCAAGGGACAAGGAGGGGGGGCATGTTTGACATTTCTGTTCTTTTTCCAAGATACAGGCACTTGGGGACTGCGTAGGCTCTGGAGTTTGTTCTGAGTTCTAAATCACGCCTGTTATTTCTACTCTGCGTATTAACATTAACAAAGTGAAGCCAGCGGAAACGACTTTGAAGTAACTTCCAACTAGGTTTTTATAATGCCCGAGTGATCTTAAACCAAAGCTGATTTTAAAAATATGTTCAAAGTCGTCGGTTCTAAAATAGAGGCCCATTGGTTTTTCATAGTCCCCTAAGTCTTTTTCTACTGACCCATCATTTGGGGTTCTGACCCAGTTTTGGCGTTTCTGGGTACATCTGGCACCAGGAGGTAACTTTTAAAGTGGTGCAGGGTCTGTGAACAGGAAGCTGGGTATTGTAAGTTCCTGAGCGAGGCTTTGCCTCCGAAGATCCGAGAGGGAACAACAGGCAGGCGCTGTAGTGAAGGGGAGAGCAGCTTTCCTAGTGAGTAAATGACAGGAAAGCTGTGGCCCACGCAGACGCCGTCTGGGTAGGAGCCCCGGAAGTGAACTTGACAGATGAGATGTCGAGTATTGATCCAGTTCTCCTGCTGTTTTTCTTCCTGCTGTTTCTAAGGTGGCCAGGACAGCTGGGATGCCACAGAAATTTTTAAAAAGCACATTTTTTCACTTATTTCCAAACTATAATTGGATGGTGGATGCTGTCTGGTTGTTTACTCTCAAACTTCATGGTGAATGACAGTTCCCCATAGCTCCTCAGTGGTGACCTGCTAGAGCTCATTCTGGATTAAAAAATGCATTTGAAATCCAAGTTCTTTGGCTTCATTTTTCATTTTCTTCTCTAGTAAATTAAAGGTCCCTTGTGTTTGTGAAGTAAAGGTCCGTAGACCAACTCTCATTGTGCAGAGCACAAACTCTTATCCGTTACAGAGATGACTCAACGTCCACAGAAATTCCGTGATTTCCTATACACAGTCTACTGCAGGAATGGTGAGCTGACACCACAAGACCTTCTATGTAACATATGTATATTCACTTATTTTGAAACTGTATGCAACATCTACTGTAGCCATAGACATATGGACGGATAGCTCCCAGGGGAGGAAAGTTTCGACTTGGGAGGCAGGGGAAAACCGGAATCCGCGTTCTGGCTAAAGGGGAACCACCCTGCTCTCTGTTCAGGAGGCCCTCCCCGATTCTCGGAGGGTGGGGGAAGCTGCCCTCGGGAAGCCCTCAGTGTTCCGGACACGCTTGAAGGGAGTCCCGCAGAGGCGGGTCAGTCTGCGGCTTAAAGGGGTAGAAATGAGTGCTGTGCATTTATTCTCTAATATGCCAGTGGTTTCCAAACGTTTTGGTCTTGGGACATATTACTATTAAAAATGAGCGAAGACCCCACGGAGCGTGCTTCGGAAGGTGTTAGAGGACACAGGGGGCAGGAGCGAGTATTTCATTGGGCAGCAGAGGACGATGGCAATAGACGAGCGAATGAGAGGAGAAAAGGCACACAGCACCGCAGTGATCGTGTTAAAATAGTTTGACCTTCTGACCCTCCAGGGCTCCCGAACCACACTTTGCAAACCACTGCTCAACATATTGTCCAGAGAAAGAAGTTTGAACAAAGGGAAACTGACTTGAATGAATTTAACACTACGATTTGTTATCTTCACTGGGAAAATACGATGTTTTACGGATGGAAAAACATTACATGCACTATATAAGAATTGTGTGTGTGTGTGTGTGTGCGCGCGTGTGGTTAGAGAAAAGGCAGCATAGCCTGTTTGGGGAAGGCCGAGAAGGTGCAACTTCNCGACTTTGAAGTAACTTCCAACTAGGTTTTTATAATGCCCGAGTGATCTTAAACCAAAGCTGATTTTAAAAATATGTTCAAAGTCGTCGGTTCTAAAATAGAGGCCCATTGGTTTTTCATAGTCTCCTAAGTCTTTTTCTACTGACCCATCATTTGGGGTTCTGACCCAGTTTTGGCGTTTCTGGGTACATCTGGCACCAGGAGGTAACTTTTAAAGTGGTGCAGGGTCTGTGAACAGGAAGCTGGGTATTGTAAGTTCCTGAGCGAGGCTTTGCCTCCGAAGATCCGAGAGGGAACAACAGGCAGGCGCTGTAGTGAAGGGGAGAGCAGCTTTCCTAGTGAGTAAATGACAGGAAAGCTGTGGCCCACGCAGACGCCGTCTGGGTAGGAGCCCCGGAAGTGAACTTGACAGATGAGATGTCGAGTATTGATCCAGTTCTCCTGCTGTTTTTCTTCCTGCTGTTTCTAAGGTGGCCAGGACAGCTGGGATGCCACAGAAATTTTTAAAAAGCACATTTTTTCACTTATTTCCAAACTATAATTGGATGGTGGATGCTGTCTGGTTGTTTACTCTCAAACTTCATGGTGAATGACAGTTCCCCATAGCTCCTCAGTGGTGACCTGCTAGAGCTCATTCTGGATTAAAAAATGCATTTGAAATCCAAGTTCTTTGGCTTCATTTTTCATTTTCTTCTCTAGTAAATTAAAGGTCCCTTGTGTTTGTGAAGTAAAGGTCCGTAGACCAATTCTCATTGTGCAGAGCACAAATTCTTATCCATTACAGAGATGACTCAACGTCCACAGAAATTCCGTGATTTCCTATACACAGTCTACTGCAGGAATGGTGAGCTGACACCACAAGACCTTCTACGTAACATATGTATATTCACTTATTTTGAAACTGTATGCAACATCTACTGTAGCCATAGACACATGGACGGATATCTCCCGGGGGAGGAGAGTTTCGACTTGGGAGGCAGGGGAAAACCGGAATCCGCGTTCTGGCTAAAGGGGAACCGCCCTGCTCTCTGTTCAGGAGGCCCTCCCCGATTCTCGATTCTCGGAGGGTGGGGGAAGCTGCCCTCGGGAAGCCCTCAGTGTTCCGGACACGCTTGAAGGGAGTCCCGCAGAGGCGGGCCAGTCTGCGGCTTAAAGGGGTAGAAATGAGTGCTGTGCGTTTATTCTCTAATATGCCAGCGGTTTCCAAACGTTTTGGTCTTGGGACATATTACTATTAAAAATGAGCGAAGACCCCACGGAGCGTGCTTCGGAAGGCGTTAGAGGACACAGGGGGCAGGAGCGAGTATTTCATTGGGCGGCAGAGCGACGATGGCAATAGACGAGCGAATGAGAGGAGAAAAGGCACACAGCACTGCAGTGATCATGTTAAAATAGTTTGACCTTCTGACCCTCCAGGGCTCCCGAACCACACTTTGCAAACCACTGCTCAACGTATTGTCCAGAGAAAGAAGTTTGAACAAAGGGAAACTGACTTGAATGAATTTAACACTACGATTTGTTATCTTCACTGGGAAAATACGATGTTTTACGTGTGGAAAAACGTTACATGCACTGTATAAGAATTGTGTGTGTGTGTGTGTGTGTGTGTGTGTGTGTGTGTGGTTAGAGAAAAGGCAGCATAGCCTGTTTGGGGAAGGCTGAGAAGGTGCGACTTCGTCATCTCGGGAAGGTGGGGAGTCTTGAGCAGACCAGACTCGGGGGTTCCTGAGTACAGGGGGCCACTTCCCAGCCGAAGAGTCTTACTGACACATTTGAGGTATTATTCTGCACTCAGGAATTCACTTTGGGGGAATGCATGAACTACCGTGTGGGGGGGGGGGGGCGGGGGGGGCAGAGTCCCCGGCCAGAAGTTCCTCCGAAGGGAAGGAACGGGAACCCCTTGAAGAGGAGTGGGGGTTTGCACAGGGCGTTGAAAACAGAAGCCCCTCTGCCAGAGTGAAGGGCAGACCCTCAGGAGGGTGAACGCCAGAAAAGGGCACATTACCATGACCTTTTGCTCTGGGACTCCGGAGAGTCCTGCCTAGCCTACAGTCTTAAAGGTGTCTCCTACTTGCACACGCATATGTAACACTTTGTAGGTGTTCCCAATTTCTCAGCAAAGTGGAGGTTTCTGTATTGGAGAATGCAGTTCCAGTGTGGCGAGGACAGTGGCACTGTCTTGCAGTTCCCTCTGTCATGGGCATTGCGTCAAGGAGGGCCAGCCCCGGCGTCCCTGTCAGCACTGCCCGTGAAGTGCGTGGCGATCACAGACCACGGAGCCGGTGGCAGTGGGGCTGCACGGGACTGACATGGGGGTCACTGAAGAATAAATACGTGTGAGACAACATCCTCCTTCTTCAAATCCAGAGGAAGAGGGGGAGGGGGAGTAGGAGCAGGCAGAGAGCACGCTGCTGCTGACAATTTCTCGCATTGTGACTCTCGTCCCAGTGACTTTCTTAGACGTATCGCAGCCGCTCTAAATCCAAGGCCTTCGCAGAATCTGTTGGCCTTGAATTTGACCCACAGTCTTGAACGAAGTGGAACTCTAGCACGTTGGCTTTGAAGGGTTTCTCTTACCCCCATGTTTGAGCTGATTGTCCTTCTCCACCGTCTGTCGGATGCTTTCATTTCTCAGTTACAGGTCTATTTAGATGGCACGTGAATGCGTCCAGTCTCTGTGCTAACGGGAAACTCGCAGTGCTGCCGACCAAACTGGTCTAGAAACCTGTCCTCTAATCTGAGGACTGTTCCTCTTTATTCTTCTTTCCTACGAGCTGCCCTCTATCTCTGGTAAGAGCAATGTGGTAGAAATCCAGCCCTACATTAAAAAATAGTATTTCTCCATGCCTTTTGAATATCAGGAGATTTTTCCTTATACTTAATTTATCTTATATCAATTTAATATAAGGATGTATATCTTCTTTAATTGATAAAACACATATTAAATGTAATAAAATCCAGCATGTATTCCATATACCTATATGACCTTTTTAATTAAAGGCAGTGTCTATCGGCAGCACTCACTGCCGGGAAATGCTACAGAGACCACGTTCAGTGCTGCCCTTCAGGCCAGTGTCTCCAAAAATGCCACCGCGAACCCAGCCGGCCTTCGGGGCAGGTACGACAGCCACATCTGTCTAATGCATTTCATTGTGCCCATTCATCTTTTATTCAGGGTGCTTAAACATCGCTAAAAACAAAGCATTCTTTACATGTAACTAAAGCACAATTCATTTCTTTTGATATTTCAAGGGCATAAAATCGAACAGTTCTGCCTAGAGCATTCTGATTGTAATTACAAACACAGTTTCCTGTCGTTGTCAGAACTCGGTTTCACAGCCTCACTCCGTAGGTGGCGTGTCTCCCTTCTGCTACAATGTGGCACAGGAACGATGGACAACATCCCCCCCCTTCTTTCTAGTGTTTTGTATCAGGAGTTAATCATAAAACAATGGGCCCTTAACACAGCAGAATACTTCAATGGGTCAAGACCACTCAACACTTTAAATCCTTTTTGAATTGGAGTATGAATGAAAAGTGGCCTCGGTACCAAGGTGGCGGTGCTGTGTAGCATAATGAATGAAAGCATTGTTGTGTGAAAGTATAGTATTTGCCAGCCGTTATTGGAGTTCTTTATCAGTTCGCAGAGCTCGGGATGGCCTTCTGCACTCTCCGCCTTCTCACCATACTGTCTGCAAAGCGTTTGCTGTGAGAGTTTAATTAAGGGAGCAGGAAACCAGTGAGGAACTGCTGTGCTCCCCTGCAGAAGGGGAGACATCCCCATTTATAAAGTCATAGATATGGCAAAGATGGAAAGCTGCTACTCTTCACAGAATCCTCTGAGGCAGTTTAAATAACCTCTCCTCCTACGAAGACTAAAACGGCACAGAATGTTTAAGGTTCCTTCACTGCTCTTCAAGGGAAAAGTTAGGGGAAGTAGAGAGGGAAAGAGAAACGTGAGCAGAGCAACTAGAAATCTTGTTCATACCGTGTTGCTAGTCTTTTGCACGATGCTCCTGCCGTTGGGAACAAATCCTGCATTTGTTTGTTGTCCTCTAGTGTTAAAACTCGTGGGGGTGATTTGCCCATAAAAAGTACCATATTTTCAGGACCATAAGGCGCACCTAGGTTTTAGAGGAGGAAAATAGAAAAAAAAATTTTTTATAATATATTTTATTGATTATACCATTACAGTTGTTCTATTCCCCCCCTTCTTTCCCCTCCACCCGCACACTCCCTCCCCCACCCTTCTCCCCCCCTTAGTTTATAACCACGTGTCTCAAGTTCTTTAGGTTCTATATTTCCCCCACTATTCTCACCCTCCCCCCTATCTATTTTCTACCTACCATCTATGCTATTTTCTGTGCCTTCTCCCCCCTTCTCCTCCTCTCACCCCCCTGTTTCTAACCCTCCATGTGTTCTTCATTTCTATGGTTCCACTCCTGATCTAGCTGTCCTCTTGGTTTGCTTTTGTTTTAGGTGTGGTTGTTAATAACTGTGTGTTTGCTGTCCTTTCACTGTTCATATTTTTCATCTTCTTTTTCTTATATAAGTCCCTTTAGCATTTCATATAATAAGGGCTTGGTGATGATGAACTCCTTGAACTTGACCTTATCTGAGAAGCACTTTATCTGTCCTTCCATTCTAAATGAAAGTTTTGCTGGATAAAGCAATCTTGGCTGTAGGTCTTTGGATTTCATGACTTGGAATACTTCTTTCCAGCCCCTTCTTGCCTGTAAGGTCTCTTTTGAGAAATCCGCTGACAGTCTGATGGGTACTCCTTTGTAGGTGACTGTCCCCTTATCCCTTGCTGCTTCTAGGATTCTCTCCTTCATTTTGGTCTTGGCTAATGTAATTATGATGTGCCTTGGTGTGTTCCTTCTTGGGTCCAACTTCTTTGGCACTCTCTGAGCTTCCTGGATTTCCTGGAAGTCTATTTCCTTTGCCAGACTGGGGAAGTTCTCCTTTATTATTTGTTCAAATACGTTTTCCACTCGTGGCTGTTTCTTTCCCCCTTCTGGTACCCCTATAATCCGGATGTTGGAACGTTTAAAGATGTCCTGGAGGTTCCTAAGCCTCTCCTCATTTTTTTGAATTCTCATTTCTTCATTCCTTTCTGGTGGGATGTTTTGTTCTTCCTTCTGGTCCATTCCATTGATTTGAGTCCCAGTTTCCTTTCCATCACTATTGGTTTCCTGGACATCTCCCTTCATTTCAATTAGTTTAGCCTTCATATGTTTCTCTAATTTGTGACTGTACTCTACCAATTCTGTGAGCATCCTAATAAATAGTGTTTTAAATTGGGCTTCTGAGAGCCTGGCAATCTGTTGGTCGCTTAGAGTTATTGGCTCTGGGACTTTGAGTTCTTCTTGAGCCATCCTTTGGGCTATTTGTGCCTGTTAAGTAGCAGGAACGGAGCCCTAGGTTTTCACCATAGCAGGGCAACTCAGTCGCTGGGTTGTGACATCATATGTGGGGGCGGGGTCAAAGAGGGACAATGGCTTCTCTCCAGCGTCCGGCGCCCCAGTCGCCGCCGCCGCCGCCGCGACCCCCACCAGCACCGCAGCCACCACCGTCACCAGGGCCACGCGCCCCGCTCCTCAGCATGCGGGTGTGCCACCGCTGTCAGCCCTCCACCACTGGGTTTGCCCCCTGGGGCCTGTGTGTTCCGTCTCACTGCGCGAGAGTGTGCGACCTTGGTCAGTCTGTTCCGCACCCCGACTAGGTCCGGGCTGCCTGTGCTCCTAGATCTGCCCTGGCTGACCCAGCTCTGCTGCTGGTTCTGTCTCTTACCGTCCTTGTTGAACGGTTCGTAGCTGTCAGACTTCCGTATAATTCAGTTTTCTGGCTTCTGGATGTGTGGTAGTTCACCAAAACTTTTGTTGTATCCAAACTTGGTTGTGGGAGAAGGCACAGTGTTTCCACCTATGCCTCCATCTTGGCGGAAGTCCAAATAGAAAAAAAATTTTTGAAGCAAAAAATGTGGTAAAATATTTCATAACCTGTGACCCGCCCAAGCCAGCTACATTCGAACTATAAGACGCACTCCCTTTCCTCCCAAATTTGGGGGGGGAAGTGTGTCTTATAGTCCGAAAATACGGTGCTTTCCCATAACCTTCCATCCTGCTATACGGTGTCATATTCCCTTTGGAGGGGGTGCAGGTAGGTGATCTTTCTCCTTTGTCACATCCTTTCAACAAGCATCGCAGGCACACTTACTGGTTGCTAAGCACTAAGCTCTCTTTCCTGGGCTCTCAGATGGAAGCCTGATTGCGTTAATTGTCTCAGTTTTTCACTCTTCCCTGCAGCCATTCTAGCCACGTGAGTTTCTAGCCCCGCGAGTTCCTAGCCCCGCTCAGTGGAGCCAAGCAACCCACTTCCCTAGCCTTGGAATCTGCGGTTCCTTTGGGCTGGCTGGCCAATAACCCCAGCTGGTGTGACAGTTCCAGGCGCAGCCTCTAGGGGCGCTCACGTGCGTCCTCTGACTCAAGGCCCTTTGCCTTTGGGGTGAGAACCTGCCCAGCCTTGCTGTCGACGTTCTTTCACTTTGTTGCATAAACGTCACGTCTGCATCAACTTTTGGGGATTTTGTATTTACTTTGTAGCCCATTACTGGGTTAATTTTTATCCGTGCTTGACATAGGCGTTAAATAACAGTGTATTTCCTAGTGGATGAAGAGCTATCCATCTATGAGATAAATCTTATTAAGTATCTTATTTACATCTTCTTGATCCTTGCTTAATTTGAGCCTGTTTGATCTGTAGACTTCTTAGAGACTTGTATTTTCTTTGTATCATTTATATAACATTTTCTCAGTAAAACTCAATGTCTTTCAGGACCGGGGATGTCCGACCTGAGGCCCAAAGGCCACATGCAGCCCAGGTCAGTTGTGAATGCGGTCCAACACAAAATTGTAAATGTACTTAAAACAGTATGAGATTTTTTTGGGTGTGATTACATGTTGCAATATATATAATGCGTGGCCCAAGACAACTTTTTTTCTTCCAGCGTGGCCCAGAGACGTCAGAAGGCCGGCCACCCCTGTGAGTAGACCAGTTTTAGCTTTATATACAGACAGGCCTGCTTTACCACGGCTTGACTTACAATGTGTTGACTTTCTGGTGGTGCAAACGTGTCACGTGTTCATCAGAAACCGCACTTCGAGTTTGAATGTTGTGTTTCCCTGGGCCGGTGGGACGTGGGACCACGCTCTGCAGCGAGGCTGGGCGGCGGCAACTGGCGCAGCTCCCGGACACAGGGAAACAATAGTACTTGCCAGCACTGTATGGACATCCGTTTTTTTGGTTTGTTTTTGAAGATACTGTGTTCTGAGGCTGTTTAAGATAGGCTAGGCTATGCTATGATCTTCCGTAGGTTGGGAGCATTAAATGCATTTTCGACTTAATGATATTTTCAACTTACAGTGGTTTTATCAGGACGTAACCTCATTGGAAGTTGAAAGCAACTGCATTTCAAATCTTTGTTGATAAGTGCATGAAGCTTCGTGACTGATAATTTCCTGATAGATTAAATGATAGTTTTCGATGACCATATTCATGATTTTCATTTTGCAGTCTGTTTTTATGGTATTAATATTGTTTGACTTTTTTTTTAGTTAAGTGTTTGCTAGAGCTTTATCTATCTCATTTTAATCAATCTTATGTTTCATGAAAAATACTGGAGTATTTGAAATAGAAAAATTGAAAAAATATATATTTTTTCTCTTAAGGAAATTGATACTTTTTGAAAAGATTAGTGCAGAGGGACAAATTTTCTCTGAGACTGAGAAAGGAAAAATGTAAAATATTACAAATGAAAAGAAAGAGCCATTCAGATAGCAGGAGTTATCAATTATAAAAGAACACTATGAGCAACCACACAGGAATAATTGAAATCCCGAGTTAAACATTTTTTGGGAAAAAGTATGAAATGCTAAAATTGGCACAAGAAGGAGGCACAAATAGACCAATGGTTCTAAAACCTTGGATGGGTGATGAGAATTCTTTTCAAGACGGAGAAAGGCAAATGTATCACAGTTAAGTTTTTGTAGGTATTAAATTTACAGAAAACCATTTAAACATTTTTCTGGTTACAGATATCTGAATGTTGCTGTGATACAAGCATAAATTAGAAACTCAGACTCAGTGACAAGAGATGGGATCATAGTCTATTTCATAAATAATAAACATCCTATACAAAATTGTCATGAAAATACAGAATTTCCCATGAATGATCTCTCTCTCACTTTTTAAATAAAAAGAAATAATAGAATGGTATTTATAGCAGAACTCGTGCTGCTTGACCTTCGAGGTTAACAAAAATTGGCCTTAATTTCCTCTTTCTCTTCTGTTCAAATGTGCTATAGAGTCAATCACTGTAGAACAACCCCTTTGGCTCGCCGTCACGCCTCGTCCCCGCCCGCCCCGCCCTCTGCTCCTTTTCTCAGCTCTGTTTCACAGGAAAACTCCTTGGACACGTGGCCGTAATCATTGTTTCTAGTTCTCATCTCTCGTCTTCTTTCTCCTTTTCGCATCCACTCTCCCCCGATTGTTCTTCCCAAGATCACCATGCTTAATTTTCCACCTTCATCTCTCTGACCTCTCAGAGTTTCCCATAACGGATTATTTTCTTTTCCTTAAAGCACCTTTCCCTAAGCTTCTGGGACACTCCTCTGATTTTCTTTCCATCAGCTGCTGGTTCTCAGTCTCATTTGCGGATTCTTCCTCTTCCTCCTGAATTGTGAGCATCAGAGGACCTCCGGACTTTTTGGAATTCTTTCTTTACTTCTGTCTGCACGCTCCCACGGTGAGCTCATCCATCTGCAAGCTCAAGTTCCCAAACTTATATTTCTGTTCCCAAACTTCCCTTGCACCTAGTGAACGTCTCTAGTTAGGTGTTTACATAAGCATTTTAAACTCACTATGTTCCAGACCAAACTCCTCATCTCCCTCTCTAACCTCCTAGGCAAACGAGCTCCCCAGCAGTGTTTCCCAGGAAGCTCAATGGTAACTTGACCCTTCCTGTTAATTAGACCAAGAAGCTGGGGAGACGTTGTGGGCAGGACGACTAACTAGCCCCCATTTTCAATTCTTTTGTTTAGTGATAGACTCTTCTCCAACCACAGTTTGACCGGCCGTAATGCATTCTCTGGCTAGAGCCTAGGTTTCAAACTTGTTGTAGGTACATGTTTATGGCTAGATTTTTCTCCATGAGATCTGAATGAAAGTGAAGCATGTCATTTCTTCTGCAGAATTTATGTCCTTTTCTTTTAAAAAAAGGATTTTATTCATTTAATTTTTTAAAAGATTTTATTTTTATTTATTTTTCAAGAGAGAGGAAGGGAAGGAGAAAGAGAGAAAGAGAAACAGCTCAGTCAGTTGCCTCTCATAGGCACCCTAATCGGGGGACTGAACCCAGATCCCAGGCGTGTGGCCTGACCAGGAATTGAACCCACGACCTTTCACTCTGCAGAATGTCGCCCAACCCCCTGAACCACACCGCCCAGAGATTTGTGTTCTTAAAATTATTGTCATTTGATCTCCATATTTTCTTTCTCCCTTCCCACAAGGCAAACATTTGGCTTTAGTTCTTGTGAGCTGCTAAATAGACCAGATGGTCAGGGTGGCAGGGCTCGCTCCAGGCTGGGTCTGGGGTGACCCTGCTGAAAAGTGCCCCCAACACACTCTGGATTATTTGTTTCATTTGTGCCACTGTGTGTGTATGTGCGTCATGGTGACAAAATTGTTTGGCTGAGACATTATTTTCGACTCATCTCGTTTCGAGTTCTTTCTGGCTTTGCCTGTGAAATGTATCTAGAATAGTTCTAAATCAGGATTGAATTTTTTCCTCCAGGGCATTTGGAAATATTTGGAAACCTTTTTGGTTGTCACAAATGAGGTGAGGGTTTGCTGCTGGCCTCTAATTAGTTCAGACAAGGGATGCTGCTGGACACCTAGCAACGCACAGAACGATCCTCACAGAATAAATTTATGGGGCCCCAAATCTCAATAGGACCGAGGTTGAGAAATGCTGCCCTAGAGTCAGATCGCTCCTCATCACCTCCGTCTGGTACTGCTTCCTGTTGCCAGCTTCTCTTGCTTGCATTGTTCCTATGGAGAGTCCCTATTTCCACTCTCGCCTCCTTATAATCTGTTCTTTGCCCGGCATCCAGAGTGGTCTGATAAAAAAGTATCACCTCGCGTGTGTGAATCTTCCACTGGTCTCTCATCTCACTCAGAGTAGAAGCTGAAGCGCTCAGAACCTGTGAAGCTCTGCGTCTCCAGTCCGGATTCCCTCACCGATTTTTCACCCCACCCCAGTCCTGTGGGCTTCCTCGTCCTTCCTCAATCACGCCCGCGGGGCTCGGGGCTCGTTCTTGCGCGGGATTTCACCCTGCTTTTCTCTGTCTGGACAACAGAAGTGGGCGTGGCTTGCTTATCTCCACCAGGTCAATGAAAACTGTTGGTTCTACTCCTTTCCCGCTACATCTCTTACCCCCGTTACTTGCTTTGTTTTCCCCTGTGAGGGGAGACTCCCCCAAACCTGGAGCTTATTTATAAAACACTGTGTACTTATTCTTACAAGGTCCGACTTCACTCACCTTCAGTGTACTCTCCATTTGATGCAATGTGCCTGTTGAGAGACATTTTTTCCACTGCTCAAAGCAGTTTTTGAACTCATCAATTCCAATGCCTTTTAATGCTTCTGTCGTTTTTTGTTTCACCTCTTCCATCCACATTGGCAAAATGTTTCCCTTTGAGGACTTTTTTCATTGGGAGAAACAAGGAAAAGTCACTTGGGGTGAGGTTGGGTAAACAGAGAGTGTGAGGCACGGGGATTATTCTGGTTTTTGCCCCCAAAACTGATGCACACTGTGCAGTGTGGCAGGTGCACTCATAAGTCACCCATTGTGAAATGGACAAATGCAGCGGAAGAGTCTTCAAAACATTCACTGAAGCTGACAGCCTCTCACGCCAACACTGCTGGCGCACTGGTACGGATGGGTTCCCAGAACACTCGCCTCGTGGGGAAGCCTGTGCTACGAGGGGCCGTCCCTCCAGGGGAGAATTCTGTTTTTTGGGTCCCCCCTTATATAGCATTTAGCGTCATCTACCTAATTTACTCTTTGTTGTTTCTTTACTATCTCCACCACTAAAATGTAATTAGCAGAAGGACAATGATCTTTGCTATTTTTTATCATTGATCTATTTCCAGGGTCTAGAATGATACCAGATACATAGTAGGCACTCGGTAAATAAATATTTGTTGAATGAATGAATGAATGAAAGAATGAGTAAAACTATCTTGGCTCTTTGTATCATACATTAAATAATGTGGCATTTATTCAAGAATGTTTACCTGATCTACTCTTTTCTTTAGATGTACGTTATTTGCATTGTCTTGCTTACATTTTACTCTGACAAAAGTTTTGATTTGGGTTCAGTAGTAGCTTTTTCAGAGATGTTTACATGTTAAGTGTTTCAGGGTAGCCTTTCCTTCTAACTTTCTAACTTACGGGCTCAGATTGGCTTTATGACGTGGCTGTTCGGGCCCCGGAGGCAGTCAGGTCTGCGGTTTTCCTCGCACAGTGTGCCACGTGTCCCTTTCCTCTGGGGCCACCGGGTCTGGCTGCCGTGTCCCTGTGCTTTGAGACCAGGGCCGTCGGCAGAGTCACCAGTTTCATGCATTTACTGCTTAAGCACTTCAGTAGGCAAGCGAGGTCACTTAAGAAGATGAGCTTCTAAACAGCGAGCCATGTTATGCTTTTTCTTCCATTTGCCCCGCCCCCCATTCAGGACCCCTGCTATGCCCCGGTTTTATGTGTAAAGGAAACACGAAGGACGTGACAGGATGTATCGTCTCTCGTGGTTTGAACAGCGGCACTCTGCTGCCCTACGCAGTCATTTCACGCACAGACGGCTCGAACGGCACAGCCAGACCGGGGAGTGAGACACAGCGGATGCAGTTTCTGCCTCTTCTCTCAACTCGCTGCACTGGCCCATGAAAATCAGTTCACCCGAGTGCCCCGTGACAACCTGAGGTGGCCTCTGTTGCTCGTTGTCTTAAAAATGCTAAATGGAGAAAGATTCTATTTGGCTGCTCTGAACCCTGCCCAGGGAAAATTACTTCAGAGTGAAGCGCTCTGTACCCACAGCACACCAGGCCCCTTATGCTATTTTCATTGAAAATAACACAAGCGTATTTTTTTTGTAGACATGCCTTCAAAAATTAACCAGAAAAAGACAATAAAAATAGAAATATTAGGTGCTTGTTCAGTCTCAGGGCAAAATATCAATGAAGTCCAATTAAATTTCTTGAAATATCAGGCAGCCCTCGAACCAAATTTTATGTTTGGTGTGCATGCTTCGAGCAAGATTTAATTTAGAAAGGTAAACGAGAATCTGCAAGTGTAATTTGAAAAGCATTTGGCTTAGATTACTGGGGGGCACCATAATGTGGTAGCTTTTATTGCGGAGCACATGCATTTGGATCTCATAAAGCCATTTTATAGTTTTGATGTAACAAGAAAGTAAAGCCTTTTTTTTTAGATGACATGATTAAAAGGACTCTGTGATCTGTTTTTCATCAGGGCAGGGCGGCTGGCTTTTTGTTTCTGACATTGTAAGAACTATGATACTCCCCTATTGTTCGGTAAAAAGAGCCATTCTTCTCGAGTTCCTTAGGTGTGAGGTGAAATTCAAAATCCATAAGGCCTTATAGGAGATAGAAATTCATATCAAGGTGCATGTGTTCATAGTTATAATGGACGTAGAAGATCAGCTTCCTTTGGTCCCTACATTTCTCGTCTGTTTGGGGAGCAAGGGTAGCTGGGAACAGGAGGGGGCAGCCCCAGCTCGGCAAGGGGAGGGAATATTTCCTAGGGAGATGGTACAAGTTTTTTGGTTTTTGGTTTTTTTTATGTGATCACACTGCACAGGTTCATAAAAAGTGCATTTACTGAGGGATGCTCTAGGTTATTTTAGGTATTTATTTCAGTCTCCCCCCACTCAGTCTTTAAGATATTTGTCTTATATTTTTTTAGTGGATAACCATTGCAACTTATTTTCAATTTCTTAACAGTGGGATGTGCTACTAATAATGAAGCAGCACCTGTTTCTCCTTCCCAGACCACACTGTCCACCCAAACTCAGAGTCCGTCTTGTAGTGACCACTACCAACGGAAGATTATGACAAAATCATTCTTGCTGCTTTTTTCTTATAAAATTTCTCCAGCAGATTCTCTTCCATAGAGGTGGATTACCGTCCGTAATTAATAGAAACGACAATCTTTGCTTTACTACTAAAGTGCTCTATGACCTAAGGGAGGCCCATCATCCCATTTGTAATTTTTATTATTGTTATTATTGTTATTATTTCCCTCACCATGTATCCCCACCATCCCCTTTTCCACTTCCACCCATTCTGTCCCCCATCAGCCACTGCACTGTGGTCCCTGTCCACGAGTTCTTTCTTAATTTTCTTGCTCAATGCCCCCTCCCTCAGCCTCACCCTACCCTTAAGGGCTGTTATCTGCTGTCTATGAGCCTGGCCCCATTTTCCTTGTCAGTTCAGTTTGTTCATGAGATTCCACATTGAGTGAAAGCACAGGGAACTCATCTTTCTCTGACTGGCAGGGTTCGATCAGTTATCATCAGGCGACAGAGAAAAGGTGAGTTGCAACAACAGGCAGGTTTTCAGAAGCTGCTTCATCCAAAAGCGAGCAACCTGCCAACTCCAGGCACGGCCGTAGCAGCATGGATCGGGGTGCTGTCTGTTGTTAAAATGATACAGATAACATTTTTAAAATATGGTAATGGGCTTTTACTGTTGTTTTTCTTGGATGTGATCTTTCTCTTACTCAGGGGCATCCATTGCTCTAGGAGCATTTGTGGTTCTGTTGCGGTTAGCAAACACAAAGAGACAGTGCTCATGTTTTGATTTCCCTTTGAGTCATATTTACGTTTGAAAAAACAACCCTTGAATAAGTATAGTGTTTAATGGTAAGTCAAAGTACAGTGTAAACAAAGGCTGTTTCATAGGGGGGGTCCACCTGAGGGAAGAACAGGAGGAGGGGGGCCCAGAAAAGGCAGCGAAACAGACGATAAACCTCCTGAACGAAACCCTGGAGAAGCTGGGGAAGACCGTGAACATGCAGCTGGAGCTGCACTTCACTATCAAGTTCAACACAGCATGGGTGCTGGAGAGTGAGGGCAGGGGCTAAAGTGTCTACAAGCGTGGGCTTGAGATAGAGCCCTGATGCCCACAGCCTACAAAATGCGGCCAGGCCCAGGCTTATTCGTGTGTTTTCTGAGACACGGCAGTGCTGAGACAACCGATGGAGCAATTGAAGTTGTGTCCAATACAAGGAGATGATCTCTAGATGCCAGTTTTACGATACAAACTTCATCATGAGTGCCAGTAGGACAGTTCAAAAGACCAGATGGATGAGCTACGTGTTGGTAGGTCTCAATCATGAAGCCCGAGAATCATATGGATCACATACACCATTGGAGATCAGCACAGGGCAGGGGAGTAGCACAGGGCACTGGATAGAGCACTGGGGATCAGCACAGAGCACTGGGTCAGCACCGGGGGTCAGCACAGAGTGCTGGGGGTCAGCAGGAAAGCACAGCACACCTACCAGGTTTCTTCCCCACCTGTCTTGCTATATGTAGGCTTTCCAATACTCGACCTTGGGTGGGAGGAGGGTAAAGTTTGCCCTTTGAGAATAGGGAGACTCCAAAGGCAAAGCTGTGCATCTCTAACAATAGATACTTAATTACACATACAACTGGCCGTAAAATACAGTCTTTGTGGAATGGGGGCTCTCTTTATGGCCCCACGGATTACTCCTCATTAACTCTGTATGCCAGAGCGACCCTTTGATTCTGCTTGTGTCACGAATTCATTTACAAGTGACCACACCCAGCTTCTTCTTCAGGACCAGCAAACTAGCCATGAGTGTCAGAGACACAGAGTTTCCTGGTTGCCATCAAGGCTGACCCGGAAGCAGTTTTGGAGGCCAGCCTGCCTGCTCAGGGAGGGTGTGAGCCGCAGCCGCGCACGCGCACACAGACGGTGTTTGGCCCTTCTGCTCCAGTGTTCCTCGGGACTTGATTCAAACGCTTTCTGTGACTTAAGGAGACAAAATTTAGGAATGCCAGCCTTCAAATCACTTGTTTTAGCCACCTGGGACCCAATAGTTCAATATTTAACTTGATTATTTAATTCTTAGTATTATATTATATTAGTAGTATATCCTTACTAAAAGTATATTTAGTATGGTTTTCAAACTCTGTTTTCCTAACATGAAATACTAAAATAACGCTCCCTGTAAATAGTCACATAGGTATTGCATGCAAACATATTTGCTCACACATGTATACAACCAACAATTAGATAAATTATGTGTGCAATAAATATAGTTCATGAGTCTCCCTTAACTCATAAACTATATTTATTGCACACTTACATAATTAATTAAAATAGTCGTACATTTAACTCATATACATGTATTTGTGCACATGCAGGAATGAATAACTGCAGATTACATGGACATCACTACTGAATAATTCTAAAATTGTCGATTGTTTTCTTTTTGATCAAAATGGACATTGTGAGTGCAGTTTTGCTCAGCCATGCTTTCTGTCTATGTGACAAAGGTAAAGAAAAGGTTCTGCCTCTGAGCTGAACTGGTCTGTGCCCCAGTCAGAGTTCTCCAGAAGGTGCCCGAGGCAGGGACGAAGGCGTGGAAAGTCTCTCTGGGGGGTGCATTATACTGGGAGACAGGAGAAGCCTTCAAAGACTTGCTATTAAACAGGCTACCACTTGGGTGGCTCAAGCCGAATCCCTCCAGGGATGCTGAGAGCTAGTGGGGGCACCCCTCATTCCAGCCCAGGGGCAGGGATGCTGGGGAGTGGTCCAGCTCCCGTCAGTCATGGGTGGAAGGCTGCTCCTGGACTGAGGAGAGGCAGGCTTAGCTCCCCAGTGCTTACGACCTGCCCTTAGCCTGGACCGAGGGGGTAGCCTCTGATAGCCAGGGAATATCCTTAGGCAGGAATTACTCATCAAAAATATTAAAGTGGCCTAGACAGTACATATGGCAGGAAGTGGTGTTTTAAGTCAGTCTGGTAAAAACTGTGAACGTGCCGGGCAGGAGGAACAGCATGAGCCAAGGACACCGAAGGGGAGAGAGCTGGTGCTTTGCAATGGCTGAAAGAAAATCAGTGCGGTGGGTTCTGGCGAGCTCCCGAGCACACGCTGTAAAACGAAGATGGAAAGATTACCCGGGCAGTTTATTTAAGACTCTGCCGACCATGTTTAAGATGTGGATCATATCCCACGTGCAATAGGGAAGGAAAAAAGAGTTTCCAGCTGGGAAGGTCATTAAATTTTAAGATCGCCCATGCTGCTCTGTGGATAATAGGTCGGAGGCGGGAAGGTGAGAGCACTTGGAACAGGACAGATGGCAAATGGGACTCTGCAGCGTCTGGGACACAGGCGATGTACCTGGAATTTGAGTGGAGATCGGGGAAGTAGGTGATTTTATATACACTTTGGAAGTAAAATTAAACTTTTTATGATGGTGACAGTACAGAGAGCATGATTTTCTGGCTGTATAGCTGGACCTCTGGGGGCGGCATTTATTTGGATTTGACTTTGGGGTAAAAATGCAGAGATGGGGCTTGGAAAACGTAAATCTGAACTGTCTCTGGGACCTGTAAGAGAAAAGGTGAAGGTACTGCGGCACATGAATGCTCTTGAGATGAGAATGTAATTATAGAAATTAGGGACCACTTTTCCGTAAACCGTTGGGGGTGTCAGGAACTTCTCTTCATGCCCTGGCACAGGGGCTCCAAGCAGAGAAAAAGGAGTCAAAATAATTTAAACAGAAAACCAAAAGTAAACAGAAGATTTCACACTTACATGTAAAGTCCTTATGTATTAGGTAGAAAGCTCACTGGATTAGAATATTTTCCTAAAATTCGGTGCCTTAAAATTTGGCTTGGTGTTGTAGCAATAAGAATTATCACACATGGACTTCCGCCAAGATGGAGGCGTAGGTGGAAACACTGTGCCTTCTCCCACAACCAAGTTTGAATACAACAAAGGTTTGGAGAAACAAAGACACAGCCAAAGGACAGAAAATTGAATTATACGGAAGTCTGACTACATCTAACCGTTCAACGGGGACTGTAAGAGGGGCGGAGCCAGTAGCGAGCAGGGTCGGGCAGGACAGGGCCCCCGACCTAGGCGTGCAGGCAGCCCGGAACCAGTTGGGGTGCGGGGCAGACTGACTGCGGTCGCACATTCGCGCACAGTGAGACAGACCACGCAGGCCCCAGGGGGCGAGGGCTGATGGCGGTGGCACACTCGCAGGCAGTGGGACGAAATGCATGGGCCCGGTGACGACAGCAGCTGCGGCACCGGTGAGGGCCGAGGCGGCAGGCGGCAGACGGGAAGCCATCGTCCCTCTTTGACCCCGCCCCCACATACAACGTCACAACCCAGCGACTTAGTTGCCCTACTCTGGTGAAAACCTTAGGGTTCTGATCCTGCTACGGAACAGGCACAAACAGCCCAAAAGATGGCACAAGAAGAACTCAAAGTCCCAGAGCCGGTAACTCTCAGTGACCAAGAGATTGCCAGCCTCTCAGAAGCACAGTTCAAGACACTGTTTATCAGGATGCTCACAGAACTGGTTGATTATAGTCACAAATTAGAGGAACATATGAAGGCTAAACTAATTGAAATGAAGGGAGAGGCACAGGAAACCAATAGTGATGGAAAGGAAACTGGGACTCAAATCAATGGAATAGACCAGAAGGAAGAACCAAACATCCAACCAGAAAGGAATGAAGAAATGAGAATTCAAAAAAATGAGGAGAGGCTTAGGAACCTCCAAGACATCTTTAAACATTCCAACATCCAGATTATAGGGGTACCTGAAGGGGGAAAGAAACAGCCACGAGTGGAAAACTTATTTGAACAAGTAATAAAGGAGAACTTCCCCAGTCTGGCAAAGGACATACACTTCCAGGAAATCCAGGAAGCTCAGAGGGTCCCAAAGAAGTTGGACCCAAGAAGGAACACACCAAGGCACATCAGAATTACATTAGCCAAGATGAAAATGAAGGAGAGAATCCTAGAAGCAGCAAGAGATAAGGGGACAGTCACCTACAAAGGAGTATCCATCAGACTGTCAGCGGATTTCTCAAAAGGCACCTTACAGGCAAGAAGGGGCTGGAAAGAAGTATTCCAAGTCATGAAATCCAAAGACCTACAGCCAAGATTGCTTTATCCAGCACAGCTTTCATTTAGAATGGAAGGACAGATAAAGTCCTCAGATAAGGTCAAGTTCAAGGAGTTCATCATCACCAAGCCCTTATTATATGAAATGCTAAAGGGACTTATCTAAGAAAAAGAAGATGAAAAATATGAACAGTGAAAGGACAGTAAACTCACAGTTATTAACAACCACACCTAAAACAAAAGCAAACCAAGAGGACAGCTAGATCAGGAGTGGAACCATGAAAATGAAGAACACCTGGAGGGTTAGCAACAGGGGAGTGGGAGGAGGAGAAGAGGGGAGAAGGCACAGAAAATAGCATAGACAATAGGTAGAAAATAGATAGGGGGGAGGGCAAGAATAGTGGGGGAAATATAGAATCTAAAGAACTTGAGACACGTGGTTATAAACTAAGGGGGGGGAGAATGGTGGGGGAGGGAGTGTGTGGGTGGAGGGGAATGAAGGGGGGAATAGAACAACTATAATGGTATAAGCAATAAAATATATTTTAAAAAAGGATTATCACACACTCTTCACAAGCTTTGATTTAACATTTTTTTCTGAGGGGAATCATTGTTGCTTCATGATACAGGGTGAGTAGTAAAAGACCGTGGTTTGGAATTGTTCTGTAATTGAGTAGGACCTCCTTTCTCCAGAATTATCCAAAGTAATGCAGGAAAGTTTCCTTTCCACTATGCACACACTCCCCTGTTTCTGGCCTTCAAGTCCGAGGCTGATTTAGGGAGCCCCTGGGCTCCTGGAGTGGGCAGGAGAAATTAGAGTCTAAGGCAATAATTGGCTGGATCTGGGGAAATGCTGCCGAGCAAATCCTGTGAGCCTGTAAATCTGAAAAATAGCCTCAGGTCTGAACCCTAGTGAGGAGTGAGCATGGACGAAAAAGCTCACACACAGACAACAGTACGGTGGTGACCCGAGGGGAGGGGGGCGGGAAAGGCAGAAGAGGACAAAGTAGGTCACATACACGGCCACCGAAGGAGACTTGACTTTGGGTGGTGGACACAATGCAATCCCCAGATGACGTGTTCTAAAAATTGCGCACTGGAAACACAGTCACCTTAACCGAGGTCGCCCCAGTAAATTTGATCAAATCGAACCCAAGCTGGACCAGGGTGAGTGCTGCAGAGATACACCATGGACAGAGCTGGCTTCTCAGAAACCAGCCGGGGCACGTGGGTCTCGCATGCGCTGGAGGACACCTGGCAGCTTTCAGGAGCAACGAACGACTGGACCGCAGGACCTCCGAGCTGGCATTCTGGGCTCCAGCCCATGGCAACCCCTTGTCAAGACTACCTTTGGTAACCTTCACAGCCTTTCCTAACGCTCGACTAGAACCCAGGGCCCCCTGAGGGTTCATCTCTAAGTGGCGTCACTCAGAGGAAACGTGCCTTTCTTGCAGTCTGGAAAACACACCCTGTATTTTGGGCTTCGGTTATCAGGGGAGCTAGAGCAGGTTCATGCTGTGGGTCACGGGGGAAACTCCATCAAAAACCCTGTTTGGAGAGCACTCCCTGGCAACACAGCAGCTGCTCAGAAATCCCTTCTCTCATGAGCCTGGTCTCTGCTGTCACTGTCCCCCATCAGGTGAGGCCCCTACGGGCATGCTCCAAGGATGGGGAGGCAAGAAATGATCCCAAGACACAGAGAAACACATATTCACTGTGGAGGGAAATGATGGGGAAACTTACACAATGATGTAATTTTTGATCCCATTAGTTTCCCATTATTTTGACATATATTTACATATTATAAATGTTTACCTCATTTTGACCAATATTTATGATGGCTCTCTCACCCAGATGCGATGCTGTTACGAAATCAGAGAAACGGAGTTCCCTCTTATTCCCTAAACGTTCCGTGTATCACTCTACGTTTTTGAGACATTGCTTTCTAATTCAGCAACTTAGGAACATACTCGCTCAATTTGAATAAATGCTTTGTGAAAGTGTGATATCCCACTAGTTTTTAAAAAGTAATATTATATAAAATTATGTGAGTCAATGTTAAGGAAGTACATTTAATTTATAGATAGCACTCAATATAAAGTCTGGCACAGACATGACCTATAACGAATATTTATTGAATGAATGGAGACCCTAAAACAAAAAGTAACAAGGTAATCATTTTATGCCCTTATTAAAAAATGCTATTAATTCAATGGAGTTAATAATAATTGTTTAACTTTATATTTAAGATAAATAAAAGCTTCACACTTGAAGCTCAAGAGGACAAGCGAAATAATACATATTATCCGCGGGGAAGCTCAAATAAGCAAATAGATGCAAAATAAAACCACAAATAAGTGATTCAATTGTTTGTAAAAGTGTCCTTGTCATTATGGACTTTTAAGAAACACCAGTGCGATAGTCTTCTTGCTTCTCTTCTTACTTCCACCTCAGGCTAGTTTGTCAGGAAGAATCCGAGTTCCAGAAGTCCTTCAGTCTGTGCGTCCCAGCCTGGGACCTTGCCACCTCGGAGTTCCTTTTTTTGTTGGCGGGACCACACGGCCTCCCAAGGGGCCTGCCGAGCTCAGAATCCAAACGAGAGTTTACTGATGATACTTCAGGAACAGTGATGTAGCTGAATGAAGATTAAACACAAAAAGACCCTAACACAGGAAAAAAACAACTTCAAAGCACAGTCTGTAAATGAGATGGCAGCCTGGTAACTGTGTCATCAGTGGGGAATGACTCCCAGTCACACTGGAGAGTGGGCGCCACCACGAGCCATTTTTTTTTTGTTTTATCTCCTCTTCTGTGGGTTTTGGCTCCTGTGTGTCTGTCAAGTGGTCAGTCTAATCTTTGAGAGTCCATTTTCTCCCCCCTTTAAGGAAGCTTCCTGTGATCCGAAGCCAAGCAGGGCTGGAAAGGCCTCTGGGCTGCTATCGCATTGATTGCACAGCGTGGAGCTTCAGGGCAGGTTGCAGACTGATGTAGTCTCCTGGGGGATGGATGGGGGCTGGAAGGTCAGGGTGGGGCTGAGAGAGAAATTTTAAAAGAAAAAAGGTATTTCAATGAGGCTGTTTTCAGCGGAGGAAGCAAAAACGCCTTTGAACTCCTACAAAGTCATCACAGGAAGCCCTTACGCACCGTGAGTGAAGGAACAACCAGTTCAGCCACTTCTGGTTTTATCAGTTACCACAGCACTGGCACTCCCTCCGGACAAATTCTGAACCAGGTCTCTGCAAACTGCTTTCTACACCAGCCTGCTGGGAGCAGAGTTAAAGGAGACAGTTAGGGACTTAAAGGAGATTTACGTCTGAGCAAGAGCAGAATGGAGGGACCGAAAACCTAGGCAGCCGTCCAGGTCAAGCCCGCGGATGTGAATTCAGACGTCTGCACAGCTAGGTGCGCGGCTAGGTACGCAGCTGGGATTTTGTACCCAAGGCCAGCCTTTGATGTCCCTGACTCAGTCACTGAATGAGACCGCCAACTCAAACAGCAGTTAAGCACTTGCTAAAACAAACGTTGGTTCTCACAATACTGATTAGAGGCTTATGCAAAAGCTCATCGCCTGTGTTAATATTAGTTTGAAAAATGCAAAGCCAAAACCAAAAGGGGAAGGAATACTACCAGCAACGCAGATGGTGGCATACCGATGGAATAATATTTATTTTTTAATCATAGACTTCAGTGTTTGTACATTTTTGAATTATAGATTGGAAATAAACTGTTTTCCTTAGAGTGATTTGTTTACTCCTGAACCCTCGAATTTGCAAAGAGTTTGCAAATGAGGATGAGGTTCAGTAAGACTCTGATTTGTAACTGCACGGATGCCCAGGAGACCAAAGCTGTGTGGCTTGTGCTGATGCTAGCTCCTGAGACACCAGGGCACCCAATACCCGGTGTTAGTAAGCGTGCTTGAAGTTTCAGATAACAAATCAGACTAGTGGGACCAACGGACAGCTTCATATCGCCTCTTGTAAGTAAAATATTCAGAGGTAGAGCTGGTTTCGGATGAGGCTCATTAGGAACTTGCAAAATTCCGCTTTATGTCTGGCTGACGCCTTCTGGGGGTCCAAGATGGTTTCCAGCAACTCCCTGTGCTGTCCGGTTAACGAAGACATCAGTGACGGCGTTGCCGGCACACACAGCAGGTCCCTGACATTCCTTCCACTTGAATCACCTGAGATCACACGGTCAGCCTCTGTCCAGTCACTGTGATGTGAGGTTTGCTGACTGGCTTCTATGAGGTTTGGGGCTGGGCTGGAGTCAATCTCCCCAGAACCTGCGGTCTCCCCTGAGATGTTAAGACATTTTCGAGGAGGAAGAAGAGGTGAAGGAGGAAAAGAACATTGGAGAAGTAGCAAAGGAGTACTTGCTACAAGAGTCTTAACTTTGTTAGTAATTATCGACATTCAGGGTTTTTATTTTTAAGCAATGCTGCCATTCCATTTGAAAAAGACTGCTTTATCAATTAGAAGATGGAAGAATGCTATACTAAGCTGTATAAATATTCTGCTTCTTTTAGTTTCTGAGTTCATTGGAGTTAACAAGCTCCATCAGCTACTCTTCTGAATGAATACCCACAGACATTAGCCTGTGTTCAGATTTTATACTGAGCTTACACTGATCATCGTCATCTTGAGAACCATGCATGAATTACCCGTCTGGTTTAGGAGTTTCTCTCATCAGAAGTAAAGAGCTTCGTGTAATCCAAGTTTTATATGTAAATGATATATTATACATTATTTCAAAACTGTAGGCAAAATTATTGAATTTTATACCCAGCAGAATGTAACAAGTACTGGCGAGGACGTGGAGAAAGGGGAACCCTTGGCAGCGTTGGTGGGAATGCAGGCCGGGGCAGCCACTGGGGAAAACAGTGGGCAGATACCTCAGAAAATGAGAACTGGAACTGCCTTTGACCCAACAGTCCCACTGCTGAGAGTGTGCGTCTAGAATCCCCAAACACTTAACTCGAAAGAACATAAGCCTCCCTGTGTTCATTGTGATGTTATTGACAATCGCTGAGATTTGGAAGCAAACCAAATGTCTACTGTCATCAGTAGATAAGCAGATAAAACAACTATGGGACATTTATACCAATGGAATATGACTCAGCCATAAAAAAGAAAAAAATTTTACCCTTTGCGACAGCATGGATGGACCTGGAGAACATTATGCTAATTGAAATAAGCCAGTCAAAGAAAGATAAATACCACATGGTTTCACTTACATGTGGAATCTAATGAACTAAACTAACAAGGAAAATTGGGACAGACTCATGGATAGAGAGCAGGATGACAGCTAAGGTGGCAAGAGGCGAGGGGGTGGAGGGATCGAGCAAAAAGGAAAAAGGGCTTGTGGACACGGACAACAGTGCGGGGACTGTGGCAGGGGGTGGGAAGGGTGTGTATGGGGGTTAAATGCTGATGGAAAAAATACAGCAACAACAAAAGAACCACTTACTTTCATGCTCCTTACACAATTAAAGGAAAACAAAATCTCCCAATAGTCATTGTTACTCATTTAACTTTTTTTTTTTAAATTTTATTTATTTATCTTTAGAGAGGAAGGGAAGGAGAGAAGGAGAGAAATATCAATGTATGGTTGCCTCTTGTGAGTCCCCTGCTGGGAACTGGCCTGCAACCCAGGCACGTGCCCTGACTGGGAATTGAACCGCAATCCTGTGGTTCGCAGGCCCGCGCTCAATCCACTGAGCTACACCAGCCAGGGCTTAACTTTGTTTTTTAAGGGTCTCTCTGGATTAGACCCCAAAGGGATTCCGGATGATACAAATCGACATATATGGGCTCTGTGGAAATCGCATACTGTGAGTAATTTGGGAATGCTGAATTATAGGGTATATGAATGCCGGATTCTTCGTCAAGTAGTTTTTACTATTATCACCACTGTACAAATGAGGAAACAATGCCTATAAATATAAGACGACATTTCTCAAGATTGAAAAGAGCACTGAAGGGCGCAAGCTCCGAGAGTGTGACTCTAGGGACAGAGTCCATCCCTCCTTCTCCCCCTCCCTCCCTCCCTTGCTCTCTCTCTCCCCTTCCCTCCTTCTTTCTTTCTTTTATGAGCAACTTTTTATTGAGAAATATTTCATACATACTGAAAACTGAAAACATTGTATGATAAATGCCTGCTTACTCTCCACCTGTTAACATTTTACAATATTTGCATCCTCTATAGGTCTGTATGTCCACGTATTTGAAAATTTTGTAAACATCTGTAATTTTGGATAATGTGACATTTCTCCCCATCTACTTCAGCAGGCATGTCCTGAAATTGGCATTCTTATATGCCCACAACGCCATTCCCCAACGAAGAAAATGATGTGCTAATATTATCTTATATCTGGTTCATACTCCAGTTCCACCCTTTTCCTCTAAACAGAGTTTACATCAGCTTTGACCCAGGAAGCCATTACAGCCAGTGCCCCGCGTGTGGCTGGGGGGGAAGCCACGCTCTAATCCGTTACACAGGACAGTCTTGAAGGATTCTCAGACGGTTAGTTGAAGAATTCACAGAGCTGGGCTTCTAGCCTGTCTCTACACGTGCTGGGCTCTGCCGGAGTAAACCCGTCTGGATATCAATCACAATTCCACCACTTACTCCTGAGTTTGTTGCCCTGGGTGAGTTGTTTGATTTCCCAAAGCCACTTTTTAAAAAAATTCCATCTGGAAGTCGTGAGGATTAAAGGCGATGCTGTCGGCTCTGTGCTGAGCACAAAGGTTCAGTGGGTGCAGATGCAGATTGGAATGGCTTGGCCCAACACAGAAAGTATGCAGGTACACGGGAGGACATTTTTAGCCAGTGATTGGTAATATTAACCATCACAGATCGGTCACAAAGATGGTACAACCCACAGTCTCATCAAATACAGGAAACAACAAGGAGGCAAACACATCTTTCAATTCACAACACTGTGGGCCGGACAGAGTCACAAAGGGCGCTCCAGGGGGCTTCTGTTTTCAACATACGCCACGAATTCTAATGACGGCAGATTTCATCACTGGAGTCAGGCCTCACCCCCTGGGGAGCCGAGAAAGCAGCCCGCTCCCTGACTGAGACTGAGCACGGAATCTTGATGGGCAGTTCATTCAACGAGTAACAATTTCCCCCCATCCAATGGCAATCGAAAGGTGAATTTTTTCTTACATGTAAAAGGCATCACAGTAAAGGAATCACAACCGCCTGAGAAAGAGCCGATGAGTTAGGGGGTCCCAGAGAACGAGGCTAAACTTTTTTCTCTTGTGTCATTGAGTACTTGCTGTAGCGGTGTCCCCTTGGTCTGTTCAGCCTGTGGCATTGTGCTGTGCAATAAACCGTGAGCATCAGATTGTATGTGAGCATCATGTAACTGTTTTGCATACATTTAAAACATGTATATTGATGGTTCCATTTGCCAATGAAAAGAAAATGATTTGGTTGGCTGGCTGACAGGCAGCGAATGAAGAATTTCTTATTAAAAATCCATTGCAGAAGCAGAGTTATCGGCAACTGTCAAAGAAGCTCAATTTATTCTGTAACTTGTTGTAACTGGCGTTTCAAGGTACTTTGGCTCAAGGAGTCCATTCAGGGAGTGGACAACTTTCTTGATTTGCCAGGTGGTGAAACTTGGGTGAAATCTTTCATAATTGGATCCAAAAGTTGGTTCCTATACAGTTGTAAACAAAAGATATCCATTTTAAAGCATGACCAATGCAATTTTCGTAATCATACTGGCTCCATTCAAAGAAAGGGACTGCCTGGTGGTTCCAGCTTCTAAAATTCTCCCACCCAGAACAACGTCAATCCACCTGTTGGAAATGTGTGGTTGGTGCCTATACAGCCTGGAACCAGCAGCCAGGTCCGGCTCACGGGGACGGCGTTACGGTGCTGTGGCTGCTCGATTCTCGGAGACCCTGGCTACCTGTGAGACTGTCCCACCTGGCCTCGTCAGGGGCACTGTCTGGCTGTTTCCCTGGACCGTTGGCCAGAGTCCAGAGTCTCCTACTAGCTTGCTGCCAAGTCAGGGGAGGATTCCAAAATCAGGGCAGTGCAAGACACCTTCTTCTGCTCTGGGAAAAAATAATAAATACAACGGTCGTGGTGACGGGGAGAGGCGCTACCAGCTACGGAGGGGCTGAGTGGCGGCGGGTCCTCTGCTGGCTGCTGCGTAACTCCTCCCTGAGGTGTCGTCCTCCAGAACTTTGCTACACAGAAAGCATCGTGTTTTATTTACTTCTTCTGGAAAGGGCTAGCCCATCCTAGCAAGTGGTATAGTTTGGTTTTCAGAGTGTCTCTTTTGGTTTTGTTTTTTATCAGTTAGATGAATGCTGGTCAAAGTGTGTAGTCAGGAGAGAGGGAGAGAAATATCACATCAACGTGTGGGTGTCTCTCGCACGCCCCTCCCCCAGGGACCTGGCCCCGCAACCCGGGCACGTGCCCTGACCGGGCATCACAGGCCAGCGCTCAGTCCACTGAGCCACACCAGCCAGGGCTCATATATATATTTTTAAAGCTTTGAAAAAACAGTCACCATGGCCTTTACATTAACTCTTTCTATCTGGACTTTATTCCTTAAATGTATTGCTTGTATAAAAAGCTGTGGTAAGTCAACAAATGAGTGCTGGCAAGATTGTGGAGAAAAGGGAACCCTAGTGCACCATTGGTGGGGATGCAGACTGGTGCAGCCACTGTGGAAAACAGTGTGGAATTTTCTCAGAAAACTAAAGTTGGAACTGCCTTTCAACCCAGCAATCCCACTGCTGGGACTAGACCCTAAGAATCCTGAATCGCCAATCAGAGGAACCCATGCGCCCCAATGTTCATAGCAGCACAGTTTACAATAGCCAAGTGCTGGAAACAGTGTAAGTGCTCATCAGTAAATAAGTGGATCAAAAACTGTGGTACATTTGCATAACAGAATACTATGCAGCAGAAAAAAGAAGGAGCGTCTACCCTTTGTGACAGTGTGGGTGGAAGTAGAGAGCATTATGCTGAGTGAAATAAGCCAGGTGGTGAGGGACAAATACCATATTGTCTCACTTATAAGTGGAACCTAATCAACAAAACAAACAAGTGAGCAAAATAGAACCAGAGACATGGAAATAAAGAACAAACTGAGAGTAACCAGAGGGGAAGAGAGAGGGAGATAACGGGGGAAAGAAGGGGAAGGGGCAAGCAAAGGAACGCGAATAGAGGACTCATGGGCACAGACAACAGGGTGGATATTGACTGTGGAGTGAGGAGGGTGATGGGGCAGGGGAGAGCAATGGGGAAAATTCAGGACATGAAATTGTGTAACTGAAACACAATTTTGAAAAAGCTGTGGTAGATTCCTTTTCAAAGCTTTTCAAGCATATCAGGATAGTAATCTGAAATTTTACCATAATCTAAAAATATGAGTGTTTTAATACTCTATAGCATTAGAATGCAATACTGTTACTTAAGGGATGGGTGAGGTTTTATCCTTTATATTATATTAGTAAGGCATTTTATTTCCTGTGTATTCTTGCAACTCATGATCTGAGTTTTGCCCAAACTGGGTGAATGTGTTGTTTGTTCCAAAACTGGTATTGAGATATCTGGCTTAGATTAAATTTTGCTCTATGCCATAGTGGTTCTGATTTTACTTATATACTCTTTTTGACTATTAGATACAGTATGTATTAAAATGTTATACAATACCCTGGCTGGTGTAGCTGAGGGGATTGAGTGTGGGCTGTGAACCAAAGGGTCGCCGGTTCAATTCCCAGGCAGGTCACATGCCTGGGTTGCAGGCCAGGTCCCCAGTGGCAGCCACATGAAAGGCAACCACACACTGATGTTCCTCTCCCTCTCTTCCCCTCTCACTAAAAATAAATAAATAAAGTCTATTTAAAATGCTGTGCAAAAGTAGAGAAAAAGGACATGGAATGATTTAATCAGTTTTACTACATCAACTAACACTTACTGCTACGAGAAGCATATGATCCCAGAAATAAAATAGTTCAAAGCGTCGTGTGACGAGCGAGTCCAGTCAGGGAGGGGGAGGGAGGAAACAGGACAGGGATGAAGTCTAATCTAAATTGCTTCAGAAAATTTAGGGAACGATACTGCAGCAATTTAGAAAAATAAATTTGTTTTTTTAAGGAGAAGAAGACAAAGGACATTTTCAAAATGCAAAAATGATAAAAATTTTTTAAAACTATTGGATGACAGTTTTTTTTTAAGATTTTATATATTTGTCTTTAGAGAGGAAGGGAAGGAGAGAAGGAGAGAAACATCATGGTTGCTTCTTGTGAGTCCCCTGCTGGGAACTGGCCTGCCACCCAGGCATGTGCCCTGACTGGGAATCGAACCACGATCGTGTGGTTCGCAGGCCTGCGCTCAATCCACTGAGCCACACCAGCCGGGCCTAAAAATGATAAAATTTTGACTTTCTTATTCACATTTTAAAATGGATTCATGTAAAATCTTATAAAACAGTGTGCTGATTTCGTCCTCTGGATCCTGTAGACTCAAGTCGAAGCCAGCCTGGCTTGTGAGAGCTGTGTTATTTTTCTGAGTATCACATAAATTTGGACAACATTATGCTCATTTTCAGCATTTCCTTCTCACTCCTGTGGATAGTTGTCTCCCTTTTCCTCTTGGTATGGCCTCTCTATGTGCATCTTTGCAGTTCTGTCAAAACACACACCCAAGGCAAACAACTCTAATCCAATCACTGTCTGTATAAAAAAAAAACACACGCTATGCCCACCTGTTCAGGCCTTTATACTTTTACCACACAACCGTGTGTCTATAAACACCACTAGTAATGTTCCGTATATTTAAATTTTTGTTTTCTCAAATTAAAAAGTGTACTTTGGAATTTGTTCGCAACTAATTTTTTCCACTCATTGCTTTTTTTTTGTTTAGATTTATCTATGTCAACAAGTATGTTCTCCTTTATTTTAACTCTACATAACTGTAAGTGTAGGCCGTCAAATACTGGCAAATTCATGTTGTTTGGTTTCACACATTGCGCGGCTATCCCACGGTGCAGATGTGAGTGAAGCAGAGTTTTAGGTTCGACACCTCGATGTGGAACCACTAAGTCTGTGGGCATTTCCAACGTGTTTAGGTCAGCGACGCGGTCCTCGTGGTTGATACACTAATTAGCCTCTCATGAGCAGTCTAGCCTGTCTATTTGTTTTAAAGATTTTATTCATTTATCTTTAGAGGGGAAGGGAAGGAGAGAAGGAGAGAAATATCAATGTATGGTTGCTTCTTGTGAGTCCCCTGCTGGGAACTGGCCTGCAACCCAGGCACGTGCCCTGACTGGGAATCGAACCGTGATCGTGTAGTTCCCAGGCCTACGCTCAATCCACTGAGCTACACCAGCCGGGGGTTAGCCTTTCTATTTTTTTATATCGAGTTCTTTAATTTCTGCCAAGCTTAGGGGAAAAATAATACCTCTAAAAAAACCCCTTAAAACCCAAAATTTTGAGTGAATTTCAGAATCTTTGCAAAAATGTTGGCCATTCAGATTCATTTTAATTTGCTTTTCATGACCATTAAGTACAGTGGTTTTTAAAAATTTCAGTATTAAATTCTCCTTGAGAATGTGTTCTATTTAGTTTTCTCCCCTTTTGGACAGAAGTTCATTGCAATACCAGGAGATATAACCATTTTATTGGTTTGCATATTCTTTTTTTAAGGAATTTCCCACTAGTGTGCATGTTTTGGTAGGGCAGACAATATCAATCTTATTCTGCATTTTTATTCTCACATCCATTGTAGTAACTATAACATAGAAAGTTCTCAACAAATACTAGTGGGATCAATAAACACAGACAGTATTGTTTCTAACAGCCACTTATTGAACATCCAAACCTATAAGCATGGAGGATACCAAATGCATATACACAGTTCCTAGGTGTCCACTCACTCTCATAGAGCTTGAGGAGGAAAATGATTTTCAGTGTACCCAGCGCGATATCCTCCTGCTCCAGTTTTCTTTTAGCTTTAGTGGTCTTGCATTTTGACTGACGATCACACTCATAAAACACCGTCTTCATGCAGTGCAAAGTTTCCTTGGCTCTAAGGGAAATTTTGGAAGAGGAAGGACCACGAGGTCGAGGCCCCATGACTCACCGTCAGGGAGTCAGATGTCCCAGTCAGATGTCCCCACTCGGGGGTGGGGTCGCAGACACAAGCTCCGGGAAAACAGGCCATCTCTGTTCAGGACAGCCATTGGCTCTAGGCTGCTGCAGCTTTTGTATCAGCTGGTCACACACCAGGCAGCCTCGAGTGAGCACGGCCCCTGTCCCACCTCCGATGGCAACTGAATCTTATCGATCAATACTGATTATTCATGACTTGAAAAGCTTAGTTTGGCACATTGTCCTCACTCACATCCTGATTTATCTTGAATTAAGGCATATGTTGAATTATTTGCCGTGTATAATGCATACCCACATTTTTGTGTGCGTTATACATGGGATTATTATACCCATTAGTATGCCTATGATATGTAATCATTATACCCACATATCGTGTGCATCCTTATTTTTCCTTCAGAAATGTGGGCCAAAAAGTACGCATTATACATGGCAAAATACGGTAGGTATGTTAACTCAATGAATTAGTATTACAAGGAAGATCCAGAGGTCATGCTCAGGTGTCCCTGAAGCTGGAAGGAAGGTCACAGACTCAACCGATAACCCCCACTTCCAGTTTCTTCCCCACCCTTGTTAATATGTTTCATACCTTTCCTCCATCTTTTTCTTACCGTTTCTATACCAGCAACTTCTACAATATTCATTGCACAAATATAAACGTACTGAAACATCAAAACAGCAATGCCCAGAACCTCTATTATTCAATGAACAGTTGGTAAAAACCAAACAAAAACAATGACCCATATTAACTTTGAATACACCCCTTCACCACTTTCCAATATTTCTCTACCAATTATATTTTTACCCCATTTAACAATCATTATGGGCAGCTCTTTCAAGGTTTTATCGGAGGCACTCACCTGCCTGTGCCACGTTTTCAGAGCTGGGTTTCCGCTGTGACTCAGCCCCAGGATTCCATACGCCGGGTTCCCCAAACCCCGATTGCCTCCTAGTCGATTGGGGCCAGTGTTGAGCAAAATACCAATAAGTGTCTGCTTCCGGTTCATAGGGCACGGGTACAACTCAGTGCACCGTGAGGACTTCTACTTTCCATCTCAGCACGTAAGGAGGTTGTGAGTCACCGATCCACTCTACCCGCAGTAAAAGACTGAACAAACTGGAAAATCGGCAGCTCTCCTGAGAGCTGTTGGAAACAGTTGGGTCAAAGGACAAACCTGTGCCCTGAGTGAGAAGTGGAGAGACAGACAGGTGGACACAGAGAAGTACCACTGGCCAGAGTAGGAATTTGCACACAGAACCCTCTGTGGAAACCACGACTGGGGTAGGAATTGTACCGGATGGATTTCTGGGGGCTCAGAGCAGGCAACCGGGGGTTGGGAACTCCGGGAGAACTCCCACAGTTTTGTGCCTTTCCCTGCTGGAGCTCTATCAGTGTCTCCCCCCCCCCCCCCCCCGTGAACATTAGACAAAAGCCCCCTCCGGCCTGTAGTGGGGGGAGAGCAAAAGGACCCCTTTTGTGACAAGCCAGAGCATTCTGTTCTTAGCCAGGTCTGACCTCAGGAGAAACTGTTTTACTAGAACCTAACCTGTGAGGGTTTTCCTGCAGCCTAACTAACCAGGGGCAGAAATCTCCAACTCCAGCCCCTGCAGGCTCACTGGAGGTCGGAGACGCAACCCTGGGGCTACGGATGCTGCCCTGCCCCCACCCCTCCCCACGTCACTGAAAGTCTGTTCTGGGGAGTTTCTCTGACTCGGGATAGCATGCCTGGCTTCTAACTAGTAACTATAGGGCAGATTAGCAGGCACAAACACAGTTCGAAGATGCTGCAAACATCCCAAGACTCAGATGTGGCAGGGATGTTGGGATTCTGAGACTCCAAATTCAGAAGAAATATGATGAATATGCTAAGGGCTCTAATGGAAAAGTAAAAAATAAGCAAGGGCAGATGGGAATGTAAGCAGAGAATTGAAGTTCTAAGAAAGAATTAAGTATATCGTGCCTTCCCCAAAAGATTAAGTGTCCCCAGGAGCACTTAATCAGTAAAGCACATCCTAATTCTAGTTGCTGCTCTGAGTGTGGCCGTATGGCTTTCCAACCCCCCTTTCTGCATGTCCTTGGGCAGATCACAGTGAGGGCAACTGTTGCCATTTTGCCTGTATAGTCCCTTGACTTCCTGTTTTGTGTAGTATCCTGTACACACTGACACCTAATAAAGTTTGGTTTTTTAAAGTATACAGAGCAGGTGATAATGACACGCTGCCCTTCGTAAATCAGGCAACGTCCTGATTTATAGCAACATAATACAACCGCTAGCAATTGCCCGAAGCAGTACGTGCCAGCTCAGTGCAACGCTGGGGAAAACAACCATCTATATAACATGACCCCCCCAAAACATGCAATCTGATGGGGACTCCAGACTGTGGTTACTCAGGTGAGCCTTCAGCTAGGATCATCGTCATCCAGAAATGCTGCGTGACATCTTTTCTCCAAACCACCCAAAGAGACTTCTTGGGCAAATCTTGTAGTCAGCTCCACGCCAACAATCTTCCAGCAGAACACGGCATCGGGGATTTCTTCCAGTCGTGGCCACGCGTTGGCACGACATCCGAAAGATGCAGCTGAGAAAACTGCTCTTCTGATCTGAAGTGTTCTCCTTTAAGACGTCATCGCCAATTGCAGTGGTCACCTCCCTCTGGATTTCCTAGTTTTTTGTTCGTTCCATTCATTATGTGTTTTAATCCAGGCCCAGCCCCCCCGGGCATCTCTGGTTCTGCACCCCCCCCCCCCCACAGGACAGATACCCTCTCCTGAGAGTTTCTTTCTGTCCAGATGCAGATGAAAGGAACGAGATGGGAGAGCATCAGTAACCGGACCGCAGGGCTGCGCTTACAGTAAAACCACTGGAAATGAAGGTATCACCAAGCCATTTTGTTCCTCGGAGGATGTACACCCATTCAGAGGAACTGAACACTGGGGCAAATGCAGCCCCGGCCACAGGCGGCTGGGACCTGACAGGACAAGAGAATTTCCAAGGTGTACAGGACAGCTTGTCATTGTGTCACCCTCCACCCCTGGTCCCCACTTCTACCCCCCAGAAACCTTGGCAAAGTTCCTTCCTGGGCTCCTGCCCACATTCAGAAGTTGTGTTCATTCATCCAGTCAGTTCTTGTGCCCTCACCGCCCCCACTTTTTATTAAGTTCCTTATAGTGACCTTACTCCCAGCTAGGAAAATGATAAGGACTTGATTTCCTGTAAACGGTACCTTAACCTTTCTACAGCGCTTCTTCCCACTCCTACATCACTGGGAGTTACAGTAAATTTACACGATGATGATGAGGTTTGCACTGTCACGGAGCAGACTTACACTTGCAATGGCACAGAAAAAACTGCTAGCGTGTGTGTGAACTGTGTACGGTCGACCGTTCTGTGAAAGAGAGGATGGGTTCTAAAACTGGCTTTTGGTTTTTGTTCTTATTTCTCTTTTTTAAATATTTTTTATTGATTATACCATTACAGTTGTTCTATTCCCCCCTTCATTCCCCTCCACCCGCACACTCCCTCCCCCACCATTCTCCCCCCCTTAGTTTATAACCACGTGTCTCAAGTTCTTTAGATTCTATATTTCCCCCACTATTCTTGCCCTCCCCCCTATCTATTTTCTACCTACCGTCTATGCTACTTTCTGTGCCTTCTCCCCCCTTCTCCTCCTCCCACTCCCCTGTTGCTAACCCTCCATGTGTTCTTCATTTCTATGGTTCCACTCCTGATCTAACTGTCCTCTTGGTTTGCTTTTGTTTTAGGTGTGGTTGTTAATAACTGTGTGTTTGCTGTCCTTTCACTGTTCATATTTTTCATCTTCTTTTTCTTATATAAGTCCCTTTAGCATTTCATATAATAAGGGCTTGGTGATGATGAACTCCTTGAACTTGACCTTATCTGAGAAGCACTTTATCTGTCCTTCCATTCTAAATGAAAGCTTTGCTGGATAAAGCAATCTTGGCTGTAGGTCTTTGGATTTCATGACTTGGAATACTTCTTTCCAGCCCCTTCTTGCCTGTAAGGTCTCTTTTGAGAAATCAGCTGACAGTCTGATGGGAACTCCTTTGTAGGTGACTGTCCCCTTATCTCTTGCTGCTTCTAGGATTGTCTCCTTCATTTTCATCTTGGCTAATGTAATTATGATGTGCCTTGGTGTGTTCCTTCTTGGGTCCAACTTCTTTGGGACTCTCTGAGCTTCCTGGATTTCCTGGAAGTCTATTTCCTTTGCCAGACTGGGGAAGTTCTCCTTTATTATTTGTTCAAGTACATTTTCCACTCATGGCTGTTTCTTTCCCCCTTCTGGTACCCCTATAATTCGGATGTTGGAACATTTAAAGATGTTGTGGAGGTTCCTAAGCCTCTCCTCATTTTTTTGAATTCTCATTTCTTCATTCCTTTCTGGTTGGATGTTTTGTTCTTCCTTCTGGTCCATTCTATTGATTTGAGTCCCAGTTTCCTTTCCATCACTATTGGTTTCCTGTGCCTCTCCCTTCATTTCAATTAGTTTAGCCTTCATATGTTCCTCTAATTTGTGACTATAATCCACCAGTTCTGTGAGCATACTGATAAATAGTGTCTTGAACTGTGCATCTGAGAGGCTGGCAATCTGTTGGTCGCTTAGAGTTATGGGCTCTGGGGCTTTGAGTTCTTGAGCCATGTTTTGGTCTGTTCACACCTGTTATGTATGAGGATTGGAGCCCTAGGTGTTCACCAGAGCAGGGCAACTAAGTCGCTGGGTTGTGACGTTGTATGTGGGGGCGGGGTCAAAGAGGAGCAATGGCGTCCCGTCTGCCACCTCCCGCCGCCACCGCCACCACAGGTGCCGCAGCTGCCACTGTCACCAGGACACGCGCCTTTTGTCCCACTGCATGCGAGTGTGCCACCGCTGTCAGCCCTCCACCACTGGGTTTGCCCCCTGGGGCCTGCGTGGTCTGTCTCACTGTTCGCGAATGTGTGACCGCGGTCAGTCTGCCCCACACCCCGACTGGTTCCAGGCTGCCTGTGCGCCTAGGTCGGGGGATCTTTCCTGCCCGACCCTGCTCCGCTGCTGGCTCTGCCCCTCTTACTGTCCCCGTTGAACGGTTTGTTGTTGTAGGACTTCCATATAATTCAATTTTCTGTTCTTTGGCTGTGTCTTTGTTCTCCAAACCTTTGTTGTATTCAAACTTGGTTGTGGGAGAAGGCACAGTGTTTCCACCTATGCCTCCATCTTGGCGGAAGTCCCCTCTTATTTCTCTTAACGACCTTTCAAATGTTCTCTTTTAAAAAGGACACTTGGTTCTGTTTAGATGGTGAATCACATTTATTGATCTGTGAAGGTTGTGCCAACCTTGCATTTCTGGGATAAATCCCATTGGATCATGGTGTATGGTCTTTTTGATGCGTAGCTTCATTTGGTTTGCTAATATTTTGTTGAGGATTTTAGCATCTATACTTCAGGAATATTGGCATATTCTTTTCTTTTTTTGCAGTGTCTTTATCTGGTTTTAGAATTAGGATAATGCTAGTTCATAAAATGAGCTGGGGAGTGATGCAGACACCAGCCTGCAGTGCCTGTGTCATTATGGATGAAATAAGATGGTCACATGGACTACCGAGTCCTGTGGAGGAAAAGGAACAGCATGGCTTTTCTCTCAAGCGGAGCAAAAGCCGAGGCCCTTGCCATGACCGGCTTTTATTGGGCTTCTTGACACATTACAGGATGGTCCTCATTTACTATGCACAGGTTGCTTCAGGTAGTTACCTTATACAGACAGCAAAGGAGCCAGTGGGGCTAATCACATCACAGAAGAGGGATATTTGCAAATGAAAAGGGCAAAAGTGGTTGGACTGGTTACACTCATCCTTGGAAGGTTTGGCATGGATTTTAGGAAGTTACTTTGCAGTAAATGTCTGCCCCTGGGGGCTCGGCCCACGCCGGGCAGAATGGTCTCCTACTGGAGAGCATTCTCTCGTGTTCAATTTCCTGAAATAGTTTGAGAAGGAGAAGTATTAGTTTTTCTGGGAAAGTTTGGTAAAATTTAGAGAACTGTGAAGCTCTCTGGTCCAGGGTTTTTGTTTGTTGGGAATTTCTTTTTTCTTTTTTAGTTACTACTACAATTCCACAAGGTGTAACCTATCTATTCAGATTCTCTGATTCTTCCTGATTTAGTTTTGGAAGACTGTACATTTCTAGGAATGTATCCATTTTATCCGGTTGTCCAATTAGCTGGCGTATTTCATATTTTCTTACAATCCTTTGTATTTCTTTGGTGTCAGTTGTTACTACTCCTCTTTTGTTTCTGATTCTGTTTGCTTGTGTCCTCTCTTTTTTTTCTTCATGAGTCTGGCTGTGGTTTGTCAATCTTGTTTATCTTTTCAAAGAATCAGCTCTTGGATTCATTGATCTTCTGTATTGTATTTTTAAGGCTCTTTTGTTTATTTCTGCTCTGATCTTTATTATTTCCTTACTTCTACTCACTTTGGGCTTTGTTTATTGCTCTTTTTTCAAGTTCCTTTTTTATAAGATTGTTTATTTGAATTTTTTCTTATTTCTGAAGCTAGGCCTGTAATGCTATGAATTTCCTTCCTAAGATTGCTTTCCTCATGTCCTACAGATTTTGGGTTGTTATGTTCACATTTTAATTTGTTTCAAGTTATTTTTTGATTTGTTCTTTGATCTCATTGTTGACCCATTCATTGTTTAATACCATGTCATTTAGCATCCATGACTTTGTGTATTTTTCAGTTTTCTTCTTGTGATTGATTTCTAGTTTCATACCATTATGATCAGAGAAGATGCTTGATATGATTTCAGCCTTCTTAAATTTATTGAGACTTGTTTTGTGTCCCAACAAGTGGTCTGTCCTAGCAAATGTTCCATGTGCACTTGAAAAGAATGCATACTCTACTGCTTTGGGTTGGAATGCTCTGTAGGTACCAGTTAAATCCGTTTGATCATTTCTCTCATGATTAGTGATGTTGATCATCTTTCCATATGTCTGTCATCCATCTGTATGTCCTCTATGGAGAAGTGTTTATTCAGGACCTCTGTCTATTTTTAAATTGGATTTTTTGGGGGGTGCATATGCCATAACTCTTAAAACACTATGTTCACCTCTCTTCCATTTGCATTTTGCTGAGAGCCTGGAAATGTGGAGATGGCCTAGATGTCCCCAGCCCTCTGAGTGGCCCTGGATGGCAGCTCTAGTGTCAGGGAGAGGAAAGGTTCCTCAGCCAGGACACCAGGGTGTCCTTGCCAGGCGGCTGCTGAATGTAGGGGTCTGTGTGTGTGGGGACTGGGCAGCTGGGCTGGGCAGGCATCTGGGCCCAGGCAGCGAGTCCCACGCTGGTAGGTGAGCGGCAGTGAGAGTCTGAGGAGCCCCGGGAACTGGACTCCTGGGCTGCCTCCCATGCTTGTGTCCCCTCTGTCGTCCCCGTGCTTTTGGTAGAGCCGCACCTGCACCTGTGGACACGCATCCCTCCCTGGGCTGAGAAGAGAGGGTCCTGTGCCCGGCTTGACCCAGAGCACGGCAAGGGGCAGGCGGGGACCCGACAGTCCAGGGTGCGGGATGAGCACAGAGTGCAGTTGCTCCCCATCCCTTTGCTTCTCTGCTTGGAGGAGCTGATCTGTGGAAGGAGGCACCTTCTCTGCAAGAAAAGCCTTCAAGGATCAGGGGAAGCTGGAACCCTGAGGACCTCTGGGTTGGGCTTCCATCGGGGGCTACGGGCAGCTGAGGGATCTAAAGCCGGCTGCCTACACCCTCCGGCCTGGAAGAGAAGTGGGAGGGAGGGAAAGGATGGGGGTCCTTGAGGCAGTGGGGAGAGCATGGTGCCTGGTAAGCTGCCTCCCTGAGCCCCCGGGTGCCCAGCCCTCGGTCGCATGGGTCTCATCACCACCGCCTCTTCTGTCACTTCCCTACCTGGACAGAGATGAGCCACCCAGGCTGTCCCTCCCATCTGCCGCTTCCCTTTGTGTGAGATGTCACTCCTCCCCACACCCTCCGCTCCCAGGGTCAGGGCCAGGGACTCCCAGTCCAAAAACTAAAAAAATAAAAATAAAATTATAGGACTCTCGGTGACTTTGCTGAGAACTGCAGCTGGCTGGGAAGGAGACTAGATTACAAACCCTAGTGTTCTGACCACAGACTTTGCAGGACTTCTCCACTGCCCTTTTAAAACGCTAAGAATGCTCGTGAGAGAATAAAGAGATGTGGTAATCTGGGAAAATCAATTGACCTGATCTAGGAGAGGGGTGACTGAAAGTAGGCCACTGGGTTAATAGTTTCAGGGGGCAAACTGTATTATTCGCTGCTCTTTTAGAGGAAGAAGAAATGAGGAGTCGTGCTCGGCAGTGAGGCCGATGTGGGCAGCCAGTATAGAAGGTCACCTGGGCCGAAAAAGCCCTGGGTGCCTAGCAACGGGCAAAACTGGGAAAGCAAGGACCTCGCCCCCTGGGCGACCTTCCCCCCCCCACCCCAGCATATCACCGGTTATGTGCTTTGGACCCCCTGACCTTTCCTCCCTGAGATGACATACAGGCCTCTGTCGTGTTTCAGCGGCAGGTCCAGAAATGCAGCAAAACCAGACAGCTGATGTGGGGACCTGCCGCACTGACCAATGACCCTGCCCTGGCGCTGACCAATCAGTGAGGACCACAACCCTGTAAGGATACCCTTCGGAGGCCGGTGAGTATTTTGTTGAGATGCTCCCCTGGGGCCTCGCCTAAAATCCCTGCCTTTAAAAGACCTCAGGACGCAGGGCCCCGCGTGGGTGTCTCTGTGGAGCCCCTGGGCGCTTTCCCTGCCCTCTTCCACAGGCAGGTTGTCCCTGCCCCTCCCTCCCCCCTGAGCTCCAAGGCCCCCCTGTGGCCTCTGTAACTTGTTTCCTGAGCCCATTTCTTCTACGGCTCCCTTCTTCGCCCTCTGTGACCCTCTAGATAAACTTCTTTGCGCAGGCAGAAAGAGCACTTGGCTGTTTGATAATTAGTAAATGTAATTTCATCCAGATCAGCAAGACTAAATTAGGTCTTTTATGTTCCGGTTGCCAGGGCATTAAAATGAGACGAGCCGTCATTCCTGGGCAGGAGCAGCTCTCTGTGGTTGGATGTCTTTAGAAAAAGAAACAATTAGTGTTTACTGTGACAAATCTCTAAAGAAGAGATAATGGAGGGCGAGTGGGGGTGAGGAGACAGGGACCCACACTTTCGAGGGGGAGGGAAGCAAATGACCACTTACTGACCTTCTGTGCTGGTGCTAACTTCATAAGTGTGCACTGGATACATTTTTTGAGTGAAAAATAATTACAACACAGAGATGCCACCTGGGCTTAATACGTCCAGAGGCAGAACTTAGGACTCCAGACCCAAGGTCGGTATATCGTCATCAGGTATGAGTTCACATGCTTAAAAAAATCACGCTCTAAAATCCTGTCTAGTTGCCCAGCTGTATGCCTGTCTTCCCTTTAAAAAAAGTGGACATTCTACTTTATACGTAAACTTTTTTAATACAATTAATCTCTTGGTTCAGATCCAGTGGAGTTCATCTGATTGGATTTTGGCTACATCCAGCAAATACACCAGACAAGCATCACACGATGGCTGCTAATTTTCCATCGGGGATGAAAGGAGGCTGTGCTTTTCAGAGACGAGACTTCCCTCACACAGAGGAGAAAAAAGTGATAGTCATAAAATAAAATAATCTTGAGGCTTTATGCAGTTTATCTTAAAAATCCTGTGGAGAGAGTATTTTTTAAAAAGTGAAGAAAACGTTGTGTTCACGGGAGGGCCCGTGTCGTGATGCCCGTTGCGTCAACACTGCCTTCATTCTTCGTGCGTAACGTTCACCGGACTTTCTAAGTCCCGCAGAAAAGTTCCGAGGCAGGGGAGCGGTCCACTCCTAATTGCAAGCTGGTTGATCAGAGGAACTTATTAAGGGGGATTAACCATCCATTCAGAGGCCAGAGTCTTTTTCCCCAGCTTCAAAAGGAGCTCCAAAGAACAGACAGGCAGAGGGAAGGGAAGGGAGCTGACTCCCAGTTTTCAGGGGACACAGGAGGGCCAGGCGATGTCTCAGGCCAGGGGACCAGCACAGCTGAGTTGCAAACAGGAGGAAGTAACAGAGGACACCACACTTCCGGCGCATCCGTAAGGTTTAAATCGCAATGTTGTTGGGAGCCAAACCTTCCAAACAGCAAACACTCTAAATGCTTTTCCAAATCGTTGACCGAATGAGCGCGTTCTTCTTGTTCGGGAATTCGCAGAGGACATTTGCTGTCGCGATATCCATTGTGCTGCTGTGTCCGCGGAACTGTGCTAACTTGGAAGAGGGTGCCTACTAGTGATTTGATATGTGACATTTCAGAAGTATTTTAAACTATGATAAAAGGTATCACTTTTGTTAAAATAACTTATTTTTCAAAATTAAAACAGCTTTTTATAATAAAGCTACACATAACTAACAAAAGCAATACATAGTTCTTGAAAGCATTGATTTTAAGCATTGTTATGGTGTATTCATGACAAGAATGTCTGTTTCACACAAGAAATAATAACCCCAGTTCCTTTGGAATCAAAATAAGAATAGATTTTGGAGCCGCTGTGGTTATTTATCTTCCTATTACACGAGGAAAAATAATCAATAACGTTTGAGTAAATTAACAGCCAACTCAATTTAAGACCAAGAGAAACATCCTGTTAAGTTCTTTGTGATGTTTATGAAAGATCTCGGACCTCCCTTTGAAGAGAGGTGCTACACACACGTTAGACTTCTCACTGGTGATAGAGGATATATTTCAAATTAGTTTTTCACTTGAGAATTGCTCCTCTTGAAGAAATTCTTATACTGAATGTCATAAATAATCGTGACTGCAAACACCTGGACTATTTTCAGGCCACTGTGTGAGTGCAGAATAGTAAATTTGCTTTCATAGTAATATCATTCTGAGATTCAACCTTTCTAAACTTGCTTGTGGCTGGAAGAAATAAGCATTGCTTTAAAATTATCAAAGAAAACTATATACTTTAGAAAATAGACTACCCTTTCCCACTTCATATGACAGGTGGTTTTTATTCTTTTAAAAAATACATGGAAGCAAGTGGAAAAATATCTCAACACTCCGAGTACGTATTACATAACCATTACACATCTTCTGTCCTACCCTCAGCCACTCGCAGGGTCCCGTTTTCTTCGGTAAGCCCCCAGGCCTGCCAATAGGAGCATGCTATCAAATGTTTAGGAACTCTATTTTCATCTGACATGTCTTATAAATCTTTTCATAGCTGAAGCATTTATTTTAATGACCACTACGTTTAAAATGGTGTAGAGATGGTATCATTTATCCAACTAGTCCCCGTTTCTAGGCTACTTCTCTCAGAGCAGCGCTGCAAATCCCCCTTGTGAACCATGAGGCTACTTGTATGGAAAACTAGACATAAAATTTCTTGGATGCTAAAAGAAGAACAAGCCCCTTTGCTTATAATATTTGTAGCAATTTTTTCCCGCGTAGTCTTTTGTGTTTTGCAATTTATTTCTGGTGGATTTTTCTACATGTATCAGTAATAAAATTTCAACTTAAAAAATAGTTTATTTATTTATATTTAGAGTGAGGAGGAAAAAGGGGAAAAAACAGGAAAACATCAATGTGTGGTTGCCTCTCGCCTGCCCTCTACTGGGGACCTGGCCTGCAACCCAGGCATGTGCCCTAACTGGGAATCGAACCGGCGACACTTCGGTTCTCAGGCTGGTGCTCAATCCACTGAGTCACACCAGGCAGGGCAAGATTTCAAGTTTTATATGATAAAATGCACCCTGTGTATGGCTTCTAGTTTTCTATCATACTTGTGAAGGTTCTACTTTGTTTTTAGATTAAAAAAGACATTACCTCTTCTTTTATTGTTTTAATAGTTACATAGTTCATCGTGTTTGTAAGTGAATATTAGGAAAGGTAAGAGTTTAGAACCCTGGAAAATAATCACTGGCATGATCTCGGACTGGGCTGAGCTTTGAGTGCAGGCATGCTTGAGCTCAGCTTTCCTGAACTAGCCCAGTAGTATTCTCAGGAAGGAGGTGTCATAGATTGAAATTGCTTTAACTAAGGTTTCTGGGGAGGCTGCTGTTGTGTAATTGCCTTCAACATTGACTTGATGCCTATGAGGGATGGTTCATCAGTTCCTTTAAAAGTATGGTCTTTCTTTTGATATTTCCCCCTTAAAAACAATGCCCGTATTTTCCAATGGAAGACTGAATGATCACTTCCAAAGCGATGTAAATAGCAGTACAGTATTAATCTCCTTTTAACCCATCCCGTGTGAGTGTGTGTGAGTGCCGTTGCGTGTCGCCTTCGACACTGCCCACACCTGCCTGGTCAGAACTGGCTTCCTGTTTCACAGATGTGACACTTGGAAAGGCCACACTCCAGTTATGGGTACAAAACATCCCGGATGAGGTGGGAATTAAGTCTGAGCCAATACAATGAAATCTCGCGTGTTGTCGACACTAGACCACCATTCTTCGTTTGTGAGTTGTATCATTTTAATGTTGATTTTGGGGGTTTTGTTCTTTGTTTTTTTCTCTTTTATTGGTTTACTTTCTAAGGTTGATTTTTAAAAATTGCTTTGCTTCATTTACATCTCAGTTTTGTTTAGCTGGACATCCTTGGGCAAAATTCTTAATGTTTCTACGCTGATCTTTTATAAAACAGGAAAAACAGTTCCAACTTCACAGGCTTGTTGGTAAGATCATACCGTTTTAGGCTGTGTGACCTCACATGTGATTCTCAGCCTAGACGCTAGACAAGGGTTTTGCATATTTTAAAGCTTTCTGATAGTTAGAAAAGTATAAGGCATCATGTATGATTATAAATGTATGTGAATATTTCTGGGAATGGTTGTGTATTTTATTTATCATTTGTGCAATGCCTATCTCTCTTATGTTATAGTAAAGTTTATACAAAAATTTGAAATGTAGTTTTATAACACTAATTTTCAATAGATTAGTATTAAAAAATTTTAATAGTTTTAATGACCTTTTCTGAATTGGATGGCTGGAATAATGGCTTACTTTCCTTTGGGAAAATGTAAGGAAATACTCTATTTGAACTAAACATTTTTACTTTTATTTGAGTAACATATAATTTTAAAGCTTCAGTATTTCCTGATAAGTCGTACTGTTCAACGCTTCACTTTTTCTTTGGTCAGATTTTTCACTTCCCAAAACCTCAGTTTCTTTTCTGTAAAAGGAAAATAACACTTCCTAGATAGCCTACCATAAAACTTATATAAAATACCTATTTACATATGTGTAACACAATGCCTTGCACTTACAGGCCAATAAATGGAAGTGCCCATCTCTGTGCAATGAGAAGTCATCTGCACTAAACCTAAAAATGGAAAAATGATGGAGAAAAAGTCATAAACATTAACTGTCTTCTGCACAGAGCCAATGGGCTAGGTTTCAATATTTAAATTCCTTAGATTTGTAGAGTTACCTAAGCCACTGCTTCAAAAACTTTTTCCTCTGGAGTATTGTTGTTGAAAGATAAAAATTTATGGAAATTCCTGACAATTGGGAAAATATCTTAAAATGATCAAGTTTTGATTTAAAAATTCCTACCGATGTTGTGTTTAAGTCCATAGCAAGAAAGGGTTGCAATAAAGGGTGGTAATTAAACCATAGGCTTTGGAGTAGAGCATATAAGAATTTAAATCTATGAAATATTATATACTTGTGATCTTACACAAATTGTGTAATTTCTCTGAGCCATCAAGTAAAACTGACATTAGAGTGATAGATCAGGTTTATCTTGACAATATTTTCATAAACTGGTTTCAGGGGAGAGCGTGGGTGCGGGCCCTCACAGGTTCTGCATCGAGTTCCCACATTTGGGGAGATTGCAGGGGTCCGCACGTGCCGAGTGCCATGGATGAGCCTCGCTCTGGGAAAACCACCTTCGCAGTCATGGCATCTCTCCTGCCAGGTAGGTAATCCTAAAAGTTTCAAAATCTTTTTTTTTTTTAGAAGGGGGGAAAGGAGGGAGAGAAACATCCATGTGCTAGAGAAATATCCACTGGTTGCTTTTCACACACGCAACCAACCAGGAACCAGGCAGGCCCGCAACCCAGGCCTGTGCCCTGACCCGGGACCTCACCAGTGGTTTGCAGGCTGTGCTCAGCCTGAGCCACACCAGCCAGGGCAAATTTTAGTGTCTTCATCTAAATATTTTTCTTCAGATGCATCGGAAATGAGATTCGAAGTGGGATAAACGGCTCAGCAATTGTCACATTTAAACATCTTTATTGTTTTAGTAGATTAGTTTGGGACCTACAGGGCTGATTTCGGTGATGGGCCACACTGAGTACCCAACATTTATTTCTGGCTCGTGTGAAATGGCGAGCCCACATTCCCATCTGTGGGAGGTAGGGAAGTGAGGCACAGTCGCGTCTCAGCAGTTGTTGGCTTCAGAACTTGTCAAAGCATGAACTCGGCACATTTTGATGAGAAAAAATGTGCTAGCACTCGGTGCTCCTCACTAGAGCTTCTGTGAGCCACAGCCGCCCACGAGAGACAGCGCTGCACGCTTTGGTCCTGGTCGGCATGGGCACTGCTGGCGAGTTCCGCACGAATGAATGACGGGTACCGGGGCCCCGCTGTACGAGATGGTACTGGATTCTGTTTCAGCCATTTAATGCTCCCATCATATTCAGTCTTTTGGATTTTACCTGTCAATGTGTATTCATATGTTAACCATATAACAGGGAAAAGCTGTTGCCGAAATCCATTTTGAAAGCATTTAGATCCTTTCGTGACCGAATTGCTGGATAAATTTTAGCAAAAAATAAATGTATGAAAACTTTTGGGAAGATCATATAAACTTTTCTCCTTTAATCTTTTTAGGTAATAAATTAAATTGGATGTCCTTAGATGCCTTGAATAAATGCAACTAGGGCATGATGTGGTTTTAAAAGTAATCTTCGGAAATCTATCTGGTAACATGTTATGTCAGATTTGTACATGGTTTAAGGAATAACACTGAGCTATCTATTTCTTTTATTGAACAGTCCTTGTTCAGCTTTCGCAAGGATGTTATAGGACCTTTATACAACGAAGCCATTAGCTCTTTTTGTATTTCTTCTCAGTAGTGTGTAGACAATAAAGGTTATTTTTCCTTCAGTAATTTGATAGAATTCGTCCTTTCAAATACCTGGGCTTTGTGACTTTGGGGCCTGGAGTAGGAGAAAAAAACTTTCCTTTTGATTCAGAATGTAGCTCCTCTGCTTGTTTCTTCCAGGTTTCCTTCCCATGAATCTTTGCTTGAAAACTGCCCAGTTATGTTTGAGTCTACGCTTCCTCCCACCGTGAATGCAGTGGACAGTGGCTGATCCCAGACCTAACTCTCTCTCACCTGGTCAGTTGCAGCAGCCATTTAGTAAGTTTCCCTTTTCCACCTGTTCCTCCCTTCAAGTTATTTCCCAGCTGACAGCATGCGTGAGCTTTTCAGAATATAAAGCGTTGTTTTACTTCCCTAGGGTTGAGCTCTCTCCTTGGCCTTGTAAGGATCCAAGGATGATCCTTAATGGGAATTTACTGATCTGCAAACCAAAGTCTTGGAGATTTGCCCCTGTGACAGTTGTTCCGAGTACCTGATAATGTTCTGTTCAAAGGGGTCAAGGGCTGTTTTTTATCTTGATATATAGTCCAGAAAACCAAGTTTCCAGGTTCTAGTTCATGCAAAGGTTGATTTGTTTGATGTTGAGGAGAAGTCCATATATTTTGATAAGACTGTGTGTTATGTGTGAGTTCCTGGCACTATTTGACCACGTCTTCTTGCAGCAAAGGGCAGCAAAAATCCTAAATGGTGTTACTGGATTTATGAGTTGACCTTTTCTAATTTACAGAAAGCCAATTAACTACCAAGTGGTCTGATCTCTTTGTAACTATAGCTATGTCCATTCCAATGGGCCTGTACAGTTCTTATTTTAAGTATATTTTATTGATTATGCTATTACGGTTGTCCCATTTTTCTCCCCTTTACTCCCCTCCTCTCTGAACTTCCACACCCACCCTCCAGCATTCTGCCCCCACCCTTAGTTCGTGTCCATGGGTCGTGCATGTAAGTTCTTTGGCTTCTCCATTTCCTGTCTGTTCTTACCCGCCCCCTGTCTGTTTTGTACCTACCGTTTATGCTCCTTATTCCTTGTGCCTTCTCCCCGTTCTCTCCCTTCCCTCTCCCCCCTGATAACCCTCCAGGGGATTTCTATTTCTGTGATTCTGTCCCTATTCTGTTGTTTGCTTTGTTTGTTTTGTTTTTGTTTTATTTAGGTTTGATTTTCGATAGTTGTGAGTTTGTTGTCATTTTATTGTTCATAGTTTTGATCTTCTTTTTCTTAGATAAGTCCCTTTAACATTTTATATAATAAAGGTTTGGTGATGATGAACTTCTTGAACTTGACCTTATCTGAGAAGTGCTTTATCTGCCCTTCCATTCTAGATGAAAGTTTTGCTGGATAGAGCAATCTTGGATATAGGTCCTTGCCTTTCATGACTTTGAATGCTTCTTTCCCCCACTTCTTGCCTGCAAAGTTTCTTTTGAGAAATCAGCTGATGGTCTTCTGTGAACTCCTTTGTAGGTAACTGTCTCCATTTCTCTTGCTGCTTTTAAGATTCTCTCCTTATCTTTAATCTTGAGTAATGTAATTATGATGTGCCTTGGTGTGTTCTTCTTTGGGTCCAATTTTTGGACTCTTAGAGCTTACTGGACTTCCTGGAAGTCTATTAGCTTTGCCAGATTGAGGACGTTCTCCTTAATTATTTTTTTCAGATACGTTTTCATTTTCTTGCTCTTGTTCATCTCCTTCTGGCACCCCCGTGATTCAGATATTGTAACATTTAAAGATGTCCTGCAGGTTCCTAAGCCTCTCCTCATTATTTTAAATCCTTGTTTCTTTATTCTGTTCTAGTTGAATGTTTCCTTCTTTCTTCTGTTCCAAACCCTTGATTTGAGTCCTGGTTTCCTTCCCACCATTGTTGGTTCCCTGTACGTTTTCCTGTATTTCACTTTTCATAGCCTTCACTTTTTCTTCTGTTTTGCAACCATACTCATCCATTTCTGTGAGCATCCCGATTCCCAGTGTTTTGAACTGTGTATCTGATAGGTTGGCTATCTCTTCATCATTCAGTTGTATTTTTTTCTGGAGCTTTGAGCTGTTCTTTCATTTGTGCCCCTTTTTTTTTTCGGTCTTGGCTCACTGGTCTGGATGAATGCTTCTTCTTTAACTCCATGGTTGTCAGACTTCCATATAGTTAAATTTTCTGGCACTTCTGGTTGTTTTTTGTTTTTAAATTTGTTGCTGTCCTTCTTTTGGTTGTGTGAGGAAGTGAAGCATTTCTGCCTATTCTTCCATCTTGGCTGAGACTCTGGGTCTGTACAGTTTGAACTGTTTTGGGAAAGTTTGGCTCAGTTTCATATGCATATTCCTCCCATTTGCCTGAAAGTCGAGGATGGTATAGACCTGGAATCAGCAAACATTTTCTGTAAAGAGTCAGAAAATATATAATTTAGGTTTGTGGGCCCTGTGGTCTCTCTTATAACTACTCAAATCTTCTGCTGTAGCATAAATGTCACCATAAAGAATATGAAATGAATTGGTTCTAATAAAACTTTATTTACAAAAATGGTTGGCAGACTAGATTTGTTCCTTAGGTCATTGTTTTGTCAACCCCTGGCATAGAAAGCAGAATATTTGAGTAAGTGGTAGTACTTTGTAGAATTGATTAATGACAGTAAGTCTAAAGAGGGTTAGAATGTCCCAAGCACAAGCCATAAATCTGAGTAGCGTTTTTGCTATTTCCAGAGACATAGCTCTTCAAGAGGGGAGGGCTTGACCCATCCTGAAAATAAGCAGACAACAACCGAAAAACATTCATATTCCACTGCAAGTGGGCATTAGCGCAGAGTTCATCTAAGGTATTGACGTGGGTCCTCCAGGTTTGGCGACTGTCCCTTCCCCACCTTGACTGCTTTGCTAGAATCGTGCTGTTGGCAGGTGAGGCCGGCACAAAAGACACACTCCACAGTTGTGTCTGTGTAAAGCTTACGGCCAGTGTTGCTTTGGAACAATGGCCAGTTTCCTCCTGCTGAGGTGCGAGTATCTCAGGTACGCCCTCAGCCGGGTCCTGGATGACTTCCTCGGCCACAGTCGGATTTCTGTCCCGGGGCTGCTGGGGTCTATTAATATAGTTTTTATCCAGGTCATTTACAATGTTTTTATCTGATGTGGAGCAGAACTGTGCATGTTATAATGCTTTCTTTGAACTCCCCGAAGACTTGGTTGGGGGAAATGTCACAGTCCCGTTTGCAAGGACGGCCCGGAGAGTGTACTGTTGAGGCAGGATATTCCCCTGAGTCTCAACATCGGCCAGTTTTTCATGACTGGAAAGTACCTTGGAAACAGGAGCTGTATTTCGCAGCATTAGCTTGTCCAGAGGTTCTTTGACTCGCCTACCATTTGACCCGGCAGGCTCGCTATTTCCTAAGCATCTCAATGTCACGGGCACACAGACATGAGACACACATCTACAGTTTGTTTATAAATCAACTTCCTTTCTCTGGCCCATTGGAAACTTCTGGTGAAGGCAGTCAGTTTTGTCCTTTGAACTGATTTGCTTCTCATTACGGGATTGTATTCTGAGGATTAAGGGAGACCCATAATAGTCAGACCAGAATTCCTCATTTCTGCCATTAGTTGTATAATCCATCTGTGAGCTGAGTGGAGTCCTGATTTTTCCAAGGTGTGTCTAGTAAGTGTGCAAGGGGCACGGGCAGTTCTGAGATAGAGGCTAAGCATTAGTTGGTTTCTCCTCCTTTTGATAAGAGAAGGAGAGAAGTGATGTTTATGGGCTATTGTGATAAACGGTAACATATAAAGGAGAACATGGCAATGTTCATGAAATATGAGTCAGCCTGTGGCGGAATAAGTATTTTTCAGTAAGTTACAAAGTTTATTCAGTCAGAAGATCACTAGATTCATGAAAGACCCCAAAATTATGCCAGCAGAAGCCCGCATGTATTTTCCAGCAGCCTCTACAACCTCAAGGAAGGTGGGTTAGCCTTTTTTGGTGGGGCAAGAGAAAGACTCTAGCTATAAGCCTGACCATGTGGCGTACAAGTGCACAGAGAGAAAGATCTATGAAGTCAGGCAAAGCTGGAGGAGGGAGTTGTCAGAGACAACCTCAGTTTGTGAAATACAGCCCCACATTGGGGACATCAAGAGAGAACGTTATTTCAGAGAAGGTGGGAACCCAAGGTCTGAAAACTAGATTCTCCAGAATTGTCTTCCAGGTATCTGCCTTGGAAATCTCTCGGTGCCTTGCGGTAAATTATAGGTAAGAGCCTCCTGTTCCCGAGTCATCTCGTGCCTCAGGTGAGGTGACAAACCACAGGGCTTTATTTTTCTTGACACTTCATGGTCCTTTTTGGGAAGGTAAGTTTGAGCTATTTTTCCCCTATTGATTGGTCGATTGACTTTTCAATTATAGTTGACATGCAGTATTCTGATGGAGCTTTATTTCTGCCCTCGGAATTTTGCAGTACGCAGTCCACACACTGCACAAGGGCAGAATGTTAGGAAATTTGAGATCCTCGAGGTCCTGCTTCAAAACCTGTGAAAGTACGAAGCTTTGTGAACTCTCTGGGGCCTGACAAGTCTACACTTGCTGGTGCTCCCGAGGAAAGGTGAACAGGTGCTGACTATCTACATGGAGATGATTTCTCAAGAAAGCAGAGCCTCATTTGTGACTGTCAAACACATTTCATGTGGACTTAGAGAAAAAATAGTGCCGCCGCCCGCGGCAGCAAGGTGTTCTCGAGGTGAGACGATGGACTTACCTTAATTAAAAGAATGGAGAGGTCCAAGTGCTCTTACTGGCAAATGGCGAGTTTATTCAAGGAACTGCTGGCTTATATGCAGAACTACAGTGGCCTGAGAACAATGCTGTTTTACAAAAGTTTGTACATTACCGAAAGCTATCAAGAGGGCAAGATGTTCTCACATCCTGAGAACATTAGCCCACAGATAGCAGTGTCCTCATGACTATCACTTCCTTGGAACATGACGCACATGCCAAGACCTTGTTCTTTCCTTCAAGGCTGAGAAGGAGAAGGTCCGGAAGATGTCAAGATACCCGCCGGCTCCAGGGACCAGAAACCAAGTCCCGCCACCGTTTTCACAGTGGGGGCTCTGTCCGTGGTCCCCTGCGGCCTGGTGGGCTCCCACAAAATAGTACAGGGACTACTGCAGGGGACGAGTCCTTTGGCTATCAGCACTTCAAGAAAAGTCTTATTCCAAGCCCTGGCTGGTGTAGCTCAGTGGATTGAGCACAGGCCTGTAAACCACACGATCGCGGTTCGATTCCCAGTCAGGGCACATGCCTGGGTTGCAGGCCAGTTCTCAGCAGGGGACTCACGAGAGGCAACCATACATTGATATTTCTCTCCCTCTCTCCTTCCCCTCCCCTCTAAAGATAAATAAATAAAATCTTTTAAAAAAAGTCTTATTCCTAGTTTTGGTCTTTTGCATGTGGCTTTCCAATTTTCCCAACACCATTTATTAAAAAGGCGTTGTCTTCTGTATTGTATGTTTTTGGCTATTTCTGAGCTCTTAATCCTGTTTGATTGTTCCGTGTGTCTGTTTTGCTACCAATATGATGCTATTTTGATTGTTGTTGCTTTACAGTATAATCTGAAGTCGGAGAGTGTGATACCTTTGGCTCTCCCCCCACCCCCAGGATTGTTTGTGCTGTTCAGGGTGTTCTGGGGTTCTGTACCTGTCTGATGATTTTGGGGGGCCTATTTCTTTAAAACATGTCCTTGGTAGTGAATTTGCCTTAAATTAGTATGTTGTTTTGGGTAATATTGATGTTTTAACTATATTGATTCTTCCAATTCATGAATATAAAATATCTTTTCATTTCATTGTGTCTTTTTCTATTGAATTTGTTGGGGGTGATATTGGTTCCCAAAATCAAACAGATTTCAAATGTACAACTAAAGAGAATATCACCCCCACACTGTATCATGTGCCTACCGCCCCAAGTGAAGTCTTTCTCCATCCCCCCGACCCCTTGCCTCACCCCCCACCTGCCGCCGCCCCCCTTTCCCTCTGGCTGTCACCACGCTGTTGTCTGCGTTGACGGGTTAACAGGCAGTGTTACCCCATGTGCCGTAGTGTCCATGTGTGCATATACTTTGGCTAATCCCTTCACCTTTTTTCATCCAGTCCCTCCTCCCTTCTGACAGTTGTCATCCATGCCTCTGTTTCTGTTTTGTTCGTCAGTTTGTTTCGTTCTCTAGATTCCAACATATAAGTGGGATCATGAGGCATTTGTCTGCCTTGGACTGGCGTATCTCCCTCAGCGTGATAATCCCCAGGCCCGTCCATCTGTACTGTTGTGAAAGGTGAGACTGTGCCATGACTAGTTTGTCCCCTCATCAACGGGTGGACCCGTGCACAGTTTCCAGATCTTGGCTATGATAAACAAGGCTGCAATAAACATAGGGCTGCACATAGTGTTTCAGGGTTCTGAGGATACATTCTCGGAAGTGGGACCATTGGGTTAGGAAGCAGTTCCATTTCTAATTTTTAAAGGAAACTCTGTACTGTTTCCGCATTGGCTGCACTGATCTGCATTCCCACCAACAATGCCCCAGGGCTCCCTTTTCTCCACGTTCTCACCAGCACTTGCTGTTTGTTGATTTATGGATGGTGGCCATTCTGCCAGATGTAAGGTGATATCTCATTATGGTTTTAATTTGCATTTTTCTGGTGACTAGTGACGTTGAGCATCTTTTCTTTGTCTATTGGCCATCTGTATGTCCTCTTGGAAGAAGGGTCTCATCCGATCCTTTGCCCATTTTTTAAAAGATTTATTTATTTATTTATCTTTAGAGGGGAAGGGCAAGAGAGAGGAAGAGAAATATCAATGTATGGTTGCTTCTGGTGTGTCCTCTGCTGGGAACTGGCCTGGAACCCAGGCATGTGCCCTGACTGGGAATCGAACCACGATCTTTTGGTTCACAGGCCCGTGCTCAATCCACTGAGCTATGCCAGCCAGGGCTCCTTTGCCCATTTTTTAATTGTATTCTTTACCTCGTTGATGTTGATTTGTATAAGTTCTTTATGTACTTTGGGAATTAACCCCTCAACAGATGTATCACTGGAAAATATGTTCTTCCATTCAGTGGGTTGTCTTTTCATTTTGTTGATGTTCATTTTCTTTTGCTGTGCAGAACCTTTTTAGTCTGATGTGGTCCCATTTGTTTATTTTTTTTCTTTGTTTCCCTGGCCTCAGGACATATATCAGCAAAAATATTGCTACAATATTTTACCACTTATGGTAAGATCTGAGATTTTACCACTTATGTTTTCTTCTAGGATTTTTATGGTTTCATAACTTCTATTTAAGCCTTTTATCCATTTTGAGTTTATTCTTGTGTGTGGTGTAAGTTGGTGGTCCAGTTTCATTTTTTGCATGTACCTGCCAAATTTTTTGAACACCGTTTATTGAAGAGACTGCCTTTACTCCATTGTATGTTCTTCATTTCCTTGTCAAAAATGAATTGACCCTATAGGTGTGGACTGATTTCTGGGCTCTCTGTTCCATTCCATTGGTCCATGTGCCTGTTCTTATGCCAGCACCAGGCTGTTGTGATTACAGTGGCCTCGTAGTGTAGTTTTATACCAGGTATCATGATACCTCCAACTTTCTCCTTCTTAAGATTGCTGTGGCTATTCAGGGTCCTTTTGGTTCCTTATAATTTTTTAGAATATTTTTCTAGAATATGTAAAATATATTATTGGAATTTTAATAGAAATTGCATTGATTCTATAGATTGCTTTGGGTGGTATGGACATTTTAATGATGTGAATTCTTTCAATCACTGAACACAGTATATGCTTCCACTTCCTTTTATCTTTTTCAACTTCCTTCAATTTTCTTAGTCCTATAATTTTTCTGAGTACAGGTCTTGTATTTCCTCGGTTAAATGCTTTGTAGTTTTCAGTGTATGGGTCCTTCACATATGAACGATTTGAAAACAGTTATTAAAAATATATATATATATATGCACCCCTTTGTTCATTGCAACATCATTCACAGTAGCCAAGACATGGAAATGACCAAAGTGTTTTTTGATAGACAGTTGGATAAAGAAGGGGTGGGCATAGAAGCTATGGAGTACTACTCAGCCGTAGGAAAAGATGATGTACTGCCTTTTGCAACCACATGGATGGATCTCAAGAATATCATGGTAAGAAAGAAAAGAAAAAATAAGTCAGAAATAAGTCAGAAAGAAAATGTAAGAACCGTATGAGTTCACTCATATGTAGTATATAAAACTGAAAGCAGCCCTGGCTGGTGTAGCTCAGTGGATTGAGCGCGGGCCTGTGAACCAGAGGATCATGGTTCGATTCCCAGTCAGGGCTCGTGCCTGGGTTGCAGGCCAGTTCCCAACAGGGGATGCATGGGGGGCAATCATACACTGATAGTTCTTTCCCTCTCACCTTCCCTTCCCCTCTAAAGATAAATAAATAAAATCTTTAAAAAAACCTAAAAGCAACAAATGAATAAACAAGAAAACAACCAAACAAAAACTCATAGACACAGACAATAGTCTTGTGGTTGCCAAAGGGAAGGGAGGTGGAGGGGTAGCAAAGAGTAAAAGGGACCACATATGTAAGATGATTTGACCCGGGTGGTGGGCATACAGTATAACGCACAGATCATGTGTCATGAACATGTACCCTCAAAACTTGCATGTTCTTATTAAGCAATGTCAGCCCTCTAAATAAAAAATAGACCTCTAATAAAAAAAAGACTTCTTTGGTATCGAATGTTATCATGCAAGTATGGGGAACTGGTTGCGTCCATACGCACTCAGGTGGGGGGGTCAGCTTCAACAATTCTGCCAATATGGGTAGAATTTTTAGAATTTTTGACTCAGACATAGCTTGGTATTTTGTTGCGATCCCAGACAAATAATAATAAATTAAACAAATCCCAGACATCATAGGATGACTCAGGTTCTGTTGAAGTTACCGTCCTACAATACAGTTCCTCATGCCATTCTCTCATTTAAAAGCACTTTCCACTCTTTGTTCTCGTTTAAAAGCACTTTCCACTCTTTGCCTTGTTTCCAGCATAGCAAGGGTCATCTGCACTGTGGTCCCAACCACTTCCGTCACTGCGCCCCAGGCATCCGACACAAAGTGTCACAATGCAAACTCAATCGACAAGCTCTCGTTTGTTGAACATCTAATCTCTTTATAAGGTGAGTTGAGGAAAGAGATTCTCCAGATTCTCTTGGCAACTATTCCCATGAATAGCTCTGTAGTTTTCTACATGTGTGTATTTTAAATGTATCGTGTTATGCATAGTTCCTTTCTTTCACTGAAGATTACACTGCATGGTCAAAATCAATGATTATACAATGTACTTGAAGATACTGTGCACAATGAGGTACTCTTGGAACTTTTCTGCTTCAACCTAAATAAATACTTCAACCTTAAATCATTTATCTGCCTTTTCTAGCCCTTTGAATCATTATCGTAGTTTTCTCTATAGTCTTTCCAAGTTCCCCTCACGCAGAAAATAAAGTACTGTATAAAATTGTTTATAGTATTTGTCAAGCATTCGCCGTAAGCCCTAGTGTAACAAAGTGACGACGCAGTTCCCCCCTCGCCCCCCCCTTGCCCCACCCCACCCCCATGCGGACTGTGTTTGCATTTTAACAGTGGCAGGCCATGACCGATTCATGGCCACTGATGAGTCATTTTCTTGATTAATTATGTTAGGCCTGTTTGTGCTCTGAACAACAAAACGAAGTGATGGATAGCCGGGTTCTATAGTTTCAGACAGGAACAGATGTTAGGAGTTTGTATTCAGCCTATTAAAAGAGGTAACCAAATAATTAGTCATCCGTGAGGTCTTTTGAGAGCCGTCTGGCAACAAGCATGGCCTTATAAAAGCTGAACTTTCCGTCCCACTGACAAACGGGGCTGTTTTTCTTCATCCGCATTCACGCTGGAAAATGCCTGACAGCAGTTGTCTTTTATAATTGGAATAATTAAATTTCAATCAGGTTTTTCTATCAGATTAAATTTTGACTTACGTACACAAAGGCTCTCTTTGCAGAGACCTTCTTTCTAGAGTGAAAATGCGATCCAGACCGTGACCTTGTCCCAGTCATTTCCTGTCTAAGTGCTGCTCCGTCCTTTGCAACTAACTCCCCACGTCTGTGTCGACTGCACACTTGTACCGAGCGGTCCTGGAGACTGGGAGTCACGTGACTGAAGTCCGTGCAGCCGGCCTCTCCAGCGGCTTCGGGCCTCGCGGCCTGGCGACCTGGTTCTGTTGGAGCCACGAATTCAGGCACCTGAATTTCTCCTGGATGTCCTTTACTTAGAGAGAATGATTTGAGTGTTAGGAACTCTTGTGAGAACCATGGAGTTTTGGAAGATGATCTGTATTAAAGAACCAGCTCCACCACAAACATATTTTATGGTGTTATGCAAATTATTTAATGATTCAAGAGTAAATTGTTTTCCTTATCAGCGACAAGAGAATGAGGAAACCTATCCACCTCACAGAAAAATTGTGTTTGTAAAATATAACATACAGGTAAGAACTTTTTCTTCGTTTTTGTTTAGAATCTTATGTCAATGCAAAATGGCCTCGTGATTTCACTGCCTCCTTGGGGAGCGCCCTCTACTGGTCGGTCTTTTCCAGAAACCAGTTAGCAGTTACAGAGCCGGGCTCCTTTTGAGCAGCTTGGCCGGCTCAGATATTAAGAACAGTATGCATTACCAGATGACAACGAAACAGTCCCGAGTTGTCATTTTTGTGTGTACAATAGATTAAACCTTTAACATGTTTGCTATTACAATGTTTACACAGTTTACAGTTAACCTCAATTCTTGAGCAGATAAGAGTTTTACGTGAAGTTACAGACACTAAACTTCTATTACAAATAATGGCACTTAAAGGATATTCATACTCACGCTCCCTGACCCTTGGTTATTTGGTTTAAAATCAGATTTTCTGCTCTATGATCTATATGCCCACTCAATATCTTTTCTCTACTTTTCGATTATTTTGAGACTCTCTGCATTGTTGGGAGTGGCCATGCGCCCCTCCCCGATACAGCATTTCCTTGCTTCCCTTTGCTTGTGGGGAAGGTTAAAGGTTAAGAGTCTGCTGCGTCAGCTTGTGGGGAGTTCTTTAAGAGCTCCAGAACCAACAAGGAATCTTTCGCTTTTCTCTTTTCCTTCGTCGTCCTGTCTGGAGTGTGGTAACCGGTATGGAAGTCTCGCCATGCGCGATGAATCCGAGGGCGGAAGCTGCACGGCGAGGACGGAGGGGCAGAAGGTTTCGGAACCTGAGCCCCGGAGGCTTCATGGAGGCTCCTTCCAGCCCACAGCACGTGGGAGAAAAGGCACTCCGAAATTACATGGGACCACTGCTGCGTTCGAAGTCTCGCCTCCAGGCAGCCCACTGGAACTCCCAGCATACACTGTCCTTCATAAAATAGGCTTATTTTTTCTCTTTCTCTTCTCCAAATCAGAAAACAAACAAGAACAAGAACAGTAATCAAGACAACGTGCCACTATGTATGTATGCATGGACATACGTATGTGTGTACGTAGGTATGGGTCTGCTAGTCCACACGTAAGCAGAGGAGGCATCATAGTGTTACCAAGCAGAGGTCCAAGGGGGCAATATTTGGCCCACCCAGGGATGCCAAAAAAAAAAATACTGTTACAGAACAGATACACCGCCCTGGAATCCAGAGGATGGTATGCTAATACCGTCTGGACCCCCTACTGGGCCGATGGTCCCTCGCCAATTGGAAAGACATCTCTCAATGCCAGAGACTTGTGAAAAGGAAACAAAATGTTTATTTAATGCTATTCAGGCCTAACGCCTCCATTACAATATCAAAGTCCTTTAGGGTATACACCTACACCTACACACACACACACACACACACACAGCGCTCCCTTCTCCCCCTGTCCTAACTCCGGGTACTGTAAATCAGGAGAAGAGCACACGTCCATTTTTCCAGGCCGCTGATACTGTGAGCTGTGTCATTTTCAGGGCAGGATCTCCAATGAATCCAAAGTCATGCGGCACCTTCTTACAGTCCACTGGCAAGAGTTCTTTGTACCCATTTTTCCAGCCAAAGTCTCTCCTGCTTATCAGGCCACGTGGCCAAGGGAGCGCCCCAAAGCCTCATGGGCCTCTTCTTCCAAAGCTGCAGGGGTCCTCTGCGAAAACCACATGCTTCTCTCTCTCACCTGGGCAAGAGGGGGTCCTAACTCTGCCCAAACTGCATGGCTCTCTCCCCAGTGGCTGCCGTGTCTGGGTTTAAATCCCCGCGCCAATCTTCCTCTGTACCCCTATTTCCGACTCCTCCCATGATCAGTTACAGCTGCCAGTATTTCTGTATTATTACAAGTTTACTGGGCTACCACCGTTGTGAGTCTGGGCAGGTGTGGCCCCATGTCCTGGACCCAATCTTCTCCAAGCTCCCACGAAGGCACTGTAACTCGGGGGACCTGCCCCCCAGTTACATCTTGGGGGGGAAGTGACTTCCTCCCCCTGGCTCCAAGCCTGGCCACAGCTATTTCACATATCCAAGTGACCCACCAAAGGCTACAGATGTGTTAAATGACCCTGCCATGGATTAGCTGCAAGGCTGTGGCTGTACAAAACAGCCCTGCACGTTCCTGCCCCATGTGTCCCTTCCCCAACTCACACCTGTGGGGGGGAAGGGGTGAGGACATCTTATATGTCTCTCCAATATTTCCTAGACACCTTGAGTTCTGGACCCCATTCCAAATCTTTTTTTGCCCCCCCCCCTTGGCTGCACCCTGTATCAATAGGAACCTTAAGTTGGACAATGTACATCTTCACCATGACTCCTACTCAGGCATTCGCGTGTCTTTACAACAGCTGCTATAAAGTGCTTTTCTTTCAAAATTGAAATTGATTCACTTTAAATACAAAAAAAATGACTAAAAAAAAAGTCCTCCTCTTGAGACCGATGCCAGGAAATGTCGGAACAATGGGCAAAGTTCCACTGAGGGGGGTCCAGGGCTGGCCCGTCCCGGCGTCCCAGAAGGTCAGCACTATCCGAAGTGTACGTACGTGTGAGAGCTGGAGATTAGGCGTTATCTTTGGCAGTTTTCTCTGGTTTTCTTTTTCTGAAAGGCCTGTCTTAATTAAACCCAAATTGGAACGAAATATAGGAGAGTAGCTGCCATTTCAACCCACTTCTTTAAAAAAAGAAGTCAGCCCAAATCATGAATCAGTTCATATGTATTTATCTTTTCGAGGAAAACAGTGCCATTGAAAATTAGTCATTTCTTTAAAAAAAAATCTTGTGCTTCTCAGACTTATGGTTAAATCATTGTTCTCTTTCAAGGAGTAAGAAAGTTTTAGGTGTGAAAGTGTGCAGATCTGTAAACCTTTGGGAAGAAATAGGGCTATGGGATGGGTGAAGGAGACTTCCCAACATGCCTATATGCCTATGAAAATATGTATATATAAAGCGTATTTGGAAGAATAGGTAACAAAATGGTCAAAAGACAGAGAGTAGTTATTTGCTGTTGTCAAAATGTCATAAAAGCTTATGTCATATTTGTCAGGATGGGCGAGGTAGGACAAAATGGCGGCTGAACTACAACCCGGAAAAGATGGCTGACGTCAAACCAGGGAGCTGGAGCGACTGGCTTTGCCAAAACGGATATCCCCATAGCAACCTGAGCCGGAGGAGAACCACCAATGATGTATTGCCGCTTTGTTCAAAGGGGACCAATCCCCAGCTCCCACGAAGAGAGCCAACAAAATAAAACCTGGCCACATTCCCTGCTCAGGTGGTGGTTTCTTCAGCCCCACACTTTGTGGACCGAGGAACCTCGCCCAGGTGTGCAAACTCCAAGAAAGCTCTATACTGCCTAACTTTGTGATTGATCAGCATTTCTTCCTTGGCGGAGCCTAAGAAAACCTTTCAATGTTCAGATTTTCTTGTACTTTTCATTGTAATGAACATGAAGCTCTTTTGTAATTAGAAAGTGAAATTATTGAAAAAACATATTGAATAAAAATGATACTATCTACCATTTTTGGATTTATAATCCTCACATTAGAATAGTTGCATCCTCATTTTTATTCTCAGAATATCTAGTCATTTTCCTATATCACAGTTTTTCTCATACACTGGAGAAATATCCACAGCCCTGGCCTGGTGGCTCAGTTGGTTGGAGCATTGTCCTGTAACCAAAATGTTGCTGGTTCGATCCCCAGTCAAGGCACATGCCTAGGTTGTGGGTTCGATTCCTGGTCGAGGTGTGTGCAAGAGGCAACTCACTGATGCTTCTCCCATTGATGTTTTATTAACTATCTTTACATCAATTTAAAAATATCCTTGGGTGAGGATTTAAAATTAAAAAAGTATATCCACAAATGCTTTCATGTTCTTTTTTCAAGAGGTAATGCTTACTTTCTTTACCTGTGAGTGTGTGCTAGAGTTAGTGACTCACCCCTAAAAAACAGAGTGAGCCAGAAATGGTAGGTCACTTCCATGTTCAGGTTGCTCAGGTTAAAAATAGTGCCTCTTAGGGGGAGGATGGGGGGTGGGATGGGATGGGAGTAATAGACAGAAAACTGTACTTGAAAAATAATTAAATAAAAAATTGGGAAAAAAAATAGTGCCTCTTTTAGTCTCTCTAACCCCTCACCATGGGGGAAGCAAGCTGCCACGCTGTCAGCAGCCCTGCGGAGGGACAAGGAACCAAGGTCCTCAGTCCAGCAGCTCCTGGGGCCCTGAGGCCTGGCAACGGCCGGGCAATAACCTTGGAAGTACGTCATTCAGCTCTGCACAGAAGACTGCAGCCCTAGAGGACATCCTAATGGCAACCCAATGAAGACCCTGACCCTGGCCCTCAGACATTGTGACGTAAATGTCTGCTGTCTTAAAAGCTTCTAAATCCTGAGGGAATTTGTTACTCAAGAGATAACTAAGACATACGTAACATGAGGATTATCCAAGAGTTTTTTTGGAATTGTCAGATAAAACGAAGTTCTCCAAGCCTCTACCCCGACCTCGAACTAGAAAGGTTATCCAGAATATGAGTAACATATCAGACAGATTAGCCAAACAAAGCAGCTACAAAATGAAGGAAGGAGTCCAACATCAATCCATACAGGCCACCAGAAGTAGAATTCATAAATCAGCCACGATGTTTATTCTTGTTTTGGTTTTTGGTTTTTTGTCCTGCTCAGATGAATGGGTGGAAACCAAGGGGCACAGTGAGTGGACATGGTTCTGAGAAAACCTGTCAGACTTCGCCATGTGGGGAGGAGACATGGGTGTCATCACAGACCAGAAGGACTGAGGGACAGTGAGTAAATTATTCTTTCCATTTCTCTCCCCCTTCTGGTTTGGAAATGATAAGATCTAATTTCTGTCCTTCAATTGGCTAGGTGGCATCAGTCCCTTCCACACGCAAACTTCACTTCAAAGTGTGTGCAGCTAACAGTATCTCCACCCTCTTCCCGACTTTAATGATTCTCGAAGTTAAGTTCCTACGAAATGCTCAGGGACCTTGTTAAAACGCAGGTGCTGGTGGGGTCGGTCTAGGCAGGGCCCGCACGTCCACCTGCTGATGGAGCCCGCGGCCAGCACGGCGCCTCTGCTCTGTGAAACACACATGTAGTCGCGAGGCCCAGACCCACAGAACTCTTCCTTCTTCCTGATGTCTGTCCCCCGCCTGTAACTATCGCATGGCAAGTCTATCTGACTTTTTCTCCGTCTAAGCCACCGTGGGTATTACTCTCGTTGCTTTATGTCACTCCTTGCACCTCACATCTGTCTTTTGGAGCCATTTTCCCTACTGAATACGATGATCCAGTAGCAACAAACTTTCCATTTAACTGTGTCAGAAAATACCTTTATTTGGCCTTTATTCTTGAACTTTGGTATGCCTTTTAAAAAATAAGAGGATTTTCCTGCATGGCCTACATATTATCTCATTTAAAATAAGTTTCTGAATATGCTATATTTTCATTTCATAGTCACAGCATTCTAATTGTCCCCAAATGTCCAAAACAAGAGAAATGCAATACTGTGGATTTAATTTGCTTCTTGTATCTTTTAAGCAAGAACATTGGAGATTGGCCCTGGCTGGTATAGCTCAGTGGATTGAGCGGGGGCCTGCAAACCAGAGGATCGCAGTTCGATTCCCAATCAGGGCAGGTGCTGGGTTGCAGGCTGGTCCCCTGCAGGCCAACTCCCAGCAGGGGATGCACGAAAGTCAGGAAAGGCAACCATACATTGATGTTTCTCTCCCTCCCCTTCCCCTCTAAAGATAAATAAATAAATAAAAATCTTTGTTAAAAAGAAAAACATTGGAGATCGGGCCCCCAAGGTCAGACACTCCCAGCCCCATTAATACGCCTGCAGATGTACAATTAATAGGAAGCCTGTACTTGCAAGCACGGAAGTGGGGAGATTTAACCGGAAGTGGCAGCAACCCCAGACGGCCGAAATGCATCCCTTTGGATGTTTAAGTCAGTTTTTGCCTGCGGAGTTAGAAAGGGGCGGCTCTAAAGATAAACCGAACGAAGCGTGTCTTGATGGGAATTAGAGGCTTTGAGGGGGAGCAGGGGGGTGGGGACTGCTCTCAAAATAGAAACCCAGGAAGGAAGGCCGCTCTCGGGCAGAGGCGACCCAGCGATCGCACACATTCCTTGGACTAGGACAGAATTAAAGAATCTGCCTAAAAATCAGCCCGACTTCCTCCAGAACTGGTTCCTGGGAGCAAAATAACCGCATTGCTGAACAGGGCCTGCAGCAAGCCCTGCGGGGGCGTCTGCTGTGGTCCTAGAAAGTCCGCCGCCCGCACAGCGGCTGTGGAAGCCGCAGGTGGGGTTTCAGCCACACTCGGGGCTGCTCCGGGGACCCCGAGAGGGCTTCTCCTTCCTCTTACTAATCGTTCAGGAGCAACTGACTTTATCAGCGAAGGCGAAGCCACGAAGGCCCTTGTAATTACTGGGGCTTCTCTATCTGGTCTCAACCCCGCCCCACTGAGTGGCCCTCTCCCTCAGAGGGAAGCTCCCGCCCGCAGGGCAAGGACAGCCAATCCACCAACGTCCGTTTTTATCAGAAGCACTTCCCTTCCAACTAGAAAATGTTAGGGCAACATGGCCTGATAGGATGATATTTTTTTTTAACTTTTTTTAAAACTGTAGTTCAAGTACGGTTGCCTCCATTTCCCCGCTACCTGATAGGATGAGATTTTCCAGAAATCGGTGACTCCCACACATCCTGTTTCCAGAGGGTGAAACATGCTTAGAACTAAATGGATCAGATTCTGAGCCAACTGGGAAAATAACGATTTTAAAGGAAACTCCCCCAGAGGAAACTGGCCTTGCAACTGACTGGACGTTTATCTTTCCTTCACTGCTAACTTCCATGGAAGCCTCAGGGGTGGTGTGTCAGGAACTGTCCCCTCCTCCCTTCGAGGGTGGCTGCCCTCTCTCCTCGGCTTCCGCATAGACCAGGGCTCTTGGGGACACGAAAGGCAGGGTGACAGGTCACTAGCCCAACTATTTGAGACCAGAGTTGGAGGAGGAGTTTTCCAACCGGGGTGACAGAGGTATTAGGCTTGTGGGTTGAGTTCCAAGGGCCTGTCACCTCCCACCGCACTGAGGTCATCCCTAACCCTCTGACGTGTCTAGTTTCCCTCCCCCACTGTCTACTGCAGCTGTGAGGACTCGGAGCGCTAGGTAACCAGCCTCTGTGCATGCGTTCTCGGACCAGCCAGTCATCTAGTTACAGTGGAGTTGGGATTCCCTGTGGGGCTCCTGCACATCATGAGATATGACCTGTGACCCCTCCACAGGGGTTGTAACAGGGTGCAGCCGAGACAGGGCGGCAAATAGGGATTGATAAGAGTCTGTGTACAGACTCTGTTCTGTAACAGGGTCGCCTGAGAACACCTGAGGTTTGAGCTGGAGGGAGCGAGTGCCCTAATCCTCAGAGCCAAAAGGGGTCAAGCTCTCGTCCAGCCAACACGAGGTTTCGTTCAGACCCTCGGAAAGCCGTCCCCATGGAAACACCAAAGTGAAAAACCAGCCACCCACCATTTTCTGGCCTTTAGGGATCTCAACCCTCGACCTCTAGCTCCACCTCGAGGATTTTGAAAAATGGCTCAAAAAAGACCCAGCCCCTCCCCTTAAAATAGGGAGGTCTGGAATTCCAAGAAAGCTCGCCCGGGTCTCCCCAGTGCAAAGTGAGGAGTCGGTGGGTCACAGGGGACCCCTGCTAGTACCTAGCTAGGGACTGGTCTCTGGGTGGTCCTCAGTGGGCTTGTCTGGAACCCTGCCGCACCCCAACGATCTGAATTGGGGGCGCAGCATAGGCCGGCAGGCAATGGCGCTGGCAGGTGTAGGACGGGTGGGGTCAGACCCGACCTCGGTTCAGCATCCTCAGTCCTTGAGTTCTGGCTGGGAAAGAATTCAGAGCCACGAGTCAAACTGTAAGAGAAAGTTTCTGTAGAAAGTCACAGAGGTGGAAGGAGTGAGTGGTGGGAGGAATGGGCTCGGGAAATGAGTAACAGGCGAAAGAAGGGCCCTTGGAGCTTCGGAGAGAGAAAGGTAAAGGTAGCCACCTGGGGGAAGAGAAGAGGGACAGGACAGGCGTGGGTGGGCTCTGGGGAGGGGGACTGCCCCCGATAACTCCTAACAGACGTGTACGGTGTAGAATTATGCCGGGGCTTGGAGAAGAGCAAAGGGAATTGTTTATTGTTAATTTATAAACTTCCTGAAGTTTTTATTTGGAAAGTTTCCATGCACCAATATTATTCAAATTAAAAAAATATTATGCATACAACTCTGGATTAAATTCTGCCACCTACTTTTGAAAGCTTTGAAAGAACCGTGTGTAAGACGAAGCCTTATGTAATTTAACACGTTCACAGTGTCATGATGGGGCCCCCCCACACACAGAAAAACACAGTGGTCGCTGTGCAAGCCATCTAAGATCGCGTGAGTAAATAAGCACAAATTTTTAATAAAGTCCCCTCCACCCCTAGAATAGGCTCCCTGCACTCCTGGGCCCTGAAAACTTGTTCCTGCACCTGAAACTCGCCTTCCTAAAAGGCGTTGCGGCAGATGGCAGAATGTGACACTTCCAGAGAAGGGGACTCAGGCTCTCAAACGAAAGGGCCATGCAAGGAATTTAGCCTTTTCTCCTCAATGTGTCGGGGCTTCATCAGCTTTTGGAAGTAACTGCCCTCAATGAAAACACATTGGCTTGAAACCCTTTGGAGTCCATCAGAAAGGGTTCCTTGGCCTCGAATCGTCCATCCACTTCAGCGGGAACAGAAAGCAATGGAAACGTGATCTGCATGGGTAGCTGGGAATTGAGCAGTAACTTAAAACGCCACTGAAGCTGCTCATCAGATACAGGGCACAGCTTGTTCCCTGAACCCTAAATATTGAAACCCTGCGGACGTTTTTACCACAGTGCAGCACTTCTGCCCACGGGAATGGTGGTGATACGATGTGAGCTACGTGGCTAACGCACTTCACCTCCCATGTGAACTGTGGCATGAATTTATAGCAATGATTTAAAAAAGACCCATTGACCTATCGTATACACAGATTTGTGCATCTTTATTTAGGGCTGTAGGGGAACCTATTCCATCGGGAAGTTTATTGGTATTAACAGTATTTTTCAGAGAAGAAACTGCTTTGAACTGTGAGTCAGAGGGTAGTTTTTTTTTAGGTGCTCTTAACCATGTGCTGTCCACCCCCAATGTTAGTAAATGATTTTTAAAATTTTCTTAATTTTGTACATCTATCACTTACTTGTAGTTTATACACCTGTATTTATAGCCTTTGATAACTATTGGAACAGAAGTTCTATGCCTGTCTAACTTCTCAAGAGAGGCAGAGCAGACAGCTTAAATATTAAGTCTAGAAACATTTTTAGACGAAAAACGACAGGTTAAAAAATCAATCTGTGGTCCCCCCAAAAGAAATAAGTAAAATCCTATAAAATTCTTAAGGTATTTACCCTATAAATCTTTGAACATTATTCAATCTTTTGTCCTTTTTAGTGACTGGTATATTAATTATTTAGTAGCTGCAGGATTGTTATTCCAAGAAATATTTGTGATTTTTGTAAGAAAAAACTCTTTCCCTACAGTTTTGGAAGAGCTTCACTTCTCTGAAACAAACGAAAGGAGTGAGTGAGAGAAAGAAGTCAAAGAACAGGGCAGGAATGAGAAGGAAGGGAGTAAAAGACACAGTGCTACGTGGTTTCTTTTTTTTTAAAGATTTTATTTATTTATTTTTAGAGAGGGGAAGAGAGGGAGGGAGAAAGAGAGGGAGAGAAACATCAGTGTATGGTTGCCTCTCACACGCCCCCTACTGGGGACCTGGCTGGCAACCCAGGCATGTGCCCTGACTGGGAATCAAACTGGCGACCATTTGGTTCTTAGCCTGGTGCTCAGTCCACTGAACTACACCAGCCAAGGCACTACATGGTTTTTTTTGAGATGAGAGATTATGGTAATGTTTTCAGACAAAACTTATGTATGTGTAATTCTATAAAATAAGATGAAGACAAAAAAGATAGTAAAGACCGTGGGCAGTATGCTCTGAAACAGCTGTTTTCAGATTGCTTTTTAAAAACAGCAACAATTTAAAATCCATTATATTTTAGTGCCTTCCTGTTCTCTTTGAGAATAATCACACAGCTCTAATTTCCAACATGGCATTTAAAATATGTATCATTACAATTCTGATGAATCTAAAAATGAGAACAAAGTTAAAGAGCTGTAATCATGGATGTCCCTTTAGAATGTTTGGAAGTCCTGGCCGGTGTGGCTCAGCTGCCTGGGCACCAGCCCTCCGCAGAGTGAAGGGTCGCGCTTCAATTCCCGACCCCAGCACGTGGGTTTCGGATTTGGTCCCTGGTTGGGGTGTGGGAGAGGCAACCCATCGATGCTTCTCTCTCATATTGGTGTTTATCTCCTTCTCTCCCATCCTCCCTTCCTCCTTCTCTAAAAATAAAATAAAACCTTAAACATATTTGGAAAAAACATATCAGCATTTCAGTCAACGATCATTTAAAGCATATAGGCATGTATCTATATATATGCGTATATATGTATATTTATGTTCAGTATAAAAATACATATGTATACTGTCCAAGATTAATTTATACTACATGGAAGAAAAGTAATTAGGGTTTCTGTTCAGGACTGTTTATGCAGGGAACTGAGGTGAGCTCTCCTTTATTGAGAATCTGTTCTTTTTTTCTTAAGGGCCGAAGAATCATCCCATTTCTTTGTCCACATTTTTAAAAAGTGGAGTAATAACAATCATCGGAAACTCTACCTGCAGATAAACATTAAATCAATGTCTTTTTAAAGCTGACACCGGTCCAAAGTGAGTGACCCTTCGGAGAGGGCTGAAGGAATCCAGCCACAGAGCCCAGTCCCGTGTGTGGGTTGAGAGGCCTCACCCCTGACTTGCACTTCCTGTGCTTTTGAACTGACCCCTCAGGTGCTTAGCAGAGTCTGTGCCCCATCAGGGAGGCCACGTGCTTTTTTCTTAGTGGCTCCAACCTGTGGCCGAGACCCGCGGCCAAACAAGCATCTAAACATCGATATGGTCCTTACATGTATGTCCAGGACACTCTGGAGTGTCCTCGGAGTGAACTCGCTTTTCAATCAGAAGTTTCATGACTTCTTAAGTGTGGCTGTGGCTCAAGATTTTCTCACACTTTTTTATGTTCATTTTTTAATTTTCATCTCTCGAATGTATTTATGTTAAATATTTAGAACCTATCCTTCTCTCCCCCCGTCACTCCTTGGGTCAGAGGTGTCCCTCCCAGGCTGTGGTCAACCCTCTGCCACCACAGTCAGGGTGTCCCATTTTAGCGACCAGGACTTCCCCTTTACCCCAGTGTCCTCTCCCCACACCCAGACCTTTGGTCACAGGAGAAAGGGCACGTTTGTGAAGCACCTGGAGACTCATCATGCCCCATGCTGGCCCCAGCAGCCTCTCCGTGAGCAGTGCATACATACAGCCGGGGGTCCTCACCATCGTGATCCCGACTGCACTGCAGAAGAACCAGGGAGCCAAACCAGAATGTAAAGTTCTGAGCCCCCCGTGTGGCCGGGCAGGCCTGCGGTCGCCGTGAAGGGAGAGACGGAGCATCACACCCAGAAATGGCCCTGGCAGGATCCTGAATGTTCCCAATCTGGGTGTCGCCCTCGCTTCCGTGCAGCCTGGCCGTTGCCCCGGAAGCGTCTGGCAGGAAGATGCCCCCTTTCTGGGCGCAGCCACGTTACGGGACGAAACAGCGTTTTGAAGGTATGAGGGACGGTAGGAGGTGAAGGACGCAGTCAGAAATCTTCTTGAGTGGGTTTTTGCAGAGGCTGCTCCAGCCTGAAGCCTGGGTGGGTGGTGGTGAGCGGGGCAAGTCCACAGAACAACTTCCCATCGTTGGGCAACCTTTGCAATAAAACACACGTCATTTGCAGACTGCAAGTGACCAAGCAAGGCACAAAAGTTCCAAGGGTCTCAATGAAGTGTGTGCAGTTGGCGGATGAGACCGGAACAGTGACACCAACCCCAAGGGGTGAGACACCACGGATCTGCAAGCAGCCAGGGTTCCGAAGACGCCCCCCTCAACCCCACTTTCTGCCGGTGGTGCTTGCGAATGTACCCCCTCTCTCCCTCGGGGTACCGGCGTCTCTCTCCATATCAGCATCCCTGGGAAGAAAGGCAATGTCTGCTTACTTATCTTTCTCCATGTTGTTATACCGCATTAGACATAATTTGCTGTTTGAACCAAAGAATACATTTCTAACACTGGAATTTTCAAGCGGGCCCAAAAAGTCCACATATTCGGGGTGCTGCCCATTAGAACAAGCCCGTAACCATCCCCGCAGGCGGCCAGTCCCCGATGGCGGACGTCGCGGTCTTTGCCGCTCGGTCAGAGGAGTGTGCGATCGTGGTCCCGAGTTTGCCTAATAACAACAGAGGCAGGAGCGTCGGTAGGATTCCTCGCATTTTACAAGGCGGCTTTCTCATTAGGACTCGTCTCTCTCCTCCGACACCCGCGAGGAAGGTACTGGGCCTTTTGGTAACCGGGAGCGTGCGACTTCCCCAGTGCTCGGCAGCCACAGAACCGACAGCAGCCAGCCGGGGGCTTTGATCCTGAAAACCGGGTGCGCGTCCAGGGCTCTCATTAAAGCTTTCCGCCTCCGGGAGGAAAGCATGACTAAGGCCTTTTGTTTTGCGTGCGTGGAGATCTCCCTCCCTGACTTGTCCACGTCCGCAAGAAGCTCGAGGATTTTTGCTACTTAATTACAAGGTTGGGTCAACTAGTAGAATGCCGGGGATTCTCCAGTTCTCATTAGATACTTTTGATGTTGGGCATTAATTGTCCGGACCAGAGGATGCAGAAGGCTGATTTGGCCCCGCTGTCATCCCCTGTCCCCTCCCCCGCAATTACCTGGATGATGTATTGGTGGAGTGAGCTGGCTCCTAAAGAATTCTTTCATCCGAGCGTGAAGATGAAAACAAACCAGTAAGTTCCCCCTTGTTGTTCACTCGATTTTTGTTTTATCTTCCGAAGGTTTGATGTTCGATAATGAATAAATTAGGATAAAATATGAATGCACCCTCTGTAAGGACCCAGCGGGAAACAGTGCGAGGGAGCCAGCCCTCAATCAGCAAATGAAAGGGGTTCGTCTTGGCCTCCGGACCAAGCCTGTGAAGTCTGCTGCTTGAGAAGAAAACTGCAGATGAAAAAGGCAGTGTGTGCGCTCAGTGTGTGCGCGTCCAAAACAGATAATCAGCAGGCTGAGCCAGCTTCAGTTCCGTGGAAACCCCACACACTTTATGTAAAATTACTTATTTTCTTCTGTATTTAATTCTTTAACAATATTTATTAACGAATGTATTATTCCTCCATTCTTAGTTAAATTGGTAGAAGTGCCCATGATGTTTTACCTCTTGGAGACTGGGCAGCTTTTGAACCTCACACACATCCATAAAATGTGGGCGCTGCCGGCTTCCACCGCTGCCCCTGGGCCCAGAGACGGCCGGGGTCGCTTGTGGGAAAGACAGTTGGGTGGAGACTGGCTCGACGTGGAGTCCCACGAGGTGCCCTAGGCTGGGGGTTCGTTAACACTTGGTTTCCCTTAGTGTTCGTTTCAGATGGGCTTCTCTCTTCCTGGGCCCCTACACAGGCCACACTTCTTTTCGAGGTTGTGGACAGCTGACATTCCGAGGGCGGGGCCCTCAGTGGCTCAGCCTGGTGTTGGGGCTGAGAGCTGGCCCATCCACGCTGGTATGGGGTGCAGGGCAGGTGCCATGCTCCTGGCATGTGCCCCACCAAGGAGCTGTCGGAGGAAGGGAGCAGCCCGAGTGGCCTGCCACTGGCCTGCAGATGGAGGGCGCCTGCCTGCCAGGGACGGGAACTCTGGCCAAGGCCTCAGCTCCGAGCCATGCCGGAGAGAGGAAGTCCACCCAAGGATGCATTGGCAAGTGGGCAAAGCGTTTTTCTGGCCTCTCCTCGTGGGCACTCTGCCCCCGTCGACCGTGTCCTCCTCTCAGCCTCACTCGAGACTCGAGAACGGCCGGGCGATGGGCCGGGCCAGGTGGGGAGGTGCTGCCAGTTTGGGATGCCCGTCACCTGCAACTTCTTCCATTTCAACACTGAAGTCCCCTTCTCAACGCATAGCCCAAGCCAGCTTCTGAGTGAAGAACATCCAAAAGTCCAGCTGGCACGCTGGTTGGAGGGTGGCAAAGGCCCTTCCCTAGTGACCTGTCGTGGGCGGCTTCTTGCGCCACACTTACACACAGCGTGCCATGGAGACACTGGTTCGTTTTTTCTTTAAAGCGCCTCACACTTCTGTTCCCACTCAGGAGGTCTTGCTCAGGTCATTGAGCACACACTAGTGTTCTTATTCTCATTATTTTGTGTGATGTGATTGACCTGGCCTGTGTAGGGCTGACTGATTTTTAGGGAGAGTCAACACAGACCATGTGGAAAAATGAAGTGAGTCCGTTCCTTATTATGTGGACAGCGCAGTTGTAGCAGTTTTCCTTCCAGTCTGCGATTGGACGTGTGTTCCGTTCTGCTATCAAGAAACAGGAAGATATAGCCCTGGCTGGTGTGGCTCAATAGATTGAGCACCAGCCTGTGAAACCAAGGGTCACGGGTTCGATTTCCAGTCAGGGCACATGCCTGGGTTGTGGGCCAGGTCCCCAGTAGAGGGTGTGTGAGAGACAACCACACATTGGTGTTTCTCTCCCTTTTTCTCCCTCCCTTCCCCTCTAAAGTAAATAAAGAAATAAATAAAATTTTAAAAAGAAAAACTTGAAGATATAGATCAGGGAGGTAACTTCTGGCACACTGTGATTGAACGGTTTTAAGGAAAGAAATTAAGGTTTTTTTCTGTTCCTTCAAGAGAAATTTTAGACTTAAAGTGTTTTAATAATTAAGATTTTTTGAAAGGACAGGAAGAATAACAAGGTCTATAATTATGTATTGTGTGTCCAGCAAGATCAAAATACATTAAGTTAAAAGTAATTTCCTTTTGTGTGTTACCTAACTCTAATCGACATTCAATATGTTTAGTTAAAATTTTTTCTTTTGACCTTTTCTTTCTTTTTTCTTCATGACTATTAAAGCTGAGATTTTTATCTTTTAATTAGTAGCACAAACTTATGTTAGTGTTGCCCCGGGCAAGCAGGTGTAGTTAAGCACTCCATTGCTAGGGTATAATTAACTGACTTTGAACAGGTGAGAGGGAGGAAGGGGGTTGAAAGAGAGAGAGTGAGACAGAGGAAGAAAGTTGTTAGAAGAAAAGTATCCATTGTAGGGAAACATATTATATTAATAAATAACAAGTTGCAGTTCTTTGTAATCTCACTAGGTGGCACGTGACTGGCTTAATAGAAATAAAACTGGAAAGGAACCAGAAAGTTACATTAAAAAACAGTTGCCCTGGCTGGTGTAGCTCAGTGGATTGAGCACGGGCCTGTGAAGCAAAGGGTCCCCGGTTTGATTCACAGCCAGGGCACATGCCTGGGTTGCGGACCAGGTCCCAGGTGGGGGACACATGAGAGGCAACCACACATTGATGTTTCTCTCCCACTTTCTCCTTCCCTTCCCTTCTCTCTAAAAATAAATAAAATATTTAAAAAAACAGTTGTATCTGGAAGTTATTCGTATCTATTTGTTTTCTTACCTATTTGCACAGTTCACAATTCAGAGATCTCAAGTTTGTATTGGGGAGCAAATGATATTAATATGGACAAAAGTGGTCTTAGTGGTGGGGGTACAGGTACGACATTTATACATTTATTTTTGTGTGGTTAATCAAAGTAGAAAGTGTTTTTCTGCTGTTTATGTTGGCATTTAAATGTATAATCTTATTAATGCTGGTCAAAAATTTCTACAGCTGTAATATGTTCTCAAGTGGTTTATAGAATCGTTAAAAACACACAAATATAAAGTGATAGAAAGGAAATATAAGCATTTTGTTGAAATGACTCTAATTATTTCTAAACTTTAGGTAAATATTGTTTTGTAAAGAATGACTGCCATCTGAACTCCACAGAAGGTTCTTCAATATAATGAACAAGACCCCCTTCCCCCACCATGTACTGAATTCAAGTCTCTAAAGTTCTACAAATATATACAAATATATTACCCACATGTTTTTGTGGCCCACAGTGTATTTCCCCCATATTTGTTTAAAAATTGATGAATTACCAAACATCACACCCCCTAAATATAGTAAAAGAACATAATACCTAATGGAAAATATACCTAAATACAGTAAAAAGAATAAATACAGACAAAAATGGCTTTCATGAACTGTTCATGGTATGTTACATGTGTTGATGTATGAAATGTCCAAATGTGTTGAGAATATTTTTGAGTTTGTTTGACCCAAACTGACAATTGTTGGGAAGCAAAATCTCAACAGACTGAGAGAATGTTCCGGGAAATGGCAGTGTTACCACTGATTTCATACTCGAGCATCTGAGAGGAAGACGTAAGGGGCTGGTTACACGGAACCCACTGGTGGTCGTTAGGGAGGCGGGGGAGAGCCAAGCGGCCCGTCTGCGAGGCTGGGTGAAAACCCGAGGCGCAGGGACACGCAGTGCACCTCTTTACGGTGGTGGGCGTAGGGGCGTTAACACGTAACACTTGCTGCACGCGGAGATGGGGTTCGAGGGGCCAAGTGACCGATGAGGTCTCTTGCGCTGGCAGGAAATTGCGCCCTGAGGGGCCTGGGAAGAGGGGGATAACTCAGGCGTTCCGCAAGTATGTTAGCATAGATGTGAAAAGACAATAGAGAGATTCACTGAGGTAGAGATTGACCTTCGTCAGGGAAGATACCACCCTAGGACATGACTGCCCACCACGACTCGCTTTTACTTAGGAAGTTTTCATTGCAGACCATCCTTCTGAGGTGACTTGAGGTCTCTGAGTTGTAAGCCCCCCGGGAGGCCTCTCCTGAGCGTGTCAGGCTTGGTGTGTGGCCCCTTTCCATCACACGTGTGTGGTAGTAGAACAGAGGATGATGGAAAATTGTAGCAACGCTAATTTGAGTGTTGTTGATACTTGTCTACCCTGAGAAGACAGTGCAGCTGGTGCGTAAATGTGTGCAGCATTCATTTTCACTTTGCAGGATCTGAAAATAATGACAGAAATAGCTTGAGACCAGGTTGCAGACTGTCCGTGTAAATTATCTCCTGGAGCAGGCCTTTTATACAGCCAACAGGCTGAGCATGCATTGGAGATGACTCCTTACATAGAAGGTTGAGTCGCTTCCTTTCATAGTAAAAAATATGGACAAGTAGTTACAAAAAGAAAAAAAAGCAACTTTCCATCCTTAGAAAAACAAACAACTTTAATTTATTGAGTATTTCATGGCAAGTACATTAAATACATTATTTAAATCATAACAATAACTCATTAAAAGAAGCATCATTATAACATTACATATGAGGAAAATGAAGCACACAGAAGTAAAAGCTTGCCTAAAGTTCTCATCTTGGGATGGAAAAACTTGGATCAAAGTTAATGGACATTCACATCAGGTTGTCTTTGATGAACACTTCTAATTAATGGATTTTCTGGATGGTCAATTAGAAATGCCACCAATTTCCATAAAAGTGCATTGTTCACTATTATTTGTCCATCACAGTGTTGCAAAGAAGGAAGAAATTTTACTTGTTCTTTTATGTGGTAATGCTTTGCCTTGGCATTGAGATGTGCTTTATAACACAAATTTTAAATGGATCAAAGATCAGATATTGGAATGGGGAGATCACAGATGATGTCTGAGCGTTGAAAAGAGAATTTATAGTGTTTTCGGAGGCACGTGTGATTCCAGTGGAGCAGACTAGATCATTTGGACCGCAGCTGTCAGAGAACAGCTGGAGAACCTAGGGTTGATCACGTGTTCTGAGTATACACTGCGAGAGGAAAACAGAGTTAAAATTCATCAGACCCCCATTTGGGAAAGGACGGAGCCCCGCTGAGGTCAGCCTGGGATTTGGGGCTGCTTTATTCTCTTAGCATCTGCCACACAGGTCATGAGAGCCAAGACACAGAAAGGGAAGAGGGAATCCGAGTCCAGGAACCTCCGAATGTAACAGGGGGGACCTGGCCAGACCGCTGGGCACAGGGGAGGGGGCCAGAGGGGGCGCACGAGAGCCAGATCCCTGTGAACCGAGGGGTTAGGGAGTGCCAATGGCAGCAGGCCTGAAATCGCAACCAAAACGGCAGGACAGACTCCCATGCCCCTGAGAAAGGATAAGCAACCAACATGGCTCGTGACGCAGCTTGCACCGAGCGTTCGTGGGCTGAAATCACAGCACACGTGGATCGTGGAGGTGAGCAAGGCAACGCGCCGCACCCAGGCAGAGGAACTGCGCCTGCGCAGAGCTACAGTCCCTCCTACTGGCTTCCAGATCATGGAAGCAGGAGAACGGGCAGGGACACTGTACAGGCTGACTTCCAGGAGAGACACCAGCCTGAAATGGCTGTCGAGCCGGACGCACCCCCAGTGTACATGATTTGGGGACAGAAGATTTAAATGGAGGGCATGGAGTCTTGGCCCTTTTTGCCTTCCCCTTAGTGGGGTGGAGCCTTCGTGGGGCCTGGCAGATGCCGTGCCCTTGCTCTTGGGGTAGGGAGCAGGCTCGTGCAGGATGCTCGCCTCACTGTGGGCAGCCGTCGTTGGGATGCTCCAGCTTTGTGCTGTGCAGCATGGGTCTTGGACCCCTCCCATCCTCTTGCGCTGAGAGCAGTGCAGAGGCGTGCAGGCCAGGAACGTTTGCCAGCTGGGAGGCTGGAGCAGCCTTGGACACCGGGCCCCATGGGCAGAGCCCCTTCCTGACTGGCTGCAGCGACCTGGCAGTGCGTCCAGGCCCCCGAAGACGGAGAAAACTGTGGAGACGCTGACTCCACAAGTGCACACAAACAGGTGGGATTGGAGGACCACTCTCACTTTAGCTTGGGGCTGCACAGCACCCCACTCTGCTCTGAGAGTGACGTCTTTGTAGAAAGGCACTTCCAGACCCTGGAGCAGAGGTTCCGCTCATCTCAGTCCCTCAGATTGAACTGCGGCGATCCCAGACATCTCGTGTCCCCACACAGCTGCCAGAAGCCCAATGAAAAGACTCTGGAACAAGATGACATGTGTGGGACGGGACAGCGTGTTTGGTCTCAAATTAGTTTTCCAAACAGCTTTCTAAACAGATATCTAAATTAGTGGAACAAACGTAGAGGAGACAAGATAGGAGGAGGGCAAACCAGCAGCAGCAACAAAACATAGTGTGCCCTGGTCTGAATGTTTGTGTCCCCGCTCAGTTCGTATGTTGGGATCTCAATCCCCCCCAAGTCTTAGTAGGTGAGACCTTCAGGATGTGATTGGATCATGAGAGGCGGGCCCTCGTGAATGAGATTAATGCTTTTATGAAAGAGATTCCAAAGCGCTTCCTAGCCTCTTCCATCACGTGCAAATACAACAAGAGGTTGTATTTGTGATCTGGAAGAGGGCCCTCGCCCACCACGCTGGCACTCTGACCTTGGACTTCCAGCCCTTTCAGAGTTGTGAGAAATAAATGCCTGTTGTTTAGAAGCCACACAGTCTGTGGCATTCATCACAGCAGCCTGAACAGATGGAGACACGCAGAAACAAATCTTGGGGTTTTCAGAAACCAATATATCAGAAACCAAATATCAGAAACCAATTTTAAAATAATTATACTATGTGTACAGTGATCCTAGCCAGAATTGAAGTTTTCAGAAGAAAATTGCAAACTATAAGAATCAATAAATAGAAATTCTAGAAGGAAAGGATGGTGCGGTGAGGAACTCAGTGAGCGGTTAGGAACAGACACGCAGCTGGGAAAGGATTCGTTTGGTGGAAGAGTTGAGAGATGAAGTCCTGCCTGAAGCACAAAGAGACGAAGACAAGGAGAAAATAAAGCACTGGAGACATAGGAGGGCAGTATAAGGATGCTTGACACAGCTGCAGTGGGGGCCCCAAAGGAGAGTGGAGGGAAAATGGAGCAGAAACAATCTGGAGAGGTAAAGACCATGACCTTTGTAAAACTGATGAACGTTGGTAAAACCACTTTCCAAAGAGGGTGAGTGGCAAGCAAAGTAAATACAAAGCAGACCCACACCTCGTCGCATCCGTAACTGCTGAAACCAAAGACGAAGACAAAGTGTGAGAGCAACCAGAAGGTGGAGAAGACTTCAAGGGTTACAGAAAGTGTGTGACCCTTCAATTAAAACCCAGCTTCTCTATGGCAACGGGGGAGAACAGGAGCAGCTGAGGGACGTTTGCAAAGGGCTGGTGGAAAACAACTGCCAACCGGAACTCCACACACAGCAAAAACGCCCCTAGAAAATTAAAGGGAAAAAGTGATATTCTCAGGCAAACAAATGCTAAACGAATTGTTGCCTGTAGAGCTTACTGCTGGGGAGAAGAGCACCTCTTCCAAAGGAGTATCCGGGGTCTCAGATGGGAGATCAGAGGGAAAAAAGCAAAAATGGTAGCAGTGAGAGTGAATCTAAATAAAGTTGGATAGTACCAAGATGATGACGTACTGAAGGTTTATATTTTATATATTTACTTACATATAATATAGTCATCATACAATGCATATTTACTCACACATTTGTATACAATGGCTAGAAGAGAGTCCATAAGTTGGGAGGTGGGTGTGCTAAGCGTTCTAAGGGATGGGGGGGGGAGAGAGAGAGAGAGAGAGAGAGAGGGGGGCTCCGTCATAGACACTGTTTAAGCTGATGAATGACCCCCCTCCCCCCTCTCCCCACTACTGTGCTAAAGAAGGTTGTCCGGAGCCATTTGCTGGTGGGAAGCCCACCTCTGCCACGGCCCGGAGCGAGTATCAGAGGCCTGAGAAAAGGGGACTTACTAAACCACGTATTTTTGTTTGAAAGTCTGTGGTGAGTTATTTTTTTAAAAGTACAAAAGCTGATGGCAAACACAAAAACACTCAGCCTCCCCAGGCTGTACACCCCCTCTCTCCTAGTCACCAGAATCACAACGGAAAAACCCCAACCCTTTAGAGCAGTGATGTTCAACCCTTTTCATCCCAAGGCACGCATGAACTAATCACTAAGATCCTGGGGCACACCCCAAAAATAGACTTTCTGCTGACCTGACAAAAATAGGCATCATTTTGATTCATTCACACTGGACAGCTATTGTTGTGCTGGCTGTTGTCATTTTTTAAAACGTGACAATCTTAAAGAAGGTGTCACTGCCCCTGACTAGAGGGTCGGTGGTGCGTGTCTTACACACGCCTGCCTCACAGCAGTTGGAACTCGCAGCTTTGGGGCATCAAGACAAAGCCTCTGTGGAATTTGGCGTAAGTGTGATAACACACCACCCACATGAGCCCACACTGTACCTTATGGTAACGAGGATCTCAGGTCTGTTTACACAGAAGGAAAAAGGTGGCCTCTGTCAGGCCGGAAAACCACGCTAGCCCTCGTGTCCAAGGGTATAAATGGACATATGACCAACCCTTCAAGTACATGCTTGAAGAATGCCTCTCTGCTAAGAAGTATCAACTTCAAAAGAACTTTTATTTTAGAAACACATGCCACAGGTCACTAACAGAAATGCGTTTTATGACAGCTTACTCTGTCTTTCCTCGAAGCAGCCAGCCACATATGGTGTTATGACGGGTGTTTATTTTGGGGCACTAGCCCGAAAATCTTGAATTCGAAGATCATTGCGGCACGATGATTCACCCGCAGGATGGCGTAGTGATGAGGATCAGTTCTTGCTGTTTTCTCCTTTAGTCTGGAGTGTGCTTCATAAGATGTTCACCCTGAAGTTACGTTGGGTTGTGCTTTTTATTTGGAAAATATTATCCTAAATTATTGAAATGTGTGACAGTGTTCTCAGTATGTTCGAAAGAAAGAAATCATACAATCACATAATGGTGTCAGTGAAGCGACAGGTTTGGGATGTGGTAGAACCGGAACTCAGCTTCCAGCCGGTGCCCTGCCTGGGGCCCTGCGCCCGCTCCCCAATCCACAGGGCGTTGCTGTGCAGCTTGGTCTGGGCTCCGAGGTGTCCCTCACACCTGAGTTCGTGCTGACTTGGCTGCCCTACTGAGCGATCCACCTAGACGTACCGGTTCTTCTGATCACCCCCAAGGACGGCCTGTCCACCTCCCCAGTGGCAGGGAGACACGGAGAGCACTGCTGGTTCTAACTCTCCGCCCGCCTGGGAAACACGGCAATCACTATGTGTCCTCAGATTCCACCGTAGGTGTGTGGGACGTGACTCTTATCTGGGAGCCCTTTGCCTTTCTCAGGTAGCTTTCTGTCTTAGTCACAGCTAAAGCCCTGAAAGGGGCTTCACACTGTCCAGTGTGAATGAATCAAACCAGAACAAGGTTCAGCAACTGTGTCCACACTTTCAGACTCAGTGCTGCACGCCCCATTTCAGCTTCGTAGAAGTGAATGGATCCCCACTCGCCTAGTGAGATCCAGAATGAACACATCAAGTAACTAAGTGTGATGAAGCCAATGAGGTTTTTGCAGGAGTGCCTTGGTATGTACGGAACTTTTGCTCCTGGCCCTGTTGGAAAGGGGGGCACACACTTCTCCCTTCCCTGAAACCCAGACATAGGGGATCCAAGGAGATCCTCCAAACAACAACCCTCTGAAACCTGAGGAGTTTCTGCATCTTTTAAAATACTGATCTCGTGCAAGCGACTCCCCACCATCACGGCGTGGCCCCCACGTATCACTATTGAGATAGAAATGGCCCCAAGAGAAGAAAGTCACGGGATAGTTGACCTCGCCAACAGTAATTAGGGAGTGATGTGATAAATACTCTAACAAAAGCGCCACGTTTTTTTAAATTCATTTTTCAACTACAGTTGACATACCATATCATAGTAGTTTCAGGTGTAGCCCAGGGGGATTAAACGTTTACGTACCTCTCAGCGAGATCCCCGCGGTGAGTCTGACACCCAGCCGCGGCGCCCAGAGCTCTCACGGCAGCCTCGACTCTGCCCCTCCGCGCGCTCCCTCGTCCCCTTGACTCCTGCTGACGTGGAGTGGCATGCGGAGACCACATGGCCTCTGGCAACTTGCAGCTCTCAATCCCTTCACCTTTGGGCCCATTGCCCAGCCCCCCTCCCATCTGGTGACCATGAGTTTGTTCTCTGTATCCGTGAGTTCGTTTGTTCATTTATTTTGTCTTTTGGATCCCACGTGTAAGTGAAATCATACAGTATGTGTGTTTGTCTGACTTATTTCACTCAGCACAATACCCTCTAGGCCCAACCATGTCGTTGCAAATGGCAAAGTTTCATTTTTTTAATGGCTGAGTTATATTCCATTGTATGTATGGACCACCTTTTCTCTATCCATTCATCTATCGATGGACACTTAATTTGCTTCCACATCTTGGCTATTATAAATCATGCTGCAATGAGCATAGGGGTGCATATATCTTTTCAAATTAGTGCTTTGCGTTTCTTTGGAGAAATACCCAGATATGAAATTGCTGGGTGTTAAAGTAGTTCTATTTTTAATTTTTTGAGGCGCCTCCGTCCTGCTTTCCATGGGGGCTGCACCAATTTGCAATCCCACCAACAGTGCACAAGGGTCCCCTTTGTCCACATCCTCCCCAGCACTTGTTGTTTGTTGCCTTATTGATGATGGCCATTCCAACAGGTGTGAGGTGATGTCTCCTTGTGGTTTGGGTTTGCATTTCCCTGATGATCCTTGACCTTGGGCATCTTTTCATATGTCTGTTGGCCATCTGTATGTCCTCTTTGGAGAAGTGTCTATTTACGCCCTCTGCCCATTTGTGAAGGTGCCACGTTGTAAGAGAGTTAAAGAAAGAGGAAAAGTCAGCCCTCCCTGGGGGCGTCTCTGAAAACAGATGAGAAGAATGAAGGTTGGGAGGAGTGATAGAAGGTGAACAGGAGTTATCTGGCCAATGAGAAGGTCCGCGCAGAAGCAATAGGCGTGCTGTTCCTGGGAGAAGGCAGACTACCCGCGGTCTGGATAGCGGTGGAGACTGCGCGTTGCTGAAAGGTGGGGAGCGGGACCACAGACGGATGGACAGGAGAGGCAGGCAGGGGAGACTCCGCCAGCTTCTGAGCCAACCCAGGATCCCAGAATATTCCAAACTGAGGCAGTGTGAGAAGAGATGCCTTTCTGTATGATTTCAGATGAAATGATCACTAAATCCGATGATGAGAACGTTTGACAATCGATAATAGAATGAACATTGTAAATTACATACTATGAGTGTCTGACAACCAGTTTGTCCGCAAGTAAATGCAAAGTCTGCTCTGCACCGGACACCACACCTGAGAGAAACACTAAGTTCTGTTGTTTACTTTCTCCGTGACACCACACATTTACACACACACACACACACACACACACACACACAAACTGGTGGGGCTGCTGCACGTACAGGCTTGAGCAACATCTCCTGTTTTTTCACTCACAGGTATTTTCATCTAGGTGTGGGAAAAATATAGGAATATTTGATTTCTTCTTGGACTGATTGTGTTTATTGTCTTACAGTGCTAAAGAAAAAGGTAGGTTTTTAATTCTCCTGATAATTTAATTTGCTAGATGCTAGGTCGCAGCTTTCATCCGTGAGATTTTAAAAATCTGTGATGCACTCAGAGATTTTCTTGCCTTACAGAAGAGGAACATGAAGATGAAATATGTAATCTTTCCCAGTGTTTTTCCTTACCATTACAGAAAAAATAATGAAACTTTTCTGAACTGACTGAGAAGTGCATTCAGTATTTTTAAGAGCTTCAGATCCATGTCACTTCACTTTGTTTAAATAATCTTCGCCTCTAATTTTAAGTGTTAGAGTTGATTTTGTTGGAATGTGTTCCTGACGTGACTCTAAAACAGCCACTTCCACAAACGTTCTTTTCCCGTTGTCCCGTGGGAAGGAGATCCTTCAGCTGTTTCGTTTTCAGTCAGACGCCCACCTGGCTCAGTGCGAGCTCTGGCCTGGGGCTCGGGGCGCGGTGCCCGGGACAGCTTCGAGGACCTGAATGCTGAGGAGGTGATAACTTCAAAGATGTCACTGGCTCATCAGGTCAGGGCAGGCCGGCCGCTGCGAGACAGGGACTCCAGTGGCAGGTCCTGGATGACTCATGTCCTTTGTGACTGTGGAATGGACTTAGGCAGTGACTTCTTCCTATGTCATCTAGCCCCTACTCCCATTACTAATAGGAGAATTCATAGACATGTCTAAGAGATGATGGCATCTTGTCTCAGGAAACACCTTATTGTCCCGGCTGGTGTGGCTCAGGGGGCTGAGCATTGGCCTGCGAACAGGAAGGTCACCTATGTGACTTCTCCTGGTCGGGGCAGAGGCTGGGGTGCGGGCCAGGTCCCTGATTGGGGGTGTGCAAGAGGCAGCTGAACGATGTGTCTCTCCCTCTCTCTCTCTCCCTTCCCCCCCTCTCTAAAGTAACAAATAAAAATTCTTTTAAAAAAGCATCTTCTTCATATAACCTTGTTGACATTTTGAAACTTGGGGAATCCAGGGCTTGTCACCGTCTCTCAGGCATCTTGTTATCAAGGCGCAGAGAATGTTCTTCAGTGACGCGCAGTCTGAGCTGTGGACTCTGCTCAAGGAGTGTGGGGAGGTGCCCGAGTCAGAACAGAATGGAGGTTCCTGTGGGACTACGGTGAGGGTGAGGATGAGTGTGAGGGTGAGGGTGAAGGTGCGGGTGTGGGTGAGAGTGAAGGTGAAGGTTAGGGTGAAGGTTAGGGTGAGGGTGTGGGTGAGGGTGAGGGTGAGGGTGAGGGTGAGGATGAGTGTGAGGGTGAGGGTGAGGATTAGGGTTAGGGTGAGGGTGAGGGTGAAGGTGCAGGTGTGGGTGAGAGTGAGGGTGAAGGTTAGGGTGAGGATGAGTGTGAGGGTGAGGGTGAAGGTGCGGGTGTGGGTGAGAGTGAAGATGAAGGTTAGGGTGAGGGTAAGGGTCAAGACTGTTCCCTCTTACCCTTCTTGCCCCCTACTCTTCCCCCTGATGACTATAATTTGTATTCTTCTCACGGGACACCCAAGTTAGCAGGTAAATTCGTGGTCCATGATGCATAAGTTTTTCTGTCACAACTCTACAACATAAAAACAGTTCATTAGAGTCATACTTTAGTAGTTTGAGATTCATAAAACCCACAGTCAGTGACATAAAATATACCATAGCAATTAAATGCATTCCTTGGGACAAAACACTCTCTGGCGCAAACATTTACTCAAAGCATGCACACCACCGAAAGTAAATCAGAAGATGAGCCAAAAGCAAAAAAAGAGATATATTTCATCGAAACCCAAAAATCTTTAAATATATTCTTGCTGTAACTTAAAGAACTGCTAGCATGTATTTAATATGAACACATAGAACAGGTAGTTTGAGCACGCATTAAATCCACTTATAACGTTGTAGTCACGGCTAAGGCTGCTTTCAAACATTGCTTTATTGACATCATATTTTCTGGCTGGTAGGGAGTCCTCTCATCCACTTTCATCAGAGCAAATTGGGCTGAACGATTTTTCCAAGTGATGCTGATCGTTAATGGAGATTAGCGCTTCTCACTTCCACGTATGTTCCTACCAGCTAAGGCAAAACACACAGGCCAAAGAGTTAGTCCCAGAAAGCTGAGTCTAAAATCGGGCACAAGGAGCATGACTTACCATTTCCCCCGAACAAGACTGGTCACCCACTAAGCATAATGGGCGCAAAAATTAGTTCACACTCAAGTCTTTATAAAGTCCCATTTTGCAGATCTGCTTCCTGCCTCCAGGATTGTAGCTCTCTGAATAGTTACTTAATCGTTGGTCTCTTAAATAATCAGAACTAAATCAAAGGAAGTATTGTCACTAGAATCTCAACCGCAGAGGTTCTCCCAGAGACTCAGATGTCATAGTCCCTTATTTCCTTGGCTTACTTCCCTTGGGGTAAACGTTTGGATTTAATTAGCATATTATTAAATGTCGGCTCTATACCAGGCATTGGTTTCCTCACTTTCACACATGTAATATCATTTAATTTTTAAAGGGAAAAAAAAGGAACAAAAAAACGCCCTTTCAGTGGCATCAATAAGAGGAAAAAGTATTGGGATATTTGAATCCTCTAAAACTCTGGTTTGGGTTACGCAAAATGTAAGGGTGTCTTCATGGACTGTGAGTTCTCGGCAGACTTGGGCCTGATTCTTTGCCCAGGTATTGTCGCCGCGCTCCCCGAAACGAAGTGAATTTGTTTCACATCTGTTCCGTGTCTGCAGTGCTTTGTGTTATCTCCATATAACAGGCATTCGTTTTGCTTCCTCGCAGACCGTAGCATGAAGTCTACTCAGTGTCGCCTCACGTGGGTCCTGCTTGCTCCTGCGATTTCTCCGGGAACGGGGTCGGGGGAAGAGCGATGCCCGCTATGAACAGTCTGTTTCCACTTGGATCTTTATCGCCGTGTTTCTGCTGAATGGCATCCATGTCCACATTCTCATAACTGGAACTTGTAGACGTCCCCCCAGCTAGGTGTGCCTGTAAGCTGCCCTGGCTTCTTACATCAAGGATTTTAGGGAGAACCTAGGGAAGAAGAGTTGAAAAACCTGTCGCACTGGCATTTCCCCGTGGTGGAGCTGTGAGGGCAGGTCCCAACAACACCTTCACCTCTAGCCTCTCCCCCCGAGGGTCCCGAGGGCTTTGCTTTCTTTCCTCCTAGCGCACCTGCTTCCCGCGCTCTCCTCTGTGAAACATTCCAGTAGCAAAGCTAACTCTAACAGCGCACATGTTAGCAAAACAAAAGCCCCTTTGGCCCTCTTCCCCTTCTATTACAGTTCCATTTTCCCTCTCCCCTTGGAAGCCACACCTGATGGAAAACCCACTGATGCATCCTGTCTCTTTTTCCTCACTCCCCGCCGAACTTCAATTCATTCCGATTTGGCTCGGCCTCCAGCCAGCAACAAAACTGTCTCTATCAGTGAACTCCGCTGTCCAAATCACGCTGGATAGTTTTTACTGACGTTATTCAGATTCTTGGTGGCATTTGACACAGTTATTCTACCCATCTTTCTCCAAATGTTCTTCTCTACTTGTTTCCCCGAGCTTCTCCACCTCTGCGGCTGCTCCTTCTAGGCACAGCTTCCTTACCTGCACTGTGACACTGGGAAGATCCTAGACTCTCTCTTACCACATGACATTCCTCCTTTGGTTATTTTATCCATTTTTCTGGATTTAAATAGCATCTATACAGTTGAGGCCACTCTCCCATCCAAAAGAAAAATATTTCTTGCGCAGTAGAAAGAACTGGAAATGATCACGTAGAACCCCTTCACTTCATCTCATTTTGCCAAAAAAAAAAAAAATCAGTAGGGAAAAGCTATTTTATTTTGCCTTACTGTGAAGTATTTGGAAGTCCTCACATAAATACTTTCCGTAATGAACCGCCTCTCCTGCATGTGGCCTGCCTTCTCCAGCACCCGTCAGCGTTCATCGAGCCCTGTGACCCGTCAGGGCACACTGCACGGCTCTGTGTTTGGCAATGCATAACCATTTCAGACTCGGTACCGCATTGCAACAGGGTGCAGCCAGGCGGGGCCCCAGTAGGGGTTTGTAATGGGGTCCGGAGCTCGGTGTCCAGGACATATTAGAAAAACATATATATAGGTTGTCCTCACCCCCACAAGTCTGAGCCGAGGGACAGGTTGCATGGACCAGGGCCACTGAGAGTCAGCTGGATCAGCTGACCTCTAGAACAGTCATTTAACATATCCACAACCTTTAACTGGTTCCATAGATATGTTAAACAGCTGTGGCAGTGCTTGGAGCCAGGGGAATGGGAGTGACTTCAACCCATTATGTAACCGGGAGGCAACTTCCCCTGGTTACCGTGCCTGCCTGAGAACTTGGACATGACTGGCTCCACACCATGGGGCCATACCTGCCCGGACTTACTATGGCAGCCCAGTCAAGCTGGACGAATGTGGGAGTGCTGGCAGCTGTGGCCAATTGTGGGAGGGGTCAGAAACGGTGCGGCAGAGGAAGATTGGTGCGGGGATTTAAACCCAGGGACGGTAGCCATGCAACATCTTTTGGGGACCATGCGGCATTTCTTGGGGACCACACAGCTTGGGCAGAGAAGAACCACGGACTTCTATTTCTTTTCCTGAGGTACTGTACCCTGGACTGGGCAGAGGGGGAAGGAAGGACTGTGTTTGTGGGTATTCTAAAGGAAGTTGGGATCTCAATGGAGATGTTAGATGATTACTCTTAATTTGTATAACTCTTTTTTAAGCTTAATGATAACTTTTTAAAAAGATTTTATTTATTTATCTTTAGAGGGGAAGGGAAGGAGAGAAGGAGAGAAATATTAATGTATGGTTGCCTCTTGTGTGTCCCCTGCCAGGAACTGGCCTGCAACCCAGGCATGTGCCCTGACTGGGAATCGAACTGTGCTTGTTTGGTTCCCAGGCCCACGCTCAATCCACTGAGCTGCACCAGCCAGGAAGTTTGTATAACTCTTTAAATAAATAATCCCTTTCCTTTTTACCAATCTCTGACATTGAGAGACATCTTTCCCTGGGGGTGGGCAAGGCAAACCTAGTACAGGGTGGGGGACCCCCAGAGCACAAGGGCGGGTCCATTCGGTAATAGCAGATTCTTCCCCCTCCCCCGGGGCTGTCCTATAACAATATGGTAATGGCTACAATCCAGAGCTCACCTGTTGGAGGCACAAACACACACACATGAGCTATTTATGTGTCAGGACAGACAATACTCTTTACAAACACACGTGTAACAGCCGGTATGACTTGCAGAGGAAGGAAAGGTGGACGGCAGCTGGCCCGATCTAGGGCATGAGACCCAGAAGACCCTCTCTGTCCGAAAGTGCTGTGTCGGTCATTCAGAGGGACTTCGGGACAGTCCTACCACGGAGTGTCAACAGCCTTCAACATAATCAACTATTTTCCCCAACAAATGCAATTCAGAGAAATTTTTCTAGAGAAATAGTCAAAATTAGGTATATAATTTAACTTATAAGAATGTGTTTTAGATTGTTTTTTTTATTATAAAGTACAAGTTGCATATATCCATTATTAAGTGTATTATTTTTGAAAAAATAAATTTTGCTTGGACATTTAAAAAAAGATTTTTATTTATTTATTTATTTAGAGAGAGGGGAAGGGAGGGAGAGAGGGCAAGAAACATCAATGTGCGGTTGCCTCTCACACACCCCCCACTGGGGACCTGGCCTGAAACCCAGGCATGTGCCCTGACTGGGAATCACACTGGTGACCCTTTGGTTTGCAGCCTGAGCTCAATCCACTGAGCTACACCAGCCAGGGCTGAGTATATTAATTTTGACAGAAAAACTAAACAGCATATTGAAGAAAAGTATATATACCAATCAGGTAAAAATAAGACTATAAGAACAAAAGATTGAACTATAAATGGCATAGAATAAGATATTAATAGCAGTAATCACTGCATAGTTAATTTTAGGGTAATATTTGATTGTGTAGTTCTCTGTATTAAATCTCTAAATAATAATAATAATAATTATATACTGTGTTAGTGATGAGAGAATTTACATACATAGACGTACCTATCTACTCTCTCCAAAGAGTAGAGTAGAGAAAAATCCCTCTTCCTTTACCAGAGAAAACCACAGCTGTGGTTCTTGCCACCGGACGCCGCTGCTTGCGGCCGCTGCGCTCACACTAGCCCTGGATGCTTGCACGTGAACCGACACTGTGGCTCCTCGGTGCAGCGTCTGTCCGAAATACTTGGGATTATTTAGCTCATTAATTCCCAGAAAGTACAAATTAAGCCTGATATCTTTGCTCTCTACCGCCTGTATAGGCAAATGTGCGGTGCGTAGTCATTTTTATTTTTAATTTAATTTTGTTTTGTTTTCTTATTGAATATGTTTATTGTGAAATGTCATAGAGATAAAATTGAGTAAAACTACTCACATCCCTTTAAAGGACAATGATGAAGTTAAAATTCATGCATTCATTTCTCACGTTAAGAAGTAGTTCCTTTGAACCCCAATGGGTGGCGCTCCTGGGAACCTTTCGGGATAGGAACTGCCAGTCACACCCTCAGTGACAGTGCCACCGTGGGACTGGGTCTGCCGCACTCCCACAGGTGTAGCATAAAGACTTTCAGTTGCTCCAAGCCCTTGTTCACCCAGCGTTGACTTAATTTTAATGATTATTAAATTGCTGAAAAAGAAATTGAACTTTATTATGGATTTAAAGTTCTTTCTGCTGATATGCATGAGGTTAGGTTTCTTTACGTAGGTTTATGACTTATTTGCATTTTTTCTTTCATGAAACGCCTCTCGATGTTTCAGCCTCATCTAGTTGATCGTTGATTTCATTCATCTATAAATGTCATTCATGTATTCTGGATAAAAATCCTGTGTTATAGGCATTATTCTGACAATGCGTGGCTTCTATGTTTACTTTGTGATCCAGCAAACCCAGTTTTGGGGCTATATCCAAAAGAACCGAAATCAGCATCTCGAAGGGACAGCGGCATGCCTGTGTTTATTGCAGCACCACTCACAAAGCTAAGACGTGGAAGCAACCTAATGTCCATCAGCAGATGAATGGATAAAGAAAATGCGCTATATCCATGCTACGGAATACTATCCAGCCTTTAAGGAGAAGGAAGTTCTGTAATATGCAGGATGAACCCTGAGGACATTATGCTATGTGAAATAAGCCAGTCACAGGAAAACAGATACTGCATGATTCCACTCACATGAGGGGACCTAGAATGGATTAGTAGAATCAAAGAGTGAAATGGCAGTAACCAAGGGCTCGGGCAGGTAGCGAGGGGGATTATCGACCCAAGGGGACGCGTGTTAGTGAAGCAGGATAAGGAGGCCCCGGTGATCTGTCGCACACCATGCATCTACGGCCAACGGTAAGGTATCGTCCATTTAAAATTTGGGAGAGGAAGATCTCACGTTAAGTATTCCAGTCACAGTGAAAGAAAGTGGGGATGTTTAGCATTTGTCATATTTCGTTTACATTTGATTTTCCAGTGGAAGATCCACTGGCCCAGGGCCGACGACGACGATGGTGAGAACCACGGCAGCAAACATCTGAGCTGGGGCTGGACGTCACACTCAGTGCTGGGCTTCTCGAGTGCGTTTTTCCACTGATGACGGCTTACACTGCTGCTGCCGCTGTCACTCCAAGGGGACGCCGAGAGTGAGAGGTAGGAAGTGCTCCCCGGGACAGGGAGGTATGACTCGGCAGAGCTGGGTCTGAACCCCAGGTCTGCGTGATCCCCGCGGGGGTGGGGCTGAGGTCGCATCAGACCTGCAAAGCCCTCTTCCTTTCCAGGGCAAGCTCTTCCCTTTCTCTTGCTTGTCTCCAAACCCACTGGTTTGTTTCCCTCAATGGCATGGAAAACATGAGGTTGATAGTCGTCCAAAAAGGGCGAAAGCCACCGCGTCAGTGAGAGGAGAATTGACGTCTTTTTAACAAATGACATTCTAGCTAAACTTAGACAGCTAATTTGCACGTTTACATTTACAGTCGTTTGATTTTATAAGCAGGTGAAGTGTGACCACAGGGAAAAATAATTATTCCTTATCCCCTTCACTTAAAGGAGTGGACAGTTTGCCTTTTACTGTTCTTGTATAAAAACGTGAGATGTCCTGGAGTGGAGTAACCAGGGTGGGGCTTGCCAGGACTTAGTTGGGGATTAGCTTCGAATCTTCTAAGGCTCAGGTTTTGATCCTCTGAGGCCTATAAAACGGTTTAGCTGCACAAGTTGTAAAGAGATGCAGTTGTTCTGAGGAATTGTACCGCTGCTTGTTGGTCACAAAAACCAAGAAATGACAGAATTCTGGAGCGGGCGTATTGGATCGAGGGCAGAATCGAGCTGTTTCCTCGCCTGAACAGTGGGACACTGTGCAAGTGCTTTCCAAGGCAATTACATTACCAGCTCAAGAGTTCACATCCAGCCAGAGTAGGTGGGAGAGGACCAGTGTAGTTCTCTTCTCTCTGTGAATTCACACGCGAATATTGGCCAGTTTGTATAAGGGGCAAATAGTGCTTTTCTGTGTAAGCATCTTAGTCCTGGAAGACGATTCTACAGCGACTAGCACCACATTTCACAGCCAGCCCGACTCTATCAAACCACGATCGTTAGAGATCTCTCCAACTCGGCTACTGCGCTTTAACCATTACACACTGTGGGTCAGGAAGTGTGTCACGGATTTCAATCTGTGTGCATTCATACCGTATGTAGTACTTACATATAGAAATCATTTGTTTGTTTTGTTGTTATAGACTTAGTTGGTCCTAAGAAACAATTCTAAAATGAAAAAATTGGCCTATGTATATATGTTTGAAAGCAAAAAAAAAAAGGAAAACCATGTTTCAAGTTATAGAAATGAAGAATCAGAGCTTAAGTGAGAAGAGCATGAAAAATAACGCGGGTCTGGCCGTCCGTGTGCGTGGTCAGCAAGAAGACTCGGCCACTCAGGCCGGACGATGCGACACGCCAGAGATGTGTAACGCGGCCGACCCATTTCCTGAAAACTGGTCTTGCAAAGCGTTGCCCTGTTTACAGTATTTCTCCGCATGCTAAGGTATTGCGCTGGCACAGTCAGTGTGAACAAAGGGCCCGTTGTGCATGCACACAGTTCCCCCTCCCCTTTCATGTCATCTGATACCTCTCGGCCACCAGTGATCTGAAGCTGTCTGGTTGCTGAGGCACAGAAATGGAAGGAGGCGGTTAGGACGTTGGCACTCCGACTCTTAGGTGGGGACATCAGTAGGCTCTGCTGGTTTTTTTGTATATAGATGAGGCTGTATATAGATGGGGATCTGCGGTGGGCTCATTTTTCCTTGGCGCCGTTCCCGTGTCCTAAGCCAGATCTTGTTGCTGGGGACAGGCATGTGCTTCCTTGACTCCTGAGACCTGCCCTTGGGTGGGAGCGCATTTGGGGATCATAGATACAGAGTCTTTGTCTTTGTCCTCCGGCCATGGGGGCTGTGGAAGAGCATGTTCATCCTGGAACTGCCTGGACTAAAATAAGAGGCCAGCACTTAAAGGTGCTCGTGTGGCCCAAACTGGGAAGTCCCGGACTGATGATGGTCTGCAGGGACAGTCACGAATGGCTTCTCCGTTCAGGCACGCCCGCCTTCTACCAGGTGGTCAGCCGTCTGTCTTGCCCTTTGAACTCCAGCCAGCCTTGTGATTTGCTTTGATCAATAGAGTGTGGCAGAAGGGACGTTCCTGACTTTTGAGCTCAGACCCGTACAGACCTTGTAGGCTCCTCCTGGGCTGTGTGGGAAACCGGTTGCTCCTTAGGGACATCTGGCCCTGCAGGATGGGAGACCCCCAAGGCAGAGGAGGAAGCCCCCGCAGCCCACAGCCGTTTCAGCCTCTCAAGGGAGGCAGTAGACGCCAGAGTGAGGAGATCTTGGACTTTCCAGAAGACTCTGTGTACAGCAAAAAAAATCCTGCTTGGTTGAAGCCAGCCAAGCCTCAGAATTGAGAGAAATAATGAATTCTGGTCATTGGAAGTCGCCAATTTTGGGGATACTTTGTTATGAATCAAGTGACAGCCAAAATAATTCTCCTACCGTTGGCACAGCAGCCCAGACTCTCAGTGCATCCGATGTGCGTGTGTGTGTGTGTGTGTGTGTGTGACTACTGCATTCAATACCTCTTATTTTGCCCGTTCCAAACTTTAAATTCTTAAAAAAAATTTATGTCTTTCATTGATTCCAAAAAAAGGGGAAGGGAGGGAGAAAGAGAAAGGAAGATGGGTGTGAGAGAGAAACATCAATCCGTTGCTTCTGGTACAGGCCTGACTGGGGACCGAGCCAGCAACCCAGGCACGTGCCCTGACTGGAATTGAACCCGTGACCTTTCTGTCTATAGGACGACACCCAACCAACTGAGCCACACCAGCCAGGGCTCCAAACTAATTTCTGAGGCACCTTTGTCTCCTGACTCTCTTCTAACCTTAACTCTTTTTCATTTCTAGTATCAAGCCTCTTTCTTCTCTCCCCATTATATATGGGTGGTTCCAAGGACTGAATCTCGTCTCCCTTCTCTTCCTGCGGTTTATCGTCTCTTTCATGCCTCCTGCCGTAACTCACATGTCAACCATCTAGTTCCTAAATCTCGAACATTTCTGACCTAAACCAGACCCCTTTCAGTCACTTAGACCCCCGTCTTCAATTTTGCGCTGGAAAACTTTCACTCTGGCTGGGTGGCTTAGTTGGTTGGAGCGTCATCCCCTCCAGGTCCCGGGGCTGTCCAGTCTTTTAGCATCTCCAGGCCATACTGGAAGAAGAGTTGCCTTGGGTCACACATTAAATACATTGTGACACGTAATCACAAAAATATCTCAAAATGTTTTAAGGAAACTTATGATTTTGTGTTGGGCCACATTCACAGCTACCCTGGACTCCCTGTGGCCCGAGGGCCGTAGGCTGGACACCCCTGCTACAACAAAAGGTTGAAGGTTCAGTCCCCAGTCTGATCGATGTTTCTCACATCAATGTTTCCCTTTGTCTCTCTCCCTTCCCTTCTCTCTAAAATCACTAAACATATCTTTGGGTGAGGATGAAAAAAATGTAAGTATTTCTAAACTAAGCTCCTAAATCCACACCACAAAATTATGTATATGTAATTTTTATTTTTTAAAAGATTTTATTAATTTACTTTTTAGAGAGAGGGGAAGGGAGGGAGAAAGAACAGGAGAGAGCCATCAATGTATGGTTGCCTGTCATGCACCCCCTACTGGAGACCTGGCCCAAAACTCAGGCGTGTGCCCTGACTGGGAATCGAACCGGTGACCCTTGGGTTCACAGGCCGGTGCTCAATCCACCGAGCCACACCAGCCAGGGCGTGTGTATGATTTTAAGAAATTATTCCCAATCTACTCATTCACGTCGCTCTCTGGCTGGTCTGAGCTGTGACCTGCAGGGCTCTGTGGTTCACCCCTCTTCATGGCTAATCAGTCTCTGTGCTTTTACAGCTCTCACCGGTATGTGTCCCTCAGGCCTGGCTCTTCCCTTTTTCTGATTTAATCTAAGACTCTCCATATCTATCACTCAAGCGAAATCTACTATCTCCTACATTGTTTCCTTGTCTTTATTCCTTACTTTAATTAAACAGATTTTTCTAAAATGCAGATAAGATCATGGAACTTCCTACCTTAAGTCATTAAGTGGCTCCCCGAACTACAGCAGAGCTTTCTACTTGGTGCCCTGGGCATGAGGGCCTGTGTGCACAGCAGGGAGTCTGTCTCGCTGCCCGCTGTCCCTGAGAGAAAAGAAGTATGTGTGTGTGTAACGAACACACACCCCCTACCTATATGCTTGTGTGCCTGCGCATGAATATACATAAGCTTAGTATATCTTACTGGTATAAAGAATGCACAGCATACAATTTACAAATTATAGAAAAGTGCAATACTCTTTCTCATGAGTCCAGTTCAGCCAACTGATTCTAATCGACGACTTCCGTGGATTTTGGCTGGACTATCAGACCCGGAGCCGAGCTACTGATGCGGTTGTTAACCACCCTCGTCCTGACATGAACGTTAGTGAGATTTTCATTTACATCAGTGACTCGGATGGACGTGAACATCGATGACATAGGTGGGAACTTCACTCGCTAGGAACAAACTCTGTTGCTAAATCAGACAGTAGTTTTCTCGTACTGGAAGTACACTTCTCCACTGTGCTCATGCTGCGTGTGATACACCAGCTACAGCTTCGACACGTTGTAGGTGTAACCTGCATTGTTTATTGTTCTTCCCCACTTTCTTGAGCCCAGATGACCAACAAAACACTAAGTAAAAACTTGATTTGTAGTGTTAGCTTATTTTCTTCTGTTGCAAATACTCCCATAGGGCCAATTTCAAGCCACCGACATAATGTCGCTCTATTTACTACTTTTGTTTTTTAATATAATTTATTTGATTGTAAATTTATATAAGGTGGTATTTGATAATAGCTACGTTTATCACCCAGCTTACACAGGTCCCCAGATTTGAATGATCAGCTCCCTTTGGCCAGGTCACTAGCTGGCTCCCGCACTCACTTGTTGGTGTGCCCAGGACCTTGCTCTGTTCTCTGTACAGGAAGCCTGCGGGGCTCGCGCCTCAGTCACAGCTGAGTTCTGGGCCTGCTCCTCACGTGGAGACGTCCTGCCGATCTTTCACTCCCTTGGTGAAGTTCCAGGGGAATTCCTGTCCCTCCTTCACGCAAACAGAGATGACTTTCTCCTTCATGCCTACACCAGCCTTTCCCCACCTCTCGCAACATCCACCGCATATACTGTGACTGTTGATCATTCCCTCACTACACTAACAGTCTTAAGAGTCTGCAGCAAAGAACTGCGGCCCATACTAGCTGTCCAATTTATATGGAAGGAGAGTGGGCTGTATGCGGTGATGTAAAACAGAACATCTAAAATTGCCACCAGAATGCAGGGCTCTCTGCCATCCTGGACAAACTCACCGGCACTGACGTCAGCCAGCGGGAAGAACCAAAGCGCCTCACTTTCCCCGGGTCGGTGGGATAGCGCTGAAGAAGAACAGAGAGCATCCCGTCTGCGTGCTCCTTAGGGAAGGGGCAGCTCACTCCTTAGAAGACCAGGAGGACTTCAAAAGATTCTTCTCTCTTTCTGAGAATCTGGCAAGAGACTACATCATAAACTTCATTAGAAATTTTAAAGAAACCGAAGCAGTCAGAGAGAACAAACCCTTAGCTTTAAGCACAGAAGCTTCTGGCTAGTATGTCCTTAACACACACAGTCCTGGAGGGCCCATTAGTATTGTCACCACTTCCAAAAAAGAAACGGAAACACCTGTGGGAAACAGGGTGTCTGTGACACCCCAAACGTGGCCCGCGATGTGCTTGGAGAGTAATAGGGAAACTGGAGAGGCTGATTCTGTCGCACTCGCCACCTTCTGACTCTCCGCGGAGCTCACTGCCTCTATCACTCCCCACACTGCATGTGGGGAAACACGCAACCCGGCGAGGCAGGTGACCAAGGTCTGGAACGAAGCTGGTTTCTTATCGCCTTGGCTGCATCCTTTCAAACCCACCCCACTGGGCTGCACCAGGGTGGCCAAAGGTGGTCGCCCACTGAGGTTCTGTATATCCGTGGGAGTCCTGGCCCACGGAGCAGAGGGCTCTCCTTAAAGTCGAATTTAAAAACACCAGTGCTGCCCCCGTGGAAGCCATGGGTGGCCACAGATTCCTAATAATAAAAACATACATTGGTTGACTACCCGCTGTACTCAGTGCTGATTTTCCCTAATTTTAGAACACTGGTAAAGCTAATTGTTTGCAGTAAATAAATTTTACCAACAGCTTGAATGTTTTCATTCCTGAAAATTGTATAATAGAAAAATCTTATATCTAATATCTACTGTTCTAGATAAAATCCAAAGGCTCAATGAGATGCATTTCGTTACCCGGTATCACATAGGTCGGATGTGGCAGAGCTGAAGTCAAATGCAGGCCCGATGCCAAATGTAAGTTCTTTGCCCTCTGTTATCAAGAAAGGTGTGCTTCATGCACCGGACATTAAAGTTCAAGTCCACGCTGTTAATCATATTAGTCGTGAGTCCACAACACCATCTGTAAGTATGGAAGGTCACCATCAGAATGCAACTCCTTTTAGCACGGGCTGAGGTAGAAACACCTGAAATAGTTGGGTGTCAGTATTCATGCCTGCACATTTGTAGGCATTGACTGAAACACAGAAAATTCTAGGTCTTATGTTCTGTGACTCATACTCTGCATAGCGTTCCTCACTGACCAAGGACCAGAAAATGTGCTAAGTGTGGCTTGCATCCCCATGAGAAAGACAAGCAGAATTCCTGCCACCAAAAACTAACATTTCAGCTGAAGAAGGCAGATCATAACCACCTAAGTGAAAAGGAAACACATAGGGGACTGCGATCATTACAGACTGTGGAACTCATTATGAAGGAAATACCTAGTGTGGTGGGCAGAGAATAATTAGAAGGTGACTTGAAAAGCCAAGCAATGTGGTACTGCTATTTTCTTCAGTAGCAGTCTCATCCGTAGGCAGCGCGTCTAAAGTTTTCTAGGAAGGAAAAAAAATCATTGGTAGATGCCTGCACCTGTCTTCCGGCGCACTCTGAGAAGGAACGCTTCTGTCCCGAATTATGCACTGATGGATGTTGCAGGTGCTGGGAGAAAAGGAAGCTAACCTTCACTTAAAACCTTGGTGTCTGTCAGCAGCTTGTTGTTCTTTATAGGTCGTGGACAAATGATTTTTTGTTTCTTTTTCTGGAAAAGGGCTCTCCCATGCCTGACGTGAGGACAGGACCGCAGCTGTGGGCTCCCGGGCAGCGTCGGGGACAGCGGGCGGTGGAGGGGGAAGAGCCCCTCGCCAGGCCGGTCTGGGATGGATCCACAGTCGCTCTGCTGCGTCCTTGCCGGATCAAAACCGCGTTAAAAAAATCTCTGAGATGAGCTTGTGTGTCATTCGCCAAATGATCACTGAGGCTCATTCCAGCTCTGACAGTTTCTGATTCTGTGCTCGAGTGATAGGTATAAATATACAAATGACCTTTGTCTGTGGAGACAGGGAGTGAATGAAATTGGAGAACAGGGCTATCTTTTAAATTTCGGATACTGATTCAGAAATCTTAAAAGACATTGCTCTGAAGTCATTTGGTATAAATACTGCCTTACTAGTGAGCCACGTCCTAGTCCGTTTTGGGGAGGAAACTGCAGCCCAGGCTCAGCCCTCGTCCTTGTTTCGGTGGCTGCACCGACACCAGGCTCCAGACCCAGCCAGCGCTCCGGCTGCCGCTGCGGCTGTCCCTCAGAACAGCCCTGCTCACGGCCCTTCGCCTAGGGGCATTTTCCTCTGACCCAGTCACGTTCTGTTTCTGGCCTCATTGCTTCTTTCTTTACTGTTCATGGTAAATTAGTGACAATTATTGAAATTTTGGAGATAGAATTCCGCCAGTATCACGGTGGGCTGTTCTTATTCTGGATGGTTGAGTCGTATCTGCAAGTCAGTGCCCGTGACCATGGGGAGGGCAATGGGCTGTGACCTAATTTCCCCTTTGTTCTTTCTTGCCCCTCTTGAGCGCTGCTCTTGATGATAAAGCCAGATCATCGCACTGTCCTTGAGCGGCTGCCTGTTCTGTGGTCTCTGCAGAGTTTCAGATTCTACACCACAGCGAACTTGAGACGTGTGCAGAAAAGAGTCAAGTTTCACAGAGGGGTTTTTTTGTGTGTGGAAATGTTCTTTATACCATGCCCATAATATAGAGAAGCAAAGGAGGAGCTATAATCATGAATACTCTTTTAAAATTCTCTATATCATCTGGCTACACCCCACCCCCCACCCACTAATAAAAGCCTAAGTCCAGAAAAAAAACTACATTATACACTAGTGTGGATAGCAGCATTCTTTATAATAGCCATAGTGGACGCCACCTAGTTGTCTGTGAAAGGGTGTGTGTTTAATTGGATAAACAAAGGTGGTATATCTAGACAATGGAATATTATTTGGCACTAAAAAGGAATGAACACTGACATGTGCTACCATATGTATGACTCTCGACAACACTGAGCTAAGTGAAAAAACCAGTCACAAAACACTGCCTATTGTGTGGTTGTTTATAGGAAAAGTCCAGAATCTGCAAACCTGTGCAGACAAAAAGCAGACGGGTGGTTACCTGAGACTGGGAGGAAAAATGAGAATGACCACTCCTGGGCACACAGTTGCTTTTAGGCACAATGAAAATCTAAAATTAGGTTGTGGTGATATTTGCATAATGCAGTGAATATACCAAAACCACTAAATTTTATACTTTCAGTGGGTAAATTGTATGGTATATTAATTATATCTTGATAAAGTTATTTAAAAAATTGTCTTTCTACATTAGCAGCTCTCTACTAGACTTCCAAGAAGTTGAGCTTACCTTTCCCATGCACCAATTCATTTATTTTCAATTTTTAATTGAATCTTTATTGTATTTTTCTTATGTTGCCTTTTAGTCCCTTTAGACCATCCCACCCCCAACACTCACCACACTGTTGTCCATGTCCATAAGTCCTCTTTCCTTTGGCTCAATCCCTCCACCCCCTCACCTCCCCGGCCCCCACCAGCTGTCCTCCTGCTCTCCATCCCTGAGTCTGTCCTCATTTTCCTCATTAGTTCAGCTTGTTCATTAGAGTCCACACATGAATGAAATCGTATGGTATTAGTCTTTCTTACTGGCTCCTTTCACTTATCATAGTATTCTCCAGGTCCATTTATGCTGTCGCAAAGGGTAAAATTTTCTTCTTTTTTATGCCTGAGTAGTATTCCATTGTGTACATGTCCCATAGCTGTCTTAGCCACGCATCTGTCGATGGGCACTTGGGCTGCTTCCATATCTTGGCCATTGCAGATATTTCTGCAATGAACACAGGGGTGCTTATGTCTTTTCCAATGGGGGTTTGGGGTTCCCCCAGATACATTCCCAGAAGTGGGGTGTCTGGGTCGAAAGGCAGGTCTATTTTTAATTTTTTGAGGTATCTCCACACCACTGTCCACAGTGGCCTCACCAGTCCCGCGTGCCAGGTTAATTCGTAGGAACCGTGAGAAGCTGAAAGTGCTTTTATAGATACGAAGTGAACTTTCACAGAGCTTCAGGGAAATTTTGAATTCCCAGTGTGGCAGTCACATCTTCCGCTAGAGCCAGGTCACTCAGCTCTAAGCCCTGGCTCTGTTAGTTGCAAAATGTGTGACCCTGACAATATGCACTTATTTTCTTTGATTTGCAGATTTCTAATTTACAAAAGGGAGTAATAGTACCTAGCTTATAGGTAAATTAACTACACTTCGCGGCCATTTTAGCTAATAGTATATAGTTTGAATCATTGAATAATTGACAGTCATAAGATAGAGCTGAAATCCCTCATTTTACAAAGGTAGTGTAACTGGCATGATATTTTAAAGAAGTTATGTAAATTTGCACAAAGTCGCCTAGTAAAATAAAACAAGCTATTGTATAGCTTAGTACTTTCAACTACTGTATAAGATATCATTCTTTGTTTTCACTGATTAAATAAAATTGGGATATCCTCTTTTCTTCTCAAAGAAGTACTTGTTAATTGTTGGATAAAATATTGTTTACATTGAACTAAGTTAAACAGTGTAGTCTTCCTAGGCTTACCAGTGTCTTGTGAAAGGGGAGATTGGATAAAAGGTGAAGCATCGCACTGCACACATACAATGGCAGTTTAAACAGATGGAAAGTGAAACTAAATTGTGTATTTAATTCAGCTGAAATTCCACAGATCACTCCCCAAAAATGTTCATGAGCTTTGAAGGCACACGCTAGGCGACCTTCAGTTTTAAGGAAACTTACTCAATTGACCATTTCCTTCCGGTAGTATTGAATGGGAATGATACAAAAGAATTGTAATCTATGTTGAAATTCTAGATTTTTCTAAATAGAATATGGTTTAGAATTATAACACACATAAATATAAAATGATATACTTTCTGCTATTTTGTGCTTTTGATATTCACAGGTGAGCTTTAAACTGAGTCAGGAAAGTACTTATAAAATTGTTTTTACTTGATTTGCTGACCTGGGAGACAGGAAGAAAAAAAAAAAAAAAGAGGGCCAAGAGACAGAAAGAAAGATGCCAAAAACCGTCATTTCCCTCTTGTTGGCCGCTTTGATCTTCCTACAACCCTGTTTTTCTCTCACAGCAGATACACCGCAATGGCCTCTGAACTGGAATGCAAGGCATTTTGGCCTAAAAGAAATTTATCTCACTAGCCTTTAAAATTACAAAGTCACTTTGAAATGTAAACCAAAAGGCTTTTCAAACAGCACTTTTCCTACACGGATATAAAAGGGAGGCGAGCAGACTGCAAACTTTGACATTTGACTGCATTTATAACCCTGACGCGTTGGTTAAACATTTTGATAATGGTGGCTCCAGTTTAAACAAGTGACAAAGGTATGTCCCGCACTTGGGTTTCTTAACTGAAGCTTTGTATTTACTTCTAATTCGTTACACTTCTCTCTTTTACATCATGTTCCAAAAGGAAAATATTTCATTAACCCCCGAATTAATAATCCCAATGAGTAGAGCTTTAAACCTTGCAGCTCAAATACAGAATGAGTACAAGTCCAACTAAATCCGTAGCTGAGGTCTGTATTTTATTTGTTCCTCTTCCTTCTTTTTTTGGTGTTCAGGGAATTTGAAAAAACATTCAACCGGCTCTTTTTTCGAATGAGACCTTAAGTAAAGCAATACTTGCCATCCATCAGTTCAGTTCCACTTGTATTATTAAAGCGCGTCCTACGGGAGGGTGACCTTAGAGCCATTGTACGTACAAGATTTTTGGAAACACGCTCACCGTTGTCTGAAGACCCATCTCGGGAGAACATGCATGCACAGAACAAACACTGGGTTTAAGCAGCCATGGGAGGTATCGGAGGCCACTATGAGAATATCTGGGAAGGAGAAGTAATTATTAGCTTAGAAAATCTTTTTTCATAGATTTTTAATTTTTTGTATTGTTTTTTAAAGTTTTATTTATTTACTTCTAGAGAGAGAAGAAAGGAGGAAGAAAGAGAGGGAGAGAAATATCAATGTGCGGTTACCTACTGCGCACCCCCTACTGCGGACCTGGCCTGCGCAACCCAGGCATGTGCCCTGACTGGGAATCAAACCAGCAACCCTTTGGTTTGCAGGCTGGTGCTCAACCCACTGAGCCACACCAGCCAGGGAGCTATGAATTTTTTAAAAGATTATTTATTTATTTGTTTATTTTTAGAGTGAGGGGAAGGGAGAGAGAAAGAACAGGAGAGAAACATGATGTGAGAGAGAAACATCAGTGGTTGCCTCTCCATGGGCCTGACCGGGAATTGAACCCACAACCCAGGCATGTGTTCTGAGCATAGACAGGTGACCATTCCCTTTGTGGAGGATGCCCAATGCACTGGGCCACACAGGTCAGGGACTTTTTAAAAATTAAAAAAGTATGTTTATCAATTTTTAAGGGAGGGAGGAAAATAGAAATGAGAGAGGGGCAAGGAGAGAAGAGGGAAACATTGATGTGAGAGAGAAATAGCAATTGTTTGGCTCCCATACATGCTCAGTCAGGAGCTGAACCTGCAGCCGAGGTGTGTGTCCTGACCAGGAATGCAATCTGCACTTTCTGTGCCTGGGAGATGCTCTGACCCCTGCAGCCGCCTGACTGGGGCACTTTAGGAAACCCTGTCGGTCTTCTTTTAGGGAATGTCAGGTATGCTGGCTTTTCAAGAAGGGTGGTCAGGGCTGGACAAGAACTGTGGGGGATAAGAAAGTGCAGAATGAGTTGTGAGAATAACTTAAAGCAGGGCACATCCTGAGGACAAAAAGTGGATCGGTCCGGAGCTCTTCATTCTCCTACGATCCGGTTTTTCCTCTCCTTTTCCACATCCCCCTGCAGCGAGTGGTGAGGCGGCCACACAGCATTCTCTCCCCACTCCCCCACCCCCGAGTGTCTGTGATTGCATGGGGGTTGCATGAATCTGAAGTTCTTGGCATTGTGCAGGTTTTTTCGGGGTGACCATAAGAATATGTTCATTTGCTCTATTTGTCTTCAATGTTTTTTTAAAGTTCTCTGGCCAGAGTTTGGGCCTGGGACTGGTTTTGCCTCTAGCAAACAACTTAAAGACGAGTGATACAGTTTGTTTTCACAGCCCGCTTGTCTTACAGAACCTGTTCTGCAAGGTCCCCCATCTCAGTTTTATGAATAAGTGCATTGGAAAAACATAAATCAATTCCGTGACATTTGTTTTTTTTTGAAATCTGCCAAGAATAATGGAATCTTTCTCCCTTCTGGGGGAGAAAGAGAGCAAAGAAGATATGCATCACACAGTTTGAAGGAAAGATGACTGGTAGGTTAACTAATTTCCTTTCACAAAGAAATTTGGACTTTGTTGCTAAACTATTCTATTTGGAACACGATTCGCACAAGTCACGGAACCGTTGATTGGACTATAAAAGTTATTTTAAAATAACTTTTCATTTTTACATTGTTGATTCACTATTGTTAGGACAAGAAATAAACTATATACTTCATCACTTGTACTGTGAAGTTTGTATGAAAAAGAGTACATCAAAATACACACGCAATGTCAAGGAAATAGACCCCACAAATTCCTTTTTTCCCTGTGAAAACTTTCAACACATTCCTTTTAGTCAGATTACCCTACAAGCATCAATTTTAAGCATCATTAGATGTATAGATCATGTTGAATTTGGGATAAGTGCATATGTTTATTGTGTGTTCACATACATCTCTGCATCAGTGAGTGCTTCCACCTGGGTTCTACATGTACGGGAACACTTAGCCCTGACTGGTTCAGCTCAGTTGGTTGGGTATCAAGCTGTAAAGTGAAAGGTCAACGGTTCGATTCCCGGTCAGGGCACATGTCTGGGTTGTGGGTTTGGTCCCTGGTAGGAGAGGCAACCGACTGATGTTTCTCTCTTACATCGATGTTTCTCTCCCTCTCCTTCTCCTTCCCTTTTCTTCTCTTGCAGAAAAATAAATAAATAAACTCTTTTAAAAACCACTTAGAATTCATCACTGTGTTGTTAGTTTTCCTATTTCTGCTGTATCAGGAGGCCCCACGGGGCCTTCATGAGAGGGAGGCACAAGAGACCTCACAGTGACGGGAGGACTTTCGAGACGTCTTCCCAAGCCTATTTCACTGTCTCACATGCAAGTACCACGTGTGCTGACAACATTACCGCTGCATTATCTTGGATAAGAAAGTCTCATGCTCAGTGTTTAATCTGTTCTGTAAAGGATCCAGATAGAGTTCTTCCAAGAAGTCTCCCAACACAGGCTGGTAAAGTCCAGTCCATCTTCCCACCAACAGCGCAACATTGGTCATTGCAAGATTTAAACAAGACATTGGACATTTTGGAATATGTACTTCAGCGTCAGCACTTATCCTCCAAAAGCCGACCAAGTTTTATCTCTAGCCCTGCCAGCTTCATAACTATGCCAGCTGGTTTGGGTGGAAATCGCCATTTGCATAGAATATTCCTGGTTTTAGCACTGAAAGCTCTAGTCTTCAAGAAACCTCTCCACCCTGGGCCAACCGGCATGCTTGGTCCCCATAGGCATTCTGCCACTTCTCTTAGTTCTTAAAAGGATGTTTGCCTTGAAGAAGAGGAATCTTCTTTTTTAAAGCAATATCATCAGCACACTTGAAAGTCCTCACCATCATCAAATACGCCATCGGCGTTTACTTTCTCTAATCGTCGTACATTTTTAAACAATTTGTTCTTCGGATTAGGGTCCAACTGTGGTGCACAAGTTGTGATTGGTTGATATGTTTCTTAAAATATTTTAGTTTTATTATTTGGTTTTGCTTTTGGTCTATGGAGTCCCCACCCCCACTCCCTGACCCCATTCCTCCTCCTTCCCGTCTTTGTTATTGAAAAAAAAAAGCAACCTAGATGCCCATCGGTAAATGACTGGATCAAAAAACTATGGTACATTTANTTTAAACAATTTGTTCTTCGGATTAGGGTCCAACTGTGGTGCACAAGTTGTGATTGGTTGATATGTTTCTTAAAATATTTTAGTTTTATTATTTGGTTTTGCTTTTGGTCTATGGAGTCCCCACCCCCACTCCCTGACCCCATTCCTCCTCCTTCCCATCTTTGTTATTGAAAAAAAAAGGGTTGTTTGTCTTGGACGTTTCTCTCAGTTTGCATTTGCTGATTGTGATCCCGCTGTGCAGTTTAATGAGTCCCACTGACCCTTATTTATCTTGTAAATTTCTAATTCAATGTAGAGTCTTGGCCACATTCAAGTGACGGTTGGTGGGAAGAGGACAGGACTGCACATGGTGTGTGCTTCCTTCGTCCGTCCATAGGGACATCCGTGCCTGCCTGACCAGAGCCACCAGCTAGTATTGCCGGGACCCACAGGGGGTCTTAGGTACTTAGTCCAGACAGACCAACAGAAAGATGTTTCAGGTGTACTTGAAAATGACATTGACCCTGCGTAATTACTGTTCATTCCATCTACCAGTCCCCATTTCTAACTGGAATCCAGAGATGGAAATTGTCTTCTTTTGTTTCCAATGAATTCTAACCCAGGTAAATGAAAGTAATCTTTTTTAAGTGTATTATCACTTTAAAATGGAATTCTTAAGGCTAGAAACACCCTGCTCATCTGCAAAGTTACACTAGTGCAGAGAGAGGGAAGAATGTATTGCAGAACATGGTCTTGCATTTGTGCCCCTTCTAAGAACACCGCATAAATAGTCATTCAGGGGACTTGCTTATTTATTTATAGGAATGTTTTATTTACTAGTAACGTGAATCGTTTTGGTATATTGTATGTATTGCAAATATTTTTCCTGTTTACTGTTTTATTTCTTGAAGGTGATTTGGGCTTTTAGAAGTTTTTAATTTGATATTGCTATTGATATTCTATTTTTAATATATTTTTAAATTTTTTCCATCACAGATTATTTCCACTATATCCTCTCCCACCTCCACTCACCCTCCTCTGCACACCCCACCCCCTGCGATCACCACACAGTTGCTGTGTCCTTGAGTCCTTTTTTTCTTTTTTGCTCGATCCTTCCAACTCCCTCCCTTCATCCCCCCACCCCCCATTCCCCCATCTCAAGCTGTCGGCCTGCCCTCTATCTACGGGCCTGTCTCCACTCTGCTCACTGGTTCAGTTTGTTCATTAGCTCCCAGATGTGAGTGAAATCATATGGTACTTGGGGATTGGGAATTGTTTAGAGATTGAGGTTTTCTGAATCACGCTTCCTTTCTGTAAGCAACTTTAATACGTTTAAACAATGTATCCGTGTATGGAGTAGGACTCGGACAAAAGTTTTACTTCCTCTGTTCCTCAAGAAATGCTCAAGTACCCGATTCATTACCTTAATGAGGTGACATTAATCACGTGGAGCAAGCACCGGCACTAAAGGCGAGGGGCCAAAGGAGGAAGTCGCTGATGGCCAGCGGGTTTGATCCTGAACGCTGCTCCCGTCTGCGAGGGGGGGGGCGGGGGGAGACCTGACATACGACTCCGCGAACATTTCTCGCTGTGCGTTCAGCTGGATGTAGGGAGACACGAGACTCCGATTAATTAATAAGACCAACCACAGGTTTAGGACAAGGGAGTGAGGGTGCACTTGCCATTTATTTGCTGATCCTTCCCAAACCGGGGCTCACCCAAGCTTCATCTTCATCATTTAAGTTGGTTTGCTAAAATTGCCACCCTATGTTAGTGCAGTGAAGAATGTAAGAAAGTATGGCAGTCGCTTTATCATCCTGTATAAATTAACCTTAAAGAAAGCACAGCCTGTATGCCAAGTGGTACCACTTGATGCCTTCGAAGATTTTGGATGAGAATTATGTGATGCATTGTACTAATGCTCCATGGCCATCGTACGTTGCGAGAATTCTTACCTAGCAAGTGTTCAGGTCATTATATGGGTACATCTTGAAAAAATTAAGTCCACTTCGTTATAGTGAACACATAAAACAAGCCGACAGGGCTCTTAATTACTGGGCTATATCTCATGTGAATGTCGGGAAAGCTCCCAAATGGTGTATCATTAAAACTACCGGAGTCAGAATACTCAGATGTCAGAAAAGGTGGGGCCTGGCCAGTTTCTCATCATCTAAAGAAGCCCTACGAGCTGCTTCCTCAGGATTGGACACCTACCAGTCTCCGTTCTGTTGTTATTTATCAGGGATGCTTTCTGCCTCTTCACCGCATATATCTTCATCTTAGGCTCACGTTCTTCAACCAAACCAGGAATGGTGCTCTTTCCAATGAAGTTCCCCTAGCCGGGGGCTCACTCCTGGGTTCTGTTTATGCTCCAGATACCTACTGGGCTCCTTTTTCTCTCTCTTTCACTTTCTGTTTCCCACTGCCAAGCATATAACCTCTGGCTATTTATTTACAGTTCAGGTTACAAAGACAGGAAGTTCATAATTCTTGTGCAGCTTTTTCCAGGCTATGGGCTGACTGCTCTTGACTTCCAGGTCGGCCATCATGGAATCGTGCTTAGCTGGAGGGACGGCACCCTTATCGTGCTGCCGACCAAGCCAAAAGCAAATTCTGAGGCCCCGCGTGACGTGCGTTCACCTTTCAGAATACTGAGTTCTATTACGAAATGTGAACAGGCCTACAGTTTTGTAAAACACAGATGAAAATTTTACGTGTTTAAAGTATAAATAAATATAAGCAAAGAGCTTGTTAGACATAGGCAGAGTTCATAGGATGTGTTTAATATATTTAAGTGCTTAGTATTATCGTAATCTTAAACATCAAAAGGAGTGGACAATATTCTATTATAAGAATATGTCATATTTTCTTTGTCCACTCATTTGCTGATGGACATTTGTGTTGTTTCTGTATCTTGGTGACTGTGAATGACGGTGCAATGAATGTGGGAAGGCAGATTTTTGTTTGGGATCTTGATTTCAATTCCTTTAGATAAATACCCAGAAGTGGGACCATGGGGTCATCCGGTAGTTCTGTTTTCCATTTTTGAGGAGCCTCCATCCTGTTGTCCACAGTGGCTGTGCCTGTCTGCAATCCCACCTACAGGGCACGAGAGCTCCAAGCTCTCCTCCACACACTCGCCAGCCCTTGTCATCTATTTGCAAGAGCATGGATGCACTCGAAGGACATCGTGCTGAGTGAAACGAGTCAGTCACAGAAGGACCAATACTGCATGACTCCACCTACTTGAGGTACCTAATCCAGTCAAACTCACAGACGCAGAGAACAGAATGGTAGGGCAGTAGGGGGCGGGGAGGTCCTTACCTGCACAGAGCCCCTGCCCCACAGGACAAATGCATTCACAAATGCATCTGTGTACTACATAGTGTCTGTACTGAGCGATACCATATTCTACGGTTCAAATTGGTTAAAAGGCTAAATCTCAGGCTGTGTTCCTATAAAACAATGACAGCAAAGAAAGTACAAGGACACTTTCAAGGGTGATGGATGTGGCCATTACCTTGATTGCGGTGGTGGCTCTGTGGGCGTACGCATCCATCCAAACTCATCACATTGTATGCATTGAACATGTGCAGCTTGGGTATCAATTCTACCTCAATGAAGACAAAAAAGAAAAAAGAAAACAATGAACAAATCGAAAGCTACCTGACATTCAGGAGCTGTACGAAGCACGTGGTTTTCACAAACACTTCATTTGGTCTCTGAGGGCTGGCACACCTCTACCCGAGAACTACCCCGGTCTGTTCAGGAAGCTAACTGACGCACTGCCGCTCTGACCAGGAGCCCTCGTCCCTGTGGCTCTGCAATAAAAAAAGTTTGTGTCATTGGTCCAGGTCTGGTCTTTCTGCTCTGTGACCTCTGGGAGAGCCTACTTGGTATTGTACTCGGAGGCACCTTGGATCAAGGAAATTTCTCTTGTAACATTGGACTTGCCCATGACTCATACATAAAACATCTTCACTTTAGGTTTGTTGCTTAGTGTTGACTAAATGGAGTTTCATACTCAGAGGAAATAAGAGTCTACTCGACACCAGAGGGAGAGCATCGGAAAGAAAGGCATCTGATGCCATCGCTTCATCTTGTCAGTGTGAACTGGGAAACAAACCTTACGGCTAGTTGTAGGTACGCTGTCTGTTCCAATACTAAGCCTGATACAGCCTTTCATCCGGTCTCTTCCTCTTACTCATTTAAATCAAATCCATCCACATTTGCACTATCCAAATGTTTATACCTCAACAATGTGATTACTCAAATTCGCCTGATAAACCCAACTGTTTTTACCTCCCCATTGTCTACAGAACTGTCTTTCCCCAGGTCTCATAGCTTAAAAAAAATAAGCCACATGGATTTTCAGCGTCTCTCCTTTCCCTAGTACATGCTTGCAGCTATCCTTAGAGTTGGAACTGATATTGTCATGACTGCCTGTGGTTTCTATATGTTCCGTACTAGTTTTCTATGGACGCTGTGACAAATGATCACCAAGTTGGTGGCACACAACGACATATTTACTGCAGAGTTGGTTCAGTTAGAAGCCCTACACCGGTCTTGCTGAGCCATGGTCTCCGCAGGGCCGTGTTCCTTCCCGGATAAGGATGGGCTCTGTGACAGGTCCGAGCTTGGGCTGCAGAATCCAGTTGGCCTTTGTGGCGCTGGAGGGGTCGGGTAGGAAAGAGGCCGTCTCAAGTTTACGGAAGGTGCCACTGGCAGAATCTCAATGAAGACCCGTGTGGCTGTGGAGTGTAGTCATGCCACCTGCAATGGGCACTATAGGTCTTTTGAGAAATAACTGCTGCGTGTGAGTGGGTCTTTTGGAGATAGAGGCCCTGACAATGGGGCATTGAGGAGTTCTCTCGGGTAAGCTATCCCATACGCAAACACGAGGTGCACAATAGAACTGTGAGGCCACCGGGACGCAGAGGGTAACCACAGCACCAAACTGAAACCCCAGGCTGATATTTGACTAGATTAACACCAACCCCCCCCCCCAAGAAAGGTGTAGGCGTAGAANTGAAGACCCGTGTGGCTGTGGAGTGTAGTCATGCCACCTGCAATGGGCACTATAGGTCTTTTGAGAAATAACTGCTGCGTGTGAGTGGGTCTTTTGGAGATAGAGGCCCTGACAATGGGGCATTGAGGAGTTCTCTCAGGTAAGCTATCCCATACGCAAACACGAGGTGCACAATAGAACTGTGAGGCCACCGGGATGCAGAGGGTAACCACAGCACCAAACTGAAACCCCAGGCTGATATTTGACTAGATTAACACCACCCCCCCCCCCCCAAGAAAGGTGTAGGCGTAGAAAAAAAACTGTGCTCCTCTTCAAGGACAAGATAAATTTGCTTCAGAATCTCACCTGTCCGGCTTCCAAAAAAAAATTACAAGGCTTTTGAAAAGTCAAGAGTAAGTACAGTTTAAAGATGGAAAATAATTTTCAGAACCAGCTTCAGCTACGACCCAGATGCTGGGGCTGATGCAAGATTGAAAATAACTAGGAATAGTATGTCAAAGGCTCTAATAGAAAACTCAGACAACGTGCAGGCATAGACAGGTGGTGACTTCAGCACAGGGCAGGAAACTATAGGAAAGAATCAAACCAAATGGACATACTAGGAATCAGAAACACAGCAACAGAAATGACAATGCTTTTTTCTCACTTCATTCTTAGAGCTCTGAAAGCCAAATGCACTCGGGATTCGGCTCCTTGTCTTGTACGTCTGCCAGTACAAGGACTCGGTCTGACTCGGCCTATCAGGTGCTTGAAATTTCCTTGTGTCTCTTTTGGATTGCTTGAATAACGAAGTGAATAAAAACGAGCACATACAAGGGACAGTTATTTGTGGGTGTAAATGTTTCTTTAAACGGGTTGTATCAGATTTAATAAAAACAACTGAATTAACTTCCACACAAAGCCACTCCTTTTCAAAGGACGGATTTAGGTGCAAAGAGGGGAGAGGGCTGTGAGTCTGAAAGAATCCCACTTATTCTAGCGATTGCTGCCCATCAGACAAGCGAGCGACCTTGCAGGCAGCGGCGACTTTTGATTTCAAGTTAGACTAAACTTCCCAGGGAGTTCCACTAAATTGAATTGTTCTGTGGGAACACAACACTGTGAACGATGTAAAACAACCCCCCAAATTTGCTAAATTGCTTTTCCATCAAGCTGTATTTTTAAAAGGAGAAATGATCAGTTGAACATTTCTCCTCAGCATAACACACCTAAAGCAAGATCAGGAAGATCTGGACTGACAATCCAATCCGTGTTCCATGGCCTAGTGCTATTCAACAATAATCATCCAAATTCTACCCACATGTACTGCTGTTAATAGTGCTATTTATTATTTGTGGTGTGCTGACGGTGGGCAGACGCAGCCTCTGGCCCAGGGCCTCCAAGGAAATCCGAACAACTACGCCTGGAGGTGTGAGGCTTTGGAGCTCATGTCCATCTGCACATCTCTCTTCCTTTGCATTTCTCTTGAGAAACCCTGTACATAAAATAAATATGTTACTGTAATATCTTTTCAGGTTTCTTGTAGTTTACATTAAACAAGTCACATGTGAATTTGTAACGTATAAATAGGTATCATTTAAGTGGAGGATGTTTGATGTATTAATAACCACTTAAGTGGAGAATACTGTAAGTCCATGAAAGCTTTTCACAGAGGATTTGAGATTAAATCCATAAATATCTGTAATCTAATAAAAAATATTTTTAAAGTTTCAGTTCTGGCTCATTTGCTTTTTATTGAAGTCCAAGTTACCATTATGTGGTTTGGCGTTCCATAAAGGAAACCTGTTCAAATGAAGGGCTACGTTATAACCGGTATTTCCAGGTGGTTGTTTGTAACCCAGCAGCATTATCAGTAAACCCAGGGAAAGCCCGTCCTGGGGGTTTACGCTTTGCCAAGGACCGTTCCTCTGGCGTGGAGATTCCCAGGTCACTTAAACCCGGTCTGAGGTCCTGAATGGCCTAAGGGTGGTCCTGCTTTGTCCTTAACACCCTTTAGGATGGGAACGGCACTAGCAAAATTGTTGAACTGTCTGCAGGCCCGAGAACAGCATCAGTGATTCAGGATTCTGGAGCCAGATTGTAACCGACAATTGTATTCATTCCTTTGCGCAGTTCCCAGGCACCACGATCTGGCTGGTTGAAATACATCGCCCGGGGACTGCAGGGTCCTCATCTTCGTCCTGTGGCTTGTGGGAGGAGTAGTGAGCTGACTGGGTGGTGGAGGCGGGACCGCCGTGCAGAAGGCCTCGGGGCTGGCCCGGCGACAGAGCAGCGGCAAAGCCGGTTGCCTAATAAAAAGATTTTAATTACTGAAATGATCTTTTCTCATTTTCAGAGAAGGAGAGCTATTTTAGTTGGATAACAAAACAAAAAGAAAAAAGAAAAAAGAAGGAAGACCTGTTAACTATGCACTATTTACCCACCACTCTTTGATGTCGTTTTTTTCCAATAGTTTGTCCATATTGTAGTTAAATCTTTGTAAGTGAATTTTGTTCTAAAGCAAGAGCTCCTTGAGAAATGTAAAAAAAGCTTTTGAAGTAATCTCAAATATAAATATATTTTCTGTACATACATTTAAGTCTTTTATTTAAGTATATAAATAGAGTATAGAATTTCACGTTGACTATGTGGAGGTTGCGAGTTTCATGTGATGTGAATTAACTGTTTAGACCAACAGAAATACATTGTTTCCTTCCCAGACCAGAACAACACCCTTTTCACTAAGCATTTTAAAACAAAAATCAAGATCTCACACATCTATGGGGGCTTCAGAGATGCAAATCCAGCGTATAACCCATCTTGAAGTTTTATAAGAGTTTATTTATCCTGAGATAACATTTGAAAGCCTTTCCAGAAACAGGAAGACATACGTTTCTGGTTCTAATTTAAACAGTCATATGATATGTGACCTTAACGTAGCAAGAGGTGTTCCGGCCGGGGTAGTTTCTCCTATGGATCAAGTGTATTTTTGTTAAATTGTAAAAATTTAAAACAAATGTCTCCCAAGCTGGAAAAAAAACCTCAAGGGCATCATCAGTCACAGGTTTAAAACACATGCCCAAATAATTAACAGCTAAATCATAGTAGAAAAAAAAATAAGAGCTTTTCCTGAACAATTTGTGGCAGTATTTAAAGTCTTCTCTTAGAACGCAATTGTTCTAGAATGACCGATTTTTCTCTGTATACTTTCCCTCAATAAACATTAATGACTCGATTATGTAAAAGTAGAAATAAAGCAAAACAGAGGAGCATTGAGCACTTTGAATGCGATGTTTTTTCCCTTAAACACACTTTAGTTGATCCTTAAAAAGTTGCAGAGAATTAAAGGACACACACACACACACACACGACCATTCCGAGGAGTTTTCTCTGTGCGGCTCTAGTACACCTAACATTCATTCCCATGCCTACGATGTGCATAGTTTGACCGTTCGCTGCAGGCTGTGCCGTCCCTTTCTGTGTATTCATACAAGTCCACCCAGCCACCGTCTATCAGAGGGACTACTATGCATGTGACATTGTGACTGACTTCAAAAAAAATCTACAATGCAAACTATAGTGTGTACCTCTTCACATATCAGTTGAAGAAGACCAGTGCTTTGGAAAAGGAGGTGAGAATATGCCACAGGTGGGTTGTGAATCACTCAATCATTTGCTTCGCCACGGGCACGGAGGCGTTCCTGCACCCGAGTGCCACTTCAGCCAGCGGTGACAGACGTCCCTGGATGCCAGCCGTTGGGCATCTTGGCTGCTCTCTCTCTGAGACACAGGGTCTGGCAGAAGTAAGGCCTGCGTGAGTGTGGTCGGTAGGGGAATAGTATGGGTGTGACAATTCACAGTTTGCATTTGAACATTTCACCGAAAATGTCATAGGGTGTGCTGGAGTGTGACATTGTTGTGTTCCAGAATTACATGCTTGTGATTTTCTAATGAAAGATTTTGTAACCAAAAGGAGTGTTATTTGTGCTGGACCCTGTAGCTTTCTTTGAGGGGGCGTTGATGGATCCACAGAATGCGCTCTGTTTGCAGAAGACGTCCAGTTCCTTTTCCAGACAGGGCTTAGCACACACTCGCAGAGGCAAGGCTGAGACTGTTTCAAAGGCTGAGACTGTTTCCACCGCTCACACTTCACTGGCGCACTCTTATCAGTCTTTTTATTTGGGGGTGTGTGTGCAAAAAAAGTCCTAACAGGGTCTTTTTGTAGTGATCTGCGTTACTCTCCCTAGTGGCAAAGGCAAGCAACTTTTTCATATGACTGTTTCTCATCTGAATTTCCTCTTGTCTCAGTGACTTATTCTGTTCCCCATTTTCCTTTCCGACTGCTGGTCTTCTCTTAAAAGTAATTTATAAGGGCTCATTTTATGTTGGAGAAATTAACCCTTTGTCTGTCCTATGTGTTTTTGACTTTTTAAACTATATTTTACACTACACACTATTTTAAAAGGATGAAGTCAAATATCTCTTCCTTTACGACGTTCAGCATTTCTGTATTATTTCAAAAGGCTTACTTAACCAAAGCATATTCAAATGTTCCCCTGTAATGTTCCCTATATTCCCAAATAATTCCCTATTTTTGCCGCTGGCATATTAGACAACCCGGAGAGGTAGAGGCCTGGTCAGCTCAGAGGCCTCGCTGACTCATGACAGGGACGTACGTGGAGGCAGAGGCCAGCTGACGTCGTCCGAGAGCCCTGGTTTGCACACATGGGGACTGAGCGCCTCTTCCACAGAGGACGGCTTCGGAGCAGCATTCGTGTGGGACACTGACGCCTTCCACTCTGGGAAGTCCTTGAACTTCCACTTCCAGAAGTTCGCACGCATCGTTCTCAGGCAGGCTTCTTTCCCACCAGGCCTTTAGTGACACGCGGTCCTAGATTCTTACCACCTTGGCAAACTGTCAACCATCTCCCCTTGATCAGCACAGAAACTTTGTGCCAGGCCTCTCTTCAGTGGCCGACAATTCAGCCTGCTGTCCTTCAGGGCAGCCCTGGAGGGTGGGCTGTCACCTCGCAGCTGTCCACTTGAGGTCGGTGCCAGCAAATGGCACAGAGAAACCTGTGGCTCAGAGCTGAATTCATTTCCCTGGAGACAATTGTCCACTGCCCTTAGAAAACGTCCCATGAAAGACAGATAAGGTTTGTGGGAGCAGCCACGAAGGCAGAATCAGCGTGCGCATACCTGGGGAGGACGCTGTGTGAAAGGTGGGCTTTCGGCCCTCGGCAGGTGTCACCCTGCTGATGCGAGTTCCATTCTATGAGCATGTCTCCGGGCAAGCGCAGCGGGTTCCCGTCCTCTCTCCCCACTCTCCCTTGTTCCTCCCTTCTACCCTACCCTGTTCCTTTCCTCCATCTCTTGGCAAATAGCTACTAAACAATGACCACGTGGCAGGTACCAGTCCAGAACCTGGGCAAGAGTGGCGGACGAGGCAGACCGTGCCTTCCTCCATGGTGGTCACGTTCTAGGAGAGTAGAGGGGCCCCTGGCTGATGACCGGCAGCTCGTTTTCCATGGTCGGGGCTCCCAGTCCACCGTTGGGCATGTGATCTCATTCATGGCCTGGGGGGACGCCCAGAGCTTTTGTCAAGAAGGGAGTGGTCATTTGCGGAAGAGGGCCCAGCAACCTCCGGAATTTTCAGGTCTCCACTTTGATTTTCTAGCCCTGTCTGCCACTGCTCTGTGCAGGGGTGGGATAACACACTGGCCCGATGCCGCGGGGAGAGAGGCAGAGTGGTCTGCACCCCAACAAGACCAAACAGGTAACTCTGAACCACACTCAACGTGGGTCGGCTAGTGAGTACGTCAGAAAGGCTAACTCACAAGAGGTGTGTGTTTCTCCTAAACGCAAAGAACCCACAGCGTGTTTCTCTTGTTGGTGGGGGTGCAAGGTCCAGCAAAGCATTTCCGTAGTTTAAAGGGGGGTCCCGATTGCCGCAGATCACTGGACTCTCAGACACGTCACTAAGGGGGTGGCCTTTAATTCCCCAATCTTTCACATGTGTGCCTCCCTCAGCGCTGGCTATGTCATGCTCTCTGTGTTCTGTCACCATCGTTACCGAGTTAGTGGACAAGCATTAGGTGCTTGTGGGAACAGAAACTTTAACGTCCCTGTGGACTAACTTATGGAAACACAAGGGAGCAGATATCATGCAGGAGGAGGCTGTACTTTGATCTTTTCTGGGTAAAAACAAGTTGTTCCCATTGATTTCCATTTACAGGGATAAAGGGAAAGCTTTTACCGAGTCGACAGTTGCCTATTTATTGTCAGAGGGTATACTTATTCGTCTAAGTAAAAAACACATCTAGAATAGCAGCTTAAATAGATCAAATACACGATACTCATTTATTATTTTCCCGGGCCTGTCATCTGCATGAGCGATTTAAATAAGAATATATATATTAAATAAGAGTATAGTCACCACTTTTGCATCTCCTAACTCTTTGATAGAGGCATTAATTCCTATAGTTTCACAGTAATTTAGAATTACTTTGCTCTATAATTTTGGTTCAGAGGGGGAGTTCCAGTGCTTTTCATTCAGTGCCTGTGGCAATAGCTGTTACCCTGTGTGTCTGGACATTTGTGTGGGAGATCAGCCAGTTCTGTACAGAAATATTGATTGGTTGCCTCTCACACGCACCCACCAGGGACCTGGCTGGCAACCTAGGCATGTGCCCTGGCTGGGAATCAAATCATTGACCTTTCGGTTTGCAGGACTATGCCTGACCCACTGAGCCACACCAGCCAGGGCTCCCTTTATTGTTGAGTGAAATTCCACTGCAAAGATACAGAAATCACTGTTATCCACTGACCAGTTGGTGGACATGTGGGTTGTTTCCAGTTTGGGGCTATCACTAATTAAGCTGATGTGAAAATTCCAGTAGTATTTTATGTACGGGTGTATCCTTTTCTCTTGGTAAAAATACCTAGGAAATGGGTTACTGGGTTGTATTAAGAAATGTAAGAAGCTCTCGTTTTTTTCTCAGAGTGGCTGTATTTTGTGTTCACATCAGAAATGCATGAGGATTTCAGTCGTTTCACATCCCAGCAAACATTTAGTGCTGTAGATACTTGAAATTTCTTCTCTCTGGTCGGTTTGTAGCGTTGTCTATCTGTGGTTCTGATTGGCACTTAGTGTTTATTTCTTTAGTTACTAGTAATATTGGATATCCATGTGTAGAAATGTAAACTTTCACCTTGTCTCACCTCATCCACCCAGATTAAGCCAAAATGGGTCAGAGACCTAAATGGAAGAGGAACAACTCTGAAGCTTCTAGAAGAAAATTTAAGAGAAAAGTGTTTGATTTGGGGTTATGCAAAAATTTTTTAGACAGCAAACAAAAAGGATGAAATATATAGAACAAATTTAAAAATTTGGCTTTAAATTAATACATTAGAAAAAATTAAAAATGTTTGCCTTTCAAAGAAAATTGTTTAATAAATAAAAAGGCAAGCCACAAACTAGGAAAAACTTAAAGTTTATAATATACATATCTGCTAAAGCACTCCCTCTCTCTCTCTCCTGGTTTTTATATATTTTCATAAGAAATTTCCTGTCATTTTTATCTTTGTTTTTTCACATAATGCATCTTTTTTTTACTCTGGCTGCTTTTTAGATTTTTAAAACATTTCTCTTGGTTTTTAGCAATTTAAGATATATGTTGGCAAAGTTTCAAGGTATGCCCTGCTTGCATATACGCTTGTAGTTTTCATCAAACTTGGACAATTTTCAGCCATTTTCTTCAAATAGTTTCCCTTCTTGCATTTCAACTCTCCTCTGGGACTCCATTTGCTTACGTGTTGGATCACTCGTTATTATTCCTCAGCTCATGATGTTCAAGTCATTTCTTTTTTCTTTTTTTTCTTACTATACTTCGCTTGCCATAGTTTCTGTTGCTGTCTTCAAGTTCACTAACCTATCTTTTCCTGAAGTGTCTAAATCTGCTTTCAATCCTACCTGGTGAGAAATACTGTATTTTTTATGTCTAGAATTTCCAGTTGGGACATTCCTTCCTTCCTTCCTTTGTTCCTTCTTTTGTAATCCTCGCCTGAATCCTCAGGTGAAGATTGTCTATTAATTTTTAAAGAGGCAGAAGGCAGGGGGAGAGAGATGAGAAAAAGTGATGTCAGAGAAAAACATTGATTGGTTGCCTCCCTTAAGTGCCCAGACTGAGTTTCGAACCCACAACCTAGGTACGGGCTTTCACTGGACATCAAACCTGCCGGCTTTCGGTGCGTGCGACGATGCTCCAACCATTTGGGCCCTTTGTAAGTCCCTCCTCATCAGGGCCATCCCTCCTCTATTTTCTTGTACAGCAGTCTGTCTGCAACAGGCATTTTAACGGTTTTTGTGGGCTTAGTACACTGTTACCTCTGTCGAGTCTATTTCTATTTTTACTACTTGAATTTTTCTTTACATTAAGGTAACATTTTTCTGCTTTTTCATGCCTGAAATTTTTCATGGGATGCCAGATAATGAGAATTCTACATCTTTGCTGTTTATTATTATTACTACTTCTTTTAAATGCAATGGACTTTGTTCTGATAGGCAATTATGATACTTGGAATCAAATGGATCATTTTATGGCTTGTTTTTAAGCCTTGTTGAAATGGGTTCAAATCCATTTTAATTGTGGGGCTAGTTTAGCCCCACCAAGCAGGTGATTTTCTAGAAGTACTCACTATTGAATGCTCCTTTTGTTATGGGGTCCTCCCACCAGTTGGGGGAACTCATGGCAATTATAGCACTGGTTGGCCTAATGCTTTCTGCCTTATCCCCAGACTGGGGGTAGTTTCTCACATGCATGCATGGATCAGGACACATTGAACTTCAGAGTTCGCTGAGCAAGCATCACAGTTCTCTCTTGCTCTCTGTATATGTCTTGGAATTTTAGGAGTGTGTCCACAAATTCTTTGATTATTCCTCCCATCAAATGGTGGAATTTTATTGTCTCCCTGTGAGTATGAGTTGGACTGAGTGGCCCTTGTCCGAAAAATAGATGAGGCAGCAGTGATGGTGTGTTGCTTCTGTGGTTGGGGTATAAAAAGGTTGTGCCTTTCCCCTTGGGTGGAGTCTCTTGCTCCCTCTTGGGTAGCTGCTCGAAGCGAAGCTGGAACCTTCTGGCCCAGTCAAGTTGTCAGTGACTGTAGCCTGTGGGTCTGACCAACCGCTTGATTGAAGCCTTATGAGAAATCTGGAGGCAGAACTACTCACACGCGTCCTTCATGCATTCTGACCACTGAGTGACTGTGGGAGATAAAAACTGTTTATTGCTTTAAGACGCTGACTTTTGAGGTAATTTGTTATGTCGCAATAGCTAGCTAATTTGTATGTTGGTGCCTTGAAGAAGGTGTTGCTGTAACAGTGGCTTCGGTTGTGAGAGTGGTTTGGAGCAGGTCGGTGAGCACTGAGGCCAGCACTAGCGAGAGCCTGAAGGACCTTGAAAAGCTTATTTTAAATTGTATTTTGGATAATTTTGTACCACATTGACAGATGTTTCCTATGGGTCCTTCATCCAATTTTCACCAATGATAATGTCGTATAGAACCATAGTCCATCTCAAAAGCAGGATATTGACATCGGTACAATATTATTAAGCAAACTATGGACCTTACTTGGATTTCACCAGCTGTGTGTGCATGTCGTCCTACAGAGTGTTATGCATAGATTTGTGTAACCACATTATGATTGAAGGAGGACTGTTTCATCATCACAATGAAATTCCTTACATTTATGGATAGATACCAGTAGGTATGCCTTCAACACCTAGTCCCTGGCAGCCACTGATACGTCGTCTGTCACTGTGTTTTGGTCATTTCAAGAAGGAGATGTAAATGGAACCAGGCAGCGTGCGATCTTTCGAGGCTGAGCTTTCTCATTCTGCGCAACATCTCTGCGACCCATTCAACGGTTCATTTGATGTAGGAGAGTTCTGTTTGGTTCCACAACCTCGTCACTGCATGGAATCGTCAGTGTTTTGTGTTTCAGCCATTCTAATAGGTAGTTCGCATTTATCACTTTAGTTTGCATTTCTCCACAAATGATGCTTACTGCCTTTTCATGTGCTAATTGTTCCTGAATATACTTGCTTTTTCAGTCTTTGCTCATTTTTCTAGTTAGATTTCTCGTTCTCTTAGCAATAAGTTCAAAGATTTTTAGAAAAGTATTTTCTCCGAAATATTTTTAAATACTTCCTCCAGTCTGTGGACCATTTCTTCTTTCTCTTAACAGGGTATTTTTTCAGAGAAAAAGCTTTTTAATATTGATTATTTTATTTTTATATTTATAGATTAATAAATAATAATTTATTTTATGTATTAGTTAATAATAATTATTATTACTTCACAGATTCTGATTTTGGTGTCATGTCTAAGAACTCTTTCTTTAACCTTAAGTCAGAAAGGCTGAGATTTTGTTCTATATTTTCTTCTAGAAGTTTTATGTTTTATAGTTGGATATTTTATATTTAGATCTATGGTCCACTTTGAGTTAATTTTTGTATATGAGATTCAAGTTGAAGTTCTTTCTTTTCTCTTTGATATCTGGTTGTTTCAACCTCATTTATTGAAAAGACCATCTCTTTTCCATTGAACTACTTTTGAACCTTTGCAAAATCAGTTATGTGCTTGTGTGAAAATATTTCTGGACTCTATTCTGTGCCACTGAGCTATGGAATATGGAACACCACAATCGCTTTGTTATTATAGCTATAGTGTGAACCTTAGCATTAGGGGGTGTTGAGTCTTTGAACTTTATTTTTCTTTGTCAATTTTCTACTAATTTAGTTCCATCTATTTGTGTGTATATTTTAAAATTAGTTTGCCTATATCTATAAAATAATCTTGCTGGGATACTAATAGAAATTGATATAAACAAAAAAATAATTTGGGCAGGATTGTTACCTTTGTATGTTTATTATTCCAACTTGTGAGCCCATTATGTCTTTCCATTTATTTAGGTGTTAGGAACTGCCCTGCCTGGTTCCAGAAGCTATAAGCCCCCAGTGGCTAAGGCTGAGTGAGAGACCCTGGGACCATAAGCCATTAAGGAGACAAAGCTTATCTCCCTGGAAGGGGTACTGCCTCTACCCCCTTTACTTCACCCTGCTTGGCCCCAAGCCTAACCAGTTAGCCAATGACAGGTAAGATTCTTCAAGGGAGGAACGACCTAAGACAGGAACAGTCATGAAGGGGACCCCAGGGAAGGACTTGGGGGGCTATAGAAAAAGAAAGTGATGGACCCTTGTCCCTTGGCATTGACATAGCCTGAGTCCTCATTCTGTCTGGAAGAAGTCTCTTAATCTCTTGGCTGCCTTATTTCCCTTGCCTGACTTAAGCCTGAAACAACGACAGACGGCAGTGCAGTCCTGTGCTAGAAAGGGCAGGTTCCCTGGAGCGATCAGGCCTAAAAATGAATACATAAAATCCTGTAAAATCTGCTTTGCTGAGAATTCCCTCAATTTTCTGATAAGGGTCCTAGCAGGAAATGAGTTTGTTCCCCAAAGTTTTATGGCCCTTTATCTAACTGACCCTGACTCAGAATAAGCCCTGGTAGTTCTCTGTATGTTATCTATTTTTGACCCTTACTTCCTGACAATGATTGATGAGCTTTACCTGTATTCCTATGCAAAATGAACCCAATAAAAGCCCATTGAGGAAAAGGCTCCTGGCCCTTTTCCTCTGAGAGATTGGCCACCTTTCCTCCCCAAGCAGATCATGTGTTGGTAGACTTATTCTTATCTGTGGCAGTGGGCAGGGGAGGGGCCCTGCAGGTGGAGCCCCCCACATTTAGATCTTTAGTTTTTATTGATGTTTGGTGGTCTTCAGCAAACAGATCCTACACATGTTTGATTAGACTTGCAATAGTTCATTGTTTTGGAACTAGTGTAAGTGGTATCAAATATTTACTTTCCAATTGCTCATTGCTAGTGCATAAAAACATGATTGATTTGTGGTGTTGACTTTGTATCCTGTAACCTTGAGATCTAAGAATTTTTATTAATCTAAGAATTCTATTTGCATTTATTTTGAGTATTTTCTACACAGACAGTCATGTCATTGGCAAATACAGGCATTTCTTTTCCTTTCCAATTTGTATTACTTATATTTGTTTTTCTTGCTTTATTACACTGGCTAGGGTTTTTAATACTATGTTGATTAGGAGTGGTGAGAGTGGACATCTATGCCCTGATCTCAATTGTTAGAGGGATAACTTTCAGTCTTTCACTCTTAGCTATAGATTTTTTTTCAAGATTTTATTTATTTATCTTTAGAGAGGAAGGGAAGGAGAGAAGGAGAGAAATATCAATGTATGGTTGCTTCTTGTGCATCCCCTGCTGGGAACTGGCTTCTGCGGGGAATTTGCCTGCAACCCAGGCATGTGCCCTGACTGGGAATCAAACCGCGATCGTGTGGTTGTCAGGCCCACACTCAATCCACTGAGCTACACCAGCCAGGACTTAGCTATAGATTTTTTAAAAAAAGAAATAGATTATCTAATTGAATTTCCCTTCTACTTCCCTTCTACAGGTTGCTGAAAGGTTTAAATGTGCGTGTATGTTGAATTTTGTTAAGTGCATTTTCTGCATCAATCTATATACTCATTGGGTTTTCTCCCTTAGTCTGTTGTTATGGTGAACTACACTGACTGGTTTTAGAATATTGAACTAGCTCTGCATTTCTTAAACAAATCTCACTGGTCATATTACATTATTCTTTTTATATAATGCTGGATTCAGTTTGCTAATATTTTGTTGATTTTTGCATCTACATTCATGAGGTAGATTAGGCTTTCTTCTCCCTTTGTGTACTGGCTCTGTCTGGTTTGGGGATGAGAGTCCTGCCAGCCTCATAAGATTAGTTGCAAACTGTGGCCTTCTATTTTTCTGGAAAAGATTATGTAGAATTGGTGTTCCTTTAAAAACAAATGTCCAGTAGAATGAACCATTGAAACCATCTGGAACCAGGGACTTCTTTTTGAAAGGTTTTTTAAACTACAACTTTAATTTTTTACTACCTTACGAAAGTTTTTGGTCAAAGCCACATGCTCGTTGGTAGGGGCTGGAGGCGATGGCCTGTAGAAAAACGAGGGAAACAAAGCCCTGGCTGGCGTAGCTCAGTGGATTGAGCACAGGCCTGCGAATCAGAGGATCATGGTTTGATTCCCAGTCAGGGCACATGCCTGGGTTGCAGGCCAGTTCCCTGCAGGCCAACTCCCAGCGGGGAACGCACGAAAGGCAACCATACATTGATGTTTCTCTCCCTCTCTCCTTCCCCTCTAAAGATAAATAAATAAATAAAATCTTAAAAAAAAAAAAGAAAAACGAGGGAAACACTACTGGCAATTAAGGAAGGGGAACCCTTGTCACACAGTGGCGTTAGGTCACGAACACTGTTGTCTGCAGTAGAAAATGGGCCCAGTGAACTGGTTTGTCAAGCTATTGACATTTCCAAATTTTTTTTCTAGGTGCCACCTGGTTTCTTCCTGCTTCTAGAACATGTGAAAGGAGAGAAGATAAATTCAAGGAAGACTGTTAATAAGAAACTGTCAGGGCCAGTTGGCCTTAAAATTGTTCCGCCTCTTTTTCTGGAAAATAAGGCTAAGACTAAGAACAATTGCATCACAGCAAAGACGGAATACAGGGCACTTTCAGGAAAGCATGGTCTAATGAGGAGCCCAAAGTTGTGACTGTGATGTCCCTTGTTCAGAACTCACAAAGATGACCTGTGGCCATTCAGAGTCTTCCTGTCAGAAAGAAGGCTCTCTAAAGTGTTTGAGTGTGTGCCTCCCAGATCCCTTCAATCAAACAGGAGGGCTTCTGAAAGGAATCAAAGCTCTGTTTCTCAGCTGTCTCATCAGAAACTCAAGGCAGAGAAGGGGTTTATCTTCCAGAGATTTGAGGGTGTGGCCTTTGTCTAATGGAGTAAATTCCACAGAGATTCACAGATGACTCATGAAGTTTGGAAAACAGAATTACATATGCAAAACCACTCCTGGACAGAAAGGGGTAGATAGATACTCTTAGATGGTGATGATACTCTTGGCTTCGAGCTGATGCTTTCATAGGATGAATCTTTTGAGGGCCTTGCAAAGGGACGAATGTATTTTGCACGTGGCCAAATAATTTATGGCCAAAGGGCATAAATTCCCTCTGATGGTTTTAAAAAATGGGTATGTAAAATTTTGGGGCATTTCTCCCTTTGGGCTGGACCTTGTGATTTGCTTCCGATGAATAGAATATGGTAGAAATGGTGGTATGTCACTTTCGGGACTAGGTTAAAAGAAGACCTCAGCTTACAGTTTGGGTTCTGTCTCTCTTGGATTACTTGTTCTGAAGGAACACACGTCATGAGCAGTCCTGCAGAGGTCCACGTGTCAAGTTTCCTGTCAACAGCCACGTGGCTTTGAAGACAGAACCTCCACCTTTAGTCACCTCTTCAGAAACTATAGCCCTGGCCACGAGGTTGACTGCAATCTTTTTTTTTAAAGAAGTGATATTTTTTTTAAGATTTACTTATTTATTTTTAGAGGTAGGGAAGGATGGCAGAAAGAGAGGGAGAGAAACCTCAGTGTGAGAGAGAAAAACATTGATTGGTTGCCTCTCGTGCATGCCCCAAACCGGGAGGAACCCACAACCCAGGCATGTGCCCCATGACAGGAATTGAACTGAGGACCCTTCCCTTTGCAGAGGGACGTCCACCCAGCTGAGCCACACCAGTCAGGGATTCGACTGCTGACTTGTGAGAGACTCTGAGCCAACAATCTCCAGTGTAGCTGCTCCTAGGTTACTTAGAAATCATGTGTGATAACACGCATTTGTTGTTTTCAACGGCTAAGCTGGCTGGGTAGCAACAAATAGGTACTACGCTCTCTATGGAGCTCACTTGTCTCTGGTGCTTTGCCTGTAAATTCTAGTCATCTTGCCTGTCTCCCCAACTCTGCGAGTCTTCAGGACTCTGCTCGGATTACTCCTTCCTGTGCTGGAGCCAGGACACTGCCCCCAGCTGGTGAGCCGGGGAAATCGGAGTGATCACCCATTTGCTTCCTTTCCAAATAGGTCAGTCCTAGGCTGCCTGTCGTCCAGTGTCTAAAACCCATTGTTTCTTGTTTGTTTTTACATCTTGTCAGTTTTTCTAATTGCTTAAGGTGAAGATTAATCTGGTTCTTGTTACTCTACTGTGGCCAGGGCCAGCTTAAGTCTTGAGGTCCACTCAGATGTGAGTGCTCCTGGGACTTAGCATCCTCACTCAGCTCAGCGAACGAGTTCTTTGTATTCCCCGAGAGTCCATGGTTTCTGGGAGGGGAAACGATGCAAGATTAGCTTTAAGTAGTGAGAGGCTTCGGGCCAATAAGTGAAGAGAATGAATAAGGGCTGGAGGCATCCAAGCCAACTTTCTATGCAGAAAAGCATGGGTTAGAAAATGCAACATGTGAGCACCTTGTGGATGAGAACAGCTGGGTCCACTTACTCTGATGCTCGGTCACTTATCTCCGCCCCACAAAAGCAGTCCTTGGTTGATGCTAGCTACCATCTGGTGACATGCGCAGTGACCCGTCTTAAGCAACATATTTTTCCCAGCTGCTCTTCTCTTTCCTCGAAGATTGGTAATGCACACATACATCACAGTCCTGCCTTTTCTCCTCTAGCTCGCCATACACAATTCCTTCCATCCCAAATCAGGCCAGCCCTCGCTTTCACACCCATCCATCTATGAACTTTACCCAGAGCCACGTTACTTCACGCTCTCGTTTGCACATCTAAGTCGGTTCCAGTCAGGGCAGAGAAACTTCCCACAAGCCATTTCTGTCTTAGGCTTGTTCTCTCTGGAAGCCAGCCAAATCATGCTGGTAGTAAGGTTCAGAAACTGGAATTGGAATAAAATGCCACACAGAAATCAATTTCCATCATTTTTTACAGCATCTCAGAGAATTTCCTGAGAATTTCCACACCTATTTGATATAAATTGTTGAATTAGGTAGGGTGATAGAAAAAATACATAAAAGCAATCATTCTTATCTTTTAAAATGGATCGTTTAGTAGGAGAAATAAGTATACAAGTCATTGCAACCCAAATGATTTATAAAAGCCTCTGAAAATATACCAGTAAATTATAATAGTATGTCAAACGCGAGGAAGAGAAGAGCTTGCTGGGAATTAGGCAAACCTTTCTGTAAGGATCAAGATGAACATCTATGGGGGGGAACTGGTGGGGATTAGGCGTTGGGAGCAAGCGGAAAAGGCGGAGATGGGAATTTACATAGGAAACTGTGCTTGGGACGGCTATATTAATTTAACCACATAGCTCATTTGTTTTAAGGAATCAAAAACTTATTCTAATAAATGCCTACAACTTAATATGCATTCCCACAATTTTGCTGATATTTTTGTTATCATTAAAATTATACGGGAAACATTTAAGGTGTATCCTAGCGGAGGTGTACCAGTGAAACCAGCCTTCTGTCTTAATGACTAGCTGTATTTATTAAACACAAACCGCATCTGATTTCTCATCTGGTTTTAAATCTGTATAAATGAGTCCCATAAAAAGGTGCAGGTTCCTAAGTAACTCAGGTATTTCTTGGGTGTCTGGATACCCACCCCCACCCTCAGACCTCCTTTTAGAGCTTTTGCAAGATCATGTTTGGAGAAAAACACTCTTGACAAACTCACCTAGAGGGTCTTCGTGTCTGTCTTTGAACACTGGTTCACTCCGAGGAAGTTTCTCAGACTCAGCCTAGTCACACAACGGCTTTCCTTTGAAACAGGATCGGCTGCCTCCCTGAAAGGCATAGTAGCCACTGTTGATGCAAGGAGCAGAAGGTGAAACAGCCAAGGGTGTGGGGGAACCAACCTCGGTGCTGGCATTTTAAAGAAACCGGTTTGCACCGACTCTTGTTTCTGGGTGTCTGGCGTGGCCCAGAGGGTGCAAATGGCAGGTTAGATCAATCAATCACCCTCGAGTCTGATCTGAAATGGGTGAGGTGGCCAAGGAAAAATGTGTGTAGGTGCCATGAAGAGGGACAGCAAAGGAGGCAATAATAGATAAGGTTGAATTCCACCCCCAAGACAGAAATAGCTACAACATATTTAATGTACAGAAAAGTAAAAGAGGCAAATTAATCTCACCCGACTTGATATTTTTAGAATACAATACTTAATATCGGTCCCGTTAATTTCGGTCTCATTAGGAGTCTGAGAGAGAGAGGGAGAGAGAGAGGGAGAGAGAGAGAGGGAGGGAGGGAGGGAGGGAGGGAGGGAGGGAGAACCGATGAATGGGAAGCTGGATGATAAGGCCGGATAAGGGGCTCTGAATTGTCAGGTTTGTCCTGGGAATCCGCCAAGCACACTCCACGGCGAATTCCATTATCTCCAGGCTTAGAAAATTCCTGGAGACAAAGATGGGAAGAAAAGTCAAAGCTCTTTTGTAAACGGGTCCGCAGCTCCGCGCTCAGGTCTGCACTGCGTTTTGCTTTGTGCGCCGTGCGCCCGGGACGACCTCGACGGGAGGAGGAGCCTGCGGAGGGGGTGGGACGAGAAGAGGGAGGCCCTTCTACCTGCTCACACCTCCGCTGGGGGTGGGTGAACCGGTGCGGTGTGAGGATGCAAATTGGGTTCCCGGCGCAGCCAATCAGGAGTCGGGTGAGGAAATTTGGGTCCCCACCCCATCCCAACCGGGCTTGCGAGCACGTGTGCGGTGTTCTGGGACCTTTGTCCCGCAAAGTCACACTAGGCGGGCAACCTGAGCCCCCTTTTCTCCCCCATACCCTACCTCGAGAGTCGACTCCCCCGCGTCCCCCCACCGGTTAGCTCCCGCGCAGCTGCGGGTGAGAGCCTGAGGCACTCCGGTCTCGAGGCGAGTGCGGGCACGGCCACGCCAGGTCGCTGGGACGGCGGCACCGACCCCCGGCGGCTCGGCGCGGGTGCAGGCGGCGAGGCTCGGTCCGGACCCCACGGCTCTGCTGCCGCGCGCGGGGCAGTCCTCCCTCCGTCCCCAGGCAGCGCTGGCAGCCTTGCGCTTGCGGGCTCTCGTCTTACTGCGGGTCGGTCCTGCGGGGCTCCGGAAACTCCTGCAACGTCCAGAACACAGAAAATAGACTCATCACCTAATTCGCCAGGGAGCCGGAGAGCCGTGGGGCTGTGGCGCTGCCTGCCCCCGCTCCTCCCCCCACCCCACCCCCGCCTGTGCTCGGGCAGCCTCTCCGAGTCACACAGCACCCCCCGCCCCCGGCAGACAAAGGGCCTGGGCAAACTCGCCGCCCGGCCTCCTTGCGCTCGGGGAGGCGGCGGCGCCCGCGGTGGATCGCGCAGGGCGGCGCGCGCGGGGCAGGGAGCCGGGGCCGCAGGAGCGCGGGATGGGGAAGAGCCGCGAGATGCGCCTGGCTCACCTCTGCTGCTGCTGCTGCCTCCTTTACCAGCTGGGGGTCATGTCGAATGGGATCGTTTCAGGTAAGTGCTGCCGCGACTTGCGGCTTGCTTTCCAAGGTTCCCAGCGGAGACCGGGAACGCACGGGTCCGCAGGGCTGGTGCAGCCGGTGCGCAGCGAGCAGGGCTCCTTGGGCAACAAGGGAAAGAGCGTGCGGACACGGAGGAGGGGGTCACGCTCCAGAGCCAAGCGCCGTCCTCCAGGCCTTCTAAAAAACCTCCCTGAAAGGACTCGTTTTCCTCTGTGAGAGTAGTGATGTTTGCAAAGGTACGTGACGGCGTCTGGAGGAAAACCGGGAAGGCCATACGCCGTAGCTCTGCTCCGGCACGCACTTAAGAACATTATTTAATTGCGCTTGAGTCCTGCACCTTTCTACAACCAAGCGCTGTCACCAGGCTCGACTGCCCCACTCCCTCTCCCCTCCCCCCGCCTTATAATCGTACTTTTATTTTGAAAACGCTGGGCTCTGTAATCCGATCGCAAGGCTTCAGGGGTTGCTGCAGTTTCGGGGGCTAGACGGGTGGTCTCCAACGCCTGTGAGCCTGGGCATGCTTGTGCACTTTCAGCTCGCACTTCTCTGTCTGCCCCGCCCGCAGGGCTGCAGTTCGCCCCGGACCGGGAGGAGTGGGAAGTCGTGTTTCCTGCACTCTGGCGCCGGGAGCCGGTGGACGCGGCTGGCGGCAGCGGGGTCAGCGCCGAGCCGGGCTGGGTACGCGGCTCCCGGACTCCGGCGGCCGGGAGCTCCCGCGAGGTGCGCTCCGTAGCCCCGGCGCCGCCCGAGGAGCCCGCGGAGGGCCCATCCGAGCCCCCACCCCGGTCCCCGTCGCCACCCCCGCCGCCGGAGGGCGAGGAGGACGAGGAGTTTGAGTCGCAGGAGCTGCCTCGGGGATCCGGCCGGGCTGCCGCTGTGTCCCCGGGCGCCCCGGCCTCGTGGCAGCCGCCGCCGCCCCCACAGCCACCCCCGTCTCCGCCCCCGGCCCTGCCTGCCGAGCCGGAAGGCGACGAGGTGCTGCTGCGGATCCCGGCCTTCTCCCGGGACCTCTACCTGCTGCTGCGGAGAGACGGCCGCTTCCTGGCGCCGCGCTTCGCGGTGGAGCAGCGGCCGAGCCCCGACCCGGGCCCCACGCGGGCAGCCGCCGCCCCGGGCCCTCCCCCGCCTCCCGACGCCGCCTGCTTCTACACCGGGGAGGTGCTGCGGCACCCCGGCTCTCTGGCGTCTTTCAGCACCTGTGGAGGTGGCCTGGTAAGCGCCCTCCTTCCCCGCGTCCCACTCCCCGCGCCACTCCTCCCGCCCCAACTCCCCCACTGACCAGGCTGACGAGCGCGCACCTCACCCCCTTCCGAAGCGCTCGCCCTGACCTTCACCCCAGACCTCACCACCACCACCACCACCACCCGGGAGTCCTCGCGCTTCCCTCCTAGCGAACGTTTCCAAGGCGGTCAGTGAACCTGAAGGCTCCTTGGGTGGATTCGTAATCTGCAGCCTTCTCCTTCCAGACGCTTATACGTTTCTTCTGAGCACTGTAGGAAACTGTTGCCTCTGGTTTTACTTCATTCTGTTTTCCAAAATAAGCCCGCCACGTGGTGTCTTTCAGGAGGTTGGAAGACAACCAATCTGCTCACTGATGAGTCTCCTCCGTGTGTGCCCCTCACCCCCCAGTTCCTCGTCTGTTATCTTAGAGTTTTTTTAATGTCCTACTTCCAAGTTGTCAGAACAGTTCTCTAAATTACATTCTGACGACTGCCAGTAATTTAAACACATCCACAGCCACGTTGGACAGCTGCTCACGCATCGTGTGAAGGGCAGGTGCTGGGCAGGACCAAAGCACGAGACTGGGAGCTGTTGGCCAAGCGTTGACCTTGGAATCCAGTCTGTGTGAGAGGTTACGGTCCCCTGACTTAACACGGGCTTTCCTAAGGGTTGCCTTTTATCTGGCGTCGCTCCTTGCCTTCTCTCCACTCCATGGGAGAAGGCGCAAGGGGGAGAGATGTGTGGAAGGGCCTGCTGGAACTGGAGGGCGAAAGCCACTTGTTCCTCTATCTGAAAAATAGAGGTCCTCGTTCGCTTTCCCCGCCTCTGCCTCGGTGCAGGGTTTGGGATAATAGTTAACTCCTGTGAGTCGGCCTTTACTTCCTGGTAGAGGAGACGCAGCATAAGAGTTACTGTTTGAACGGTTTTGAGGTGTCCACTTCAGTGTACATGCACGTTGTTGTTCATCACCGTGGCCTTGGTTTAAGGTGCAACCCACAAAATACTGACGTGTGACATGTGACCTGTGGCCTCATTTTGTTGTCCTTACTGAGCCACTGATGAAATCCACAAGGACTCATCTGAAAAGCAACCTATTTGGAGAAAAAAAAAATCTAAGAGGAATTATTTAATCCATTTCAAAAGTACTTCATCTTTCTGGATCTCATTTCCTCTATTTATAGCAGGAAATTCAAATATCAGCACATTCAAAGCTACCCAAAGCCATGAAATGGAAAAAGATGGTTACAAATTTAAACAAAATGAAACTGGAACTTGTTACCTACCCCTTCGGAGGTCCCTTAGTCAAACGATGTAAATGAGTGCAGGGGGCTGTATTTTACCAGATGCTCATAATGATGAATATTCAAATATGAACACTTTTAGCTATGAGTAGAAAGAAAAATGGGCATGGAAAAATCACATGAAAAGCTTTGAAAAATGTTTCTTGTGGAACTGATGTTTGAACACTTCATGTGTGGGGGTGCATTTTGTGGGGATTTCATTGTCCACTAGTTTTTGGCCGGGATTAAATAATTACATCTAGGAAGTTCTTGGTGTGATGGAAGGAACAGGGGATCAAGCATCACACTGTGTGGAAATGCGGGCTTCTGGTCACATTTTCCAAATGAGCTGTGCCTTCTCTCCATCCTTACGGGGGCACAGTGAGAATTATGAGTAGGTTTTTCATGGACTGAATAGGAGTCTGACGTACCTCCCTGTTTATCATGTTGGGCTTCACTCACTTTTCCTGTTAGCCACATATGTATATGTTCCGAACTGGGAAGTCTTTGTTATTGGGGAGAACGGACATTGCCAGCAATACAGTATAGCAGTCAGACTTTGTGTAGAGAGTCAGGCAAGTAGCCAAGGAGCGTGGGTTTGTTCGTCCAGACCCGAGAGTGGGCGAGGAGAGAGACATGCTTTGCTGTCTGAGCCCTGACATTGGCTTGTTTCCTGATGATTGACATGTCCCCTACCTCTCTGGGATTCAGTTTGCGTAAGGAAAGTGAGACAGTTGGGTTGATTTTCTTAAAAAAATTAGATGATAAAATTAAAATTCAACTGGATGTGAAATGTATTCTTGGTCCCGTGTCAGGGGCTCACAGGTTAGGAGGACATTACATGCAAGTGGGTGTGCCACAGGCCATCACAAGAGCCACACAATGACATGATGAATCAGCCGCCGTGCCTGAGGTGACCGTCTCCTTGGGGAGCTGGAGAAAGCTTCCCCAACTTTAACTGGGCTTTTCGGCCTAGGAGGCTTTCTCTGGGCAGAAAAGGGGCTGAGGGGTGTTTCAGATGGAGGGGAGAGCCCGAGTGGGCATGTGGAGGTGCAGCGTGTACCAGGGGAATAAAAATGAATCTCCCCCGACTAGCCCAGAAGGTGCAATAAGGCAAAAGGACCGTGAATAGGGTGATCAGACCTCAAAAGCTTCCTATGCTAGGGCTAGAGGGCTTCCTCTGACCACATTCTTGCTCCTCTCCACTTCTGAGGCCTGGGACCCTGGAATTCTAATGTGAGGAGTCCTGATGCCTTTGTAAGAGGGTGAATTATTTATAAGTGCAGCTGACTTTAGTTTGCCACAGTGTTTCCTTCTGTGAGTGAGGCTTTCCGGTTGTTAGTGGCGCAGAAAGGACAGACCGCTAAGTGCACCTTCCCTTCCCCTGCCGGTAGCGACGCCTGCTGGGGCCCGAGCTGCTCAACACCTTTAGGGCGGCTACATAGTTGCAAGTGTCCAAAGCTCCTTTTCAAAGGAGATAGATCGTCTGCTATCCAGTATTGCAAAGCGGTGAACATTTATGAAATTGGCCATTCATTCTCCAGACATCCCTCTAACTTGCGCTGGGAAGGGGAAAATGGTAGAATGGAGAAGCTGGGTGCAGGGTCAGCTGCTGCCTTTTCAAAGTCCCACTCAATCCTTCTGGGTCTCATTTCCCTACTTATAAAATGCACAAACTGTATCGTATATATCTAGCAGTCGATATATGGAGCGTCCCTACTACTTCTGTGTCTCTTTATTAGTCTCTAATATTGAATGACAATCTGATCTGAGCCATATATTCCATCGAAAAGGCACACAGATATAATGCTGAGCCGTGAAATGTTTATTGATCAACTGCTTTCGGCAAGGCTTTGTGTAGATACACAGAATACAATAAGATGTAGGAGAAGTCTTGGTAGGTTTCATGAAGCTCCCAACCTGCCCTGCCAGTCACAGATGTCAACGGGAACTAGGACAGGTGTAGACATGTACACACGTAGGGAAGCCCCAAGGGCTATGGTGGCCTCTCTTGTTCATTTCATTCCCGCAACATTGTAAGATACTTGAGTACACACTCTGTAACAATCACTAAATAAAATGCAACACCTGTGGCACCTTGTGTTTTAAGTAACAGTCTCTAAAAAGGTTAAAATACAGAAAAGCAACACATTAAATTCCGCGAAAGAGTGCAACAGTTCCGGTCCCTCCACGTGAACACAGCACGCGCGCGCGCACACACACACACACACACTGCTCTGCCCACTGGGCCAGGGTGGCCAATCAGAGCCACCCCCTGCCTGCCTGCGATTCTCTTTACGTGGACTGTCGAAATGACTGCCAGTCATATTTAGATGATTTTTCCAGGATGATAAAGAGTGACTCCTAAAACTTTACTTAAATTTGGAGTTTTATACAGTAGTCATTTTGATTCGTCCTTGGTACAGAATCGGCATCTTTGTGTAAATGCATTTTTTTTCCTTGCAATTTACTCCCTCACATACATTAAAGTATTTGATGCCATGGCAAGTGCTGAGCCCTTCAACACTCGGAGGATGTCTTGGACAAGGTAGTTTATCAAGTACCAGCATGAAAGCAGCCGGGAGGGTGCTCAGGGCAGGGGTCAGGGAGGGTGGGGCCCCCTAGGAGATGTGGGGGAGAAGTGGACTCAGCACCCAGATGGCAAAAGTAAGATTGCAGACGAACCCCACCCATCTATCCACCTGGTTTGCTGGAGCCGAATCTCAGGAGTGACTGAGGAGATAGATACTCAAAACGAATCTAAAGCACTACAGAGAGGAAGGCCGTCCGAGCATCAGGCACCTCTGGGAAGACTGGACCGGTTTGGACGGGATTGATGGAAAACACACCCAGACGCTAGAGAACATCTGTGCTTGGTGAGAGCTGCGCCAGAGGAGCTGCTGCACAAGCAGAGGGCGGCAGGGGCCCTGGGGCAGCCACGCCTTGGCCTGCTCTGGTCTCCACTCACGCCAGCTCCTGGAGGCCAAGCCTGTGTCCCTAGGCAGGAGCAGAGAGGAGAGACTGAGCTCACCCAGGTTGGGGGGCCGCGGGGTGACCTCGGAGGATCCAGAGTCTTTCACTCTCGGAAGATGAGTTACGGGAGAAGAGCCGAGAAACAGCTGTCAGCAGACAGGTGAGCAGGGAAATCAGACAGAGGTGTGCTGACACCCACGAAGACCTTTTAAGAAAACGAACTGTGTGAAAGGGGGCCATCAAACTCGGGTCAATTAATACACGAAGCAACAAAATTAGTTGAATAAATAGAGACCTTTCACAGAAAACTAAGAGTGGCTATATATTCATGAAAAAAAATTTAAAAACAAGAACAACTTCTAAAAAAGGAACAGATTTATTAAAGAAGTGATTAGAGACAATGAAACTACATTTTTGATCATTATAATGAAAAACATCATAGATGAATTGATCAGTAAGTTTGTGATCTCAAAGAGCAAACTCAGAAATTATCCCAGAACATAGTGTAAGGGACACATAGATGAAAACTATGAAAGAAAAATTGCGACCCATTAATCATAGATCTAGATGGTCCAAATACCTCTGACAGTTGTTCGTTTTTAAAATAAGTTATAGGGTAGAATTTCTAAAATGTATTGGCAGTATACGCTTAATATTCCTTCCTAACTCAAATCACCAGAATGTACATTCACCAGCCGGCCCTTGGATGTAAGGCCAGACGCTACCCACTGCTCCGAGTGCTGGTCAGGTAAGGGGAGCGAACGTCCTCAGGGCGCACCAGACCGGTTTCCAATACAGGCTTCTGTCCTTAGAACAAAAATCAAAGGCAAGCACAGGCAATCGATGTGTGGAATCCTAGACTTGTAAAAAATTTGCATCTTTTTGAATTTATTTTTTATTAAATATGCTGGGTTAACATTGGTTAATGATGTTATGTGAATTTCGGGCGTCCAACTTTGTAGTACAATCGGTGTGCTCCAGTGTGCACTCGCCACCCGAAGTCCAGGTCCCGTCACCGTCTGGTCCATTCTTCACCTTCTTCATTCTCCCTCCACCCCACTTTCCTTCTTGTTACCACCAATCTGTTGTCTGTGTCTGAGCCTGTTTTTTGTGTATGTGTTGCTTTTTGTTTTACGTCCCACGTATATGTGATATCACACAGTTCTCGTCCTCGTCCATGGACTCATTTCACTTAGCGTAATACTCTCGCGATCCATCCATGTTGTCACAGGTGGCAGTGTTTCGTCTTTTTAATGGCCGATGGCTGAGTGCTACTCCAGCAGGTACGTGTGCCACACCTTTCTCTAACCATCCACTGAAGGGCACTGAGGTTGTTTCCCCGTCTTGGCTTCTGTGATAACGCCACAGTGACCATTAGGGTGCATACACCTCCATGACTGTTTTCAAATCATTTGCAGCTGTTTCATCCCAAATGAAGTTAGATCTATCCATCTATCTATCTATTATCTATTTTTAGCAACTCATCTGTCTCAACTTTTCCAAAATCTTCATGGAAACACATCTTTTGCACTCACTGTTCATTGCCTGTCAGTGTTTAGTGTTTGATTAAATTATGCAGTTGCCAGCATTGTGCCTACGTGTGTTCAAACAAATACAGCCGGTCGAGTCTTGGTCGACAGGCAGGCCTACTGGTGGGAATCACTGTGCGCATCGAGAAAGGGACACCGTCTACAAACTGTGAGCATTGTGTGCGGTGGTCACGCTTTGTGGATGGTGGAGGGAGGGTTGGTTCAGTGATTTAAGTTGAATTGGCTGGTGTAGCCAGTGTCACATGAGGTAGCGGTTAAGAGGACTTCTTCTGTATCAGAAACAAACTGGTCAGAGATGAGAAAGACACACGTTCAGGCCGAAGGACCAATCACTGTGCTTAGCGTGGCATAAACAGATCCAAGCCTAGACCCATGGTGGCCAAGTGTTAGAAAACCAAAGGTGAAGGGAAAACTGTGTAAGTTTAAGAAAGAAAAGGCTACCTACAATGGGACAAGTGTCCCATTGCCATTCCAGATTGGATCCGCAGTGGCAGCAGCTAGAGAAACACGCGTTGGTGGCTCTCGGGTTCTGAGGAAACAGGGTTTTGAATCTTGGATGCATCCATACTTCCATTTAAACCCAAAGGCAATTCAAATTATTTTCAAAATCATGAAGACTCACTTTCCCACAGAGGACCTCCAGCGAGTTATGCAGTGCAGACTCCCACCAGCGCCCTCCGGGGTGTCACTCAGCGCTCCTTCCTAGTGGCAGGCAGGGCCATTCGTTCCCAGTGTGTGATTGAGAGGTGGTTGAGGCATAAACAAATATGTATGTATACATTTATAGCCTTTAAACCCACATTATTCGCACACATGTGAGATTATTGCACCCGAGTGCATAAAGAGTTCCCCCTCTTTGGTAGCTCTGCTTTATCTGCAAGTATGTGCCATGTTCTACGTGACCAGTTCGGCACTGATGTGCATTTGATCAATTACAGATCGCTTACAGTGTTTTCTTAATATAAACAGTGAAAAATAAATAGGACCCTGTAGATATGCCTTTTTGCCAACAGAATGAGTATTATGTCAAGGGCACATGTATCTGTGATCTGGGGAGATAGTGCCTGACTGCATCCCACCGGGTGGTGACAATTCACTCCACCAGGCCAGCGGGGTGTATGAAGGTCTCTTTCTGCCGTGCTGTTACCAGTGTGGGTGTGAGCAACACCTTTCGATCTTTGTGAAGTCACTAGGCAAAACCACGTTATTCCAATGTCGTTTTATTTATTTATATTTGTATTATGATGCAGCTGAAATCTTTTCATGTTTTTGTTCTTGTTGCCTTTTCTGTAAACTTTTATATCCCCTACTCATTTTTCTGTTCGGTTTTTGGTCTTTTTCATTTCAAATTCCAGAGCTCTCTTTCCCCCAATTTTAATATGGACTTTTTCAATTTTGGTTGACATTCAATATGATATCAGCTTCAGGTGTACGGTACCGTATTTGGTATTTATGTAACTTACAAAGTGCCCCCCCCCGCCCCATGAGACGATTTCCTGCCTGACATCATACGTGGTTATTACAGTGTTACTGACTGTGTTCCCTGTGCTGGACTTGGCATCCCCGTGACGGTTCTGTAACCACTGGTCTGTACCTCTCAGTCCCTTCACCTTTTCCACCCAGCTGTCCAATCCCCCTCCCCTCTGGCAGTAACCAGTCCATTCTCTTTATGTAGGAGTCTGTGTCTGTTTTGTTTGTTTGCTTATTATTTTGTTTTTTAGATTCCATATAAATGAAATCCTGTGGTATTTGTCTTTGTCTCTGACTGACTTATTTCATTTGGCATAATACCCTCTACTTCCATCCATATTGTTGCAAATTGTAAGATTTTCCCCCCCACATTTAATTTTTTAAATTATATTTTGTTGTTTGTTCTATTACTGGTGCCCCTACTTTCTGCCCTTTGTCCACCGCTACCCAATCCCCCCAGGCAATCCCACATCGTTGCCCATGTCCAGGAGTCAAGCATACACGTTCTTTTGCTAATCCCTTCACTTTCTTTCATTCAGTCCCCTCCTCCGCTCTGCCCTGTGACAGCTGTTGGTCTGTTCCACGTATCCATGCCTCTGATTCTGTTCTGTTCCTTAGTTTAGTTTGTCCATTAGGTTCTACAATAAGTGAGATTATATGGTATTTGTCTTTCATTGACTGGCTTATTTCACTTAACATGATTGTCTCCAGGTGCGTCCGTGCTGTCCCAAAGAGTAAGAGTTTCTTCCTTTTCACTGCTGCATAGTATTCCATTGTGTAAGTGTACCACAGCTTTTTTATCCACTCATCTACTGATGGGCACTTAGGCTGTTTCCAGATCTTGGCAACTGTAAATAATGCTGCCATGAGCATTGGGGTGCACATGTTCTTTTGAAGTAGTCTTTCGGGATTCTTAGGCTATCTACCCAGAATTGGATTCTCCGGGTGATCAGGCATTTTCATTTTTAATGTTTTGAGGAAAGTTCATACTGCTTTCCACAGTGGCTGCATGAACAGTATGTGGGGGTTCCTTTTTTTCCATATCTTATGGAGAAAACAAACAAACAAACAAACAAACAACAGGCTGGTTTGTTGATTTATGAATGACAGCCATTCTGACAGGAGTGAAGTAATATGTCACTGGGGTTTTAATTTGCATCTCTCTGATAATTAGTGATGTGGAGCATATTCTCATGTACCTATGGGCCATCTGTATGTCCTTTTTGGAGAAGTGTCTGTTTAGGTCCTATGCCTATTTTTTAATGGGATTTTTTGTCTTCCTGGTGTTGAACTGTATAAGTACTTTATGTATTTTGGAAATTAACTTCTTATTAGATGTATCATTGGCAAATATGTTCTTCCATTGGGTGGGTTCCCTTTTCTTCTCGTCGATGGTTTCTTCTGCTGTATAGAAGCTTTTTAGTCTGATATGGTCCCATTTAGTCTGATGTGGTCCCATTTATTTATTTTTTCCTTTGTTTCCCTGGCCCTGGGAGATATATCAGCAAAAATATCACTACACGTGATGTCTGAGATTTTACTGCCTATATTTTCTTCTAGGATTTCATAACTTACATTTAAGCTTTTATACATTTTGAGTTTATTATTGTAAGATTTCATTCTTTTTTATGGGTGAGTAATATTCCACTGTATATATGTACCACAGCTTTTTTATTCACTCATACACTGATAAACACTTGGGCTGCTTCCATAGGTTGGCTATTGTGAGTAACACTGCAGTGAAGATAAGGGTGCTTGTGTTCTTTCAAATTACTGTTTCATGTTTCTTAGGATCTATTCCCAGAACTGGATTCTCTGAGTGAAAAGGCAGCTTCATTTTTAATTGTTTGAGGAAACTCCATACCACTTTCCACACTGACTACACTTTCCACACTAATCTTCATTCCCACCAATAGTGCAAAAGGGTTCCCCTTTCTCCACATCTTGCCAGCACTTGTTATTTGTTAATTTATTGACGATAGCCATTCTAACAGGGTAAAAAGATATTTTGTTGTGGTTTTAATTTGAATTTCTGTGATGATTAGTGACATTCAGCATATTTTCATATGTCTATTGGCCATCTGTATGTTGTCTGTGAAGAAATGTCTATTCAGGTTCTCTACCCATTTGTTAATTGGACTTTTTCTTAAGTGTTGAGTTGTACAAGTTCCTTATAAATTTTGGCTACTAACTCCTTATCAAATATGTCATTGATGAATATGTCCTGTTCAGTAGTTGTCTTTTTGTTTTGTTGGTAGTTTCCTTCACTGTACAAAATCTTTTTAGTTTGGTGTAGTTTCATTCATTTTTTTTGTTTCCTTTGCCTGAGGAGATATATCACAAAAAATTAAATATTGGCAAGATAAATGTCAGAGACTTTACTGCCTACGTTTTGTTCCAGGAATTTTGTGATTTTGAGCTTTACATTTAAGTTTTTAATTTCTTTTTGAGTTTATTCTTATATATGGTGTAAGAACATGGTCTAGGTTCATTATTTTCACATGTATTGGTCCAATTTCTCCAACATCATTTACTGAATAGACAGGCTGCCTTTACCCCATTGTATATTCTTGCCTTCTTTGTTGTATATTAATTGACTATAAAGGCGTGGGTTTATTTCTGGGCTCTCTCTTCTGTTCTGTTGATACTTATGTCTATTTTTATGCCAGTCCCATGCTGTTTTGATTAGTATAGGCTTGTGCTATAGTTTGATATCAGGTAGTGTGTCACCTCCAGCCTTGTAATTCTTTCTTAAGATTTACAAGGGGTCTTTCATGGTTCGACATAAATTTCTGTTTTTCTCTATTTCTGAGAAAAAAGCCATTAGTATTTTGATAAGGATCGCATTGAATCTATAGATTCCTTTGAATAGTATAGACATTTTAGCAAAGTTACTTCTTATTCATGAGCATAGTATATGCCATTTTTTGTATCTTCAGTTTCTTTCCTTTATGCCTTATAATGTTTTGAGTATAAGACTTACCTCCTTGGTTAAACTTATTCCAAGGTATTTTATTTTTTTGATGCAACTATGAGGTCTGTCCAAAAAGTATCCAGCCATGTAATGTGAAAAACAAAGACAGTTATTGAAGAAGATGCAAGACACATTGCACATAGCACAGTGATGCCTCAGTCCCCTTCAAACCAGGCACCTTGGGACCTCACACAGCTCTCTCAGTCAGTCGCCGTGAGCTCACAAGTTGTATTTTCCTGAATCTGATCAATGGTCTGAAATATCTTCCCTCTCAAAAAAAGCCAGAAGTCTCAGGGCACCAGATCTAGGCTGCAAGTGATATTAATCGTCTGGGTGATTCGACATTTTGCAAAAAACTCTGCACGAGTCATGATGCCTGAGTGGGCACTTGGTTGTCACGAAGAAGCCAGTCACCAATTGCCCATAACCGTGGCCTTCTGAATCGTCTGAATAGTTTCCATGGAGGAATGTTCAAGCTTGATGTAAAACTTGATGCAGATTCATTGCTCTACTTGATCAGTTATTTTGACTCTGATGGCCACACAGGACACACGCTCACTCAGTGGCATCTACCACCATCCCTGACTAGTACAGTGAAGGCGTCATTGTTCACCCATGTGCGTTCCATGTGTGGTCCTCTGCCTTGGCTGACAGGTTACACTAATGTGGCACAAACCATTCTTGTTATATTAACAGTGGCTGGACTTTTTCCCAACAGACCTTGGATAAAAGAACTTGTTTACTTAATTGCTCCCTCTAATAGTTTGTTATTTGTGTAAAAAATGCAATTTATTTCTGAATATTAATTTTGTATCCTGCTACTTTACTGATTCATTTATCAGTTCTAGTAGTTTTTTTGTGGAATCTTTAGGGTTCTCTTTATATAGTATCGAGTCATCCATAAGTAATGACAGTTTTACTTATTTCTTTCCAGTTTGGAGGCCTTTAATTTTTTTCTTCTCATCTGATTGCTATGGCTGTGATTTTCATTAGTCTGTTGAAAAAGCGGTGAAAATGGACATCACTGTCTATTTTCTGATATTGAGGACAACACTTAGCTTTTGTCCTTTGACTGTGATGTTTGATATTAGATGTGGGTTTGTCACATATGACCTTTATTATGTTGATGTAGTTTCCCCAACCCCACTCGGCTGAGAGATGTTATCATAAATGGGTGCTGAATTTTGTCAAATGCTTTTTCTGCAACTAGTGGTATGATTATATTATTTTTGTCTTTCATGTTGCTATGTAGTGTGTCACGTTGATTAGCAGATATTGAACCAGCCTTGCATCCCAGGAATGAATACCACTTGATCATGGGGTTAATGTATCACTGAAATCAGTTTGCTAATATTTTGCTGAGGATTTATCCATGTGTGTTCATTAGGGGTATGGCCCTATAATTTTCACTTATTGTCTTTGTGAGGTTTTGGAATCAGGATAATGCTGTTGTCATAAAATGAACTTCAGAATCTTTCTTCGTCTTGAATTTTTTGGAATAGTTTGAGACGGACAGGTGCTAATTCTTCACAGAATGTTTGGTAAAATTCTCGTGTGAAGCCATTCAGTCCCGGACCTTTTTTGTTGGGAATTATAAGACAATTTTTAAAATGTTTATTGATTTTACAGAGAGTGGGAAAGAGTGGGAGAAACGTTGATTGAGAGAGAAACATTAACTGGTTGCCTCCCATACGCAGCCCAACGGGCAATTGAGCAAGCAAACTAGGTTTGTGCCCTGACTGGGAATCGAACTTGTGGAGTACAAGACAATGCCTCATTCAAATGAACCATACCAGCCCAGGCTTGTTGGGTATTTTTTGATTACTGATTTGATTTTGTTGGCCCTAATTGTTGTCTTCGGATTCTCTGTTTCTTCTTGATTCAGTCTTGGAAGATTGTATGTTTTTAGGGATTTATTCATTTTTCCCAGATTGTCCAATTTGTTGGCATATATGTCCGTGACATTTTCTTATAATCCTTTGTATTTCTGTGGTGTCAGTCATCACTTCTCCTCTTTCATTTTTTATTTTATTTATTTTGGTCCTCTCTCTCTCTTTTGATGAATCTGGTTGAAGGTTTATCAATCTTGCTTATCTTTTCAAAATACCAGCTGTTGGTTCCATCAATGCTTTGAATTTTTTTAAATATCCATTTTATTTAATCTGCTCTGATCTTTATTATTTCCTTCCTTCTTCGTACTTAGGGCTTTGTTTGTTGCTCTTGTTCGAGTTCCTTTGGGTGCATGGGTTGATTGTTTGTTTGAGATCTTCCTTGATTTTGAGGTAGGCTTGCATTGCTATGAATTTTCCTAATAGGACTGTTTTCTCTGTGCCCTAGAGATTTTCTGTTTTTGTGTTTTTATTTTCATTTGTCTCACTGTAGCTTTTGATTTCTTCCTGGATTTCATTGTTAGTATACATTCATTGTTTGGGAACATGTTGTTTAGCCTTTATGCATTTTGTGTTTTTTTAGTCTCTTCTCATAATTGACTCCTAGTTTCATCTCATTTACGTCAGAGAAAATGCTTGATTTGATTGCAATCCCTTAATTTTACTGAGATTTGTTTTGTGGCCTAACATGTGGTCTCATCTTAGAAAATGTTTGCATATGCACTTGAAAAATGTATAGTCTGCTGTGTGGGGTGAAATATTTTTGAAAAATATCAGTTACTGCATTTTGCCATGTATAATGCATACTTTTTTGCCCAACCTTTTGAAGGAAAAATAAGGATGCACTTTATACATGGGTAGTACAAATTTAGTATCTATACAAATGTCTTTAATGCTTTTATTTATGCTTATGCATTAAAAGTGTAACTCTAGAAAGCAATAATGTTATCCATATGCAAAATAATACTCTGGAATACGATGATCAGTTTTGTGAACTTATGATGAACTTGCAAGGAAAGCAGTTGTGGCCAAAGATTCAATGAAATGAAACGAAGAGTGACGTGTGGTTGTCCCCAGAGCAGGAGAGATGACGCCGATTGTTCTGCCCTTGATCAAATGGGAGATGCCGACCTCATTCCCATAGGGTGAGCAGCGAGACATTCCTTTTCATACACTTCAGGCGGGAGAAGTTATTGGAAAATCCCTTGGAAAATGTCAAAACAGGTTTTGTGCGCTGTAGGCTTTAAGCTAAAAGTTAATTAAATATGCTAAAAAGCATGACAACAAAGCTGCGGAGAGACACTCTGGACCTCCTCGATTGTGGAGTGTCATCGATTGTGGAGACAACAGGGAGAAACGCTCCTCAGATGCCGCCACAGGAGAAGGCCACGCGAGGGACACCTCCACAGTGGCTGGAACTGGAGCGGGAGGGGAAGGAAGACCAAAGTGATACAAGAATAAGGTTAAAGGACTGCGTGAGAAGAAAAATTGATGATTTCTCAGGGACACCTAAATGATGCTTTAACTTCATGAAGAGAGAAGGTTTGAGCACGAGGAGATGAACAAAAGTTGCCCCCAAAACTTCCAGAAGCCTATGAAAATCGAGTTTTGGAATTTCATCCTTGTGTCAGTCTTTGAAAGACACAATTTTGAGCTGTCCCAAATCACCAGTATGGATGAGGGCTCACTCACATTTGATGGGCCAGCCCACAGACCTGTGGACGTCAAAGAGCAAAGACCACGGCTGTTCAAACTAGTGGTCATGTCCCCGGGTGGGGCTGTCCCTCCGGCTGGCTGGCTGCGGGGACTGGACACGTCATCGCATAGAGCTGCCGTGCAGGGGCTGACCCTCGAAGGGGAATTTGCCCCACAGGCTCTGGGGTCAGCTGCAGTCCTCCCGTCTGTGGGCTGCTTGTGAGCTATCGGGAGCGGGTGTTCTGTTGCGGTTTGAGTCCAGCCTCTATTGTGTTGCTTCTGGGACCTCTTGGAAGGGACTCAGGTGCAGTTCAATGGCACACACAGCCTGTGACTGGCCATGGGCTACTCGTCAGGAAGTACAAAGTGACCCACGGTCGGTGGCTTCCTGTGCTGGGCCTGGGTGTGCACTGAGAGGCTGGGCAGTGAACCAGGTCTGGGGTAGTTCAGGAAAAGGCCCAAGGTACCGGGAAACCTGCTGGTCGCTCCTTAGGCTCAACCCCTGAAAAACCCTTGGGCAGCATGTGAGGCAGGGTCGCGGGGAGGCACCAGGTGTGGGGGAGCAGTGTCCACCCGGTGAACACAGACTCAAGCTTGGAACCAGTGCTGGGTCTGAGGCTCCTCCACAAAGCCTCAGGGTTCCTGGAGGCCACCCCTTGTGCCCCGGGGGCCTTTGGATCTTTGTGGGGAGGCGGGGTTTCGAGGAGTCATCAGGCTAGAGCCCACGAAGATTGGCCAGTGTGGAAGGAGATCTCAACACAGGAACGGTGTCACCCGGGGGCCCTTCAGGAGGACGGCCCTTGCCCTGAAGAACTTGGCTTCTCCCCCTGTGTTTCTGGCACCCCCCGAGGTTGACTGGAATTCCTCTAGAGTGTTTTTTTTTAAAGATTTTATTGCTGTATTTCTTTAGAGAGAGGGTAAGGGAGAGAGAAAGAGAGAGAAACATTGATCGGTTGCCTTTCACTTTGTGTGACGACACCCAACAAACTGAGCCTCAGTGATCAGGGCTCCCTGAGAGTTGTTTGAGAAAGACAGCGACACAGGCCCTGGCTGGTGGCCACTGACAAAGCCTCCAGCCTCGTGGGGGTTGGAGAGGGCAGGGTCTCAGGGGGGTCGTCAGGGTGGAGCTAGTGTGCCCACCAGGCTACTGCTCTGTGGGGGGGAGTTTTAACCCAGGAAGTGGCACCCTGGGCAGGGCAGCAGGAAGACTCAGCCCTGGGGCATTGGAGGCTGTCCCCCCAGCCTTTGCCCCAAAGCCACAGAACACTCAGGCTCTCCCTGTGCGACTCTGGTATCCCAGCTGCTGTCCCTGTGTCGGTGCCCAGTGTGAGTGTGTGTGTGTGAATGTGCATTGTCCTTACAAGGGGCTGCCTGAATTTTCAGCGGCCTTTCATCTTACCTGGGTGGATAGAATCCTCACTGTATTTCACTGCCTGATGTCATGTGGGCTCCTCTCCCCAGTGCCCTGGGCTGGGGAGCCTGGTGTGGGGTTCAGGGGGCACCTCTGCAGCTGACATATCCCTCTAGATTCTCAACTGCCACACGTGGGTGTGGGGCCATCCTGTTCGGCGTCTCTGACACTTCCACCCGTCTCCCTGTGGCTTCTTTAGTCTTTAGTTGTAGGACTTCTGTTCAGCTAGACTCCAGGCAGGTATCTAGGTTGATTGTTCTATAATTTAATTGTGATTTTGATGCCATGGGAGGAGATGAGTGCAGCTCCCGCCTCTTTGTACTCCTATCCAGGAAAGTCCTTGAGGGAGTCCTAAAATATTTTCATGCAACACTCAGACAAAGCACATTTTTATTGTGCTCATACACAATTGGATGTTTTCGCTTAATTGCAGTTACGGTTTTAGCTCAGAGGGTCCTATGGCTTTGTGTTTGCAAAACAAAGAATAATCAGAGGCGTTCCAGGTTCCTGATAGATGGGAAGTGCATTAAGTTAGGGATGTAATCCGATAGATTTGAAGGCTGTGGGAGAACCAGTGGTGCCTCTTGGATAATGACTGGGGGGCGTGCTGGCAAGGGAGTTTTCAGATCCCCTCCCCCACCGAGTGAGGAGCCTAACGGACTGCAGAGTGCATTTAGGGTGCAGCCATGGTGAGCACATCATCTCTCTCCGTCTCATCTTTGTTCTGATGCCAAGCCCTAGACTGAGAGAAGTGAGAAAATGGGAACGCAGCCACTTCCATGCTCCCAGATATTGGAACAGAATCATTGCATGGCAGTGCTGGGAAGGCCCTCGGGGACGAGATGTCTTAGGCCTGGCCTTTCCCAGCAAGAGGGACTGGATTTCATTTCCTAATTAATGTGCATGTATCTGCAGTAAATGATTAACTATTTAGGCTTTAACTCAGATTAGGGAATGGGATTGGTAAACCAAGGCCAATTTTGGCATTATTAAACAGCTTCTGTTTGCCTGTTGCTTTCCATTAAAAAAAAAAAGATCTAAATATGTTTTTCCTCTTCAGAAGCATGTAAAGATATGTTGCCCCAGATTTTCCCAGCTGTCCTCCCTCTGCCTGGCTTCACTAAACCGCACGACTGCCCGCTGCAGAGCCAGCAGCACCAGCTACTGACGCCATTTCTTAACGCCTGGTGTGCAGGCTCCTCGTCAAAGTCATGGCGGTGGGCATGGCGTAGAGGAAGTCGGGGACCCTCCATTTAAAACTGCAATCGCAGGTTGAGCCTGAAACCTCAGAAATGTGTTTAAAGAGCATCCAAGGTAGCTGTGCAAGGTGCATCCAAGGTACCTGTGCAAGGTGCATCCAAGGTAACTGTGCAAGGTGCATCCAAGGTACCTGTGCAAGGTGCATCCAAGGTACCTGTGCAAGGTGCATCCAAGGTACCTGTGCAAGGTGCATCCAAGGTACCTGTGCAAGGTGCATCCAAGGTAACTGTGCAAGGTGCATCCAAGGTAACAGCTGACGTTGAGGGTGGCCCCTCTCGCAGCTCTGAAACCTCCAAAGCTCATTCGCATCCCCAAACCTCATACCCCAGCCAGCCGGAATGAATTTTAATACTCTTTTTTTAGCTTCAATTACAGGAAAGTTGGATACCTTCTGTCTGGACCTCTGACCTCCTCCCAGGTACCTACTTACATTTCATTGAGCTAGAAAGGGTTTTATGGATTTCAAATGATTATTCAACAGGCTGTGCTTGTGAACTAGTCAGGAGACCATGGAACGGGGCCTTAATGCCAGTGTGGGTGTTTGTGTGCGCTGCAAGGTGAAAAAGTTGAAACTTGCTCCCTCTTCTAGATTCTGAAAGTAAGTAGAGCAGATTATTTTAAATGGTCATCAACAGTTTTGTGGGGAATGTAGTGGGAGACTTAAAGTGATATATAATCAGATGCCCCCCAATAGCTGCTGTAATAATGACATTATCAGACATAAAGGGAGAAATATGCCTTCAGATCCAATGAGGCCTCCCTACCACCCAGTTCAGATGCAGATAAATAAAGGCGGAGGCACATTATAGAGGAATTTTAGAACATCAGTCAACTTTTTTTAAATCCTCAACCAACAATGTGTTTATTGATTTTAGAGAGAATGGAAGGGAGGGAGAGAGAGTGGGAAAGAGCGAGAAACATTGATAGGAGAGAGAAACATCGGTTGGTTGCCTCCTGTATGTGCCCTGGCCAGGGATCAAACCCACGACCTTTCGGTTTACTGGACAATGCTCCAACCAACTGGGCCACGCCAGCCAGAGCTGGAGCACCAGTAAAATCTTTGTGAAGGGTTTTCTACACAGTGTGGTCAGGTGAGGAGGGCCCTGGATGTGCACAGAAATTACATGGTATGCTTACTCAAATGGCAGAAAGACAATATAGCAAGTTTTATCTACTCATTCACATCCTAAAAATTTTTGTGGCGAGTCCCATAAAACTCATTAGCACTAACAGCCAAAAAAATAACACGCTAAGAGGAGTGACCAGGCAAATAATTGCATTAGCTGATCTGACCAGTACACATTGTTCTCCATTGTGATCTGGATGTAAGTGCATGTGATAGCAACTAAGATGTCATGGATAAATCTCCATTATTAAAATGTGATATTAACAGCAAACATCACAGTGCGCAGTTCCCAGGCAGTTCACTTCCTGATGGAGGGACTCGTGTGTAGTTAACATAGGGGCTTTGTGGTGTGTGATTCTAGTTGTGTGCTTGCAGAGAAGTAATTGTAATTTCAAAATGTTATTATAAAAAATAAGTTGGAGTAATCCTTAAAAACATTTATTTATTTGTTTATTTTTAGAGAGAGGAGAGGAAAGGGAGAAAGAGAGGGAGTGAAACATTGATGTGAGAGATAAACAATGATTGGACAGGCCCCGACTGGGGACTGGACTCACAACCGAGGCATGTGCCCTGACCCGGAATCAAACCCATGACTCATCCCTTTGCAGGACGATGCCCAACCAACTGAGCCACACGGGTCAGGGCAAGAGGTTGGAGTAATTTGTTATGGAAATAACAATGATGTATAAATATAATGAACAAAGTGTACTGTCTGAGTAATTCATTGTGGAAATAGCTGTCTTTTTATAAATTTAACTATTTAGTGGTCCATTTGATCTCCGAGCATGGATAATTCCAGTGTCTCAATAAGTCTCTAATTAGAATTTTGTCCGTTTAGCCCTGGCGGGTGTGTCTCAGTGGACTGAGTGCCAGCCCGTGAACCAAAAGGTCGCCAGTTGAATTCCCAGTCAGGGCGCGTGCCTGGATTGGGGGTCAGGTCCCCATTTGGGCGTGTGCAAGAGGCAACCAATCACTGTTTCTCTCCCTTTCCTTCTTTCTCCTTCCTCTCCCCTCTCTCTAAAAATAAAATAAAATATTAATTAAAAAATTTGTCAGTTCAAAATAGGTGGTTGTAATTAGCAGTCTTTTAAAAAATATTGAATCGGTATATCTTAAGATGAAAATTTCTACTTCAAAAATGATTAAAGTAGAATCTAATTATTTCTCATTAGTAAGATAGACTCATGAACATATTGAGCTGGTTTTTAAATGTAGCAAGTATAAAAAGATATTGTGAATGCTTTTTCCCCTTAATGTCTCTCTTTTGGTGTGATCTACATACCATAAGGTTTACCAAAATTACAGTTCAGTTATTTTTATTTTATTTTAAATTGTATTTTGTTGATTATGCTATTATTACAGTTGTCCTGATTTTTCTCCCTCCCGCCCTCCACCCAGCATCCCCCACTCCCTCAGGCAGTCCCCCCACCGTTGTTCATATCATGGGTGTAAATTCTTTGTCTAATCCATTTCCTAACTGTACTTTACATCCCCATGGCTGTTCTCACACCTATCTGCACTCTTCATCCCCTCACCTCTTCACCCATTCTCCCCCTCCCCACTCCCATCTGCCAACCATCTGGTAACTGACTTCTTTTCTTTTCTCTTGCTGCTTTTAAGAGCCTCTCTATCTTTAACCTTTGGCATATTCATTACGATGTGTCTTGGAGTGGGCCTCTGTGCATCCATCTTGTTTGGGACTCTCTGTGCTTCCTGGACTTGCCTGTCTATTTCCTTCACCAAATTAGGGAACTTTTCTTTCACTATTTTTTTTAGATATAGTTCCAGTTTCTTGCTCTGTCTCTTCTCCTTCTGGCACCCCTATGATGAGAATGTTGGATCTCTTGAAGTTGTCCCAGAAGCTGTTTATCTATAACATAGAAACATTTTGGGGGAGATTCTTTTATTTTTCTTGTTTTTCTGCATGGTTGTTTTTTGCTTCCTTATGTCCCAAGTCATTGATTTGATTCTCGGGTTCATCCACTCTACCGTTGTTTCCCTGTAAATTGTTCTCTATATCAGTAAGTGTATCCTTCATTTCTGACTGGCTCTTTTTTATGCTACTGAGGTCCTCACTGAGTTCCTCGAGCATCCTTATAACCAGTGTATTGTACTCTGCATCCAACCAATTGTTTATGTCCATTTTGTTTAGCTCTTTTTCTGGAGGTTTGATCTGTTCTTTCATTTGAGCCATGTTTCTTTGTCTCCTCATTTTGACAGGCTCCTTGTGTGTGTTTCTGTGTATTAGGTAGAGCTGCTTTGACTCTGTGTCTTGGTAGTGTGACCTAATGTGGTAGGTGTCCTATAGGGTCCACTGGCACAGCCACCCTTGTCATCCAAACTGGGTACTCAAGATGCACCCTTCATGTGGGCTGAGTACATTCTCCTCTCATAGGAGACTTGGTTGCCGTTGGCAGGTCAATAGGAGGGATTTACCCAGGCCAGTCAGCTGCAAGGACTGGCTGTGACCACTGATTACCTACCTGCACAGTCGGTGGAGGGTTAGCTGTGCAGGAGCAGGGTGGTAATACTCCAACATGGTCTGTAGCTGTCCGCTGGTGCGCTGGGGTTCCCCAGGTGTTACAAGCCAAGGCGGTCCCCCACCTGTGTTTCACCTGGGGCACCCTGCCCGAGCTGTAAAGCAACCTGAGATGGCTGCTATTTGTGCTGGGCTTGGAGACCCCCAGGTGAAGCCAAGTTGTGAATTTGACCTGGCTGCTGCTAGAGTTCACTGAAGCCAGCCGTTGCTTGTTGGGTAGGATTTAGGAGCCAAGACCAGCCATTTCTGTGGAAAGCAGCTTGAGCTGTCCCGGAAGTTGGGTGGAGCAGAGCCTTTGTGGATCTCCAAGGTGGGTCAAACACTGTTAGCGAGGTTGACGGAGTCTCGGGTATGGCGCCAACTGGCCGGCTCTGTGTGGGGAGGCTTTGGCAAAGGGACAATGGCCTCTGCTTGCCCTGATACCAGACACCTCAGTCTCTCCCTGGATGCCACTGGTGCCCCAAAACTTGCCACCCCAGTGCTGGAGCTCAGAGGGAGGGAGTCTAAGCAGGTGACTCCATGCATGGATTATTTAAGAGGAACTGCTTGGTACACCAGCAGCTTCTTTCACCGTCTCAACCCCTGCTGGTTTTTGCAGTCAGAAGTTGTGGGCACTTATCTTCCTGGTACTGGAGTCTTGGGCTGGAGGGCCTGGTGTGGGTCTGGGACTCCTCACTTCTGAGATAGCCCTCCCGAATTTTTGCATGGATACACACCCGTGGGTGTGGAACCAGCCAGTCCTGTGTCTGCACCCCTCCTACCAGTCTGGATGGATGTGGTTTCTTTAATTCCGTAGTTGTCAGACTTCCATTCACCTTGGTTTCTGACATTCCCGAGCGATGGTTGCTCTACATTTTAGTTGTGATTTTGATGTGGTTGTGAGAAGAGGTGAGTCCTGTCTGCCTATGCTGCCATCTTGATTGGAAGCTCAGTTATTTTTAGTATTTTTACTGAATTGTGTGAACATCACCGCAATCCAATTTTAAAACATTTCTGTCCTTCCAAAGGGGTCCCTCATACCCATTTGCACTCTATTCCTGCCTGTAGTTCCAAGCCACCATTAATTTTCCTGTTTCTATAGATTTGCCTTTACATTTTATGTAAATAAAATCATATAGAATCGGTCTTTTGTGTCTCCCTTCTTCGACTTAGTACAATGTTTTTGAGGTTCCTGTATGTGGTAGCATGGATCAGTAATTTATTTTATTTTGTTGCTGAGTAATAAATTATCTTTTAGATAGGCAACGTTTTATTTACTCATTCATCAGGTGATGGACATTTGGCTTTTCCCCACATTTTTGTGATGATGAATAATGCTAATGTGTATGTTTGTGTACACGCCTTGTGTAGCTAGATATGTATTGTCATTTCTCAGGTAGATTCCTAGGAATGGAATTGCTAGCTCATATTGTAAATTTATGTTTCATATTTTATGAAACTGCCAAATTCTTCTCCAAAGTCCTATACTGTTTTAAATTCCTACCAGCAATGTGTCAGAATTCCAGTTCTCCACATCCTCAACAACAGCCTGTTATTGTCTTTTTTTTATTATAACTATTCTTACGATTAGACAGTGGTATCTCATGGTTTTAATTTTTATTTTCTAATGACTAATTTTATAGGGCATCTTTTCGTGTGCCATTTCATCTTTGGTGGAATTTCTACTCAAATCTTTTTACTATTTTATTTTATTTTTTTGCTCAGTACTAGTTATTTTTAAAAATTATTTTGTTGTTCAGTTACAGTTGTCTGCATTTTCTCCTACCACTCCCTTTTTGACTATTTTAAATTAGGTTTTTTGTCTTTCTACTATTGAGTTTTTAGACTTCTTTATGTATCCTGGATGTAAATCGGTTGTCAGACATACAGTTTGCTAATGTTTTCTTTTAGTCTATGAGTTTTTACTCATTCTCTTTTTTTGAAAATATATTTTATTGATNTATGTATTATCATTTCTCAGGTAGATTCCTAGGAATGGAATTGCTAGCTCATATTGTAAATTTATGTTTCATATTTTATGAAACTGCCAAATTCTTCTCCAAAGTCCTATACTGTTTTAAATTCCTGCCAGCAATGTGTCAGAATTCCAGTTCTCCACATCCTCAACAACAGCCTGTTATTGTCTTTTTTTATTATAACTATTCTTATGATTAGACAGTGGTATCTCGTGGTTTTAATTTTTATTTTCTAATGACTAATTTTATAGGGCATCTTTTCGTGTGCCATTTCATCTTTGGTGGAATGTCTACTCAAATCTTTTTACTATTTTATTTTATTTTTTTGCTCAGTACTAGTTATTTTTAAAAATTATTTTTTGTTCAGTTACAGTTGTCTGCATTTTCTCCTACCACTCCCTTTTTGACTATTTTAAAGTAGGTGTTTTGTCTTTCTACTATTGAGTTTTTAGACTTCTGTATGTATCCTGGATGTAAATCGGTTGTCAGACATACAGTTTGCTGATGCTTTCTTTTAGTCTATGAGTTTTTACTCATTTTCTTTTTTTGAAAATATATTTTATTGAATATGCTATTACAGTTGTTCCATTTATTTTCTCCCCTTTATTCCCCTCTGACCTGCACACTCTCATTCCCCCACCTTAGTTGATGTCCATGTACGTATAACTTCTTTGGCTTCTCCATTTCCCATACTATTCTTAACCTCCCCCTGTCTATTTTATACCTACCATATCATATATGCTACTTAATCCCTGTACCATTTTCCCCATTTTCCTCCTCCCCACTGATAACCCTCCATGTGATGTCCATTTCTGTGATTCTGTTCCTGTTCTAGTTGTTTGCTTAGTTTCTTTTTGTTTTTGTTTTAGGTTCAGTTGTTGATAGTTGTGAGTTTTTTATCATTTTACTGTTCATAGTTTTGATCTTCTTCTTTTTCTTAAATAAGTCCCTTTAACATTTCATATAATAAGGGCTGAATGATGATGAACTCCTTTAACTTGACCTTGTCTAGGAAGCACTCTATCTGCCCTTCTATTCTCAATAATAGCTTTTCTGGATGGAGTAATCTAGGTTGTAGGTCCTTGCTTTTCATCACTTTGAATACTTCTCTCTAGCCCCTTCATCCCTGCAAGGTTTCTTTTGAGAAATCAGCTGATAGACTTAGGGAAACTCCTTTGAAGGTTACTGTCTCCTTATCTCTTGCTGCTTTTAAGATTCTCTCCTTCTCTTTGATCTTGGGTAATGTACTTATGGTGTGCCTTGGTGTGTGTTTCCTTGGGTCCAACTTCTTCTTTTTTTTAAAGATTTTATTTATTTATCTTTAGAGAGGAAGGGAAGGAGAGAAGGAGAGAAATATCAATGTATGGTTGCCTCTCGTGAGTCCCCTGCTGAGAACTGGCCTGCAATCCAGGCATGTGCCTTGACTGGGAATCGAACTGTGATCGTGTGGTTCGCAGGCCTGCACTCAATCCACTGAGCTACACCAGCCAGGGCTGGGTCCAACTTCTTTGGGGCTCTCTGAGCTTCCTGAACTTCCTGGAAGTCTATTTCCTTTGCCAGATTAGGAAAGTTCTCCTTCATTACTTGTTCAAATAAGTTTTCAACTTCTTGCTCTTCCTCTTCTCCTTCTGGCACCCCTATGATTCGGATGTTGGAATGTTTAAAGTTGTCCTGGAGGTTCCTAAGCCTCTCCTCATTTTTTTGAATTCTTGTTTCTTCATTCTGTTCTGGTTGAATGTTTCTTGCTTCTGCTCCAAATCACTGATTTGAGACTCAGTTTCCTCCCCATCACTGTTGGTTCCCTGTATATTTTTCTTTATTTCACTTTTCATAGCCTTCAATTCTTCCTCTATTTTGCAACCATACTCAGCCATTTCTGTGAGCATCCTGATTACCAGTGTTTTGAACTGTGTGTCTGGTAGGTTATCTATCTCTCCATTGCTCAGTTATTTTTCTGGAGCTTTGATTTTTTCTTTCAACTGGGCCATATTTTTTGTTTGTTACATAGTAAGGGGCAGAGCCTTAGGTATTCAGCCGTCCAGGGCAACCCACATTGCTGTGTTGTGGCGCTATATGTAGGGGAGCAGTCAGAGAGGGAACAATGCCACTTGCTTGGCTCTCTGCTAGCTTTCGGTCACTTCCCCCACTACCTGCAAACAAATTGGGCCCTTCTGGTGCTGATTTGCCAGTGGGTGGGTTTGTGTACATAATAGGATTCTGTGGGTCTCTCCAACAAACTTTGCTGTGAGGCTGTGAGTTTCTCCCACTTTAGCAACCCCCACAGGTTTTTATAGCTAAAAGTTTTGAGGCTTGATTCCCCTGCTGGAAACTTGGGTTGCCTGGTCTGTCTTGCTCCCCAGTTGTTTCTCCTGGCTTATCCGTGAACAAATGTGGGACTGCCTGGTCTGCCAGCCACTGCCTCTCCAGTCCCGGTCCTCTGATTGCCACCTTGCCATGAGTCTTTTCTGCCCGTTCTTACTCCTAAATGTAAGTTTACTTTTGTACTGTTTGTTAATAGTGTTCTTTCAATCCTCATGTCATTACTATAGTGTCTTGGGCTAGGTAGCTTTATAATATGTTTCAAATGCCAAAAACTTAAGTCCTTCAATTTTGTTTCCTTTTTTTAAACCATTTTAGCTATGTTGGATCCTTTTTGTTTCTATATAGACTTTAGGATCAGATTGTCAATATCTCCAGTGTGATGGGACTTTGAGAGGGACAGTGTTTAAAGATTAATTTTGGAAGAGTTTACATGTTAAACAATACACAAGCTTTTTTTTCTATCTGGAAATAATTATCACTAGAGCAATCTTAAGGGCTATCTGTGAATACCCCGTTGATTCATAAGGAACAACAGTAGCTCCTGGTAACTCATGTTGACAATGGGTAAGACTTAAAATTTGTAAGGGAGTTATAAAAATGAGTAATCAAAGCCATTCATTTAGTGGTATTCAACAAAGAAGGTATACAAAGTAGGAAGTTATACAATTAGTGAAATGAATTCAGGTACAAGTTCAGTGCTGTTCATTTATTCCACTGCTGTGAAAGAGACCAAACTTATTAGTGTCAGGATTCAAATCAGATAAACAAATAAATACAAACAATATCCCAGTCAACCTTTGCAGGAAGTAGATTTTGTAGTGAACATTCAGAGTTCTTCTGAAAATAGAAACCTCTATCCACATTATTTTGTGTGTTTATTCGAATGGAACCAAGTATTCCTTTATTAATTTATGCTCTCAGGTCATCTGATCGTTCCTGAGTTCCAGGAATCATGACTGAGGAAACATTAGGGAAGTGAAGGCACTTAGATAATCACTAAGGTATTCATTAACAATGATGTAAAGCCCAGTAAAGGATAGAAATAATGTATCTGGTGAGTTCCAATAGATAATTTTTCATATTTTAGCAGCTCATAGGTAGGGGTGTGTTATAACACAGCATCTTAGAATGGGTGGAGTTTGATATAAAAGCCACAGTGGACTTGGTGTCATTCCAGGACGTGAATGTTTATGAAGACCTTGCAACTCATCCTGGAAGGCGCGGCTCAGGAAGTGACTGGGAACATACCTGAATGGTTCTATTTAAAGCTTTTGTTTTGAATAATAATGTATGGAGATGAACACAGGAAAGGTTTATTGTTTTTTTTTAATGTGCTTGAAAATCTACTGCTTAAGTCGGCTCTGAGTCAGGAATAAACCATTTTCATCCTTGTAAATCTTGCAGTAAATCTGGGCTTCCACAAATAGACTGAGGGCCCAAAAATTTTATCAGGAGAGATGCTTGGGACTAGTCGGAGGGAAGTAGACAAGACATGCGTGTAAATATCACTTTTAAGTCGGGACCACATCATACCTGGTACAGTGGTACACTAAAAATATATTTGATTACTATTTCATTCCCACAATTGTTTATTTTGCATTTCCAGTTTCTATAGTTTTCTCCCTGTCAGGCCCCAAGAGTTGACATGATCTGTGTGAATGACCACAGCCTCCCTGTGAAGCAGGGCAAGTCATGGGGCGGTCAGTGGGTGGAAAGTTAAAAGAGGAGCAGCGAACTCACTGATATATATTTAGAGTATGTTTTAAGCTTAAGGATATGGAAACCTCTGTTTCTATTTGAAATGCTTTTGGAATAACATACTAAGGCGCCCGTGGGGACAGCCTAACAGTGCACGTTAATATGGTTTAAAAGGTCTCCAGAGCCTTTGCCTATAGTTAGCTCAGTTGTAGTATTTTAGTAAGTGTTCTAATAGGTTGGCTACTCTTGCCCTTGGCCATGGAGTCTCCACAAGTGCACAGCGTCCAATTTGGGGGTGCTTCATCACACGATATGACATGTTCCGAACCTACTAATAACTCACCACAGGCTCGTGAGAGAATACATCAGACTATTAGAGCTGTGTAATCAACTGTGTACCTAATCCTTCTCTCATCCCATTCCATCTCCCATCCCTCCAGAAGGCACACAAGCAGCCCTGTGTCCAACGTGACCACAGTCCCTTATTCCAGTAGTTCTGAAATGTCAGTTAATTAGTCTCGGAGTACACGAAATAATACAAGGGAAAGAGAAAACAGTGGACAGCCACCATAATAGTATAAATATTTTTATGCATAATACAACAAATGGTTGTAACCATGATACCAACATAGGTTTTAAAAGTACTTTACAGTTTAATAATAATAAAATCATTGTAAGTAAATAGCATATTATTAGAAGTGATTATTATGATGATGTATACTTATAATAAAGAATACTTACTTTATAATTATTATAAGTAATAGTTATAAGTATAAGTAATAAGTAACTGTATAACATTATTATATACAATCCCTATATTATTAATAATAATTTATAACCTGCCTTTACAAAATCTTTGGTTGTAGTGTGTCTACACGTGTTTAGAAATTAAAAGATTTGTTTACATATTAAAAAACATATGCATAAACCCAGTTCTTATAAATTATATTTGAAAGGCATTTGAAAGGCCTTATAGGTTGTATTTATGTAAGGGCAACCTATTGCAATTTTTCGTTTGTAAATAAATGATAACTTCTGGTTTTATATCATTTTACTAGCACAAATTAGTTTAGGAATGCCTTGTGTTTTATCTTTTTTTTTTCCTTTTTAAATATTTTATTTATTTGTTTTTAGACAGAGGGGATGGGAAGGAGAAAGAGTGGGAGAGAAATATCAATGTGTGGTTGCCTCTCATGTGTTCCCCAATGGGGACCCGGCCCACAACCCAGGCATGTGCCCTGACTGGGAATCGAACCGGTGACCCTTTGCTTCACAGGCCTGTGCTCAATCCACTGAGCTACACCAGCCAGGGCTATGTGTTACCTTTTAATAATTTAGGATATTTTTAGACACTTGGGAACTATTTGTAAACTTTACACATTTAAAGTAAGAATAGCTTTCCCTGGCAGTGGTAGGTGATAAATTATAAGAAACATACCTGTGAAAAATAGAAAAGGTGCTAGAATTTTCCACTAGTCATACCTATGAGGGCAGGAAGCAAGTGACATCTCCACCTTTGTGTTGATCACATCAATGGAGAAAAATCAGTGAATGGAGATGTTGCTGTTTCTGTTTGCATCATTTTCAAACAAATAATTGAAGCCCAGAATATAGTAGCTGCTGTTTAAAGAACACTACTACATATGCTATACTCATACTGCTGTAGGTACGGCTGATTTTTGTGGCTGCCCACGGAGATACATGCTGTCACTCAGTTTTATAGTTAAGGATGCTGCAGCTCATGGAAACCGAGTAAATCACCAATATCAGGCAGCTGGCAAGACCAGGGGGGTGAAATTCAAAGCTGTGTGTGTGTGTGTGTGTGTTGAAAATGTTTTTTTGTTTCAGTCATATTTATCAGACGTGTATAACACATTCAATCATTTTAATTCTTTGATTCAAGGTATGGGGTAGACATGTACACAGTAGATAGAGGAGTTGAATTGGACAGGGTAGAAATTACCGAATTTTAAAAGAATTGTCAACTATAGTTGGCATGCCGTAGTGTGTCAGCTTCAGGCGTACCACACAGTGATTAGACATGTATATACCTCATGTAGTGATCGCCCATCCGACACCCCACACAGCCAGTAAAATTACAATATAATTGACTGTGTGCCCTGTGCTGCTTTTCACATCCATGACTGCTTGTATAACTGGTAGTTTGTGCTTCTAAATCCCCTCTTCACCCATCCTCTCAACCCCCTTCCTGCGTGCCGACCATCAATTTGTTCTCCATAGCTGTGTGTTTGTTTCTGTTTTGTTTTTTAGATTCCACATACAAGTGAAATTGTATGGCAAGGAATTGCTGATTTTTAAGGTTATCTGTCTTTCCTTTCTCCATCTAGTTCTTGTCTTACATTAGTATTCTTAAAGTTTCATAGCAAGAAATGATTACACATTAGAGGGATTGAAAAATATGCCTGATGCAGCCTGGTGCTGTTAACACTTCTAGAAGCAGAGATTGTATTCATTTCACCCACCAGTTTCCCTGTTGGAAAATCTGGCATCTCGGAGTTGATCTTGGCTTTGTCTCTGGAAGACATGGAAGGCTCTTTTTGTGATGGACAGCAATGACGCTGGCAACAACTGCTAATGACAGGGACGACTTACGAGTCAATTAAGTGTTGGGCACTGCACCTTGTGTTTTTCACACGGTTACATGATTCGTTTTTACAACAACTCTGTGAGGAATATGTTATTACACCCACTTTGTTGATTACGAACTTGAGTATAGTCATCCCTTGGTACCCACGGAGGACTGGTTTCAGGACCCTCCAAAGATACTGAATTTGCAAACGCTCAAATCTCTTATGTAAAGTGGCATAATGTTTGCATATAACCTATGCACACCCTCTGCATACTTAAATCATCTGTAGATTATTTACAATACCTAATACAGTGTAAATGCTATACAAATAGTTGTTACAATGTATTTTTCGGGAATGATGACAAGAAAACAGTCTATACTTGTTCAGTACAGATGCAACCATCACAGGCCTAACTACACAGTATAGTCATCAACAACTGAATCCCCCCCCGCCCCCAAATATTTTCAATCTGCATTTAGTTGAATTTACTTTGATGCAGAACCTGTGGATGCAGAGGGCTAACTGTGATTTGCTGAACGTCACCAAGGCAGTGAACGGGAAATCGAACCGGGTGTGCCTGATTTAAAAGCTGATATTCTTCACAGAAGTGGTTTGAAGCCTGGGCTCTGCAGAGCTACATGGCCCTGAAGTGTCGTCTCAGGAATTGCCATGCTTCAGGATTTGGGGTAAAGTGAACTGAAGGGGGGTGTTTGGAGTAGAAGGCGGACTGCAGTCTCTTCACCCTAACTTGAGTGTGGTCAGCTCCACTGTTTTCTACGTAATACATTATCATCTTCATACATTTATCTGGAAAAAGTATCCAAGTGGAATAAGGTTTAAAAACTCTTGAAACTTCCCCAGGATGAAATAGGAGCTAGAAAGTCAGAGAAAACACATGACAGTGGTTTTCGAGCATTGCACAGAAGGCCACACAGGGCTGTGATCCCTGGGGGAAGGAACAAGTGAGAGCACCTGTGCACACATCCCAGCTTACAGCCTGAGAGGGGCTCCCAGCTGCACAGCTTGGAGGAAATGCACCTCAAGGCTGAGATTCTTGTCAAACTGAAGAGATAGGTTATGAATTTGAGAGAAGCCAATGAAATGAAAATTTGCAGAGAAAAGACAAAAGAAGAGGGAGCAGCATAAAGAGAGCCCTCATCAGCTGCAGAGGATTCCTCTGGAGGATTTGTCCAGATACGGTCCAAACTGACATTCGTAGAACATTCCGCTCTCCTACCCCAGCATCCACATTATTTTTCCTAAGCCCAGAGAATGTGTTCAATATGATACCTTATTCTGGGCCATTAAAAGTGTCAGTAAACATAAAGGGAATCAAATAATACAAACTAAGTTTTCTCACCCCAAGAAAATTAAATTAGAAATTCATAAGAGAAAGACATCTGGGGGAAACTTCAAATATTTGAATATGAAAAAATACATTTCTAGGTTACTGATGGGTCAAGGAACAAATCATGAAGGAAATTAGAAATATTGTGAACTGAATGAACATGAAATAGCAACATACAATTTGTGGAATGCAACTAATGTGGTGCACAGAGAAAAATGTATGACATCAAATACATATAAAAGAATAAGGAAAAAGATCTCAAGTCAATGACCTAAGCTTATGCTTGAAGAAATTAGAAAAAGAAGAGCAAATTAAACACAAATTAAGCACAAGGGAAAATAAACATAAGAGCCTGTATAATGAAAAAGAGAGTAGATCAACAATAGGGAAAATCACTCAAGTCAAAGGTTGGTGCTTTGAATTACAACTAGAATATAGCACAATCAATCTGAATAACCAACTGAAGACCAACTGAAGAGAAGTCTTATAACCAAGGATTTGCAGAAGAAGCCACATCGAGACTGGTAGGAAGGGCAGAGATGTGAAAAGGGCTGGCCCTGCTCCCACCAGCGGTGGTGGAGATTCTGGAGGAATAACTCAGTTGTGAACGTTCTCCCGAGCTGGGGAGAAGAGCCCTCATAACATCTGGTTGTGAAAATGGGATTTTGTCCACGAGGGAGACAGGCATCTGCTAGAGACAAGGGACCCTCTTAAAGGGCCAATGCACAACATTTCATTTGTAGCCATTCACACTAGGTGGAAGGAGGGCAGAATGGACTACAGCCCTGTGAGGAGAGATGGGGCTCTGTGGCTCTGGGGCGAGAGCTGCAGGGACAGCTGCCAGGATCCCTGTGCTGATTCCTTTTCTCACGTCACAGACACCATCTTTCTTGGGCACGCCCCTCCTTATGGCATCAGCCTAGGGGAAAGCAATGGCCTCACCCTCTGGACTCCCTGTCGCCCCACCCTGCAGAGTTCACACCCTGGTGAGGAGTCAGCTGCCTGGGCTGTGGTGTAGAGGTCTGGGCAGACTCGGGGTGTTGGTGATTGAGCTGTGTAGCTTTGGGGCAGGGGCAACTCCCCTCACCTTCCTCCAGGCCTGACTGGCACTTCCCCCCACAGGATATCCACTAGCCCCATCCTTCTAGCCCCTGGCAGCCTCACCCTGCTGACACTGGGCTACTGGCAGAACCCGGGACACACTGAGTTGTGTGGCTCCAGGACAGGGGACACTTTTCCCTTGCATGCCTATCCTACACAGAACCCTCACTTCACGTGGCCAAATCTTTGTATGTTTGGGCCTAATAAATTCTGCTGGCCTCACCCTAATGACTCCCTGAGACCCTGGCCTACCACAAAGATGTGTTGGTACTCAGCAGGTGGCTGCTAGACTTAACATATCCTGGGACATTTGCTGAGTGGCCTCAGACTAGCCCTGGCACCAAATTTGAACGTGTCAATCTGGTGAATGCCGCTCACCCCTACCTGGTGACTCACTGAGAACCTACCTCATGCAACTCGAATACCACCAGAGGCTCTTTCAGTGACTGAACCCACTGGCAGAGGCAGAATTCACGTGTCTTGGGACTTTTGCTGACCTCCCAGGCCAGGTGCTGGTAAAAGTCATCTTCAGTGCACAGTTTCATCCTTCCTGCACACGCCCAGGCCCAGAAGAGGCAGCCACAGACTGTGGACCCCTGTGTAGCTCCAAAGAGGTCACCCAGGGCCATTCACAGGCAGCACCTGACGTTGATCTGCACTGTAGTTCCTCCCAAGGGGGCGCCAGAACCAACAAACCATGTGGCCAGCTTCAGACAACATCAGAACAAGATCTAANGACCCTGGCCTACCACAAAGATGTGTTGGTACTCAGCAGGTGGCTGCTAGACTTAACATATCCTGGGACATTTGCTGAGTGGCCTCAGACTAGCCCTGGCACCAAATTTGAACGTGTCAATCTGGTGAATGCCGCTCACCCCTACCTGGTGACTCACTGAGAACCTACCTCATGCAACTCGAATACCACCAGAGGCTCTTTCAGTGACTGAACCCACTGGCAGAGGCAGAATTCACGTGTCTTGGGACTTTTGCTGACCTCCCAGGCCAGGTGCTGGTAAAAGTCATCTTTGGTGCACAGTTTCATCCTTCCTGCACACGCCCAGGCCCAGCAGAGGCAGCCGCAGACTGTGGATCCCTGTGTAGCTCCAAAGAGGTCACCCAGGGCCATTCACAGGCAGCACCTGACATTAATCTGCACTGTAGTTCCTCCCAAGGGGGCGCCAGAACCAACAAACCATGTGGCCAGCTTCAGACAACATCAGAACAAGATCCAATTAGCTTCACAAGGAGCATATTCAAAGGGAGATCAAGGCAGGCACCAGACCCTGTGGAGGCAAATCACACTTCTCGTGGTCAACACCTCACAGAAACTTTTTTTTTAAATATATTTATTCAGACTTCTTTTTTTTTAAGATTTTATTTATTTATTTTTCTTTAGAGGGGAAGGAGAGGGAGAGAAACATCAATGTATGGTTGCCTTTCATGTGTCCCCTGCTGGGAGTTGGCCTGCAGGGAACCAGCGTGCAACCCAGGCATGTGCCCTGACTGGGAATCGAACCTCGATCCTTTGGTTCGCAGGCCTGTGCTCAATCCACTGAGCTGCACCAGCCAGGGCTCACAGAAACTTTTTCACACTGAGGTATTTGTCAATTCTCACAGTCAGTCTGAGGGTCCATCCCATGCACGAACAGACCAATAAAAATCAAGACTCCATTACAACAGGAAGGTGCCTATGACACACGTAAGGGACATTCAGGAGCACCCAGCTCAAGTAATCAAGGAAACTCCACTCCTGGGCCCCACAGGACACCTTTACATAAGGCCACCCTACCAAAACTGGAAGATGTGTCAGTTCTACAAAATACATAGAAATGAATACAAAGAGGCAGCCAAAATGGGGGGACAAGAAGCACACCCTAAATGAAATAACAGGATAAATCTCTCGAATAAGAGAAATGAAATAAAAGCAAGTGATTTATCAGATATAGAGGTCAAAAGTTGTTATAAGGATGCTTGAGGAACTTAGTGAGAACTTCAAGAAACTTTGTGAGAACTTAAACAGCATAAAAGACTTTCAAACCATGAAAAAACAGATAAAAATGAAGAATGTCTGAAATGAAGAATACCCTAGAAGGAATAAACAGTAGGTTGGATGAAGCACTGGATCAAATCAGTGATTTGGAAGACAAGGTAGAAGAAAACAATCAGAATAGCTAAAAGAAAAGAGAATGAAGACATTTTAAGGGACCTTTGGGACAACAGGAAGTGAAACAACACCTGCATTATATGGTTCCCAGAAGGAGAAGAGAGGGAGCAATGGGTCAAGAACCTGTTTGAAGAAATAATCATTGGAAAATTCCCTAACCTGGTGAAAGAAAAAGACACACAAGTCTGGAAAGCACAGAGAGTCCTAAACGCAATGAACCCAAAGAGGCCCATACCAAGATGCGCCATAATTACAATTAAAGTCAAAGAGAATCTTAAAAATAGCAAGAGAAAGACAGTTACCTGGAAGGGAGCTCCCATAAAACTGTCAGCTGATTTGTTAACAAACATTTGAGGTCAGAAGGGATTGGCATGAAATATTCAAAGTGATGAAAAGCAAGAATGTAACAACCAAGACTGCTTTATCCTGCAAAACTCTCATTTAAAACTGAAGGAGAAATAAGAAGCTTCCCAGACAAGAAAAAGCTAAAGGAATTCATTACCACCAAACCAGTATTACAAGAAATGTTAAAGGATTTTCTTGAAGAAGAAAAAGGAGAAAAGCAAGAGGAAGAGGGAGGAGGAAGAGGTTGTAAAAATAACAATAAATATATACCTATTGATAATCACTGTAAATGTAAATGGCTTATGTGCTCCAATGAAGAGGCATAGGATAGCTGAAGGGATAGTAAAGCAAGACTCATATATTTGCTGTCTACAAGAGACCTGCCTCAGAAAGATACACACAAACTAAAAGTAAATGGATGGAAAAAATATCTCGTGCAAGTGAAAAGGGGAAAAAAACCTGGTGTAGCAATAATTATATCAGAAAAACAGACTTTAAAACAAAGGCTTTAATATGAGACAAAGAAGAACTCTACATAATGATTATGGAAGCAATCCAAAAGGAGGATATTACCTTTGTAAACATTTATGCACCCAACATAGGAGCACCTAAATGTATAAAGCAAATCTTGATAGACATAAGGGAGAGATTCACAGTAATACAGTCATATTCAGGGATTTTAACGTGCCACTGACATCAATGGATAGATATTTCAGACGGAAAGTCAACAAGGAGACAGTGGCCTGAAATGACACACTATTCAAATAGATTTAATTGAGATCTTCAGAGCATTTCATCCCAAAGAATGTGTTTTAATACATTCTTTTCAAATATACATAGGACTTTTTCTAGCATAGACCACACACTGGACACAAAAACGTTTTGATAAGTTGAAAAAGATTGAAATAATATCAGACATATTCTGTTACAACAACCGTATGAAAATAGATATCAATCGCAAGAAATAAATTAAAAAACACACTAAGACATTGGGCTAAGTAACATTTTACTAAACAATGAATGCATGAAAAAGGAGATCGAGGAGGAAATGAGGACACAGCAACCCACGATCCATGGAACATGGTGGAAGCAGTTCAAAGAGGGAAAGTCAGAGCACTACAAACCTCCCCCAAGAAGCAAGTAAAGTCTCAAACAGAAATCCATGTTACACTGCAAGGATCTGGAAAAAGAGCAAAGCCCAAAGTGAGTAGAAGAAAGGAAATAATAGAAATCAGACCAGAAATAAGCAAAATAGAGTCTTAACAATAAAACAAAATCAGTGAAACCAAGATCTGGTTCTTTGAAAAGATAAATGAGTGACAAACCTTTAACCAGACTCATCACAAAAGAAAAGGGAACTGAAGTAAATAGAATCAGAAATGAAAGAGGAGAAGTAATGACCAACACCAAAGAAATACAACGGATTATAAGAAAATATTACGAATAGCTACATGCCCAAAAATTGGAAAATCTTGATGAAAAGAATAAATTCCTAGAAAGCTACAGCCTTCCAAAGCTGAATCAGGAAGAACCAGAAAATCTGAACAGCCAGATTACAATGAAAGAAATTGAAGCAGTAATCAAAAAACTTTTAACAAACAGAGGTCAATGACCAGATGGCTTCACAAGTGAATTTTACCAAACATTCAAAAAAGAATGAACACCTATCCTTCTCATAATATTCCAAAAAATTCAAGAGGAGGAAAGATCATTTCACTGATCTTTCCATTTCAGGAAAGATCACTCCAATATCATTTTTACCAGGCCAGCATTATCTTAATTCCAAAACCAGATAGAGACATTGCAAAGGAAAAAAGTTACAGCCCATTATCCCTGATAAACATAGATGCTAAAATCATCAACAAAATATTAGCAAACTGAATGCAGCAATACATTGAAAAGATCATACACCATGATCAAGTGGGCTTTATTTGGGGGATGCAAGGTTTGTGTAATATCCACAAATCAATAAACATGATACACCACATAAATAAAATGAATGATAAACACCACATGATCATATCAATAGATGCAGGGAAAAAAAGCATTTGATAAAATCCAGCATCTATTTATGATAAATACTCTCAGCAAAGTGGGAATAGAGAGAACAAACCGCAAATAATAAAGGCTGTATATGACATACCAACAGCCAGCCTCGTAAGATCAGGAACGAGACGGGGATGCCTGCTTTCACCGCTCTTACTCAGGATAGTAATGGAAGTCTTAGACTCAGCAATCAGACAACAGAAGAAGTAACAGGCATCATTGGGAAAGAAGTAAAACTGTCGTTATTTGTAGATGACATGATACCATATATCGAAAACCCTAAAAAGTCTACAAATAAAAACCAATACTAGAACTGATCAATGAATTCAGTAAAGTAGCAGGTTACATAATAAAAGTTCAGAAATCAGTTGCATTTTTATATCCTAGTAATGAACTATCAGAAAGAAAATCTAAGAAAACAGTCTCATTCACAATTGTTTGAAAAAGCATGAAAACCCTGGGAATGAATTTAATGAAGGATGGGAATTTTCAGTTTTCAGAAAAGTGTAAGACCCTGACAAAGATGGTGAAGAAGATACAAATAAGTGAAAGCATATACAGTGTTCATGGATAAGAAGAATTATGGGATTGGGAAGCATTATGCTAAGTGAAATAAGCCAGGCGGTGAGGGACAAATACCATATGATCTCACCTGTAAGTGGAACCTAATCAACAAAACAAACAAGTGAGCAGAATAGAACCAGAGACGTGGAAATAAAGAGCAAATGGACAGTGACCAGAGGAGAGGAGTGAGGGGAATAATGGGGTAAGTAGGGGAAGGGGCAAGTCAAGGAACATGTGTAAAGGACCCCTGGACAAATACAATGGGGGGGAGGATTGAATGTAGGAGGTGGAGGGTGGCCAGGGCAGGGGAGGGTAATGGGGGGAAATGGGGACAAGTGTAATTGAACAGCAATAAAAAATAAAAATGAAATAAATTGTCTAATTCTATCCAAAGTAATCTATAGATTCAACACAATTCTTTTCAAGATACCGATGGTGTATTTCATGAAACTAAAACAAATATTTCAAAAATTTATATGGAACCACGTAAGACCCCAAATTGCCACAGTGAACTTGAAAAAGACAGAAAGCATTGGAGAAATCACACTGTCTGATATCAAACTGTATTACAAAGCCAAGATAATCAGAACAGCCTGGTACAAGAATAAAAACAGACTTATAGAACAATGGTGTGAAACAGAGCCAAGAAATAAACCCATGCCTTTATGGTCAATTGATATTTGACAAAGGAAGCGAGAGTATACAGTGGGGCAAGGTCTATTCCATAAAGGATGTTTGGAAAATTGGACAGATACATGTAAAAATATGAAACTAGACTACCTTCTTATATCACACACAAGATAAACTCAAAACAAATAAAAGACTTAAATGTTAGACTTGAAACCACAAGACTTTCAGAAGAAAACATAGGCAGTAGAATCTTGGATATATCTTGTAAAGCAATATTTTTTCTGACATACCTCCTCTGTCAAGGGGAATACAGAAAAAAATGAACAAACAGGACTCCATCAAACTAAAAAAAAATTGCATAGCGATAGAAATAAATCATCAACAAAATGAAAAGATGACCCACTGAATAGGAGTATATATTTGCTGACACATCTGATAAGGGGTTAGTACCCCAAATTTATCAAGAATTATGCAACTTGACACACACAAAAAATCCAATTAAAAATGGGCAAAAGACCTGAAAAGACGCTTCTCCAAAGAGGACATGTAGATCACCAATAGATACATGAAAATATGCTCAACATCACAAATCATCAGAGGCACGCAAATTAAAACCACAATGAAATATCACCACACACCTGTCAGAATGGCCGTCGTGTCATTAAAATTCAACAAACAACAAATGTTGATGAGGGTGTAGGGAAAAGGGAACCTGCGTGCACTCTTGCTGGGACTGCAGATTGGCACAGCCATGATAGAAAACTGTGTGGAGGTTCCTGAAAAAAATATAAATGAAACTGCCCTTATGAGCCAGCAATTCCACATTTGGGAATTTATCTGAAGGAATCTGAAACACTAATTTGAAAGAGCATAAGCCCAGCTATGTTTATTGCAGTGTTATTTACAATAGCCAAGATTTCGGAGCAGCCCAAGTGCCCATCGGTAGATGGGTGGATAAAAAAATCTGTGATACTTTTATCCAATGGAAAAAGAAGGAAAATTTACCCTTTGCCTCAGCACGGATGGACCTGAAGGGCATTATGCCAAATGAAATAAGCCAGTCAGAGGAAGACAAAGTACCATATGATCTCAGTTGTATGTGGGATGTAATGAGCAAGCTGAACTAACAAGCAAAGTAGAGACAGACTCACAGACAGAGAAAGCAGGCTGATGGCTGTCATGGGGCTTTTGGGCTGGGGTTGGAGGGACTGAAAAAAAGAGAGAAAAACATGGACATGAGGGACGGTGTGGTCATTGCGGGGGGCAAGGGGTGGAAGAGGTGAAGTGGGGTAACATTGTGATGGACAGAGACGTGACTCGGGGCAGTGAACACACAGTACAGTGTATGAATTATGCACCTGAAACCTATGTAATTTTGTTAACAAGTATCACCCTAGCAAATCCAATTAATTAGAAACCTTCCCATATTGCTAGGCCTTTAGGAAGATGCCATTCTGGACTGAAACAAATAACAATAATAGCACAATGTACCACATTTTGCCATGTGTAACGCACACTTTTTTGCCCACATTTTTAAGGGAAAAATAAGGATGCGCATTGTATGTGGGTGGCGCCTGAAATATCTTGTATCTGTTTTTGTGTTTTGTAATTAGTCATAACATAAAATTTCTTGTACTTTGGTATGTTCAAAAGTAAATGCTGAAATTCCTTTCTAATACCAGAAACAAGGATCTAAGCATAAATAAATAAATAATTGAATGAAAAAAATAAAAGGAAAGACTTTTTTCCTGAGAGTTCGGTCCAGAAACATGGGTGTGCATTACACACAGCAAAATACAATACAATCAATTACATAGACCTTTGCACTCGCAAGTGTGTGTATCTGCAAAAAATATTCCTGTAAATACCACTGCTTGGGGCTTGGGACACAGGGTTTGCAGTGTTGAAATTTTGATACATTCTGCCAAACTACCTTCCAAAAATGCTAGGCCAGTTTACACTCTGCCCAAATATACCCAAGTGCCCTTTTCTCTGTATCCCTATTTATGGTGAATATGAATCCTCTTTATCTTCAAACATGTTTTATGAATTTTAAGTTTTCTTTTTATAATTTTCTTGTGTGGATCACATGCTCACAATCTTGCTGGGGTTTTTTTTGTTAATCTGCTTGTCATCAAAAGCTGCCTCTAGACCTTGAACTCCAAAACGGCTCAGGCCACAGAGAAACCCAGAGAGTATTAGCACAGCCAACACCCAGACTTCATGGATGTTAACATTTTACCATTTCTGCCTAAGATGTTTATTTTGAAATTTTGCACGTGATGTGGAAGCTGCCGAGATCCTCTCTCCAACCCGTTTCTTTTCTGAGTCTGCAGATGTTGTCACTCTTCTCACGTGTTTATATGCATTTTCCATACATGTTTTAATAATTACGTTATTTACATCTACAAAACAGATAGCATTATTGTGTATTTTTAGTATTTGCATAAATAAGATCATACTGTACAAATTCTTCTAAAGCCTGTCTTTTAAAAACTCATGTCGTGTTCTTGAGATTTGTCCAAGTCGACGCCTGCAGCTCTTGTCGGCCCTTTAACCGGCAACGTTAATTTGGTTGAATGCCATGCAGTTAATGTATCCGTTCTCCTACTGATAGGTGGTCATCCCCTACTTTTTTACCTTTTGGAATTATAGGCAATATAATAATGATCTTTTTTGGAAGTCACACGTGCAAGAGTTTCTCTTGAGTATATAACAGTAAAGTTTGGTTTGCGGAGATGGACAGCATCATATTATTAAATGTGGTCAAATTGTTCATAACGGTGATTAAAATGTTTTATCTTCTTGCCAGCTGTGCACTTTCCCACATTTGTACCAGCAAACTCCTGTTATTCTCATACTATTATTTTTCTTTTATTCTTTACTCACATCTTAGTACTAATAGAAGGAATGAAGGACATGTATGGAAAGAATGAGCAATACTGTCAGACCACTAGACATAACTGACCCAGAGAATGTTGTGGCCCATGCGTGTGGGAGCCATCAGGACAGGTGGTGTGCCGGGCTGTTAAACTACCTAAACAAACTCGACGTGGCTGAAAACATAGCCGTGTGTTCTGTGGCAACAGTGGATTTCCTGGAAATCAGCAACAAAAGGACATCTGAAGTCAGCATAAGTTTGCAAATGAAACAATGTACTCAAAGTAATGCGTGGATCAAAGAAGAAATCACAACAGAACTAGAAAATATTTGGGAGTGAATAAAAATGAGGACACAGTATATCAAAACGTGGGATGCAGCTAAAGCTGTTCTTATGGGAAATTTTATAGCACTATTTCCATTAGGAAATCAGACAGGCCCAACTTAAATTAGAAAAAGAAGAGCAAATTAAATTCAAAATATATAGAAGAAAGGAATACATGTAAGGTCAGAAGTCAATAAAGTTAAAGAGTGGAGAAAAATAAAATTTTGGGAAAGAACAATAAAATCGATATCTCTCTGTCTAGATTGATCAAAGAAAAAGAAAACAAATGATCAATATTAGGAATGAAAGGGAGACATCAGTACAGTTTCTTTGGAATTAAAATAATAATAAGGGAATTCAAACTACTTTATTCCAAGAAGGTTTACAACATGAGGTGAAAGGGACCATTTCTTTGAAGATATGTGTTAATGAAATGACTTAAAACAACAACGCAGAACATCTGTGGAGCCAAAATTATAATATACTATACTTGAATTTATAATGAAAATTTCTGCCACAAAGTTCCAGGCCCAGATGGCTTCATTGGTGCATTTTTTTCAGACATCGAGTGATGAAGTGCAACAGATTCATATGAAGCCATCATTATCCTGCTATCAAAAACAGATAAGCCCGGCCGGTGTGGCTCAGTGGATTGAGTGTGGGCTTGCAAAGCAAAGGGTCACCGGTTCCATTCCCAGTCAGGGCACATGCCTGGGTTGCGGGCCAGGTCCCCTCTGGGGGGCACATGGGAGGCAACCACATACTGATGTTTCTGTCCCCCTCTCTCTCCTTTCCCTCTCTCTAAAAGTAAATAAATAAATTTTAAAAAAACAGATAAAGGTGTTGCAAAGCTGCAGTCTAATCCCACACAACGAACTAACTATTTTAACAAATATTAGCAAAGCAATGTCAACAGTAGATGAAAAGGGTGATACACCAAGACAAAGAGTTAGTCCCAAGAATACAGTAGTGCCCAACACCAAAGCTGTTCCCCAATGCCATTCACTGCAGGGCACATGCAAGTGGAGGGGAAAACTACGTAATGGCAAGAAATGCAGAAAAACAATCTGACAAGACTGAACGTTCGTTTTCTGATAAAAACTCAGCAAACGATGAAGAGAATATACCTAGCACAACCTGTCAGTAGGTGCCTCCAATAACACCATTGTTAATGTTATTGTTTTGTAAAAAATATTTTATTTATTTATTTTTAGAGCGGGGGAAGGGAAGGAGAAAGAGACGGAGAGAAACATCGATGTGAGGGAGAAGCACTGATCTGTTGCCTCTCCAATGCACCCATCTGGGGGACCAGACCTGCCACCCGGGCGTGGGCCCTAGGACCTTTCGCTTTGCGGGTTGACGCCCCACTGACTGAGCCACACTGGTCAGGGCCACATTACTCTTCATTGTGGAAGACTGCATGTTTCCCATCTATCACCAGGAGTAAGACACGATGTCCACTCTGACCTCTCGTAATCATCACTGCACTCGGGATCCTAGATGGCACCATCAGCGAAAACAAATGACTAAATAATTAAAAGTTTGCCCTGGCTGGCGTAGCTCAGTGGATTGAGTGTGGGCCTGTGAACCAGAGGATCGAGGTTCGATTCCCAGTCAGGGCACATCCCTGGGTTGCAGGCCAGGTCCCCAGTAGGGAACACATGGGAGGCAACCATACATTGATGTTTCTCTCCCTCTCTCCTTCCCTTCCCCTCTAAAGATAAATAAAACCTTTAAAAAAATAAAAAATAAAAGTTAAAGGCATGTAGGTAGAGCAAGAAGAAAGAAAATTGTCTTTATTTTCAGATAACATGATTATATATATAAAAATTCTAAGGAATCTATAAAATAACTATTAAAATGACAAGTGACAACAATTTAGAAAAAACTTTTCCAATGTTAACTTACATAGCAGGCGGATTAAAGTTTGAGGTGGCTAAAATAGTAACTTCTTTCTTAGATAACTATAACTCTGTAGTGATTTAGTTTTAATTATTTACTTTCAAGGTTTATTTTTTCTTCAAAGGGCTAGCCGGGCCCTGCCAAGATGTAGAGAAAAATATCAGTCAGCTTCAATAGCATGATGGTAATTTTTGAACATAATGCTAATTTACTGTAAAAATAAGAGTGCATTTCAATGATAAAATTAAAACTTACAGTTTTAAAGTTGTATAAATTGATAGATTTGTTTAAAAGTGTAGTAATTCAATAAAATTATTTTATTAATTTATGGCTTTGAGGCCTGTTTTAAAATTTAATACAAGTGTGTTTTATAACAAATATATGTATGTATAGTTTATAACCACATTAAGATAGGTTTGGCTCACCATTTTTCATAGTGTTTGATGCACTTGTAAATAAATGGTCAGATTTCTATTTATGACCTATTAGCATATATATGCTAATTAATGTAACTGAATTAAAAGTTTTGTGTTTTTCTTTTTGTATACATAAGATAACAAATAGATCAATCTTATTTTTTGGCACATGTACCGAATTCCAAACGGTCTCACGTTTTCTCAATGAAGTTTTCTCAGTCTGGAATAGTGAATCATGGTTTGCTGAAGTAATTCATCGCAGCGTGTCCCTAGGAATGGTCTGTGTCCTTTCTCATTAAGAGGCCAGTTCCGGAAAAACGTGTGAAGCAGTTTGCTCTGGCACGTGATGAATGAGTGGGAACCGTCATTCAGATTTATTCTTTGGGGAAGCTCTTCAATGAAACCTGAAGGGATTGAAACCCTTCTATGGTTTAGGAGTCTGCACGGAGCGTAAGTTGAATGAGTAAGTCACAGATGAGTTACCAGACTGGAGAGAAAGCACGAGGCAATGATAGCGCTCTGTACTGTGCCGGTGGCATGATTTTCAGGCCTCCGGGTTTTACTTACTTTCTATAAAAGACCCTATTAATAGTCATCGCAAAAGAAAGACACCAGGCCTTTAGGCCGATCCGAAAATCTAGAATAGAATTACCTAGAGATCAAGCACTTAAGGACTTTGTCAGGTAGAGTCCAGGAATGGTTTCATTTCTATGGAGATTTAGAGTCGTGTAAAGTGCTTCCGTGGATACCCTTTCATTTCATGGAAAGGAAAGTGCTGTTTGGACGGGAGGGAGTGCCTGCTTTAATTTCACTCTTAAAGCTGCCTTTGTCCCGGCTTCGCGCAGAGCCCGCCCCCGTTTTTATCTGCCGGGCATCCGCCCAGCTCCCTGGGCTGGAAAGTGAACCCCATTTGGTGTTATGTGAAAGAGTGGCATTTAAGGAATTAGTCCAAAGTAGAAAAGATCGTTTAAACTGTTACAAAGCCTCACTAGTGTGTGAAGACAGGGCTTTCAATGTTGCAGGGGGCCTGCTCAGCTTTATTTCAGAGTTTCGGGTTACCTCCCCAGTCTAGATAGTCCTTCTGACATCATTTTCATTGAAGGCAACATTTATCGGGCGCCTGATATGAAAAGTAAAGTGTGATTTATAAATTTAAAACAGCTTGTGACTCTTCTCATCTTGCAGCTCACGGTTAGAAGAAAAAGAAAAGCAGTGTGGCAGAGGTTGGAGGGGAGGGTTACTCAGAGATTCTGTCTTCCACTGTTCTCCGGTTTGCGTCTGGTTTGGCGTGTCAACCTGGACGATCCCATTGGTAACCACAGTGACCTCACCTCGGCAGCACGGGGTGGGCGCTCAGTGCGGTTCCTGGGAGGGGGCCGCTGCTGGCCATGTCATTTTTCAAAGGGCCCTTAACCTTTTCTTTCTCAACTCTGCCCTCTCAAATCTTCCTTTTTATCTTTTATGAGCATATGATCAGAACCAGTGGCTCTTAATTTTCTGGGTGGATGAACAATGTAATTATAATTTCCTGAGGTAATTTTTTCTGAAGTGCTTTCTTTGTAGGAAGCGTATTTTGAACGATGTAAGTACCTCGCAAGTGTCCCTCTTTTGTGGTTGGGCCTCCGCACTGTTTTTGAAGTACGGTACACAGTGTCTGTTCTCACACTGAGGTGGACGAGGACTTTTTACAGATTAAATGGCTTATTTCTCAGCAGCCGTTACCAGCAAGGAGGAAGATAACTCTGCCGAGGCAACATGACCTGCTCAGGTGCCCCAGGCCCCCCTGCGGTAGCAGACACCAACTTTGGTCTTCCAGTGGCACCCCTTTGCCTTTCCTTTATACCTCAGGTTTCTTCTGGTTGTTTGGCTTGAATTGTAAGAGACTGTCAATATGTGGATGTCTGACCTACCGTAAAAAGCAATTTCATACACTACAACCAGAAAAAAGCCATACCCAACACAAAAAACTCCACTTCGAAAATGTTCATTTTACATGCAGCTAAAAGTGTAGTTATTTTTTTAAAGTTCAATGCTGAGTTTGAGGGGAAAGAAACTTAGTCATTAATGTTTGAAAATGAAGGGCCAGAGCAAACAGCTTACTTTTGGGGGTGCCCTTGGCTCCTTTAAATGAGAAGCAGAGACGCAGGCGCCGGAGTGTGTGGGTTTGAACCCGATCTCCCCTCTTACCACGCTGCTCGGTGTGCAGTGTCAGACGTTTCACCTAACCTGTCGGCTCCTCTGTCTCTTCACCTTCTCAGGTTCAGCAGGTGACGTACACCAGCATTTGGCAACACTGTAAGAACTATAAATGTGTTTGTTAAACAAACTGGAGATGAGAAATGGAGTTAGAATATGTTTTGGTCAGTGCATTAAATAAGTTTCTAAATCTTTCACAGCGCTACCCATTAGGTTGAAATTAATGAAATGAATGTAGAATATTGAATTAGGTTAACATATGTAACAATTTATCCATGTGCAGTTTGCCCATTTGTTTAAATGTACAAATTGTTCAAATAGGTCGGAGAGGAAGTGAGGACCACTGATTTCCCTTTGCATTCAAGAAATGTCTGTTGGTTGAATGCAGTTTCCTCACCACCCTTCTTTCCCAACATTCCTTTCAAATGTTTAGTGCAAAAACGCCATTCGGAAGCATCTCCGAAAGGACCCTGACACTGCCCCACCGAAGTACCGATAAGTGACTTCCGGGGCCAAGTGATTCAAGTAACTGTAAAATGCATTCCCACAAAGATGATGGTGGGTTTGCTTCATTTCCTGTAGCCTTCAGTTTCCTGTATGTCCTTCAAAACTTGCGGCAGAATGTGTAGGGCACAGAAGTGAGGAGAGACTGTGCGTGGGTAGCCTAGGAGCAAGCTAAGTGCCTCCCAGGGTAAGAGTAAGGTCAGGATATCGTGTGAAAGGCTAATGCAGCGCACGTCTCCTGCGCTGACTCTACCAAGTCAAATAAAAATTCATGAAAATACTTAGTTTCAAAGTTGCAAAAGATAAACACTGGCTGAAAGGGAATGAAGTTCAGGTAGGTAACAAGATACGAGAATCCCTGATTCTTCAGCTAAAAATCTGCGGGTTCTGGGGAAGAGGTGTCGTTTCTTCCCAGACTGCTGAGAGAATTTGCAGCGGGAGCACTGAACTGCTAGTACTTCTTTTTTAAAAAGCGTATATTTTATACCTGTCTCATTCTTGTAGACCAGCAAAGGCACACTGATGTGTGGCAAGAATTTTTAAAACATGCAACACCTAACTGTTTAGTTGGGGGGCAGGGACCTCATTTCCCTTAGATTGTCCAATAAGCAAGTGACGGCAGCCAGCGCACCAGTAGCCGTCCTGTGTGACCGAATCAAAATTATACCTATTTTGGTCAGATCTGCAAAAAATACGTTTTGGCGCATCACCGAATTTTAGTAATTAGTTTATGTGCGCCGTGAGATGAGAAAGGTTGGAAATAGCTGTTGTAGACGGATCCACACAGAGGTTGTTTAGGTTTTGAGAAACAGTGTGCACTGCTGGTCTCTTATTTGCCCTTTTCCTTGTGACCGTGTACAAGCGTTGCCTTTTGGTGACACTGCTGAGGCCTTGTTTATGCGCGTCTCAGTCTAAGACAGAGGTTTTCAACCTACTTTTTCCCTCCCTTGAAGACGTGGGTACTGATTTTACAGGGAGGGACAGGGAGGGAGAAAGAGAGGGAGACATTGATATGAGAGAGAAACGTCGATTGGTTGCCTCTTTCGTGTGCCCCGACCAGGGATCCAACCTGCAACCCAGGCGGGTGCCCTGACCAGAATCGAACGGGCAACCTTGGGTTATGAGGCAATTCTCCAACCAGGTGAGCCACACGGGCCAAGGCTCAGACTTTTTCAACTTTGCCTATTCAATAATTTACTTACTCTCTGAGATGAGAACATCGCTATGATTCTAATTCGGTCTGCAAGTGCTCAGAACCTGTAAGTAGTTGCTAATTTATTGGATGATGAAGTCAATATCAAAAAATATTTCTAATATCTTGGCTGCATCTAACAATAGAAAACTTACAAGAATAAAGGAGAAGTCTTGGTTTAAATAAAACTTTGGATGGAATAGATTGGCTTTACTCTTATACTTTATTACAACTAAGAAGACAGAAGGGAAAATTATGCATGTGTTATTTTATATCACAAGGATCACACCCCAGGTACCTTTCTGGTCATGGTGGGTTGCTCTCAAATATTTTATTTTCCTTCTAAACCATAGGGATTCCACTCATTAATATTAAAGTTGCACCATCCATGTGTCATGTGATGAATTTTGAGGTGAGATGTTTTCCCTTCTTCTTTTGAAATGAATTTTGCATTTATCAATAATGAAAGAAGGAACTGAATGGTAGTTGTATCTACTTTCTCCTTGGATAATAAAAATGAGTGCCTATGATTCAGAATTGTTTGTTAATTGCCAAGGATAAAAGGTGCTTTCACTCGGGGCTGCTGAACAGGTGCCCTCACCTTCCTTCACCATCAGCAGCTGGGCGTAGCTGATGGTGCCCACCCCCGTGATGCACGAGCGTGTCTCTGTCACTGGCCAGCACGGACCCCCAACTCTCTGACTGCTCCCTTAAGGCAACTTTATGGATTCTTCCTCTTCTCTGAACCTTGTTTATACTGGTGTCATCTAGTGCTCAGTCATGGGCTTTCTCTTCTTCTCTGTCTACACTTATTTGGTGACTTTATCCAGTTTCATGGCCTAAATGCCAAGTAATTGCCAGTGACTCCAAAATATCAAGCTCTAGTTCAGACTTCTCTGTTGAACTGACATTGCAACCTACTTGACCTTGCAACATGAGGTCTAACAGATCCATCAAAGTCAAGTTCCAACAGAACGGATCCTCCCCCACCCACCCTGCTCTCCCTTCATTGCCCATCATCTTACTGACGGTCAGCCGTAGAGTTCCATTTGGCAAGGGTCAGACGTCATTCTGGGGTTCTGAATTCCTCTCTTTCAAACTGCATGTTCAAATATTGTATATTCTGTTTGCTATACCTTCAAAATTCATCCTGAATCTGGCCAGTTCCATTACCATGAATACTGCCCTGGCTGAGTCGTCAGTTACCTCTTACCTGAATTATTTCAGTAGTTTTCACCCCCACTCTGTGGTCTGTCCTCAGTGCATCTGCCACCATGGGCCCTTTAAGGCAGGTCGAAGCACGGTCATCGCGGTATTTGTGACTGCCAGACATACACAGTGAGAATGGAAACCATGAATGCAAAAGATGCGCACATCTTCAATGCAGTGGTTTTCTTTGAGCCATATAAGCAGGAACTTGGTTTTGGGAAGGTGTGGAGGTCCACTTCCAGTGCATCAATGAATTGTGTTTTGAAAAATGATCTACAGAATATAAGTGTTAACATTTGTTAAATACTGGGGGTGGATTACTAGGCACCCTGTTATCCTGTGTGTTTCTTAAGGTTTGAACTATTTCCTAATACAGAATGATCAGGAATAATAAGTGAAAATACTTTCCCTCTTGCCATCCTACACCAGTCCGTACCAGGGTCTTAATGAGTTACTTTTTTTACAGTCTCTTATTTCAACTCATCCTGTGTGATAAAGACATTTTTTTGAACATTCATTTCCATACTTGAACATCAAAGAAAATCAAACCTAAGAATGACGTTTATAAACTGGAGAACATCTACGTGAAATGAAAACATGGAAGAAGGGTAGGGAACCCACTTCACATTGGGAGCGGTTACAGACCCTGGGCCCGTACAGAGAGGCCAGGGGCACATTTGTCATCTGTCTGAGACGTGAGAAGGTGCCTAGGATGCAGAGGCAGGGCCCGTGGTGTGAAGCGGTGACGAAGACCCTTTGGAGCTCTTACGGCGATGTGTGTGTGAGTTGTTGCCACCGTCCAGGAGAGGTCTGGATCGCTTCAGAGTGGAGATCACTCAGTGAGTGATTGAAATGCATAAACAGGACCTGAAATATTTACAAGGGCTGTTGACGAATGATTTCTTCTCTGGGTGGAACTTGCAACAAACTGACCCCGAATTTCTTGTTCGGATATACTCTTGCTTGTAAATGTCTTTCTTAAAATGCGACGCGTGGACCTGGTATTGCTGTTGGGTGTGGGATGTGTGGAGTGCATGGGGTTTCCTGGTTTATATCAGATTATTTCAGCTCCTTAGATTTATGACCCCCCGGGGTAGCCTCTTATAAATCAGCCCGAGGGGACACTAGCTTTCTGGGCACCTGTGCGCACTGAGGAGACACGTGTGAACGAGGCTGCAGAAAAGTTTGGGGGAAAGGCTGTGTGTTTCTTCAGCTCTCCCGAGTCACACGTTTGCATTTGGGGATCTTGTGGTTAAGAAACAGAGCACGTGAAAAAGAGCTTTGTTGGTACAAGATCGGCTGCTCCCTTTAAGGGGGGGAAATGCCAGTGTAACTTACCACATGTTACTTATTGCCGTTCAGAATGGGGGTAGGAGAGAGTATTTGAATTACCCACAGGTCCTGAATGGAAGACAGCAACACGTTCTGCTGACGGGGGCGCAAAAGGGACAGAAGACTCAAAATCTACAGTTAGTACACTCCTTAATTATCATCAAAGATACTTAAGATTGCTTTGAAATGACTGTTTTGTGCCCTGGTGTATTTCCTCAATCGAGCACGTCGCTGAGTGATTAGCACTCAGCGAATATTGTCGAGTAAATTAACTGTCTTCATTTGACCTTTCATTGAACCCGGAAAATCAGTTCCAGCACATTTTCCGTGGCTCTCAGTACCAGGGCCATGGTCCTTGAGTCGTTTGCTCCACTAATCTTGTTTCCATGGAGAAGTGCATTTGTGTCTCCTCTCTAGGGGTATGTAGGAGGTTGGCAACCTCTCTGTTGATTGTGAGGTCACCCGAAAGGCCTGGCAGGGATGAGTCCTTTCCCAAATTGCAGCTGTGCGGCTCCCTCGCTGGTCTCTCTTGGTTCCACGGCGGCGCGTAACTGGGCTGGAACCGCCTGGACAAGTGTGGCCCATGCTCACCGCACGGTGAATGGCTCTGAAATGTCACTGAGCAGCTGACCCTTTAACAAGCAGAGGTACAACTGAGTGTGCACCCACTCATGGAGTGCTGGGGTGGGCAGCAAGCTGGACACCCCCTTTAAAAATTATACATATGTCAGGCAAAGTTAGTCGATAAGTTTAAATTCTTCTTATGTGTCTACAGAATGGAACAAAAGTTGGTCGTGTTGTAATGACTTTTGAGAGCCCTGACTGGCCCAGTCGGGGCAATGCTCCTTTGCTCAGTGTTTGCTGTTGAACTTGGCAGAGGCACGAGTCTGTGCGTTTGATCACCTGGCGTTAGACCACTGAAGTTTTCACCTGAGCCGAGTGGCTTAGACCTGGCAGTGGCTTTTGCAAAGGGCAGTGAATGAGAGGTTTTTCTCAAGGCCACTTCTACAAAGAGTTAATTCTGAGTTGTAAAAAGTCGGTGACCTAGCTCCTACTTTTCCTTTAACCTCACCAGCCGTCCCTCCTCAGTCGCCGATTCCTTCTCCATTTCTCAGTGTTCGTGTCCTCAGAGTTTGGTCTTAGTGCCTTTTCTCTTCTTTCTCTACACTCTCTGGGTAACGCCACTCACTGCTTGGATTGAAAAATTACGTTGGCAGCTCCCCAATGGAAGTCTCTAGCTCAAAATCCTTCACTAAGCTCCATACCCTAACTATCTACTTGGTTGCCCCACTTGGATGTTTCACCAATAATACATCAGAAACTTTGATTCTTTGTCCCTCAAAGCTGTTTCATCCTCAGTGTCTGGCACTTGTATTGCAATCGCAGACATCTCTCCGCTTCTTAGTGCTTAAGTCCGAGACTCCGGAGTCATCCTTAATTCTTACGTGACTGTCCCTCCGTGCCCCAACATCCAAACCACTAACAAATGTGAGTGGTTGCCCTGTCGTGTGTATGAGAATCCAAAATTAACATCAAATGCACTTAGCTCTTCTGTACATCCTCAGTTCGGCCACCACGTGTTGCTTCCTTGGCCTCGCCATCATGACCTTGTTCTTGAACTATTGTAACTAACTGGCCTCCTCGTAATCTCTACACTTATCTCCCTGTAATCTGTTCTCCAAAAAGAACAAGAATGACTTCCTTCAAAATGTGTATGAAATTATGCCTTTCACTGGCAGTTGAAATGAAAAGGTCTCGCGATCTTCAGAGTTCTACGTGAGTTGTGCACTGCCGACCCCTCTGTTCTTCCTTTTTTGCTGCTGTGATTATTTGCATGTGATTCTGGCCTCTGCCTCCGTCTCCGTGTCACTTCTTTAACGGTGACTCATTCGGAGGCCGTCCTTACGGACAGACTGCACACCGATGCCCCATTGCCTATGGCTTTAATGACTGCAGTTGCCTCCGGGCACATCTCTTGTCCCCCACTTCATCCTCTCTTAATTAAAGTGTGATCTAAGGGATCCATGTACGTTGTGTGACAAGTCAGCACTTAGTACAAAAACTGCAATGGAAAAAAGGAGTGCTCCAGCCCCCTCCCCTCTGCCCTTGCTTTCTGCCTGCTGGGAGCCATTGCATTTCTTTGGGTGCTTGCCTGGCCTCTATATTGCTAAGTACTGTAGTTATATTATTCATTCTTTGTTTTTTATTTTTAAAATATGTTGAACTGTGATATAGACACATGGAACACAAACATACTTTATTATAAATAAATTTATGATTTCTTAAGGATAGTTGTCTGAATCCCTGGTGTTTTGCCATCTTCTCCCCTAATGTATAAGGTTCATAAAGACAGAGATTAAATCAGACGAAGTCTGTCTTCATCTTTGAAGTCCTGTTGTCCTGTGTACGGCCTTCCAGAAGGCACTCAGTGGGAGCATGCGCAGTGAACTTTAGGTCATCGTCAAGAAGAGGCGATGGGACATAACAGCTTTTGAGGACACTGGCTGATAAACTTAGAAACAGATTTAAAGTGGAATTTGCTCCCTATCTATCAACTGGCTTTCTGTGTATTTATAGAACCCATAGGCATTCCAAGGGATTAATTTTAAAACCATTATAAGCAACAAGAGTTTACAGTAAATGGGTCTACGAGAGCAAATAAAAGTCATAGCTTTTCTTGATATGAGTAAAAATTAGACTGCAAACTGAGAAATGAGATCACCATCATGATAACCAAAAGATCAATCATTTTGGATAAGTAAACGTCAGGATGGAGCGTTCATTTTCCATTTTACCAGTTCTTACCACCTCCTTTTCACTTCTTTAGCACAGGACATCTCTTACTCTCTGGCTTGTGATGCTGTTTATCTGTAATGTAGATAAAAAGGAACATTTTGAAGTTGTTTTAAATCCATGTCTCTGTCAGATGTCGGAGAAAAGCTAGAGGGCAATGGTTTTCAAGAAAATGGGAGAGGAAGCGCATTTCTTCATTTGCAGGAGCAGGCCCCGTTCCGTGTAGTTAATCTGCAGCTGAAATAAGACTGTGGAAAGCCCGTGAACACAGGGGACCATCGCGCACAGCCCGTCGTAAAATCTGTACTCAGTGTTCCAGAGAGACAGCTGGTCTGACTGCCAAGGGGCGGTTTCATCGGGATCGACTTTGGATGTGACTCAAACTAGGCACTGGGCTGTGGAGCGCCCTGGGCTCCTTTCTAATGCCCATTTCCCAGGTGCCCCTCAGTGTCAGCTGGACTAGCCTTCCCTTCAGCTCTGGGCCTCTGTTTCTCCCTCTGCCTGGGATGTTCTCCCCCCACGTCTGGCCAGACCACCTCCCAGACCCCACATCTCTGCTCCAGTGTCCCCTTACCTCAAGTGGTAGCTAAACTTTGTCATGGCCGTGGTGTCGATCCCCACGGGCATGCAGGGGAAACGTAGACAGGACCGAGTCTGGAGCAGGGTGCCAGCACAAGACCGCAGGGTAGATGCAGTGCGGAAGGCGTGTGTGCAAAGAACGCACAAATGTATGAGAAGTGACCCCCACTTATAGTAACATTGCAAATGACATGTTTGAATAAAGCATAAGACAAACTTATAGTATAATTAATGTCTAGCCTATGTGATGTTTACATTCAAAGTACATAGAACTGCATTTACTTAATGAGATAGACATTCTAACGTTACCGTACAAGAAAGCACTTAAGAACATAAAGGCAAATTTGTATAGACATTCAGATCATGTAGAGCATCAGACAAATATTTGTCTAAAGTGTTTTTACAAGCATATGCCGATGCCAGATTTCTCAGCAGCTTTTCTCACTGTCATTCAGAAATAAAATGCCTGTGCTGCGTCCAGAACCTCGCTCGTCCTCTGATTGGTCTTATCGTTGGATGGTAGGTGACTGGTCCTCAGAATGTCAGAAGGCCGACTTTTGCCTTCCTGTCCAGAACTTGGTCATTTGGTGTTTCTGGTTATGTGGGTTCACTTCTTTTTCTGGCTACATTTCTCCAGTTCTCTTCATGAGCTGTTTGGGCGAATGCACCCCCTCTTCGCCCGCAGTGCCAGGGCCCCTTCTCCCAGGGAGCAGCCTCGCCACAGCCCAACCCAAATCCTCAAGACTCTTCTTGGATCCTGAAGTCATAATGATCCAGCACCTTCTGCACGTCCCTTTGCACTAATGGTATTTCATTCTTGTGACGTGCTACCTATTTTTTAAAAATTGGGTATTCTCAAAGACTCTCAAAATACACAGTTTGAGCCTCAGATAAAATACCTTCAGCCCGTCTGGTGAAAGTTTAGTGAGAAGACTAAGGTTCTGAAAAAGAAAGACAATCACAAGAAAGGAATGTGGGAGAATGAAGAGAGGAGAGGGTGCAGGGGCAGGCGGAAAGAAGGTGAAGAAATGAGCAAAGGCCACACGTGCGTGCCTCACGGAAGCAGGCAACCGTGTGGGGATGGCCAGAGGGTGGGGCGGGAGCGGGGGCTGGGTGGGAGTGGGCAAAGCTGAGTGGGGGGGAGAGGGTCGTCTGTAACAGTGTCAACAATAAAAATCAAGTTAAGAAAGAGAAAACTTAAGATACGCACAGTAGTGCTTAACTCTGTGAGCAGGAAATGAGGCCGGGAAAGGGAGGCGGGTAACCTAGTAGGGGTGGGAACAAGAATAGAGAGAGTGCGTGTTGCTCTCTAATTTTCTAGGGGTTTTTTTCTAGTCATGCTTACATTAGAGCATTAGAATCTGTTTCTCTGTTGAATAGACCATGGCTCATTTAAATTCAAACAAATGAGGCACTGACATTTGCTGAATTGAAGAAATGGTATGTAAACATGCGTGCACATCGGCCCTATGAAATGCTGTGCTGCGACGGGAAGCTGGTGGCGGCATCAGTGCACCTGTACGAAGCTCCACATTCACCGCTGTTTTAGAAAGACACAAAGACAGCTAAGCCGAGAAATGGCTGGTACCATTTTCACGTAAGCTATGGTGCATGCGTGCAATACCGAAATTGTTGCTGAATTGTCAAATCAAAGAACACCAGTCTGTGACAAGAGAACAAATACTACCCTGTGCGGAAACACGCAAGATGACAGAGAAAGGCAGGGGATAGCTGTGAGACTTGACTGCATTTCCAAATATGCATGGAAAATGTCAGACTGAAAGACCTGAAAAGGGCAACTGGAGGACAAGCACTCATATAGTCCACACTTGTTTTAGACAGCGAATTGTGTCATGGTAAGTCACACAATCTTTACTTTCCTTCTAAAACTGCAAGGGCAGTGTTCGCCCTCAAAGCGGGTGTTGCCTGGTGGTGGGTGGCGGAACACGGTGCTCCTGCACAGAAAGGTCGATCCGGGTTCGTGTTCGTTCATGGTCCAAGAGGTGCAGGACAGGAAACACACACATTGCTGGTGGGAAAAGTAAGCCCTGTGTGGAGACCCAGAAAACCTCAAGATTCTCTGCGATTCTTCTTTAATATGAGTCATTATCTTGGAAGAGAGCGACCCAGCCAGAGCAGGTCCCCGGTGCAGGAGAGCATTCCGGCCGGACAGAAGCGCTTCCCTGGCGAGAGGGCACCCAGGACTTGTGCCGCGAGTGCCCCGGACTGACCTGGGCCTGGCACGCGTGGTCGGACCGCGAATTCATCCTCAACGAGTGAGTCACCGTCTGTCGTTACTCCAGCGTTTTTTCCCTTGTTAGAAGTGGCCTTCCCCTTTGGGAAATGTCTGCAGATAACATCCTGAGACAACAGATAACTACGTTGTGAAGAGCTGTCTAAATGTAAACAAAAATAACCCATTTATTTCAGACAATATTTCATACACTGATACGTGCACACAAAGGAATAAACTTTGATTGTTGGGGCTCTGTTCTGCAGTCCACACTCAAATGTTTGGGTGCTTATATTTGTTATGGTTATATTTATTAATAAAGTAAAAGTTATGGTGAACATTTATTGATTGGTTGCCTAATATCAGATTCTGTGATAAAAGCATCACATACACTTTTCAAAAAGGGATCTTGACCAACCGACCCTCTGAAGCTGCTGTGGCAACAACACTGAAAATTGTCGTAGTTGCAGGTCTAGTAACTCAGCCTTCAACCCAGAACTTGTTCTTGGAGTCATTAAGTTTTATATGATAATATGCAATGAAACTTTATAGGGCTTGTTGCTATAAATCTCACTCTACTTATAATGAGTTGAAAGAACTATCAGATTGCAAATTTATGACTTAACTTCTGCAAGATGAGTGTATTTATCTGAGATGTTCAAACTGAGCACCGTGGTAATTATTATTTTAGCCGTCAGCCACCCTGTCCATTATATTGGTGATCTTGACACTGCCTGGACTTCAGAAACACACTACTACGTAAGAAGAGTAACATTCTTCTGTATATTCACAATGAGATCAGTGTCACCTAGCGTGAGACCCTCCATCCATGTGCCAATGGACTGCATCTTTTAAGATTCGTATTTCAATTTGTACGTATTTTGATTCTCCTTTTTCTGCTCAGATTAGGAGAAAAAAATTGGGGCTTCATAGAGTTACTTTAAAATTCAAGCTAGTTTTATATTTGAGAGAATGAGAACATATATGGGAAATAAAAGAACTCGTCAGAACTCGTATTAAAATTATATCAAAAAATCACCCCAATATATACATATCTTTAAAAAATCTTTAGAGTGCATTTTTTTTTTTTGGTTATCCCCATCCCCAAATGAGGTGCATGAGAGAGAGAGGGAGGAGGAGACTGGGAGAGAAGGAGGGAAAGGGGGAGAGACAGCAGGGGACCGATAGAAGAAGTGGAACTCTCATGCTAGGACTTGAGAATTTTATTCATGATATAAAAAACTTAATAAAGTGACACCGATGAGGGTTTCTAGGTTTATTACTAAGGTGTCTTGTCAAATGAGGCAGCATGCTGGCAACCACCTGGCCTCTTTGTACACGAGACTCAATAAACACCTAGAGTGAAAGGAAAGGCCTCCTCTATGCCTCTGAGGAAGACACACGTTCTGGTTAACAGAGTTTTATTTTTTCTTAATGTTCGGCTCTGGAGCATTACTGTCTGAAGAGGTCATTATTTCATTATGATGCTAGGTACATTGTAGATCAAATTAAAAGGCACTGCCCATAATTTTCATATAATTAGTGTAAAACAGAAGTATAAACTTTGACATTAACAGATTGGATATGAATAATGCAAGTTCTAAGAGATTATTTCCTCAAAACATATTTACTGAAGAGCTAACAGAATCATTCAACATATTTCTGTATACTACAGTAGAGTGAAACATGGAAAAGATTGAGCCATTTGTTCTTCCAGGTAGAATATTTTCTTGGTCATAATGCAAATGAATACTCTAGAAAAGCAAGGAAAAAAATGACTAGGTTCTGCAGCCCGATGAGAGGATATCTGCTTGTTCTAAGTTCTTCTGATCGATCACAACCACACTCTGCCCTGTCTGGACCTCCGCCCCCAGCTGGTGGACTTTGAAGACGTGGCATCGTATGAAATGAAACTTGTTTCTGTGAAATAAAGAAAGTCACACTTGATGTTTCCGTCATCTATTGTTCACAGGTGTTCAAAATGCTTCGTAGAAGGCTTTAAGAATATTTTGTGTAATAACGTTCATGCTTTGTCTCCTCCGTTTGCTTTGATGGGTTCCATGACTTGACTTTGTTAAGTAACGACTGTCAGGAGGCTGGACTGTGTGGCGGGTGCAGTTAAAACTGCGATGGTCTCGTATGTGCTCTGTGTGGGAGTGAGCCTGTGGGTCTCCCAAAGCGAGCCTTTAATTAAGTTCCCGAATTTTGCCTCTGCGTCTGTGGCTGGCACCCAGCCTCCCACCCACACAGGCTCAGACGCACTAAGTGCAGTTTATGCTAGTGCAATAAAGTACATAAAGATGAAGTAATAAAATGGGAAGACAGTTGCTTTATGATGCGGTTGCTAAAATAGCTTCACTAGAAGAATGTGTGCGCATCTGTGAAAGAAAGTAGTGTGTGAGCAGGAGAACCCAGCGAGTAATTTATTCAAATGGTGTTTCTTACACATCTTTTTATGTTATTTATTCCAGATGGGATTCATTCAGCTCAATGAGGACTTCATATTTATTGAACCGCTCAATGACACAATGGCCATAACGGGTCACCCACATCGTGTCTACAGGCAGAAAAGGGCCGTGGGGGAGAAAGTCACAGAGAAGCCCACCCCCCACAGCCAGTACTGTGGTGTCCTTTCAGGTAATGCCGTCTGAAAGATTCCACTCAACACGCAATGGGAGATGGATCCTTCAAAAGTCCTATCCATCCCTCCAACCAACCGTCCGTCTGTCCAACTATCCATCCCTCCATTCACCCACCCATTCATTTGCCAGCTTTATCTTTTTTGTTTCAGCCAGCAACAGTTGAATATATCTATTTTCAGTTTGTCTTCTAGTTTTCAGGGGAGTACCACATTTTAATATCAAGAAATGTGAACTCGAAAGGGCTTCTGAGACTAATATATGACTTGCCCCCCACACCTCTCCTGGGTCGTGCAGTTCCTCATGGGGTTTGGGTCACCTCCCTGGACTGGAAATGACACGATACGGGGAGCAGCCGTATCGGGGAGCTCGAGGCCTTCATGTGGTCCACCTCTCTTGGAACATCCTAGCTACCTCTTTCCTTGGACCAGAAGCATCTGTTACTCTTTCTTTTTTATTTATCTTTAGAGGGGAAGGGAAGGAGGGAGAGAAATATCAATGTATGGTTGCCTTTCATGTGTCCCCTCCTGGGAACTGGCCTGCAACCCAGGCATGTGCCCTGACTGGGAATGGAACCGCGATTACATACATCTTTATGAATAAATGTTTTCAATTTATTCATGCTCAACTCACTGAGCTAGCCCAGCCAGGGCCTTTTCTTTCTTCTTTACGTTGACCCAAGTAAAACCCATCTTGGAGGTTCAAATGATCAGAGAAGTAGGAAGAAGAGTAAACATTTATTTCTTTGAATTTTATTCTCAGTATCAACATGCCTTAAATCTGGCGGTTTCAGCGGCACATACACATTGCCAATAATCAAATCCTCATCTCTGTCTGCCAGCTCTTCACAGAAGTGAGATGGTGGGCATACTGTGCACCCCTGACTTCCACAGGAACTGTGGCATTGGCAAGAACGGTAGGGGAAATGAATGGTTTTTCTTACGGAGGTAGGACCCGGAAGTCATAGCCAATGTCTGGAAGAGAATGAATTTCCCTAGGACAAATGTGTAGACATCTAAACAGACCCCTCACTGGGTGTTCACTGATACGAGATTAGAAACTGAGGAACGAGGAATGATTTGAAGAGTTTTTGGTGCAAAGACTTTAAAGGTTGGCATGCAGATTTACAATTAGGTGTTAGCATAGTTAGTGACAAGACATTAGGGCTCAAGTTGGTCACAGTTTTGAGGCCGATTTAGAGAAATGAATTATGATAATACTCTCTCACAGAGGCGATGGGTTGTTCATCTCATCCCTGTCTGAGGTGTTTGGATTCAGAAAGAATTATAAGATGTTTCTGTTTTGATATATTCATCCTATCTATTTTCTTCTGTGAAAGGTTACGATTTCAGTCTATAGGGGAGTCACCTTCAAAACTCACAATCAAATCAATTTTAAAACGGCACATTACCCTTGTCTGGTCTAAGAATTATAGACACCAGAGAGATAAGACAGCTGAATGGAGGTCATAGCATTGTGAACAAACAAAAGAAAGGTCTTCGTACTGTGAAATGACAATGGTGCCCACAACTGGAATCGCGACCACTTAAGGAGACAGCCCTCCACGAGCTTTACTGAAAACCGGCGCCGCACAGCCCTTGAGTCGCAGTGGGTTCGGCTGTACTGCGCATGCCCGCGCACACCGATGACCCAGGCAGTCTTTGCGTGCCATTGTGCAAAGAGGAAAGGTTTCTAAAAAGACTCTTCATTTCGATGGATTTATAAATTGTGAGTGCATGCTTCATATTTGGCAAACATCTCTCATGAAGCTGTGGTCATTTTTTTGCGAGGCACAACTGTCATACACGAATTTATCTATTTGGGTCAGGCACTCACACGCGGGGAGTGCTGGGCTGTCTTCAGTTGGATATTTGCCAAGCTGACCTATTTTCAGTAGCTTTTGAAGGGCCTAGAATTTTAAAAATTATTTTAAGTGAACAGTTTATTAAATAAACTGCTTCATTTACTTATACTGCTATGTCCAATTGTAGCCCTACTTAGTTCAGGCTGATGTAGTCACATTCTAAACACATGATTCAAGTTTGAATAATGTTGCAATGTTTGCCCTTGCACCATGGAAACATAACGTTTTCTTGTATTCAACTGAGTCTTTGTGCTAGTTCCCTTCAGCATGTTAATGCCTTTAGGTATGTTATGTTTATATGTATTTATTATATGAACATCTTTTCAAAACAGGGACTTCATACTCTAGGTCCCTGACTTCGTTGTGTTCTTCTACTAGAAGATGGTCTAGAGAAGAGCAGGGTGTGTGAGGTTGAGGCTCAGAGGTCCTGGGTTCAAGTCCCATTCCAGCTGCAAACTCTTCTTCAGTCCCTTAAACTTTTGAAGCTTAGCTTCATTCTTTGCAGCATGAATACATCCCGTCACCTCACGGGGATGTAGAGCTAAATGACATAACTCTTACTCGAAAGAGGTGGCCAATGTATTGTTTTGGACACACTAGTAAATGAGTCATTGTGAGTAGTTTGATAAGAACTGTGATGGACTCAGTTCACAGGGTCCCAGGCTTCTGCTGTTGGGTGAAACGTCTCTATACCACGGGGGAGGAGGGAACCCAGCATGCCCTCAGGGACGTGGACTCTGGGCTCAGAAGTGGACTCGGGCCAGACTGCCTGTGCTCGAGTCCTTGCACTACTGCTTCCCAGCTTTACAACTTTGGAAAGCTTAACTTTGTCTCTCAGAAGCTCCATTTATAATACACAGAATGGGGAGATGGATCCCCGAAGCTCAGGGTGGTTGTCAGAATTAAATGAGATTATGTGAGCTGATGAAAAACGCGTGTGAGGTTTTTAGTGCATGTCGTTGTTGGGGAAAGTGTTTTGGCAGAAGGAACAGCGGCATCCACTTGGGGGGAGCTGCAGCCAAAAGTCTGCCCCCTGGTGAGGAGCCACAGCCCTGGTGAGGTGTCCTCGGCTGGTGGGGGGCGGGGTGCTGGTGTGCTGGGGGAAGGACTTTATCTGGAAGGCCCATGCGGTTTTGGAGACTTTAAGCAAGCAAGCGACATTATAGTCGTACACATTCCTTGATGCTTTAGTATAAATTATGAGTAAGTGTAGGACTCAGGCCACTCCTGGAATTGTGTCCACACGCCGCCCACACCCATTGGGCAGATTTTTGTCAGTACGTGCAGGGTACCAAGGAAGTCGTATGCTGAGCACCGCTGAACACGCATTTTAAAATTGCTTCTCTGACTGGACATCAGTTCTGTCGTTTTTGTACCTGCCTGTGGGTGGGAAGAGGTCTGAGGGCTTAGGAGAGGAAGAGTGAGCTGAGTGTGGCTGATGCAGACAATGAAGTCTTTAGAGGAAGTGACTCAATGAAAAGATGACGTTGACGTGCAGGAGTTTCACACGGGCAACTCATGTGATGGCGCCCACCTCAAGGCTGAGATTCTGAAGAACTGAGACCGTCCCAAGTAGCGGATTTAAATATAACTCCCGAACACAGCTGCTGCACACCAGCAACTGGGGCCCGGCAGCTGGGTGTCCCATTCCTGGCAATACAGGAGACAGACGTTTCCATCTCTGCCTCACGGTCTGTGTCCCGCTCTTGCTACAGTTCTGCAGCTCCTCATTTTGTAACTCTCTCTGATTTCATTTCCACTCTCTGTTTCTTACATCTCTCTTCCATGGGCCTGGGTTCTTCCACATGTCTGCCCCTAAATGACAGCGTTTCCTGGAACTTCCTCCTTTTCTTTCTCACTCCGCATGCTTTTCTGGGGTGATAGAGCCCAAATCCCACCTGCTCTTCTGCAATTGGCTTGTTGTGTGCAGCCTCATCTTTAGGGGCTCATCCATAGTTTTGCACTTTGCAGGAGTTGGCTTATTTTTATTGCTTTTATTTCGTTGTATGAATAGGCCAGAATTTCTTTATCCCTTGTACTGTTGATGGTTATTTGAACTATCGAGAATAGTGCTGCCCTGAACAATTTGTACGTTTGATTTGCATGCATTTCTGGTGGGTGTGTATTTTAGATCTTTGATCGTCAGACATGCGAGTGCTCGACCTTAATGGAGACTGCCAGTCAGATTTTCAAGATGTTTACCCTAATTTAAGCTCCCAGCATGTATGTGTGTGGGACTTCCAGTTCTTGTCCTCACATTCTGGTTGACACTTAATATAATCATCTCTTTATTTCGGCCATTCTGGGGATTTTAATTAATTTAATTTATTGTGATTTTAACTTGTATGTCCCCGAAGATTAATGTGATCGAGCATCTTCTCATATGCTTCTCGTTAGCCCTTTGGATATCCTAGTTGTGAGAAAATCACTGTTCAAGCCCTTTGCCAGTTTTCCAATTGGTTTATCTGTCATTGATTTAGAGTAGCTTTTACTTCTTTATTATGGAAAAACATTGTAAATATCTTCTCCCACTTGGTGGCATGTTTTTCATTATGATAATGGCATGTTTTAATAAGCAGAAATATTATATTTTATGTACTTAAATTTATAAATATGTTTATTTGTGGTTACTGCTCTTATTTGGCCCAGTTTGAAGACTCTTTGTTCCCCTATGTCGCCAACTTCTATATGGTCCTGATGGAAGGCAGAACCAAATCCTTCGTAATCCACGCATAATGTTTTTGTAATTAAGGGCACCTGCCTAAAATTAGGATGTGTGGTGAGGTCACTCCAGGCACTTCTTGCAAGTAGACCTTTATTTTGTTACTGGTTTCAAAAAGAAAATCATGGTGTTTTTTAATTTATCGAGTTATTTTATTTATAGAGGTTTTGACTAACGTGACTTCTCATAAGCCATCAACAACTCTGGAAAGTATGTGTTAGTATTATTCATTCTGCCGATGAGGAAATGAAGGCTGCCGTAGCAATGTTCGTTTCCCAAATGGCAGAGCTAATGAATGGTAATGGTCCCTCCCGCTGACTTCCAAATGGATACTCCCACACCGGGTGCCCTTTGGGGTTCTGCTTGTAAAGGCAACTTATTTGGGTTTGCTCCCCATTGTATCGTCGTTGCTTGTTGGTATTCAATAAATATATCTTTAAATATTTTATTTATTTATCTTTAGAGGAGAAGGGAAGGAGAGAGGAAGAGAAATATCAATGTATGGTTGCCTCTCTCGTGCGTCCCCTGCTGGAAACTGGTCTGCAACCCAGGCATGTGCCCTGACTGGGAATCGAACCGTGGTTGTTTGGTTTGCAGGCCTGCGCTCAATCCATTAAGCTACACCAGCCAGGGCTCAATAAATATTTTTAACATTATTGAATAAACAGAATTTCTTTCGTTTACTTTGCCAAGATGGAGGCACATTGGAAAATTCATTTCTCTGTTGCAGATAAAGGAAGACCTAGATCTAAAAAAATAGCAGAGAGTGGAAGAGGGAAACGGTATTCATACAAATTACCTCGGGAATACAACATAGAGACGGTAGTGGTTGCGGACCCGGCGACGGTCTCCCATCATGGAGCAGACGCGGCCAGGAGATTCATTCTAACCGTCCTAAATATGGTAGGCAGACTTTAAAGTGTGCTTGGAATTTTTTCAAGAAAGCTCTAAGGAAGAAATGTGTGAGTATAATGAAGTTCTTAAAAAAAAATTAACTCATTACTGTTCCTTCTTTTACTGACATCAGTAAAAAAAACCCTTTAGGTTTACCAAGTTGATCTGTTTCAGGAAAGATATCAAAATAATAATTCACATCATTTAGTAAAAAAATAAAAAACTTTTTATTTCTTTCTATGTGGCAAAATCCTCTATTTTTCTTTCCTCTTTTTTTTTGCTCTCTTCTTTTTATTTTCAATTATAAAAGGCTATTTGTTGAAATTGGCAGAAATGTTATATTGGTTTGTATGCATGGCCCCACATAATTCCACTCTGGATTATGAGGCAGAACAAAAACAGAGCTTGGTAATCCACTGAGTTCTTATATAGGTCGTAACATTGGGCATTCTATATGATACTATTTGATAAGTAAGACCTAACAGCCAGTAGCTAAATTTTGAGCCAGCCGAATCGTATGTAGCTAACTGCAGTTGGCCACTTCTGGACTGCAGAAGTTAGCCTGTGCCCAGGCTCTCCTGGCTGCTTCCTACCCAGTGAATGCTTTGGCGTCATTGCGTCATCATTTGGGTAAACCTCCCTGAAGGCAGAATTAGAAGGTTGTGGTGAAGAGTGTTTCTTAAGAGAGAATAAACATAAATAAAAACCAAAGACGAATGTCCATTTATAATTCCGGCTTCCACAGAAAGCAGAGTAAGTACCACTAATTCAAGGATAGATGTGTTCTGTTTTTGTAAAATTCCCATTTTCCTCTTTTTTTTGTTATTATTTGGCTTGTTCCCCCTGCAAACAGATTTTCCCTCACTTCAGTCCTTTGTGTGTGTGTTCAGTGACCTCCGGGACACCCCGCCAGTGGTCAGTGCAGGGCAGGTCACTGCCTAGCCAGGTCCGCCCCTTCTAATGAGTGCTGTCTGTGAGACCATGGGCATGGTGCGTCAGTATTTTCTACGACAGGTTAAACAAATGCTAAACTTTATGAAAACTCAGGGGACCGCCTACAAAAATTCACCTTGTTTTCCAGCGTGGCCACACACACCACATTCTGAGAAGGCTTCTTGTATTGGTGATAGGAAACCCTAAGCCATTCATCTTCGTGGCAGCACTGGACGGGGAGCTTTGGAAACCTTATTTGTATTTGGCAGCTGGTTTGGGAGAGAAAAAGACTCTAAGGAATGAAGTGAGAGGTGGCATATGGCAGGCCGAGATTTCGGGACTATTTCTCAGAAGGAAGGAGGATGCTGGCATTTTGTGAATTAAGAAAGATTGTAGGGTTTACTAAAATTCTTCTCGTTGGCATCGCGAAAAACCCAGCTTTCTCTCGGTACCTCAATGAAATGCTTAGACTATTAAGGCTACAGTGAGTATCTCAGAATGTTGTGTCTAAATTTCTTGGGGTCTAAAATGCATTAGCTAAATTATTGTTGCTTATTAAGCTCGTGTTTTAAACAATTAAGCAATTTAAACACATATGAGATTGCTCAATGATATGAAGACTTCTCTCATGTCTGGGCTTTAAGAAAAATGATGATGTTTTTCAGTTTTATTTTAGGTTTTAATTTTTTTTTTGTTTTCAGGTTTTTAACCTTTTCCAACACAAGAGCCTCGGCGTGCAGGTCAGCCTCCGTGTGATTAAGCTTGTTCTGCTCCATGAAACGCCGGTAAGAAAGTCTTGAGGTTTTGGTCCTCAGTTAAGTGGATGAGAAGTTGTGTTCAGGTGCTTTTACGTACAGGGGACGTTAGGGATGTGCTTTTTGTTGACTTAAAATCCAGAAACACCCACTGAATCACTTAGGGTATACATAAAGTTGTCCTTAGTTCTGGTGAATACCTTCATTTTATTCTGAAAATTGATTGTTTTTGGTTTCCAAGGATCCTGGCCACAACCCTTAACTTTCTGAAAGTAACTTTAAAAAAAGTCATATTTAATGACAGTTATAGTTTCTTCTCTGAGCTTGTGCTTGTAAAGCCTTATCTGTAATTCATTTTAAATGTAGAATATTCTGTGACATTTTAGCCTGCTGCTTACCTGGCACTTCGTAAAACCTTTGTTTTTAAATTACAGAAATAGCGAGTTACTTATGTCCAGAAGTTCCACATTCTCGACATTCCGTTGAACCTCTCCTTTTTTTCGAGTAACATTGTACAGATTGTGTAATTATCGTACCTCACCGAGTTTTACGATTTATAGCTCAGACAACATCAGTCCCGAACGCCTCCCGGATTCTAGTCATTGCTACAGTGAGCAGTTTGCTTTAGTCATTGAAGACGTCCCCTCAGTTTCTAGCGTTTTGTCTGGTGGGGCGTCATTTGCCTTGAAGTGAAATCCCTTCTTTTGCAGGCAGATCTCTATATCGGGCACCACGGGGAGAAAATGCTGGAGAGCTTTTGCAGGTGGCAACATGAAGAATTTGGCAAAAAGAATGACATACATTTAGAGATGTCGACCAGCTGGGGAGAGGACACGGCGTCCGTGGATGCAGCCATACTTATAACGAGGTAAATGTGCCCAAGTCAGTGAAGTGCCAGTCCTCATTTGATGGCTGTGCTGTTCATCGCCAAGTGCTTAGGTTCTACATTTTGTTCCAACAAACTTTTGGTGTAATGATATCAGTCATTTTTCTCAATTAACAGTAACTGCCTTTTGAACGGCCACTTATAGGAGAGCATATTGACAAAACGTTTTTAAGGCGAAGACACAGTCATTGATGACAGTCAGCTAAAACTTTGGTGAATTGGGGTGGGGCTTTGAAATTAAGAAAATGCACTGTGTGTTTTTCAGTCGTTACCCTGTAGAGTAGTAAGTAGTCCGATATTTTAAATTCAGAAATAGGGCACTGAGCCCAAGCAGCTTGTGATGGTGGCGGCGGCAGCGGTGGCTGCAATGGGTCTGGGCCCATGAAGTGATGATGGAGGTGGAAGTCCGGCTCTTACCCAGGCCAGACTTCCGAGACAGGGAAGCTGAGGACGTGGCGGGAGTGTCTGACATAGACCTGGACCTGCCAGAGGATGCTCTGAGCATGAGCTGGAGGCGGGGAATTTGTAGGAGTTCAGCCCAGATGGAAGCATAGGTAAAAATGCTTTGCTTCCTCATGCAACCAAAAGAAGGATAACAACCAATTTAAGGACAATAAACAACCAGAAGTGGGAGGGGATCAAACTGCATGGAACTCCAACAACCAAGGAGTTGAAGAAACATTCACCCAGACCGGTAGGTAGGAGGGGCAGAGATGGGCAGCCAAGAGGAGAGGACACATGACATGACAAGGCGGTGGACAGCGTGGGCGAGGCAGGGCTGGCTGACCAGGAAATGAAAGACTCAAAACCTCTAGCTGTAAACTACTGTGGGGGTTGTGACGGTGGGAGAAACTCCTAGTCGCACAGGATAGTTTGTTGGAAAGGGGGCTAGAGCGGGAAGTAACGAAAAGTGGGATGAGAACTGAGCAAGTGGCATTATTCCCTCTCTGACCCCTCCCCCACACAAAGCATCACAAAGAGGGTTGCCCCACCCTGGCAAAAACCTAGGGCTCTGCCCCCTTACAATATAACAGGTGCACTGAGCCAAGGAAATATGGCCCAAATGAAAGAACAGATCAAAACTCCAGGAAAAGAGCTAAGCGACAAGGAGATAGACAGCCTTCAAGATGCAGAGTTCAAAACACTGATGATCAGAATGCTCTCAGAAATGACTGACCTCAATCACAAAATGAAGGAGGAAATGAAGGCTACACAAATTAAATAAAAGAAAATATACAGGGAAATAACAGGGAATGGACGGAGGTTGGGACTCAGATCAATGATTTGGAGCAAAAGAAAGAAATAAACATCCAACTGGAACAGAATGAAGAAAAAAGAATTTTAAAAAATGGGGAGAAGCTTAGGAACCTCTGGGACAACTTTAAGCATTCCAACATCTGAATCATAAGAGTGCCAGGAGAAGAAGAGGAAGAGCAAGAAATTGAAAACATAATGAAGGGAAACTCCTCCTGGTGAAGGATATAGACTTCCAGGAAGTCCAAGAAGCCCAGAGAGTCCCCAAACAATTTGACCCAAGGAGGAATACACCAAGGCACATCATAATTAAGTTACCCAAGAATAAAGATGAGGAGAGAATCTTAAAAGCAGCCAGAAGAAAGGAGAGGGTTACTTACAAAGGAGTTCCCATAAGACTGTCAGCTGATTTCTCCAAAGAAACCTTACAGGCAAGAACTGGGGGAAAGAAGTATTCCAAGTCATGAAAGGGCAAGGACCTACATCCAAGATTACTCTGTCCAGCAAAGCTTTCATTTAGAATGGAAGGGCAGATAAAGTACTTCCCAGATAAAGTCAAATTAAAGGAGTTCATCATCACCAAGCCCTTATCATATGAAATGTTAAAGGGACTTAGCTAAGAAATAGAAGAAGATCAAAACCTATGAACAGTAAAATGATAACAAACTCATAACTATCAACAACTGAGCCTAAAAAACAAACAACCAGAACAGGAACAGAATCACGAAAATGAAGATTATGTGGAGGGTTATCACTGGGGAAGTTATCACTGAGAGAGAGGGGAAGGATAGAGAGGAAGTACAGGGAATAAGAAGCATAATTTATAGGCATAAAATAGATAAGGGAAGGTTAAGAATAATATATATACAGGAACAAGTATTAAGGACACATGGACAAAAACTCAGGGGGGTGGAAATGGGAGGGAGGTGGGGAGCACTGGGGGGGTGGGCTGGGATGGGAGTAAAAGACAGAAACCTGTACTTGAACAACAATTAAATAAATAATTTTTTTTAAAAAGAATAATACAGGAAATGGAAAAGCCAAAGACCCCCTTGTCATTCATTGTGGAAGGCAGAGTAATGCCCATGTCCTAATTCCCAGAACCTGTGACCGCGTCCCCTTACATGGCAAAAGAATCACAAGAATCTGAAAATACGGGAAAGGGAGCAGACGGTCACAGTCACAGAGACTGGAGGATGCTCTGCAGCTGGCTTTCGAGGTGGCGGCAGGGCCACCAGCCAAAGGACGCGGGCAGCCCGTGCAAGCCAGTGTATTCCACTTGAGAACCTTGGGGGCAATTCCACCCTGCAGACACCTCGATTTAACCCAGTAAGACCTCTGTTTGGCTCCAGACCTCCAGACCAGTGAGATGATGCATTCCTGTTGTTTTAAATGACTGAGCCTGGGGTAATTCCTTACAGCAGCCACGGGAAACCCATATAACTGTATCGGTCTATACCACCTGGAGCTGACATTTTATCGCCTATAAGTATCCCTAATCTATGTAATTATTCCATATCTGTATATCTTTCTGATCCTTTACATTTAGAGAAAAACGTAAAAATGTCTTTATCTACACATGGTTGTAGACATGTGCTAGTATCTATTTGGGGTGATTGAATAGTACCTGGTACTGTGTGTAGAAATATCATCTTCTTCCTTACTGTCAGATGCTTATAACATGCAATCAAACTTCATGTTTAGCCATGGGCTGGGGCAATGTATTAAAGGAGTGAACTGAAGGTAGTGATATCTGGGATTTGCGAGACTGTTTCTAAATAACATTCTTCAGGAGAACACTCAGCGTGTATTTCCTTATCTCAACCTTCGGGATCAACTCCATCAGTCAAATAATTACTCACCCTCAGATTTCCAAAACTTGAGCTACTGCCACATGACTAAATGTTGCACTCTCTATGCCCAAACTGTACTTTTCAAAGATAAGATGACATAAGGCACTATTGTCATATTTCTAGTGTATCTTTCAGCTATGTATAGAAAACCCAAGCTTTGTTCTCCAAACAGGACTTGTGTTCACACCTGAACGGAAAAGCCGTTTTGGTAGGTGAACTTGGTTTGGGGGGTCAGGTTTTGCCAAGCCCCTTCACACATTTCACAGAAAAAAACTTGCACAGCATCTCAGTGCCGCAGCGAAATGGTGACCTCAGCATATTGCACCCTGATAACTAGGGCTCAGAATAGGTCTTAGTGGACTGCTTCTGGGTTTTTTTAAAAGTAATTAGAATTAAAAATCTGAGGTTGAAAATAGAAAAAGATATGCCACAGGCCACACACGTATTAAGTGTTAGTAGGTGCTGACCAGTCCTTCTCTCTTGCTTCGCCTGTGTAGGGGAGGGCTCGGTGGCGGGTCTCTGTCCCCCTTGTCCGTTCAGTGCCATGACCGTGACAACCTCACACTGAAGGGGATGTTTTACGGCCACATTTGTTCAGAAATGTCCAGCTCATCGGTGGTCTGACTGATACAAGTGTAAGGTCAAAGTAAGCAGATATTCGCTTTGCTGAGAACTTGTGAGAAATAAAACATTTTAAAAAAATCTCCTTGGATTTCATCCATATTTGACAAAATAAACTCATAACCAGCCTCGTTTCTAGTGAATGCTCATCTTAGACAGCTATTAAATTTTAGCTCAGCTATTAATTTTGGTTTCAACTAAAATGAATAATGTTCGTATAAACCCAAACCTATCTGCAGTAATATATTTGTCAAGTTGTTCTGTGGATACAATGAAGCGAATAGTTTTGAGCTGACTCAGTGCTCGTGGGCTCATAGTAACACAAACACAAAACATATTACCCCAGCTGTCAACTCTATGATGTATTCTCAGTGTAATTTTCACATTTCTCTTTGAAATCAGGGAGAAGGCCTGAGTCTACGTCTCTTGAAAACATTCCTTTGCTCGAAATTTCACTGTATTAATGATATTTTTGCCTTTCCTATTTACTGAAACGTTTTTGGTTTGTGTACAGTACTTTTGAAAGTTAGTTTTAAACTAATGACATTGGCAAGTAAGGTCGAAAACTTAATAAAATGTAGAAATGGCAGAAATATATTAATTTAGTGCAAATCATAGAATAATATTTGAGTGAGTCATTTATAGGTATAACCCAGGGCACTATAAAACTCTACAATGAGGCTTATTCTCAGATGCATCTTCATTCTTGGAAATTAAAGGCCACATTTCATTTTTTTCAATATAAATCAGAACTTAAGCAGAATTTATTGGCCTTCCCAGCTGCCAAAGTCCAACAGCATCATTTCCATAAACTCACATCATGAAACTCTGCGATGCAGACTTCAGGCGCGCTGAGCCATCGTGAGCCAAAAATGAGAGAATCTGAATCCGTGTGATCACAGGTCGAGGCAAACAAGTCCCCCCAGCAACCCCCCTCTCCAGTAAATCTTTGAACATTATGAAAAGTAAGAGTGTGTTATCGTGGCCCTCTGGAAAGAAGGGACAATGAGGCACCCCGTCTGATCTGACATTTGGAAATGCCGCCGACAGCTTAGCCATCGATTGCGCTGAGAGGCATTTCCAACGCTCCAGTGCTTCCGAATAAAAGACCTCGTGATCTTTGGAATACTGGGCTGTATTCGTTTGTTTGCTAAGTGAACAGAAATTGGCCGTGTGAGGAACTCTGAGTGCCCTTGACAATAAGCAGCGCATTTGTCCTAGTTTTACCATGTTGTTTAGTTACAGATGAAGTCCCTTGGTTCACATTATGTAAATCAAATAGTCATGTTGCAGCCTCATGCATGATGATGTGATGTTCTGCACGTCTAGGAAAAGCACATAAAATCCCTTTCCCCTACATCTGCATATACTTTGCACTCACTGATTCTTGGCCCTGCGGTGAAGATTTGATTTTGGGTTTCTTTAATTTTCTGAATTCCCATATTACTCAGTATCATTTGTTTTGGGTGTTTCTCCTTTTACTGGCAAAGTCAATTGCAAAATAGAACTGTTCGTTATTCTGCACGATTCCCCAGGCTTCTTCCTCACGGGTCTGGGGCCCTTATCACAGAGATGATTGTGGTCATCCTCTTCTTTGCTTTCAGAGGAGAAGTCTATCGTGTTGATCTTTGCTGTCTTCCCCTTACCCAGTGCTTGGCATGCAAGAGGCACCTAGGGAATCCTACCACGCCCAATTGTGTTGGCAGGTTGTGTGCCACACGACGGGAGAGGGAGCCGTTTACTGTACATTGCTGTGTATGTAAACGTACCCCTAGAAATAAGCAGCCTGCAGCCTATGCTCTGCACAGGGTGTCCCTGTGGTAGATTTCATGTCAATATCTTCTAATGCAGAGAAAGACTAACTACTACTTGGTCATTTGCCCGTAAAAAAGAATGTCAGCAAACCTTTTCCATTTTTCTTCATCTGTAGTTCTATTCAGACTCCGAATATGTTATACCACTGTGGGGGGTGGATATATTTTCCTGTATCATTTCATGTTGGTTTTGAACCACAGAGACTGACTTTGCCCAATTTGAGCACCAGAAGTGTCATCTTCGACTTAAAAAAAATTACCCTTGCCCAAGAACAAGCTTATTGATTTCAGAGAGAGGGAGAAAAATGTGGATATGTTGATGTGTGAGAGAAGCATGGATTGATTGCCTCTCACGTGTGCCCCGGCCAGGATGGAGCCTGCAACCTAGGCACATGCCCTGACCAGGAATTGAACTGCAACCCTTGTGTCTACAGGTCAATGTTCCAACCAACTGAGCCACACCAGCCAGGGCAGATTTTTTTTTTTTGATAGATGGAGAAATTCTGTGTAGTACTTAGAATCAGAGAGCATTGAAGAACCAGGCATCAGGAGAGACGGCGAAGCCCTGGCGGGTGGCTCGGCTGGTCGGAGCGTTGTCGCACATACCAGAAGGTCACAGGCTCCATCCCAGTCAGGGCAGAGGCCCAGGTGGCGGGTTCGACCCCTGGTTGGGGTGTGTGCGGGAGGGAACAGATCAACGTTTCTCTCACATATCAATTTTTCTCTCGTCCTCTCTCTCTCTGTTTCTCTCCGAAATCAATAAACATATACTTGGGTGAGGATTACAAAAAGAGACTGAAGTTGGGGGTGGCTAGAAAAAAAAGACAGCTGGTAAGGACTCTAAAAATCTCAACTACTGGGTTTGGGTGATCCGGGGCCATCTCTTATTATAGATCCATTTGAGATCCTCTGAAAAAGATATTACTAATTGTAGTCAACCTGAATGTCTTATTCAGTCAGTTACACGGTCTTTTAAAGAGTTTGGTAAAACTAGATGCGTGATTTATAATAATAGAATAAGGCCTATATGGCTCATTTCTATGTATATTAAGATTCAAAATTAACCAAGTTTTACTATTCTTAATTACTATCTGATTGGTCATAGATTGGTCCACTTCCTTTAAATATGTGACAGTCTGGCTGAGTGGACAATCAGCAAGTGTTCCCATTTGTAGGCATATAGGAGTGATAGAAAAAATGCCATAAACCTCTTTTATATGCAAAATAAGCCAAAAATAGAAAGTAGTATGCTTCTGAGGTAACGTGACAGCCGCCCTGGCAAAAGTTCCCTGGACTCAGAAGTGTGGGCTCCTGGATTTAGCTCCCACATGAAGAAAGACCTCTGAGGTTTGACGAAGCGGGGAAGTGGAACTGAGGCGATGACACACAGCCAGAGCCTCCGGTAGCTGCCCACACCTCGCGTGAACGCGTGCTCTGGTGAGCGCTGTGCACACAGCCCAGGGCGTCATGGCAAGTATTCTAGCTCAACCAGGACCCCAGGGCTAGGAAAACTCTTCCCAGCGAAGCAGGAGGCGTAAGCCCACGGTAAGCTGCTCTGAAGCGGCCGTCTGTCACCTCAGGCCACACGAGGCCGCCGTGAGCGAGTTTAAGTGAATGAGCTCACCGTGGAATTCCCAAACTCAGAAGAACATCTTCCATTGGAAAAGCCCGGAATCACGATAAAGAATAACTTTAAAACGGACAGGGATTGCAAAAACCTGTTCTCACGATTAAACACACACAAAAAATTCAAAATGTTAGAATAAGGCGGTGGACAAACAAAGATCAGTTGATCTGAAAATCGAGGGAGATTCAACATCTCTAAAAGAAATTACACTTAAAATTTGACTTTCTGAGTTGAAAATCAGGTTAGATACAGTCGAAGGGGGCACCGGTGGGTCGGATGAGGGATCTGAGGGAACTCTCCCAGCAGGCTGCGCCGAGCTGTGGACAGGTGGAGCCGCAGGTCGGCGCGGAGAGTCCCACAGGTGGCGATGAGGACACACCTGGGCCTGGAGGGGTTCGCTAAATAGGAAATATAAGGATTTCCGTGTGTCCATGGATCTTGTCACTGAAAATCATGCCAAGTACCAAAGGAGATAAAGAAATGTGAAATCAGCATCTAGACACACTCAGGTGGGACTGTGGAACCTTGAATACAAGAAGAAATCTTAAAATCAACAGGAAATCATGGTGCATGCCAATGGCAACTCAATAAAAAAGTTAACCAGAAAGCAAGCGCGTGAAGGGGCACGGTGACTGCAGGTTTTTAGTCTGTATTTATGAATGCCTGAAGTTTGCTTTTCGATAGTTGTCTCAAAAGTTTGCAGTCTGCTGTGGAATGCTCTCTGAGATATAGTAGTCAAGTAGAACGCAAATTAGAGAATGTTATTCAGGGTTAGACCCTATGTAAAAATCCTAAATGAGACAGCTATGTAAAAATGCTCGATTCTTCATGTTTTATTAGAGTGATTATCAGTGTTTGAAAAATGTTTCAATCTTTGATATAAAATGTTATGTTGTTTTAAGTTGTATTTCTCATATTTAAATCTTTAATCTGGAAATTATTTGGGGGTTATGTGAAGTAGAGGTTTTAGGATATTTTTCAAACAAGAAGCCATGTCCCACTACCAGATACTGGATTTTTTTGTAATAAGTAAAAGAAATCCTGTAAAATTCAAAACAAGATCGAATTTTACTTTTGAGGTATTATCTATGAAATAGGAGAACATGTTTCAGGATTGTATCGGGTAGAAAGGTACCATGAAAAACTTAATTCTCCTGTTTTCTTAGAACCAAAAATAATTTAATCTCATTTTCAGTTTTATTACATTCCTGTAGATAGAAATGGTAGTTTACTAGTCATGCCACTATTAATTCCACCCTTTATTGTTCATACAACTATTATTTGTGGAAAGGTTTTTTACTTCAGTTTTATATTCTTCTTTCTAGAAAAGATTTCTGTGTGCACAAAGACGAGCCATGTGATACTGTCGGTAAGTGTCTATTCACATTTTTACACTTTCGAGCAGTTCTCAGGACCTCGAACACAACTATAGGAAATTATCGGAGAGTGGTGCTTTTAGTGGGAGATTTTTAAGATGTCCAAGTTATATATCTCTGATATATGGGTTTAATCATTTGTCAACACTTCAGTTATTAATAACATAGCTTAAAGATATGCGTACACTATATATTTGAAAAAATCTTAAACCATGCTTTAAGAATATACTGAGTTCTTATTTGTTATTTTCCCAGAGATGTACATAAGGGTTTAATAAAATTCTATTATTGTTGGTAAACCAAGGCAAAATATATTGGCAGTCTGACTGACCTTTTGTAGGCTAACAGATTTGTTTTTAACGTCTATGCCTGAAGTTCTTTGCAGTCAGAGAAAGTCCATTCAGTTTACATGACTAATGATGATTTCTTTACATGAAGTGGTACATTTTCTGTGTGTGTGTTCTAGATATCTAAAGCCCCCTAAACATGTCCATATAGCCAGTAGAATCCATGGAACCACAGTTCTAGATATATGCTAATATAAATTCATCTACATAAATTTACCTATCCAAAAATATATAACTGTGTCTAGGTGTAAGCTATGTAACTATGGATGGTTTTAAGCTATAAAGCTCTGTGTAACAGGACACGAGTAAGACAAGTGTAAGAGCCATCATCTGCTTTTGACATCACTTGGCGTCATTTCTACAGGGTAGTAAGTATCTTCACCATCTTGAGGTTCTTTGAAAGATGAACAGTAAAAAGGATACTGAACCCTTTAACAGGATAAAGGGTTCTAGGTATTTAAAACATCATTCTCATTAAGTGAAAACATCATTCTCATCTAGTTCCATTAAGTTCTCATCAGCCCCCTCCTATGATTAAAATCTGAAATGATAAGTGCAAAGTAGTTAAAGCAAAAGAAAGCAGAAGATGGTGGAGTGAAAGGCATGTTTGGTTCCGAAGGGACGTCAGGCAGAAAGAGAACTGGACGGCTGAGGACAGGCCGCCTTCACTTAGGGAGGGTCTTCGTCATGTTGACTCGCTTACCTGCTTCCGCCAGCTTTCTCCTCTTCTTGCCTGGATCTCCATAAACTAAATCTTAATGCAGTGTCCATCAAGCCAACCGTGGAAACTTGGATCGCCGATGAAGCTTGTCCCAAACAAGGACCTGCTCTCCATGTAGCAGCTATGTTGCCCCAGAGCCTTCTGTGACACAGACGGTTTCTTGCTTCCCCCGAGCGCCCGAGAGAAACAGCAGTATCCTCAGTAACCACGCCCCTTCACAGCTCGGGCTCCCGGACTACAGAAGCAATGACTAACCTGAAGCAAATCACATTTTTTAAATTATGACTATGTTTCACATCTCGCTAAATCTGCTCATTGAAAATCACATTCTCTTTGTGATATATGTGTATATTATCCAGGAAGCTTATTTCTGGTTTAAAGGCCACTGGATTAATGCAGTACCTGGTTGAGTCTGAACACTCAGGAGGGGGGTGCTGTCAGCCCCAGCTCTGTCAGGCCTGCCCACTAGGAGCCTGTGATGGTGCAGGAAGGGGGAGATCTCCTTCCTGAGATCTCTCTGGATTTTGTGTGCTTAGATCCTCGGGTCACCTCTGGCATCGCTGCATCCCCGTTTTCCTCTCCGTGTCTGACCTCAGTTCTTTTCCCCAGCCCAAATAGGAGACAAGGGTCTTCCTCCTATTTGCAGAGTAAAAATCCGAAGTATTTCTGCAGAAGAGAGAGCATGAACATTTGTAACAACCGCGTCGGAAGAGTGATCTCTTCATTCCAGTCCTCGTCTCCTCCTACCCCCAAATGTTCTTGGTACGCTGTTCACGCTCCTGCCTGGAGACATGGGTGCAGAAGGTTTGTTGATGTTTGTGAGAACAGCATGAAGGCTGCCACCCATCACCCACGCATCGACGCCGTGCAGCAACAATGTTGTGGAGGAAAAGGACGCTTGCTTCTCTGGCGATGGCTTATGATTAGTGTAGGCCCGTCCACAGCATTATTTCAGGACCCCAGCCCTAACCCAGTTAGAGCAAATGGCACTGCCGTGATTGGGACATGTGACCTGCCACCTGCATTTGCCTCATTCAGCTGAAGAGAGGGGCATTTTTCATGGTCGAAGCTTCTTCATCTATGTCCCCACGGGATGTAAATGAAGAAGCTATAATTGCAAAGGAAAGCAGCCTTGGGGTGAGTCTCACCTCAAACATAGCAGAACAGAGAGAGGAAAGGGGCCTTGCTTCTTGATTATGTTGTGGAATCCACACATTCTCCGGCCTCAGGGCCAGTCTAGTCTCTGAGCTCCAGAAGGTGTGAGCCAGTAGATGTGCTCAGTTTTTAAGCCAAGTTAAGATTTTTATTTCTGTAACTTGCAGCCTGAGGCATAGATCTTCTCTGACATTCATATATGCATGTATAAGAAAAGGAGAATGTAGGGCAATATTAATAATTTACACTATTATTGAGAGGGTGCTGGTAACTTGCTCTGTGACTAGTTAAAAAATTAAACAAGCATGTGTTGCTTACTGGTCATTTTAGCAGCTCTTACTCTGTGGTATAATAAGCCGAAAGGAATTTAGGGCTTAAGTCAATAAAATGTTTATTGACACATTTTGATTTTTTTCTACTTTTAAATCATTTTTATTTTTCAATGACAGTTGACACACATTATTATATTAGTTTCAGATGTATACCCCAGTGATTAGATATTATATAATCTATGAAGTGACCCTCCTAATAAATCTGCCACCCATCTGACACCACACATAATTATGAGAATATTATTGACTATACTTCCTATACTGCACTTTACATCCCCATGACTATTCTGTGCCAACCAATGGGTACTTCTTAATCTTTTCAGCCATCCCTCCAACCCCCCTCCCATCTTGTGGCCATCAAAATGTTCTCTGTGTCTATAAATCTGTTTCTGTTCTGCTTGTTTGTTTTTTATTCCATTGTTGATAGATATGTATTTATTGCCATTTCGTGGTTTGTATTTTTTTTATCTTTTCTTTCTTTTTAAAGGAGACCCTTTAACCTTTTGTATTATACTGTTTGGTTATAATGAACACTTTCAGCTTTTCATGTCTGGGAAGCTCTTTATTTGTCCTTCGATTATAAATCAGCTTTGCTGGGTAGAGTCACCTTGGTGGTCGGTCCCTGCTTCTTACCACTTTGAATATTTCTTGCCACTTTCTTCTGGTCTGAAAAGTTTCCATTGAGAAATCAACTGAGTCCAATGAGAGCTTCCATGTAGGGAACTAACTGCTTTTCTCTTGCTGTTTTTATGATTCTCTCTTTGTCTTTAACTTTTGCATTTTAATTCTGATGTGTGTGGGGGTGGGCCTCTTTGGGTTCATCTTGTTTGGGACTCTCTGTGCTTCTTGGGTTTGTATGTCTATTTCCTTCTCCAAGTTCGAGAAGTTTTCTGTCATTATTTTTTCAAATACACTTTAAATTTCTTGCTCTCTCTCTTCTTTTGGCATCCCTATGATGCGAATATGGGATTTCTTGAAGTTGTCCCAGAGGCTTCTTATACTATTCTCATTTTTTTAAAATTCTTTTTCCTTTTTGCTGTTCCAGTGAGTGTTTTTTTTCCCCTTATATTCCAAATCACTGACTTGATTCTCAATTTCATCTCCTCTACTGATGATTTCCTGTATATTATTCTTCATTTCAGTCAGTGTACCCTTGATTTCTTTTTTACACCATTGAAGTTTGCACTAAATTCCCTGAGCATCCTTATAACCAGTGTTTTAAATTCTGTATCTAGTAGATTGCTTGTCTCCATTTTGTTTAGTTCTTTCTCTGGAGTTTTGTTCTGTTCTTTCATTGGGGCCATGTTTCTTTGTCTCCTCATCCTGCAGCCTCCCTGTGTGTGTTTCTATGTATTAGGTAGAGCTCCTGTGTGTCCCAGGCTTGGTATTATGGCCTATTGTAGTAGGTGTCCTGTAGGGTCACCTCCCCAATCACCCAAGCTGGGCACTCGAGGTGTACCTCCCATGCGGACTGAGTACATCCTCCTCATTGGTGATTCAAGAAGCCCGTGTCTGCGTGGCATATAACTGGAAAATGACACTCCACCTGTTGGGAGAAGCATAGAGATGATAAGGTAGAAAGCCTCAAGCTATGACGAGTTTGAACCTGTTCACCTACGGTGAGAGGGGAACTCAGTGACTGAGGCCCTAGGAGTTCAGACATGTCAGCACAACCCGTTAAAGTCGGGAGTGGGTCTTTTTCTTCTCCAAGCAATAATTATGGTCCTTAAAACCCTTCACATACCTTACCCTGATTGTAGGCTATTGCTCTTTTTAAAAATTTTATTTCACTTTTAAAACCTACCAGATGGTATCATGGTTTTCTACAGTCAAAGCTTATTTAGATTTACCCACATATTTATTGTCGTATCAGCTCTTTATTCTTTCACATAACCCACATCTTTGCTCTGATTTTGCTCTCCTGCTACCCGTAGTGGTAGTTGTTAGACTTTCCTTTAGTAAAAATCTGCTCATGGCAAATCTTTTAAGTGTTTGTTAGTCTGAGAATGTTGTAATTTCACACTCATTTGTGATAGTATTTTGACTGTGGGCACATCATAGGTTGCATTCACCTGCCTTCCAGCCTCAGCTATTGCTCCAGAGAACCTGTCAGTCTGACTCCCACGAGTTTTTAAAAAATAGCATCCTAAACTGCTCTGTAGAGGCTTAAGTTGTCTTTATGCTCTACGCCAGTGATTCTCAAACTTTTTGGTCCTTCTAGTCTTCAGAATTATCGAAGATCCCAAAAGTGCTTTTTTATGTCAATAATATTGATCAGTCGTCACCATATCAGAAATTAAAACTGAGAAATTCTAAAAATAATTTATTTCAAATGAACAATAATAAACCTATCGATTGTTAGCATAAAGGACAGGCTTTTTGTAAAAAGGATATTATTCAAAACGAAAATAGTGAGAAGATGGGGCTTTGGTTTAGATGTCAGCAAATCTCCATATGTCTCTCTGGCTTATAGAAGACTGCCAGGGGTCTTACTGCTTCTGCTTGTGAGGGCTGCCTTTTGGTGCTGTGGCTGAAGGGTATGAAGAAAACGCGGCCTCGTGAAGATTTGTAATTAGAAAACGGCCGAGTTCTTTGGGTTTTTATGGATGGTGTTCTTTGAGAGTGCACTGAAACACAGGCTGGTGTCCCAATGGTGAGTAGATTGTGGTGTGGATGGGGAAGCACATCGATACAATTTTATACTTTGGTAATGTCTGTTAGTATGTGTTACACTTTAGGTGGACGGGTTTAACTAGGAATGTATTAGTAGCATCATTCTTTGGTCAATTAGAAAATAGTAGTTCACTGAGTTAGACAAATTTTCTACATGTGGACACGTTTCACCGTACAATACTTGCATACATTTAAAAAATCTTTGTCAATATCACCATGGATCTCATTGGAAATTGGAGGCTGTCAAACTCACAGTGGCAGATGAAAGTTTTCCAATATTCTAATTTAATTTGAAAGCTCAAATTTTATCATTGGGAAGAAAAATACCATCACTGGGTTTCCTGGGAGTAACAGGTTCTCTTTGTTCATTTTTCGGTAGATGTCTGGCAAATTCCCCAGGCTGAATAACCACGCTTGTCTGCCATTCTTTCAACTACAAATGGCGTTCAGTGAAAACCCTAGTGACCTCAGCTCCCAACACCAACAATCTCAGGATGCTCTTCCCAGAGACAACGTGATCTTTCAGTCCACAGCAGACAGACTTTCTCCTTACCTCCTTTTCTTTACACAAAGTATTAAAAAACGGGTGTGCTCAAGCGTTCAGATTTAAAGAAATTAATACATTTAATTTCTGTCGTTTTAAGTGGGCTTGGCTCGAGTCCCCCTGGGAGTGAGTGGCAGTGAATAATAAAGCGACCAACCGTGAAGGGGGGCTTTGCGGCCCTGAGTGGTGCCGGGCAATTTTACGTCCCGTTGCTGCTGTACCATCGGTGCAGATGTTGACAGTTGTGTCTCACTGGCCTCTTGAGAAGGTCTCAGGGACCCACTGGAAAGATACGATGGGAGCCCAGGGTTCTGCAGACACTCTGTGAGAAATTTTGCCATAATCAGGGAATGAGTGGTAGTCAATGGGGACAGTCATGGATCAAGTATGTGCATGTGTGTGTATTTCATGATACCTAAGGTTCTTAGGAATCTTAAAGTATACAAACTTGGCGAATATTCGGAGTTTGCAGCTCTGAACATCGTTCTAGTCTTTGCTGATGTGAGAGGCTGGGTACCCTTCCCACCAGATTTCCACCGTGAGGCGCTCTGCCCCTCCCTGCGCTCTGCGGCCAAGACTGAGAGGCCTCCGTGCTGTTAATGGTGCTTCCTCTTCTGCCTCTCAGCAGGGCGGAATGGTAGTTTATTCTCCCATAGGCTTCTGAATAATTCTGATTTTATGGACCTCAGGATTGTCAGCAGGCATACAGACCGCCTGGGAAGCAACTGCCAAAAAAAAAAAAGCATATTCCGAGACTGAAACACTCTGAAATTGCCCTTTTATGTCGATACTGTGTGTGTGAGAATCTCCAGACACTCTCCTTTCCAAACACCGATGTGTTCTCCAAACCACATTTCAGCAGAAGTCATCGTTTTAGGGGGGGAGAAGAAGAGGTCAAGCCAATCTTTAAAAGTAGCTTAATTTTCATCAAATACCAGTTGTGGCCTCCCCCTCCCCGCACCTCCCCCCCTCCCCCGCATGGTGGCACCTAAAGCGCAGAGAATTCTGGAGTAAAAACACTTAAATCACTGCATCACCTATCTCTGCTTTGCTACTCTTTGGTTAGAACTCTATTTTTTTCTACTGGAAAATCGTATTAGTTTAATATTCAATATTTTTAAATCTGTAATCCTTTCGACTAGGTGTAGAATGCACTTAATTTTTTTCTATATAAATCTTACTTTTTAAGTGAATTAGCAGTATAATTAAGTCTTCCAGGGAGTTCAAATGCATGTACTGGATATTTGCCACATTCCAAGTTCCACGCCGAGCTCTGCGAAGGATTCGAGGATGAGAGTGGGACACGTACTTTAGCAGAAGAGATGAGCAAACAGATTGGAAGTGTGCGTCAGCATGAGTGATTTTATGTAAACTAGGCTGAGGTTGCAAGGGCCCAGAAGTCATGCTTGTGTGAGGCACTGTTGTCACGAAGTGCTGCGCAGCGTTGAGTGTGGGTCTTCTCAGAAGTGCAAACGGAACGTGGTTGGTGCAGTGGGCAGAATCCTAGGGACGCCAGTCCTGAGGTTTCTCCCCCAGTTAGTCACACTCTCACCCAGGTACCACTGTGAAGGGACTGTGCCGACGGGAGTACAGTCCTTCGTTAACCTTAAAATACTGAGGTCTACCCACCTTCGCCCTTTAAAGCAGAGGCAAGGAATGGAATTGTGCCAATAACCTAAATGAACCTGAAAGCTGGCACTTCCCCAGAGGTCTGCCTGGATGCACCTTGACTTTGGCCTTGAGAGACCCTCGGTGAAGAACCCAGTTAAGCTGTCCCAGACTTCTGACCTACAGAACTGTGCGACAATAAGTGGGCATTACTCGTAGCCGTTACACTTACACTAGTGTATGATGCAGCGGTAGAAAAGGAACACATTGACTAAAGGATGCATATCATTTCTGCATTGCTCTGGGGGTTAAATGCTGGGGGAAATCAGGTCATGCTGGATGAAAGCCCAGTTCATGGCCCTCGGTGAAAGAGAGTAAGAAAAAAAAGGTTCAATGAAAGTTAAGGGGGAGAGTCAGAAATTTCGGCTTCTCACACCGGAATGGACAGCCCAACAGTGAGAGGGTTTTAAGAGGATTCTCCGGGATTCACAACGGTCTTCTCGGTCTGTCCATCTCGGACATTTCTTTCCCCTTACCCCATCGTTGACGGACAAGAGCTAAAGTGAAAGGGGGTCTGTGCACTTGCCCTGGGGGCAGAAAGGGGAGAGACTGGAAACGGGGGATGTGGAGGGAGGCCACGGGGCGGCAGCAGCTGGGAAAGCAGGTGCAGGGCAGTGCCGAAAGGGAGAAGAGCCAAGGGCGTCGGACTGGGGCCTGACCCCGCCCCTGCGACAAAAGGCCTGTGGTGCCCACCTTCTGAAAAAGACGTCCCGTGATCTCCAACTCGTACGAGGCCGCTTCGAAAGGTCGAAGGGGGCAGAACGAATAGTTATGCTCGGGCTGAGTAGCTGTTGGTCACTCACTCTGTTAGTCCTGAACACGCCTGAGACGTGCTTTTGCACATGGAGCGGCCCTGGAGAGGACACGTCAAAGGTTCTTACCGCAGGAATAGTAAGCTACAAAATTATTTTTGCAATTTAGCTGTTTCGTTCCTGATTTCCTGGTAATAATCATTAAACTTACTGCGAATCAACGTATGAGTATTTTCACTGCGCATCCTGGAAGCTTGGTTTCACCCGGTTTCTCTCACCCTGGCTTTCCGTCAATCCACACAGCCACCCTTGGCTCTCGGTGCATTACAGTGGCCTGGGTCGCAAGAGGTCAGGTTTGAAAGGGAAATAGTCATCATGTTCTGAACTCTGACCTCTGAGAGGCCTGGACACACACTTGGACGGTAATATGAGCTGTGCTTCTTTATTTCTCCTGCCTCCTCAGTTCTCATTGATTTCCCTTCAGAGGATCTTGTTCCCACTGCTCTGGGTCTTCTGTTTATTTTTCCTGGTTATTCGGTTTTGAACTTTGATACTGGAGCCCCGCTGTGTACCTGAAAGCTTATTAGGTACTAGAGAGAGAGTAGGGACCTAAGTGAAACTATTTGCACATTCTTTCAAATCTTCTCCTTCCTGCCGTCCTCTTGTGGTTCTTGCCTCGGTGACGGGAAACGTCTCCTGCATGTCCCCCTTTTGCAGTGAGCCAGCGTTTTCTCCCATTAGACTCTCATGGCCTCCCAGCATGAATGTGTTAGTGCGCAGCTCTGAAGAATCAAGAAACCTTACTCATTTTTAAAGTTTGCATCTCATTTATCACATTTTTATTGATCTTGTTATGATCTAAAGGCCCTGTCTTGACGCAGCGAATTTTTTTCAATATCTCTTATGTTCTTCAAGTGTATTGAAGAAAATTGACAGTTTGTAAATTATTTTTGCTTTCTGTTTAATCATTAGTATGTCATAAAATTAATAGAACTCATATTATTTTAATGCAAATGTTTAGTAAGTCATTCCCATTGTGGTGTAAGGAATGTTGTCAATTATTACATAGCAAACAGTCCAGAAACCGTAGAAGCCCAAAGAGAAGACAGCGTTTTTCAGGACATCGCAATGGTTCGTACCTTTGACACCTAAGTAGTTCGTGGGCAGCCGAGTTGTGGCTTTGCACTCCTCACGGTCTTCCCCATCCTCGTTCTCACGTGGTTGGAAAATGGTAACAACTGGAGAATACTGAGGTTATTGACATGCTTCATTTGCATTGTAGAAATAATAAAGTTCCACAGACAATCTTCTTTCACTTACAAGATGCTAGTTTTTATTGTCGTTTCTTTTTGAAGAAGAAACGACGCGTTTAGTCAGAGCTCGGCTGGAGTGAGCACACTCGCCCTTCTCTTTCCCTGAATGCAGCTGGGAAGCAAGGGGGAGTGGACAGCCCCTTGGGGGGTTTCAGAAGCAAACAGCAGTGTGGAACTTGGGAAGAAGCCAGAGTTGGAAGTGCCCTTAGGGCGGCAGGGAGTTTCTTGTTTCTCCCTGCTCCTGGACCCGACACAGCCCACAGCTAGAAGAGGCCACTGGGGCAGCTGGAGAGAGAGTGGTAGCACATCTTGAGTTTGGATCAAGGACCAGAAAGGCCCCCTAAGTCTCAAAGGAAGTGGGGTGGTCATCCCCTTCAAAAAATCGTCGGCCTTGTCCTCTGCCCCATCCGCTGAGAAACCCGGCGCACCCGCGCAGGGCCCGCCAGCAGGAGCCAGGGCAGTTGGGATGGTGAGCTGAGCCTTCCTCTCTGACGGGCAGGGCGCAGCACTCCAAGAGGGCAGGCTGAGCCCCATCGCTGCTTGTCTCTGTCCTCCCGCTGCTCAGACCTAGGAGACGACACAGTGGTGACAGGTGTGCCACAGAGTGAGGTCACCAAAGTGCAGTCTTTCTGGAAGCAGGACAGATGCGAGAAGCTCCGGGACTTAAGAGGTAGCTGGGCGACACTGGAGACAGAGGGGCTGGGAAAGTCATCCCACGCAGTTTTGTGTCAACTCCGGGGCTCCTCTCCAAGGTCTCCGTGTGCGAGTAGGACCCTGAACTTTGAGAAATGAGCTGCTGAGCCGCCCCAGACCCACACTACGCACCAGTTAATAAACACGTGGCAGCAGAATTGAATGGCAGTGGAAAGGCTTTGAAAAGTGACCGAAAGTTTGGCAATGGAACCAGAGCCCACAGAAGGCTTTGGGACTTCCTTCCTGAACCCAACTGGGTGATTTCATGCTAAAAATTGAGAAGTGTCAGCATTCTTCAAACAATTTAAATAACAGTGAAAGCCTCGTACTATAAATTCAGAATTCCTGGATACGATCCATAACTGTACCTCCTACAGAGAAAAACGCAGCAACCTCAGTCCCTGTGGGGAAAGACATTCACAGATGCCACCCTGAAGCTGACACAGATTTGGGGGTTACCCGACAAAGACAAAAGTACCTATGATCAAGGTGTTCCGGCTAGGAACTACTGACATTCTTAAAATGAGTGAAAAGGTAGGGAGTCTCTGAATTAATAGAACATATCAAAAGAAACCAAATGGAAATAAGAATTAAGAAAAGAGTAACAGAATAAAAAGCTCTCTGATGTACAGAATAGAATGGAAATGACAGAGAAGAGTGAGTGAACTTAAGCTAGATCAGAAGAAATGATCCAGTTTGAGCCCCAGAGAGGAAAGGAGACTGGGGGAAAATATGAAGAGTGTCAGGGATCTGTGGGAAATAGCATGAGAGCTCACTGTGAGCAAAGAAAGTTACCAAGAACCAAGAGAAACATTAATAAAAAAGTTAACTCACTAAGAAGATACAATGATCCTAAGAGTTTCAACACCCAACAATAGTGCTTTTCTCATGGAGCAAAAGCTGACAGAAGTAAGAGGCCAGAAGGGCAAATGCAGAAGCAGACAGAAGGCGAGAAGTATGCCCTGAGGAAACGCACAGTCAGAAATGTAACCCAACACTGAAAGTCAAACACAGAAAAAAAAAAGACATGAAAAACACAATTTGTTGCTTTTAGGCAACAGTGATACTAACGACAGCAGATTTCTCGTGATGAACTGTGGAGCCAGAGCAAACACAGTGGTGTGAGAATGAACGTTTCCCCACTCAGACTGGATGGGGCCAGGTCGTCCACTCCGTTGTTCTCACGAAAGGCCCAGAAGTGCAGTTTGGGAAGAAAAAGAAACGAAAGGCACAAACAACTTGCAAAAACGTGATCGTTCATATAGAAAATGACCAGGAGCATAGGAAAAAAATCAACAAACAAAAATGCACTGTATTTTTATATGCTAGAACTGAACAGTGGAAACCAAAAAGCTAAATATGCATGTGCATGTGTGTGCATGTACATGCACACATGTGACCATACACGCACACACAATTACACACACACATCCATGATAACATAAAACCTAATTTCACATGTGTGTGTGTGAAATTTATCATAGCTCCGAAATGAAATATCTGGGTATAAATTCAGCATAGCCCAATTGCAAATTCTTCTAAAACTGATCCACAGACTATGCAATTCCAATGAAAATTTCAGCACTTTTTCTTGTGGATGATAGGATGATTCTAAAATTTGTATGAAAAGGCAAATACCAATAGCCAAAACAACTTTGAAAAGAAAAATAGTTCTGTAGGAATCACACTAATTGATTGTAAGACTTACTCTGAACCTTCAGTAGCCAGGGTGTGTCGTTGGTGAAGGTATAGGTACGAGTCCATGATTTGAAATAGTTTCCAGAAACAGATCTACACGAATACATCCGATTGCCTTTCTGCAAAGGTACAGACTCTCTTTTTTTAATATTTTATTTATTTATCTATAGAGGGGAAGGGAAGGAGAGAGGGAGAGAAATATCAATGTATGGTTGCCTCTCGTGTTTACCCTGCTGGGAACTGGCCTGCAACCGAGGCATGTGCCCTGACTGGGAATCGAACCTCGATACTCTGGTTCGCAGGCCCGTGCTCAAGGTACAGACTCTTAAATGGAATGAAGAAAGAATGATCTTCCTCTGTGCTTCATTCATAATTGCCCCAAACTGGAGACGTCCCAAACGTTCTGCAGCAGCTGAGCGTGTAGACAGCCTGTGCTAGAGCCAGATGACAAAATGCCATTTAGACACGAAGAGGAGCGGGCTGCACACCCACCTAACAGTTGGGAAGAATCTCCGAGCACGGTGCTGAGTGAAGGAAGCGAATTTCTAAAGGCTGCATGCTGGATGGTTGCATTTTATGACCCTCCCGAGCGTCAAACCTGTGATGGTGATTAGGGCAGGGGCTGTGACCCGGGGAGGGCTGGGAAAGCTGTAGCTGTTACACAGAGGGGCGGACAAGGCAGCCTGGGCGCTGACGGACCCTCTGGGCTGCTGATGGGGCAGGTGTTGGCATAAACCACTACGAAGGTTCAGGTTCGTAGAACTGGACAGCAAAAAGTAAATGCTACTGTGTCTGAATTTAAAGATTAAAATTAAAACACAAAAGAGAGAAATCACATGGTCATTAGAGTTGCTTTAACATGACAACGGAGGAGCCCACAAAGGTGTCTACGGGCCGTGTCCTGCACACGGGTGTCCGATCCGACAGGAGGTAAGGGGAGGANGCAGTCTGGGCGCTGACGGACCCTCTGGGCTGCTGATGGGGCAGGTGTTGGCATAAACCACTACGAAGGTTCAGGTTCGTAGAAATGGACAGCAAAAAGTAAATGCTACTGTGTCTGAATTTAAAGATTAAAATTAAAACACAAAAGAGAGAAATCACATGGTCATTAGAGTTGCTTTAACATGACAACGGAGGAGCCCACAAAGGTGTCTACGGGTCGCATCCTGCACACGGGTGTCTGATCCGACAGGAGGTAAGGGGAGAAGGGGCTGAGATTCTGCCCAGAACTCACCCACCGCGCTCTTTTTCTAATCCTTCCATTGACTTGGGAAACTTTTCTTTCCTTTCTTCTTCTTTTGGAGAAAAAACCCATCTGCTTCCCCAGTGTTGTGCTTCCATTTTTATTTTTAATTCTATTTAATTTATGGGATGATATTGGTTAATAAGATCACTAAGTGTTCAGCGTACAATTGTGTGACACATCATCTGTGATTGCACTGTGTGTGCACCACCCAGAGTCTAGTCTCCTTCTGTCACCTTACATTTGACCCACTTTGTCCTCCCCCACCTCCCTGTCCCTCGGGTGGCTACCATACTATTGTCTGTAACTAGGAGTGTTTTGTTTTTGTTTTGTTTGTTCATTTGTTGCTATCTGTCCCTGTTTTAAATTCCCACTTAGTGCACTCTTCCGTCTGAGACTCTGCTAAGAACCCATAATTTTTGCAGATTTTAGTGTGTATTCAAATGATCGTTTAGAATTCCCCAGGGGCAGGCTTTCTCTGTCGTTCTTTCTCCCTTCATCCTTGTTTATCTCCCACCTGTTCTTCAGGGCCCTGACCCATTCCACTTTTGGACTTCCTGGAGTGTCATTCCACCGTCCATGAACTTGGCGGACTACAGAGTGTACTGTTCTTACAGCTCGCCTTCCTTCACTCCCTCCCTCTCTAATCCCTCTGTGGTCCGGGCTCCTGCTCTGAGCTCTGTGTCCGTAGCACACGGCACAGTGACGGAACGTCCAGGTGCTCAGTGGGTGCGCACCCTTCCTGGATGCACTGAATTCCTGAGCAGGGAACAACGTCTTCCTGTGGTGGATGAAAGCAAGTCGAACTTATCTTGTTTAATTCTTGGCTGCTGGTGTGCATCGTATTAGGCACTGGAAGGGACATAAATCAGACACTTAATATTTCTATTTTGGCAAGACATGCTGCCGAGCTAGGACTGGGATACATAATTCCCAAGGAATTACTATGAAAAGTGGTTGTTTTCTTCTCAAGATATTTCTCTTTTCAAGACCTTTTATTGTTAAAGATGGATTTTAATTATAGAGTTTTCTTTATATTAGAAAATGTTTTAATGGTGCTAGTAAACACCATATGAATATTGAAACATGCTGAGTATATCATTTCGAGACAGAAACCGTCTTAATTTAGGAAACGCCCTGAGGTTTTCCTTACAGTTTGTAGAGTTGCCGTTACAAATATCTGGAAGTCTGGCTTCGTGTTCGCCACGCACACCACTTTGTCCGTGAACAATAATACTTTTAAATACACTGCCTCTTTTAGCCCTTCAAGAGTTCTCTGTCATAAGGGATTATTAACTCATGTCACTAAGAAGAAAGTTAAATTTAATACTTACTGGTGACCGTATTTCAGATATGCCAACATGTGCCTGAAACAGGGTATCTAAATGAATTAGCATTCCTGGGACAAACTATTCCCAATTTTACCACTGGGAAAACTGAGCCTGAGAAAACGGAACTGACTTTTTTATGGGCACAAAGCTAATAATCGAGGTTGAACTCAACTTCGAGAATAGGTGACACCAGAGCACCCATCCTTCATTTTCTTTGCATTTTGCTTTTCTTACACCTAATGTAGAAAATGGGTCATGAAAAATGATTAATGCATTCTAATCAGCATTCTAGGAAGTATCAAATTATTTTGGAGAAAATTCGAACCAGCTTACTATTAACTACCTCTACAGACCTAAAAAGCTGAGATCTTAAAAATGTATCTAGAGCTGAAATCACTGGTCCTTGAGTAAATGTATTTTATTTAATCGATTATGTCAAACAGTATTTTGAATGTTAGTAATTGAGATTTAAGACTATCCAGATATTTGTCATTGTAACTGCATTGTAATTATAATTACATTCTCTAGATTTTTTCAGTTTAGTTATTTCTCTGGTCTTTACTTGACTAAAAACACCAATAATACTGAGTTAGAAATCAAGTTATGAATAACAAAATGATTAAAAATTAGCACCTGATAAAAGACTGTTGTGTCAAACTATTTTGAAAATTGAGTTGGTTTGTAGTTATAAATGCATGCTGTCAATGTTTTAACTAGTATACTAAGAAACAATTTATGCAGTTTTTATTAGCATGATATTTTTAGTTTTAATTGTCCCTGCTTAATGCCTTTGAGGTATGATTACATTGTAGCATTGTAAAAATGCGTTACCCTAAATTCCTGATTTATACGCAATCAGAACACTTAAAACTATTTCCATCTGCATCCTCAAACTTCACGAAAACTTTTAACCGTGATTCATCTTACTTATTTTTAAAAAGATTTAAATTTATTTTTAGAGAAAGGGAGGGATAAAAAGAGAGAGAGAAACATCAATGTGTGGTTGCCTCTCATGTACCCCCAAATGGGGACTCGGTCCCTAACCCAGGCATGTGCCCTGACTGGGAATTGAACCCATGACCCTTTGGGTCATAGGCCAGTACTCAGTCCACTGAGCCACACCAGCTAGGGCTCATCTTGCTTATTCTTTTTAAAGTTATGACAGTTTTTTAATCTCAAGGGAGATAAAAGAATTAAACCTATTTCTTTTTCTCTTGTGAGATAAGTCATGTAGAAATCCTAAATAAGCTGATTTACCTTTTCTACCTTAACACAGCAATGAGAATACCAGTTTTCAGTCATGTTTGTGGTCGACAGCACGGTAGGTTCTCATCGCTGATTTCCAAGAAGTGGCCTAATCCGCCACATGTGGCCTTTTCAATGTGAGACAAGAATCATATTGTCCAAAGTTTCCCTCGAATCTAAATGAACACTCTCAAACAGTGTGTAGTGTTACTCAGGTTGTAATGATATATCAAAACCACAACGTTTGAGTCTGGCTTGATTTAAACTCCCTAAGGGCTTGAGAGTTCAACTTCTAAAACCACCCAATAACCTGCCCTTGGATTTTCCGAAGGGAGATGAGATGCAAATGTGAAGTAGAATAAATCTGGGATACAATAGCCGGAGCACAGAATGAACCTGCAGGCATAAATTTTCTTAATTATTCTTCCTTCCATAGAAAAGCAGCCCTGTTCATTATCTGAATGGGGGGGGCACTTCTTGCTCTCTTACCAAGTGCCCCTCAAAGGGGGTGTAAGAACAACAGCAATGGCCAGGCGGGGTTTGGAGTCATCCTCTGTCCCAGCATCCTCTCCACCCCTCCATGCGGCGGGGTTGAGGAACTGGCCACCTCAGCTTACCCTGCATGTCACTCTGCCTCCAGGCTCCCTTCTTTCCCTGTTTCTCCTAAACATTTACTTGAACTGTCTTTCACCTCCTTCCTGCACGATAGTACGTTCCATCTGAAAGCTTGTCAAGGATTTAGGAGTAGTGGATGGTGTATCCATCAGGAGTTCATTGATCTTAGATATTTAGTTGTCCCTCGGGATAATAACAAATGGTTTTTCTATTTTCCTTTAGAAAGACACTAAAAATCACACACACACACACACACACACACACACTTTTTAAATGTATATATTCCCATCTGTAGTTGATTTTGTCTTCACATACATACAAAGGTCAAAGCTATACTCTATATTAGGCAAAGAAAGTGTTCTAGCTAGCTTTCGACACTGTATTAAATCTTTTCACAAATTCATACCTCACTTGATTCCAAGAAAATAGAAACTTATGCTTGTTACTTAATGTTATTTTTTTTCTCCTGGTTTAAATGACTTTGCTTATATACCTTGTTTTTATTTTTGTTTTGTTTCAACTTCTATTCGTTTTCTCCAAAGAGTCCTCCTAACTTCTCATTTGAGCCGCTCCTACGAGCTGGGTGGTGGGCGGAGGTCAGCAATCATGGTTCTTTCACTGCCTTGGAGAACTTTGTTCTTTGCATCTTGGGGATGAACTCGTTACTCCACACGCTGCTGAACTTGGCTGCCAGGAATGCAGTTGTTGGGTTCGAGTCAAAAATGTTGTTCGGGTCAAGGCCTGTGACCTCCCTACTCACCTCTCTTCACCACACTCTTCGTCTTCCCACCCATCCCAAACCCCACCCCCTCAGATCCTACCGGGGCTCAAGTCCCTGCTGAATCCAGCGTTATCATCCCCACATCTCCCGTTAAAGCACCCACCCCGCCTCCCCTGGCCTCCAGGTCAGTGAGAGTCGGAGTGGGCTCCAAAATGATAGCTCAGTCCCCTCTCTCCTTAGCTGTGGTAGTATTTTCATGAATCCAATGCTTGAGCCATCTTAAATTGACCTGAGGGCTTCCATCCCAAGGTTTGCGGTAATCTTTACCCCTTCTCATCTGCCATCCGGGAACGGCCTGCAGGTGACGGGAAGACGCACCTAGGTGAACGGAACAGAAGAGAAATGCTCATTAATCCACAGTCAAGTGCGTTCTGACTGTGCCCGGCGAGCCACGGCCCTGCACATGGTGAATGAACAGGTTGCTTTCTCAGTACTTTCTGGCCTTTGTGGTGCTTACATTCTGATAGGGTTGGTCAATATCCATAATAAATAATTAAGCTAATTGGTATATTAAAAAAATTAAAATGGCAAAGAACAATATATCTAAGTAGAAGATAACTTGGGAGCTCCAGGTTGGGGAGAAAGGCATTTATAATTTTAAATTTGGTAATCAAGAAATGCCTCACTAAAAAAAAAGCAATATTTTAAAAAGATTTGAAGAAAATCTAATGAGAGGTATCTGAGGAGAGAATGCTCCAGACACAGTGAAAAGCCAGCGGAGAGACCTTGCGGTGCGGACATGCTTGTTACATCTGAGAAATGACCAAAGAAAAAGTAAAAAGGCCAATGAATCTGTAATAGAATAAATATAAAGAAAGGGGATAATTATAGGAAATTTTGGATTTTCTATTTCTTATTTGGAAAGCTTTGGTAAACTGTAACATTTATTTATTTATTTATTTTTAATTTTCTACATTTTTTTAAAATATATTTTATTGATTATACCATTACAGTTGTTTTATTCCCCCCTTCATTCCCCTCCACCCGTATACTCCCTCCCCCACTATTCTCCCCCCCTTAGTTTATAACCACGTGTCTCAAGTTCTTTAGATTCTATATTTCCCCCACTATTCTTGCCCTCCCCCCTATCTATTTTCTACCTACCATCTATGCTATTTTCTGTACCTTCTCCCCGCTTCTCCTCCTCCCACTCCCCTGTTGCTAACCCTCCATGTGTTCTTCATTTCTATGGTTCCACTCCTGATCTAGCTGTCCTCTTGGCTTGCTTTTGTTTTAGGTGTGGTTGTTAATAACTGCGTGTTTGCTGTCCTTTCACTGTTAGTATTTTTCATCTTCTTTTTCTTAGATAAGTCCCTTTAGCATTTCCTATAATAAGGGCTTGGTGATGATGAACTCCTTGAACTTGACCTTATCTGAGAAGCACCTTATCTGTCCTTCCATTCTAAATGAAAGCTTTGCTGGATAAAGCAATCTTGGCTGTAGGTCTTTGGATTTCATGACTTGGAATACTTCTTTCCAGCCCCTTCTTGCCTGTAAGGTCTCTTTTGAGAAATCCGCTGACAGTCTGATGGGCACTCCTTTGTAGGTGACTGTCCCCTTATCTCTTGCTGCTTCTAGGATTCTCTCCTTCATTTTAGTCTTGGCTAATGTAATTCTGATGTGCCTTGGTGTGTTCCTTCTTGGGTCCAACTTCTTTGGGACTCTCTGAGCTTCCTGGATTTCCTGGAAGTCTATTTCTTTTGCCAGATTGGGGAAGTTCTCCTTTATTATTTGTTCAAATAAGTTTTCGACTCCTGGCTGTTTCTTTCCCCCTTCTGGTACCCCTATAATCCGGATGTTGGAACGTTTAAAGATGTCCTGGAGGTTCCTAAGCCTCTCCTCATTTTTTTGAATTCTCATTTCTTCATTCTTTTCTGGTTGGATGTTTTGTTCTTCCTTCTGGTCCATTCCATTGATTTGAGTCCCAGTTTCCTTTCCATCACTATTGGTTTCCTGGACATCTCCCTTCATTTCAATTAGTTTAGCCTTCATATGTTCCTCTAATTTGTGACTATAATCAACCAGTTCAAGCATCCTGATAAATAGTGTCTTGAATTGTGCCTCTGAGAGGCTGGCAATTTCTCGGTCACTGAGAGTTATTGGCTCTGGGACTTTGAGTTCTTCTTGCACCATCTTTTGGGCTGTTCATGCCTGTTATGTATGAGGAGTGGAGCCCTAGGTGTTCACCAGAGCAGGGCAACTCAGTCGCTGGGTTGTGATGCTGTATGTGGGGGTGGGTCAAAGAGGAGCAATGGCGTCCCTTCTGCCGCCTCCCGCCTCGGCCCCCACAGGTGCGGCAGCTGCCACCGTCACTGGGTCCACGCGTTTCATCCCACTGCATGCGAGTGTGCCACCGCCGTCAGCCCTCGCCCCCTGGGGCCTGCGTGGTCCGTCTCACTGTGCGCGAATGTGGGACCGAGGTCAGTCTGCCCCACACCCTGACTGGGTCCGGGCTGCCTGTGCGCCTAGGTCGGGGGATCTTTCCTGCCCGACCCTGCTCGCTGCTGGCTCCGCCCCTCTTACCATCCCGGTTGCACGGTTAGTTGTAGTCGGACTTCCGTATTATTCAATTTTCTGTCCTTTGGCTGTGTCTTTGTTCTCCAAACCTTTGTTGTATTCAAACTTGGTTGTGGGAGAAGGCACAGTGTTTCCACCTATGCCTCCATCTTGGCAGAAGTCCTTAAAATTTATTGGCATACAATTTTTCTATGAGTTTAATGCTTTTAGGACTTGTAGAGATATTTTCTTACTCATTTTGATGCTGGTAGTTTGTCACTCTCCTAATTTTGATCTGTTTACTAGGGAATAACCAACTTTTGCCAATTTCTTTTACAGTTGCTTTATTGTTCATTGATTTTCCTCTTCGTTTTTTCTTTCTTCTATGAAAAACAAATGAAATATTGCTAGAATTGGGGTTTCTTAAGCTTTGATACACTCTTCCCAGCTCCTGGATTGAATGCTTTTGGTCTTTTTTGTTTTTCTAACACATGCTATGAATTTCCTTAACTACTGTTGTTTTGGTCCATACATGTGTGATACATTCTCTTTTTATTGTGATTACATCGAAACTATTTTCTAATTTCCATATAATTTCTTCTTTCACTTCTGGAAGTGTCTTTTGTCCCCTTAGCAATGTGGGTTTCTCCAGTGACTTTTTTAGTTCTCCTTTATTTCCATTGTGGCTGGTGAACATACTTCAGATGATTGACACTTCTGAAATTTGTTGAGTCTCCTCCCACTTACTAATGTATGCTCAATTTTTATAAGTGTACCATGGACACTTAAAAAGGAAACAGTATGAAGATTCCTCAGAAATGTTCCAGCCATTCCGCTTCTGGGTATTTGTTGAAAGAACACTATTTTGAAAAGATAGGTATAGGGTCATGTCCATTGCAGCATTATTCACACCAGCCAAGATATTTAAGCAACCCAGGTGTCCACAGATGGGTGAATGGCTGAAGAAGACATGGTACACACACACACACACACACACACACACACATACCCATAAAAAAGAAGGAGACCCTGCCATTTGTGAAACATTGGACAGACCTTGAGGGTTCCCTGCAAGTGAAATAAGTACGACAGAGAAAGACAGTGATTTCACTCATTTTTGGAATCCAAGGAAACAAAACCAGGGAACAAGCAAAAGAACAACAAACTCTTAGATGAAGAGAATAGACTGGTGGTCCCCATGGGGTGAGGGGCTTTGGGGATGGGCTAAATGGGTGGAAGGATCAGTTGTGTGGTGATGGGTGGTAACCAGACTTTTGGTGGTCATCACTTTGTAGTATATACACATGTCCAATTATAAGGTACACCCAAAATGGATATAATGTTGTATATTAATTTTACCTTGAAAAAAGAGACCATATGAATGTCCATTAAGATACACTTGCTAATTTTTTGTTCAGATCTTTAGGTCCTTAGTGAATTTTGTATGGTTCTTCTATATATCAGCTATTAAAAGAGACATGTTAAATAAAGTCTTCCAGTTTAATTGTGGATTTGTCTATTTCTCCTCTTAATTCTAGTTTATTTTTGCTTTATATATTTTGAGGCTAAGCTATTGCATAAATACAGAAGTAAAATTGTGATGTCCTCTTGTTGGAATGATCTTTCATCACAAAAAAATCCTTCATCTCTTATTATGCTTGTGGCTTAAATTCAATTTGTTTAATTTTATATATTTATAATATAGTGTCATTCTTATTCTGTTTTGGTTAATGTTTGAATATTATATCTCTTTCTATTCTATTACTTTTAATTTATGTCCTTATCTTTAAAGTTTATCTCTTCTATGCAGAATAGAGTTGGGGTTTATGTTTTTATCCAGTTTTATAATCTTAGTTTTGATTTAGCATAGTGTTTTTTATTTATTGAAATTTTGGGTATGAAATGCTATTTGTTTCCCATTTGATGTTATTTTGTGTTTTTCTCCTTTCTTGTATTTAAAAAAAAGATTTTATTTATTTATTTTTATGGAGGGGAAGGAAGGGAGAAAGAGGGAGGGAAACATCAATGTTTGGTTGCCTCTCGTGCGCCCCCTACTGGGGACCTGGCCCAAATCCCAGGAATGTGCCCTCACTGGGAATGGAACTGGTGAGCCTTTGCTTCGCAGCCTGACACTCAATCCACTGAACCGCACCAGCCAGGGCCTTTCTTTCATTTTGAAATAGATAAATATACTATTTTTATGCCATTTTCTTCCTATGTAAAGAAAGACTGTTGTTGGTTTATATTATTTTACTGTTCTTTTGCAGTTATACTACATACTACGGCACGTGTCCTTTCACCGCTCTCCTGGTATTGCTAGAGCTTTCGAACAGTTGAACTGTGTTTACCCCCCTACTATACATACATGGTCACAGGTGTTTCAGTTGCCTGTATTTAACATTTTAAAGCTGTTCAACTTAGTGGCTTGTGCGTTTAATATTTGCTTATAGTTACCCACTTACTTACCCTTTCTGGTGTTGTCTCCTTCTTCATTTCCGTGTTTTAGTCTGGAATTTGTCCTTCCAATTTACAAAAAGATGCATTTGGACTGTGACGGCCCAGTGAATGTGGATTTTTATGTTAAAATGTCTTTATTTCATTGTAATTTTCTCTATTTTTTTAAAGATTTTATTTATTTATTTTTAGTGAGGGGGAAGGCAGGGAGAAAGAGAGGGAGAGAAACATGGATCAGTTGCCTACTGACCAGGGACCAAACCTGCACCCCAGGCATGTGCCCTGACCGGGAATCGAACCCATGACCATTTGCTTTGCGGGGTGACACCCAGCTGACCGAGCTACACCAGTTAGGGCTTATCTCTAGTCCTGACATCAGTGGCTTGCCTCCCACTGTGAACCACTTTCTTCACTTGGTTGGTCATTTTTATTTGTGAGCCCATCTTCGGTGGGAATGTTCTATTTGCTGAGATGATCAAGTGTTTCATGATAGCAATATTTCATTTGTTTTTCAAGGATTTCCTTGAAAAGGTTTTTCAAGGATTTCACGAATATAATGTACAGCTCGATCACACAGTGGGGAAACCCTTGTCCGTTCACTTCATTTCGCAACTCCGTGTTTCTCACGAAAGGAGGCTCAGCCCACCAAGCTGCAGGGTCAACACGTTTGTATGTGGAAAGTATTCTGTTATTCGGCTGCAGACATTCACTGGGTATTTTCTTAACCTAATATTTCTTTTTGCGAGAAGTCACTTTTTTCTTTGTATTCATAGGAACTATACTGTTAAGAATATTACAGATGACTTAAACATCTGAGAGAATTGGGAAACATATTTTTAGGTTTCCCAATGACTATACTAATAGTAAGCTCTTAACTGTATAATCATACTTTTGTATTGCTAGATCATCATCTTTTAATGAAACAGAGACAGGTAATTAACAAACTAGTAAGGTGAGTTATTTCAAAATGTACAGGGTCCAGCACAAATAACGCCCCTTCTTTATCACAAAATCTTTTACTGCAAAATCATAAGCATGTAATTCTATAACAGAATAACATCACACTCAAGCACACCATATGATGTTTTAGGTGAGCAAATTAAAACTGTAAATTATTATGCCCATATTAGTTCCCTACCAACCACTCTCCAGCTGACCTCACTTCTGCCAGACCCTGTATTTAAAGCCCAATTGGAATGTTATCATGTAAATGGTTTTCATATTGTCTGGGCATCATCATTAATAATTATATATTTTTTCTAATTATTGGATAAAATAAATTTTGATTCTTTAAAGTCACCTTTTTTTAAGGCCCTGCTCACATTTTGTATTAATCTTGCTTTCAGGAAGTTTAATCTGCGTTCTCCTTTAGCACGCTCCCTGTTGAGGATACGTTAAACACGGTGCTGATGTGGAGATGCCCCTCTGCGGCGACATCCACTCTCACCCGCGTCCCCTTGCCCCGTTCCCATTCAGTCCTGCGTTCAGGACGCGCCGCCCCCCCAGGCCCCACTGCCTTTCCCTGGCTAACCAGCGCCCGCTCAGGGATGTAAGCAAGCTTTTCTAAAAGCCTGCCCTGCTTTGATGTTTTTCAGATCAGATGCCTCTTTTTACTCTCCCATAATATCCTATGCACGTCCCTACGTCTCAATCATATTTTAGAATGAGTGTTTGCGCCCTGAAGGCACGCGCAGCGTGTAGCAAATATCTTGGTGCCTTCAAGTACTGGTCACCTTACGTTCCTTGGTCCATTAGGCCTCAAGGGACGGTTGAACTCATGGGTAGGTAACTGTTACCACATGCACAGTCGTGGCATCAATAACTCACCCGGGACTGTGCCAGGCTTTTGTGTCAGGAGAGGACTTTGAACTCAGGTGTGTGGCTGCTGGTTCAAAGAGACAGTTCTGCCGCTGGATGACTTACTTTTCTTAGGCTGTGTCCACCTGATCACGTACCAACCCCAATTCCCAGTCAGGCCACTACTGCCCTGTGCATCTCATGGGGTTCCAGGGTCTTGGATTGTCTCAGTAGGACGAGTCACGGGATAGTGTGCTGGTGTCCCATGAAAGGTTCTGTCAACTCCTGGTGCACGACTCGATTTTTAGGTGAGAAATTGCAGGCTCTTTTGAATTGCTCACTGTGCTCCTGGTTTGGGGGGATCCCTTCTCCACTCTTATTTCTGACTTCCCATTAGGGGCCCTGGGAGGGCTCTACTGGCCTTAAAGGCCTGAGCCCATCTCACTGACTCACCCACTCCACTGTGCTGGGGGCAGCAGCACGTGTGGTCATGGATAGGACTGTTTGGCCCCAAGATGCCCACTTTCCTTTCTTCCCCGTCTTGTCTTGTCCTGGCACTAGGTTGGACAGAACCACCCCCCGCCCCAACCTCCTGGGGCCCGGGAAGGCAGGCAGGAGGGGCACTGCCTTTCCCTTCCCTCAAGTGGGGCCCTGACCAGGAGCTGGCCTTGCCCGCTGGCACCCCTGGCTCCACCCCACCCCCCAAGGTTCTGGCGGCATCTTTCTCCTGTTCACGAACTATCTCTGGACCGTTGTGCTGTTTTCTGCTCAACGTTTCATTCTCAGAAAAAGTGCTTTGAAAACGGTCTGTGTTACAGCTATCTTTAAATAACAGCTCTATTAAATCCCCTCTCCTTCTAACCTCTACTCTTTATTAGAACAGGAAACACGTGGGTTTTAGGAAGGAGCTGAAAAGCATGGGCTTTTATTTTTTTAAAGATTCTATCCATTTATCTTTAGAGGGGAGGGGAAGGAGAGAGGGAGAGAAATATCAATGTATGGTTGCCTCTCTTGTGTCCCCTGCTGGGAACTGGCCTGCAACCCAGGCGTGTGCCCTGACTGGGAATTGAACTGCGATGGTGTGGTTCGCAGGCCCGTGCTCAATCCACTGAGCCATACCAGCCAGGGCAGCATGGGCTTTTAAACAGAATGATGGGAGTCATTTCAGTTAGCCACAGCTGCAGTCATTCTCCTTAACTTCTAAGTGCACATATTGGCACTCCACGTGTGAGAACAGTGAAATTCGAATGTATCAGACTCTTAGTTAAAGATTCAGACTCAAGAGTCACATAAAAGAATAGGAGTAGTGTGTCCTTGTTGGCCATTAAATTACACCCTGGTCTGTAAGAGATTTTATTAATTACTATTCAAATTTCATAGATGCAGCATCATATTTATGTCTTTAACTTTGTCATTAAAAATCTATTATAAACATTTCCACGAGTTTGGGAAATGGGAAAGCAGGAGGAAAAATGAACCATAATCTCTCCACGTAGAGTAATTGCAGTTAGCAAATTCGTGTATTTATGTAATAGTTTTGTTGTATTAAAATGCGATGGTATAGATTTTACACTACTTGGTTGTAATCACACCTCTATGTCAGTTTGTACTCATCACTTTTGGATTACATTTTATATGATCTTATATAAATTTATATTTTAAGATAAAATATATATCTTATATATTATGAACTATAATCTTTATCCCCATAAGACTCTGTCTGACCACACGGTAGCCACTGATTTCCCAGAACCTGGCGAGGAACCCAGGCCCTGAGGTCCCTGCTCATTCTCTTCTTCCCCTTCTCAGAGGCCGGCGCCAGGCAGACACCAAAGCCGAGTATGTGCTGCGTCCCTCTTGCTTCCCACTGCTGCCCCGGAGTCAGAATCCCTCCTGTCCTCATGCAGAAACTCTTTGCGTGAAGCAGAAGCTCTTGGCCTTGACAATCTCACCCCTAACCGTCCCTGCGATTGATGGGTCTCCTTGAATCTCGCCCATGTGCCCTGCGGACGCTGCCGCCTCTTCCACCTTCCTGAGTTCACGGCGACCCTGTGCAATTCCGTGTCCGCGTCCTCAGTCCACCACACTACTGCTTCGCCCTCTGTCCTCGGTCTTGATGACGTCTGCTTCTACCCTTATTTACTCTCCTAGCAATACCTAATTAAGTCCTGAAACTTCACCTCTGCAATCGTCAGCCTCTGAATCCCACGCTCTTATCACAGTCTCCAGTACATTTGTGGACTCCAAACGGCCAGGCTCCGTTGGACTTTACCTCTTTACGGTCCAGCAGGGACCCTACAAGTTCTGTTCCTTCCTCCCTGCTGTTTACTGCCAACTCTCACATCCTTTGAGCCTTCCTTCCCTTACACCTGCTGCACAAAATCTCAGCCAGAGTTTAACCCAAATGTTCCTCCTCTCTCTTTGAGCCATGAGGTTTGCACACTCGCAACTGGCCTTACTGGTGCTGCCCTGGGCTCCTGCTCTCCGTCTCCTGCTGAGCCATTGTTTGCTGATCAGTTTACATGGCGTTGTCCACTAGTGTTAATCAGCTGTCTTCCCAGTTCTCTCAGCTGCTAGTCTAAACTTTTGTTTCTTTTCCAAAAAAACACTGTTCAGCTTCCATGTACCTCTGACCTGTGCCCTGGATAACATTACCTCTTTCTTACTGAGATGTGGTGGAACAGTGGGACATGGAAACTGTGGGAAAGTGTTACCCACCCACCGTTCCTTGGGTGTTGTTTTTGTTTCTGACTCTGACTCATGTGTAGCTGGTAGATGCACAGAATGTTTGTGTAAGAATCCTAGGAACTAGTTTTCAAAACATACAGACCCCGGCCTTCAGCCATCCCAGCTCCAGGAGATTCGCTGACCTTCGTCCATGGAGCCGATGACCTGGAGCCGGTAGGACTAAGCCGGGAAGACACACACCAGAGTGTCGTATCGAATGAACCATGTTCACCTGCACATAGAGCGCTTTGCAGCCCCCTCCCTTGGTCTCCTTGTTCAGTTCCCCTCTCCCTCCTTACAAACACCTCTGTCTCCATGGAGATGGAAAGATGGGATTTGAGACATGAGTCCCCATCGTCCTAGGGAGACGGGCTTTGTGATGATTGCCTCATAGCCTAGGTGATGGGCTTTCTAACATATAACATGAGACCTGCAAAAAAAAACCTGATATTATCTTTTGGAGGCAGGCCCTTTATAGCCAGGCTTTCCCATTCGGTGAGTATTTTAGGGACCCATCTGTATCAGTGTGTCACCACTGGCGTTGTTGTGAGAGGCTGCGTTCAGCATCAGTGAATTTGTTTTGATGATTCTCAACGTGTTTGCCTATTTCAAGATGGGTGGTTTATGAGCGCACTTGCCCACACTGTTTTTTTACCAAAAACGGCATGACCCCTGTGCCCCACCCTCCCTGTTCACCTGATCTCACCCTGAGCGAGTTTTTGTTGGTTTGTTTGTTTCCTTGGATGAAAAAAGTTCTCAAAGGTAAATCTGGGGTTTTTTGGCCCCCCCCCTTGTATATGGATATTTCATCTCCTAGGTGTTTCTGTAGTTGTATTTTTAAAATAATGTTTATACTATATTTTGCTTAAAGAATCTATCTCATTTCCCTGGTAGGCCAGTGAGTACGAGGCCCCGACCTTCTGTACAAAGGCTTGAATGAGGGGTTCAGATGTGCCTCCCACTCCTGTCCATTCTCAACCCTCCCGAGTGCCTCCCCTCGGACCTTGTGGGCCTCATTCCGGGGCCTCTCTTGGGGTCCCACCTCACTCATAACACCCTCCTCTCCTGGCATTCGGCTGTGCCTCTGCTAGATAATTCATCTTCCTCCACGAGTCTTCTATCTTTCCCAGGTATGGGCAAGGCGATGTCTTCTTTTATTTCAATTTAATTATTTCTTGCTATTATTGTTTAAGTTTCTGGAGAAAAGAGGAAACTCGCAAGCAGTCAGCTAGTCATCTTTAACCAGAAAACAACTCTGCACCAAATCGTAACCAGAAACAAAAGCCCGTCCGCTGGTCGATGGATTCGAGGTTGGGGTCTGACCCCAGTTCTGTCCTAGTTAGTAGTAGTCACGTGATCTCTGGGCAGTCACTTTGCCTGTTCATGCCTTCATATTTTCATGAAATAAGATTATATGTATTTCATAAAGATATGAGAATTAGAGACTATACAGTGAATTCAATACATACTAGACATTATTGTAATAACTTTTATTTGAAAATACGTTAAAACCTACACTTAAAAGATTCCAATCCCTTGTATTAAGTGATACTTATTCAGGGATATATTTGAGTTGGTAAAATAGTGCATAAACCTTTGATTGAAAAGTTATCAATGTGCCCTGGCTGGTGTGGCTCAGTGGTTGAGCGCAGGCCTGCGAACCACACGATCGCGGTTTGATTCCCAGTCAGGGCACATGCCTGGGTTGCAGGCCAGTTCCCGGTTCCTGGTAGGGGACCCACGAGAGGCAACCATACATTGATATTTCTCTCTCTCTCTCTCCCTCCCTTCCCCTCTAAGATAAATAAATNCATAACACCCTCCTCTCCTGGCATTCGGCTGTGCCTCCGCTAGATAATTCATCTTCCTCCATGAGTCTTCTATCTTTCCCAGATATGGGCAAGGCGATGTCTTCTTTTATTTCAATTTAATTATTTCTTGCTATTATTGTTTAAGTTTCTGGAGAAAAGAGGAAACTCACAGGTAGTCAGCTAGTCATCTTTAACCAGAAAACAACTCTGCACCAAATCGTAACCAGAAACAAAAGCCGTCCGCTGGTCGATGGATTCGAGGTTGGGGTCTGACCCCAGTTCTGTCCTAGTTAGTAGTAGTCACGTGATCTCTGGGCAGTCACTTTGCCTGTTCATGCCTTCATATTTTCAGGACATAAGATTATATGTATTTCATAAGGATATGAGAATTAGAGACTATACAGTGAATTCAATACATACTAGACATTATTGTAATAACTTTTATTTGAAAATACGTTAAAACCTACACTTAAAAGATTTCAATCCCTTGTATTAAGTGATACTTATTCAGGGATATATTTGAGTTGGTAAAATAGTGCATAAACCTTTGATTGAAAAGTTATCAATGTGCCCTGGCTAGTGTGGCTCAGTGGTTGAGCGCGGGCCTGCGAACCACACGATCGTGGTTCGATTCCCAGTCAGGGCACATGCCTGGGTTGCAGGCCAGTTCCTGGTTCCTGGTAGGGGACCCACGAGAGGCAACCATACATTGATATTTCTCTCTCTCTCTCCTTCCCTTCCCCTCTAAGATAAATAAATAAAGTCTTTAAAAAAAAAAAAGAAAAGTTATCAATGCTTTCAGATATTATCATCTTTACTGATGATTTAAATCAAAGGATCAAATATCTTGCTCAAAGTTTTACCTTAAATAATATTTCAGTATATACGCTGCTGTCAGATCATCTTGTTAGCCAAGAAATTTCAGATGTTCAATTTTCCAAATATTAATTAAAATGGTATTTCACAAAATTATATTTTGATATTTATTTACTCAATATAAATGTAAGTACAAGAATGATCTGTATGTATTTTGTTTTGTTTTAGGGTATTTCTTTGGTATTAGCTTCTTCACAAGCATTAGAAATATTTAATATAATCATTGCTTTTTATTTATATTTCTAAGTTGGTACTCATCATTTATCTTAAATGGCAATAAAAAGTGGCAATTATAAAATGTATCCTTAATTACAGTATGCCTTTTGAGAATTAGATAATTGATAAAATAATTTCATCTAAAATATGAAATTGGAAGGAACATTCACAGTTTATTAAGTGACTTGTAGGTATGCATTTACCCCTAAACTTCCATTTCTAAAGGCTAGATATCAGCTGCAGCTGGTGGGGCTCAGTGGATTGAGCGCTGGCCTGCGAACCAAAGGGTCACCGTGTGATTCCCAGTCAGGGCCCATGCCTGGGTTGCGAGCCAGGTCCCTAGTTGAGGGTGCGTGAGAGGCAACCACACATTGATGTTTCTCTTCGTTTCTTCCTCCTCCTCTTCACCTCTCTCTAAAAATACATAAGTAAAATCTTTAAAAGAAAGGCTAGATATCATACTTTAACACTGACATATTTTTGTTTCTCCTGTTAGTGCCCAGCATAAGTATTTGCACCTCAATTCTCACAATCAGTGTCTGTGTTTTCCAGGCATAGCTTACTTGAGCGGAATGTGCAGCGAAAAGCGGAAATGCATCATCGCCGAAGACAGCGGCCTGAACCTGGCATTCACGATTGCTCATGAAATGGGTCACAAGTAAGTAGCGGTGCTGGCTACGCCGGCAAACTGGCACATGGCTGCAGTTCGAGTGACTGAGGTGCCTGCACGTATTGTTTTTTCTTTGAGCTCAGGTTTTTTAAAAAGTAGGGAAACCAGAAGAGGTGGAGAAGACCATCTAAATTTAACATGTCTTCTGATGTAACCATTCCTGCTGGTGTGAACAGCATGTTATTGCACTATCGAAATACTCAGGGGGACAGTCATTACGTGGCATAGCGCTGACTTTACTGCACATCTTCCAGCGGAATAAACCTTACAGTAGCCGTGACACTGCAAAGCCATGCATTACTTAAACCTCTAAGGAATTACACACTTGCCCTGGCTGGTGTGGTTCAGTGGATTGAGCGTGGGCCTGTGAACCAAAGGGTCACCAGTTCCATTCCCAGTCAGGGCACGTGCCTGGGTTGCGGGCCAGGTCCCCAGTGGAGGGCCTGTGAAAGGCAACCACACATGGATGTTTCTCTCTCTCTCCCCCTCCCTTCCCCTCTCTAAAAATAAATAAATAAATAAATGAAATCTTAAAAAAAGAAAACACTTAGTACAAGTTTAAGTACTTTTAGCCTATAATAGTGCCAACGTTTGTTATTACCCGACTCAAAGTGAAGGACTTTATCTGCACGGTTTAGGACTAACGTGTTTGAAAGAGAGTTAAACTGGATACACATTTAACAAATGACAAACATTCTCTCTGTCTTGGGCACAATCTAAACACTTGACATCAATTAGCTCATTCAAAACTTACAGAAAGCAAGGATCTCATTTGGCAGATGATATTGATAATAGCAGTAAATAATTAGTGACAGGAACATTTATACGGCGTATACTGTGTGCCAGGCACATTTCTACCTGCTTCGTGTGCCTTTACAAGACTCTGCTGAGGGGGCCATACGGGAGGCCCGTCTCCCAGCGGGAGGAAACTGAAGTGCAGGGAGTTAACTTACCGCCTCAGAGTTACAAAAATAGCAAATGTGGAGGAAGGACCCGGCCTCTATTCTTCTAGCGCAGGTCACGCTGTCCGGAATGTCTTCGTCATCCGCTTGCTACCTTTGGGCCCTACGTCACTCATCATCAAAATGGGAACAATATCTGTGTTACCAGGTTGTCTTTGGACTCCAGTGCCGAATGACCTGCGCACATATTCAGAGGCAGCGGTGAGAGCAGAAATAGCGTGGGTCGGGGAATCAGGTGAGCGCCGACTGCAGGCCTCCCCGGCGAGTAGCGGATCAGTAGTGCAAACGAGAGGTGTTTTGATTGGCCTGGGATTTGCAGAGGATCTTCTCAGGGAGGGGATCATAATGGAGGCTTCTTTGGTCAAAGACACTTAGTTTGGCCAGCAGTGTTTAAAAACTGGAGTTAGTCCCAACATTAAAAAGTATGAGTTTCACACAAAAATTCAAATTTGCAGACCTGGCAGCACTAGACAGAGAGTCCCATGTGGCGACCATTCCTCAGAGCTGTGCTGGGCTCCCTGCCCCAGCTCCACACAGGCTGCACCGCCCCCCACTCCCCCCCCCGCAGACACCCGCTCGCTTCCTTCGAGCTGTGGGCCTGGACTCCAGACAAGGAGCCGAGTTAAGTCTGGTTGCTGTAAGCAAGCTTAGAGAGCACCTCACACATCATGTAAGAGTGTTGGATTTTAAAAAAAACAACTTTTTATTCAGGTAGATGAAGTACAGGAAAATAATCAAGTCATAATGATACAACTCAGTGAATTACAAAAACTGAACATACCCCTGGGTCCATAACCTGGTCCAAGAAATAAGATGGTACCGGCTGTGATCGATTTTTGAGGCCCCTAGGTAACCATGTACATATACTCTCATTCTCTCCCTGGAAGGCTTTGAGGCTTTGGTTGGGTGCTCTAGAATGCAAGTCTGTTACTCAGAAAAATAAAGAAACAAAAAGAAAATAAATACACATTAAAGTCATCACGCTGCAGGGGTCGTGTGTGACGCAATCACCTCGTTCACGTTGGAGCCCATAAATGGCGGGATTTAGAATCTTAGTTCCACTTTTATCATTTTCCTGGTATGATGGAATTTCATCATACCAGGAAAAACCATCCTTAGAATGAAAAGTGTTGAGAAAAATATGAAAAGGCAAGAAAAATGTTAACACCAAAAAATGTTAATAGAGTAAATGCAAATTAATCATACATATAATTTTTATACATTAAATACAAATTTCTGAATAATTATAATCTCCACTATTTAGCTGTGCATTAAAGCTTGATGTATCAGCAGTCTGTATGTTGGTAAGCAATAGATGTTAAGTAATTTTCTCAAAACCCCTAAATAATAGAAAGTTCACTTTAAAAAGTTGTTTTACTTTTTAAAAATGGATATGTAAAGTTACTTTAATCATTTGTATTCTTAAGTGTAGAAGAAAACACCGCTTGAATGAATGAAGCACAATCCACGTTACTTTATTAACATGTAAACTCTTGATCAAGAACCTACTCATGGGACTACTAAGAAAAACGACTGCATGATATGATTTAAGAGAAGGCCACTTCAACGTTATGTAGCAGAATCATGGCTTTATGACCGGGCGCTCAGGTTGGAATGGCTAAAATGGTAGTGAAATATTATTTTATTTGACTTTTATAGAGCGGTACCCAAAGTCAACAGAGATGTGCCAAAAGTATGTGTAATGCCTGATGGATGAAGACCAGGACGTGGGGTGCGTTGTACACCGAGCTACTTAGTTGCTAAAAGTTCTTACTGGTAGTAAGCGGCATTCGTCTTGAAAGCAGAGACTAGTGTTTTTTTCCGATGCTAAAGATTGGCAGACACAAACGTTGAGAATTGTGGTATCTTTATAAAGAACAAACAAAGAGGATGGAGTTCATCTGTGTAAATTCAGCATCAGACATAGAGCACAATGAAAAAAAAAGTAGCTGAAAGCCCCGAATCCAAGCTGCTAGACCACCAGGGAGGGTAGAGTGTAAAGGGGGTCAAATACATGGTGACAAAAGATTTCATTTTGGGTGGTTGACACACGATGCCCCATAAGTGTCGTGTGTCAGAGAAGTGTACACCCGAAACCTATATAATCCTGTTAACCAATGTCACCCAGATAAATTTAATTTAAAAGGAATTTTAAAAATAGAAAGAAAGATGTATGTAGGAAGAGGAAAATTTTTAAATGAGCATAAATACATAGCTTCTCAAGTAAGGAAAGTTTTCAAAGATGTTAGATAATTATATGTATGAAACCTAGGTACATGCAAACCAACATAGCTCATTTTTTTAGAAAGTTGCCAGTGTTGAATATTTAAGAACAATAGCTATCTATTATTTATCTATTTTTGAAGAGAAAACAGATTACTAAATGCCTGTGGCATTCATCAGAAAATGGGAAAAAATATAGAGCTTTTAATTAGAGTATAATTAAGAGTCAGCTATTGAAGTAAAACTATTAAATTTTATTGTTTGTTTTTCCTTCTTTTTTTATTTTCTTTTTTGTTTATAGCTTCTTCCACTATAATTCTGCAGAATGATTTCATTTACACTTGTCAATTCAAGAATATCTTTATAATCACACTCACAGTTGTTGGCTGCCTTGAATTTGATTTCTAGAAATTCCCAGAGCAACGGCACATATAGCTGAAAGAATCAATGTGGGAAAAATTGATATGGGCCACCAAGTAATTAAAAATGACCCTTAAGGATGAGAATTTGAGTAATTGAATAGAACAAAAAATTATTTTACTGTTACAAAAAAATCTCAAAGAATCTTAAGAATCTTAAGCAAAAAATGTATTAAATTTTTCTCTTCAGAAATTATCAGTTTAAAAATCTTACATGTGATTATATTAGAAATACAATTTAGAATCTTAGCAAGGCAGTTGAAATAAATTATTTATACCATTTTAAGTATCCCTTTTCAAATTATTTTTCTTTTTAAACCATAGGTCAGAGGAGTGATTATTTGTCTTGTAACCAAAAATTTTGAGAATGGAATATCTTAATTGGTATTGAGTGTTTTTTATATTATGAAACACAAATGAGAACCTTCATCAATTCACTGTGATGAACACTGTAATATTATTTTTATAAATAAAAATAGCTTAGGTAACTGTTCATGAATTTGACAGAATTTGTTGAGAGCAGATGTAACACATTCACTACATTTCATATGTTTTATATGATCTTTGTGAGCAGCAATTTTTGTTTTTTTTAAGATTTTATTTAATTAATTTATTTTTGACAGAGGGGAAGGGAAGGAGAAAGAGAGGGAAAAAAACATCGATGTGTGGTTGCCTCTTGTGTGCCCCCTACTGGGGACCTGGCCTGCAACCCAGGCCTGTGCCCTGACTGGGAATCCAACCGGCGACCCTTTGCTTTACAGGCCAGCACTCAATCCACTGAGCCACACCAGCCAGGGCGTGAGCAGCAATTTGTTGTTGAAAGAGATTTTCCTTTGATTTTAAGTCATAATTTAGTATTAATATATTAATTGTGGTTGGATTATGGTATTTGAGGAGAGTGTCCCTGAGATGACTCTGAGGTCCATGATTTGCTAAAAGGACTCACAAAACTCGGCAGAGCTGTTTTACTCATGATAATGGTTCATTATAGTGATAAGATGTAGATTAAAATCAACAAAGGAAAAGGCACAGAGCCGGGTCCAGGAGACACACGGCACAAGCTTCTACCCGCCCTTTCCCACTGGTGGTGTGCACACAGTACTTCGTTCTTTCAATGGCATGTGAAAATGTGCACAGAGGGTCGCCAACCCGAGAAGCTGACCCAGGCATTGATATCCAGGGTTTTAACTCGAGTTTGGTCACGTGGGCATAGCTGACCACCCACGAGGCAGACCTTCAGTCTTCGTCCGCTTCAGAGGCCAGGCCTGCCCAGGTTCCTTCCCACCCCCAATCACATTGTAGTATTAACTGACCAGGTAAACAAAGATGCTCTCACCAGGCAGAATATTCCACAGGCTGAAAGGTTACCTCCCAGGGGCCAAGCAAGGACCTGACCTCTCTTTGAAACGTGCAAGTTTGGGGCCACTTGAACTTGTGGGGTTAACTCTGTAATGCACAATTATACAATATTTTTTTAAGTCTCCAAAATACATTTTTTAGGTTGCTAAAGGCTATCAAGCAAAAATAATGATACGTTCTTTCATCAGCAGGGAGTGCACTAGTACTGTGTATTCATATCTAACCCAGCCGCATGGCGACCTTGAGCTAAGTTGTTGTCATCACCTTTCTACAGGTGAGGAAACTGAAGCTAGCAGAGATTCTTTCTTCAGGAGTTCTTTTGTTTGGTATTAAGGATGTACTTTTTGATAACATATATTGTTAACATTTTCTCTTGGTTAATTCAGTCTTGTTTTTGAGTGTTTTTGACTTACAGATTTTTTTAGTACTCAAATTTCGTATCTTATTTTAGTATTTCTTCCATAGCATTTTGCAATTAGAAGTGCTTCTTCATTCTAAAATTAGGGAATCAGATTTCTGTCCAGTTGTCTTCTATTTTCCTCCTTCTCGTTTGTGCTCTTCTCTCTCTCTAGCCATCTAACGTCGAGAGTCTACTTTAGTGTGTGTCACAAAGTTCTCACCATTAAATTTGATTTTCTCAATAACAGCTCTGTAAATGATCTTACTATTCAAAATGTGGTCCCTGATTACATAAGGAGTTATACCAAAATATAGATAGTATATTTACCAAAATCTGTGGGAAACATCATTCTTAATGGTGAAATATTAGAAATTTCCTCTACAAAGTTAAGAAATAAACAAGGATCTCACCACATCTGTATCTACTGTGTACTGAGAGTCCCAAGAACTACAGTATGACAGAAAAAACAACACGTGTCGGGTGAAAATGGAAGACAAAGCTATATGAATATGCAAATGACGTGATATGGTGGCCTACATAGAAACATGATAGAATGTACAAAAGAGTATGGAATTAATTGGTGACTTTAGTACTATTATTAGATATAAGACAAATATACAAAAATCCAATGTCAACACAAAAATACAAAATATCATTTAAAAAATACTATTTACTGTAACAATAGAAAATACAAAATAGTTAGGAATAAATCCAGCAAAATACAGGAAAGTCTATGCCCCTACTGAAGTGCATTAAATTAAACCTTTTTCAATAAAAATATATCATGTTTATGAATACATGCAGTATCTTATAGATGCCAATTTTGCCATAAATGATTTAGATGTTCCTGGAAATTCCGATAAATATACCATCACAGCTCTCTTATGTAAGTTGGCAAAGTATTTTCAAGATTTATATAGAGATGCTAGTTGCTAAAAATAGCAAAAATATTCTTGGAGAAGGAAGAGATGAAGCTGGAAGCAAAGACAGAGGAAGGTGTGGAGAGAATAATGTGGGAATCTTGCTTTAACAGAGATCAAGACCTATCATGAAACAACAGTAGTTGAGACATTTTTACATATTTGTGGACACAGACAGACCAAAGGGTGAAAGAGAGTCATAAACAGGCCCGCGTCCACGTGGAGACGTGACGTCTGCCCACCACGTCACTGCGTGCCTGCAGAGAAAGTTGCCTATTCAGGAAACGGTGGTGAAGTGTTTGGTTTTCCACAAGTATAACAATGAAATACATACCTATGTCTTCACGTCATTTCTAAAAATCAATTCTGGTTAAAATAGAAAGTGACGGGTCACAGATAACACTTTTCAGTGAAGACAAGTGAGTCTGTCGGTAGCACATCGGGACTGAAATGACTTCCGAAGCAGCACACTTCCCCGTGCCCCTTTATGGACGGCAGAGGAGTGCGGTGTGGCAGAGAAGTCTGACACGGATCTCAGACCTGGTCCCGTTCCGGTGCCTTCCTCCTGTGATGTTTCCTCTCGTGCTTAAGTTTCATTAGACCATGTAAGACACATATGAAAATATTTCATAATTTTCAAATGAAGATAAAACTAGGAAGGAGTAGCAAAATGAGCATTATTTGTGTAATTGGAAAGCTGAAGACAATCTAAAAAATGCCTATTATGACAATAAAAGTTTTTATCGGCCTGTTACAAAACTATATGAAAATTTTTGCTTTCCAATGCATAAGCAACAACCACTTGCAGACTATTAAAAAATGTGTATCAAAGATAGCAAAAAAATTAAATAAAATAAAAATTTAAAAGATAAAATATGTAGGAATATACTTACAAAGGAATGTACAAAACTTATAAAAAGAAGAATTTATAACTACACAGAGAGTCATAAAAGTGGTTTAAATAAATGGAAAGACATTTCCTGGTTTGGAATAGGAACAGTCAATATTACAAAATGACAGCTATCTATATATAAATGTAATGTGATCTGCCCAAAAATGCCAGTAGAATTTTTATTTCTTTTTTTATTAGACACACTGATTATAGAGTCCATATGGAAAAATCAACATAAGAAATTCCTTGTTAAAAAAAGAAAAAAGAAACCCTGAGGAGGAGAGTGAAGAAACCGTGAAGGGGAGAGTGAACGCTATCACATATTATTACATTTCACAGTAGATAAAGCAGTTTGTTCTGGTTCTTGAATATGCAGACAGGGTGATGGAAGAATTCCATTCACACCAGCAAACGCCGTGGAAGTGTAGTGTATACCAGGAGCTGCGTCTACAATCAGTGGGAGGAAGTGGATTACACACTCACAAAAGTAGTAGGAATCTGATTCTGTACCTTAGGCATCACATCAGAACACACCAAAATGATTTGTGCATTGAGATTTTGTTTTGTTTGGTTGGCTTTTTTCTTTTTTAGTCTTTTGATAGGGCATGTCTATTATTCTAGGTATGAAGTCTATAACACCTCAGCATTAAATATCAATCATAAAACTACAACACTCAGTGAAAGTATTTGCAGCATATATGACAAAGTAATCTCTAGTGTGTATTGATTTATACCGACATTTTCACACACATGCTCCCTACTGGATAGCAATCTCTCTAGAAGTAGGGTTTCTGTCTAGTACATTTTCCCCATAGCACAAAGTTGAGTGAGTTGTACATCACAGGCACTCAGACATTTGCTGTACGAATGAGTAAGCATTTATTATACAAAATACTTACCTGTTGGATGGTCATCTTGAGACACAGAGTAGAAGGCAATTGAGTTCTAGAAGCAGAGAAGAGGAATTAGTTGGGTTAAAAATGCAATTGCCTCGACTAAGTAAAAGAAAATATGACTATATAAGCATCACTATGGCCAAATAGATTTCCTTTTTGGCACATGACATTTTGAATTCCTGTATAAAATAGATTATGTGGAAATAAAGTAGTTAAGTTATATGTCAGTTATGATGAGTCTACTTTTGAAGTCTGCTTACAGTCATATCTGACGATTTCATGCAAGTCCTGAAGTCATGGACTTGGACGGGCCAAATCCAGCAGTTCAACAATACAACTATTTAATCTAAAATTCTGCTACTGCGATAAGAAGCCAGCAGGTGCTCCAGGGGGAACCCTGTCATTCGTAAATTTGGCTAGTCTCAGATTGCTGGAGGAGTCCTTCTTAGAAGAGAATAAAATACGTGCCTTTTATTTATCATTGATGTGTATCAGTGTATCTCCCAGAAGAACAAGAAGACATTCTACAGGGAGAGTGGAGAAACAGTGAGAAGCAAACAAGAAATGAAGAAAAGGTCAAATAAATCCTTACCTAGGCTGCTGGGGTGGGAAACTGTGAATAAATAATGGGTTGCTGTAAGTAGTCGAGAATCAATGTGCACTTACCACTAGAACGCCTTAAAATGTTCAAACCCAGTTACTCTGTTACAATTGCTATTTTGCCCACTAAAATTGGTGATGGCCACGTGTCAATTTCCTGTCCCCACATCGTACACTTCAGAATTCCCCAGAGCAGAAGTCATGAATGTCTTCCTCTAACCCATGCACCTTGATTAAGGTGAGGAACTACTCAGTGGGCAGATAGACAGAAAGCACGTCAGAGACTTGCAGACTTGGACCCGAATGCATGTTGTGCCAGCTACTCGCTGAGTGAACTCTAGGCAAGTCAACCTGCTGAACTCATTTGCTTCATCCCTGAAATTTGGGTAAGTTTTTCCTTCACGGTTCCTTAGTAGGTCAGTGATGCCCTCATCGCATGGTGCCGTGGTTGACCCAAGGCGGAGTGAATGGATAGTAGTCAGTCGTATCATAATGATATATGAACGCTTTAATGTAAAAGGAGATTTTTAGCATCCCATGGCCGTACATCTCTCAGTTCATCCAAGCAGTGATTTCACATTCTCCCGAATCCCATTGGATCGGCAGGAAGTGGGCTTATCTCTTATAGCCCACTAACATTGCTTCTGTATTGTATTGTATGTGGACAGTGGTACCAATTAGAGTAATGAGAAGTCTGTCCAAGTTAATCATGATAATGGGACCTCAGCCCATGCAGATGTGGCTGCACGCCCACACCAGAGCCTGTCCAAATGCAGGCTTGGATGTTGTCACGCGGAACATAGGAGAGGGGAAAATCCACCCAGCTAACGGAGAGCCTCACCAGAACCATCCTTCCATTTGCACTTCTCTGACACATCTTGGCACAAGGGTGTTCTCAGTGAGGCGAGCAGCCCTGCAGGTGCGGAGTGTCAGTGGACTTTGCAGGCTGTGGTTTCTCCAAGTCTGTAAGCGACCACGGCAATTTCAACTATCCGTCAAATTTACAGAATGTTTGGTCGCATCTATATACATCTGTGGGCATTTATTTAACAAGGCATTGCACTGAACAATTCAAGGAATTAAAAAGAAAATAGGACAATTCTTGTTCTCTGAACATTTAAATTCTAGGTGGTGGTGGTTCATGTACCAGCGTATTACTTAAAGTTCACAGAACTAGGAGGGAGTTCTGATATCCGACATTCCATATATTTGAAGGGCCAAGGAGTTAAGGATTGTGAGACCCACGTGCTAGAATTTTGGGGGAGTCCTTTATACAGGAAGAAGGTCCTGCAACTGAGTTGTATTTGTAAATGCAGATGAACTGGGGAAAGGGTTCTGATAGGAAAGGCCGGTATAAAAGGGTGGGCTGGAGTGAACTGTTACCCTGACAATCGGGTTGGAGTCAGAGAAGAGATCGCTTGAAAAACAAGATAACAAGTTCATTGGCTCTCTGAATTTTAAGTGAGAATTATCTAGAAAATGCATTCAAATGCAGTTTCCCAGGCCTTACTGCTAAATGTTCTCTTGCCATCAGCTGGAATAGGGCCGAGGAATCCACTCATTTTCACTAACCAACATCATCACGCCCTCTGATTCTGAGGCACGTCGTTCCTGTGTTCAAAATCATTGCTTGTGGGAATATTAAAAGATTTTTGCCTGGGGAAGTAGTTCTTTTGTATTAGTGTATTTATAAGAAACTCAAGTCATTAAACCAAGGGGAAGAGTTCAAGGGCAGAAGGTCAGTGGGGGAGACTTAGGGCAATTCAGAAGCGGGGAGAAACTGCGCTGTTCTGGGCTGACTTCCAGAGATGTGGGTGGGGGTGCGGTGGGGGTGTGGTGGGGGTGCAGTTTCAGGGCTGATGGAAGTGACAGGATCCAGGCGTGTGTATTTGATGCAAGAGGGCGAGGGGTGTTCCTACCTCAGTAGGTAATGAACTTCTCGAGCGTGGGAACTGGAGCTTACTCACTTTCAGGGCAGCACCCAGCACAAAGTGGGCTCCCAACGAGTGTTCATTAGTTGAATCGCGAGATAATCGCTGTTATGTAAAGCACAGCAAAGTCAAAAAGGATCTTTTTGTACCTCCACTCTTTTCTTAACCTCAAGTTTTTTACCTCGTTGCTGACTTGCTTCTCGTTGCCTTTTGATTTGCACGATCACAAAGGCACATATCTCATTGTTTTGTGCAAATTAAAATAATTGAAATGCTTTTAAATAAAAAATATTGAAGATATCTTGTGTGTCTTAATATTAGGCTTTTTCCCATGAGCACACAAAAGTGGGGTGACATCGGGTCAGATATGGACACCGAATTTTCTGAAATTAAGTGTCATTTTGGGAAATACAATCCACTTCCAGGTAAATATTGTTATGGTTTGTTTCTCTTTTAATTGATTTTTTCGTATATTATGTGGCTCTTAGTGGGAAATTATGTATCATGATAAATGTTTAATGTGTTCAGCACACACAAAATATACTCTTTTAAAATACTGCTGTTAACAAATTCTGATTTTTTAAAAATTCTCCCCCAAATGCGAGTGGATTCATAAATGTTCTCTCCTGTAACTCTCTGAACACCAGAAGGGACTGTCTTCAAAATCCGAATGCTTCTCTGCGGGATATCACAAAACTTCCTGGCAGGCACTTTTAAACAAGTTGAGAAGTTTTATAAGATAAAAATATTTTTTCAGTTGACTTGACAACCATGCACGATGGCAGTGGAGAGTTTATTTGCCCAAGGCTCTTTGTCAAAATGAATCTAAACTGGGATTGTTATTAAAATGTAGCTCAGCGGCACCTCGAGAGGAGAGGCGCTGCTGACGTCTCACTGCGAGGACGCTTTTCCACGCGCACACGTGGCGTGGGGCTACACGCGCGTTCCTGCTCACGCAGAGGAGACCTCTGCAGTTACTCAGGAAACAACGAGTCGCCTGCATCCGTGGGGGGTTTGGAACCAGAAAGAGAAGCACAGCGGCTCAGGGTGCGGAGGCCTGTGGGCCTGACCCTCGGAGCGCGTGGGGACCTGTGGGCCTGACCCTCGGAGTCACGGCCTCGAGGGGAGCCCCACTGCCTCCCTCCTCCGCAAGCTCAAGTCCTGATAATGGGGACACTGTGGGCATCCCGCGGGGAGCAAATGATGTCGCCACTGCGAGCGATTAACACGGTGCCTGGGACAGATGAAGGCTCACGAGTCACCGTTTCGAGTCACCGTTTCGTCTCAAGTCTGTGGCATCAGGCCCCCTGGCGATCGGTGGCAGTCGCCCATGCGTGGCAGGGAGCCTGTCCCCACAGAAGGGTCTTTTCCGTCGCGAGTGAAACAGCTCCGGGAAAACTTAACTGAAGGTAAACGTTGCTTGAGTCGCCGGATCTCTCTCCGCGGCTGTAGCTAAATTCGTACGTGAGCATCAGGATCCCAAAGGGAAAGTGCTCATCTGGATGAGAAGTCGTCATCTTCCCGATTTAGAAAATCGCCTTATGCTCCTTTGGGAAAGTGTCCAAATTGCTAAATCTTGGAGGCGATCCCTCTTCTTCTCTCAACCGGACACATGATTTCGGGAGTTTTATTATTTTTGAATGAGACCGAGCGGCTTTCAAGAGTCGGAGTTCGTGTGTGTGTGGTTTGAAAGGGGGCACCCGGCGGAGGGAGCAGGTTCCACGGGGCTGCGGCCCCCAGCGACGGTGCTGCTGCGGGGACCCAGTGGGAGGCGAGGCGAGTGCTGGCTGCCCCCCCCACCCCACCCCACCCCCCCCGTCCCCGCACAGCCCAGCGCTCAGGGACAAGGCCCCTTCCTCTACCCGGGAGACTGTGCCCTGTTTACAACTTCTGATTCTAATTCAAGGTCCGGACAAAGTAGATTCTTGCCATTATGACATCCTCGGTTTTCCTGAAGTTCACAACTTCCACCAAAGTGAGCAAATACAGCAGATTGCCTTTAATGATGTTCCAATTTTTTTCTGACAAACTAAAACAAGAGAAAACTCTCTGATAGAAAGAACAGGTATGAGTTGCTACCGTATTCCAGCATCAAGCAGGCACTTCACACCCCGCAGGTGCAGACTGACAGCCAGTGAGGAAAGCATTTTAAAAGAAAGAGGAAACCGCCCTGGCTGGTGTAGCTCAGTGGATTGAGCAAGGGCCTGTGAACCAGACAATCGCGGTTCGATTCCCAGTCAGGGCACATGCTTGGGTTGCAGGACAATTCCCGGCAGGGGCCAGTTCCCAGCCGGGGATGCACGAGAAGCAACCATACATTGATGTTTCCTTTCTCTCTCCTTCCCTTCCCCTCCAAAGATAAATAAATAAAATATTAAAGAAAGAGGAAACCGAGGCACCTTCATTTCTTTATGATTAAAGTCGACTCTGTTCGCCTGAGTAAGGACATACACTGCTCAAATCTCTCTCTGACTCTGGGGTTTTCCGTTCTGCTTCTAGAAACTGAACGGGCCGTACATTCTAATGCCATCTCTCATTTTTCCTCTTTATCTTCAAAGCGTGGAAAACACCTGACTTCCTAGTCTTTCTGTCAGTCATTCTGTTACTGTGTGTGCATATGGGCCCTATTTAAAGGCATTCATTAGACGAGGAAAGATAAACATGATTCATCTTATAGCTGAATTTTTCTAGCCCTAAAAGTGAAAAATAGTATTCAGTGAAGTATATATAGTTTTATTTAGACCACAATTTTCCTAGTCTTCAAAGCTAGCAGACACAGCGAAGTTGTTACTTATTACTCTTAAGCATTAATAAATCCCCTCTATGTAATTTTCTTCTTTCAAACACATATTAAATGTAATCACTTTGATGTAAAATTTTAATTTATCTTAATGAAAATGTAGTTCAATAGCCTTGAGAAGTTTTATTTTTATCTGAGCAAATGCAGTCGCCTTGTGGTTTTCCTTAGCAGCTTCTGTAATCATTCTCTGACTCGCCTTTTAAAGTGTAGTACGTTATTCTTGCCCCTCGGGACTCTTCACTAGGAGGGACTATTTTATTGGTTGTGTAGGTCACTAGGCAGAGAGACAGGGAGCGCCTGGCTCTCCTGTCGTCCTCTCACACGTCGCATGTAGGAGGCCAAACTGCCCTCTTTCTGCTCCTTTGTTACTAACCCTCACTCACAGTTACTGTAATGGCCCGATTAGGAGAATTGCTAGGAGGTCATACAAGTCTCTTTCTGAAGTAGAAGCGACTCTACCTGGTGACTTGATTTGGCATTTAAGTGTGGTTTGTAGACTATGATCCCAATGGGTCAGGACCTTAGAGAGGTGAGTAAGTCCCTGTCTTCAAGAAATGGCAGGAAAAAAACAGAAGTAAAAATATAAAGTAAAAAATATATTATATTTTTTACTTTATAACTTTACTTTATAGTAGAAAACACCACAACAATGCTGTTCGCAGGCTCCTATGGTGGGAAGCAGAGATAGTCCACATGGGGGTGGTGGGAGTTAGTGAAGCTCCTGAGGGTGATTTCTGTGAAGATCGCACAGCATTTCTCTTGGCGAAGATGTTGAAGGGAAGGCGCTTTGGGCAGGGCAGGGGCTGGTATGGAATTCACAGAGGTCAAGTGCATGCTGGTTAGTCACGTGACTGGGGGGCCAGCCACCTCGACTCCAGCGCTGCCACTCTCCACGTTCACACTGCATGGTCCTGGGGAGGTTATTTCTCACCAGCCAAGTGGGTGTTAGAATTGTTCCTACGTCACAGAACTGTTCCGCTCCAACTTTCAAGGTGTGATGTGTGACACATAGAAGATGCTAAGGAACTATTGATTACAAGAGGATGAGAAACAACGTGACAGTTGGGAAACTCAAAATGCTTCGTGGTGTTGCTGGAAGGAAAGCACTGTGAGGGGTGGGGAGAAGGCGAAGATGCTGTGCACCCACTGTGGGGAGGAGCTGGAAGGCGCCCTGCAGGCCATGGGAAAGCAGAGGGGCAGTGGTCCTGTTGAGTCTTCAGGAGACCTCCCTGGGCAGGGGCGGAGGGGCAGGGATGACGCTGGTCAAGACTGGAGGCACAGAACCCAGTTAGAAGGCCACAGGAGTTGTCAAAACAAAATATTCGGTCATTCCCTTCAACAGTAACAAAAGGAGTTGAGGAGAGGTGACAGTTGAGTGAAATGTCGGGGAAGTAGAATTGGCAGGACCTGCTCCTGACCTGTAGTGTGTGAAGGAGGCCGGGGGATCCTTTGGGAAAGGAGGGATAGGGGACGACCTGGAGACCCTCGATGTGGCTGAACAGGTGGCTGGTGAAGGAGAGGAGAGCGAGAGGACACGGGCAAGAGGGGGTTTGGAAGATAAAACAGTGAGTGTGGTCTTTAGACAGACTCAATTCGACACTTTCAGTGCATCTGAAGTCCAGTCTTTAGACTGGCATTCCAACTGAACAGATTCAGGATGCGATAGAACAGTAAAGGTGGCCATGAGTGGGAAGGCTTCCTGGGGACAGTTTGTGTCATCTGATGAGTGGAAGACTGTTGACAGTCCAATGAAGCATGTGGGGAAAAAATAGTTTAATGTGGTTTTGTATTTGACCTAATGTATGAGTAGAGAATCTACAGTCAAGAGCAAGAGTATTATGTGGTCAAATAGAAACTTGCCATTTCTATGTGGTTCACATACTACTGGGTGAAAACTCTATCTGTAGACCACTTTGATATAGGCAAACTACGCATATTGTTTACTAGGTTGACTTGGAAAATGTTTTTCACTAAATAAAATATTCACCTTTCATCTCGACAAAATGTTTAAAATAAAGCAATCTGAAATCGCATTTTATTTTGACCTTTAAAACTGATTCCTCTCCCATTAAGTATTCAGCTGTTATTAAATTGCTGTTATAAAAAGCTAAAAGCCGTCTTCTGATATAACTAAGACTGTAACTCTGTTTTGAATCAGCATGGGCATCAGTCACGACAATGACCACCCCTCCTGTGCCGACGGTCTTCATATCATGTCTGGTGAATGGATCAAAGGACAAAATCTCGGTGACGTTTCCTGGTCCCGATGTAGCAAGGAAGATTTGGAGAGATTTCTGAGGTACTGAGGTCACTTCCTGTGGCTGGGTCGTGAGTGTTTGTGCCCCCACTTCCTCAGCCAGCCTGCGCGGGTGGCATGGCTGAGCCAAAGGACCCCCGGTGGGGCATCGAGGCTCTGGGTTCCATTTTGGACTTTCCCATGGGCTCACAGTGTGAACTGGGCCATAGTAACCCATCTGCTTCTGAGCTTCCACATCTGCACATTTAAAACTCGGGCAAGGTGATTTGTGAGGTTGAAAAATGTTAAGGCTTTAAAAAGTCTATCACAGTGACTAACTGCCTCTCTAGAATTTCGCAGCAGGACCATTCTCATTGCTCACCACTCACCACGTCTCTTGTCATCACGAGGAGCCTCTTTGACAAAAGTTCCACCTTTTCATTGTGACGCCTCTAAGTTCTGGCTCTCCTTTCATTCCTGCGTAATTTTCAGCATTGCAAATAGTCCTCCATTCTCTTCCTTTCCACCTTCGACAGCCATAACGCTTAGCTTCTGCCTGGTTGGAACAAAGCAATGCAAAGCATTATTGTCTTACTTTTCATTTTAAAGCCTGTGTTCCTTAGTTGTTCCTTTGGCCATAGAAGGAGCGGCTGGTGTGAGGAGTGAGTGAGAAAGAGAGAGTTGCTTGAGTAAGAGACGCACGCCCATCGAACTAGCTACTTTCACGGCATAGCTACACCCCATTCATTTTTACACACCATTTAGGTTGGAAAGCCCACTTGCCTGCTAAATGAATACTAAAATGTACTAAAGTAAAACATTTATTACATTACCACAGCGCTTCCTGAAACACAATTCTCTGCCCGCTCTCCGTGGGGACGGCGTGGCCAGCAGCGCCCGCCTGTCCTGCGAGCGCAGCGCCTCCCCGGGCCGGCAGCCGGCAGTGCGCCTGATGCGTTTCTGGGGAGCGTGTGCGACGTGGTCTGGCTGCCTTCACACGAGTCGGAACTGTGATAAAATTAAATGTCACCTCCTAAGTGGAAATTGTGCCATAATGTCAAGTACATATTCTTGCGATGAATACACACTAGAGAACGCTTTCCATAGATTCTTTAAATCCCTGAATGTAGTTGTTTTTTTTACTTACCTTCACATATTTGATTTCTGATTACTTACCTTCACATTTTGATTTACCTTATAAATGGGTAAAATGGTAAGCCCCCTCACAGTTATGTAGATTAGCTGAGTTAATCCATAGGAAAGACCTTTATAAACCCAAAAGTTCCGTTCTCTTGAAGATTATTATTGTTACTATTAGGATCATCTTGAAGAATTATAAATAAATGATTCTCATATATGGAATAATTCCTATAACATTAAATAAAAATGCTTATAAAGTAAGAACATATTTTTCATATTATGAAATATTTCCTGTTGCATGCCAGTGATGGCTTTTTACACTAAATTCAAAGTTTTGCGCATATCTGCATATCACCAGGTCAAAGGCCAGTAACTGCCTGCTGCAGACAAATCCCCAGAGTGTCAACTCCGTCATGGTCCCCTCCAAGTTGCCAGGGATGACATACACCGCTGACGAGCAATGTCAGATTCTCTTTGGGCCACTGGCTTCCTTTTGTCAAGAGATGCAGGTAAGGCCGTGTCCAGGTGGGATTTGTGAAATGCATGTTCACGTTCATTGTTTAGAAGTATTCATCAGAGGAGAGGAAGAGGACTTTATTTTAAAGTTTGTGGCTCAAAATTACCCCAATCTTGTAAAGAAGGATTTTCTAAGAAAAGTTTTTGCATCTTTCCCCTAGCTCTTGGAGGTGATATATGTAAGCTGTGGGCATTTAAGTAATAAGGAATGACCCAAGAATTTCTACTTTGAGGTGGTACCAAAGTCAGGGAAATACTTGCATTATGTCATTTTATGCTATAAATGCTTCTATTTTAAATCTCTTACTTACTTACATGGTAGGTAACTGGGTAACAAAGTAATATATCAGCCCTGGCTGGTGTAGCTCAGTGGATTGAGCACGGGCTGTAAACCAAGGGGTCACTGGTTTGATTCCCAGCCAGGGCACATGCCTGGGTTGCAGGCCAGGCCCCCAGCGGGGAGCGCACAAGAGGTAACCATACACTGATGTTTCTCTCCCTCTCTCCTTCCCTTCCCTTTTCTCTCTAAAAATAAATAAATGAAATCTTTAAAGAAAACATAATACATCAATATATGAACATGTAATTGTGAAGAAAGAGTTGTTTTTTAACCCTGAGAATAAAAAGTTAAAAAGTATATTCTGTAGGAGTAAAAATTAGAGCATAAGTAGTTAAATAGCTCAACCCGAGTAAGTGTATGATGGTCCGTATATGAGTACCCGAAGTCACTGATGGCTCAGAGCGGCCGTCGTACCAGCCTAGAAACCCGAAGTCTGGGGGGTTGAGCAAAACGCCCTTCTTAAGCATGTAAGAATTTCAGCTCTATTTACCCTTCTTCCTTTCTCTCTTCCTGCTGCCAATCCCATCTCTTCCCAGTACACACACACACACACACACACATACACACTTTCTATTTCAGGTAGTCACACTTAGAGTGCATTGGTAACCATATTTCTTCTAAGCTTCTATGATTGCTTCAAAGGACTTTGGCTTTGCTGAAGATAATGTTCATTGGTAACCATATTTCTTCTAAGCTTCTATGATTGCTTCAAAGGACTTTGGCTTTGCTGAAGATAATGTTCTGGTGGGTGCTGTTAGCCTACTTACAATTCATTATAAGGAAAAGAATATGTGACATCATGATGTGCCTTCTTGACAAAGGAGTTGCTAACTTGTGTGTTCTCTTGATTTTCTGAGCTAGTGTGTAAGTTTCACCAGGGCAGAGGATGCTTCCTCAGCCTCTGGCCCCACGGCTGGCCCAGGATAGGCCCTCAGTGAACATTGAAGCCCACACGTGAAAGCACGTGTAGGACGTAATGCCCTTCCAGCAAGGGTGACGCTCAGGAAAAACCAGTGCAGGTGAGCAACTGCAACCTGGCACCTGTGGGTCCCCACATGGTGGAGTCCTGGACCCGTGGAGCAGTGGCCAGGTGGGCTCTGTGTGGTCCGTCTCTGAGACCTCTTTGTTCCCTTCTCCTTGTCTGCTTGTTCACCCTGCTTTCTGCTCTGGGCCTTTAGGTAATCAGGAAGTGGATGCCACGTTCCTTCATAAATCTTTGTGGTAAAAAAAGTGTCTTGAGGTGCACAGGGTTGGCATTGGCGGTAGACACGTCCACATGCCGACATTCTCATTGTGTTGGACAAAGAGTGTGTGGTTCCCACCGGACTGTGTGGTAGACTGCTTCGGTTCACGCAGTGTGCGGAGTTGCTCGGGCTCAGAAAACATCCACATTCATACAGCACTCACAGGGCAAGGAAAACTCAGCAGATGGCCGATAACAAAGATGATTTTGATGCATTTTAGATTATTTTTGTAAACATTTGAAGAACATTTTTAGAAATTATTTTTTATGATATACTAGGGTTAGTAAAACTTTACTGGTGCTATTCTACAATATTTTGAATTCTATATCACAGTGTATAAATCATTTATATTCATGGTCTATTTTGATTCTTACAACAATCATAGGCCACAGTTATTCAATTCTGTTTTACAGACCAACAAGTTGAGGCCTATAGAAGTTAAATGACGCATTAAGTTCTTTTCCCTGTTAAGAGAGATGGTAGATGCAAGTCCGAACAGTAGAGTACGCTGTGAGCACTGTGCCCACTGCCTCTCATGGTACTTAAACTCTTTTCCGTGTTGCCTTTTGATAGAAAACCCTTACCTCATTCCCTGTGTTTACACTGAATTCATTTTACCTGTGATAGCATCTACACCATCAGGACGAAATTACACCTTAATTGATTTATTTTCCTAGGCTTTCACTTTTTTATATAATTATTTCTCATGGACCTACTGCCACAGATTTTTTCATCTCTGAAAATATAACTGTTTTTATGCAATTTCAAATTTAAGTGTCTCCGTATTCTAAAATGGTGCCTTGTTTTAAATAAACTAAGCATTTTGCAAACAAAATGAAGTTTTAGGTGTCGAGAAATGTTTTCTTCTTTTCCCCGCCATCCAATTATATGTATGCAAATGTTTTATTTATAAAATCAGTCCTTCTTTCCTAGTTCTATCTGTGTGTAATCTTTATCAAAGACATTTTTTAAAAATGATGCCTCGAAGGATTAGGCTGCTGTGGACAGCGAAGGAAAAGCAAAGCCTCAGGGTCAGTTGGAGGTGTCTGGCTGGAGAGGCGTGAGGCCTGGGCTCTCACAGCGGTTCCCCCTCTTGTTAGGTGTTTGCCTCAGTCAACGCGCTTTTTCTCTCTAAGCCGCACTCTCTAGAGAATGGGAAGTGGGACTGCATTAACTTGTGGAGTCTCTTAGGACTGCAAGGTTGGACTTCCATGATTCCAAAATCTCATTCTGTACTGCCCTTGAAAATTGCCAGTCTGATCCCAAATGACTGCGGCATGCGGCCCAGGAACCAGGTGGATGGGGAGATGGATGGATAGAGCCCCTGAAGAGGTGATTCACGGACCGGGTCTCTGATTTGACAAGCGGTTATTGAGTTCCAATCCCTTTCCAGACAGTGCTCTATGCCCTGGACAGCAGGAAACAAAGACGCCTTCACGGATCCTGCATTTTAGCTGGGGAAGCAGACAATAAGCAGATACATGTAATGTGTCAGTTGGCGATAAGTATCTTGGCAAAGTAGAAACTCGGGTGAGGTGGGTAGGGAATACAATCTGGGTGAGAGGGTAGGAATGGTGCTATATAAACAGGCTTATCTGAAAGGCTTCCTGTAGGAGGTGACATTTGTTTAGAGATTTAAAGGAGTGTGGTAGCAAGCCATGCATTTATCTTGGGAGGAATATAGCAAGAAGAACTGGAAAGCAAAATACCCTGGAATGGAGGTTTGGCCATGTTTTAATTTTAAGATGCCTATTAGACATCTGAGTAGATGTAGGTTGGTCCAAGATAGACGTCTTCGGGAGGCATAACTTCAAAACCTCAGGGGAAATTGTTTGTGAGTGTAGATGGTCGGATAGCTCTGCTTGTTGAGGCGCATACACGCACACGCAAGAGGACGCACATGGAATTGTCACATCTACCAGTCTGCCATGCAGATTTGACTCAGAACAAATCTCCTAGAAGGGGGTGTCCGTTCTTTTTTACCACCATGCCCCTAGCCCCTGAAAGAGTGTTCAACAAATGTTTGTTAAATGAACAAATGAATGGGCTGAACGATGGCCCAGGGAGCTGACCTTTTCACCCATCTCAGTCGTTGATTCCGCGGCACAGGCGTGTCCCGCTCCACTGTGCTCCCCCCCACCGCGCTCCGTGGGCTTGTGGCAACCTCTGCAGCACAAGTCCGTCAGCGCCATTTCTCCCATAGGCTCAGAAGGCGTTTAGCATTTTTTTGTACTGAAGCATTCTTAATTAAGGTATTTCCAATACATCATGTTTCAGGCATAATGCCATTTACACACTAAATGGACCGGCTATATTGCGATGCTTGCTTTTTTGCAGTGGTCTGAGCTGAATCCACAATGTAGTCAGGGTGTGCCTTTACATGACACATCGAGATAACATGAAGATAACCTTCTAAAATATTAATTTAACCAAATTAATTTATTAACTAAATGTAGTAATGCATAACTCAATAAAATATTAATGTATGACTAAGCAAAAAACCAAGCATAAGGGCAGATAACTTAGGTTTCATAGCTTATACATGAGTCAGTCAGTCGGCCGTATCACCCTTCTCTCTCCCATCAGTTACAAATAACTTCCAAGCTGCATGGACTGTGGATTCATAGCATCTGTTCAACAATGTGCGTCTCTGGTGGAATGCTAGAGGCAATCAGTGGTCTGTAGTCCTTGTGTTAGATATTGTTCTTCCGCACTTGTAAACATTGACACACAAGCGTTAGAGACTCCATCATTACTTACATGCTAATCTAAGGATAACTTTACCCTAAGATATAGGAGTAAATAAAAATGCTTGCGAAACACCCTGACTCCAGCCATAATGTCTCACTCTTCTGCATTAACATGGGAACTTCTTGAATGTCCTGGTTCCTGTGTCCTGGTGCCTCCAGGCCGTCTGGCATTTTGTGGCTGAGCCAGCTCCAACAGCCCCAGGTTATTTATTTAAGAGCTGCCTGTAACAGCCCAGCTGAGAACACAGAGGTATGGGCACTTCCCTGGGATCAGCAGGAAGTGACCACACGAGAGTTCCATTTTTTGAGTGATAAGGATGGGCGCTAAAAAATGGAAGACATCCTGGAGACGTGAGGCTCCGCCTTTGCTGTGGGGCCAGGCACTCTGTGACTTGCCTATATGTCGTGGTGTGTAGAAACCTTCCTAGTGTTCTTGAGCCATACTGCGACTTCAAAAAGTTACATAGAAAGTTCCAGTCTTACATTTCTCTTGCGTCGCCTTGTTACATCAAAGTACGCAGGACCGCCACAACCTCTTGTCGAACAGGCTGGCGGTGAATTGAGGTGTGCCGTGAAGACTCCTGGAACACTGAGTCTCGGTGATCTGGCACCATGGCATTCCAGAGGCAGCGGGAATTTGGACTTTAAAAGGTTAAACATGACATTGCGTTGATGGGTAGTTGTTGGTCGGGCAACCAAAACAGCATCATTAATCAATCATGTTCTTGAGATTGGCAAAGTTGCAAATGTATAAAGTGCTTCTTTCTTATCAGATCTATGAAGTAATGGTGGGTAAAAGCTGCCAGGAATGGGTCCTGACTGTTTGGCTGTCTAATCAAAGCTTCATCTTAGCCTTTGAGTCTCAATGCTAGTGGGTGAGTGCATGAGTTTGATGGCAGCTTGTTTGACTGGGTAATCTAGCTGTTTCACCTCTTTCCTCGGGACTCATTTTTCCATGACTTCTTACCGACATGGGCTTTTATTTGTAATGTCTCTATCTTTATAAATGGCCTGTGTTCATTTTTGCCCATTTTTTGATTTTCTGTTTTTCTTGCTGGTTTGCAGTTCTTTCTATATTTTAGGTGAGAATTCCTAGAATTCCCAGGTATTTCTATAGTCAGGGTGTGTTATTCACATGTTAACTTTGTATACAGTGTTCTTTGTCTTTTAATTTGAGGTGGTAAATCCATCAAATTTTCTTATTAAGAATGTTCTGCTTTTGTTTTGTATCCCATCTTATACAAATTCTTCCCTGCTCTGGGATTAAATTTTTATATGGTACATTCATTTTCTTTTAGCTTAAATATTTTTTAGCACTAGAGACATTCTCAATTTTTAAAAGATAACTTTTTATTATCTATACCGACTTTAATTGCATTGCAATAAGATGGAGTCACCAATATGATGCTAGTTCTTTAAAATTTGTTGAAGTTTCGTGTTTAATGTAACACATGATAAATTTTAGTGATTGTTCTCTGTGTACTTGAAAGAATGTGTGTATGTTCTTTAAAGTTCACTATCTGTCACAAGACCTTAGAAAAAGCACATTAATGTTGTTATTCAAAATATCCTTTTTTATTATTATTTTGGTTTGATTGATCTATCAGTAAGTGACAAATGTGTTAAAATATCAACCCTATTTTTTATTTTTGTTGCTTTCCACTTTCAGATTATCTTCATTTTTCAATTATAGTTGACATACATTATTACATTAGTTTCAGGTGTACAGCCCAGTGATTAGACATTCTATAACTTGTTAAGTGATCATCCTGATAAATCTCCCACCCATGTGACACCGTACAGAGTCACGAGAATATTATTGTCTCTGTTCCCTATGTTGCGCTTTGTGTCCCCAGGGCTGTTCTGACACAACTGATTTGTACACCTTCCCAACCTCTCTGTCTCGTATCTGGCAACTGTCAAATGTAATTTGTCTCTACAAGTCTGTTTCTGTTCTGCTTGTTTATTTGTTCGTTTGGTTTTTGTTTTTTGTTTTGTAGATTCAGTTGTTTATAGATATGTACTTATTGCCATTTAATTGTTCATATTTATAAATATTTTTCTTCCTCTTCTTGGAGAAGACCTTTTAACGTTTCTTGTAATACTGGTTTTGTGATGATGAACTTCAGCTTTTTCTTGTCTGGAAAGGTCTTCATCCCTCCTTTGATTCTAAATGAGCTTTGCTGGGTAGGGTCGTCTTGGTCGCAGGTCCTGGCTTTTTATCATTCTGAATATTTCTTGCCAGTTCCTCTCCACCCTGCAAAGTTTCCGTTGAGAAATCAGCTGACAGTTTATGGGAGCTCCCTTGTAGGTAATTCACTGCTTTTCTCTTGTTGCTTTTAAACTTCTCTCTTTGTCTTTAACCTTTTGCATTCTAATGATGGTATACCTTGGTGTGGGCCTCTTAGAGATCATCTTGTTTGGGACCCTCTGTGCTTCCTGGGCTTTTATGTCTATTTCCTTTTCCAAGTTAAAGGCATTTTCTGTCATTGTTTTTTTCAAGGAAGTGTTCAATTCCCTGCTCTCTCTCTTCTCCTTCCAGCACCCCCGTGATTCAGATGTTGGTGTACTTAAAGTTGTCCCAAAGGCTCCTTATACAATCCTTGTTTTTTTAAGATTCTGTTTTCCTTTTTACTGTTCTGATTGGGTGTTTTTCCTTTCTTATATTCCAAATTGCTGATTTGATTCTCTGCTTCATCTACTCTATTTCTGATTCCCTGTAAATTATTCTTCATTTGAGTCACTGTATCCTTCATTTCTGACTGGTCCTTTTTTATGCTGTTGAGGTTCTCACTCATTTCCTTGAGCATCCTTAGAACCAGCAGTTTGAATTCTGCATCTAGTGGATTGTTAGTCCCCATTTTGTGTAGTTCTCTTTCTGGAGTTGTGTTCTATTCCTTCATTTGGACATGTTTCTTGTCTCCTCATTTTGGCAGCCTCCTTGTGTTTGTTTCTGTATTAGTAGAACCGCTACATCTGCCAGGCCTGACAGAGTGACCTAATGTAGGAGGTGTCCTGTAGAGCCCAATGGCATCCCTGTCACCCAAGTTGTGTACTTAAGGTGCACCTACCATGTGGGCCGTGTACACCCTCCTCTTATAGTTGGGGCTTGTTTGCTGCTGGCACACCAGTGGGAGGGATTTACCCCCAGAGCAGTTAACTGCCAGGACTGACCGTAACCACTGACCGTAAACCTCTGATCACCATGGAGGATCAGCTGGACAAGGACCCACCCCACAGAGCTGGACTTACTTCAGAGGAGCTCTAGTACCCACTAAGTCTACCCCTTGAGTGTGTCACTTGTAGAGATGCCTGGGTGGTACTTTGACGTGGTCTGAAGCTGTTCATTGGGTGCACTGGCACTGGGGTTTCCCGGCAGGAGCAGGCCAAGGTTGGCAGCCCCTTGTTCTGCCTGGGCCACCCAGCATGACCTACAAAGCGATCTAGATGGCTGCTACTTGTGCTGAGCTTGGAGGTGCCCAGGTGAGGCCAAGCTGCAAATCCAGGCAGGCTGCTCCTAGTGCTGGGCCTGAGAGCACCTAATGAGAGTACAGAGCACTCTGAAGCCAAATGCTGCTTGTTTGATATATTTTTAAGGAAAACCTAAAACATGAACCTAGACGGGTCTTTCTTATGAAAAAGCCACTGGAGACAAACTGGGTGGGCCTGAAAGGTGGGTGGAGCAGAGCCTCAGGTGAATCACCAGGGTAGGCACACAGTGTGAGCCAGGTTGATGGAGTCTCAGGTGAGGTACTTGCCTACCTGTCTGCTGGCTCTGTGAGGGGAGGGCTCATCAAAGAAACAGTGGCCTCTGCTAGCACTTCTGTCTGGAAGAAATCTGACCCACCCCCCCGCCAGATCTTGTCACAATGCTGGACAATTCAGTTCCTCCCAGTATGTCCCTGGTGCCTTTCAAGCTGCTGTCCCACTGTCGGAGCTCACAGGCAGTGAGTTGGAGTGAGTCCATGTGTGGGCCCTTTAAGAGGAACTTTCTGGGGTTCCAGCAGCCCTCAGCCTCCCTCTACCTCATTCCCTGTTGGTTTCTACAGCCAGAAGTTTTGCTAACTTCTCTTCTTGGCACTAGAACCCTAAAATGAACCCCTTACTCCTTGGGGGGGGACTTCTGCAGCCGACGTATCCCTCCCAATTTTTATCTGCCCCATGTGGGTTTGGGGCCAGCCTGTGCTGCATCACCGCCACCCCTGCCAATCTCAGTGTGGCTTTTCCTTTAGTTCCCTAGTTGTAGGACTTCCATCCAGCTGGATTTCAGGTGGTTCTAAATGATGGTTGTCCTGTAGTTTAGTCATTTTGATGTGGTTGCAAGAGGAGGCAAGAGCTGCACCGACTACACCACCGTCTTGCCCAGAAGTATCCCTGCTCTATTGATTTCTGAATTTCTTCCTGCAGCTCTTGTCAGTTTCATCTTATATATGTTGAGTTACATAATAAGGTGTGTGTCCATTTAAGTTTTTTCTTTTGCTTGATTTGTTTTTCCTTTTTTTGTTTTTTAATGATTTGTGCCTTAACACATTTTGTCTGGAATTAAAAACACTATCCTAGCTAATATTTTCCATACCTATGCTTTCAAAGTTTCTAGGTATTAATGTAAAGGTAGATATTGACATAGATAAACACATATGTCTACTAGCGAAAAGCAATTGCGTGATTTTATATTTATTTAAACCAAATTATAGTTCTTACTATTTTCATCAGGAAATTTCACATTTTTACACTTATTGAAATTAATCCATAGGACTAATTGTCAACCTAGTTTATGTTTGTGTTTTATTTATGTGCTCTATTTTTCCCTTTTCTACTTTCGGTTGGAGAAACAAAATTTTCTCTGCATTCAAAATTCATATATTCTTTATATGTTTTGTGTATGTCAGTAATGCGTTCTTTTTTCTTGCTCAATAGTATTCACCTCGTAGATAGACTATTTTGTTTATCAATTCACCTCTAAGTGGACATCTGGGATTCAGCTGTTGTGCATGAGACCACTCTGAACAACTGCGCATGACTATTTGTGTAGATTGGTTCTGCAATATTAATACATCAACATAGTACATATTACAGGATTGTTTTCTTATAAGCCGTGGCCTAGGAACTAGCTGCCTGCTTCTGTAAGTGAAGTTTTACTGGAAAGTGTCACCCTCATCTGTCCACGTGTTCTCTTTGTCTGCCTTCAGGCGACAATGGCAATGTTGAGTAGTCACAACAGATCCATGTGGCCGCAAGCCTGAAGTGTGTACTCTGTGGCTCCGCACAGATTTTTCGCTGATCTCTGCTGCAAATACTCTGGATTCTGCTTTATTCCTCCAGAGAGTTGGGGTGGGTTTTTGGTTTTATGTTTCCAGAGCCAACTAAGTTTGCCAGACTCTACTGGAACCTTTATCTCACCTGCCGTGTAAAACTGCTCGTGTCTTGGATGAGTTAACTCTTCCCTGATCTCAGCTATTTGCAGTGTGTCCAATGCCTGTATGGGGTGGGTGCCAGCTGTGGCCTCAGGCTTCTCTAACTCTTTTGGGGGGGGGATTGTCCTTTCAGGTTTTGTCAGCTTTGCCCACCCCGTTTTCCGTGTTCACGGTTCTTTTAGCCTTCCAATGTCATGCCATGACCCTAAGCCAGTGTTAGGTCAAAGCTGCAAAGGTGAGCTCAGTTTGTGCCAATCTTTCAGCTCCCTAAAAAATTTGCCCACCTTTTTTCATTCTCCAGAACCACCGGGAAGTTGCTTTTTATATCCTGTCCTCAGTTTATGATTGTTACATACAGAAGAGTTGGTCCTCTGAGAATTTACTCCCTCGTTTACTTCCCCAGAAGGAGAAACTTTTATCTTTAGTCCTCACCTGAGCATATGTTTATGGATTTGGGGGAGAGGAGAGGAGAGGGGAGGGGAGAACAGGACATTGCTGTGAGAGAGAAACATCAATCAGTTACCTCTCGCGCACACCCTGACCAAGGAGTGAACCCACAGCCTAGATACGTGCCCTGACCAGGAATTGAACCTGCAGACTTTTTGTTGTACAGGACAACGCTCCAACCAACTAAGCCACTTGGCCAGGGCAGAATCTTTTTATCTTATATCCTTTATACTAAGGAATTCTGGATCATTTTTCTTTCAAATAATTTAAACGGTTTCTTCCCAATTCTCATTCTTTTCTTTGGGGCTTCCTTAACTAGGTAGTGACAGTTTGCCTCTCTCTAAATTTCCTCTCACTCCCCAACTTTCTATAACACTTTCCGATGTGTTCTAAGGAAGAGTCCTTGCAGCGTGTTAGCCCCTTTGTTTGCTAGGCGTAGACTAGTTTTCTTCCCACATCTATTAACTTCCGCCACTCACAGTCTCGAAGTGCGTGGAGTTGTGCGGTGAAAGGGAAGACATAAATTTATTTAACTACTAGTGGCCAGATCTTCTCCATTAAGGGGTAAAGTTTGGAGATGTGAATGAGCTGGATTTCTGTTGTCATTATATTAAGAAGAAGGTTTATAAGAATGGCTAAAACCCAATTATTGCTGCTTTATTTAGTCAATGCTTATTCAGATTTATCCTCATTTATATCAATCTCTTTGCTCTGCACTGTTTTTTGGCTCCTTCCTATCAGATCATGTTTCCCCTCGAAGCACATCATTTTGAAACCCTTTTGGACAAGTCTGTGGGTGACAGGCCCTCAGGTTTGTTTCCATGAGTCTCTATTTAACCTTTAGTCTTGAATAAAACTTTAGCTAAGTTTAAGAGTCTAGAAGGACATTTATTTTTTCTCTTGACATTTTGAATGTTATGTATTCACTTCCTTATGTTTTTTCCAAGACATCATCTTTGTCATTTTCCTAATCTTAAAAAAAAACTTTCAACATTTCCCTGTTTTTGATGATGTTTGCTGTAGATTTTTATAAATGTCCGTTAATTACAAAAACACTTCCTTCAGTGGCTAGTTTGCTGAGATTTTTTTTAAATGAATGTTTTGGTGGCTTGAATTGTATCATGTTTTGAATTGTATCACATGTTTTGTATCCAGACCTATAAGAATTACAGATTTTGAAGTTAGTAATGCGCTTGATCACATTAATCAAATCTCTAATATTACAGTATTCAAGGAAAAAGCCAACTTATTGCTGGATTCAGTCTGTTAAAACTTGTTTAGTGTATTCATGAGACCCACTGCCTAGCTACTGCTTTGTTTAGCATATTTAACTCTAAGTTATTACTGAGGTAGACCACTATTTTTTCTTTCTGTTACAATCCCTGTCTTGTTAGGGTATCATAAAGTGTGTCTAGAAGTGTCCCTCTTTTTCTGTTCTCTAGAGAGTCTCTGTAAATTGAAAACAAAGTTCTTGAAAGAGTGTTCGTTGTTGGACCAGGTGCAGGAAGATTTTTAACAATCAGTTTTAACTATCTTGCGGTTACAAAACAGTTCCGCTTCTGTGTTGCTTCTTGGGACCATGTTAGAAAGTTTTAGTCCGTTTTTAAAAACATTATTCCATTTTATATAAGTTGTCAAGTTTATTGTCATAAAGTTTATAACCTTCTGATTTCTGTGTAAACTTTACATTACCTGTAATTATGCCTTCATGTTTTACTACTAATAGTGTTTATTTTGCCTTCTCATTTTTTCTTACTAATTTTCAATTTTATTAGTATTCACAGGGAACTAGATTTCAGCTTTTTGTTATTTCTTTTTATTCTTTTTTTCCCTATTTTTAAAATCTCTCTTTCTTCCTCTTTTTCATTCTAAATGATACTTAGCTGTTTTGTGATGGAAAAGACTGGTTTTGAAAATATCATCCCATACTGAATTACATTTGCAATCAAATGTGTAAGTTATTGAAATTGTATTTTGGAGGAAAATATATAGAAGAACAAAGAGTTTCACGTTCAAGATTTCGCTGTTGCTTCCATGTACATGCACTTAAGTTTTTTAACACAAATTTCAGAGCATCTTACTGGGCTATTTGCTGCAAAGAAACACATGAGTACACAGGTTTCTTTGAAGATAAATTTTGGGATCGTTATCCATGAACTTAAATCTCCCATTTAAATTACTTTATTTTTAAAAATATAGTATTGTCATGTAAACATTTAAAAGCCTACTTGAGATAAACATTTAATTTCATATTACATTGAAAAAAAGAGATATTGCACTACTTTGGTCCACTTGCTTGGCAATGCTGAGTTGTGCATTTCTGTTCCGGATTCCTACACAAAGCATTTTAAGTCTGAAAGTTGTTTTCTTAATTGACATATTAAGTGGCTTCAGCAATGAAGTTGAAGAAATTCAACTCCGACTCCTGTAACATATGGAATGTGTGGTTCTAACAAAATGCCCATCCCTGCTCCTCATTCTCTTATGAAAAGGGCTCGGGGTCACGCGGTTCTAGGAGCACACACCCGGGAGGTTCCCCTGAAGGTACACATGACCCACGCCACTTCTTCAGCATTTTCCTGCTTTCGTTTAGACAGTCTGGTTTGAACTTCTGGATCTGAGTTATTTTCAGGAGTGTGGCTGTGGCTTCCTCACCACAGACCCCTAGACCTGCAGCAGCAAACAGGGAAGAGACCACCTCTGGGAGGCTTGTCCTGTGGGACTGTGCTGACCTTGAACCTCAGCCAAGAGAGCTTCTCAGCGCCTGGCCCGGAAGTCCATGAAAGCACCTGCTGTTTGAACAGCAGACGACAGTGGGGGGCAGAATGCAGACCACCAGCAGTGCGCACCAGGCCCATGGGTCCCAGCGCCGCAGCGCCAAAGGCTGGCTTTTTACTTCACTGTGTGTTGATCGACTAACCAACTTGATGAAAATAATTCATGTTTTCACACAAGCAACCTTTATGGAGTACAAGTAAAGTAACGTCCTTCCTTGGCAGAAAACTCAGTGTTTGACCCCATGATTGTAAAACATCCTTACCAGAATGGTCTTAGCAGGAAAAATAAGTAAATAAATAGTTGCAGGAATTAAAATTCTCAGGTGAGAGATCTGTTAATTCCAATAGAAATGTGTCCACGAAAGTAAATTAAACAGTTAACCTCTCTGTTTTTAAGAGTCTAAAATATTGTATAGGAGCAACTAGATTCAGGGATTTAAAAAAAATAAGTTCTTGGATGCAGTCTTCATAAATGATAAATGCATAGAAAAGTTACAAAATAAGCTCATACCCTAAATATAGTAAGATACACTTGTATGAAGTATTTTGAAGCAGAAAATGACCTGTCATAGCAGGGAATACAACATAAATAAAATATGCCCCACTCTTGCACAGACAGTTGGATTTTTAAGAGCCTACAAACATCTCAGAAACCTAAATATTTAAACAGGAGCAATGGGGAAATAATATTTTGGGAGTTGTGACAAATTCATTGTTAGCATTGCAACAGACCTGTTTAACACATTCGCTTAGAGATACCTTTTCCAAAGTATTTCATAGATTTGAGTCACGTCAGTCTGAACTTTGCCGTGGCTTCTAGTCTGTTTTGAACACCACCGCCCGAGTAGAGCTCCTGAAATAGCCATTTTATCTCACCAACCTGCCGGTTGGCTGCTGGGGGCTTCTTTCTCACTCCAGATACAGAGACCCCAGTCCTTCCTGGCACTCGACCCTGGGTTCTCCCACCTTTGAAACCCTGGTCAGGACTCCCTTGCCTTCCACACAGCCACTTACTTCTTCTGCTTCCACGGGCCTGTTTGCTTGCACCCTCTCCCCCAAATATCTGACAGGTGGCAACACAGTTACATGCACTGTAGATTTCTTTCATCCCCTTTAAATGTTCCTCATGGGTTTCACATGTCTATGCAATTTGCAGAAAATATCCTCGTGTCTAAAAACGTCAACCATCTTAGAGAAAGAGAAAGCCCTAAAGAGCGTGCCAGCTGTGGCCGTGGATGTCCATGCCCCTGGGCGGCCACAACGCTGCCTGTGCCTCGGGTTTTTGAGTATCTTGCCCCGCCCCCCGTTTCCTTGGGGGGTCCCCTCCTTCACTGTTTCTGTGTCTCTGCTGCTTTATCCCAGTATTTTTTTATCCCTTCCAAGTTTTCCCGAGAAAAATTTCCTTGTATCCTGGAGGTCTAGAACTCATCCCTTCTGAGGTAAATGACCCCCAGGGAGGCTGTGCACTGGGTCACGGGCGAAGGCTGTACAATGAGAGCTAGTCGCTGTGGCCTTTGGGTGTAAAGTAGGGCTCAGTGGGGACAGGCTCTAGGCCGGGGACAATCAGTCTGTGCTACGGACACCTTGCCCCACCTCCTCCGACCTGCTTCGTGGAATGATTTTTACACGATCCACAAAAATAAATAATGATTTTTAGTCCATGCTTTTTCTGCTGTAGCTACTTAACGTTGCTCAGTCACCTGTGTTTCATTAAAAGACACTTCAAAATATTTAAACCTATTAAACAGATTTCTGGTTTTGTGTATCCATCTTCTCAGCACTATATATAAGCCATGTACTATTCCCAGTTCAACATTAAAGGTCCCTAACACCTATTTTTTTTTCAGATAATTTCTGTTCTATTGAAATGACTTTCTCAAACATTATTGACTTAGCCTCAAAAAATGGGATTCATTCCCCTTATTAGTTATGATGCCCTTGTTTTCAGCATGTGATTTGCACAGGCTTGTGGTGCAAGGTGGAAGGTGAGAAGGATTGCAGGACCAAACTCGACCCCCCGATGGACGGGACCGACTGCGACACTGGAAAGGTAGGTCGCTCGTGGGGCTGGAGGTGATCAGGATGTCGAGTGCGACTTCGGAAACTTGCAGTGCCTCCTGCTGGCCACACCTGTGTCCATCTCAACACTAGCGGAATACTTCCAGTATGTATAAAATTTTCGGCATTTTATCTCTGATATTTTTATTGTTGTTGAATGTGAGAATGTTGAGGGTCAGATATATGTATTACCTTGACAACATAAGGATTCATATTTTTTTTATTATTTGAATCAAACATGAGTAAAATAATCACAAAACTGTAGAATACATAAGGAAACTTCTCAGAACTGATAAAGACTTGCAGGTGTAAAATATGGTCTCAGGAGAGCCACTGAGTATCATTTTTCCTTGTCATTTCAACCACCAAAAATAAAGTATTCTGAGTAACATTTGGGAGATTAGTAAATATTTGGCCGTATAAGTTGTTTAACATGTTTTATAAGGCTATAGGAATTTATTAGTATGTATTTCCAATAATTGCTATTGATAATTTAATCTTTTGAAGACAACAAAGGAGGTAGATTCCACATAAACGTATAGTTGTGGTAAATTTAATCAAAAGATTAAATAGCTTCAATAGCTTCCGTAGTTTAAGAATGTTTGTTCTACGAAGGGAAAGTGGAGTGGTGATCACTTTATTCTGGATGAAAGACCAGAACCCTTGCCTCTGAAGAACGTGGATTCTTACCACATTTGAAACGAAACAGCAGCATAAAGATTACTTGGGGTGGACACCCCGTGGGAAAAAAAAGTGCCACTTTAAAAACATATTAATTTGAAAAATCGACAGAGTGGAAATCTAGCAATTCTACTTCCAGAACTTTGTCCTAAGGAAATACTTACACATGTGTGCCGAGACAGGCATGCACACGGGTGTGTGTGTACATACGCATGCGCGCGCGCACCCAGGGTGGTTATGTAAATGCAGGTTGCGATGGTGAGAGATGGGGAGCCGCAGGCACATTCCTTGGCGGAAGAGCCGCCGCGGGGCAGGGATTGGGAGGGCGGAGGGGTCTGCAAGGACAGGTGGGGGGACCTGGAAGGGTCAGAATAGCCGGTGCTTAAGGGTACCATTTGAGAGTTAAGAAAAAACAACGTGTATCCAGATGCGAATGCACATTACAAAGTGTCTAAGTGTAGATGTCTGTGAAATGGCTTGGAAGGAGAAACTCCAGATACCAGCAGTCGGCTCCCCGAGGGAGCTGGAACTGAGGGATGGGAGTAGAGGGACAGGAGGTGAGGGTGGGCGCGGCTTTAATCCAGGCGTTTCTGGACTGTTGGCTTTAAGTCTCTACTCATTTACTGCTTCTATGATTTCTTTAATTGGAAACAGGAAAAAATGTACCAACCGTTAAGTCCAAAATATCTTTTAAAAGAACTAGAAACGTCGTACCACTGGATACACCCAATAGGAAAACAGCTCCTGAGAAGGAAGCTTCCGGGCGGTACCTGTCCGTTGCCCACACGTGGCGCCAAAGGTTTTCTCGGAGCTTACACAGAGTCAGAATTTGGATTTGTTTCATTTTTTTAATTCTGCACAAAAGTAGGATAATGTGTGTGCATTGGGCAAGCCTGACGGGTTGTGCTGACCAATGTATTGCTTGAATCACCAAACTGCACATTGCCCCTGACACACAAAAGCAGTCCTCAACAAAGGTACCCGAACATTTCCCCCCATTTCTTTGAATATCACATGGCCCATTCTCCTTAGTAATTCTTGAGCAATATAAAAGCTCTGTCTTTTTATGACCTGTACCTACATAGTTTTCTGCTATTATTTTTCATCTGATATTTATGAGAATAACTTGCACCCTCCAGGTCTCTAAACTCATCCAAAGTAAAATGTTTTATTTCCCAGTACTTGTGCTAATGACCTTCTGTTAGTGGCGCAGCTCTACTGCTCTAGGCACTGAAATAAGTAGCGAACTTCTCGGTTCCTCCGCCACGTGGGCCTCCTCACTTGTCCATCCGCTGCAGCTGTTGCAGAAATGGCTCCCCATTCCCTGCAGCGGGGTGCCACGGCATTAAATCCTTCGAATGGCCTGCAACCTCGCCCTGAACGCTGCTAGCTCCCTAGCTCCCTACGTTGCTAGCCCAGAAAGAAAGCCAGGGGTTTCGTTCTGAGCACCCTCCCACAATGTTGATCTAGTTGTGTAACTAGCTTGCCTACGGGCACACAGTTAAGTTGAGAAAGTACCTGCAGACTTTTATGATTCAAAATGGTTGTGAGTATAGGGATTTATCGGCTATTTACACTCAGCACTTTCCAAATTAAAAGCCGCTTGTTTTATTTCTTCTGTTCTCCTAAGCAACACTATCATCTGCGTTTACATTTATATTGAACAGAGGTTAAAGAGCCGATCAACAGTTTGGTAAAAACCAAGAAATATAGGTTTTTAACTTACAGTGTTTGCTGGGAATTGAGAGAGGGGAAAGGAAAGTTTTATACCAATTTTCCAGCATTTTAGACTGTTTTTGAAGGATTCTGTGTAATATAGTTTAGTTATTCATTTTCCTAAATTGAGATGCTTGAAATTACCATGGTCACTCTTTATTTCAAAAAGTGAAGACTGGAATATCCTCACAGTAACAAATTCGCGTACCTACGGAGTTTGCTGCCTTCTTTCTCACGCTCTTCTCTTCTCCAACGATGTGTGTGTAAGGAAGTTTGATTAGAACGTACGGTTTCCTTCGGCATCTTCATGGGCCCCTTCCCACTGGGTGTTTTCATGAGCCTCCTAGACGTGTCTGCATAGAAATTTGAGAGGCTAGAAATATGATCAATTTTTTAGATCGTGGATCTACCAGAAATAGTCTGTATTCACACATAGCCTCTTAACATTTCCCTAAACCAAGCTCAATTAGAAGATAACGACAAATTTTGACTGGTTTAAACCAGGCATAACATCTTTTTTGAAGCTAAAAACTCCAAATAGAACGAAAGATACTGCTAGAGAATGTATGGAAAACATCATCAGGATGGTGTTACATTCAAACTCATCAGAATTTGCTGTAGAATCATTGAAAGGCAACATTTAACACTTGCCTCCGTATCGAAGCACGGGGCCAGCAAGCAGACACCAAAGCAGGTCCTCGCAGCTGCCTCCTGGGAGAGGCTTCTCTGCAAGGTGGTGAACTCTAACCTTTTCTTTAGCCCTCACTGATTGGTGTATGCAGGTTTGGCGGGCAGATCTGCTTCCGTTTCTCCCTACCTGCCAGGCTCGTTCTAGTTGCACTGGTGTGCAGCCTGGATTTCGGTCTTTCCTGTAGCATATGTGGTCGGCTGCCACCTCCAGCCTGGCCTTTTGTGCCTGCCTGCTGCTCAGTGGGCAAGGAGCTACGGCATCCCCTCTGGGAAAACAAACACCTTTCCAATAGGCCCAACAAGTTGACCAGTCCGCGTTTGGCAGCTTTCACCTTGGATTCTGCGGCCCGTGAATGGCATGACACCATTTAATCCTTAAAACTGTGAGGTGTTTGCAAGTTTTCAGAGGGTCTGTTTTTGCCCTCTCTCGAAATTTCCAGACTGAATCTTTGTGCGAAATCTCAATGGTTTCATGACAGACAGCATATTCTATATCCGACTTGTTGAGGCTTCTTTTTTAAGCCCAGACTTAAAATTTCCTGACTCTAAAAGAAGCCGAAGTTAAAATTTGGCATGATTAGAGAAAATCTGCAGGAACTAATCACTTTATTGCATAGAAAAGCTTTGTCTGGGCTCAAGAAAAACTATGGAGCATGGTTTCTAAGCTTTCTCTTCTAAAAATAGCATGTAAGAACATATTCTCAGAAGAAATTGTAAAGAAACACAGATCAGTGAAGATCAGAATGAATAAAACTTGGGTTATGTATCTAGAAACTCATTACTAACATTGATATAATAATGCATCTCATTTATTTTTGTTATAGTTTCACCTTTATTGAATCTTTCGTATGGGCTGCGCGTCACGCTAAGCACTTTATTCAACCCCTGCAAAGAGTCTGTTGGATCAGTTGGATTGTCATTCGTATTTTGAAATGGGAAAATTGAGGATCAGAGCGTTTTCCCAAAATTCCTCATAGATCATGTTGCCCTTCGGTGCAGAAAATTGTTTGGGCCTGGGGAGGGTCAGTCTGCCCACCCCCTGTCATGGCACAGTCATGAATGTAATTTCTCCTCACCTTTACTTACTGTTCTCAACATGATTGTGCTCAATTAATTTTCACCTTGAATACGTTTGCCATGGCCCTAAGGAGAAGTTATAATGAGCTGCCTACTAGGTCGGCGAGCCAGTCCTCGGCGACCACGGAAACCACCTCTTTTCCTGCTTCGGTTTCCAGCTCATAAGAAGAGTCCATGAAAAAAAAAAGAGGCGCAGATTGGGGAAGTTCTCCTTTATTATTTGTTCAAATAAGTTTTCCACTCGTGGCTGTTCCTCTTCCCCTTCTGGTACCCCTATAATTCGGATGTTGGAACATTTAAAGATGTCCTGGAGGTTCCTAACACTCTCCTCATTTTTTTGAATTCTTGTTTCTTCCTTCTTTTCTGTTTGGTTGTGTTCTTTCTTCCTTCTGGTGCACTCTAAGCCCTTATTATATGAAATGTTAAAGGGACTTATCTAAGAAAAAGAAGATTGAAAATATGAACAGTGAAAGGACAGCAAACTCACAGTTATTAACAACCACACCTAAAACAAAAGCAAACCAAGAGGACAGCTAGATCAGGAGTGGAACCATAGAAATGGAGAACACATGGAGGGTTAGCAACAGGGGAGTGGGAGGAGGAGAAGGGGGGAAAAGGCACAGAAAATAGCATAGACGGTAGGTAGAAAATAGACGGGGGAGGGCAGGAATAGTAGGGGAAATACAGAAGCTAAAGAACTTGTGACACATGGACATAAACAAAAGGGGGAGAGTGGTGGGGGAGGGGTGTGTGGGTGGAGGGGAGTGAAGGGGGAATGGGACGACTGTAATGGCATCATCAATACAATACGTTTTTTAAAAAGGAGGCGCACTCCCTCCGCCTCTCTCACTGCTACCTGCCCTAGTGAGCAGACGCAAAGCTACAGAAAACGGAAGCGACAGAATTTCAAAGAGCCTAATTACCCACGTTTTTCAAATAAACAGTGTTCAGAGGAAATCTTGCTTGATTTTGATGGGACTGCTGTCAAAAAAAAAGAGAGAGAGAAAAGGCGTAAAGGAAAGTGCTAAAATTAAATAATACTTATTTTTTATTTATGAATCCCTGACATTTCAAATCAAAATGGCTAAATTTGCTAAAATTCTGTTTCCCTCTAGTTACAGGGCACTGATGTCTTATTTTCTGTCCTTAATGTGTGTGTCTCTGCTTTTTGGTTCGTCCCCTTTCCATTGCTACGTTTTTAGAGCATGTTCCTCTCCTGTCCTAACCTGCACAGTCCCCCGCCCACCCCTACCCCATCCCTGTCTCGAGAAGTGAGCTCTAGGGGCTGTTCGGTGAGGTCCATGTTCATGATGAGACCACTTGATCCGACAGGAGATGGGGGGGGGGGGGACCTGGCCATTGTGTTCCCACGACAATAAGCAAGGGCTGCCTGTGTGTTCATGGGGTTGGGGGCGGGGCTCCAGGAAACCCGATTTAATCACAATTCCCGTGACTCTGTAGGCCAGTGAATGATTTTCTGCTGTGCCCTGATTTGTTCACCTAAGACCTAACTTTTGGAATAGTGGTGTAAGGCTGGCGAGTGTACCAGCAGGACCTCCGCACCTGGACACGTGGCCGGAGAGTGGAGTGTGTGGAGCCCCTGCAGCCGCACCTGCAGCGCCGGGATCAGCCACCGAGAGCGCACGTGTCCCGGGTAAACGCCAGGCTCCTGGGTCGGGGGAGGGCCGCCTCTTCTTCCGTTCTGAAATGCAGATTTCACTGACAAACCGTGGCGGGAAGCAAAATATACCCCTTGCACCCTTACTCCACTTCGGGAAACTGAAGAGTCCGCCAAATTATTTATTTGACAAACTGATGACATGTGCATTTATTTATGTCATAAAAACTGCCTTTAAAAATAAACTCATTTATATTTGGAATCTAAAGAGCACAATAAACAAACCAAACAGAAACAGATACTGAGGTCAGACCAGTGGTGGCCAGAGAGGAGGGGAGCCGAGGGGGCTGGGCGATAAAGGTGAGGGGTTAAGAGGTGCGAACTGGTGATCACAAAATAGTCACGGGGACGAGAAGGGCAGCAGAGGCCTACAGCCGGTCACGCTCTAATACCGGGGTGTGGGGCCAGTGGGGCCCGGGACATCAGAGGGACCACTCTGAAAAGCACGTGATTGTCCAGCCACTACGGTGCCCCTCTGAAACTAATACAGAGGATTGTCGAATGTCAACTGTCATTGAAAATAAAACTTACAAAACAAAGAAAGAGAATGAGACCAATCCTTCTAAGAACAAACTCTTGAACCCTGCACAGAGTGGACTCTTGATTAAAGCCAACAGCATGGGTTGAGTGAGCAGGGAGATTCGTGTTCGGAAGAGTAAGTCGGCATTTAAAGGGCCCGTGGGAGGAGCAGGAAGAGGACAGGACTGCAGAAAGGGGAGGCATGGGAACAAAATCGGTGCCAGAAGAAGCTAAGAAAGTCGAGGAATAAAAGCGTGCTCAGCACAGGGCCAGGCGGGGAGCACAACAAGATCCTCCTGCTTGACCCTGTCAGCCCGAGAGTGGTCCCGGGCAGGGTGTGACAGAGTCACGTCAGCCTCACGCTCCAACTCAGGGCGTGGGCTCAGTGGCCCAACTCCTTCTCAAGCAATTTTACAGAGTTTGTGTGAAAACCTTAGAAGCATCTTCTTAATAATCCTTAGACACAAACCCCTTCCCGGGAGCCCTGGGCTTTCTGTGTCGCCCCAGCCCCGGCTGGTTACTCTTTTTAATTTTCACGGCAAGTTGGCTTTTATTTCATATGTATTCTGGAAGTTCAGTTGCTCAGAGGTTGGGAAAGATGCGTAGATTTTTTAAACAAAAATAAACATGGGTTTCCTACTCTTACTGGTCACTATTAACAAGCCCACATTTTCAGCAGTATATTAACATAAAAAAGTATACATTATTACTCTAATGCCTTTTAATGAAAAAAAGTGAGTAGTTAACCTAAAAAAAGATAAAATTGATTATTTGTACTATCTTTTCTAGGCTAGGCTCTGAAGCAAGGGACTGTAATGGTCCCAGAGAACAATACAAAGTGTGTGAGAATCCGCCTTGTCCTGCAGGTCTGCCTGGATTCAGAGACTGGCAATGTCAGGCCTCTGGTGTCAGAGCCTCGTCCCCAAAGCATGTGCTTCAGTGGCGAGCCGTCACGGATGAAGGTAGGAGCACCCGGACCCCGCGTCTGGGTGTGCCAGGCGTGTGCCACAAGAGCAGGAGGTGCATTCTAGGGACTCAAAGCTCCAGTTTTTCTGCTTTTCACTGAACATGAAACAGCCACAAGCACTTGCTGAGATGCACACTGAAAAATGTGGCGCTCTTCCCACACCCCCGTTAGAGGACTACTGTCAGAAAGAGCCAAAATCCTCGAGGCCGGCACGGGCGAGGAGGCCCTGGGTCTACCACTTTGTGGGTAGGAGTATAAAGCGGTCGGTTACACCTGCTGTGGAAAAAAGCACAGCAGTGTCGTAAATAACTGAATAGATGCCCGGGATGTGGTTTGGAAAGTGCAATCCTGTGCATTGACCCCAGAAAAAATGAAAATGTACAATCATGAAAGATCGTGGACACGCAGGTTTAAAGCAGCTTCATTTTCCGTGGCCCCAAACCGGAAACAACCAGAAAGGTTCTGAGAAGTCGATTGGTTGGGGAAACTGAGGTACATTCAGACCATGGGGCAGTCAGCTNGTGGGTAGGAGTATAAAGCGGTCGGTTACACCTGCTGTGGAAAAAAGCACAGCAGTGTCGTAAATAACTGAATAGATGCCCGGGATGTGGTTTGGAAAGTGCAATCCTGTGCATTGACCCCAGAAAAAATGAAAATGTACAATCATGAAAGATCGTGGACACGCAGGTTTAAAGCAGCTTCATTTTCCATGGCCCCAAACCGGAAACAACCAGAAAGGTTCTGAGAAGTTGATTGGTTGGGGAAACTGAGGTACATTCAGACCACGGGGCAGTCAGCTGCGATAAAAGGAACAAACTGCTGATACGTGCAGGGATATGTTTTTGTTTCAGAGCATTATGCTGGTTGAAACAGAAACTGTCCCTCAGGGTCACTACCAAGTGGTTACATTTATGTAATAGACTGAGACTCGGAAAACACCCAGGTTGGTGGGTGCCAGGAAGAGTGGATGGATGTTACTGTGAAGGGGTAGCGGGAGCTAGAGAGTCGCGCTGATGAAAAGTAGTTCAGGATACTGATTGTGGTCCTGGGTGTAAAACCTACACCTGTGACAAACGGCACAGACCTGGACACGCAGGGCACCAGCGTCAGCTCCCTGGGTGTGTGCTGGTATTACCAGCATGTGACTCCGGGGAGACTGGGTGAAAGGTACACGGGACCTCATGGTACTATTTTTGCAACTTCTTATAGGTCTTTAATCATGATAAGAATTTTTAAGAAAATTATATGCTACCCCCTGGCTGGTGGATTGAGTGCCAGCCTGGGAACCAGGGGTGTCACTGGTTCGATTCCCAGTCAGGGCACATGCCTGGGCTGTAGGCCAGGCCCCAGTGGGGGGCGTGTGAGAGGCAACCACACACTGATGTTCCCTCTCTCCCTCCCTTTCTCTCTCTCTAAAAATAAATCAAATCTTTTTTTTTAAAGAAAATTATATGTCGCCTTATTACTTAAGAATAATAACTTGTGCCCATGGTCCGTGAGCTGTGGGTTTGAGTTGCAGTAACCAAAAACGATGGTGAATTCTCTGTCTTAACTGACCATCACGCCCCTGGTCTCTCCTTTGGTTACTTCTCCCTCAGTCACTTTGGGCTGTATTTCATTTCGAGAGTACTGCTGGTAGTAGCCTGGATTCTGCCCTTGATCCATCTCAGGGCACCCATCTAATGAAGCCCATCCCACAGGCTGGGCATCTGAGCGGACAAGCACCAACGGGACCCACCAAACAGTAGGGTGCGTCATTCCGCCACACGGGGCAGGNCGTCAGCTCCCTGGGTGTGTGCTGGTATTACCAGCATGTGACTCCGGGGAGACTGGGTGAAAGGTACACGGGACCTCATGGTACTATTTTTGCAACTTCTTATAGGTCTTTAATCATGATAAGAATTTTTAAGAAAATTATATGCTACCCCCTGGCTGGTGGATTGAGTGCCAGCCTGGGAACCAGGGGGGTCACTGGTTCGATTCCCAGTCAGGGCACATGCCTGGGCTGTAGGCCAGGCCCCAGTGGGGGGCGTGTGAGAGGCAACCACACACTGATGTTCCCTCTCTCCCTCCCTTTCCCTCTCTCTAAAAATAAATCTTTTTTTCTAAAGAAAATTATATGTCGCCTTATTACTTAAGAATAATAACTTGTGCCCATGGTCCGTGGGCTGTGGGTTTGAGTTGCAGTAACCAAAAACGATGGTGAATTCTCTGTCTTAACTGACCATCACGCCCCTGGTCTCTCCTTTGGTTACTTCTTCCTCAGTCACTTTGGGCTGTATTTCATTTCGAGAGTACTGCTGGTAGTAGCCTGGATTCTGCCCTTGATCCATCTCAGGGCACCCATCTAATGAAGCCCGTCCCACAGGCTGGGCATCTGAGCGGACAAGCACCAACGGGACCCACCAAACAGTAGGGTGCGTCATTCCCCCACACGGGGCGGGAGGGGGAGCAGCCGTCAGACCATCCACTCCCTCCTCTTCTTGCTGGCAAACCTGTAAGTGTAGCTATCGCTGCAGCCATGCCCCCTGCTTTCGACTCTGCGGCACAGTTCTCATCTCATTTCTTCCGGGGGCCAGTGGCTCCCGCTGGGTCCCAGACGTCACCCCCACCTTCCCTTTCAGCTGGCTTCCTCATGATCCCTGTTTTCGCTTGTGTACTCAATCTTTCTCTCTGGTTTTGCACATTGGATTTCTAAACATAGTTAGGATTCCTCCAAGAAAAACTACAGACCCTCCTTCCATCCCACAGCCCCCTCCGGCCAGCGCACCTGCCATCTCCTCGTCACGAACGCACTTCTCAGAAGAGCCGCCTGGGGTGCAGCCCTCTGTTTCCTCACTTTTCCATCTGGGTTTCGCTGGCACAAATCACACCAGTGCCGTCAAGGACTTGCACGGACACTAGCCCTCACAAGTGGTTTCCAGTCCTTTTTATACTTGACCTGTCAAATACATTCGAATGGCTGGCGACCCCTGGGTTCTTGAAACACGCGTGTGCCTTTACTCCCATGACACAGCCCTCTGGCCCTACTGCATCTCCGGTGTGTTCTCGAGAGCCCAGAGCGGTTCTGTTTGCACTCTCCACTTTCTCCCTAGGGCATCGCATCTCATCCAGGGCCTTTACGCGCACAAATAATGCGAGAAGTTGTATCTTCAGCCACATTTTCCCTTTGACTCCACACATTATTTGTACGGCTTCCTCTTTGACATTTCTGCTTGGGTATTTGCAAGTTGAGGACTAAATTCACGATTTTAACCCTTCCAGTCTGCATCCATTCTGATCCTCCTCGGAGCCTCCTCTTGCATCAGCTTTTCAGGCGCAGGAGCCAGAGATGTGTCATTCTTAACATGTCTGTCTTCCTCCCCTGCTCACCCAGCCCATCACCGGGTCCCTTCCGTTTTACTTCCCGAGTATCTCCCAGCTCGGCCTCCCCTCTCACTGTTCTACACATCAGTGTCCAGAGCCTCTCGCTGGGCTAGTCTAGCGACTCTGCTGCTGCCTCAACTCACGCTTCGTGGGGCCGCCTAGAGGTCTTTGCACAAAATGCAGCTCTGATCACTTGACTCTCCCACGTCAAGTAGTTCATAGGCGTCCCGTAGCTCTTCAGGTGAAGACCAAGCTCTTACAACACGACAGGCACAGACTGTCCTTAACCTGCCCCCTTCTGTGGGGTCCCACCTCACCTAAAATCCGACCCCTTTCACCAGGCTCCAGCACTGGTCTTGTTTCACTGCCTCGCACGGGTCGCATTCTCTTCCCCAACACGGTCTCCAAACATACTGTTTCTTCGGTTGAAAAGAAAGAAGAGTACAGTCTTCTCCTTACACAATCCTCTTTTCCTTATTCCCCACCCGAGGGCATGTTTGTTGATTTTAGAGAGAAGGGGGAGAGAGAATGCAACACTGATGTGTGAGAGAAACATTGATCAGTTGCCCCCCATATGTGCCCTGACCGAGGATCGAACCTGAAACCTAAGTATGTGCCCTGACCAGGAATCGAATCCACAACCTTTTGGGGTACCAGACGATGCTCCGATCCGCTGAGCCACCGGGCCAGGGCCACAGTCCTCGTCATAACTGGTTATGCTGTCTTTCCAGACCCTTAGACCAAAAACCTTAGAATCATCAAATTTCCTTTCTTTCCATTTTACTTTACATTCAAAATATTGGTGAGGTCACATTAGCCCGATCCTTACAGTGCAGCCAGAGCCTCGTCATTTCCAGCGTCTCCAGAACTGCCACCCGGCACCACAGTCGTTCACCAGGTGACGGCAGTCGCCTTCGAACTGGTCCTGACCCCTGTGTCCTTACCCTGCCCTCACTCCGAGCATGGCAGCTAGAGTGACGCATTTAAGACACCAATCGTGTCACGTTAGTCTTCCTTTCAGAACCCCCTGGTGCCTTCCCGGCTCACTGAGAGAGTCCCGGTCCGAGGTTCTTCTAATGGCCTGTGAGAGCCGCCCCCTCCCTGGCTTTCCGTTACTCCCCAGCTTCGCCCCTGCCGCCCCTTCGCCACACGCTTCCACCCGGACTGGCGCCCTTGCTCTTTCCAAGTAAGTCAGCCGCCCTCCGGGAAGTAGTTGGTTTCGTGCTGAAACACTGTCCCCACGTGTCAGTGTGATCCATTCCCTCCCCTCCTTCAGGCCTGTTCTTAAATGGTCACTCAGTGCCTTCCTTTTCCCTTTTTTATTCTCTTGTTTGTTATAGAGCTTATTATTTGCCATAAAACTTCTGTGTCTTCTTTGTTTATTACATGCCCCCCGAATGCTAGTTCTGAGAACAGGGCTTCTTGTCATCCTTCGTGCAGGCTGCATCTTTAGACAGGGCACAGCCCCTGAAGAGAGCAGTCACTGAATGAATACTAGGTGAATAAAGGATGTGTCTGATGGGAATTTTCTAATGGTGCGTCCTGGCCCCTCTAGTTGTCTCGCCAAACATTCTCCTGGGATAACCTTCCTTAGTCACTAGGTTTTGTTTATCATCTATATGCTGATGGGACCCAGCTCGCCCTGCCCTGCTTGCTCACCCCGCCCTGCTCACCCCGCTGTTGCATGGTGTCTCCACCCCAAACCCCATTCATCTCCAGCTCCAGGTGCCCCGAGCTGAGCACCCCCTGTTTCCTTCCTTTCTCCCTCAGTCCACCTCCTCTCACAGGGCCTCTCCCGGAGAACGAAGCCATGACCAATCTCACTACCAAGCTACGTTGCGAACCTCCCTCGATCTCCATCCAGCTGTAATCGACCAGCCAAGCCCACTTGTCCAAACCTCTCTACCCCCAGCATCTTCCATCAGGGCGGCACCAAACCTGCCCCCGGTTCCTTTGCTTCCTCACCAGCCTCTGACTGTCCTCTCAGCCTCTGCCAGGCCCCGCCCCTCACGTCAGCCAGGTTGGCCTCTGGGAAGGCTGGATTTGGGAGGCACTTTGCCAAGTGATGCTCTGCCGTGAGACCTGTTGCTCTGGGACTCTGTCACCTGGCGTCTCAGACCGTCCCTGGGCCCCCCACCCCCTTCGACCTCTGTCATCCCGTGCCAGCCTCCGCACAGGCAGGAATTACTTTCCCACCCTCCCCCCATGCATCATGCCCTCTTCTTTCCGGGCTCGTAAACATGCTAGTTTCTGGGCATAATACCTTTTCTTTTGTAAGCTTTGGTCTCTCTCTCCCCACTTATTTACCTTGAAAACCTCTACCAATTTTTTGGATTAAGCTCATGTCACGCTTTCTAGAAAAAAGAGTCACCCTGATCCTTCCAACTGGGTATGTGCCTCTCCCAGGGACCCCACAAACACCCTGCAGCAGCAGGCTTTAACTCTGTTCTCTCCATGGTCTGTGCCCGCCGCCCCGTCTGGCTGCTATGAAGCCTCCGGTGAATGGCTGTTGCATACACTGGAAGTACATAAGCCGCATCTTTTCACTGTAAAAATGTAATCAAGATGACTATTCAGATCATTGTCTGGTCGTTTGAGGGTTAATTCTGTCTCTGCCTCTAACCAACTGCAATTTGATAACATTGAATTCCTGGGAAGCCTACTTCCTCACTCCTGTGTGAACTAAGAGATGAGAAATGGGTTCCCTTCCAAGTACAAAATCCAGAATTGGGTGGGGGGTCCATCTGAAACCATCAATATATCGAAAATCACAATTACATACGTTCCTAGCTCTTTTTTTAAAGATTTTATTTATCTATCTTTAGAGAGGAATGGAAGGAGAGAAGGAGAGAAGTATCAATGTATGGTTGCCTCTCGTGAGTCCCCTCCCGGGAACTGGCCTCCAACCCAGGCATGTGCCCTGACTGGGAATCGAACCCCAATCCTTTGGTTCACAGGCCCGCACTCAATCCACTGAGCTACACCAGCCAGGGCAAGTTCCTAACTCTTATAAAGTAACATGTATCCCCACAATAATCCATGATAGGTATTTGTGTAATTAGCAGATCAGCATTTTTGATCATGAATTTCTTACAAGGGAGACATCAATCAAACACAGCAGTCTGTAGGATGAATAAAACACACAATAGTCTTTATGTATTAGAGCACTATGGAGGAAGTTGAAATATATAATTCTTTTTAAAAGCCCAAGTCTTCATAATATATGACACCTTGAAGTGCAAGTGGCTGTTTCTGTTAGCCTCATGGACTACATGACCTTCGGCTAGGAGAAGGAAGGGTAGGGTACCCATGCAGTGGTGAACATTTATTTTTAGAGGAAAAAAGGTGCATGGCTTTACGTTCAGGTATTTTGCATGCTCTGTGCTGAAACTTGGCTGAAATCCATATTTCATGCATATCTTGGAAAGGGTTCGTCCTATGAGTCAAGACAGAGCCTGCCCGCCCAGGGCGGGCGTGTGAGATGGGTCACCGTAGCGTCCCAGCCTCGAGGGTGCACTTCAGGAAGGAAGACAGGTATCAAATATTCATGTCACCTGCAGAGCTGAACTCAGCACAGCCAATGGACAACGTGTTGTAAAAGGAGACACGCAAAGATTTTCATCTGAAGTCTTGCTTGGAATGCGAGTGGGATTTTCTAGATTAAGTCCTGTCAACATTCGTCATGTATCTGATGTGCTCCTCTCCTCCATAAAAATTCCAGAGAGAGAGAATATCTCTCACTTTAAAGTGTCACACTGACAGCAGCCGCGTTAAAGTCAGGGACGTGACACAGTGAGCACTCACTGAATACACGTGACCTACGTTGAGGCGTGCAAGTGCAATGACATGCTTTATTGTGGCTACTCCCGGCGTCTTAAAGGCAGATTTCAAAGCCACGCGCATGAAGAAGGCTTTGTTCCAACTCATCGAAATGAGTCAAAGCAGAGTGTCAGAAGCCACCTGTGAGTGAAAATTTTGAGAGGTTCGATGTTGAAGGCTCGTTTGACCATCTGTCTCCTCTGTGCGAAGTGGCACCCTGCTCCAGGCCTCTGGCTGTTGCCGGGTGTTTCCAGAACCCCATCAGAACCCCAGAACTTCGCTGAGGACTCACATGAACATCAGTGTCAGACACTGCGAACTGCTTTCCATTCTGTTTACATGAGCGCAGTAAACAGCAGAGGGCTCGCCCGGGGTGAAGCCAGCAGAGCAGTAACATAGCACAGAGATTGTTGCTCCGAAGTTTCAGATCTGGGTGGTCCTACTGCGGTGTTACCAAATATGGCAGCTCCTCTGTGCCCCACTTAGAAATAGGAACAGAGATAACAGCACTTGAAAAATACTTCGGCACTTTTTGACCGAGCTTAATAGGCAAGTGTTTGAACTTCGGCCGTCCTATGTTATTGCTCAGTGAAGCACTGAAGACCACCAGCCACTCAAGAATTCTTTACCTAGAACTTCTTTCTCAACCCCGACTTTCTGTTCATGACGTGAGCGGGTTGGGTCCTGGCCGGCACTTCAGCAGTTGTGCAGGCCAGTGGGCGTGCTCATGGGATTGCATGGCCTTTCTAAACAACCTGGTTGTGCAAAATTGCAGGAGAATTGCTCGTCTTAGACGTTCTTTTCTCTCCCTTTAGTAATTTTTCAATTAGAAGAGGCCAAATGCACAGGATTGAAAATTAGTGTATTGGGATTCATAGGTGAGACATCAAGAACACCTGAAAGTATACAAAATGTTATTGGATGTGAACTATAACTGAAAGAGAATTCTTTTAAAAGTTGAAAACAAAAGAAAGGTTTTATGAATAAAGTTGTCTTAAGATGTGAGCAGTAATGAGGATGTACATGACATTTTTCAGGAAGAATGATTGGCTTGTGTGTGGTAGAGGTTTAATGCCAGAAAATAATAAGTATATGCTTTGAAAACAGTGGAATGGGAGATTTCCTAAGCGGGACATCAGCACTCACTGGACCCCTATATTTCCCTGGGCATCGTCTCACACACTCCTCATAATGACCGTCCAGTGTTGTCTGCTTTAGTATTAGGTTATCCACTTAACATCAACTCATGTTTTTTACTCAACAAGTATTTGGAAAAAATGACATGTAAGATAAAAATATTTATGGCATCCCTTTTGCTCATTTCTTTTTACCCACTCCGGATTCAGAAAAACCGTGCGCCTTGTTTTGCTCTCCCGGTGGGAAAGAGGAGCCTATTCTTCTGTCTGAGAAAGTGATGGATGGAACTTCTTGTGGATATCAGGGACTAGATTTCTGTGCCAATGGCAGGTGTCAGGTAAGACGTTCTAAAAGGCAGAATGTGTACACTGAGGGAGGGCTGTGGGGCCCTGGAGCAGCTGCCCAGCGTGGTGGGGGAGCTCTGCACAGAGAGTCCAGAGACCTGGGTGCCGTCCTGACTCAACCGTGAACTTGACCAAGTCAGATCTGCTTTGTATAATGTCGGGTTTGGGCTAGATAATCTGGCATATAAATTACTGGTGCAAAGAATCTGAGGTTCTTACTCCTGTTGTGTACATATTACAGGTCCAGAATGGCAACACAGGGGGCATTTTATGTCCAGACACTGCAGACGCACGAGTCAAGCACCCCAGTCCCCCATGTTTCCCCCCAGTAGAAAACTGGCAGATCAGTCCTACCTCTCACTTAGTAGGGAAGCCGTTTCAGTTCCCTGATATTAATTCATTTGCCTCTCTCTGCCTTTTTAAAATTATTTTTTATTTTTAAGTTAAATTTATGGGGGTGACATGGGTTGGTAAGATTGTCTCGGTTTCAAGTGTATAGTTCTATGATACATCATCTGTATATTGCATTGTGAGCCCACCAACTAAATCTTCTCAGGTCACCATGTATTTGACCCCCTTTACCCTTACTGCCATCCCCACCTCCCTTCCCTCTGGTATCGTTACATCCTGTTGTCTGTTTATGAGTTTTTGTTTGTTTTTCTTGTTTGTTCACTTGTTGCTTTCGGTTTTGTATCCCACACGAGTGAACTCAGATGGTTCTTGACCATTTCTGCCTGGCTTATTTCACTTAGCATGACATTCTCAAGACCCACCCATGTCATCACCATCTGCTGCGTGCATCCGTGCGCTCCTTACTTATCGTCAGGAAGGTAGAGACCCCGTTAAAGTGAGGATGAGAAGTGTGGTACGAAGGGCGAAGGCTAGAACCTGGAGGCTGCCGTCACAGCTCTGCCATTGCCTCAGGTTGCTTCCCCGGAAGGTCGATGTGCAGGAAGGGTGATGCCTACTGTCTGCCTGATCAACACCTGTGCAGCGAGTGGGATGGGGCAGCATCGGGTGCAGGGAGAAACTGGGCTGCAGGCAGGCGCGAGACTTCACCTGATCCTCAGGGAGAGGAAAAAAGCCCCTTTAGCCACCACATCTACCGGCGTCTGGACGCCAGCTGTCCCTGGAAGGGGACGTGACCTGGGAAAGGCAGTTTTCCTCAGACTGGGCAGGCGGCTTCTGGAGAGGGTGGGTGGCTGAGAACCAGCAGCTGATGGATGTTCCTGGCACGGGGGGGGGGGGGGGGGNAGACTGACTGTGGGAGCTGGGGGGGGACGGGGGAAGAAATCCTTTAGCTACGAGTGAGTCCCAGGGTGGAGTCTGCGACAGCTGCTAGGAAACTGTGTTCTTGGGAGAATCCCTTAAGATGGGTGTGCATCCGTTAGCTAATCTGTCAAATGAAACTGTTGGACCAGTGGTCATTGATTTTTGTGTATGTGTATCGAATATACACATTTGAGAATTTCGTGAAAAGTTTGCTCCCCCCCAAAAATGCATACCTGACCACGTGCATACACACTGTGCATGCACACACTCACGCCGACGTTTAAAAACAGTTGCAGGCTGAAGATAAATCAGTCTCTGGTCCTATAGAAGTCTGTGGGCTTCTGGGTAAAAACTTGGAAACACCATGAAACTAAAATGCCTCACCAGCTCTAAGATTTTATACTTTTCCAGCATGCTATAAAGTTTAAAGCACAGAATCATGTACTGACATGGGCATAAGGAATGATTTTATAGTTACATATTAATTTCCTTTATTCTTTAACAGAATATGTCAGTAACATGAAATGTAATGTTTCATTTGTCTGCAAAAATGAGTCACTGCAGGCATTTACTTCCACCTAGTTTGTTTTCAGAACTGTATGTTATGCGATCAAAGCTTTTAACTTAATTCTGTCATTATATATAAATCTGTCAGATTAGCGAATGTCTTAAATGAATTATTTTTGAAAAAAAATTTCTGACTGAATATGCCACATACAATCACCTAAACTGCTGTGCTTTTCACCGAGCAGCACTGTGTAGGCAGACCTGTCACAGGGTCTAACGGGACATTTGGGTTACGGCAGCAACAAAAACTGTGCATAAGTCAGTGCTGTGTGAATCTCATGGTGACCATTAAATGAAGGTTCTAGGGAATGGACTTTGACTTCTAACAGCATTGGAATACCTCAAGATCCTGGCTTTTTAATGAAAACGCTTCATTCAGTCTTTCAGTACAATGAAAAACATACTTCTTTTTTCCTGACCACCTTCAATATATTGGGTTTGGCTTGAATGTTTTTGCTTTATCACAACATGCATAGCCCTGAAGCTGAATGCAGAATTCTAACCTTGATTAGAGTGGGCTAAGGGTAGTGGACTTGCTGGGCAATTGAAAACAGGGATGACTCCATCCTGGTGGAGGGGAGAGAAGCTCTGATCCCTGCTGTCCTCCACCTCCCACACACCCGTGGTACCCTAGGTCCCTGCCACCAGCCACACAGCGTCACCTTGTCAGAGGTGTCCTTCCTCAACTCTTGGACTTACGTGAGTGAGCTTTGTGAAGTATGGATACCTGAGGCCTCCAATGACAAAGTATGAAATTCTTGATTCTTATTTTTATTTTTTAAGATTTTATTTATTTATCTTTAGAGGGGAAGGTAAAGAGAGAGGGAGAGCAATATCAGTTGCCTCTCGTGTGTCCCCCACTGGGAACTGGCCTGCAACCCAGGCATGTGCCCTGACTGGGAATCAAACTGCGATCCTTTGCTTCGCAGGCCTGTGCTCAATCCACTGAGCTACACCAGCCAGGGCACTTGATTCTTGTTTTAAAAACTACATGATTATTAGGCCACAGCATGATGTCTACCCCTGACTTTTATTTTAGGCTTACACACTTGTAATATCCCAGTTACAATGGCTAGAAAAAAAAAACAGAAATTACTAGGTACTAATTTACCCAATTTTTAACTACTGTATATTGTGTGTATTGTACCCACCAGGGAACAAGCTGGATGCTGGGGGTAGAGCAGGAAACCTGCTTCCGCCTGGCCAGTCACTCCAGACTCCACATTTTTTCTCATTTGCTCATGAAAGGGAGGTTTCTTCCTACTGGAGGACTCCAGGTCTTTTCACGCTGCCCCCCTCCCCCGTGAACATTTCCCAGTTCTCTGCATGTGAGAGTTTCCGGTGGGGGCCGCCTCTTTCTCCCAGAGACATTCCCTGTGGTTCCCCCAAACAAGCTCTGATTTGCTGATCACGACCCCTCCCCTACCGCGTGGCTCTGTCCACCTCCTGAAGCGGACGCCCCCTGGACAGAGCGAGCGATGCCCTGGTGTGCCGCGTCCACGGCCCCTTTGCTCTCAGGACATCTATCCCACAGCTGCGCTCAATCGGCCCCCCTCCCTCACCGCATCACCACCAACACCAAGCGCTGCCCCGAACCCCGTTTTTGTTTCTGTTTTGTCGATAGTTCAGAAACCCCTCTGAAGTGATTGTAACGTACACAGGGGTATGTCACCAGTCTCCCTTGAAACCCCTACTTAGGGACCATTGTGCAATTCTATTTGTTTCTGGCACGAGTGTGCACAGCTTTGCGAACTAGGGCTGGGTTTTCTGCACGTCACTGGGAGGCCAGTGTTGTCCACCAGGAAAGTGTCAGCCATGGGATCTTGGGAAATTCGTGTTAACGCAGTTGCCCCCTGGAGCGTGTGAACGTGAACCCCCGCCATTTGCCTTTTCTCGCAGCCCCCTGGGGTGCCAGTAGCTGTCCCATCCGTGGGCTGGATGCCAGAGAGACGGGGCTAGAAGTCCATTCACAGACTGGGGTGAAAATAAACATCCACATTCGGTCTTCACAAAGTCAATATCTAACAGGTGGCATTTGCTTTTCTACCATCTTTGACGTGAAGCCACCTGTGTAATGAGGTGTATCTGTTCTGGACGGAATAGAATGCATTGGATTGATTGTGTTGTATTTAATAGAAATGCCATTGCCTGTGGAACTTGTGTAAATTTCCCTCAGTAGTATTTTACCAAACTGCTTTAGGATATCATTTCATTTTAATGTAAGAAAAGTGTTCTCATCACTGTTCTACTCTCTGGTCACTGTAGGTTATGTGACGGGAGCTTGCTGGACTGGTTGGCACCAGAAACTATGGCATTTTACTAGTGGGTCAATTAGATGCCTCCAGTCTGTAGGGACTCGGTTTGTCCCAAGTCCCACGTGGGAAGAAGGAAGCGAAGCGCGCTCACCGTGCGTGCGGCCCGCGCCGCGCTCTCGTTACAGAAGGTGGGCTGCGACGGCCTGCTGGGGTCTCTGGCCAGGGAGGACCACTGCGGCGTGTGCAACGGCAATGGGAAGTCCTGCCGAGTCGTTAAAGGAGAGTTCAATCACACCAGAGGAACAGGTAACCGTAGTTCCATTTTCCCAGAAGTAAGGGTGGGAGCCATCTTTGGGGCTAGCGTGGGCGTTGGTCATGGTTTGGAGGCTATTAAAGACTCTGTGACAGGCCATGAATGATTGTTCACCATGACACACGACACATGTGACACGAGCCAGAAGTCCCAACAAGCCCACTTCCCAAGGATGAAAATACAAAGCCATCTGTTGTGCATTTAACAAGTGGGAGCAGGGGGTTAATCTAATTTGCACTGGCAAGTGTTGCCCGGTTTCCGCAGGCCTCGTCCTGTCCAGTGCTGGGAGCAATGCTGTCCCCCGACAGTGACTCTGCCCCGCAGCCCCAAACAACCGTTCAGAGTATTAGCCTTCAGGCTTTCTGCTTTCCATTTTCTCTTAATGTCTCTACTACATGTGAAAGGAATCCGTTTTTGGAAACAGAGTGTGTTTGGCGTGTGGTGTGGGGGGGACAGTAAGGAGGGGGGTGGAGGCGTGGGGTGAGGTTGCAGATGGATTCGTGGTGGGACATCACCCCCTGTTCTTGTTTCCTCACCTCTCGGTGCTCTACCCAGGGGCCGTGAGGTTGACACGAACATGAGTGATCCGTGTAGTGCGAGTTTTACAGTGATCCACCCCCCAAAGTGGCATCTGTGCTGAAATGTAACCGCACCCACAAATCTGCTTTAGGAAGAGAAAGCGCTGTGTACGCAGGCCCTCAGGCTTCCTGGGGGGAGCAGGCATTTCTGTGTTTGCCTCAGGGCCTCACCCAGACACCTGCCTATTGAACTACCTTAGTGTTTGTGATTATATCTTTATCATCTTTAGTTTGTGGATATTACATACGTCAGCTTTATTCATTTTACATTTCTTTCTTGGTCAAATACGGAAAAAAAACCCAACCCTGAGACTAAAATATGTTATTAGTTTTAATACAAGAAACAAGCTATTTGTATTCAAGTCACCAGGAAAACTGCATTTATTCCAGGTAGATGAACCCTTCAGGGAAGAACCTTAGGCACAGCCCTCTGAAGGTGAAAGTAGGCATTTGCCAGGCCCCAGCAGAATGAAAGATAAGTGAGCCTGAAGATTTTGGAGCTTAAAAATAACCAAGGCGCAGGGTAAGCTGCAGGTCAGCACCTCAGCCCCCAACGCGGTGAGACCGGGTGGCAGGTCCCACCCGTCACGCCCTGCGGGAACTCATCCAGGAAAGCCGTGGGGAGCTGCAGCAGGCTCCCGGACGTTCAGCTCCGAAGTGTGATTATAGTACGCCTTCAGCCGGGTTGTGACGGCCGGAGGGTTTATAGTGCAGGAGTGCGTATGCGGTCTGAGAGCTTGCAGATTTAGAGAGACTGGAGTTGGTGAAGGGCATTCTGGCGCACTTCGTATGCGTGGGCGCCAGTCGCTGGAGAGTGTGGAGGCAAACTCAACGCTGGCTCCTCTCCTTGTAGCAACTCTGGGTTTTCCCACCAGGCCGAAGAAGAGAAGGGCCAGTTAACAAGCTAGTGCTGTCGGCCATTCTGACTGCAGTGACCCCAGATGCCTACTCTAAAGGTTGTTTGTTTAGTAGGCAACCTACAGTAAAGTGTCTACTTTGGTTCATTTGTTTGTTTGATATGGGTAAGTTATATGAATGACATCTGTTACTTGGAAAACGTCTGAGATGCCTAAGGGACTGGAATTACCAGACTAACGACACTACTTCCTTCTGGAACTCTGTGCGGGCTTCACGTTGCTCCCAGGGAAGAGACGAGAAATTCCTAACTGGACGGTCGAAACAGCCCTGCCCGAGGCTGTCCCTGCCTGCCCCTCCGGCATCGTCTCTCATCGAGGCCCCTCTTCCTTCTCTGAGCTGCAGCTACCAGATTCCTTCCAGATGCTCCAGCTGCCTGCACTCCCTCCCGTGCACGGCACTCACACACACCCTCTGTTAGCTTCCTCTGAGCCTTGCCCGTGAATTCCTGACCGTCCCTTAGACCCCTGTCCAGGTGTCACTCACACAGGGCTGTGCTCCTACACGGCCTCCCCCTCCTGCCACTGACAGCTGCTTTAGTGCCGTTTCCCGTATTTGCACCCGTATGGCAGCTCCGATCACACGTGTAACTGTGCATTCAAATTGGTCTTCCCCACTAGGTTTCAGTCTTGGTGAAAAAAATGCCATGGCTATCTTTGTTCCATCCACATTCTCCATGATAAACATGTGTGATTCATGACTGTGCATTGATTAAATCCATAGTGAAACATGGCCTCCGTAAGAACTTTAAAAATAAAACCCCCAAAGTCTTCGTAAGTCCTTGATTATGTCACGGGCTTCATCGACTTGTGTCTTTAGGAATGTTGTACTCATCTCTCTCGAGACGATTTTGTCCGTGTAGTTTCTGGACTTCCTAGAATCTCATGCAGGAGCGGCGCCCCGTTTGGTCCAGTTGGCCGTGCTACCCGATGATCCTCGTGAGGCACACACGTGCAGACGCATGTGCGTGTTTGTGGTCCCTCTGCTCTATGTAGGGTTTGCCGAGGCGTTTTTGTTGGAGCTGGCAAACAAACTTAAGTAGAGGTTGGTTTTTTTTTTTTCTTGTGCATTTGTCATGTCTTTTGTTGTAACTTACCTAGCCAGGAGATAATTTTTTAAGGGATTTTTTGAGGTGAACTGTGTGGAAAAGGCCAGATGTGGAACTGTAGAGTGACCCACTTCCATTAAGGAGAAGATGGGCATAAATGTTCTCTTCTAAGTATAAGAGACAATGATACCGATTCAGCTTTGTGTTTGTGTTTTGCCCGTGAGAGGAGGGGAGTCAGAGTATCACACGCTTCTTTTACAGCACAGCAGCAGTGGGTCACGGCTGGGCACGGGGCATGCAGAGTGGAATCCGACAGATCCAAGTTCAAAGCCTGGGTCAGTTGCTTACTGACTGTGCAGTCTTGGAAAAGGGGTGTCCCACCCCCCCACATTTATTTTCTCATCTGTTATGTGAGAAGTATAATATGTACCCCTGGGTGTTATCATTCTGATTAAATGTAAGAATTTATGTAAATCCCCTATAATAGTGATTAGCGCAGGAGGTTGCTCCCAACGTGGCATTTTCGTTGTCGCTGCCGTGATAGTGATGGTTGCTGCCGGCACTTTCCGATGGCCGGTTGGCGGCAGGTCCCTGGCCGTGGAGCAGGATGGCACGCTCCTGCGCACAAAGCAGGCTGTCGGAGCTGAGGGTGCGGCTGACAGCTTTGGTATGGCAGGCTTCATTCCAGCCTCTAAACTCAGTGGCAGCCACCTTGTATTCTTCAAAAAAAAATGCACAGTCTCCATTGTGCCAAAATGCTTATTGACAGAAAAATATCGAGGGCTCCGGTCCTTGGCTATCACTCTTCAAATGTCTTTGCTCAATATTTCCCCCCTCTCTTCTTTAAAGCCAGGTTAACCCAGCTATCCTGCAGGCCATTCCCATGGGACAGCAGAACGGTGCTCCAGATACAAGCAGAGCTTCCAGCCACGACCCCTACTCTTCCCTGTCTCGCGTTCTTTTGTAACACCCTGAGATTTGTAACACTATGAGATTCTTTTATAACACCCTGAGATTCGACATCTCCGAACAGCTGGCTGGATGCGCTGAGACTAGCAGTCATCTCTCTATTGGGACACTCTCTCTTTGGTGTCTCCACTGCTTCTGGCAGGCCAGCTAACCCATTTCTTGGGGTATTCCGATCCACAAGGTCCCATTGCACCCAAATAGCCAGAGCCCCTTCTTCTCGGGATCATTCCTTCTCTAATTCGCTCCTGGTCTGTGTTGAACCTCTGTTAAAATCTATGACGGTCAGCGAGGTGGAGTTCTCCGCTTCCCTCTCGGCTGTCTCCACTCGCTCTCGTGGCGGAGTGGCTGCCTCTGTCGAGTTGCCTCCCGAAGGCGCTGCCGTGGCCTGGCCTTTCTCTGGAGCTCCAGAGGCCTCCACGCTGTCGCTGGGTATTCGCACACCTGTGCTACGCCATTTTTATAAAATACAGATTCCAGGGCCCAGTTCATCAGATCCTCACTCCAGCTTGACCCCCGTGCTCCTGTAGGCACTGGACTCCCTCTCCCATCGGGAACCACGAAGTTCAGGGTTTGTTTCCCCTCTTTCGGTCGGTTCTCAGGTTCACATTTCTTCCCTGCACGATGCCTTCCCGGGTTTTCACAGTAGCCTCCTGACGCAGCTACCCACAGCTGCATGGCTGGCCTTCCTGCATCCTACTGTCAGGGGAAGCCTCTCCAGCCGGCTGGCGTCTGATGACCCAGCTCCTCGCTCCACAAAGTTCTGTGGCTGCGCACTGATCGATGCCGTGTCCTGGGCACACGTTAAAACTCTCTTTAGGGGAGCCATCTTCTTACATCTTGTTCTGTCAGAATTACATTACCCATGTGCTGCTACGGGTACCACTCACTCCCCTCCTTTCCTTTCCGTTCTCTGGGCTCATCCCCCACTGCGTCCATCCACGGCCCACCCACTCTTCACAGACAGGCCATCTGGATGCTTCTCCCCAAAGCTTCCCTTGACTGTAAAAACGGTTCTCTCCTCTGACTCATAGCGATTCTGGCCGATGCCAGGGTTTCTCAAACATGAGTAATGTATAGAACCATTTACAAGGGAAAAAGGGGAAATAAATCCCACTTCTGTGAGTTAAAAATAGCAGCCAACCTTTTGAGTGGTGATGTGACCATGAGAGGGGAACAGTTTAAACGACATGGTTTATATTCCTTAGCCGGGAGTCAGCCATATCATTTTGTGTATGATCTTTTAAACATCATTTTTGAAGTTTTGGACAACTCATTTATGTCAGGTGTTTCTGCCTCGTCTTTTCAATTCTGTCACGAGCCCACTGAGTGTGCAGACCTCCTCACCTTACTTCTGTGTACAGACAGGCAGTAAGCACGTGTTTCTCTCTCCATTGCTGCCCGCTGGTTCGTGGAACAAAATGATGGTGCTCGTATGGCTTGTTAGTCCTAAAAATGGTCGCGCTGAATAAACAGCGCTGGCTAATGGAAATTATGATTCTAAAAGCATAATTCCAGCCACCACCACCAGGTGGGGTATATGCTACCATCTGGCATACACCAAATAATTGAACCGGTTTCAGGAATTTGAATAATTAATCAACAGCAGACAATGCAGTGATGAACTATTGTGCTGTTTTAAAAGTAGCTTTGAAATTAGACCTCTATCAGATATTTGGAGCTATACATATATACTAAGAAGAATGTTCACAATTATTTTCATATAATTTTAAAGCATAACTACTCAGCCCAAAGAGTAAGCACCTATACATTCTGCACTGAGTGAAGTCTTGATTTTGACGTTTTCTGCATGCCCTTTCTTTCATCGCCTGTTACCTTACCATCTTGGTTCACGTCAAGCTTTCTATTCCTAAAACTTGGACGCCTCCCCAGGTGACACTGGATTGCTTTGTGTGGCCTTACGCTTCCCTGTCTAGACACCCAGTTTCAAACCCTTTGTTCGTCTGCTCAGGGAGTGCACGGCCTTGGTCTTGGCCTTGGGCTCAGCTGCTCCAGAGGCCATCCCGCCAGCTGACTCTCCTTCCCCACGCATTGTGACTGAAAGGAGTTCCTTGAGCAGACTTGGAGATTACTTGCTCTGTTCCAAGACCCATGTGTCTCCAGACGGGCTGTCTCGTGGTGCTTTTTCTCTTCTCCAATTCCTAAGATATCAGTGGGCTTTTGACATAAAATGCAATTGTCTGTCTGCCCTTGATCATGCTGTGGACTTAATGTCTTTCCAAGAAACTTCTTCACGTGAAATTATGATAGTTTTTGTACCTAAGGTTTTTTCCTTCCTGTAGGTATTTGAAATACCATACCCAAAACCAAAATCCCAAGAAGAAAGGGCAAGTCAACTAAGAAAAAGGCACCTCCTAAGAACTCGAGATTTACTGCCTGCCTTCCTGGCTCTTACAGGTTACGTGGAAGTGCTGGTGATACCCACCGGGGCCCGAAGGATCAAAGTCGTGGAGGAAAAGCCGGCGCACAGCTACCTAGGTAACCTGCCCTGCAGACACAGGGCCGACCCAGTACGAGCCCCTCCCTGCACCGAGAGTGTGCTGACCACAAGGGCGTGGGTCTGTTTCTAGTTACATGTGTGGATTTCCCAGGGAGCACCTCTTGTCATATCGAGTAGAAGTTTCTTTCCAGGGACTCCCCGGGAGCAGAAGCCATCTGGTTGTCTGTGTGTGGAAGGGGTAGAAATCACTTCCACGTGTTAGTCCATGTTAAAAAAAAAAATGACTCTTTGGAGCATGTGGATATGTTTTATTTCACATGTGTCTATTTATATAAAGTATATATTTTATAAATATATTTATTTCCTGTATATACACATAGGTATATCTATTGCATATGTAAATGCATATGTATATGGGTATATATGATTATTTTAGAACTAGGAAATCATGTGGGAGTCTTTAAAAAGTTTCTACAAACTGAAAGGACTTAATCTTTTCATGGAAAACAAAGCTCTCTCTTGCCTTATCTAGGTAGACATTATTTAAAAATTTGAATTATTGCTTGTGGAAAAAATTGTATCTGTTATTTTAATTAGGCCAATTCATGACTTTTAAATATATGAAAGAAAATACTAAATTGTCAAAACACATTGTTTTCTACACACAAATTTGAAACGAGGTCATATGAAGTGATCTTTGTGACCGCAGCATCGCAGGTGGGCGGACCTACTGTGATTAGGTCTGGCAAAAACACAGCACTCCCCCCAAATGTAAACACTGTATTTGTAATATCTTTAAAGAAAGCCTTCATGTTTTCTTTCTTAACAAAATAATGTCCCCATTATTCTTTCTCACAAAAGAATTGATGACGCAGTAGGGAAACACTTTGTCCATGATTTTAAAAAATCCAATATTACATGAGATTTTGTGCTCTACAGTACTGAAAGTGGTCTCCACTTGGATTGAATTATTTTTCTTATTATTAGGGTTTGCTTTCTAGGAGCAGGAAGAGTTGAGGAAAGGTACAATAAATCCTTTGTCATAGGACCCATCCATTAGTCTATTATTACTGATATTTACAGTTCATCAGCTTTTATGTTCTATGGTTTTAAAGTGCATTTTAAGTGCAAATAAATGATCCCCGATGTCAAAATTCAGATTGAAGCTCTAGTACCCGGTGTTTGGAGACACTGTGCAAACTGGAGACAATTTCAGAAGGTCCGTTCAGTAGCAGTCGCTGGGCTGCTGCTCTGGGGGACGTGTTTCCCCCTAAGCTGCAGAGGAATTCCGATGTCTCAGCAGAGGTGTCTCGAGTTCTGCAAAGCTCTACATCACGCTATGATTTTAAGAACCTGAAGAAAGACACAAGCCAGTTTTACAAACGGAAGTCTCCACGCCCTCTCTCATTCCTCCCTCCCCAGGCCCCTCAGCCACCCCAGTCGGGTTTCTGTCTCCTCTCTGCATTAACTGCCTGGGTCAAGGTCAGCAAGTGCCCTCCATCCATAGTGACAGCCCCATGGTCCCGTGACATTCAACCTAATAAAATGCATTAAAAACGGTTGACCTTTCCCCAGTTCGTTAACTACTCTCCTCTTTTGGCTTCTGAGACCTGAGGCCCCCACCCCATCGGGAGCCCCTTCCCGGTCTGTGTGTAGGGTTCCCAACCTGCCCACGGTTCCAAATGTGTTCATGTCCTGCGCTCCGGCCAGGGCCCGCTCTCCTCGCTGCCGTTCTGGCTCCCTAGGGAACCACATCTAGCTCCATGGCTTCCCACGTCTATCCGATGCCAATCATCAAATTTCTCCGATGTACCTCAGAAACAGTAAGTTTAAATCAAAATTTTATTTCCATCCCATGCCCAAACCTCTTTCTCCTTTGGTTTTCTCCACTGTGGTAAATGTCACCCTATTCCTGGTTTATGACTTCTGTAACAATTACCACAAACTCGTAGGCTTCAAAAAGCAAGTCTGTTCTCTTCCCGTTCTGGAGGCCATCATCAGCTTCGGTGGACCCAAATTCAAGGTGGCTGCGAAGCCATTCTCTCTCGGGGGCCCGGGGAGCATCCGTTCCTTGCGTTTCTAGCGCCTGGTGGCTACCAGCGTCCTTTGGCTTGTGACCCGTCATTCCCATGTCTGCCTCCCAAGTGTCACCACCTTGTCATCTCTGCTGTGTTCAGACCCCTCCCCACTCTTACAGGCGTGCACGTGGATGGCCTGCGGGCCCATCTGGATGAGCCAGGATAATCTCCCCATCTAGTCAGTTCTGCACAGTGGGTTGGTTGGTTGGCTGGTTGGTTGGTTTGCCAGATGAGGTAGCACCCTAGGTTACGAGGATTCAGGCGTGGATGTGTTCTCTCCCCTCACTAACATTTTCTTGAGAGTTGTGCTAACTGCACATACAATTTGCCGTCTGAGCTGCGGCAAGTATTCAGCCCCTGGGCAGTGAGTCCATTCACTTTGTTGTGTGACCACCGCCACTGTCCATCTCCAGAAGTTGGTCTGTCTGAGAAAACCATTCCACGGCCACTTCCCATCTCCCTCCCACCCCCGCTAACCACCAGTATGCGTTCTGTCTCTGCATTTCACCGCTCCACACACCCCACACACGTGGGGTCGTGCAGTAGCTGCCTGTGTGTGACACCCCGCACATGTGGGGCCGTACACTAACGGCCTGTTTGTGACTAGCGTGTGTGTCACTCAGAGGAGTGTCCTCAGAACGGATCCACGCCGTGCAGTGTGTCAGAACTCTCTTCATTTTCAAGGCTGAATAACCCTCCTCTGTTTGTATACCTATGGCGTTTTGCTTATCCATCCCTTCGTGCACGGACACCTGGACCGCTTCCCCTATTTGGCTGCTGGTGATAATGCTGCCGTGGACGGGGGTGAACAAGTGTTTCTTCAAGACCCTGCTTTTCATTCTTCTGAGCATGCGCCCAGAAGGAGAATTGCTGAGACGCATGGCAATTCTATTTTAATTGCTTGGAGAAACTGCCCGACACCATTTTCCATTCCCGCCAGCAAGGTGCAAGGGGCCCTGTTTCTTTGTGTCCTCGCCACGGACGTTGGTCCCGGCTCACAGGGGTCTTGGCCATCTCCCTGGGTGTGGAGCGATACCTCGACATGGTTCTGATTGGCGTTTCTCTAACAGTTACAGATGCTGAGCGTCTCTTTGTGTGTCTCCGCTGGCCATTTGCACATATTGTTTGGAAATATGTCTACGTTAGTCATTCTCCCATTTTTGTGGTTTGTAGGCCCACACTCAATCCACTGAGCTGCACCAGCCAGGGCTCTTTCTTCCGTTTTTGGAGTAGCTTGTTTGTTGTGGTGGTTGTCCATTGTTGTTGGTGAGTTTTAGAAGTTCTCTGTGTGTCCTGGCTCTGAATCCCTTATCAAATGTGTTATTTACAGACATTTTCTCCCATTCTGTGGGGTTTTATCCTGTTAATACTGTCTTTTGATGCACAAAAGTTTGTGTGTATGCAATTATTTTTAATTTTCAGGAAGTTCCATTCACGTACTTACCTTTTACTCCCTGCAGCCTTGGTGCCATATGCGAGCACTGATGAATTTAACGTCAGTGTAGCTTTTCCCTTCTGTTTTCTTCTAGGAGTTTCATAGTTTGAGGTCTTACATTCAGCTCTTTGGTCCCTTTGGAGTTAATGTCTGTGTGCGGCGTTAGCTAAAGGTCCTGCTGCACCTCCCTGAGTGCATTCACCCAGTTCCCGCAGCACCGATGTTGGAAAGACCGTGCTCTCTCCACTGAGGGACCCTGGGGCCCGCCTCAAAAATCGCTGGGCAAGGCTTTCTTTGTGGAGTCTCCATTCGGCTTCCCTGGTGTCTGTCTGCTCTCATGCCCGTGGCACGCTGTTTTGGTGAGTGTAGCTTTCTAGTAAGTTTGGAAATCAGGAAGCGAGAGTCTCCAGCTCTGTTCTTTTTCCAGATCATTTTGTCTATCAATGTCACTTGAGATTCTGTATGAAGTTTAGAACAGTTTTTTTTTACTCGTGAAAAAGAAGGAGGGCATAGAGAATTTGATAAGGACTGCATTGAATTCGTAGGTTACTTTGGATAATATTAACATCTTAACGATATTAAGTCTTACAATCCATGAACCTGGAATGTGTTTCCATTTATGTCTCCTTCAATTTCTTTCAGCGATGTTTTTTTAGTTTTTGTTGTCCGAGTCTTTCGCCTCCCTGATTAAGGCATTCCCAAGTATGTTTTTCCTTTTTGATGCTATTGTAAACAGAATCATTTTCTTGATTTCGCTTTCTGGTTGTTCATTTTTAATGTATAGAAATGCAACTGCTTTTTGTGTGTTGACTTTGTACCCTGCTACTTTGCTGAATTCATTGATTCATTCTAACAGTTTGGGGCGGTGTAAAGCTGTAGGATTTTCTCCATATGAGATCATGTCATCTGTGAACACAAATCATTTCCCTTGTTTCTGATCTGGACACTTTTCGTGCTCCTAAATTTGGTTTTCTAGTATTTTGATGAGGATTTTTATGTCAGTGTGCATAAGGGAAATGAGTCTGTTGTTCTGTTTCTGTTTGTTTGTTTTGTTTTTGTCTGACTTTGTTTTTCCTGACTTTTGGCCTCAGGAAAACACTGGCCTCCTAGAGAGTAAGGAAGTATTTCTGCCCCTTCAGTGCCTTTGAAAATTTGAGGATGGGTATTAGGTCTTCTTTATTTTATTTGCGTTTGTTTTAGATGTTATTTATTTATTTTGACAGAGAGGGGAAGGGAGGGAGAAAGAAAGGGAGAGAAACACCCACTGGTTGCCTCTCATACACCCCCAGCTGGGGACCTGACCCCCGACCCCGGCATGTGCCCTGACTGGGAATCGAACCGAAGAACTTTCGGCTCGCAGGCCCGTGCTCAGTGCCCTGAGCCACACCAACTAAGGCTAATGTTAGTTCTTTAAATGTTTGCTAGAATTTACCAAAGAAGCCATAAAGTCCAGGGCTTTTCTTGGTTGGGATATTTTTGATTACTGATTCAGTCTGCTTACTACTTATTAGGTATATTTAGAATTTCTGTTTCTTCATAGTTCAGTCTTGGTAGATTTTGTGTTTATAGAAATTTGTTCATTTCATATCCAATTTATTAGCATAAAATTGTTCATAGTAGTTTTGTACAGTCCTCTTTATTTCTGTGGCATCAGTTTTAATATTCCCACATTCATTTCTGATTTTATAATTGTCTCTCTTTTTTTCCTTAATCCATCTAGCTTAAAGGTTTGTCAATTGTGTTGATCCCAACTTCTGGTTTTATTGATTTCCCAATAATTTTTCTCTTCCTTATTTCATGTACCCCTGCTGTGATCTTTGCTATTTTCTTCCTCCTGGCAGCTTTTATAGGCTCCTGAAGAGGCGTGTTAGTTGGAGCTCGCGCTTCTTGGTCGCTGTTGGTAGGTGTTACCTTCCTCTGTGGCGCTGCGATCCCTGCGTCCCGTCACCTCGGGTCGCTGTGTTTGCGTTTCCATTTGTTTCAAGATATGTTCTAATTTCCCTGTGCCTTCTTCTTTGATCCACTGGTCATTTGAGTATGTTGTTTCAGATTCCGTGAATTTGTGAATTCTTCAGTTTTCATTCTGATACTGATGTCTAACTTCATCCCATTGCGGTCGGAGAAGATACCTTGTACAATACCTGTCCTTTAGGACATGGGCGTATTGATTGCGGGGGACGTTACTCATCCCACCACCGTCGCTCATTTCTCTCCAGGAGTCCCCTTGATCTCTCTTCACTGCTCTGATACGTCAGCGCGTCCTGTCAGTCCTCATGCCTGTCACTTTCTTTCCACAGGCACTGTGACCCTAACCAGGCCACTCCCTGTGACGCCGCCCTGCTTTGTTCCTGTACAGCCCTTACCCCTGCGCGATCTGTCCTTTCGGTTCACATGCTTTTATACTGTCTGTCTCTCCATCGTCAGGTCTTGAAGGCAGGGGGCCTTCTGCTCAGAGCTGTTATCTGCAGCTAACTAAATCGGAGTGTGGCACACAGGAAGTAATAAAGATTTTTGAGGGAATTTTGTTTAAGGAAAGAAGGTTCACATTTGAATAGTGATCACTGTGAGCCAGCACATTGAATATGCCCATTAAATAAGTTCTCACTGCAATTCTATGAAGTATGGGCCACTAATTTCCTGATTTTTTAAATCAGAGAATAAAGGAGCAGAGTTTAGGTTTCTTTTCCAAGGTCACACATCTGAAAAGGTGTGACCCTGGATTCAAACCCAAGCTGTGCGGCCACAGCACCTGGTCCCTGCGGCCCCAGTTTCACATTTTCTTGTTTAATCATTGCCTTCCATGTAACGCTTGCGATGTTAAAGTACGTGTCCTGTATGACCAAATGTTCCCTGAACCTCCCCCCAAATCCCTCCTCCCCCCCCTTCTCTTAACTACCACGGTCAAGTGCATAGAACTAATTCAGCAGAATACAAGTCAGGAGATGGCTGTGTCTCCTATCACTGCCTCCGCGTCAGCCAGACCCCATCCGTCTTCTCTCCTGATGCAAACCCCTGAACAGGAATCTCCCATCACTTTCTGTCATTAGAAGACCATTCGCCGCCCTGGCTGGTGCAGCTCAGTTGGTTGGAGCGCAGTCCTGTAAACCGCAAGGTTGCAGGTTTGACTCCCCATCAGGGCACAGGCCTGGGTTTCGGGCCAGGTGCCCCCCAGGTGGGGGCATATAAGAGGAAACCAATCGATATTTCTCTCCCTCTGTTTCTTCCTCCCTTCCCCTCTCTAAAAAATAAATAAAATCTTTAAAAAAAAGAAAAAGAAAAGACCATTCGCTTTGGAAATGGAGTCACGTGTCCGTGTTCATTGCTGGCCTGACGGTCACTTTTCCTTGCGCTTAGTTTGAGGCTCAGGCCTAAGTCACCAGGTCTTTTGCCTGTGTCAGGAAGTGGCATCGGTGGCCCTCCATGTCCTGAACACTGGTCCAGAGATTGAATCAAGGTTGGAGATACTAGTGCATTGCCATGGTTATTCGAGAGCCCACCACATTTCCCTGTTTGCTTGAGTGAGGGAACACAGTTACCACCCAGTGACCCTGGGGGATGAGAGGGAGTGTGCAGGACCGAGCACAGAGACCAGCTCCTAACCAGTCGGGGCTGGGGGGACGGGAGCACCCCAGTGGCTTCTGGGGCCTCTGGAGGAGCTGAACTGGTGAACCTTGTTGGAAGGTGCGTGTGAGGATGGACCGACCGCGAAGATTCAAGGATGGCGTCTAGGTTTCTGGCTTAAACGACTGGGCAGGTGCTGATGGTGTTCACTGAGCGAGGACAGGGGATGAGGGGGAAATCTGGAGGGAAAAAGAAGGAATGACAGCACTAAAATCCTAGACTAAGCCTGTGATGGGGGGTTGTTGCCATTGTCTAGGCAGAGAACACATGCCACAAACCACATTCCCAAAAAGTCCCTTTGGGCACTGGAAGGAAGTCACCGAAAACCTTCATCTGAAAGAGCATTAGGAACAAGGACAATTGCTCTTACCCTGAGAACCTGGTCATCCATTAACAAATCAGTTTTTCTGTGTCAGGCTGTGTATTATCTCACAGAACACATTTAATTTCCTCCCAGTACAATTATTCTTTATTACTCTCTGAATTGCATTTCCATATGCAATTATCTGCTTTTCTGAAGATGGTGGTTTTATTATTTTTAAATGTTAATAATTTATCCAAAAGCCTAAAATGGGGAATAGAGCAGGTCACACAGACCTATTGGCAGCGGCGAGAACAGCGCCAGGTGTAGGACAGGTGGGGTCAGGCCCAACCTCGGTTCAGCAGCCTCCGTCCTTGAGTTCTGGCTGGGAAGGAATTCAGAGCCACAACTCAAACTGTAAGAGAAAGTTTCTGTAGAAAGTCACAGAGGTGGAAGGAGTGAGCAGTGGGAGGAATGGGCTCAGGAAACAGAGGCGAAAGAAGGGCCCTTGGAGAAAGGTAGCCACGGTGGGGGGAGTGAGGAAACAGGAGAGGAGGAGAAAGGCACAGGTGGAGAGCCCTGGATCCCTAAGGGAGACTCCCTTAAAAGCCTAAGGGCTTTTAAGGGTGGAGATATTAGGGAAGGTCGCAGGGGAGGTTCTCAATAGAATATCAGTAGAATATTCATCGGCTTTCCAGGTGTGTCCTTTCAGGGTCAGTCTCCACTGATTTGTCAGAGCCCGGGCAGGGGCTCATTGTCAGCCATGATGTCATTTGTCTGTTTTCGCTGCTTTTCTGGGCCTGGACCCGGAACACGGCCGAGACCTGGATGCATTTGATGCGGGCGTGAACCTCATCGTCCTGGGGCCTCACTGCTGAAGGGCTGTTCTCCAGCCTCCTCGTTGCTTCCCTCTCTAAGGGGGCCTAGCCCACGTGATTAACGTCATGCCAGGGGAGAAGAGGCCAGGGGAGGGTCCAAACCACATGACCAGTGGTATGAAAGGTCAGGAGGTCTCAACCCTAATCCTTGTTTTCCCAGTTGCTAGGCACCCAGGGCTTTGGGCCCTGGTGACCTTCTGCACCTGGCCTGCCGTCCTTGCTCTGCTCCTGTCTGTCTGCCTGCCTGCCACAGACCACAGTTACATCCTGACAAAGTCATTACAGCTTATGGTTTTTAAAGATCTGAAAAAGGTCGTGTGGGCCAACCTACCTTGCCTGCAGTTCAGCATACACGGCCCTATGGTAAACCTTCTTACTGAAAACAATGAAAAGTGTTGAGCAAAATACGAAAAGGGGAAAGAACACTTTTCAAATTGACCTCCAAACTGGAAAGTGGTGAAGGAATCCTCACACGCCAAAATGAAAGCACCGGGAAGCCAGAGTATTAGGCCACCTGAAGCCGCACTTACCCTGAATCCTGGTGACACTGTGGGCAGAACACAAAGCCCAAGACCTCTGCAGAGCAGAGACTGTGCGAGGAGACAGAGTGGGACCCGGGACGACTCAGAGCTCAGAGAGGAGGGAGGGGAAGTGCACTGCACCTAAAGGGCGAGAGAAGCGAGATGCTGACTTCGGGGCTGGGCAGAGGTAGAGATCAGCTTCCCTGAAGATTTCGCACCTTCACGTGCATTTGCAGCACTGTTACCCTGTGAAGTCCGAAACCCAAGGAGGGTTTTTAATGAGGTTACCAAGGTGGTTGGCACAGGCGAAGGCAGCTTCTTCTGAAGTAATGCACCTTCAAACCAGGCCTCAGAGGAAGTCTATAAGGTTCAACAAATGTAATGTTATAGTGAAAAAAATGGTTAAAAAGCATAAAAGGAAATAGACACTACACACAAGACAGTAAAAATAAGGGCAAGAAGAACATGACGTATTTGTCTCATATGTAGAAAATATAAAACTAGATCATCAATATGTTTAAATATAAGAGGTATTTAAAAATAAGAATAGATATAAATTGACTAAACACACTTAGAGAACCAAATGTAATTTTTAAAATAAAAATTTAAAAACAATAGAAAACAAAGTAGGGAAAAATAACAAATATTTTCAGCAAAAAAAAATCCCACAGGAAAAATAAAAGCACAAAATAAGATAGTATATATGCCAGCAATTTAAAAACCTAAATCTGTAACTAAAAAACAAATTTTATATGACTGAACTTTAAAAATAATTTAGTTATATGTTATATTTTAGAAAGTTTTTCCAGGCATTTTTATTAGAGATTTTTCCAAAAATATTTCTTTATAATTGTGCCCTGAATATATGTTGAAATACAAGAAGAAAATGGAATTATACCAGCCAAAATAATTACTCAAAATATTTAATAGACTTGAAGAGAAATAAAATGAAATACTTTACCTTTTAGGAAAAATCATTATTTTTAATCAATTTAGCATTACCTGAAGTATAACCATTTATAGAGGGTAACATTAATATTTACACTTCATAAATCTACAAATAGATATGTTTAGGATTTTATCTGAAACATACACTTTACATGCAGTACATTATAAACACCTGTGGCATTGCTGTGATTTCCAGCCCCCCCACCCCCCCATCCCCCCACCCCCCATCCCCCATCCCCCCCGCCGTCTTGGGACAGGAAGTTGACCCGTTTGTTCCGAAGTGAGGGAAATGCTTCTAACGAAGCTGTGCAAAGTGGGTGTTGATTGCTGCCTACTGACGAACTCTCACCTTTCTGACCCTCTCCAGCGCTGCGAGACGCCGGAAAGCAGTCCATCAACAGTGACTGGAAGATCGAACACTCCGGAGCCTTCAGCTTAGCGGGGACGACGGTTCATTACGTGAGACGAGGCCTCTGGGAGAAGATCTCCGCCAGAGGCCCCACTACCTCACCGTTGCACCTCCTGGTACGAGGGGGGTCGGTGATGGCCTTGAGTAGTCAGTCCCTGCGGCAGGGGACGTTCCTGCCTCGCCCTCTCTAATCTTTCTTCCAAATTTGAAATGTCAGGTAGACTTTTAACATCATTGAAGAGATGGGCTTTTAGGGATTTTTTTAATGTGTTTTCAATCGTGATATATAAAAACGGAAATTATTACAAGAGAAACCAAATTTTATGAGGGACCCACAGCCTCAAAGTAGAGGTGAATCACAAGCAACAAAAAACCTCTTTTTTCTAAAAGGATGCTTCTGCTAACCAGAGTGGAAGTCTGCAGGGAGAGTGCTGTGGTGTGGTGAATCATCGCGTTTTATACATCCAGGAAATGGGCCTGGTCTGAGTCGGTATAAAACGCCTTCGAAAAAATGAGACCGTTTCTGGGGAAAAGATTTGGTGAATATGTCCAACAGTGCCTTCCTTTGCTCTGTTCTGTTTTCGTACTAGGTTAGTTGATTCCTGCACAGAATGACAACATTTGGAATGTTCGGGACAGGTTTCTTTACCATGTGATCAAAGGCCAGGTGTGAGGCCGGACAGAGTTTGGGGTGAAAGAAGCAGGACTCTGGGGCCCTGTGCCCAAGCTGGTGGCACGGTCAAATGGCCTCTGTGACCTCCATCGCTGCAGTCAGTGGGAACGGCTTAGGAGCCAGAGGACTGACTGCAGAGCTGGCCTGTTTTCCGTCCTGGTGACAAAGTCTAAAATTCAGGCATGTCAACACCTCCTTAAGTCCACATGCAGAAACAACTTTCAACCACGATCGACTGACTGTTTATTTGGAGTGTGGTGTGCCACGTTATTTAACATCGCCACACAATTGAAGCTGAATTTGCCTTCAATTGGAGACATCTGTGTTGCCAGACGAGGCGTTAGAGGTTCAGATCACGTACTGGCCCATTTGCTTTTCCTACTTTAATGTGCCGGCAGTGTGCCCGGGGTTCTTGTTCAAGTGCACGCTATGATTCGCTTGGTCTGGGGAGGAGCCTGCGATCTGCACTTTTCACCAGCTCCCAGGGGATGTTCCACTGCCCCTCTACAGGTCGCAGTTAACGTGACAATGTTTCCTCCGATTTCAATCAAGAGGTTTTATGTACAGGGATTAAGGCAGCAAGGAGAGTTGCCTGCGGACTGCTGTGCCAAATCTTGACGATGATGATGATGACTACGGTTCGCTGACCACGGAGTCAGACACTGTCCAAAGTGCTTTATGTTCTATTACAGCATTCAGTCCTCATGGTGACACTGTCACAGGTGTTATCGTCACTCCATTGTACTGAACAGCTGATATTGCAGAGGTTCAGTAAGGTACAGGGTCTCCCAGTCAGTCATTCAGCTGAGAATAAATCCTGTGTTAATCACTCCACGGTGGTGCCTCCTCTGATGCGAAGCTTAGACCTAAACTCTTCACAGCAGCTGTGGCGCGCTAGTGTGTGTGTTCTTGGAATGACTTGTTTGTTCGTCTCCCCACTATTTCTTTGGATCCTGTTATTTCACTTGAACAAGAAACTTCACCCTGTGCCGGACGCCATCTGGAGAGGGAGAAGAAAGTGACGAAACAAACACCATATGCCCAGTGTCTGGCTCTCTCCATGGCTGGGCCCCTTGTTTTTTTCAGTTTGCTTTTCAGTTACAGTTGCCATACACTATCATGTCAGTTTCAGGGCTGCAACATAGCGCTTAGATGCTTATGTCCCTGAGGAAGCGCTCACCCCAGGGTTGCCTAAAATGACCACATCCCCAGCAACCCACATTTTTAATGACCAAGTGGCAGGAAATGCCATCGGGTGGCCCACATTTTTTATGGGACGAGACCAAAGCTCTTCCCCTGAGCCTCTAATTCCAAATCTCAAAGCAGCCGATGCGAGGCCTCAGTGCTGGGCACAGGGGCTTCCCTCGCTGCAGAATTCTTAATCCGATTGGTAGTTACTGAGGTTTTTCCTGGAAGCCTGACACATAATTAAAGTGAGTGAACTATGTCTAAAAGCAGGCATCTATGTGACCTGGATTTATTCAGTAATCCAAGGGAAACTGCACTTCTAAGATGTTTTTCCTTAATGACTATTGCAGACCCAGGGCCTGAACTGCACTTTGAAAGGCAGCGGCACGCCTCAGCCTCTGCCTCTCCACTGTAAGAAGGCTGTCACACTTTCCTTCCTGCAGAAGCTCGCGGCCAGCTTCAGATGGGGCTTCGGGAGGGGCTGGTGGCGTCGTAGCCGGGGCGTCTATTTTAAAGGGCATTAGTTATTCAAGGACAATCTAAAGTCCTGTCAGTGAAAGATCAACAGGTTTTTACTTAGTTAGATAAGTTGGCGAGTAGCTATTCTTTATGTTTGCTTCATCCATTGAAAAGCTATGTAATAACCAGACTCATCCAGAAAAAGGGAGGGCTCAGAGACGTGAAATCAGAAATGAGAGTAACAACTGACACCGCAGAAGGACAGAGGGTTGTGGGAAGATAATACAAACAACTACATGCCAACAACTTGGACAACCTGGGAGACCTGGGTAAGTTCCTAGAAACATACAATCTTCCAAAATGGAATCAAGAAGAAACAGAATCTGAATAGACTGGTGACAGCTGGTGAAACTGAAGCAGCAATCAGAAAGGTCCCAGCAAACCAAAGTCCTGGACTGGATGGTGTCGCAGGTGAATTTTACAAACATTCGCAGAGAACTAGCACCTGTCCTTCTCAAACTGTTCCAAAAAATCCAAGGGTAGGGAAGGCTCCCAAGCTCGTTTTATGAGGCCAGCATGATCCTAATTCCAAAACCAGATAAAGACACTACAAAGAAAGAAAATTATAGGTCAACAACCCTGACAAACATAGATGCTAAAATCTTCAACAAAACATTGGCAAACCAGATCCAGCAATACATTAAAAAGAATTGCCCTGGCTGGTGTAGCTCAGTGGATTGAGCATGGGCCTGCGAGCCAAGGGATCTCGGTTCGATTCCCAGTCAGAGCACATGCCTGGGTTGCAGGCCAGTTCCCAGCAGGGGATTCACAAGAGGCAACCATACATTGATATTTCTCTCCTTCTCTTCTTCCCTTCCCCTCTAAAGATAAATAAATAAAATCTTTAAAAAAAAAAGAATATACACCACAATCAAATGGGATTTATTCTGAGAATGCAAGGTTGGTACAACACCCACAAATCAACAAATGTGATTCACCACATAAACAAAACAAAGGAGGAAAAACCACATGATTGTATCAATAGATGCAGAAAAAACACTTGATAAAATCTAGTGCCAATTTATGATAAAATCCCTCAGCAAAGGGGTTAGAGGGTGGGAATAGAGGGTTCATACCTTAACTAATAATGGCCATCCATGACAAACCACAGCCAATATCATACTCATGGGCAAAAACTTCAAGCATGTCCTTTATGGTCGGGAACAAGACAGCAATGTCTGCTTTCACCTCTCTTATTCAACACAGGACTGGGAGTCCGACCCACAGCACTCACACAAGAAGAGGGGGAAAGATGCATCCCAATTGGAAAGGAAGAAATAAAACTGTCATTACCTGCAGAGAATGAGATACTGTATATAGAGAGCCCTAAGGAGTCCACCAAAAAACTCCTAGAACTGATAAATAAATTCAGTAAAGTAGCAGGATGCAAAATAAATATGCAGAAGCCAGTTGCATTGTTATACACCAATAATGAGCTATTGGAAGGGAAACTAGGAAAATGATCCCACTGGCAATTGCTTCAAAAAGAATAAAATACCTAGGGCTCAATTTAACCAAGCATGTAAAAGACCTATACTAGAAAAATTATAAGACACGGAAGCAAGAAATTGAAGAAGATACAAGTAAGTGAAAGCACATACTGTGTTCATGGATAGGAATAATTAACATCATTAAAATGTGTATACTACCCAAGGCAATCTACAAATTCAATGCAATTCCTTTCAAGAGTCCAATGGCACATTTCACAGAGTTAGAACAAATATTCTAAAAATGTATATGGAACCGCAAGAGACTCCAAACAGCCACAGCAATCTTGAGAAAGAAGAACAAAGTTGGAGGGATCACGCTGCCTGATATTAAACTATATTACAAGGCCATAGTCATCAAAACAGCATGGGACTGGCATAAAAACAGGTGGCTAGATCAATGGAACCAAATAGAGAGCCCGGAAATAAGCCCATGCCTTTATGGTCAATTACTATTTGACAGAAGAGGCACAAACACAACGGAATGAAGATAGTCTATTTAATACATGGTGTTGGGGAAATTGGACATTTACGTGTAGAAAAAAATGAAATTAAACTACCTTCTTACACCATACACGAGAATAAACTCAAAATGGATTAAAGACTTCAATGTTAGACTTGTAACTGTAAAAATCCCAGAAGAAAACATGGTAGTAAATTCTCACACACTGTCACGGGCAACATTTGTTTCGATTTACGTCCTCAGGCAAGGGAAACAAGCGAGAAATAAACCAATAGGACTCCGTCAAACTAAAAGGTGTTTACTTAGCAAAGGAAACCATCAACAGAGGGAAAAGACAAGCCACTGAACGGGAGGATATACGAGTGTTAACGATGGCCGGACGTTTTCCAGACGGACGTCCATGTTTCTGTGCATCACGATGTATTGTGTAGATGGCTTCCGTACACCCTTGGGTCACAGAAGTGACGGATCCCGTGGAGTTGTCCAACATAGTTTGCGCAAATGTATTCATAAAGAAACACATGTTTACTCTTTCTTTTTTTAAGATGAGTATATTTCAGGTATTTTTCTTCATTTAGAATATGAATGATTGCCCGTGACCGGTTTGGGGCCTGGAACAGGATACTGGGGAGAACAAATCAGACGGCCTCCCTGCCTGCACCCAGTGTAGCCCCAAACCCAGGCGTTCTCATGTTTTCATGCATCCTTTATAGTTTACTGCACCGTTCACATGTGTGCACATAACTGTGCTATTACTAAGTTAAAATTTTGACAAAACTCAAAATTAACTGTAAGTCTACATAGAATGAAATTCTTGTCCTCTAGCTGGCTTTGGAGTGAAAGGAATTCTGGAGTCTTCTGTCCCCTTCCCTTGTCGATACAGGGACTTTCTCGTCAGCTTTCTATTTTACGTGAAGCAAAAGGCTACATTCGATATTAACACGTGTGTTACAACTTGATGTTAGAGAGGATACACACTCGAGTCCATCAACTTGAAAGCAGGTGATCTGGTGTCTCTGACATCATTCGAGTGGGCTTTTCTTCACGGTGCCTTTAGCTCAGAGCTAAGTGTGGAACTTGTACCTTTTCAGAAGTATGAGACTGACAACACTGAAGCAATAATGTCACATTTCTACTGTTTATTAAAGAAGCGTGTGTACCACGCAATAATCACTTTTGGCTCTGAGCACCCTAGTTCCGTGCGTCACACTGAGTGTGCTCCCCTCCGACGCGCCTGCCTTCACCCCTTTCATGTGTCACATTGCAGGTACTGCTGTTTCAGGACCAGACTTATGGCCTTCACTACGAATACACTGTCCCCTCAGCGCCCCCGGCCGAGAATCAGAGCGCCAAAGCCCCGGAACCGCTCTTCATGTGGACACACACGGGCTGGGGAGATTGCGACGCCACGTGCGGAGGAGGTAAAGGGTGGTCTAAGTGGTGTCTCTCCAGAACGGGACTTGTTTTCTGATCGACTAGTGATCATTAAGACAGATATGTAGCCTCTTGTCTGAAATTCCAAACTCCATAAAGAATTGGAAACTGAAAGTTTTTGTGGCACATTTAATGGCTAAATACCGCAACTATTCAATATTTTTGGTAAAGTTTGATGTGACTTGAAGAAAGGCCATCGAGGCGTATTATGTATGTCACTTACGCTGATTGCTCATCGCTTTGCTCTGTCACTGATGCGTTTGCTCACAGGGCCTGTCCTGGCCACCAGACTCATTGTTATGTCACATACATGCACTTTCTCTATTTTGCTTTTTATCTGTATAAAATATGAAAAGTTCTAAACTCCAAATGCATCTGCCCCCAAGACCTGAAATGGATGTGAAGGTCCCAGGAAAGAGGTGTTGAGCTTGCTTCTGTCTCGTCTGCGAACTTGAGTTAAATCTGTGTAGTGCAGATGAAAAAATCAATTTAATTTCCTTGATTCCTTTCTTTTCACTTGTTTTAGAGTATTTCAGTGTTTTCAATAAATACAGAAGTATCCTGAAATTTGAATCAAAGGTTTTTTTATTTTTGTTTTTATATTAGAAGTTGAGTAGGCAAAAGTACAAATTCCTTCAGCACGAAACGTGTGTCTAGGAAACCAGGAGGCCCTACGAATGAGACAGGTGGCTGCTGTGGTTGAATGGGTGGTTGGTTACAGAACCAGTGAGTGCCAAAGCCAGGTCAAGGTCCCAACTCACCAGGCTCCCGACATGCACTGTACCTGGTGTATCAGCAATGGTATTTCTGGTATTTCTGTTCTCATTTTCATTTAGCAAATTTCCAACTGCTATATAGTGACAGAGGCCCTCTGAAGCTTAAAGGAAACATTGTATTTAATTATACAAAAGTATATGTTATCTATACAATATTTTTAAAAGATTTTATTTATTTATCTTTAGAGGGGAAGGGAAGGAGAGAAGGAGAGAGTATCAATGTATGGTTGCCTCTTGTGAGTCCCCTGCTGGGAACTGGCCTGCAACCCAGGCATGTGCCCTGACTGGGAATGGAACTGCAATCGTGTGGTTCGCAGGCCTATGCTCAATCCACTGAGCTACACCAGCCAGGGCTATCTATACAATGTTAACTGGTTAGCACAGAGAGGCAGAATATCAATTTTGTTTTCTAGGCAAAGAGACAACTACTACACATAACTTAAATTTGCACAGGAGGAGATGCTGAGAGTGCAGATGAAGACTGGCCCCTGAAGGGGAATGTTTGGGAGAAAGGGAAACAGAAAACATACACATACATGGCTAACATAGAATCAAGTACTCCAGGTAAAAATTCCAGAGAGGGAAATGAGTAGGGCCTATGAAGAGGGGAGGGGACAGGTGCAGAATACGGAAGTCAGAAAAGGCCTTAAGGAGCTCACACTGGTTTAAGTATCTGGTCCGGGTGGGTGCCACCTGTGGGACTATCTGGGGCAAAGAGCTCCACGTGAAAGCCCGAGGCAGCAGTAGAGGTGGCACGAGGGGGCGGGGGGGTAGGAGGAACGTGCGCACGACCTCCCTTCACTCTGACTGACGTGAGATGCCGCTGGAGGGTTTGAATCCGGGAGCGACTTATTCTGGCTCGTGTTTTTAACAACGATTTCTGTTTCTGAGCTGAGAGTAGATAGAATGAAGGAAAAGGGTAAAAGCAGAGAGCTCAGTCAGGAGGTTGTTGCAATAATCCAAGAGATGACAGTAATTTGACCACGGAGGGGGCAATGGAGGCGGGGGAAGTGGCCGAGTTCTGTGGGTATTCTGAAAGTAGAGCTAATAGGATAGGCTGAGGGATTAGATGTGGAACATGAGTGAGAGATGTCACGGACGACGGCGATGGTCTTGGCCAAGTGACTGGCAGGATGGAGTTGCCACGGACTTCCATAACAAAGCCTATGGCACAGCACAATCAAGAGAGTTTGGTTTTCAAAGCAGATTTGAGATGCCTTTTGGAATTCTAAGTATGATGTCAAGTAAGGAGTTGGATATATGTGTGGTGTTCAGGAGAGAAGATTGGGCTAGAGATAGACAATACAAGGTCTGCCTGGAAAAAGTCCACCATTGTTAATGTAATGGAATGATCTGTGAGACATCGATGTAACCTGGTGGCCAAAGAGAGTGGACTGGAAAACACATGTGTGGACAATGATGACTTCACTGTACTCGTCAGTGGGGGCAGTAGACGCAGTTGAGTGATCATGTGTACTGTGTGGCTGTTGTATTCAAAACGACTGAGCAAGTAGAGCAACAAATCTGCATCAAATTTTGCATTAAGCTTGACCATTCCTCCATGGACTCTATTCGACGATGTAGAAGGCCGCAGCTGTGGGCAGCTGGTGATTGGCAGCTTCGTATAACAACATTCCCACTCATGCATCACGTCTCCTGCAAGGTTTTTAGTCAAAACATCAAATCACCCAGGTGACTCAGCTCCCTTATAGCCCAGACTCGGTGCCCTGCAACTTCTGGCTTTTCCCAAAACTAAAATCACCTTTGAAAGGAAGAGATTTCAGACCATCAATGAGATTCAGGAAAATACGGTGGGGCAGCTGATGGTGATTGGGAGAACTGTGCGAGGTCCCAAGGTGCCTACTCTGAAGGGGACTGAGGCATCATGGTGCTAGGCACAATGTTTCTCGTCTCTTGAATCTTCAGTAAACGTCTCTATTTTTCATATTACGTGGCTGGATACCTTCTGGACAGACCTTGTACATAGATGAGATGTTTAAATGCTATGACTAAGTGAAGTCACCTAAGGAGTGAGTGAAGAGCGAGAAGCTGTCGGAGGATTGAGCCTTGGGACACTGTGTCGTCTCAAGTGCAGAGAGACGAGGAGGAACAGCAGAGCAGACGAAAGCAAGTAGCCAGCCACACAGGAGAAGACAGGCAGGTGAGAGCGCTGTCCTGTCAGGCAGGTGAGAAGGTGGTGTGAGAAGGACAGAATGACGGACTGTATCAAAGCTGCTCATAAGTCAAAAATAACGTGGCTTTGGGTAGTAAACACACAACGTGATGTGCAAATGGTGTAGTATAGAATTACATACCTGAAACCCATACAATCTTATTAACCCATGGCACACCAATAAATGTAATGTAAAAAAATGAAAAAAGTAGGCTGAGAATCAACTCTTATGTCTAAATATAGTTATTATGATTTCAAATACATTGTATGTATTATATTTGAAACTACTTGGTCAGTGATGATGCTATCAAAATTAATTCTCATGAGGTATTTGACTCAAAAGACTCAGTGGAGTGGACTCAAGAGAAACAGCCGGCAGTGAGTCGGAGGAAGGACTCAGGGCATCTCCGGAAACGTCACTGAGAGAAGAAGACAGATGGATGTGGCCCCAGTGGAGGGGAATATGAGTTGAAGAGTTCGTTGTTGTTTTTAACAGGGGGACTAACACAGGGTTGCTTGCCGGCGTGCATTTTCTGGACTAGAACAGAAAACTAGTGATGTGGATGAAGGAGCAGAAGATGCTGGAGCGGTACCTTGAGTAGGCGAGAGGGGACGGAGTGGAGCAGGGGCGTGAGGTAGGAATACGGACAGCCCTTCACCAGTCACGGGAGAAGAGACAGTACAGCGTGTGAGAGTTTATGGTAGAACTCTCCCAGTCACGTCAGTTTTACCAATAAAAGCCTTCTGCGGAGAGGGGAGGTGAAAAAAGAGATATTGGAGCTTTGAAAAGAGGTCACTTAAGAGAACGAGAGAACGAATGGACAGGTACACGGACTTTAACTGCAGCATTGCGCCGGTGGTCCACCTCAGGTTCATGGTCATGAGCTCAGTTCGACGCCAGTCATTATAATGCGTGCTACCCCCAGCTGTGCATGGCTTGCCACAGCACCTGTGCCATAGGTTTGGGAATTGCCAGGTGAATATCATTAAAAGAAAGGAGACTACGGCTGACCTGAAGTTGTGTGTAAGGAGTTGAAGGTGGCTGGCCATGGAATTGAGTTGCATAAGGAAGAAAGGGAAGGCGTGAGGGGCAAGAAAGACCGGAGAAGGGGGTAGGATTGGTGGGTCATAGGCCCTTGTGGGGCTACAGAACTCTTAGGGCCAAGGTATTGAAGGGACAGGGCTGGAACCCCAGGAGACAGTGGCAGGAGACAGAGCCGAGATCCCGGAGGGGCTCTAGTGACTGGTGACGACGAGACCAGGGGACTTGCTGGCTCAAAGTGGAAGGTAAGTTCTGGAGGAAGAGGAGAGGGCCGGGGACCGAGGGGCTCAGGATCAGAAGGGTCACTCAGATCGATATGGTCCTCACAAAACTTGTGCTGGGGGCAGTGTTAGAAAATAGGGCGCTAATGCAGTGGCTGAAATCTCAAAGAAAGGGAGCGGCCCAGAGGTTGAAGTCTGACGTCACCAAGATGTCACCAAGAAGAGGACTGGGTGGCAGAGTCTGGAGACAGAGGAGGAAGAAAGGCCGACAGGCCGGTAGTGGTGATGAGGAGGGGCCCCCCCCCCCCCCCCCGCTGCCTCCACATCAGAGGAACTGAGAACAAGCAAGGAAATGGCCACCCACTGGGGCCGTGGGGAAAGGAGGGAAGGGTCCTCAAGGGAGAGAAAGGAAGATGTGGGGAGCACCCAGAGGTGCAGAGGGTTGGGGAGCAGCTGTTGCCAGGACTCTCAGGGCCCTGGGTGTTCACCTGGCTCCCAAGTGCCTCCCTCTGGGGTCACCAGAGCAAGGGCTGTGTTTGGGGCAGGGAAGGTGGTGACGTCACAGAACACACTTGGCCCCCAAGGACACAGAGTCGTTACAGCAGAGGGATTTCACATCGCTCTTGCAACTTAGAACAGTTCATCGGTCCACAATGCAATCACCTTTGGCCACGTGTCTCCCAGGCCCTGATTTGCCTTGTGACGTGGGACCCTCCCATGTCCACCCACAAGCCTGCTCCCCACCACCCCGCTTCCCTGCTGCCAGGGCCCATGCCACTCACGGGGTTCTGCGTCAGGTCCTCTAGCCAAATAAAAAACAAAAACACAAATAGAAACAAGCATATTTGAAATGAACATCTATACACTTTGAATCTTCCGTGCTCTGTAGCTTGGGTACCAGCGAGCGGCACTGTCCAAGGGCAGGCTGTGGGCAGGGGAGCTGTGCAAGGCAGTGGTTCGTGTCAGAGACCCGACGGACCGTTCTTGAGTCTGTTTACACTGCAAACTCCAGGCAGGGAAACGTTTGCCCAGGGCACTGTGTTATCCTTGATTTTTTTTTCTTTCTTTTGTGACTGTGTCTAATGAAAGCTGCTTCGGAAGTAGGCCTTCTGCACGTGTCAGCCTCTGGTTCAAGCAAATGATTAGGGTTAAATTTTTTTCTAAAAAGAAGATTGATTACCACACGGAATCTAGTTTGGCAGTTTCCAAACCTTAAGAAATAGAGGTTTATGATAAGTTCTTCTTGTGTGAGAGTCAGAAGCACTTTTCGATCGTTTTAAGTGTAACTTCTAAGTGATGGCCATGAGGACATTGAAGGGGAGGCAGGTTAAGGGACTGCCCAGTTGGGGAGGAGCCAGGATTCTTGAGTTCAAGGCTCCTTCCCCCTTCATCCTACACTGTCTTCAGGAGCCGCTTAGATGCTAAACATTGTTTGCACAGAGGAGGGCATGTTCCTTAGAGATTATGTAGATTTCCTTTGGGTCCAGAGAGATGTTTCATTTTATTCTGTTAAAGTCAGACAGAAAGGGACAAGAGCCGCACGATCTCATTCATGTGGCCTATGTCCTCACGACAGAAAGCGACAGGTGAACAGACACAACAGAGAAACTCGGAGACACAGAGAATGGAGTGGCGGTTACCAGAGGGAAAGAGTGGGAGAGTCGATGAGGGTAAAGGGGGTCAAAGGTAAGGGGAAGAAAGCAGGTTGGACTTTGGGGCGGGGGTGGTGAACACACCAGGCGCTGCACAGAAGCCGTAGTGCAGAGCTGTGCACTTGAACCTCAGACCATCTTATTATCCAACATCCCCCTAGTAAACCTAATTAAAGATAAAATGAAAATGAAAAAGAACTTAGATATGTTCTTATTTTTTATTTCAAATGGCTTCTTTTGTAAAACAGTCCTAATTATATGCAGCCTCGATACAGTGTGTGCTGGACCAGACCTCTCTCTCCAATCTGTTCCGTCCTGCTCAGTCGACGGCTTTCAATTATCGCTGACTCTGTTAATAGGGCACATGTTCACTTCAGTGCCAAAATATTTCTGGGCTTTTGGAAATTATTTTCCTTTGCAGTTCATAAATAAAGTGGATGGACGGGATTGCAGGAATCTCATCATTTCTGACTTCACACTGTTGATTTTATAGCGAGAAAAAGTTTTGTAATCTTTCAGCATATTCATGAACTAAATGAGTGTAAGTTCAAAGCACAGAACATTGGAAACAGATTCATGCAAAATTTATCTTCAAGAGAAAAGAGAAAATAGCACTGTTCTACTTCGCAGAAAAATATTAAGCAAGAACAAAGTATCGCAAGGCAGTATAAAATTTCATTGTTTGACATAAGTTATTTTCTGAATTCTATTGTAAGGCATTAGGTTGCCAGCAGTAAGTGGGAAAAAAAGAAATTTTTATAAAGATACCTTTGTGTCAAGTAGCTACATTTTTATTCTACATCATCGTTAAATTTTATATCAGCATCTTCAACTCTGTTTTGAAATGTCAGTCTCATAAAGCAAATTTATTGTGCTTGTTATTATGAGTTATAATGAGATATAAAAAGCCTAAGATATAAAAATCCCTTCTTTTAAGAGGAATATTATTTTAGATGTACTTAATGGATGCTGGTGGTCTCAAGTAAATGTTTCCAACAGTTTAGAATACATACACGTTTCATAATCACCTTTTCAAGTTCACATGGTAATTCTAGGAAAACTTGAATGGGTGTATTATTTTGTGTTTTAGTATTGGCGATTGAAATCAGCCCTTTTATTTTCAAACAGCTAAAAATGTACTTGTGAAATAGACATTTAGTATGCTTTAGCATTCCAAAATATCTTTAAAATCTTCGGAGGAATGTTTTAAATGTATTTTGGCACCGCAGAGGTGTGGGTCATGGATAAAGTTCTCTCTGAGATGGAAGACCTGTTTACGTGATCTGGGCCCCTCACGGCACTCAGGGTGTATCCTTCCCTGACACCCGAGCGTCGGGTGCCGAGTCTGCACTCACACACTGCGTGCAGTAACTGTGGACCAGGCCAGGGTGGTTCGTGACCCAGTGGATAAATGAATGAACTAAAACCTGTAAGAAGAACCCCAACGTTCAATAACCTCTTTTGAAATAAATGAAGAGTTGAACAGGCTTTTAGGAAATCTAAATAGATACAGTTCAAGGGGGAGAAACGTAAGCCAACATTCCGCATTCTTCACTTCGGTCCAACTCCTACTAGCTCATGACTCAGCGTGCTGCGATAACCTTGCGCTGCGATGCCCTAGACGCAGCTTTCCTTGTCCCCGGCCAGATTCCGAGGAGGCATCCAAGCTTCGGGTCCAAGTTCAGGAAGCATCTCGAAATACAGATGCCTGTACATTTTCAAGGGTGCACTTTGTTTTCCCGTTTTAGATGTGCATGTCCCAAAATAAATGTTTTTAGCCAAAAAAAGACACCAAAATATATTTTCTCTTGGCATTATTTTATTTCAATAAAATCAATACAATTTTGTGTCCTACTTTCTTTACTTAAATTAGTAGGACCATTTTTATGTTAACATAAGCTCTTTATAAACTTGAATTTTAATACCTAAATGATGACCCATTAACTGGATTTGATATCTATAACTGTTCCCCATAATTTGTCATTTTGTTTGTAGATGATTTTCACCATTTTAGGATGAACCTCTTTGTACAGAAAGCACTTTGGGCTTGAACTGTGTGCTTATGCGTCACTCGCTGGTGCCTTTTCCAATGAGGACAGCCCACTCACTGTTGCCGAGGGGTCCACAGATGAATGCCTTGTACCTTCCGAGGATTTGCCGCCCATGTAGTGGGGGTCAGATAAAAGCACATTCGCTGCACAGAGTAGGGGCGGGGATGCAGAAGCCTCCCAGGAATACGCGCAGGTGCAAAGACACCAGGACTGGGTGAGACTATTTCTCACTAGGGTGCAAAACAGGAGCCTCAAGCCGGGAGAAATTATTTGACAGCAAAGTCGAAAGAAGCAAGTTCGTGAAGGTCCTTCAGTGCCTTGCTAGCACTCAGGTTGCATAAACTTGAAGGTGATGAGATCACATTTAAATATTTGTGCATGGAAATGACAGAATCAGTTTGGATTATATAGTGGGTATGGTACACTATACAAAATAAAAACTTTTTCATTAAAAAAACAAAATAGTCATTTTACTGTTAAGCCCAAACCCTGAGAAAAAATATTTTATAGAAATGTAAAAAAAAAATGGCTGAGAAGTAGATGACAGGATGTGATTTGGGCAGTTGTTCAACTTTGAAATGTATGCTTAGAAAGCAACCAGCAGTCGATGTGTCCCTGAGACGTGTGCAGAGAAAAGGGTTTTGTCCTCATTAAAGTGTGCTTACTTCTGTTCACTTGCTGCCTCTTGTTAGTTCAGAAATAAATAAATAAGTAAGTACATAATAATGTAAAAGAGATTTAGGCCCTGGCTGGTGTAGCTCAGTGGACTCAGCGCAGGCTGCAAACCAAAGGGTCGCCGGTTCGATTCCCAGTCAGGGCACATGCCTGGGTTGCAGGCCAGGTCCCCAGTGGGGGCCACATGAGAGGCAACCACACATGGATGTTTCTCTCCCTCTCTTTCTCCCTCCTTTCCCTTCTCTCTAAAAATAAATAAAATCTAAAGAAAAAAAAATGTAGGAGGCCAAATGAATACATGTATGTAGAGCCTCCCTCTTATAGAGTTCCACAATTTTATTGTATTTTTGATTTACTCTTTACTGTGTTTTTCCATTACCTCTTAATCCCCTATGTCGCCCTCCCCTCAGCGTCACCCCATGGTTGTCCGCGTCCATGAGCCCTTTTGCCTTTTCCAGTGGCACGTACAGCACCTCCATGATGAGCATCGAACTCATCGTGAGCTCACGCCTGAGGACACGGTTTTGTGTTTATGATGCCAGTTCTAGAAGGACGGTGCACCTGGGGAGAATACAGTTTCGTTACAAACACCCATTTCCGGAGTTAAGTCCAGAGCACAGGAAAAAGACCCAGCTCACCTCTGAGCCTGGGCAGGAAGGGACACAGGGTAGGATCTGTCCCGTCTTCGTCACTTGGCCTCGGAAAACTAAGAGTGGCTACATAAAAATTACCTGACGTGTTCTGATTTTGCCCAAACTTGGCAATGAGACAAATGCAGCATGCTAATTTCATTTTATTCGTAACTGCGTTCCAAACATTGAAACCGATTTCCCCAACCCTGGCTTAACGGGAATGACCCGGAGGTGAAGGACTCGCCATGGGGCAAGCAATACACTGTCCACAGCCGGCAGCACGCACGGTTCAGGCAGAAGGCCAGTTACTTCGCTTTCTGTGCATCCCTGGGTTCCTTCCGCGGGCTGGACGTGTTATAAATACTGCTATTAAATGCTAGAATGGAAATTTCCTGCGTTGGCTGGGACAGAAAAATATATAAAAGAAAAAAAAATCAAACAATAACATTTCCATATGGCTTTATGATCTTAGTTGTATTTTCGTAGGCATGAAGTGTCTGTAGCTCAGCAATACATTTTTTCCCCGAATCTATTGTTTTTGTTCAATAAATTTTTTTAAAATTAGAACTAAGGTTCTCCTATCTGCCAAAATATGCGTGCTGTGAGCTTCCTTGCTACATGGTGGAAATGTCCCAGTTCATACTCACACGCTTTCAAGCTTTCTTTGAGCCCCACTGAGGCGCTCTCTGAGAGGTTGCTGATAGCTTTATTTCTCACGATATACCCATACTGATGCTCGAAAATTTTTTCCACTAGCTCAGTATGTTAGCTCTGGGCTAGCATAACTAACATTAGGTACAATATTTTCTGAGGAAGGGAATAATGCAGAATAATGAGCCCTGAGTTATTTATTCCGTGAGTACAGGTATGTTCAGCAAAAGCCTTCTGGGTGATGGGGGTTGGTTATCTATCTATGTTGTCATTGGCAAGAAGCCAGTATTCAAATGGCTTCTACTTTACTCTGCAAAGCAGTGTCTTAGGGACTACAAAGGCTTTCAATTAGACTTGAAAACTAACATGAATGTTTCATAAGTGTAATATTTTTAATCCTGCTTTTAGGTTGGCATCGTTGTAATGTAGAAATAATGCTTCTCTAGGGCAGCACTTGACAAAGTTGGTGTGACATCTATGTGATGCGTGCATCAGGCCGTAGAGGCACACCGGAACATCGGGGGTTTGGAGGGGCTTGACCGGAAATGGCTCCCAAATTCTTACATTTAGAGAGCTCCTACCCTGGGGGCCAGTTTTCTCTGGGGAAAATAAATGGGCATGATAAGTTGTTTTTGCTTCTGCAGCAGTTTATTTGGAGATGGTATGAAGTTGGTGGGTATTAAACGTGTGTGTGATTAAGTCTAGTGTGCTGCCGACGCCAGAAGATGAACTGAAGACGTAAATGGTTTCAGTTCTGTGGCGCACACTAACCACAGACACATTGTTAGCTAACCCGTGTAGGTACATGCAGGTGTGGTCATGTTTTCGTACTGCAGATTGTCACGGGCCTGTGCTCAGTGTTGTTGAGAGGGAGATTGAGGGAAGACCCGGAACCTACTCTACTGATTTTGCCTCGTACTTGGCCACTCTGTGATCTCTGCCCATCCCCTACGTAAAATGTCCAAGTAAAAGATACTCAAAAATTATTAAAATCTCTCCCTCTCTCCACTCCCTTTTTTCCCCTTCCCTGGTGCCAGTCTTCCCTCCCTGTTGATTGAATGACATGGTGGCCTGTCTGCCGCCCCACCAGGCCATCCTCTTCAGCATGACCAGCGCGAACACTCCAAGCCCCCTAGTTATTCATGCAAGGCCATCACAAGATCCTAACTATTGGGCCTTTGAAGAGTGAATCAGGAGACTTGTGGGGTTTTTTTCTTAATCCTTCGTGATCCATCTGGCTTTAAAATTGTTGGCTAATTTAATTATTTTATGATATCGGGAATAAGTGAGATTACTAAATCCTACATAGATACTTAGACTTTTGTAGAGAAACAGAATGAGCACATCTTTGGTGGACTTTTTGGAAATAAGGTGAAGTAAAGGCATCGTCCAGTAGGCGAGCTTCCAGCAGAGGCAGCGCACAAGCCACAGCTTTATCTCCTGCTGTCGGTTTCCCCACACCAGAGAGCAGAAAAGCCAGCCTTCTGAAGTCTGGTGAACAACGGCAGGCAAGGGCCCCCTGGCCATTCTCAGAGACCATGACAATCACTAGGGAGTGAGGTTGTCTAGAGTTCTGGGAGTCTTTATCAGAGGCGATTAGAATAAAGGTCTGAGCCACACTCTAAGCTTGCTTTCCGTAGCCTGGCGCAGAACACCAATGAGGTGCAGTACATGAAAAGGGTAAATATATGCTTACATGCATGTTTATGTGCTTTCATGAAGATGTATAGGTGTTACACAAGTACATGTGTCCACCACTCAGGGCTAAAGATGGAGCATCCATTACTAATCTTTAATAAATATCTTGTCAACTTACGGCGCCACAATCCCTTCATACTATAAAACTTGCCATTTAATTTCGAACATGGAAAAAAATTACCATTCATCTTCCTTAAGCCTAGAGATGCATTTTGTTATGTAAATAATCTCATCTTCACTGATCTAACCTAAAATTTGTTTAAAATATCTCTGAAAATGACAACAAGCCTGTAATGAACAACTCCCAGATCCATTCAGATAAAGGTCTATAATAACATTTCCTTATCTGTTTATTTGCTCTTTTCAGGAGAAAGGAAGACAACAGTGTCTTGCACGAAAATCATGAACAAAAATATCAGCATTGTGGACAACAAGAAGTGCAGACACTTAACAAAGCCAGAGCCCCAGATTCGCAAGTGCAACGAGCAGCCGTGCCAAACCAGGTAACTGGGTCCTGCCACTCGCTCGGGCACTGTGTGCCCGCTAAACTGCTGGTCTTTAAAACACAGAACGTGACCAGAATCACATATTCCTAAAAGCAGTGCAGGCAATCTGCCCCAAACTGTGTGGTTTCCAGTAAGCAAGGTCTGCAGAAGACAGCAACTTGATGGTACGCGCACCGGAGCCTCAAGGGTAGGGTTTACCTTGACCTTAACTGAGCTCCCTGCAGTGTGGAAACAGCCACTCACTGCGTCCAGGAAAAGTCATTGCAGTTATTGGGTCAGCAATTGGCCACCTCCTCAAACATCTGGCTATTGGGTTGAGTGCAGTTGTTCATTCCCAAATTCCTCGTACTGGTGCGTGAGAACCTGCCTGGGGTGATGCAAACCAAACCAGGACTGGCCGGGACCTAGTCCCCTGCTTGGTTGTGGCACTGGTCCCCAGCTGGGTCCTCACTTCCTCTCCCAGAGTTCCCCAGGCCACCTGCCTACTCTGGTCACCAGCTTCCCACCCTGGGTCTTGGTCACTGGGTCGTTGGTGGCTTTGGTCCCTGGTGACTTTCCCAAGGAGCGTCAGGCAGGAAATCAGGCAAGAAACTCACGAGCAGAGGGAAGAGGTGCAGCGGGAAGCAGTGCCTACAGACTGGCGGAGATGAGTGAGTGGACCTCAGTGGAACCGGGGAGCAGGCACAGCCAGGCTACTGGGCGTGGTCTCCTGAAAGTCCACGCACTTTCGTACAAAGCCATGTGGGGCCTGAGTGGGACTAAGCCCCAGTGTCCAAAGTCCCCAAAACTTTTAGGGACACGCTGACAAGAAGAGTTTGAGGCCGCACCAATTCCTCTAGAATGTGAAGACAGGGGCTTTTGTTCTGTCCTGACACTGAGAGAACTGTTGAGGCTCAGTGAGTTAGCGTGTAGCTGTGAGTTTTTAGGGAGTCGAACAGAGAATTGGTCTCTCTCGCGGTAATTTCTGCAGTGGAGTGGTGAACTTACACATCCTACAACATGGATGGGCAAAGAATTTGCAACTTTGTAGGGGTTTGTAACAAATATGATCTTTATGGCCCTCCACCACCGTGAGGAAGTGTGCGCCGGGTAAGGGTGGAGGGCCAGAGCTGCCTGGGGACTCTATTCAGGTTTCTACCTTCAATGATCCTTTGGGGAATTAGTGTCCTACAAGCTGATGCACAGTTCCCAGTTCTTTGGCCCTACCCCACCATACCCCTTTCTGAGGCAGCGCTGCTCCCTGAGTTCCCTCCATCTCTGCCCATCGCAAAACTCAGTTATTACGCCCTGCAGACCTGGCTCATGCCACGCTGATGAGACTCCTTCCTCCCCGCACCCACCCCAGAGCTGAAGCCTCCAGGCTGGCTTTGCTGTAGGTGCTGTGTGTTTAAGGTGTCAGAAGCTCACTGGCAGCCTTCCCCTTCCCCCACAGTCATCCTCCGACAACCCCACGCCTCCTCCAGGAGAAAATATGTCTCTAGGGGACAGGACGAAAGAGTGGAAGGTCAGAGGATGTGCGAGACAAAAGTGCGCTACGGTACTTTCAATAATGTTGCGCACCTGCCAGGAACATGCTTTTCAGCCAAACTGGAAAAGTATCAAGTAGGTGGACCAAGTAAGCTTTTTTATGAAGCAAAGTAGCAATCAACAGTGAAGGCGACACAAAGAATTATTGCTAATTATGGTCCTCCCATCCAAGTACTAGCCAGGCCAATGCTGCTTACCTTCCGACATGGGACAAGATTAGATGCGACCAGGGTGGTGTGGCCGCAGACGTGTTGCCGACAGTGCTCTCTGGGTCACTGGCATTCAGTGCTGGGCAGATATCGAAGTGAAATGTCGGGCCTTCACCCTGCCGGTTAAACAACCTGGGTCCTTTCTTGCTATTATTATTCCTAAGAATTGTCTTTCTCTTTATTTCTTTTCAGTAGATAGAGCATTTCTATTTAAATGTGATTTTAAAAATACGATTTTTAAAAATGCTATTTATCTTGCATTAAATAATTTAATATTTTTAAAGCACCATCTGTTTGATATACCAAGTCACTCTCCCATATGGATGGAGGCACACTGGCTTTTTCTGCTCTCTCAGGAACCTTGAACCAGCTGGTCGGGGGACAACAGTGTATTTGTCACTTTCTAACTCGGTCAGTGAAGGACCAGAGGGCACGATGCACACCACTGGTGGTTCATTCACTGACTGTGACTGTTTTGGGGGGAAATGACTCGATAATGACTGGGTGAAATGAACAGTTTTAAAAGTCCGTTTCTGGGTCAGGAATGTTTGCAGCTGGAGACTGGCAGCCTCTTTGTCAGAAGCAGTGTTTTTCTCGTCTTGGGAACGAGGGCAGTGTGATCTGCCCCGCCAAGACGCGGTGTCAGCAAGGTCAGCCAAACTATGGGAAAGTAAGAAGAATGGACCTGGGTGACTAACTCTTAGGGGTTCTCACGGGAAAGCGTTTCAGCGCTTCCGAACGTCGCACCACCTTTATTTCTCTTGCCTCTTCGGCTGCCCCACCCTAGTAAGAAACATTCTGATTGCCACTCACATTTATTGACGGTGTCACCAAATGGTCTGGTGGAACCCTATGTGCCAAATATAAAATTTATTGGTGTCCTAGTAAATAGCTTTGTAAGAAAGAATCTTAAAGATGAGGAAGTGGAGCCCTGGCTGGCGTAGCTCAGTGGATTGAGCGCGGGCTTGCGAATCAGATGATCGTGGTTCGATTCCCAGTCAGGGCACATGCCTGGGTTGCAGGCCGATTCCTTGCAGGCTAACTACCAGCAGGGGACGCACAAAAGGCAACCATACATTGATGTTTCTCTCCCTCTCTCCTTCCCCTCTAAAGATAAATAAATAAATAAAATCTTTAAAAAAAAAGATGAGGAAGTGGAATAATTCCAAATTAGATGGATTCTAAAACGAGATGTTTTCTCTCAGTACGGTACATTTTATGCACTCTCTTCCTGAGCAGTTTTCACAAGGAGCAGAAAAGCAACTTTTTATCATTGTACTAAGGATCCCTAAAATGAGTTTCATTTTAAAAAATGAGATTCCATAAAGCTGAAAATGGAATCTTTTTTCAAGTGTCCTGGATTCCATAGTGGGGGAGAAAAAGGGACGAAGAAGGATTTTGATTCCTGTGCTTACAGACTGGGTATCCTCGTACAGAGAGATGAGGCAGAGACTGATGGGACTGGATACTCAGTGCTTTCTTTAGGGGGAATCTACCCGGAGCCTCCAAAGCACAATGGTAGGCCTGCGTCACTCGCAACAGGACAGCAGACCAGAACCTCGCTAGAGGCGATACTGGGTCCAAATGTCACCATGGGTTGGTTGGGTTGGGTTTGGTTTTCGGAAACGGAAACAAAGAATCACTTAGAATTAAAACATTGTGCAGATGAGAACACTAGGCTGTGAGAGGAGGTAACATCTCTCTGACTCATTGTTAAGGACACATAGGCTTAAGTAAGTTTGGAAGTTCGAGGCTGTTTTCTATGAAACGGGGGGAAACACAAATATTTCAAGAAATGTTTGATGCAAAGCTGTTGTGTGAAAGGCGTCATGGGGACCAAGAAGAGCAAGGCCCCGTGGAGAGATGACTTACTTATCAGCAAAAGGCAGCCCCATTCTGTAGGGCCTTTGAGGCCCTGCACTCCCCCAGAGAATAACTTGTAAACATAGTGTGAGTGCCACAGGCCAGGGGACGCAGGGCCAAGGGGACACAGCCCCTGTGGGTTGGATGGTGTAGCCCTTCTAGGAGGCAGGGCCTTGGAGCCGGCAGCCAAGGACCTCCGCAGCGGACGTTCCAGAAACACATGCCCTCAGGTGGAGACAGAAAGCGTTTGGGGGGCAGGCTGAGCATGCGGTGGGTTCTCTACACAAGTGGGCAGTGAAGCTACTGAGATGGAGGAGTGAGTAGAAGCGTTCATGAGTGCACTGCAGTGGAGGTGGAATGTACTGCATCCTGAGTGGCTGCCCTGTGGCGGCCCAGCCTCCGCATTTACGAATGAGAATGTGAGAATGTGGAGACTGAGCAGCCGTTAAGCGCCATTGTACGGCGTGCACAGTGAGTAGGGAACCTGGGATTTGGCCCCGGTGTCTGCTGGCCCTGCTCTGTGCCTGAACACAGCTGTGCAGGCGGTTTAGTGGGGGGGCTCAGACCCCCCAGAAGGCGTCCCGATAGTGGGGAGTGCAGAGAGGGTTTAATCGACAGGAATGGGGCAAATCCCAGGTTTCACGAATCGCTTTTCTGGCGTAGGCCTTGGTTCCTCCCTGAAAGAAATGTGGAGGGCTGTTTAGATTCAGAGTTGTTAGGGGAGACCCCGGTTCATTAGAGATGGTAACACTCTTCTCATTCGTTCCCGCGACTCTCGCTTTGCTCTTTTAGATGGATGATGACAGAGTGGACCCCGTGTTCCCGGACCTGCGGAAAAGGGGTGCAGAGCAGACAAGTGGCGTGTACCCAACAACTGAGCAACGGGACGCTGACCAGGGCCCGGGAGAGGGACTGCGCGGGGCCCAAGCCCGCGGCGGCGCAGCGCTGCGAGGGCCAGGACTGCATGACCGTGTGGGAGGCGGGCGTGTGGTCTGAGGTGCGCACACGCCCCGCCCCCCTTCCTCTTTCCCGACCCTCGGCTTCTTCAAGGTCGTGTCGCATCACGATCGGAATCTCTGTACACCTGATGTTTTTCAATGTTGGTTTTGCTGGCAGTAAAAAAGTACACTCATTATAAGTAATTTCCAAAAAATAGGAAAAAAATTAAGCTATATTTACTCTTTATTCCATAAATACTGTAACATGATCAGGAGCATGTTTTACATACATTTTAGAATCCTGCTTTTTCATTTATGTGCCATAACTATGCTGTTAAATAGGCACATATGAAAAGGTACATTTGACTCATTATATAACCCCGAGCATTTAAAAGGGAAAGTAGAAGAAAGGAATGAACATTTAACAATCATTTTGTGATCCAGGATTGTATTCTTAGTTCACATTTAGTCTATTGCTTACATTTAATCACCAATGCAAGAAATTCAGTTTTGTCCTCATATGATGTAGCTCAAAGGCATCAATTTACGCAAGTCCTACCCAAGTGGGGAAGCTGGGGCTTGAACCCCGAGCCCCACTCCCCTGCCAGCTTGTAGCGGGTGGCTTGGGGGTGTGTTCCATGCACAACGGCTGCTTTATCTTCGATTATCATGATGCGTATTGTCACATAATAATAAATACCAGTCCTCATATTTCCTGGCTGCTCTGAAGCACATTAGGTGAGGGTGTGGGAGTGTGCACACAGGCACACACACATTTACGTGCTCACACAAGTGCACAAAGGCAGATGCACACACATACCCAGCGCAAAATCGCCCAGGTGCTTCATTTCAGAACGTTAGATAGGATACGAACACGCCAAACAGAAAAGAGCTGGGTGGCAGTTAGTAACTGTTGTTTGGAAACGAGGATAAAGTAACTCAGATAATAACACGTGTGACTGTTGTTCGGCGAGCCCGGTCCCCCTAAAGCACGAGCAGATAGTGTGACTTCCTGTTGTCGTGTTTCCTGACCCGTCCTGGCCATTTAATGGGTTCTTCTTCCTGTGCGATGTGTACGTTTGAGGATGAATGCGATATCCGATTTCTCATCAAAGTGGACCAAATTCAGTCTGGAGAGAAGACTCACAGAAATATCAGAGACAGAAATGCCCTCTGCCTAGCCATAATGCTCTGCAAACCAGTCAGGAGTGAACAGTCAGAAATACTTTCCTCTACGACTTTTTGGCACCAGCTGCCAACCGATGCCCCGTCTCAATGCAGTAGGACAATCGAAAAGCATCGTTCTTAGTTTGAGTTCCCTTAAAAATGGATTGTGTGGATCAGGGTTCATCTCAACTGCAAAGAATAAAAACATAAATATTAATATGCCAAATCACATGCACCCATCTACTTTGAAGCGCACCATATTCAAACACAACCCATAAATGAGGAGATAACTACTTACTTGTACAAAGTTAGTGTGTTGGAAATATCACTAGTTCCACGCTCAAGTTTTCAGGAACACAAATGTTGGAAGCCGCGTGGTTATTCCTATACTGTGTTGTCCCCAGCATTCACCTGCCCCTCTTTCTCTAGACCTTTTTGAGGCACAAATATAAGTTGGATTTTCATGCCTGCCATACCTCTCATTCCGCTCTACACCCCTGTGGCCCCTCCAATGCCATTTTGGTCCCTGTGTCCGGAAGGTCAGTGGCACATGCCTTTGTAAACCTGGGAAGCTTTGTACACATTCCACAATAGAAAGCCTAACTGGAAGAGAGGGGGCAGGTTGCTCCTGAAATATCAGCGGAATACATGTGTTTTTCCTGTTGTCAACAATGTCAATCAAGCACCAGTCATTGATAATGCAAATTAAGCTATCTGTGAACCAAATTATATTTCAATCCATGCAACTGTTCAGAATGATTCCTAGGAACATAAAATTATGTAAAGATATTCTTTATTTTGGCTAAGATTTTCTCTGTTTGAGCTGTAGGAACAGTTTGTGAGACATGACAATCTGTAGGAAATTCTTGTTTTTCACCACATGTCTTAAGGCTAAAACAGAGTAACTCTTAGCAAAATAAAAGAATTTTCTTGCATGAATCTGTGTAAAAATGTGAGGTCAGTCAAATGCAGTATTTACATTTTGACCATTGCACACTGTCTTTCACCAGTGACCCCCCCACATTATATTCCTTCCTGTGATGGTCGTCCTGGGTTCCTGAAACCCTTTCACCCCCAGCGCTATGCCCTGAGCTACACCTGGGCTCTGACAGGGAGCGCAGCCTGTTCTCCTGGTTCCTTAAGCTCCTGCCTGGCCTTTCTGTGGGTCACAGGCTTATCAGAGACAAGTAGAACCAACGCTGCGAATAATTTCATCATTTGTCCATGTCTCCTAATCGCGGACTTTCCCCGTACCATCTGGTGTTGTCTTCCAGTGCTCGGTCAAGTGCGGCAAAGGTGTCCGTCACCGGACCGTGAGGTGCACCAACCCCAGAAAGAAGTGCGTCCTCTCCACCAGACCCAGGGAGACGGAGGACTGCGAGGATTACTCGAAATGCTACGTGTGGCGAATGGGCGACTGGTCTAAGGTGAGCATCGTTCTGTTCACTCTCGGTATCAGGATGTTACATCGCACGTTCACTCTCAGTATCAGGTTCGGGGAATGTCCACGCGGCCCGGTTGGGTGGTGCACCCACATAGGCAGGAGTTTAGGGGGGATGGGAAGTGGAGGCAAAGATCATGGCCGGTGGAGTATTATGTCCCTGGGTTCAAATCCTGCCTTGCCTATCCAAACTCGTGAGCTCTAGAAAACTGTTTTAAAGATTAAGATAAAATGTATAAAGCAATTAACACCCTTTTGTCACAAAGAAACCTCTCAAAAACACTTTTATTGTTGTTTTGTCACTAGTTTTTTTGGATACAGTTCTTTGTAAGGAATGTTTGCATAAAACTTATCAAACACTATCAGGTAAGTCAACTGTACTTGAACAATAAAAAAAGTTAACAAAAAGAAAAAAATAGATGGTTTAGGAAAGAATCAGCAGAACCAATCAAAGGAATTCCTAACATAATAGGTAAAAGACATTCTCCTTTTCACCAATATTTGGGGGGGGGGGTGAAGAAGAAGGGGGAAGGAATGGGGTTCTTGAAACCTTGCAGTCAAATTGAGTGGATCCATTTGGTGATTGAACAGCAAGTTCAATACCATGGTTGTAGCTATGTCTATCCAAAATTTGTGAATGAAGTAGACAGTCTCATATATAAATGAACTGTATTCACTCTGCAACGTATTAGCAGATACCCATGGCTCAAGGTAAAGTTCCGATCCTACCTCGTGAAAACAGCTCTCGACTACCAGTTTTCAAAAAATGTAAATATTATAACGAAATGACCCCCGTGCCCGGCCACATTTCGCTGTAACATAATACACTTACTGTCCGGGGATCATACTATTATTTACTGTAGAAATAAAAATAAAGCGGTTCCTAAATAGCGCCGAGGGCCGTTCTGAAAGAAACGTCTTCGCTGACTCATACACGGTGCTCCGCCAGCTTTCCCAGTGTTGCCCGCCCGCCCCCCAATCCATGACATCTAAGATCTACAGATCTACTTTCCTGTGATTGATTAGCCACACCTTTCTTCCCTACTGGAAATCTGCTTATCCACACGGCCTCTGAGTGCTCGGCAAACTGTGCTCTCTTCCCTCCACTCAGAACGTTCAGGTTCACGTTGGGACTCTCAAAGGAGGCATTTGTAAACAGTGCCAATGGATCCTGGCTACAGAATTGGGAAATATTCAGCCCAATCCACGCAGCTCATAATTGATGAACCATGTAAGGAAATGTCAGACTTCAGAGTGAACAACTTCTAAGTGGAAGAAAACTCCAAATGAAGCACATATTTTTTTTTTTTTATGTTCAAGGCTTATGTTTCCCCAGTTCTAAGAGAGAGAGATACCATAGGATGATACAGAAAGACAGTGGTTTGGAAGCCAAGAGACCTCCATTGTGGAGAGGCACAAATTGGTTCGGCCCCTGAACCTCTTTGTGTATCTGCATCTGTGTGAGTGAAATGAGGAAAACAGACGTCATCAGTACGGCTTTCGTGCTGCGTGTATGTGTGAAGGCTTCATTCAGCACCGAAGGCACAAAGCAGGATGAGAAAGTGAAGGGCTGGTTGGAGAGGGGTGGGGGCATCGCCGACTGCTCACTTTCAGCCGTGAGGACTCTGCGTTGGTTTATTTTGGCCGGTGGGATTCCAGACGTTTTCCTTAAATGAGTCGGCACTAAGAAAAAGTTTAAAAACCACTAGAATATGTGAGCTACACTTTTCCAATTTTATTAGACTATTCTGAGTGATTAATGTTGTTTACCCTGTTAACTACAAAAAAACAAAAGTGTAACTGCAAAAAACGGGAGATCCATGTGTTACCGTAATTTACGACACAGAACTAACCGCAATCTCCTCCACGGCAGCAAATGGAAATAGGGCTAGCAAATCCTATTTTCATGACAGATGCTGAGGATTGAAATGTGCCTCTCATGTGCCTCTTACGCAAAATGAAAATGTACTGGGGAGGTCATAGAAAACATTAATTTTGGTGTTTCAGGCGATGCCTGAAAAAACATCTTTTAAATTTCACCGCGGTTCCGTGGGCCTGATTTTTAAACACGCTTAGGCGGAATCACTTGTGCGGATTTCGTTGCGTTCTTCCATTGCTGCCCATCCAGAGCGTGGCAGTGGCAGGAGAGTGATGGACTGGCACGGTCAGAGCCCTTTGTCCTTCCATGACCTTCCGTCTCAGTTTGTTGGGCTGCCAGTTTCTTCACTGGCTTTTTTGGAAGATCCGGGATGTTGCCTGTTTTCGCCGTCTATGAATCTAAGTCTGCTCTTTCCCTCAACGCCGTGCCCTCCTTCCTTCGTGACGGCGGCCGCAGCAGAACAGATGCCAGCCACGACGAGAGCCGGTGGCCCCCACTGGACTTTACCTACTTCATTCCCCCTGCTTTTACTCCCAAGGCGTTGCTTTCACATCCCCAGATAATTACAGAGAACAAGAATAATGCCGTGATATTTCCATTGCAGTGACTGAAATATTAACAGACAGAGGTGGCATCGATCTGTCTTCTCACCAGCTGGGACCCTGGGACCAAAACCAGCGCCGATGTGTGTGCAGTTGTGGATTCCTGGGCTGCTCCCAGGCTGATTAATCTGCTAGTTTCACTCGAATTCTAACATGTTTAAACTACTGACAAACCTAAGTGCACTTAAAATTGAACCCTGCATTCTTTTCTTTTTTTAGATTTTATTTATTTATCTTTAGAAGGCAAGGGAAGGGAAGGAGAGAGGGAGAGAAATATCAATATGTGGTTGCCTCTGGTGTGTCCCCTGCCAGGAACTGGCCTGCAACCCAGGCATGTGCCCTGACTGGGAATCGAACCGTGATCCTCTGGCTCACAGGCCCGTGCTCAATCCACTGAGCTACACCAGCCAGGGCTAAGCTCTGCATTCTTTAATTCGGAATGTTCAATGCACTATCCATAAAGTCCAGGTCTAAGACCCTCCTCCTCCCTCAGGCGTATTACTAGGGAACCGATTACAAGGCGGACGGACCCCCAGGATCCCCACTGTCGAAGCCTCGCTGTCCGCCGTCGGGCCACAGCGATGCCAGACACACAGAGGCTTCCTAAGAACACGGCTTTTGCCTCACACTGTTCGCTGCATTCGTGTCAGCCTGTGTGCTTTCCAGCATTTATGATTTGGCAGTTTTGCATTAACAGTGGGAAAACTGCTCTCTGCTTCAGAGGAAAAGCACATAGACCCAGGCATCCTCAAAGAGAAAAGATCTCCTGTCATGAGATCATGACCTCTGATTTCTCAGTAAACGGGATACGGCCCTTGATCAATGCTCACACTTATCTCATTGAGACTGGAAAGCTGGCAAGGATGGAACACGATGTCGCTGCTTTGCTCTGGCGAGGGTTAACCATAGACACCATCAGGTGCCCCGTGGGGACTGTGTCTCTGATACAGATGTGGCTTTGAGGTCTTTCCTGGGAGACAGGAGTGGTAACTTGTATGTTCTCTGCTGGTATGAACTGTAGTTACTTAGGTAAGCTGTCCTAAGTATGAGACACTGGCTGTGAAAATAACATAGTCTTTCATGCTTCATGAAACGCCATCTTTTCTGCTTGACCTTGGCCTTTCCAACTTTACTTGAACTTCTACAACTTCTTGTTTTCATTACTGAAAGCCGGGAGAGGAGCAAACAAAAGAGTATTGTTCCGTTTACCTGCCAAACAGTTCAGTCCTTCCTGAAGCTTTTGAGGGTTAACTTTTCTGTGCAGGACTAACGAGTGGTTTATATTTTCTCAGGTGAATTATAATGACAACACACCTTGGAACTGTGCCTAACTATGGTGTATTCTTAGAATCAACTCATGCACTATAATTTGAATTTAATTTAGTCCTTTAAAATTCTGGGAAATGAATAGTTTTGGCTGCATATCAAATTATGACATGATTAATAGATTTTTGGAGATTATGAGCCTTTTGTGATGATATAATTCAAAATGCTGCTGAAAGAAAAATCATTTTGGATGACTTAATTATGTATATCTTTGTTTAGAAGTAGTATAGCTTACAAAAGAAATCGGTCATTTTTAACTTCTGCTGCGAAGGGAAACCACAATTCTATTCCGTATGTTCAGATGAATAGAAGAGGAATCTCAAAACTCAGCTAATTCTTCCTAGTGAATACGGGAACTAGAGCAGCCCGAATGCATGCTGCCTCACTGTAAAACTGCATTTCAGCCAATAGCAATTCCCCTTACTCTGAGGTCATTTCCGAGCGAAGATTTTCTAGTTCTATGTAGTTACACGTCCCAAGGTGGTGTTTACAATAATTTTTTGCATTTTTTTCTGAAAACAGTGCTGTGGCTGAAACTCAAAATAAAACACATTGACTGCTTAATAATTTATTTGTGTAGCTATGAAAGACATGCATCTATCTGGATTATTTCTAGTAAAAAAAGTAATTCTCTTACCACCCGTACTGTAGATGTTACGGACACCCACCTTGAATATCCTGTTGTCCTGGGGCTCCGTGATAACCATGAGAAACAACCATGCCTCTTCCTTAGTACGTCTTCTGTGATTTTTAAAAAAGAAGCTCAAAAATAGAATTTTAAATTAAGCAAATTATACCAGACCTTTCTTGAAGGGGGCTGTGCATGTACAACTTTAAGTGTTCTCACATTGCTTTAATTATTAAGTTAAACCAATTCAACGGGAAGGGGCAAAATCTAAGGAACAGCCATTCCACGCGAGACTCCTTACTGACACGCTTAAACTAAGTCGACAAAGACAGACAGATTACCCCATCACGCCTTTATTCAGATTGGCCAACAGTCGGTACTAGTGACTGGGTCTGTACCTTTTCACATGTCCCTAAAAGAAGAATGCTTCCATCTCCTAATCTTTGTTACGGTGGATTCATAGAGAGATGGGTCATGCGCACTTGAAGCTCTGAGTAAGTTAATGGGCTGCCACAAGCCGCTCCTGAAGCTTATTTTCTACATGGAAGCTTGTCACTCCTGAAAATTCACAGCGACAGTAGTGACTCTGACATCACAGCCGGTAGGAAACTGGGTAATCGAAGGGGACGTTTCTTGCCACCGAAAGAAAAGTCAGTGAATCACGGAAGGAAATTTAAAGAAACAGCGTAATCAGTGCAATCCAGAGCGTGTTGAACAAAACGACCGGGTAGTGCTGCGCTTTCGGTGATGCGTCTCTGCAGCCTCATGTTTCTGCAGTGGGTCAAAAGGCAGGAGAAGAACCAGACCCAAAGTCCCGAAGGATGGGTTTCTTGTTGCCCCGCGACAGGCTAGGACTTTAGCACTACAGATTCTCACACGTCCTGACTGACCCCTTGCCGGCAGGGACCCCTCCAATTAAAATCCCCTTGCAGGAGGTCCCAGAACACCACCTAGGGCATGCATAGCTTGCTGGTTTTAATACGAGTAAAACTAAGCAGGTTCTTACGGGTTAGTAGAGGGAAGCTCAGTCAGTTGTTAGAAAGATTTCCCATTCGAAGTTAAAGAAATAATTAGCAGCAACAGCAGATAGCCAGATTACATACCCCATGGAGAACGTGAAAATAGAAAGTCGTAAGTATTAGCCGAAACTAGAGAATCAGAGGCTGAATAAAATGGGAACTGCCGTATGCAGAAAATACACTGTCAAGTACACAATAGTAAAATTGGTCATCGCCGAAGACCTGCATGTCCCCGTTTTCATGAGACTAAATTCGTGGTAATTTAGGGATTCTTGGGACTTGCATTCCCCAAATCAAGTTCCGTGGAGAACATCCCCTGGTGTGTGGTCTCCGAGCGTGAGAAACACCGCGGTCGAGCGGCATGAGCAGACACCAGCTCTGCCGCAGCGCTCTGCGGCCCCTCTGGCGCTCTCCCTGTCCTCGGGAAGTCTGCCGAAGAGAGTGTGGCATTTCTCGTTTCCTTGTACCAGAGGTCGCTGTTAAAGAGCATGTACCTGGCTCGTAATGTAGTGTAATCCACTAGAGTTACCTATCATCGAGAAAGCGATTCTCGAGATGAGGCTTCATTCCCATGCAGAATTATTTTTTAAATTTATTTTTCCATTGCAGAATTATGTTCTGATTATGTCGACAAGTCCATTGGCATTTGGAAAAATAACAGCTTATCATTTTTAGGGCTGTGAGTCATCTCAGAAGACAGGGACATTCGAGCAGCAACCCCATAAACAAATAGGGGCCTATCACACTGGAAGTCTATCATTTTGGGGTCGGCCAGCCAATTACATAAATCAAAGATCGTGGGGAGGTTTCAGACAGTTGTCTGTTGAGGAAACCCACCCCAAGATAGCCTAAGTTAGAGACCTCTTGGGTTATGGGAACATTCATTTGAAAACTCACTTGTCTGTAAGCTGTTCACACTAAATAAATCGCTCAATGATAAACAGGATTCTTTTCCCCAAAGAAGACCTGCGATTGTTTTGTTTAGATAAACCCACTGAGCGTTTACACAGCTTGCTCCTCACCATTCTATCTGGAGAATATGGCTCCCCTGAACTGTGCCCCCAAATCCCGAAACTTTGGCTGTCCAATTGTTTTGCCTCGATCTCTGCACTGCCAGAGAGTGGGACACTTTTTGCATTTCTATCTTTTTTTATTTTTGAGACCTCTTGAGAGTCTTATTATTGTCCCAGATATATATTTTAAAAATGAATTTTCACAGTGTTTGAATTACTCTGCATAGTGAAATGCATTTGGCTGGTGTGACTGAACACAGAGGAAATATACTGAGTTAAAAAGAATGAGGTGTACACACTATGTATATCTATCTTCTATCTAAAGAAAATGTATAATTTCGAGAGGTCTCGGTAGTGTCTACCTTTATATGTGTGTATATGTGGGTATGTATAGGAAGTTCCTATAATGCAGAATAACCAGCGATTTTCCAAGGGTTTGGGACCTGAAGAGCTAGGACAGCTCAGGGTAGGAGTCCAACAGTATTGGCTCGGAACTCTGGATCTTCTGTTCAGACAAGTGAGTGAAGCCAAATGAAATAAGTCATGAAAGTCCTCAGCTGCATGTCAGATACATAGTAACCAAACAAGTGCTGGCTATTTGTGTTGTCCTGTTAGCAGGGATGGGGAGAAATGGTCGGCTGTGAGGAACTGCTGTGGAAACGGAATGCACAGACCCGGGCTGGTTCTCCATGGAGGAGGCGGGAAGGAGGCAGGTGTTGAGAAGGACCCCTGGGCCTCCTGGTCTGAACAACTCGTGCGGACACTGGTTCCACAATAGGAGATAGGAAGCCCTAGAAAATAATCACGTTGGGGAAGAAAGACTGTGAATCCTGTTTTGGACTCTGTCCCTGTGCCCAGAAAAGAATTAAACATCGGTGTCTGACAGAGGAAGGGAGTGGGACGGAAATACACAGTGTGGAGCCTCACCGCTTAGATGGTGTTTAAAGTTTTAACATGATAACATGCATGTAATTGGGTCTTCAGGAAGGAATAAATAACATAGGATTTGCCAGGAGCACAATTTGAGATATTTTAAAATACACTAAAATAAGGGTATGGTGCCTATTATTAAAACTCTTAGTTTGTAGCTTTGTAAAAACTCTAGTGGTTTTAATTTTCTTCCCAGTCTGCTCAAAACCCTTCCATGACATGAACCAAGTATTAAAAGCAAGAGATTAAATGGATTCCTTTCTGTTCTTTACTCCTGCAGTAGCTCCCTCCCTCCCCTGTCCTGCCCCATGCATGTGTCTTCTGAAAAATTTTGGTTTTGGACTACAGTTCACATTCAGTGTTGTTTTGCATTTGTTTCAGGTGTACAGCGTAGCCATTAGATGGTTAGCCAGTCATGTTCTTTCTAAAGTGCTCCCCCACCCATTAGCTGGTACGGGAGTGTTTAAAGTATGAGTGGTGAGGAGGGAGGGCGGCTGGAGAAGACCAGATGCAGCCGGGACAGACTCCCCGGACAGACATGTGGGGGAAGAGCCAATGCCGGGCCAGACGACAGAGAGAGAGGGGAACTGTCGGGACCGAGAGAGGAAGTACTTTCCGGGAAGTTCAATGAGACGGGGCTGAGTCAGAGGGAGGCAGAGGAGCCCCGGTCTTTGTTCTCAACTACAACGTCAGCCTCACTAGGACTGTGCTAGAACATTTAAAGGAAAATTGCGTACTTGGTTTCCTCAAACCATCTCCCTCTCCCAGTTTCCTTTTCTGGAAATATATCGGTATCATCTCCCCACTTCCCCCGCCTGCAAGCTCCTCGGCCTTTCTTTTATACCCAGTAGGGTTTTGTCTCAGTTGCTGTTTTTTTAATTTTTCAGTTGCATTTGATATTCAATATTATGTTAATTTCAGGTGTGCGACAGAGTGGTTAGACTTGTATAACTTACTACGTGATCACCTCAGTAAGTCGCGTGCCCACCTGGCACCAGAGGCAGTCACTGCAATGCTACTGACCACGTTCCCTGTGCTGTACTTTATGTCCCCAAGGCTGTTTGGGGACGACCAATTGGTTCCTTTTTTTTTTTTTAAAGATTTTATTTATTTATCTTTAGAGAGGAAGGGAAGGAGAGAAGGAGAGAAATATCGATGTATGGTTGCCTCTCATGAGTCCCCTGCTGGGAACTGGCCTGCAACTCAGGCATGTGCCCTGACTGGGAATCGAACCATAATCCTCTGGTTCACAGGCCTATGCTCAATCCACTGAGCTACACCAGCCAGGGCCAATTGGTTCTTCTTAATCCCTCCACCTTTCTCACCCCGCCGTCAAGATGTTCTCTGTATCTGTGAGTTTGTTTCTGTTTTGTTTGCTCATTTATTTTTAGATTCCACGTGGAAGTGAAATCGGAGGGAATCTGTCTTTCTCTGTCTGACTTATTTCCCTGAGCCTAATACCCGCTAGGTCCATCCACATTTTCACAGATGATGACATTTCATCCGTTATTCATGGCCACCTCATGTGTATGTTTACCTGTGCACGTACGATCCCATCTTTATCCAACTGTCAGTTGTTCTTTGTTCCCAGTGTAATACCACCATCCTTCTCTGTTCACCGGGGCTGGAGTAATGATTCCAAATGTGCTCCCAGGCCCCCGGACGCCCCCTCTTTCCTGTCCCTCACGCCCAGGGACGACTTCCTCGCTCTGGTCTGCAGCCCAGCACTTCTAGAGGATTCCCCGGGACTGGGCTGTCATCTGCTGGACCCTCTCTCCGGCATTGAAAGCTCCCCCTGTGAGGGTCCCGACCTACCTATGGAAGGTGGTCTCGGGGTTCCCACGGATTTGGTGGGGCTGCCAAGCTCAGGCCTGCGCAGTGTGTGCTCCTACCGCCTCCCCGGCTCTGTTCACGCAGCTCTCTCTGGCTGGAATGTGTTCCTCCCAGCTGCCCGCACCCTTGAGGACCACCTCAGGTGCCGGGGTGTTCAGAGGGCTCCCCCATAAGTGGCAGGATGTGTGTGCATTTTTTGACTCTGTTACTATTTCTCAATTACCGTATGTTTCAGACTATAAGACCCACTTTCCTCCCTCCCCCACCCCAATGTGGGAGGAATAATGGTTGTTAATGCTGCTGTTGAGTTCTGTTTACACTGACATTGGTAAAATGTTATTTATGTTACTAAATAGTTTACCACTTTTTTTGCTTCAAAACTTCTTTGCCTATTTTGCTCCTCTAAAACCCAGGTGCGTCTTATGGTCCAAAAAATATGGTAATCATTTATTGCCTTATGTTATTGCTATTTCCTTAAAAATGTTTTCACCCCTTCACCCTTCTCACAAATCTGAGTGACCTGACATTGCACTGCCCAGAGGGATAATTAATGAATACATGAGTGCTCGCCTTTCCCACCAAGTAAACAAGAAATACATGACACATCTAAGCACTGTGTTTCTTTTCTTATGGTCCATTCTATTCTTGCAGACCTAATTCTGTAACAACTACAACTATATGGCAACTCTATTTCCCTACAAAAGAATTTGGAACTAGCTTATTTTTCTCCAGGAAAATTCAACTAACCAATATAATTTTATGGAAACACATGACTCCCCTGATATATTCCTGTATGAAAATTCAAATGACCTAAAATGTGATTTTTTAAAAAAGAAAAGTAAATCCACCCTTATTGGAAGAACATGCAGTTTAAGTCAGAAAAGGTGCTCAACATGGAGCATCAGGGAAGCTGGCAGGCTCTACCTTCTCGTGAGTCCGCGTGGCGGGGCGCCCGCCAGCCGGTCAGGCAGAGATGATCTGACCTGGAAGGAAAGCGGTGGACGGAAGCAAAGCACACGGAGGAATTCTCTCTGTGAACTAGCAAGTGCAGTATTTATGTCGGACTAGAGTGATGCATAGTCCGCCCATGTAATGCTCTCTGTGCTATTTTAAATCCAGACTTTATCTCTGAAAACAGAACAAAAACACACTTTTCTCGCCTGGCCACACAAGGATCTGACCCATTTTTGACCCGGAATTGTTGGACGGGGCCTGGGAACTGTGTCATTTGACAAGGAGATTTAATCGCTGTCGTCCCAACAGTTCTCCCTGGAAGGATGGTGATAAAGTGGAAATGTCTTAATAATCTTTGTCTCCCTCTGCGACACCCTGTGATTGACAGCCTGAGCGCCGGCAGAGTTGCATCTGTGCCCAAGACTTTGTGTTTATTAACTGCTTCTTAATGCAAGCATCGTGTTTTTTTCTTTTATCATTGTGGTTATCAATGTGTAGTTTGATATACAAAATTATTTTTTGGTTATTTTGACAGTCCTTTCATGACCTAGTCAGCTCTCTGCTAATCATTCATAGTTCAGATTACTTTCTGCTTGACTTGCCATACACATTCTCTTGATTTGCTATAACTATATGCAAATGTGTTCATTAAAGAAAGAAAAATAGTTTGAAGCGTAGAACCAAGTGAATTAATTAAACACATACGCCCAACAGAAAAAGATTCTCAAATGTCGGATCTCTAGGAATAGATTCGGTCCCAAACACCCGCGTGTTAAATAAGGCAGACGAACTGCTTTCAAAAGACGCTGAAACACTGACCAAAACAAACAGCGAATGTTCAAAAACAAACCTAACTTTTGTTCCTTAGTGTGTTTGTTTCACACTCACTTTATTAAAAAGTTGAAAGATGGAACTGCCAGACGTGTACATAGATGACTAGGAATGCCGCGCTAATAATTTCCACTAGAAGCCATCGTTTCGTTCCCTTATGAGATCCACCCTCCACTGCGAATGTTACTTCGCTCTCGTAAAGCCACTTTGGAACAATCCATTTATTCCCAAAGGCAAGTTATTCAAGTTGGTGCTGGGAACCTCGGTAGAGATCGACGCCTGCCGCTGCGGATTATAGCGGGCTCTGTCACAGTGGGTATTATGCTGGTAGAAAAAAAATAATCTGAACTCCCTTTGCCAGTGACAATTTTCTCTTAATTTAGGAATTCCTATTTCTCACAGAGGCCAGCTGGAAGCGAGCGCAGCATTACAGAGCCTTCCTTAGCTGTTGGCCTGGAGGACATGTGTGTTCTCCAAAATATATATCTTTGGCACCGCCTAGAAGGGAGGAATCTCGGGTAATCTCTGTGCTGGCCAAGTGTGAGGATTATTATTTTTAACCCTTCAGGAGGCGAAATGTGTTGTCTTTTAATGGAATTCAAAAGCAGACCAGTGCTGGCTTAGTTATGCGTATTAACCAACGAAGCTCCAAATGAATACCTTTTAGTAGTTCGTATTTTTACTATCAGGTTTTCTGCCTCTTTGGTTTGTAATGTTCCAGAGGACATTTTACAAGACTTACAGCTTGATGAGTTTTACGGTTTAACGTTAGAGTTTACCGTACGTAGATAAATAGTGCCGTAAGCTCACCGGCAGAGGAGTTGATTATTTAACCTAAGTCTATGAATTTATTATACCATCATGTCCCAGCTGGTTCCCCAGACTAAGTTATCTCTGTATTCAGAGTAACAAATAACACCTAGCACCAAAACAATGTCTGTGGGCCCTGGCTGGTGTTGCTTGGTTAGGCTTTGACCCATAAAGCTGAAAGGTCATAGGTTTGATTCACTCTCAGGTCACATGCATGGGTTGTAGGTTCAGTAGGATCAGGGCGTGGATGAGAGGCAACCGATGGATGTTACTCTCTCACATCGGTATTTTCTCCCTCTCTTTTTCTCTCCCCTCTCCTCTCTCTAAAATCAATAAGCATGTCTTCCAGTGAGTATTTTAAAAAAAAGTCTGTGTGACTATTCTGAAGTCCTGAACGGAAAGGTAGAAATTCATTTAACCGTGGTGTTTCACCATGGAATCCTGCTACCAAAGACTGGGTACGCAAGTCTCTTTTAGCTCTGTGTTCAAAACCATGTGTGTGGAACACACCCACTCGCTCTCAGACCCCAGGGGCACCGAAACGCCTCATGAATCAGGGGTCCTGAAAGGAATGAGTTCACCTCTCTAAATAGGAGAGCAGTCAGAGATATTTATGAATATCCTACTTGTAAAGGGTTTTTGAGTGAAATTAAATTGACCAGAAGTATATAGGTTACTTCTTGGATAAGAAGACAGCACTGTTCTTCAGTGATTCTGACGGGGGCAAGATACCAGGTAGCTTATACCATGAGCCATGACGGAAATTCCTTCATGATCCATGAATTTTCAGTGACAGAAAAATAATTTAGTACCTTGCAAAAGCAGATTCAAGTGGTAGCATGGCAAACCTGGAGAACCTCCTAGAACCACGGTGCCTGTTCTCCTCCCGTATTTTGGCACTTCACAGATTTGCGGAGGACTGTTTATTAATGCCTGTGTAGCCCTTTTTCTTGGAATGTTTTACTCATGTCCATGTATCACAGAGCACACTTGCTCTCATTCTCTCGTATGCAGTGGGTTGATGTCAGTAGGCAGAGTGGCAGACACAGGGACAATAAGGAGCAATACACGCACATTATTTTTATGTGATGCAGAGTTTTGATAAACATTCAAACATCATAAAAGGAATGCTTCTATCTAAAATAATGAACATCTGGTAACAAAATGCACTCATGTTTCTATGTAGTATTTGATCCATCAAAACCTCACACCATTGTGCTAATTAAGGCCTAAGTACCCTCAGTGCATCAGATTAGGCCTGAAAACTTCAGTGACTTCACGGGGCCACGCTGATTTGCCAGCCCACACGCACTGCCCTCGAATGTACCGAAATGGTAACTTCAACAAAACGTCTCAGGCTTAAGTGGCCTTTCCTTGGTCTCTGCTACAAGGTGCTTACGTATTTCCCAAAGTAGGACACCAAAATCTTAGCAACACCGCCTATGAACGCCACAAATAGTGCTACGTCAGGAATAAAGCTTCTGCGGTTGGTTTCTTTCCTAGATTCACTTTTCAGGCCGCGCCTCACCACCGCTCCATCCTTTGGGATGGAAGGAAGGATCCCCCTCCTTGGCTTGTCCTCGGAGGGACTCGTCATGGCCCTTTAGAGTCTGTCTCATTCCTTTGTGTCACTGACGGTGCCACAGTTAAGGGTTTGTTAGTGTGGTTTTTACCTGCATTTTCTCCCTCATTCGTTTGCACGCAGGCCAACCCACACATTTGCCGAGTCATGATGGCATCTTACCGTCTTCGCCCATCCTGGCCATCCCAGCCATTCAGTAAAGCTGTCCAAGGGCTCACGTCTATGGCCACCCCCAGGCCATCCTTGGCCATTTTTAGGAAACTACAAACATCTGAGTCAAGGGTCCGCTGGACTCTTCTGCCAGCATGGGCATTGCTTACACGTCCCCACGTAGTTCCCTTTCCATTTATTTAGATGAAATTTTCTCAGATAAAACAGAGTCAGTCAGCTCTTCTTCCCTGGCAGGAGGAAAATGAAGTTTTAAATATCGAGGATGATTATAAAGTTGTATAACGTACGTCTCATTTTGAAAGGGGAGAAAGCCCCTAATTCTCATTGATTTGCTACCGCTCATATTCATGGTTCTCATTCACTAGACTATGTCTATAATTTTTTTTTAAGACCTGAAATTGTAGCTATGATCTACTCCAATGCCTTCCTTCCCAAAAAGAAAAAAATAAGTCGCAGGTAAATTAGTTGCTAGAGACAATATTAAAGCCCGGGTCTCCTCATTTCAAGACCAGAATTATTTTGGCCTTTTCGCTTGATGTCAGTCTTTAATCATAATAATGTAATTTGAGAAAACATTCAATTATTTAGTACTATCTTCTACAATAAAGTAAGAACTCATTTAAAAGATACCTTGGGATTCCAGTTCTTCCACTTCAGATATCTGTCCATTTTTCACACATTTGTAATAAAATTTTTACTAAAAATATATTTTATAAAGAAAATAATTACTAGTAACAGCTTTATATTTTACTAAAGTATTGTTATGAGAATTAGATTCTAGGGCTACTAGGCTATTTAATTTCATACTTTATAATAAAGCTTATTTTATGTCTTTCAAAGGCAAAAATGAGTCTATTTCAGTTAAATCAATTCTAGAACTTTTATTATTATCTGGATCCTATTCTTTATTTCCAGTTTATTCCCAAGTAGAAGTTACAAAATTTAACTTGCAAAAGAAATGCAACTAACATTTTTTCTCTAAAGTCCTTCAGACTTTTATGAAAGACATTATTTGTCCATTATCTGCTAATACTATGTATTCTGAGTCATCGTTTGTCTGTAGTGACTTTATTGAATTTTTTTATAATTCTGAAAGATGATACGTCACTTGGTTTGCTCGTATCCTTTGCAGTTGATATAAATTAATCAAAAGTACATACCAGGGGTAATCTGCAGCTCATTCCCAGCCTCAGAGACACGGTGGAGAACCCTCCCCACTGATGAGAGGAAGTTCATCTGTTAGAAGGCTCCTGGGGTCTTTTTGTTTGTTTGTTTCTGAAATAGCATAATCGCTTCCAAGATCTACATACATTTTAGGGGTAGATCCTGGAATGATATTTTTCTATAGTAATTTAACCCCTTAAAAGTTTTTAGTTTAACTATTTTGATTTTTCTTGGAAATATCTGTCTAAGAAGTAAAATGTGTTCATTTATATAAATCTATCCATTCCATAGGGTGGTATTAAGATGCTTTCAAGGCAGAGAGACCACATCAAACAGTTACTCCTCCTACAATAGTTTTAAGTTATAACAAAGTTCAAACCAAACCAAAACATTCACATCCTGCAGAGGTTAATAAGAAAAAGTCAGATTTAAAGGGATGTGACATTTCAGTTGCTCTTTAATCTGCTATCTCCAGAAAGCTACAAATTCATTAGCTACAAAGAGGGTATGATGCAGAAATATTTGCCGAATAAAATTTTGAAAGATCAGTTATCTGTAAAAGCGACTCCCATAATGGCGTGCACATAAAATCCCATCATTCTTCATAAGCTACTTTCACCCCTGACATGCACACGTCTTTATTCCTGAAGGTGGCATAATGAGGAGCCTAATGTCAAGAGATTTACTGTCTCCCAGAGGAGTCAAGCTAGATGCTTTAAAGATATTAATCAAAAACAAGAAATGATATAAATTGGCGCATGTTGCATACAGAACTCACACTCCTGACCAGAAGTTTCCAAACTCAGGCTACAAGGGCAAACTCACCTAACTTAGAAATTTCGGGCCTTAAACTCTGCAACTGAAACCGTTCTCCAGCTGGCTCCACGGGATGGCCTTAGGGGTGTGGGTGTACGGTTTTATACCACTAATACGCAGAAGTGGTCGGGGTAGTTGCGGAACACCTCAGGGAGGCAGTGACTCGAGACTGTGACTTGAAAAGCAGCCAGGCGTTTGGAAAGGAGTGATATACTTCGAACACAGTTGTAGGTGAGGGACTAGAAATTGCTCAGGCCTGATTAATCTACAGCTGAGCAGATCGATCGTTCCTGAAGTGAAAGGTGGAAACTAAGGTTGAAGGGATAGATCAACACCAGCCTGGAGGGTCTGGAATACTCTGCTGGGCTTTATCTTACCGGCAATGAACTCAACAACCAAAGATTTTTGTCTAAGGAGATGATATGAGAGTATCATATTTTTAAGTTAACATTATAAGGAGGTGAAAATTTATTTTAGAAAATAGTAAATCGAGTTCTTGTTACAAACTAGATGTTAGAACTTTAAAAACTGTCTGCCCAAGTGCCTGTCTGGTATTAGCCACTCTGTTCCCTCCAAGCAGTGCTCTCCAGCTTTCTTCATCTGTCTTTACTCACCTCTGCCCTGTGTGGCCCAGAGTTCTGCCTGTGGTCCACCAGAGGGCACGAGCACACTGTACCCACGTGGGGCCATCAGTGTTTCTAACCTACGTTCTGCATCAACTCCTGATGTTGTGGTTCATGTTCAGTGTCAAGACAGGCAGGGAAAAGGTGGCTCACAGCCTAGAAAGGAGGAACAGCAGAAAGGACTTTTAACGAGCCTTCTTCATCTCTCCTAGTGCTCAGTAACCTGTGGCAAAGGGATGCAGTCGCGGGTTATCCAGTGCATGCATAAGATCACAGGAAGACATGGAAATGAGTGTTTTTCTTCAGAAAAGCCTGCGGCGTACAGGCCATGCCACCTTCAGCCCTGCAATGAGAAGATTAATGTAAACACCATAACGTCCCCCCGGCTGGGTAAGCAGACCCCAACAGGGGATGGCTTTGAGAAATACGGAGACACGCACGGCTTCTCCTATTTCATACATCCTTTTCAGCTTCGTTATCCATGTAGACTAATTAGTTTGGTCCTGACTAAATTGGCTCTCTTGAACTATGGTTTAATCCAAGTGGCCAGGTGGGTAAAAAATCCTAAAGCCCGAGCTCTTTTGATTCCGGAAGCCATCGACTGGGAGCCAGGCCCTGGGAGCATGGATGGCACACCACCCAAGGTCCTCATGGCAAGGGTGGAAGGCTGCCGCCATATTCGGGGTTCTGACCAGCCTCACGGCAGAACCATCTGTTAAGGCGACATCTAGTAGAAAGTAGGTTGTGCTACGGGCCTCAGATCTCCCCATGGCGAGCAGCCCTCCTTCTGATCCTGGGTCCCAATCATCCTTTGGAGACATGTGGAGTAACAGTTGGCTCTCAGGATGAATGGGGGCAGGATCTCTACCACCAAACAAGAGGCGCCATTTTTTCCACAGTTAAGGATGTATTACAAAATGCCCTTAAATACAAATAACGACTAGCAACCTACTGACTTGCTTAGATTTTATGATGTAAAATACTTTCATATGTATCCTCAATTCCAGTTATTTATCTAATCTATTGTAGAGAAATACAGTATGTACTTTAAGTCAGTGTAGTTTACACTTGCATAACAAATATTCATGAATGAATTAGCCTTTATGTTTGTGGCAATTGGTGGCCTTTCCCAGCACTGCTGCCTGGCCCTTATGGGGTTAGTCTGTGTCTAACACTTGGAGTTTTCTTCCATGCACATGATCTCCAGGGGAACAATGTGATCATTAATTGTTATAGATATTCTTCCAGGCATAAGATTCAATCAAATGGAAAAGTTTATTCTTCATGGAAATACAGAAATTCTCTTTTTTGAGCCAGGTAATTAACATTTCTCAGAAGTCGGCAAAGGCTGGTTACAACAGACATTTCAGCATCCCTAGAGCCACTGCAGCTAAACCCACGCGTTCAGAAACAACACTGTCCCTTTCTCCAGCCATCACTCGGAGGCCTTCTTGAAATGCGTGGCTGAAAAGAATGAATTAAAAGAAGAGTTTGATTTAAATTGCATTTCTTTTATGTTTATTATTTCTTAAAGGTGTGCCCCCAAACACAAAAACACAGTGATTGGAAAACTCTGAGGTTTTTAAGCATAAAATAACAAATCGTATTAGAAGAGGGGCAGGAGGGAGAATCATGGCAGGATGGACTGTGATGGTACACGCCGGAACACACTAGTCCTTCGGAAAACCAGAGGCCGAATCTGTATGACCGATTTGTTATATCAAGTTCTCATTTCAAACACTTTAATGCAATACATTGCAGCCCTGTGATAAAAGGCTTTGGTTTTAAAAGTACATGAAATTATTATCCCCAGCTGTCCCAGTTAAGCTATGTCCAAACAGACAAAATAGAAACAGATTCATAGATGCAGAGGACAGACAGACAGACAGTTGTCAGAGGGCAGGAGGCCTCAGGGGCCGGGTGGTGAAGGTGAAGGGACCAGGCATTACAAATAGGCGTATACTGCAACACAGGGGACAGAGTGCTGTCGGGATGACGCTGTACGGGGCCCGCAGGACACTCCAAGCCCTGCGGGCCGCTCTGCAAAGTACCCGGCTGTCTAACCTGGCTGCACACCTGAAACCACCACAGATAATATTAAGTGTAAGTTGTCGTTGAAATATTAAACGATGAGGAAGGAAAAGTAAAATGTGTGGGCATGTTGTCGTTTTGCTATTTTCTTTATAAAGTCATCTGTAACAATACTTAATTTTCACTCCCAAAACGGTATATGTATTGAGCACACTTATTCGTCTTTTTAACCTTCTCAACTAAAAATCCAAAAGAAACTTAAACGAAAGCCATAAAATTGAACCTTACAAGCCGTTTGCAGGACAACTCTTTGAACTTGGGGCAGCTAGTTTTCAGTAAGTGAGAACATGATGCACTCGCTTTACGCCGCCTCCGCTTTAGGCTGTAAATGTCCGTGTGCGCATGCGCGCACGTGTATCTCTGTCTTCCAAGTCCTGGAGGTAATGGAGTGTAAAGGAGTCGAAGCGAGCGCCCTGGATCCCCACCCACGCGACTGCGGTCCGGTCCGCTGCTACGCGGGACAGCTGGGGAACTGCGGGTACTGAGTCCCCTGTGTTCTGCCTCGCAGCCGCTCTGACCTTCAAGTGCCTGGGGGACCAGTGGCCCGTGTACTGCCGGGTGATCCGCGAGAAGGACCTGTGTCAGGACATGCGGTGGTACCAGCGATGCTGCGAGACCTGCAGGGACTTCTACGCCCAGAAGCTGCGGCAGAAGAGCTGACCTCCGGCGGGCGGGCTGGCGCACCGCGCTTCGTGATGACATTATTTATAAACACACACACCAGCATGTTCTTCAGACCAAACGTCATCAGATTACATATAATTTAATCAAATTAATTTATTTGGGGGCCTGCCAAACATCCACTATGGGGTTTGTTTTGGTAATACAAACATTGGGATTTATACTGTAGGGCTTCATTATTAATTTTATATGAATACGTTGGATCCAGTTACCAACATAAAAAGAAAAAGGTAAAAAAAACACAAAAAACTAAGATCATTAGGCTTAAAGTTTTTTTTTTAAGTTAGGGCTGTCTCTAAGGTGCTACTCTCTCCCCTCCAATACCATTGAGTTACACAGAATGTAAACTAACTTAGTGTCATAGTTCAGCTATCCGCGGAGAGCAAGCGTTTTTGTGTTTTGGCGTCCATTGCCTGTGCTCCAAAGGGCATGTGGAACATGACACACCTCCTGGTGTTGAGCAGGTTTTTAGAGAATGTATCATGAATTGGGTTCAGATTTAGAGACATCTATTGGAAAAATTCTACTGTAACTATAACCTTATTTTAATAACAGAAAAGAGGAAGTCAAACCAGAGACTTTGATCATGTTCATGAACATGTACTTGAACACGAGTATTGTAACAATGAAACACTGTAACTAATGATTTACACTGAATCACCATTGCACTGTTGACATAGTGTAGAGAAACCGTAATAGAAATGGTACCAGCCTACAAAAAAGTGTATTCCTTTAACGTGTGGTCATTAGATTTTAGCTTTTTAAAAATATTTTGAACCAAGAAAGCATTGATCCACCCATTCCCTTGTACCTTTTTAGCAGATTTTAAAAGAATATAGTGCTTAACCTCACAAATCGTGATGAGAAAATTTACTAAATATTTTTCAGCCTTTTCCCTAAAAAAGCTGATAATACTGTGGTAGTTTCATTGTGTTTTTTCTTTTTAAAGATTAAAAAGTTTTACAGTTCTGTGAAACGTTAAAAAACCAGCTTAAAATTTTTCTTGTGAGAAAATACTGTACATGATTCACATGATTCCTTAGATTTTTTTTCAATAAAATATGTGAGATTTCCTGTGGGGAGGCGATTCTTCATGGGTCTCTCATGTTTCCCCCAGTCTGGTGCTGCCGGCTCTTGCTCCAGAAGATCTTCTAAGGGATGTCTGAACAGTGAACAGCCTTGGAAGATAAAGTTAGTGTCTCTCTTTGGAGCAAAGGGCGGATGTGCTTATTTCTCATTAGAAAAGTCCCGTATTCCCTCAAGGGGGCCCCTGGCCTGTGACACAGCCACCACCTGTGCGGGCATCATCTGGCTTCCTTCACGTCTGGTGGCCTCCATTGGCACCACTACCACGAAAGCCCTCCTCCCCCAGGCCGTGGAACCAGAAGGGGAAGGGGGATTTTTGCCAGTTTCTGGCTTTTTAATGAGGTCTCTTGGGATAACATTGGTTAATAACACTATCAATTGCAGGTGTACAACTTTATAATATGATCTCTATATCCTCTATTGTAAGTTCACCGCCCAAAGTCTTTTGAGTATGTCTCTTTCAAACACACCTTCCAGAATTAGGGAAACTACTGTGGGGTGGGCCCAGGGGCTCTTGGGTTCCCTGAGGCAGATGTAAACCAGAGCTGGATTACGTGACCTGACTTCCGTAAGCCTTTGCTCTGACAGTGGGACCACGGGGGAAGCTGGAGCCAGCAGGAAGCAGTTTAGGGTCACTCACACTGCAATCATCACAAAGTCTGATATTTTTCTTTCCCTAGTATAGACTTCAATCAGGGATGACTAGAAGGCAGACTAACAATATGAATTTTGAAGAGGGTAGCAAAGTCCTTCCTCAAACGGATCTGGCCTCCCCTCCATTCGAGGAGTGTTGGGCCTGTAAACCTGCCTTTGTGTGGGATGGATCAAGAGATGCAATTCCCTACTGCGATGAGGCATCTGTTTACTAAGACTAGAAACTGTAATGCTTTATACAAATGTAAGACTTGAGTAGAATGTGTCTCTCCTTCAGTCCTAGGACCCCATGAACAATCGGCCAGAACCAGACATCTTTGGAGGGCAAACCTCTCCCTCGACCCCTTTGCCTCTCCTGCCCTTTGGAGAACCACGTGCTCCTGGTCTCTGGCAGCAAAATGGAGCCACATGGTCCCTGCCCTCGTGGTGGTCCATATTCTTGTGAAATTCATGGAGCCCAGCTCGAGGGCAGCATTGCCCAATGGCATTTCTGACATTCAGAGAATAACCACTTGAGGGCTCTGTAAGGGCTCCAAGGCTGCCTTCCCCAGTGACTTTTCAAAGGTTTGGTGCAGGGAATGCCCCCTTGATGCACTCGGGGGGGGCAGGTGGAACAGGTGAGCAAACACACCTACCCCACCAAAGCCAATCTCCCTAAACGTCTCCATGCCTTCCTCTACAGAACATCATAGCAAGGACGCGTCAGCATCTGAACTCCATTCAGGTGGGCCGCCGTGGGTCCGGGTTTCAGATGAGTTGTCGGGGTGACTCCCAGCCATGTGAACTAACACTTTCTGGAATCTCCACTTCATGAGCCCAAAACAGAAACATTTAGCTAATTCAACTTTGTATTCCTTTCCTTCTGTCCTAACGTAACCCTCTTAAGAAACATCTTTGAACACTGGGTGTCAGTAAATGTGAGTGAGGAAACCTTGCAATTCCTCTGACATGCGTGGGACTGCCTCACAAGCCACACTGCTTGCCTGGCCCCCATGGATCTTCCAGGACTGGACCCGGATATGGACTTAGAAGACATGACAGGCCATGGAACATGAGCAGTAGAGCGAAAAAGGTTTGATTCCAAGATAGTCCTGTGAGTTTTCTGGGTTCCAGCTTAGACCTTGTGGGCGATGACTTTAAAACCTCAGGCTTATTACTCTCTTTCTATAAGTTTCCAGCCTATTTGGAAGCAATGGATCAAGCCCACGGTCATTATTCTTTTTGTTTCTATGAAAAAGCCCTAATGCAGCAGGTACTTGCTGATCCAGAGCCTTGCTTTCGATGGCCCCTTCCCTCCAGATGACTGCAGGTGAATTTAGATAGCCCTGTTGGCCCCACATGCCATGGCTGAGCGGGTCCCACTTCCTCCTGGACACAGGGTCACTAACGCCATGGAGTGTAGTCAGATCAAAGAACAAATTGCAGATTTCACTACTGAAAATCTCTTTCTGGGAGACATCGGGGTTTTGTAGCAATAATCGTCACCCTTCAGTCAGCAGAGCAGAGTTGGAGCGTTACGGGTTAATGGATTTGAATTCACACCATCAGGAGGAGCTGGGGCATCAGAGGGGTCATCAAACGATCTGAATAGCCAGGCACCACCAGGTAAGTAAGTCTGACTGTGAAAGGACCATTCCTAAGGGTGTGTACGGGAGGCTGCTGCATCTGCATAACGCCTACCTCCATAGGTCCACAGTCAAACACGTGGGAGGGCCTCTGAGGCTCAGTTGGTCAACAGGAGCAGCCACCGGAAGGAAGAAATGGGCGTGGAGCTCAAGGGAGCAGAGGCCACTGGGAAACTGCCAAGCCCCCCGATGCCTCTGCCTGTCGCTGCATCTCGTTGCAGCAAGACTTTCAGAGGAAGGAATGCTGCTTCCATTTTTCCCTTTCGATCTCACGCAAGCTCCTCTTTTGGCCAGTCCTAACCCAGAATCATGCAAAGAAGGGGATTCTGGGAAACGTTATTAGCTTTTTAGCTATCGATGGCTAATAGGAGTACTTTTTTAGGTTTGTTTTATATCAGAGACAACTGAAATGAAAAGCTATATTCTTACTCTATTAAACCTCATAGCAACCTTGTAAAGTACTAGTCACATCTTCACATTTATAGCCGAGCGGCCTGAGGCTCAGAGAGCGTCGGTGACTTGCCCAAGAATACATTCTACTTGGATGTGATAGAGCCGCCAGGACTCCAGGTTCTGTGCACTCAGTCGCCCTGATCGACTCCCTTGTTCGCTAGTTCTGAGATGGTTTTAATAGGAGCATAGGATTTATGACCTCATCACAGGCTTTCTTTGTAATCAAAACCATCCAACTAATTCTGAAACTTCCTGAGATAATTTGGTGGATTCCAGCTGCTCCTCTGAACATTGTACAGGATATTCAGCTGAAAATACTTTCAGGCATTTCAGTAAGTTTGGGTACAATTTAGAAAGAGAAGAAAGAAAGAGAGGGAGGGAGAGAGGAAGGAAGGAAGGAAGGAGAGAAGAAGAAAATGAGGTTAATTAATATGTAGACAGTTTGCCCAGTGAACCATATTTAATTCTATTTTTAAAATTCTCATGGTTCAAAAACCAATAATGCTGGTCCAATTCTAAGGTGAAATGAGACTTTCAAAAATTTTTTCTATGAAGAAAGCAAATGATTACCTACGTAGTAAGGACTAAGAAGTTTGCAGATATCCACAGTTCTGCCAGATTGTGCCTGCAATATAGTTCTTTATTTATATTTATTGATGGTGGTTTTCACTCTGGAATGAAGGCATTAATGTAATAGAAACCACAAGTCAATATTGGTCCAGTTACTCTCAGGTAAAATTTTGAAGAGCCGAAAAGAAGGACATGGGGTTTCGTGGTCAACGTGGCTGTTACAGGAAAATGCTGGAGGTGATGAAGCGGAACTTTTTAGAGTCTTCAGGGTACATTTAAAAAAATCGCAGAAGAGGCTACAGAGTACGTCATGAACATTTTGGGCCACGGATTCCTTCTTCACTGAGCACAGGCCTTTGGAAAACAGGACACTGAGCCATTCTTTTAAATGAAATGTAATTGGATTACCCATTCCCGAGCTGAGCAGAGCCCTCCCTGGGGCTCTGCAAGAGACAACCGTCAGGGTGCACTGAGCGACGAGCTCCGGAAGGGTCTCCCAAGATGACGCCCGTGGGGCAGCAAGCATCCCGTAGGCCCGTCCCTGTGTAACGCAGCCCCTGGCTGGAGACACACAAAAGAAAGTGTGAACTACATCATCAAACACGAGATAGTAAGGTGAGAGTATAGAGAAATCGCCCTAAGATTTCAAAAGAGGGAGAAAACATTTCTACTGAGGAAAGTATGCCAAGGTTTTGTGGAAGAAAGACTAGGTATCAGTGACAACGCCTAAAAGATGGTTAATTGGGCGTGAAGTAGCCAGGGCGTGAAGAAATGTTTCCAGGCATAAGCGAGGGCACGGATTTGAGGGTGGGGTTGGGGCATGGCCAGTAGAGGGGGAAGGGAGGAGAAAGCTTGATTTGTCCTTTTTATTTTTCTTTTTCTTTAAAGATTTTATTTATTTATCTTTTGGAGGGGAAGGGGAGGAGAGAAGGAGAGAAGTATCAATGTATGGTTGCCTCTCATGGGTCCCCTGCAGGGAACTGGCCTGCAACCCAGGCATGTGCCCTGACTGGGGATCAAACCTCGATCGTGTGGTTCGCAGGCCCCAGCTCAATCCACTGAGCTACGCCAGCCAGGGCCTTATTTTTATTTTTCATGTTTACTGTTGACACTATTATAGATGGCCCCATTTTACTCCCCTCGTCGGTTGTGTGGGCTCCCCTCAGGGGTAGCCGTGAGAACAAGAGCTGACGGTTTAGGGGGAGCGTGGACCGGAAGGTGGGGGAGATGGAGGGTCTGAGGCTGAACTTGACTGGTAGACCACGCTCTGGTCACTTGGAGCATGGCGGGGGGGGGNGGCGCGGGGGGGGGCAGGGCAGTCTGAGGGAAGGCCGCCTAAGGCAAACTGAAGGCTCCTTTCACCTACCTCATACTTTGGCTGAGAAAAAGGCCTGGCCTGATCGATACATTTGGATCTGAGCTCTGTGGTTCCCCTTGCCAATAATATAGAGAGCCAACGAGAAGTTAGGTTCTTCTTGAAGATGTTTGTTATTCCCCAAAGAACCTTTTAGGGAAAGCAAACAGCCTGAGAAGTATTTGTTCGTTAGCGGAATTCTGGCAGCAGCCAGGAAAGTCCAGAAAGCACCAAGCACACGCACATTCCCATGATACACTTGATTCTTAGGACACTCGTGACTTAACTGTTTGGTTCTCAGCTGCTGCTGTGAAGCGCTAGCTCCACGAAACGTATTGATACGACCACCCAAATGTATTTGTGTAGTTCAACTGTTGTAAGACAGTGATAGAGTTTGGGTCCAGACAATTCTTATAGGAAGTGTTGCCTGTTTAATCCAGTTTTACAACTATAAGTGGGACAGATTTTTTTTTAACACCCTCATGCTTACTGCTCTAAAAAAGGTATGTGCCTTCTGGTGCCTTGCTCAGTTCGGGAACATCCTGGCAAGCTCTCCGGCTTTCTTCCGCAACGGGCTGCTGATGTGTTCCGTGTGTAACCTCGCTGCCCCCGGAAGGGAAGCCTTCATGCTGAGTCAGGAGGGTTTACAGAGATGCAAATGTAACAGACAACTCATGTCTTTTAGAAACGGCTGTTGTGTCTGTCCTTCCCCTTCTCACAGTGGGGCAGGTTTCCTCTCTCTCGTGCTGGGAGTGAGTCCTTTCCCACTGAGGCAGAACGGCGTCCAACGAGAGTGCACCTCCAGGAAAGTCATCACTCCCTGACTCCACACGCTGTCTGTGGCCGAACCGGCACCTTGGCGCCCAGAACCGGAGGTGGGCCCACTTAGGACAGCACGTCACCCAAACCCAGCAGCCACAGGGCTCTTGGGTCCCAAATGCGCTGAGTGACCACCAAACACAGCGCGGCAGTCCCTGCAGCTGGGCAGAGAGGGAATGGGTCGAGGCGGCAGGTTGGGACAAGACTCCGGCAGCAAAGTGGGACGAGAAATTCTTGCCTTTCTCTACTCCACGGGAAGCTGACACGCTCAGCACGGTTAGGTTTCCCACAAGACTCTGGGAGGCGAACACGAGGAGAAACCAGATCCTGCGGATCACCTGTGAGGCTGTGTGGGCAGGGCCAAGTCCGCTGGGCCAGCTCAGTCACATTCAGAGAGAAAATTCAGGGGACATCTCTATATAGGTGACAGTCCCCTGTGCTCCAGATTATGGACTGTGATGCCGAAATTCTGGCAGCTTTTCTCCAGGGAAAGTTCCTCCTTATTAAACTGCTAGTTCTGACTCTGTGTGAAGAGGCGGTGCTCCCCATGGCTGACTTCAGCAACCTATTTGTGTTCATCAGTGTAGCCCCATTCGAGCACCCTAAATGCACTGCTGTGTGTGTGTGAGAGAGAGAGCGAGCGAGCAGGCAGGGTGCTGCGCTGCTCCTGTGTCGATGTATCGTCCCGAGCGTGGCATCTGAGCGCAGCTGAGAGGCCTGGTTTCCAATGCCAGGCGGGGACTCCTCATGCTCCTCAATAATGCACGAGGCCACCGGCACCAGCCCCGCTCGCCTTTGATTCCCACCGGGGACGGAGGGAGACATGGATCTCTCCGCTTTGCCAAACAACAACCATCCCGACAAGTTCCTGCAGCTGGACGTGAAGTTGTTAATGAGGAACTCGGCCCTCCTGCAGGGCGGCTTGGTGAGGTTCCCGGGTGGGAACTTCCCGGCTGCCCAGCACTGGCAAAACCTCGTCTACTCACAGGTACCCTCTGGGTGTGCCTGGGCACAGGGCGGGGGGGGGGGCCTCTCTCTCTCCCCCTCTGGCCCTTGCTGCATTTGTGCTAAAGGAAGACTGTGGGGAGCGGAGGACCGAGTAGCTACTCCTGCCTCAGGGAAAAGGTTTTTCTTCCTTCACATAAGACACTTCCTCTCATCGCTTTATAATGGCAGTGAGTTCTCCTACCCATTCATTCCCCTCCAACACTCGCTTCCCAGTGTGTCTTCACTGTAGAGTCTGCCTAGCCTTCATTTCATCCCTTTCTCTCAGGATTTTTCAAACCAGTTTGCAAATAAGGCCCTGGAAGGAAAACCTGCCCCTATCTTTTCATGTATTCTAAGCACGAGGCATCAGAAGCTTAAGCTGGGAGCTCACACACCTCGTTTGGACCGACTGCCTTTCGCTTTAGGCAAAGAACATTCAGGCAGCAGGTACGTGGAAAGTGAGCCGAAGAAGGAAAGAATGCGGGATGAACTCTCCACCTCGCCTAGGTGCTGGCTGTTACTGCGGATACTTTTATTTTCCGCAGGTGTTCTCGTGGGTAGGACGGACCACTCAGATCTACAACACCCGTGCAGACTTTATTTCTTGCTTTCTCCTTTTGCACCTTCCTCCTTTCTGCTGACCGGAGAGAATGAAGCTGTGATGAGTTCCATGTGTTGGAATAAACGGAGAGGCCCTGTCTGCTGCCCGGCTCACGGGACAGAGACCATCTTTGTTTTCGGAAGGGGAGGGTTGATGGGGTTAAGGGTTAGTCCGCCCGAAACAGGAGGAAGCATTGCCTTTCAGAACAGATGGGACTGACCCACAAGCCCCCGCAGGTCATTAAGTCCTGGGGAGGGGTTCGAATTCCCCGAACGGAGATTTGTTTTCTTTTAAGAAACAGTTGCTCCTCCTAAGTCCTGGTGTCAAGTGACTCTGTGGTGCGTTTTGTGGGCTCCTCGGGACTTTTATCATGAGATCATTCAACATCAAGGACACTCACATGATTATGTAAGTGTTTCCTCCACCTATAAGTGTTTTAATCTATTTCCATGGTAAGGCAGCTTATTATGACAACTGAATTTTTAAAAATTTTGTATCTTTCCTATTTTGTAATCCTCAAAACCCTTCCGCCCGTCCACATAAGCAGGTGACAACAAATGCCCTTGTTGGTCACTGCTTCCGTGACTTGTTCAGTTTTAAGCTAAGGGCAACGAAACGCCTCCTTTTTCTTCCCTATTGTTCATGTCGCGGAATGAAATGATTCAAAGGTCAGTTCAGAAAACCTTGGCTTTCCTGTGCTGTGACGTTCGGTCTAAGGAAACGTGGCCAATAAGCTCCTTTGGGGCCGGAGCACATGGGTCCACCGCCCTCGTTTGGTACTGGACTTGACCTTCTTCCTGCACCGGGAACTTCCCAGTTTCAAGTTCTGTTGAATGTTGCTCCTAAACCTGAATAAAACGCATGTTTCTGAAGGGTGTCTCTTGCCACAAGCTCTATGGGCTGAAATAGTTATTCGAGGAAAAGCTGAGGGGAAAAGTCTGCTTTTCTGTCTTTGAATAAGTTATCAGGAATTGTAAACTGCAGATAAACTTGATTTTGTTATCTTTTGCCCTAAATTTCATGACTACACAAAGGCCCGTTTATGACTGAAATGATGCACGGTGGGGGTAGTGAGTCAATTACAAATTCAAGTAGTGGGGGGCGGGGTGGCCGGCATCACGAGCGGCAGCGATCACACGACTTCAGATTGCCGAGTGTCAGTAAGTAATTCTCTCCTTGGCTGGATCTTGAAATCTGGGAGTGACACGTTCATCGGATGAAAAAAAAGAAAGAGAAAGGGACACCTGACGGTTTTAAGTGGCTGTAATGACCTGGAAGAAGGCGCTGTGTGTGCCAGGTGCGTTAAGGTGCTGGGATATGTACGTGGCGCTGTGGACTGGCTCTTATCTTAAAACCCTCAGGGTCCTGGGGAGGCATAAAGCCGATGGGAAGGACATTGAGTAAAAAGGTCAGAAACTTGGTTTCTTGCGTCGTAGCCACAGCAAGACAGCGTGAGAGACGCCTGTGATGGCCCCTACCCAGTCCGTGCCTCAGTATTTCCACTTGCAGAATTAGGGTAGTTATTCATTTTACGTATTTTCTTAGAAGTGAGAGCAAATAAAATACGACATGAAAACAACTGAGAAAAGGGTTCCCTGTACAAGAAATGTCCATTATTTTATTATTACTACTATCATTATTTGCCAATATTCAAAACGTGTTGAAATTGTCCTTTCATTAGAATTTGGAAAACAGTGAATAATACCGTTCTGATTTACGCTGTGGATAGAGCGTAAATCCTATGGATGGTGGTCAGGGAGGACCTTGTCAGCATGTCCGTGAGGCTGTGTGGCTAACTCAAGCAGCAGATTTTACACTCCCCTGAAATCCTCGCAAACTTCAGCATTATGTCAGCTCATCCTTCAGTGTCACCCCACCCAGGGGCACCGCGTTTGGGACTCAGACTTCCTCACCAAATGTCACAGGGCCCTTCATTGCCCTCAAGTTGCTGCTAACTCAGCGGTGCCAGCAAAGACGCCCTAGACCCCAAACATGAAGTTGAATTCTTAAATGTATGTATCCTGTTTAGACCCATGATTTACTTATATTTAAGTTATTTTAAAGCCACCTTTTACTTCCAGGGGAACTTCCCTGTGCCACTTTCCTACGAGGTAAAGCGGGGGCGTGTACAGAGAAAGGTGAGCCCTGAGGTTCTCGGGCGCCCCCAGCCCTGGCCCCTGCCAGCCTCTCCCCTGAGGACACCAGGGCACCGTATTTACAGAGAGGACAAACACGATTTCTAGTTTCTACTCTATTTCTACTCCTTACACTCTCTCACTGGAGACATGAAGAAGCTCCACCACAAACTTCATCTCACCGCAATGAACCACCTTCCTCCCAAATCTAACGTTCCTGGTTGTGACTATTATCTGGGGCCTGTATCTGCTGAAGGCATTCGGAACTGTACTCTGCACATTTCTGCTGATCCCTTTGCAAAGGCCGAGGGTGGGAGGCTGTCCTCCCCTTGACTTCTAGACGGTGTCCTTCACTGGGTTTATTTATCTCCTTTCCCCAGTTGGCTGTTGCATGCCCATGAAAAACGTGATTTGGTCCAGCATCTAGCCAGGCTCCAGTGCGGCCCATCACTCTGGTGAACACACACACACACACACACACACACACGTATGTGTGACTGTTCCTCGGGGTCGCTGCTCCAGAGTCACTCTGAGACTCGCCTGGCACGGTCTGCATGGGCTTCTTCCCAGAAGGTGGGGAGATGGGCTGGGGTGATCTCATTTTTCAGACAGCCTCTGAAAGGGGGGATCACCCTCCACCATCGAGGAGATGTCCCTCTTGTCTATTATTCTCTATTTTTGTACCAGAAGTGGGCCCTCCGTCAAGCCTGTCTAGGCATCCAAGTTTACTCTTACTCCTGGACACTTGGAGGTCAGTTATTGTCGTCTTGGTTTTTTTAATTTCAAGCAATCCAAAACTTTTAGGCACACGCTTTTAGTTTCTTTGGTAATACATATCTTTAAAAAAATTAGTAAGCTTTTTTTTTGTTAATGTAATGCTATCCATATACTTGTAGTCAGCTCTACCTGTCAGTAAAAGCACCTACAGTTCTGTGAAGGCACAGCTCTCAAACAGGCCTTGGTGCCTTGCTTTCCGTCTCTGCTCCTCCGTCCTCTGACTCAGGGTCAGCCACCTGCACGCTGACGGGAGTTGTTTAGGAAACCACACCCTTCACATGATCTTGACCCTGAGTCACTTCATTCAGCTGGGAAATTTTAATGGGCTTTTTGGCTCAATGCTTTTTTTTTTCCAGGAAAAAAAAAGTCTGTATGTCAGCATTTGGGCTCTATAAACAGTCAGATTTTAAACAATAGAATGCATAAAATTTTAAAATAATTAATTAATTAATTTTTAGAGAGAGGGGAAGGAAGGGAGAAAGAGAGGGAGAAAAACATCAGTGAGTGGTTGCCTCTCATGTGGCCCCTACTGGGGAACTGGCCTGCAACTCAGGCACATGCCCTGACCGGGATTCGAACCCGCTACCTTTTGATCCACAGCCTGCGCTCAATCCACTGAGCCACACCAGCCAGGGTGAAAGTACACCGTTTTTAAATTCTGTCTACTCTCTTACAAACTGTCCAGTTCTTTCTCTACTCTCGGCTCTGTCTAGTCTTGCAACAATGCTCTGATTCTTGTGATGTCATTAAATGCCCATGAGTGCGCTGATAATCTGTGAGCAGTTCTCCCAGAGCTGCAGGGGATGTGAGTCCAGTGGCCACACATGATGCTCGCACCAAACGGTCCTCACTGATGGATGTGACGAGGTCTCACTGCAGCTGCCGAGGCCACTCTGTCCTTTTCCGCTGCTTGTCTGCTAAGCCAATGCCGCACGGTCATGGAATTTCAAAACACCACGTCCTTGTTAGGGAGGGTAGCCCAGGCTACACTGTGGGGATAAATACCCCGGACACTATCAGTTACAATAAAGGGAAGAAACTGTTGCTCGTGAAAAGTCCGAGGAAGGGCAGATGTGTTTGGGGACAGCTCTTTTCCCAGCAACAACCCAGGGCTTCCAGTTCTTTGTCCTCGTAGCTGTGCCATCCCAGATCCGAGTTTATAGCAACACCAAGAAAGGGAAGTAAGGAAAGGCGAGCCAAAAATAAGGTGGGGCAGTTCCAGGGTCAGTTTTGGGGGTGGTCTCTGTGATTTTGGCCCCAATTTAAACTCAAGACAGCCAGGGAAAGGCGGCTGTTCTGTGTGCTCAGGAGGAGAAAATGCAGTTTTGTTTTGCTGTGCATTTAACCAGCCCCCACAACACCCAGCTCCCATTGGCTTGTATGGGTCTGCTTTTTACATTTATTCTCTCTCATTCTTTCTGAGTCCTTAGATTTTATGTATTTGTCTTGTAAATATTATGTAATTGAATTGACCATTTAAACTGCTCTGACAATCTCTGTCATTTAAATACAGGGTTTAGTCTATTTACATTTAATGTGATTGTTTTAAAAATATTTTTTCTATTTTCCGGGGGTTCCACTATATTCTTTTATTTTTCTTGTATTGTTTTCAACTTTCTCTTATCTTTTTAATTAATACTGCTCTACGGAATTAAGCAACACATGTTTTAGTAATATCTCTATAAAGTGATGTATTAGTGTCCTCATAAAAAATAGCCATTCAACTTGTTACTGTTCAGTGTTTTAGTTGTCCCTTATTTCAAAAATCACATATCAGTGATTATTATTATTTCTATTTTCTATTAGATTTCTGTTATGTAAAATCAATGCTTGCTTAGATTTGTACATATATGTATAATTTTTTTCTTTTTGTTTTCTTGCTCAGCATTCCCTCTTTCAACTTTTTCCTTCTAGTATTAATTTTATTCTGCCTGAAGTACATTTTTAGAGATTCCTTCTTTATTGGCCTATTAATGATTTATTCTCAGTTTTTATCTAAATCTATCTTCTATTTTACTGCTTATTGAATTGTGTAAAAATGGTGTANCCCGCACCCCAGCTGGTTCTCGTCTGCCTGAGCGCCTGGGTCGGGGGCCCTGTCCTGCCCGACCCTGCTCGCTGCTGGCTCCGCCCCTCTTACCGTCCCCGTTGAACGGTTAGATGTTGTCGGACTTCCGTATAATTCAGTTTTCTGCCCTTTGGTTGTGTCTTTGTTTCTCCAAACCTTTGTTGTATTCAAACTTGGTTGTGGGAGAAGGCACAGTGTTTCCACCTATGCCTCCATCTTAGCGGAAGTCCAGTATCTGAAGTACATTTTTAGAGATTCCTTCTTTATTGGCCTATTAATGATTTATTCTCAATTTTTATCTAAATCTATGTTCTATTTTACTGCTTATTGAATTGTGTAAAAATGGTGTAAAGTACATAAGGAACAAAAGGACTAAATAATGATCAGTGCCAAAAAGTCTAGGTAAGCTTTGAGTATTGCTCTTCTTACATGAACATTTAAAATATAAATTATTTAACAGTCCATATAACTAAAATAATAAAATTATTCGTGAATTTCCCTTTGCTAAATGTAATTTATCCAAAATGTGGATGAAGTATTGGAGTCAAATGCATGCTTTTGTCTTTCTTAAGCTGTTTGAAAATTTTTATCAATGTACAAGTGTATCTCAACCATATTGGTGTTTTTATCCAGACACCAAAGTTTTAATAATGCTATTCTATTAATATCCTATTCCCATGTCTTTCAGGCATGAAATGGTCAGGCTGTGAAAACAGCATCGGCCCCACAGTTAGAGAGAAGCCTCAGGCTTCCAAGAATATGATTTAGAATTAAGGGCTTGAGTGTTCTTTTTAGAAGATAGCTCTGATGATTGCACTATCTTTTGCAGATTAGTTTTCCAAGGTCTTTATGCACTATAATAGAGTGCATTATTTTTTTTACCCCTGGAACTGTATCTCCCTCATTTGTAGAGCTTCCTTGTTTAGGAAGCTAGAGGATGGCTGTAGCAGGCAAGAAAACTGACAAAGCCAACTTACCAATGTCAGAAGAAATCTTCCTCATCAAGAGATGATCAAATATGTTTAGCCTTGAAGAAAAAACTTGAGTCAGAATTATGCTAATCCGAAAGGATCTGAATTTCATATCAAGTTGTGTTTCCTGAATTCAGATACATTTTCATGAGGTCATCCATCTTACCGACAAATGCTACGTCAAGATGATTTATGGTTTCACTGCAGACTTCAGAGGTACAGAACGTAAATGGGCTGTGAGATCTCCAAGTCGGTCTCTATGCGCAAAGTGTATGGATTAAGAAAATGAGGAAAACCTAAGGCCACAGAGAATGGAAAGGTTTTACACAGACTATTTCTTTGTACCGACAGCCATCTCTGAAGGAATCTATATGTGATATCAGTTTACCACTTAGCTTATATAAATACATGTTTAACATGACCGACTCACCCCGATAGAGGCAGAGAGCATCAGTCTACTGCTGATCTAAATATAGCTTGGAATATTTATTACTATTGAGTCTTTTCTGTTTTGGAAGACTGAAAAATGTGAAACCCATTTACTTTAAGAATTGCTGCAAATTAATGACATTTGCTGCCAGCTTTTAAGAGTTAAGCTCAGTTTTCTGAAAATTAACACGTGGGGAATTCCTCTCCCTTGATGCCCTGTGATAAATGAGGCATCGCACGGTCTGTTTGTTGTTCCTTCTCAATGATATTTGGCGGATGAACAAACTTGGATTAAAAATGTTTCTACCTTCCCTGGCTGGTGTAGCTCAGTGGATTGAGCACGGGCCTGCGAACCAGATGATCGCGGTTCGATTCCCAGTCAGGGCACATTGCCTGGGTTGCAGGCAGGTTCCCTGCAGGCCAACTCGCAGCAGGGGACGCACGAAAGGCAACCATACATTGATGTTTCTCTCCCTCTCCTTCCCCTCTAAAGATAAATAAATAAATAAAATATTTTTAAAAAAAGTTTCTACCTTCATAATAGTTTTGTAGTTATAAGGAAAAAAAGGCAAAGTAAAAATCTGAGGTTGAACTAGACACAGAAAAGCATGCATTGGATAGTTCCATTCATATAAAAGGCAAAAAAAAAAAGCTGGGAGAGAGTGCAAACTGGCCCCCTCGGTTAAGACTGGGTAGGGAGAGGGGGAGGTGCGATCTGCTCCTTGGTAGGATCTTAGGTTTATTTGGTTTGTAAACATTTTTTCAAGCAGACAAACTAGTATTTATCGCGTGGATACTGGGCCTTATTTATATTATGCTTCAGTAAATAGATTTTAAAAATCCAACAGTCAATGTTAGAGGCATCTCACAGCCAGCTGGTCTGCAGACACACAGAGGAATGCGGTGCTGAGTCAGCCCATTTCTCCGGATGTCTGACCTGGGAGTCCAAGGAGAACTGTCACAAAAGCCAAGGCGTGTCTGTAAAATGCCTTTCTGTCCTGACTTTGCTGGGTTAGTAGAGCAACGTTAAATATTATTCTTATTAGTCATGGAATGCACAGGTAGAAATAAAACGGCATTGAAGCTCAATACTAATGAGCTAAAAAAAATGG